>NW_027256888.1:15262906-17662906 GCF_029215685.1 Pituophis catenifer annectens
CCCCTAGCTTCAGCAGGTGACTCTATATCATTTCAGACAAATGGTTGTCCAATCTCTTCTTAAAAACTTCCAGTGTTGGAGCATTCAGAACTTCTGGAGGCAACCTGTTGCACTTGTGGGAAACAGAGTTGTATTGTTTTTACAAAATTGAAAGAAGACCTGTGAAGAAAATTCATTGTATATCTTTCTAATCTCATGAGCTAGGCTGAAGCCTGAGAATAGTACGTAGGAGGTAGGAGTAGAGGCCTTTGCTATGCTAAAACCCGGCCATAACCAGAATTTACTGATATGATAGTTACTCTAGAGACAACCCCTAGGAACTAGGACCGTAAAAGGAAATTGGTAAATAAGGGCAGAGGGAGATAGAATTAGAGTAGTGGGAGATGTAATCAGGGGGGCAGATAATGTATACACTTTAGATACTTTGGATAGGTTGTGACATCATAATTACTAAGCCAATGAAGAAGAGGTGAGAGGTAAATTTGTAACAGTACTAGAGAATATAAGGCAAATGTGTTGATGATTTGTGTTAGATGGGGGGGGGGGGTCAGAGTGAGGAGGCAGGACGTGGCATGGTGCAGTAAAATAGTTTATTTCTGCAGTTCAAAAAGCCAAAACAGCAGATGCGCCAGCAGCTCCTTTTAAATCCCAGAGTTATCCAGCGTTTCATCCATTCATGTCGGTCCATTTTCCTGCCTTGGATCCTGGACCAATGAGGGGGAAGTCGTACATCACGACTTCTCCCTCATTAATATTCAACCAGATTCCTTTTACAGTCATTTTAAATGGAGTTAGACATCAAAGAGGGAAGTCACCAGGAAACTTTTAATGAAATTGGGAAAGAAAGAAACAAAAGCCAAATCCAAATAGGAAAATATGAACCTAATATACCACGAGAAAGTTGGAATTTCTATTTATTGAGCCTGTCTATATTATCCATTATTACAAGAGTTTTGTTAGTTGCACAAGTGCGATTTCGTTGTTATAACCGGCAGCCAATCTTGATGTGGGGGCTAAAGTGCTGGATGGCCAGTCAGAAGGGCCAGGTCCTGGTCCTCCTTTAGTGATAGAAGCTGGAAGACCTTGGCCCAGTCAGTTCTTCCCGGCCCCAACCAGCCATGAGCCACCTCAGTGCACTATGCACAGCTCTGCCGTAAGAGCGAGGTGAGCACCAGGCAAAAACTCTGTAACTGAGGCAAAGGCTAAGCAAGACAACCCCCATCATCTTGGGCTAGTTCCCACTTTGCTCTAAGCCATCATCTGGTAAAGGGCAGACAAAAGGTGGCTTCCCATTCCTGCTATCGAGGTCACCTCCAAAATCGAAGCCCTCCAATTCAACATCCAGCTGCTGATGTCACCCTGATGTCACGGAACACGGGGGGGGGGGGGGTTGACTCCAACTGCCGCCTGGTTCTTCATTGAACAGCTGTTTGGTTGTAAGTGGAACAAGTTGCTGATTCCCTTGTGGAAAAGAATATGAATAAGGATATAGAAATAAAATAGATAGAGAATAGATGGGAGAAAACAATTAGAAAAATAGATACCCAGATGATGTCAAGTAAAAAGAGAAAAGGGGGGGGGGGTAAAAGGGGAAAAAACCGAGATATTAAAAAAATGTACACAAATGATGAAATAAAAATAAATAATAATTGAATAAGAAATTGAAATGAGAATAAAGATAATTAGAAAATCGGGGCTGCTCGAATACCACTTTAAATTGAACTGAAAAGGGAAACAACAGGAGAGAGGGGAAGGAGTAGAGAGAGAAGAAGGGAGAAGAGAGGAGAGGAGGAGAAAGAAGAAAAGGAAAAGGAGAGGAAGAAAAGAGAGGGGAAAGAGGAGTAGAGGAGAAGCTTAGAAGGGGGGAAGAAGAGAGGAGTGGGGGAAGAGAAGGGGAAGTAGGAAAGAGAAGGAGAGAAAGAACGAAGGAAGGAAGTAGGAGAAGAGAGAGGAAGGAAGAGAAGGGGAGGAGAAGAAGAAAGATTGGAGTAAAGATAAAGGGTAAAAGAGCAGTCCTGAAAAAGTAAAAAGTAAAAATGAAAGTTAAAAGAAAAGATGAATGAAAAATTATGAAAATGACTGTAGGTGTATATGTGTTTATGAGAAATAAAAATATTTTTTTTTAAAAAGTAAAAAAATAGAAGGGGGGGAGGATTGGAGGGTTGAACATGTGTTCCAAAAAGGTTTCATTTTGAAGAGCAGGCAGGCTGTCCAAATGTCTGCAGCCTTTTTAAACTGTCTCTAGGCAGAAGACTATTCTGCCTTTTTAAAGTCCATCAGTTGCCTTTCCCAGAGTTACTGGCTGGCTTAAGGACCGGGGGACGGTTCTTTTAGACCCCCCTCTGCCTCTGGGTCCTCTGTTGCTTAGGATTGGCAGAGGGATCCCTACCAGCTTGTAGGAGGCCCTGGCCTTTTGCAAACTTTCACCTTTCTTCTCTTCTTCCTTGTTTCCCTGTCACTTCCCTTCAGAGGTTAGGTTTTCCTCTCCTTTGCTTGAGGCTTGCGATTTCAGCGGAGACCATTTTGCTTTTGCAAGGTGAGCTATTTGATTCGATTGGATGGTTGCTTTACTAAGAGTTTATAAAAGGGAATGGTAGGTAGGTGAGTAGGTGGGTGGGTGGATATAGATAGAATGAAATGATGTGAAGAATTGTTTTTTATTAATAAAAATCAATTTGTTCTTTTCAGATGTTCTTGGTAGCATTTCATAATCAACTAAAGTTTGGTTATCTTGTAGAAATCTGTGACAATCAACTATATTAACAGGAAAACAATGTTTTATCTTTTTTTTCCCCAAACATTATTTTGTTTCAGTAAGGTACTACGGGTAATTTACTGAATTCTGTAATCTTCCAGCTATACAGAGAAGGTAGGTGTTAAAAATTAGTTTTCAATGTCCTAATTATTTTCACTGCCTGTGTTTTATTTATTGATTTATTCCTTCATTCATAGCTGCCTCAAATACGTGACTTTGGGCAATTTACAGCAAATAAAAACAATATAAAAACAGATTAAACTATTACAAAGTTTTTAAAAAAACATGAAAACCATGTAAGAGAATCTTCAGCATAAAAAGCAGTCAAAAACATCAATATTATTCATTTTTTGTTTGGATTTATATAGCAACTTATCTCAAATACTAAATTTATTCCATATATTTCTAAAACATATATTCGTGATATACAATACTAAATTTTGAGCTACTGAGCTCTGGTGGCTCAGCAGACTAAAGCACTGTTATTAACATCCACTTACATCTGCTGCCTGCAATTACTGCAAGTTCAAATGTCACCAGGCTCAGGGTTGACTCAGCCTTCCATCCTTTCTAAGGTAGGTAAAATGAGGACCCAGATTATGGGGGCAATAAGATGACTTTGTATAAATATACAAAAGTATGAAGGCTATTGCTTAACACATTGTAAGCCACCCTGAGTCTCCGGAGAAGGGCGACATATAAATCAAATTTTAAAAAAAAATTCTTGGGTGAAGAATAATTAATCTTGCCACCCAGAAACCTGCCTTTTAAGACATTTTGACCCAATAAACATATTTTATAGCATTATACGTTTGATAATGTCAGTATCCTGAACCAAATTTTATTGGGGTAGAGATGGCAGCAATTAATTTATGATCTGTCACACCTAGTATTTATGATATAAAACTAGTTTTTTTTATTGTGACTCTTGAGAATAATCATTTCATCATCTGCCTTGCATAAGAGTACACAGAGTACACCTTCAGAGATATATAGAGATATTCAGAGATATATAGAATTTAATTCCATTGTAAGAGTTTGTGAGTTATCAGGTTGACTTTGAAATCTATAACTGACCCTTTAGATGAATGATTCTTGTTCATTGCAGTCTTTCATTCCTTCTGACAGATTATCTCCTTCAGGGAGCAGCTTCTCTGGATGAGTTAGTAGGAAGAAGTTTGGCCTGTGACGGGTGTGAAGAGCAGGTACTAAACTGGATGAATGAAATAATGACCTTGTTATTGCTGAAGTCCTGATAGAATCCATGAATAGAAACTTTACTTGGAAAATCCTGAAAAATAGGAGTATAAAAGCCCAGTCCGTTGTACATAATGTTAGTGTGATTATCCCTGTTGATTAGTGTAGCATTTGTGGTGTTGTGAGCTTGCCACCATCCCCTTTGCTCTTCATCTGCCTCTCTCTTTCTCTTGATCATTCTGCGTGTGACAATATTGTCTCCTTCCACTCTTCAGGGCTCAGATCAGGCACCGATGTCACTGGCAGATCAGAAGCATGAGCACTTTTACAGAATTCTGCAGAACTATGCAAATTCCTTAAAGGTAAGTGATTATGTTTCACATTGGAAACTTTCACACACACAAACACACACACACACGCATACACACACAGAGAGAGACTTTCCTCTGTTATTTAAAGTCATCCCAAAAAAAGTGCTGAAGACTCCTGTGGGGAGGCATTTCTTTCCCTCCACACAGCCTAAAAATAGGTGTTCTAACCTCATGCACAGGTTGGCTTCCTAAAAAGCTTCTCTTTTCGGTTCCTTTTCATCTGCCAAAACATTTCTGCCCCGCAGTGATTTGGTGCCTTCTTCAACTCTCTTCCAATCCCCCGTCCCCTGGGTTGACTGTCCCGAGACAAGGATATTTCTGAATGCATTTTTCACAATGTATCTGTGCCATGTTCATGAAGCAAACTTGCTGATTAGTATTGAGGCAACTGAGTTGCTGATTAATAGGGGTTCCCAGAACCTGCCTGTATACGTTTGTCTGACACCAGGTACCCTATTTTGGATACCCCGTTTTCTCATTAGTGGTGTGCAAAAAATGAATGAGTCTATGGAGATTCTGAGTCATCCAAGTCACGGTTGTCCCAATGAGCTTTTTCAGAAGGCAACTGGACTTCCTTTGTTTTTTTCTTGAAGACGTTTCGCTTCTTAATGTAATAATGTTAATGAATTGATGTTCTAGGATCCATCTGTCAACTCTGCCTACATCACAAGCATCATTCTGCTGAGCAAGTCTGCTGATGACATTGTCAATCAACTGCCAATCAGGAAGAAGCTAGAAGCCTTAAGCCATCTAAAGGTACGTACAATAAAGCATGTGAATAAAGCTACCCTGTTTTCCTCAAAATAAGACATCCCCTGATAATAAGCCCAATCGGGCTTTTGAGCGCATGGCAATAAGGCCAAGCGCTTATTTCGCTTATATCAAAAAAATATAAGACAGGGTCTTAATTTTGGGGAAACACGGTATCTTTGCACGAAAGAGTATTCTGGAGTGTTGGCTAATTATTTTACTTAATATAAAATGTGAGTCATTAATGAGGTAGCAGTGAGGACTTCTCCCTCAACAGTGATGGATGCTGCGGTCTTCCCACTGAGACCAACGTCAGCCTCTATACAGCATCTGTAGAAAGACGAGCTTCCTCCATCCCGGTTGGAAATTAGGCTAAGAGCTGGGCTTGGTTCAAGAGAAGGCAGTTGCGGCCCCCTTGAGAAACTCACCCATATGGAAACCACCAGGTTAAAGGCAATTCTATTAAGGATCTGGAAGTCCAGCAGAAAAGGCTGCATCTGTCAAACCACTGCAAGATAGATATCTAACAAAGAATTTCCCTTTTCCTTCCACCAATTTATGTATACTGTACTTTTTAAATTAATGGGGAATTGTATTCGTTGCAGAGATTGCTGTCATGTATACTTAAGTCTAGATTCTATTGAATTTGCTTGCTTCTCCTAATTAATCTTTCTCTTATCTAGAACATTCTAAAGGAAACCCCGACCTGCAACCGGGAGATAATAAATTGCCAAAACGCAGTGAAGGCCGTCACCCTTTTGTGGTAGGCATTTCTTTCGTATTTCTCTGCTTTTCAAAAATGTTCCATGATGCTGTACTAATGTTAAAAGTCATCTCTTGAAGCAATATCCAATGAAATCTTATGAAAATTTGAAACATTAAGTGAAAAGTAAGGAACAAGAAGAAGTAGTAAAAGGGATCTACAGGCTCTCAGTACAGTAAATAGAGGTTTGGATATAATCCAGTGAATACAGATTTGAATATAGAATGAGTACAAATAACTTTATATTTGCCATAAGAATAATAGCAACAACTTATTTTAAAATGGAAACTAGAAAAAATGTACAGAAGACATAGATGGATAAAAAAGCAGGTATAACAAATTTCACTGAAATCACTACAAATGTTTTTGACCTAATGTCATTAATTTTGTTTTCTTATTATCACATTATTTGATCTAAATGATTTTTTTTTAAAAAAAAATACAATTCATTATTGAATGATGGAGTGTGCCAAATTTCATAGTATAGGTAGTGCTCAAGATAAAGTAGACCATAACCAATGGTGGGATTCAAATAATTTAACAACCGGTTCTCTGCCCTAATGATTTCTTTCAACAACCAGTTTGCCAAACTGCTCAGAAAGTTCACAACCGGTTTTCCCAAAGTGGTGCGAACTGGCTGAATCCCACCACTGACCATAACCTACTACTTGATAAAATAGAAAAATGTGAGTTAAGACAGCATCACCACTAGATGGATTCATAACTGGCAGACCAAGTGCACTCAATGTGTAGACCTCAATGGAACGGCATCTAGATGGAGGGAAGTATGCAATGGGGTACCCCAAGGCTCTGTTTTAGGCCCGGTGCTCTTCAACAACTTCATCAATGATTTGGACGAGGGGATAGTTGGGGAACTCATCAAATTTGCAGATGACACCAAGCTGGCAGGAATCGCCAACACTCTGGAAGATAGGCTTAAGATACATAAGGAACTTGACAGACTTGAACATTGGGCGCTATCTAACAAAATGAAATTCAATGGTGAAAAAAGTAAGGTTCTACATTTAGGCAAGAAAACCAAAGTGCACAGGTACAGTATATGTGGTACCTTGCTCAATTGTAGTAACTGTGAGAGGGATCTTGGAGTCCTAGTGGACAATCATGATCATGTGAAGTGTTAATACCATTTTATAATGCCTTGGTAAGGCTAAGGCCACACTTGGAATACTGCATCCAGTTTTGGTTGCCACGATGTAAAAAAAATGTTAAGACTCTAGAAAGTGTGCAGAGAAGAGCAACAAAGATGATTAGGGGACTGGAGGCTAAATCATATAAATTACGGTTGCTGGAACTGGGTATGTTTAGTTTGATGAAAAGAAGGACTGGGGTGACATGATAACAGTTACTTATTTATTTATTTTATTTATTTTATTTGTCAATAACGTATTTGGTAAGAAGTATAAGCATGGATTGGATACATAAAATAGGTACAAATAGAAGAAACATTAGAACAAGGACGGTAGGCATGCTGGTGTTCTTATGCAATATCTTACCCCAATATCTCAGGGGCTGCCACAAAGAAGAGGGAGTCAAGCTGTTCTCCAAAGCATCTGAGGGTAGGACAAGAAGCAACGGGTGGAAACTAATCAAGGAGAGAAGCAACTTAGAACTAAGGAGAAATTTCCTGACAATTAGAACAATTAATCAGTGGAACAACTTGCCTCCAGGAGTTGTGAATGCTCCGACACTGGAAGTTTTTAAGAAGATGTTGGATAACCATTTGTCTGAAGTGGTGTAGGGGGTTGGACTAGAAGACCTCCAAGGTTCCTTATTTATTTATTTATTTATTTATTTATTTATTTATTTATTTATTTATTTATTTATTTATTTATTTATTTATTATATTTCTATACTGCCTTTCTCCCGTAGGACTCAATTTCCAACTCTGTTATTCTATTCTATTCTATTCTATTCTATTCTATTCTATTCTATTCTATTCTATTCTATTCTATTCTATTCTATGTCACTTAAAGGCAAGTCGAAGTAACAAAGACATATACCTACACAGAGCCCAAAAGCCATGAACAGAAATCATGCAGAGGGCTAAATAATTCTGCTCAGTTCCCAAACTTGGAAGTGCACGAGAGGGGCAAGAGAGGGTGAAATATGCAGGTTGACCTCACAAGCTCCGACATCAGCAGCAAATTGACCTAGTGATATTGTGATGCTTGTTTTATCATTCTTTATCAAATGCCTTTGTTCCTAAAGGCATATCATTCCAAACTAACAGACAAACTTGTTTTTTTCTGCTAGGACTTACGAGGCTCTGCAAAAGGAAAGGGAACTTAGGATATTGGATTTGTGCATTCTCCAGCCTCATAAAGCTTCATCCGTGAAGTCTTTTTTGCTCTGAAGGTCCTTCTAAATGACAACAGCAGCGTAATCCGGAATTACGGCATCAGAGGAATCAGCAATGCAGCCCCGAATCTCCCCCAGAAGGTAAGCTTGGACAGAACAAGTAACTTCTTAAATGAATTTGGTTTTAGGTTTCATACTTTTTTTATGGCCTTATGCCAAGATTTTATTCATTAGAATTGATGAGGCAATAAGGCAACTAATAAAATTGGTTTTCCTCCTTTCAGGTCAAAGAGGAGCTGATTTTGAAGGTTTGCTTGAATATTCTTCTAAGAGATTCACATCCAAACATCTGGCAAGAGCAATGGATGGGATCCTAAACATTTCTCCAGCTCTTCTTCCATGGGAAGTTCCACTGCCATCTGTACATCACGAGGCGAACCTGCAGATTGGAGAAATTAGATGACCAGTCAGTGAATGCATGGCCCAGTCCAGAAGAATGAATGCCCATTCAATTCTACTCTATTCTTATTAAGAGTTTTATTTACTTCATTGAGACAACAAAATAAAAAAGGAGTAGTGTTATACATAAAAGAAAAACTAGAACCTAAACCAATATTTATACATGAAGATGGAAGGATTTTGATGGTGGAAGTAAGAATGAACTTTAAACAAATACTCTTAATAGCTTTATATGTACCAAATGATAAACAGAAAGAATTTTATGGGAAACTACATAAAAAAATAGAATTGGAATATGAAAATGTATGTATAATGGGTGATTTCAATGCGGTAACCGATGTGGACTTGGGCTATAAAATGACAAAAGTAAATAAGAAACCCAAGAAAACTCTCCTGAAGACTTTTTTCAAAATGATAGAGGAATTAAGTGTACAAGATGTATGGAGAAATAGCCATTTGAAAGAAAAACAATATACTTTTTATTCAAATAGACAATTGTTCATGGTCCAGAATAGATACGATATGGATGTCGACAGACTTAACAGACAATGTACAAGAAATAAATATTGATTCAAATCTTTGGGGGAACCATAATCCGAAAACATGTTTAAAGGTGAAAAAAAAACCCGCTCTTATTATGTGAAGCTTATGGCTTCACCACAGGGGACCCTGGCATCCCCCCCTAAACGCCTCACCCCATTTCAGGGTAAGAACAGAGTGGGAAGGGACCCAGGAGGTCATCCAGTCCACCCCCTTGAACAAGCAGGAGGCCCCACTTACATCATTCCAGGCCAATGGCCATCTACATTTTTCAGCCACGGAGGGTCCTTCTCCCCTCGCAGCCTCTTATCAGGCAGGAAGGCATTCCCCATAGCTTTCTCCGCCGTTCCTCCAGGAGGAAGAAAAACCCACCTGTTGAACAGTTGCCTGCCCCAACCAATCGGAGAAGCGACAGGCGCCTGAGAGGGAAGGAGCTGAGGCTACTCCTAGCAACGGAAACCAGGCAGCAGCTGCCAGAAGAGCTTCCTTCATCCCCGCCATGGGCCCTGAAGGCTGGGGGAGGCCTCCAGGGGTTGGAGGAGCCCCTCACTTGGCCCCACAGTGCCCCATTGCCGCTGCCTCGCCCTTCACCTGCCCTTCACCTGCCTCTTTCCCCTCAGTGACGAAACAGCAGGAAAAATGAGTGGGAAAAAGAGAGGCGCATGCGCACTCAACCGGCCGGCCTTTAACCGCCTGGTGGTGCCAGTTAGCGATAGGAAGAGGACAAAATGGAAGAAGCGACAGTTACTCTGAGGGGCTCTTTATTAGCGCCTGACAGGTGAAGCCTCACAGAGGGAAGCCTCGCAGCCAATTTGACAAAACCTCTGTTGATTTACCACACAAAATGTCCGAGAACGTATACAGACATACATACATATTGCAGACATACAAATGGCATTATTATTTTCTTTCCTTCCCTCATTTGGCCACTGGAAGGTCTCGGCTGAGTAAATAAAAGTGGGGACGCTTCCTTTACAAAAGCCAAGTTGGGAATGAATCTTTATCATCCTGGCAACAAAATGGATCTCCAAAGGGTTATTTAGATAGTTTTCTTTCTTTTTTTCTTTCTTTTCAGATGATGCCTTTGGCCTGGGGTTTTTATTCATTCCTTCTGGAATCTGTTTCTCCTTCCTTTGCCTAAATTTCATTAGTCAGTGGCTGTTGAAAGCTATTCCAAGCTTTTGGAGTAAAGAACAAAAATCTTGGTAATCTAATCATTTTAGATTAAACGAAGATCTACTTCAGATCTTTGTTTTTGTAATCGATTTGCCATTTATCACAGGTCTTTTACTTTTACAGATCAAGAACAGGCTCAGTCCTCCTTTTGGAGACAAGGCGCTCTTTTCTCCAGTATTTTCCTTGAAAACAGAATTTTAAGCATGTGAAAAAAGCAGAATTTTATTCACAAAATTAATTACTAGTTCATTATATTTATAATCCACCAATGCAGAGTTCTTTGGTTGTTTAAAGGGATTAATAATAATATCTATCAGTTTAGCAGCATGCAATAGGGAAATTTATCCGTGGTATCCAATTTTATAAAAAGTTTTTGTGATAGATGCCATAAGTATTTGGCTTATTTTAATAGCAGTTTCTTGAACAATGTGATCATTATTTAAATTATTTCAATCATTTAATTGATCTTTATTTTGCTGATATAATGATGCTGTTAACACCTGAGCACTATTTAATATCAGAAAGCATAACTTTTCACTGTGGATAGATCCCGTTTATGTTCAAACGTGATGCTGATTAGCATAGATGAATTTTGGCACTATATGCTTTTATGAACAAGTCAGCTCCTCTACCAAGGATTAGGGCATGGCATTTTTCTTCCCTGTTTACAGTAAATGTAATAGGGATATTCCCCAAATCAAAGACATGTTAAACATTAATAAATTACATGCGAAACTCCTATTTTGCAAGCTATGGAACTGGATGTACTGAGGTTGGCTTTTGCATGTGAGTCTTCACTGTGGAGTAAGATCATATGTTGCCCCATTTAGCTGAAAAATATACCATTAACCCCAGAACACCCCTCCAAGCAGTCGTAAAATGGGGCAAAACTCACCTAACAAATATCTTGTTTAACAACAGAAATTTTGGGTTCAATTGAGGATTACCTGTATTTGGTCTTGAATCAGAGGGAATTGTTCTTAAAACTCATAAGCTGTTAAAGGGACAAGCCCCAAAGAATCATAGTTGCAGAACTGAAAAATAGTTTAACAGGTATAACAATGAAGAACTAATTATTGACTTTTATATTCTTAGCCTCTAATAAAACATGTCTACATACTCTGCAGTTTTGCATCAGGATTTTTCAAATCTGTGGAGACATTTTGTAGGAGTGCACCAAATTTGGGCAGAAGGAATGTTGTAGACCTGTTTTTAAGAAGAGACTGAACGGTCTCATGTCTGAAATGGTATAAGATCTGCTACTTGAGCAGGGGGCTGGACTAGAAGACCTCCAAGGTCCCTTCCAACTCTATTCTGATTGTAATGTTTCCTAAAATAGGGCCTTCCTATTGAAGATTCTTTATATCCTTCAATCTACCAACTGCTCTCCTTTTTCTCTTCAAAGATACGCTCTTGCAATGACAGGTGAGTGCTCATGCTATGAAATGCGCTTTCTTTAGGGCTTAAAAATCTGAATTTTTGCAGCAAAATTAGCAGACAACGAACCCTTTTCACAATAAACACTCTGGTTAGAAAACACTCTCCCCCTTGGACAGAGAATGTCTGTTTTTACAGGAGAACAATTCCTAGTCAGGATTTGTCAAGAAATCCGGGAATGGCAGCAAGAGGGATGCTGGGTTTGACACAAATCTTCTTTCATGTGGCAGGAGTAGCTCTGGAAATGTGTGCTAAGTAGGTCTTTTGGGACGACAACATCTGACTGAGAGGACCTGGAGGAACACACCCTGTCTGGTTTGGTGGGACGGGCGTGTCCCTTAAAAAGAAGCGGTCTTGCAAATACTCACCTATGATTCTAATTATTTTGTCTGCTTCTCCTAATTTGAAATCTATTGATTTGATACTTTTCAAAACCACCATAATGTTAATTCTTGATATCCTAGGTCCTAGGACTCTAATGACTCTAGACAGTCACTTATCTGAAATAGTGTAGGTTCTCCCGCTTGAGAAGGGGGCTGGACTGGAAGACCTTCAGGGTCCCTTCCAACTCACTCATTCTATTCTATTTCACCTAGATTCTCTATTGTGAATCATTTGTTTCTCAGTCAGTTGTTGGACGTTTCTTTTTTAATTTCTCGAAGGCATTTGCTTCCATGACAAGAGGTGGCATCTCAAAGACAGCTTGTTAGAACCACTTGTGTATTAGAAGCAGGTATGCCCCAAGCAGTGTTGATAAAAGCTATCCCTTCACACACACACGTGAGCTGACTTCCCTACCAAACTGCGAGATGCCCCTGCAAACGTGTACTGCCAAAAGAGCCTTGTAAGCAAAGCTTTACAACCATCTGAATTGAGCCTGACTGGTCAGAGAGAAAGGAATCGGAGAGGCTCAGCAAACCAAGTTATTTACGTTCATTGACCACACGTCAAAGATATTAGAGCTGACCTGAGGACCTATTAGATAAGATAAATAATAGGTGAGCCAGGCTTTGATCACAATGCACAGATGATGTCCAGTTATTAAACCTTAACTGGAACACCAATCCATTACATCTCCTAGAGCAGTGATGGCTAACCTTTTTGCCATCGCGTGTCAGGAGGGGGGAGGCAGGGGAGGTTTGCACACGCGTGTGCCCACACCCATAATTCTATGCGCCCCGCCCTGCGCATGCGTGTGCAAACCCTCCCCACCCGCCCGCTCTTGGCATGCGATGGCCAGGTAGGCCCATTTTTCTTTCTTACCTGGCTCCAGATCCTCTCTAGGCATCTGTGGAGGGCGAAAACAGCCTTTCCCACTCCCTGGGAGGTCTGAAAGGGCCCATTTCCCAACTGCCGGTGGGACAGGAAGTGACGCTTTTTGCTGTACCCAGCCTCTAGGGGCCTCTCTAGGAGTCTCTGGAGGCTGGGGACAGCACAAAAACGTCACTTCCTGTCCCACTGGCAGTTGGAAAATGGGCCCTTTCAGGCCTCCCAGGGAGTGGGAAAGGCTGTTTTCGCCCTCCACAGATGCCTAGAGAGGATCTGGAGCCAGGTAAGAAAGAAAAACAGGCCTTCCCCACCCACTCCCCAGCCCCTCCGGAGGTAGGAAACAGCCTGTTTCCCTACTTCTGGTGGGCCCAGAAGGGCCGAAAATCAGTTGGCCAGCCTGCGCATGCGCCTCAGAGCTGAGCTGACGTGCCCACTGATATGGCTATGCATTCCACAGGTTCGCCGTCATGGTCCTAGGATGTATCCGTGAATTCAGCCTTCCTTGGTATGTGATACTGCTGAGCAAGGCAACTGATATAATAACAGATGATGAATTGTCCATGAAGAGCAAATTACAAACCTTGAATTATCTGAAGGTATGTACAGTAAAGCATGTGAGGAAAACTATTTTTCTCCTAAAGAGCTATTTTGGAGCGTTAATGTAAAATGTAAGTCATTAATGAGATAGCAGTGATTGTTTCTCCCTCATCAGTGCTGAATGCAGTGGTCTTCCCATTGAGGACAGTGTCAGCATCTGTATAGCATCTGTATAAAAAGGACCTTCACACACCCCATTGAGAATGGGAAGGGAGAATCTGACAAAGTATTTCCATTTTCCTTCCACCAATTTATGTATACTTTTCATAGGAATTATCTAGAAATTAATGGGGAGTTTTATTCGTTGCAGAGATTACTGTCATGTATACTTAAATCTAGATTCTATTGAATTTAATTGCTTTCCTAATTAATCTTTCTCTTATATAGAACATTCTAAGGGAGACACCAACATGCCACCATGAGACGATAAATTGCCAAAATGCAGTGAAGGCTATCGCTCTTTTGTGGTGGGCATTTCTTTCATATTTCTGTGCTTTTCAAAAATGTTTAATGATGCTGTACTAATGTGCTAAGCCTGAAGCAATATCTAATGTGTACTTATGAAAAGAATAAGAACTTGAAACTTTAAGTGGAAAATAAGGAACAATAAGGAAGAAGTAAAAGGGACCCGCAGGTTCTCAGTTCAGTAAATAGAGGTTTGACTATAACTCAGTGAATACACATTTTAACATATAATGAATACATATAATACATATTTTTATTTACATAAGAATAATAACAACAGTTTAGCTTTTTTAAAATGGAAACCAGAAGAAATATACAGAAGACTAAGATGGATAAGAAAGCAGGTATAACAAATGTAACTTAAATAAGTGCAAATGTTTTTGACCTAATATTATTAGTTTTGTTTTCTTATATCCACGGTATCTTTGTTTCATCTAAATGATTTTTTGAAAAAACACAATTCACTGTTGAATGATGGAGTGTGCCAAATTTCATAGTACAGGTAGTGTTCAAGGTACGACAGGTCACTTAAAGGCAGGGCGAAGTAACAAAGACACCCCCCACCCCCCAAAAGCCATAAACATAAAACCTACAGAGGGCTAAATAATTCTGCTCGATTCCCAAACTTGGAAGTGCAAGAGAGGGGCAAGAGAGGGTGAAATACGCAGGTTGACCCTGCAAGCTCCTATGTCAGCAGTAAATTTGCATGACGATATTGTGATGTCTGTTTTATCATTCTTTATCAGATGCCTTTCTTCCTAAATGCATATCATTCCAAACTAACAGACAAACTTGCTTTTTTCTGCTAGGATTTACGAGGGTCTACAAAAAGAAAAGGAACTTGGGATATTGGATTTGTGCATCTCCAGCCTCATAAAGTTTCATCCGTGCAATTCTCTTGAACATCAGGCAAAGTCTGCAGAAAAATTCATAGGACAGGTTGGTAGTAGATATTAAATATTTCTCTTGTTTTAAAGACCACAATTTCAGGGAAAAAATACGTAAAAATACTGCATGATAAAGATTCCTTGCACATTATATTGGAATATCATCATGGATTTCCAATGGTATGTGCATGGAAAGTGTTTATTTGTTTAATCAATTTATAGGCCTCCCATCTTATATACATGGCTCTAGACATAGATGGATAAAAAACCAGGTATAACAAATTTAACTGAAATTAGTGCAAATGTTTTTGACCTAATGTCATTAATTTTGGTTTCTTATTTCCACAGTATCTTTGTTTGATCTAAATGATTTTTTTTTAAAAAAATATAATTCAATATTGAAAGAGTACAGATAGTCCTCAAGGTACGACAGATCACTTAATGGCAATTCAAAGTTACAAACAAACACCCCCCCACACACACACACAAGCCACATATGACCCTTTTGCAAAGTTACAAATTCTACAGAGCTGACCATCATTTGTCCTTAGGACCAACTGCAGAGACGCTGCAGCATGCCCACCTATCTATCTTCCCCCCGCCCCCCCCATACCCAGCCCTACCAGGTGCCTAAAGACCGTGGGCCTGCTTTGCTCCCCACCTGAACGGACTTCTGGGCAAAGCAGACCTCTCCCCTCCCTGCCAGCTTCCCTCTGCCTTTTGAAATCTCAGCTAGCTCTGCTGACAATGGAGAACAGAAACCATGCAGAAAGCTAAATAATTCCGCTCGATTCCCAAACATGGAAGTCCATGAGAGCGGCAAGAGAGGGTGAAATATGCAGGTTGACCCTGCAAGCTCCTATGTAAGCAGTAAATTTGCATGATGATACTATGATGCATGTTTTAGTACTCTTTATCAGATGCCTTTGTTCCAAACTAACTAACTTTTTCTGTAGGGTTTCGCTTACAACCCTGGAATTTGCAGAAAGGGCCGTGCAGTAGAAGTCTTTCTACTTCTTGAGAAATATGAACACTGGATCGATCAGCTCCAGACTGAACGGAATTCAGTGGAGGGCAGAGAGGTAAGACCAGCTTAATGTACTGTAAGTCTTGAGGAAAATAGATGCTTATACAGTGCACTCCCCAGCTTTGGAACTCATCTGAACAGACCCTCAATTTTTAATTCTAGAAGCATGATACCTTGCAAGAAGTGGGGGTGGGGGGGGAGTATTGAGTGCTTGCTTTTCAATCTCAGTTTCCAAGATCCAGCTGAGAAGCTTGTTGATCCTTGGCTATTATGTTCTGTCTCTTCTTGCTCAATAGAAGGTTATTGCATCATTTTTTGCAAGAATTCTTGAAAACTATTCAAATCCTTAAAATTGTGATGACTTTTCAGAGTGGAAACATTAAGACAGAGAAAGAGAGAGAGAGATGAGAGATGAGATATGAGATACAGATAGCTAGATTAGCTGGATGGATAGATAAATGGATGGATGGATGGATAGATAAATAGATGGATAGATGGATAGATGGATGGATAGATAGATAGATAGATAGATAGATAGATAGATAGATAGATAGATAGATAGATAGATAGATGGATGGATGGATGATGGGGGATGGGTGGATGGATGATAGACAGACAGAATTTAGCAATAGCACCTGGACTTATATGCCGCTTCACAGTGCTTTTAAAGCCCGCTCTAAGCGGTATACAGAGTCAGCCTCTTCCCCCCAACAACCTGGGTCTTATTTTACTGACCTCGGAAGGAGGGAAGGCTGAGTCAACCTTGAACCTGGTAAGATTCGAACTGCCAAATTGCAGGCAGCCAGTAATCAGCAGAAGTAGCCTGCAGTACCACACTCTAACCACTGCGCCACTGTGTGAAACCTAGTCCTAAATCCCTTTCTTTAGTGTCCTTGTAACTTTGAGCAGTCATTAAATGAATAGTTGATGACTAGCGGTAAACTACTTTCAATTGGCGGTGATTGGAAGCAGCCTACGACCCGAAGTAAATGAATACCTTATATATCTGGAAATTCCAAAATTCCAAACTCAAATTCTGATTTTTTTTTAATTATTTTTTTTTCCAGAACTTGTCTGAGGGAAGATTTGTAAGATTATGCCACCATCTGCTGGAAGAATTTGGAAAAACTTGGCAGAAAGTGGATAACGAAAAGAAAAGGAAACCCAGGCCAGCATGGAGTAAGGTAGTCCTCGACAGTGGAACAGCTTGCCACCAGAAATCATGGGCACTTCATCACTGGAGGCTTTGAAGAAGAGACTAGACCAGGGTTGGCAAATCTTTTCGGCACCGAGTGCCAAAATGGCAAAACCCAGAAAATCTTCCAGCCACCTGATCTGCCAGGTACAGATGCCCTCTATAAATGGGACAAAATATCATCACCAAACTGTGACTGCGGGCCCCAAAAACAATCTATCTGACATATACAGATAGTCCTCGACTTACAACAACTGAACCCAAAATTTCTGTTGCTAAGCGAGACAGCCATTCAGTGAATTTTGCTCCACTTTATGATCTTTCTTGCTATGGTTATTAAGTGAATCGGTGCAGTTGTTAAGTTAGTAACAGAATTGTTAAATGAACTTGGCTTCCACATTGCTTTTGCTTGTAAGAAGGTCACAAAGAGGGGGGGTGTCACATGATCCCGGGACGCTGTAACCGTCATAATATGAACAAGTTGCCAAGCACCTGAATTTTACCACCTGACCATTGGGATGCTTAATATCTTAATATATTTCTGTTTGAAATGGTGCGGAGTGGTGCGGTGGCCTAGAAGTGAAGCTCTTGCCTCAAAATCAGGAGGCTGTGAGTTCGATCCTAGGTAGAGGCAGATATTTCTCTCTCAGGGCACAATGAGAATTAATCTGCTGAATAAAACTCTGCATTGGCGACAGGGAGTGTATCCGGCCATTAAACCCTCTGCTAGCTCCATTCAGTTGCCCAGACTCCATCCCACAAGGGATTGTGGGGTCGTTAAAAGATGACCATGGTGATTTCTGTTTGAAATGGTTGGACTGGGCCTTCCCTGAGCAGAGGGTGAGTTTGGATAGCCTCAAGAGATCTTCCAAAGCTAGGATTCTATAATCCTGCTTGGCATTTGTTCTTTAATGTCAACTGGAATGGATCCAGGAAAAGATGAGGAATATCCAAAAAGACTGATTTGGATGACTGACCACCGCAGCCACTGGCAAGAAATCCTGAGGTTCATTGTTCAAATTTTGGATTGCTGCTAATTTCCCACTTCTGTGTTTTTCCTGAGCTGCTGTCTTCTGGTATCTTGGACTACCACCTCCATTGTCCCCAGTCTATTCCAGATGTGAGGCCTGAAGGCAACATTTTTATTTATTTACTTATATCCCACCTTTATTCTTTTTACAAATAATTCAAAGCAGAGAATATATCTAACATCCCTGTACCATCCCCTTCCTCTTTTCCTCATAACAACAACCCTGTTAGGTGAGGTGAGGTGGGCTGGGCTGAGAGAGAGAGAGTGACTGGCCCAAAGTCACCAGCAGTTTGGGGAGTGGTGTCAAGCTAGTCACGCCCACCCAGTGCCTCCCCCCACGAGGGCAACCACAGCCCTGATGTGGCACTGAATGAAGTTGAGTTTGACACCCCTGTTCTATGTCAACCATCACGTGATATTCGGATGTGGGTCAAAGAAGCCAACATGGCAGCTGCAATTGCAGCTGTTATATTGACCTTTTTTGACTATTTCCAGGTCATGAGGAAGACTGAAAGGAAGATCAACAAGAAGCAAGGCAAAATGCTGAACTAAAACATACCTTAGCCATTTTAGGAATATTGTTGTAAAATAAGGCTGAGCCCGAAATTAAGAAATCTTCCCTGAGCCATTGGACATTATTCCCCTTCTTATTTTTTGGCTTCTTATTCATCTCTTTAGCTTTGTAGAGAGGAAAAAAACCAGAAGACTTTAATCTTCAAAGCTTCTGAACTTTCTCTGTCTAACCGCTGGTGTAGCAGTTCCAATAGAAGAGAACATTTGTAGCTCAGGGTTGAAATGAGGGGTCCTTGGTTCTCTCTGAGCTTAGTGGTTTTCTTGCAGATGTTTCATTGCCCAACTAGGTAACATTATCAGTGATGATGACCATCAATACTGACGGGGCAGAACACTCGTATAGAAACACAGAGAAAAGCTTCCTCCCTTCTAGTACTGATGACATTACCTAGTTGGGTCATGAAATGTCTGCAAGAAAACAACAAAGTTCAGAGAGCACCAAGGACTCCACATCTTCTTCCTCCTCCTCCTCCTCCTCCTCCTCCTCCTCCTCCTCCTCCTCCTCCTCCTCCTCCTCCTCCTCCTCCCCATCTCCCTCTTCTTCTCTCTCCCCACTTAATAAGGAAATAAACATTTTTTTGAACTGCGCAATTTTTGTGATTCAGTGCAGCTTCTGCTTTCAGAGCTGAGTTTGCTTCAGTTGCTTTATGCACCAGCAGCTTTTTAATTTTCCAGTAGTAGATAGTGAAAAAAGAAAATAGAAAAAGAAAAGGGAAAGGGAAAGAAAGAGGATAAAGAAATGACTTCTGAACATATAAATGCATTTATATTTTGCCACGCCATCCCCCCGCTCTCAAGTGACACCATAACTTCCTTTTTCCACAAACTGCCATTTCTAATCCTCAAACCCACCAATCAGCAAGGTTTCTAGTCCTCATGATGGCATGGAACTTCTGCTGTTCCTGAGAGAGCAAAAAACCAAGAAGAATCCCTCTAGTCAGTTTAGTCTACTGGTTAAGGCATCAGGCCAAAACTGGGAGCTGGTGATTTCTAGTCTCGCCTTTGGCATAAAAGCCACCTGGGTGACTTTGGGCCAATCATGAGGAGATAGAGAGTTCCAGTCCTATGCCTTAATCAGGATAGCCAGTCGGGTGAGAGTTGAGAGTTCTAGTCCTGCCTTAGGCTTGAAAGCCGACTGGGTGACATTGGGCCAATCATCAGGAAATTGGGAGTTCTATACTCTAATGTGGAACAAAACAAGGCAGCTTGGCTCATACTTACAAGGATGGAGCAGATGTTAGCATACATGCTGGGAAGACTGGCATATATTTCACGATCAAAGAGGTTGACTGGGACATCCCCCCAGTTCATGAAGGAGATACAGGATTTGAGGGTGTTCCTGGAGACCTGGGCCAAGGGAGGAAAGATGGAGTCAGATCACCTGCTTCTGATACTGTCCATGTTCTACAGAGAAAACCCAGCCTTCTCCTAACTCAAGAGAGAGGAAAGTTTTAAGCAGAGATCAAATCATCTGCTCCCACGTACTGATGCTGTCACCTAGTTGGGTTATGAAAGGTCTGCAAGAAAAGAACCAAGTTCAGAGAGCACTAAGGACCTCACAACATCAGGATGATCCAGAATCTCTCTGCATTATCCAGAGTGTCCATATGATACAACCACATGGCTCTGTGTGAACACGGAGTACAAGTGGTCTCCTTAAGAAGGTAGCATGACAGACCTTAGGTTAGCTTAAGTTACCCGGTCCTTCAACTCACTTCTTTGCTCCGTCCATCTGCCAGCAAAATTATTAGTGGAAGAAGGCTCCGTGGAATATTTTCTTCTATATAACTCCTATGAACCTCCTTCGCCCTTTTCAGTAGCATCTCCAAAATGGTCATGGCCATATGTTGCAGTTCAGGGTCTTCCTAAGAAGGAAAAGAAACAGGTTTGTCACTCCAGTAGCAGGAAATCTATGTAGCTCAATGCTGAACTTTGAATTTGGGGAGATCTTTGAGGCCACCCAACGGTGTTGAACTCTCCTCCATAAATACCCCTGGTCTTCCTTTCTTTTCTATCCTCCTATAACTTAACTCTACTCTTTTGTGTCCCACAAATTGAGGAGAGCATGGCTCAAATTACCTCCTTTCGGTATTTACAAAATACTGTCATATCCACTTGGTTAAAAGTCTGGTGACTCTCAAACATCCACATCATGGTTTGCCAAAGGTGCCAAAAAGCAAGGAAGTCCAGTTGCCTTTTGGGAAAAGCACCTTTGGGACAACCATCACCTGATATTCTCAAGGTCACCTATTCCCAGCTCAGTGTCCATGGAAATGGTCAGTCATCCAGGTCAGGGGTCTCCAACCTTGGCAACGTGAAGACTTGTGGACTTCAACTCCCAGAAGTCCTCAGCCAGCAAAGCTTTTTAATTCATGGTCCATCTTCGTAGATGGTAGTAGACGGTAGTATCTTCCTCTGTTTTTTTTTTCTTCCCCGATCTATAATCTTGTTTTGGATCTACGACCGAATTAAAATCCCCCAATAAACAAATATTTTCACTCTCCAATTCTGCTATTTTTTAATGTAGTTTATAATAAAATTCCCCTTGTCTAGTATTTGGCATGTAGATAGCCGCCAATATCATCTTTTTTTTTTTTTTTTTTTTGCCATATTGTTATCTCAACAAATAAAATTCTACCTTCCTCATCTGCGTAAATTTGTTTCTGTCATAACCAATCTTTAATGTATATAACTACTCCTCTCTTTTTTTGTGGTGCAAGAGCTGAGTATAGGTTTCCTAATTTAGGGGCTTCCAATAGATGTCCTTGTTGTCTTTTGATGTGGGTTTCCTGTAGGCATGTAATATCTGTGTTATGCTTTTGTAATTTAGCTAGAATTTGTCTTGTTTTGGCTGGAGAATTTAAACCATTGATGTTGATTGAAATTAATTTAATTTCTTCGTCCATTTACCTTCTACTGACGAATTTACTCCTTAAATTCAGTTCTGTTTGTGACCTTGACCTTGTCCCTATTCTTTCCTGCTGCTCTTTTTCAGTCTTCTGCTGTAATTCCATTTCCGACTCCTTTCCTTCTTCCTGACTCTTAACCTCTATCTCCTCCCCACTCTCCCTGTCTTCATCTATTGCTATACACTGTTCATAAAACTCCCGGGCCTTGTCTATTGTATCTAATCTAATTTTTTTGTCTTGCCAGGTTACTAGCAAGCTCTCTGGGATAAGCCACCGAAACATGATTTTATATTTGATAAGTTGGGAGGAGAGGAAGCGGTAACTCCGTCTTTGCTCCCTTACCCTCCTAGGTATTTGTTTAAGAGTCAAAATCTTTTTCCACTTATATGTCAATGTTGTATCTCGCATTCTCCTGTAAATTTCGTCTCTAATTGTTCTTTTAGTAAATTGTATATGTAACTCCTGTGGCAATTTATTCTGCCGTGCATAATTAGTATGCACCTTGTACAGCTTCTCAATACCATGTTGCAACTCACTTTTATTCATCTTCAGACTACCAGCCAACAACTCTATCATAAGACTCAGGAAGTCTTCTTCTTTATTTTCTTGTATATTCTGAAATTGTAAGTAAAACGCGGAGTTGTTCATTTCCAGAAACATTATTGCCCCCTCAAGTTTTCGATTCGTTGACATCAGTTTCTTTTCTATCTCCTCCAGTTTTTTTCTGTCTGTTCTGTTCTTTCCTCCACTATTTTGATCCTCTGATAGTTCTTAATAATTGTCTCTTGTATTTCTCCTAGTGTATCATCTAATTTTCTTGTGTCGCCTTTAACTTCGTCCATGTCGTGTTTCAATTCCTCATGATTCTTTCCAATCGATTCTTGAGTCTTCAGAAGTACCTCCTGAATCATATTCAGAGTTGTCTGTATGCTTTGTAGATTTGTTGGGGTCCCTGCTTTCTCACCTCCCAACATATCTCCTATCAGTTTTTGTCCTGCTGGAGAGGAAGTCATTTGTGTAAGTTTCTTTGCAGTTTTGGTTACTGTTGCTGTATTCGACATATCTAATTTCCCAAAAGGTTTCTTCCACAAAACCATACAAAAATCTATTTCCTTCCTCCTCCGATAGTTTATCTTTTCTATCTACTTTTAGGTATTAAATATTTAGGTATTAAATATTCCCTCAATTACATTAGAATTCATTAACTAGAATAATTAAATGTTTAAGTAATTAGATAGTATAATTAATTAATAGTATAATTAATAATAAAAAGAATAATTAATAATTAATTCTATCTTCCAACCTTATCAATATCAATTTTCACTCTAAATTCATTCAGTCATTCAACTGACTCTTAAAAATAGTGATATATTATAAGATAGTGTATATAAATAGATAAATCTAGTTGCAAATAGGGGTAAACAATTTATATTTGGAGTAATTATTATTATTACTGTTTTGGTTTTGCCTTATCTTTCTACCTATATATCCTTCCATTATTTTGAAGTAATATACTCTTGTTTACTTAGGTATTGTTAATTGAATTTAGAGTGAATGTTGCTGAACTATTTTAAAGCATTTTCTATAAAATTAGAATTCTGCAGATGGTACCAAGGCCATCTTTATGTGAGAGAAAGAGGGAGGGAGAGAGGAGAGAGAGAGAGAGAGACAGAGAGACACAGAGACACACAGAGAGAGAGAGAGAGAGAGAGAGAGAAGAGAGAGAGAGAAAGAGAGAGAGAGAGAAGAGAGAGAGAGAGAGAGAGAGAGAGAGAGAGAGAGAGAGAGAGAGAACTAGTTTGTTGTGATTTGGTTGACTTACGTCATGAAAATATTTTAAGAGCACTGGAAGAAGTTTCACAGCCTTATATCCGTATTTCTCCTCATCCAGCTGTCAGAACATTAATTGAAGGGTCGTCAGCGATTCTTTAACCCCAGTTTTGTTGAGCTGACTGGCCCAGTTTATCACAGGCATTAAAAGCGGCTTCAAATTCTTATTCTGGAGGAAGCAGGGAAAGAAACAAGCCATGAAACAAGGTCTCTGGAGTTCTCTGAGTCTAGTAGCAACAATAACAAACACATAGAAAGCCACAGAACATAAAATAACAGGCTTGAAAAGGAACTTAGTGATCTTCTAGTCCAACCTGTCGCTCAAGCAGGAGACCGTATACTATTCTGGATGAATGGCTGTCTAGTCTCTTCTTGAAAATCTCCAATGTTGGAGCATTCACAACTTCTTGAGGCAAGTCGTTCCACTGGTTAATTTTTCTCACTATCAAGGAATTTCTTCTTCATTCCAAGTTGCTTCTCTCCTTGATTCATTTCCATCCATGGTTTCTTGTCTTGCCTTCTGGTGCTTTGGAGAATAGGTGGACCCCCTTTTCTTTGGAGCAGCCCTCAAATATTAAAAGGCGCATGTCACCCAACCCCCCCCCTTTTTTTTTGTTAAAGTAGAACTACCTAGTTCCCCAATTATTCATCATATGGTTTGCCTCCAGCTAAAGCAAACTGAAGGGAAACATTTCAGTTTACACAGTTAAACATACCATAATATGCCTCATTTCAAGCACATAAACATGTGCATTTAGAACATGGAACATGGAATAATAGAGTTGGATGGGACCTTGGAGGTCTTCTAGTCCAACCCCTGCTTGAGCAGGAGACGCTATACTACTCCAGAAAATGATGTTCCAGGCTCTTTTTTGAAAACCTTTAGTGATGGAGCATCCACAACTTTTGAAGGCAAATTGTTCCATTGGCTGATTGCTCTCACCATTAGGACATTTCTCCTTAGTTCCAGGTTGCTTGTCGCCTTCGTTAGTTTCTATCCATTGTTTCTTGTCTTGCCCTTTGGTGTTTTGGAAAACAATTTGACCCTCTCATCTTTGTAGGAGCCCCTCAAATATTGGAACAGGTGCTATCATGTCTCCCCTAGTCCTTCTTTTCATTAGACTAGACATTCCCAATTCCCGTAACGGTTCTTTGTATGTTTTTTGGGGTTGGTTGTAATGATGAGAAATCTGGATAAGATGCATAAATAAAGATAACCATAACAGCCAGCATCCCAGGTGGATGTTCCCCATGATCTTCAATTCTGCAAGGGAAATACCTGATAATGAAGAAGCTGGATGGTTTTTTAGGTCAGCTCAGTTGCTTCCTCATCCCAGAAGTTTGAAGAAACACTCCATCACTGGAGGGTTTCCAAAAGAGACTAGACAGTCACTTATCTGAAATAGCATAGGTTTTCCTGCTTGAGCAGGGGGCTGGACTGGAAGACCTCCAAGGTCCCTTCCAACTCTATTTTATTCTAGCTTCAAAGCCACAGGAATGCAATAGCTGGGGAGACCTCACGTTGACCGACTGGAGCAATTTCTGCTCATTGTAGACCCATAAGTAGATCTCAATCAGAAGAACCAGACTTCTTCTTAAGATACTTTGAGGAACATCTAAGGACCTTTTTTGAGGCATGAAATGCAGCATCTCTCCCTCCCTCTGTTCAGTCTTCAAGAGATGAACCTGTCTGTTTTTATTACAGATACGCAAGAATTTTGTTATGGTTGCTACAAGGAACAAAATTAGTCTTTGGTCAGACAAATGCAGGCAGTGTGATGTCTCTGGGTACAATTGGTCTCCTTTTGTGTCCATCAGCTCCTTATCTCACTTGACTTTTGAAAAGATTATTCAAAAATAAATAACTATGTTTGATTGTTGTTGTTCAGTTGCTAAGTCATGTCCGACTCTTCACCACCACATGGACCAGAAAATCTCAGGACCCAGAGTTTACCCAAACTCATGTTTTTTGTGTTGATAACACCAGCTAAACCATCTCACCCTCTGCTGCCCCCTTCTCCTTTGGCCTTCAGTAGTCTTTCCCAGCATCGGGGTCTTTTCTCCAGTGAGTCCTCTCTTCTCATTAGGTGGCCAAGTATTTGAGTTTCAGTTTTAGGATCTGTCCTTCCAAAGAAGAGTCAGGGTTGCCTTCTTTTAGGGTTGACTGACTGGATCTCTTTATAGTCCAAAGGACTCTCAAGAGTTTTCTCCAGCACCACAATTTGAAAGCATCAATTTTTCGGCACTCAGCCTTCCTTATGGTCCATCTCTCACAGCCATACATTACTACTTGGAAAACTAGTAGCAACGGCTGTCCAATCTCATCTTAAAAACCTCCAGTTTTGGAGCAACCACAGCTTCTGGAAGCAAGTCATTCCAATGACTAATTGTTCTCACTGTCGGGAAATTTCTCCCTAGTTCTAGGTTGCTTCTCTCCTTGATTAATTTCCATCCATTGCTTCTTTTTCTGCTTTCAGAAGTTTTCCAAGAGGTTCTGTTATCAACTTCAGATCTTCCAGGGTGCACCCATCTTTGTAGAAGAGACACCACTCCAGCTGAGTCCATCCTCTTTCTGGTGGTTGTCTTCTTCTCCTTCTTCTATCCTTCCTTCCTTGTAGACTTCCCAGAGACTGAGGTCGCACCTACTACTACCTTGAAAGTCACTCACTTCCTGCACCCCATCTCCTCTCTGTGGCAACCTCTCAAGTATTGGAAGATGGCTATCATGTTTCCCCTGGTCCTTTTCTTCACTAGACTAGCCATGCCCAATTCCTGTAACCATTCTTCATATGTTTTAGTCTCCTTACCTTGAGGGAGTGCTGTAGAAGATAACCCAGACCTCAAATGGTACATCTTTGAATCTGAGTGTATGGGTGTATCATCCATTCATTTAGAACATTTAGAATGTTGTTCGTCATGAAGATATTTCCGACTTCTGGATGATACAACAGCTGAGGAATAAGAGTAGAGATACTGGACATTAGCAAAGCAAGGAAGGGAAATTTCATGAGAGTCTCTAGTAAGAGATGCCATATTCAGCCATTAAGGGGAGAGAAAAGGGAGAGAAAAAGAAAATACAGTCCTTGTTTAGTGGCACTGACAAAAGGGACTCATCCATTTTTCAGACTTATGACCATTGTAGCATCCTCACAGTCATTTGATCAAAATTTGGTACTTGCTGGTTCACATTTATGATGGTCACAGTGTCCTGGGGTCATGTGATCTCCTTATAATTTTCTGACAAGCAACGTCTTTCTCCCTCCCTCCCTCTGCTTGCTTGCTTGCTTCCTTCTTTCATTCCTTTCTCCCTCTCTCCCTCCCTTTCCTTCCTTCCTTTCCCCTTCCCTCCCTCCTCCCTGCCTTCATCTGTCTTTCCTTGCTTGCTTACTTCCCTCCCTCCTCCCTGCCTTCATCTGTCCTTCCTTCCTTCCTTCCTTCCTTCCTTCCTTCCTTCCTTCCTTCCTTCCTTCCTTCCCTCCCCTCCCACAACTTCTGGAGGCAAGGCATTCCACTGATTAACAGAATAACAGAAGACCTTGGAGGCCTTCTAGTCCAATCGCCTGTTCCAGCAGGAGACCCTCTACCATTTCAGAGAAATGGCTGTCCAGTCTCTTCTTCAAGACCTCCAGTGATGGAGTACCTACAACTTTTAGTTTCTAATCATAAAGTCCTCTTGAGCCCTGGGCAACTTTCCTTGACCTCCAGAATGTTGAGGTGCACCACAACGTCTCCTCACCTCCGAGAAGAAAACCATTCCGATAGTCTTCTCCCTCATATCTGGACAGCGGACGTATTTGTGGGCCTCTTGAACCAGAATCTTGAGTTCATCTTTTGTGAACATGAATAAGTTCCTAAAAGGTCAAATATGGAGAGATCAGACAAGATCTGTTGGTTGGTGAAAAGAAAAATCACCAAGCTAGAGAAATCATTATCTAAATTATCGATAAAGAGATTGAATGAGTTACTCCATTTAGAGTAACTGCTTCTGCCTCTCTTTCTCCCTCATCCCGTCTCCCATTCATCTCCCTCTCTCTCTCACCCACCCTCTCTCTTTCTCTCTCTCCCTCTCCTCTTCTTCTCTCTTCCTTTGCCTCTCATCCTCCCTATCTCTCCCTCTTTTTTTCTCTCTCCCTGCCTCCCCCTCTCCCCTCCCCCCCTCTCTCTCACCCACTGCAAAGCCTAGTGTTGCGCTGTACTTTTGACTTTCAATTTCTTACTGGACTAGGTGGGAAATGCCTTCAAATAAACTTTCAGGGCCCAAAAGCATTTCGAAGCAGCCCAATGTCTCCAAAGTCTTGTATTCCTCGTGGTAGCCATCACAGGTGATTAAATTTTTCACAGCTTATACAGCAGTGCTTGTCAGGGTAAATGTCTAATTCTCCCAGGCAGGGGCTGGCACCTCCCCATATCCCATCATACCCCCTTACCTCAGGCTCCTCCCCTGGTATATAAAAGGGTCCTACACGTGGGCATCCAGCAGTTCCAGATGTGTGCCTGCAAAGACAAGACAGAGGTCAGTGACCTTTACCCTGAATTGGGCCTAGGAGGACTCCAGGCCTAGAATAAAGAATTAATGAAGAGATACCATTGTCTCCTGTGAGTTATTGGGTTAGATCCATCTAGCATTAACAAATTGGCAGCAGAGGATGGTTACCCATAACTCTAAAGAATGACTGAACAAGCCGTTTACTCTGACCAGAGTAAACACCAGGGCATTCACCAAGAGGATGGCTGCTCAACTGACACCCAAAGGTGCCATGCCAAGAGCCACCCCAGCTGAGAGTGGACAGGATATCGAGCCAGGCCCACTCCTCTGCAAAGAGAGACCACAGGAGGAAGTAGATGACCACGAAAGAGAAGGGCCACGAGAGGAAGACGAACTGAGAATGGCCCTGCTGAGAATGATGGAAGCGCCCATCAGCAATGGAGAGCTCATCATGAAACTCCAAGGCCTCCTAGAAATCCATGGAGCAGCGATGAGCACCCAAGAAGACGCCAGCCCGGTAAGGGAAAGGGAAGGGGATTCCCTCGCAGAGGCCCCGGACATAGAGGGGCTCAGTTTCGCGCCAATTCCCCGGTGGCCATCTTGGAATGGCCAGCAACCAATGGGAAGCCGGGATTTGAATCCAATGGCGGGAAACAGCCAAGGCCCCAAAACAAATGGGGGGCATCCAGAAAACAATCGCAATAGACAAGTCCAAGTAAACCAGAACTTGCCTACTGTGCTCAAGATAGAAAAAGCAATGGAGACTCTAGCAGCAGCCTTTGGCTCCGCATTCAAGCTTCCTGCACCAACCACAAGCTGCAAGGAAAACCTCGAGGGCCAAGAAGGCACCAGAGTGACCACCGGCTTCGAGACACCAACCCTATCACTACCAAAGGGGGCAACGTGCTTCCACGACGAACAAGAAGCCCCGACTGCCTATGGAGCAGAACAAAGGCAGGACTCGAACTCACCACCCGCCTCACTAACTACGAGGGATCCAAGAGAAGAGAGACGTGCCAGCTACCTACCTTCTCTGCGACCTCTGCCAGGCTTCTCCAACCGACCAGGGGCCAGCACATCCGGGTCAGGACCAGCCATTGCCACCGCCGCTGCCGCCGCACCACCGATCCTCGAAAGTCCTCGACTTACGACCGTTTCGATCCCGAGCCTCCAGCCATTCTTCGCCGGGGACTACACAGCCCAGCAGTGACTTCCAGGGTCCCACGACGTATCCAGACCCACCAGGGGTGAGTCAAGGGCTCCACCAGCAGGCCTAGGCCTAGGCCTGAGAACTGCAGCCATGAGCTCCCCTCCAGACGGCCTCCAGCATGAAATGGGCCTCGCACATGCTCAGACGCCACCTGCAGGAAGAGAAGGGAGGAACATAGAGATAAGTCAGAACATAGAGACAAGTCAGTACAGAATAGCCATTCCCATGCCGTATTGTGAGTTCCCTCACTCACAAAACCATGGACAGCTACCCTCTGTAAGTAACCATTCTAACAATTCTGGGGCTTTACCTGTCAACTTTCCCAAACTGCAAATAGATGGAAAAAATCTTCTAGATAGTTTTTATGAAAGAAAACTTACTTTTCCTAATATCAGATCCACCCCAGAAACCCTGGACTTTTGAAATTGACTGTAACCACCACAGGACTTTTTGTATTTTGTTAACCAGTATTTCTCCAACTTTGTACCCAAGCATAGGGAATCACATGACAGTGCATGAAGTGATACAAAAACTTTATAACCTTTTTTACAGCAGAAGTAGAGCAACCACAACTAGGATTTCCAGAGAATTCCATTCTGCCAGACTTAGACCAGGGGTCCCCATGAGTGAACACCTGTTAAAACTTAACGCAACCAGGACTGAATTAATGCATAGGGGTGAAGCAATCACTGAGGAGAGTATGATGAGTATAGTCATAAACTCTTTAGACAGTAGCTGGGACAACTTTGTGATGCAATTGGACAGCCTCAGTCTAGAACACTTAACATTAGACACACTCACTAACCGCCTTATTGCAGAGGATAATTTAAGGAGGGACCGCCACATGTCAAGAAGGGACCCCAGACCCACCAAAAGGGTTGAGTTCCAGGACAGGGGAAAGGTTGCCCCAGAGTGTTTTTCCTGTGAGTCCAGGAATCATTTAAGGAGGGATTGCCCCAGAGGAGATAGGGACAGGGGATATAGAGAGAGACAGTCACCAGACCGCAGACATTTCAGGGAACAGGGACGTGGGTGGTCACCCAACCCTAGAAAAAGCAGTGAACGCAGGGATGCTTCCAGAGATAGCAACCCAGGGACCATGTATGGCTTCAGGCATGGTAAAGCAGACCCCAAGCAGGGGACAGATGAGAACATGTGGCTTCTGGATTCAGGAGCCACTAATCATACAACACACAACCCCAATCTATTCACCTCCCTCGTAGAGACAGACTTCAAGATCAGAATGGCTAACCAGAGCACAGCCAAGGTCATAGGGAGAGGGAATGTACATATACCAGGAGTTGGGAAAATAGAGGGGGTACTGTACGTGCCAGAAATACCCCACAATGTCTTAGCCATCGCAAAGCTCACAACAGACACAGACACAGAGGTAACATTCAAGGAAGGCAGGGTACAGATACTCAACCAAGGAAAAAGGGTTGGCAAGGTAACCACACATGATGGATTACCGTACTTTACACCCAGTGAGAACAGCGAGGGAAGTATAAACACAAGCATCACCCATGACCAGGGGGAAGACACTGAAACTAGAGGGGGACCCCAGGAGGAAACAAACACTGTGTCACCAGGCAAAAACAAGGTATCCATGGGAAAACCCATCCACGACAATTGTGCCCACCTCCTCCACAGAAGGCTAGGACATATCAGTTTCCCGGTTGTAGAAAAAATGCTAGGATGTACAGAGGGTTTGAAAGTAAAGGACTGCAAAAATTATTTGGAGTGTTCAGTGTGTAAATCTTCAAAAATTAAGGTCAAAGCGAGGCCCAAAAGGTCAGAGCGCACAACTGACCACCCATTTCAGCTAGTACACATGGATTTAGTGGGACCACTGAGACCTTCCATTGGACACAGGAAAAGGTTTTTCTTAACCATAGTAGATGACTACAGCAGGTATGGCTATGTGTACTCTCTCAAGCATAAAAATGAGACATTCCAAAGTTTCAAAGACTTTTATAAAAGGGTGGAACTACAACATGGGGCAAAAATCAAACAGATAATGACTGACTGGGGTACAGAATTCATGGCCAAGGACTTTGCAAAATGGTTAAGGGAGAGGGGCATATTGCATTTTAGCTCCACCCCTTTTTCCCCATTCCAGAATGGGGTCTCAGAACGAAAAAACGGATTGCTCCAAACAATGATGAGGTGTGTTTTGGAGGACGCTGGAATGAGCCAATCATTCTGGTCAGAGGCACTACACTATTCAAATTACACACTAAACAGGTTGTGGTCAAGTTCAATCAATAAAACCCCATACGAACTAATGTGCAATAGAAAACCCAACCTAGCCCACCTACACGTATTTGGTGCCCCAGCTGACGTCCACATTCCCCGACAGCTAAGGAAGAAGGGAGAAAAGGTGTCAAAAAGACTAAGGTTCGTGGGCTATGAGCCTGGAACAAAGGGATTCAGATTTGTGGACTGCAATAACAAATTCATTGTGTCCAGGTCTGCGGAATTCCATGAGCACTCGAATTGGTCAAAGCTCCACTGCAATGACATTTTCCTTGGCAGAGAAATGCAACCACATAACCAAAGCAACAAAGAACTGACCACCAGGGGGCCAGAGGAAACTGAAACAGACAGACCCAAACACCAAGAACTGAAAGCCGAGGAATGGAAAGAAGGACACCCCACACTGAGCCTAGATAGCCTCACCGAAAAAGAAGCCAAATGCCTGCATGAAGCAGATACGCCTCCAGACAGATCAACTAGATCCAGTAGGAACAAGTTACCAAAGAGACTAGAGGACTACGTCATGTCCATACACACAGAGCATTTCACACCCAGTTCCTACGAAGAGATACTCGGCCTCCCCCAGGAAGAGAGGGAAAGGTGGAAGCAAGCCATGGAAAAGGAGATGGAGAGCCTCCGAGAACTACAGGTATACTCGCCAGCTCAAGCACCTGAGAACAAAAAGCCAATTGGGACCAAGTGGGTGTTCAAAGTCAAAACACTCAAAGACAACAAAACGCTCTACAAAGCGAGGTTGGTCGCACAAGGCTTCGCCCAAAGGTACCCGGAAGACTACACGGACACCTACTCCCCCACAATCAGGGCTGAGAGTGTCAAGAGCGCCCTAGTAATTGCCACCATCCTAGGGCTGGAAGTATTCCAATTCAACGTGCAAACCGCATATCTACACGCAGAATTGGATAAGGAGATCTATGTTAAGGCCCCACCAGGATACAACGATGGAAAGGACAACACATGGCTCCTGAACAAAAGTTTATATGGACTCAAACAGTCTGGCAAGAGGTGGTACGATTGTCTAGCCAAAGTTCTCAACACCATGGGCTTCAAAGCCACCTCTGCAGACAAATGTTTTTTCACAAAGAGAGAAGGAGGAGCATTCGAAGGTGTTCTTGTGTATGTGGATGATATATTGTACATAGGGAAGCAAAGGGCCAAATGCGATAATTTTGCCACCAAGTTAGGAAATCATTTCTCTCTGAAATCACTAGGGAAGATAGACAAATACCTAGGGCTGCAAGTGATTAAAACTGACAAGGGCTTCCGGATCTCACAAAGAGAGAAAATCATGGAACTGTTATCCAAATGTAACATGTTGGGGGCAAAACCCTGCGAGACACCCATGCAACCGGACTTCATAAGGAGCATGTACAATGAAGCTGAACCCTTCGTTGACAACAAGCTGTACAGGTCAACAATAGGCTCGCTACTCTATATCACCAACTGGACGAGGCCTGACATCGCTCTGGCCGTCAATCTACTGTCCAGACACGTGAGCAAGCCCACTGTCCTGCACTGGGATGCCATAAAAAGACTGCTCAGGTACCTGAAACACAGTGCCAACGCCCAGCTGTGCCTCGAACCAGACCTGTCTGAGAAACCCAAGTTAACCTGCTATGCAGACGCTGACTGGGCCGGGGATGCCAAAAGCAGAAAAAGCACTTCCGGGTACGTAGTCTTCTTAAACAATTGCCCTATACATTGGTATACGGGAAAACAGAAGCTGGTGGCCACTTCTACCACCGAAGCCAAATTCGTCTGCTTATCAAAGGCCACAAATAACCTAGTGTGGTTTGATGATTTACTTACTGACATCTGGGCCAAACCAACATACCCCATAGTCATACATGAGGACAACAAGGCAGCTATAGAAATATCAAAAGCAGATGCCGTGGGACAGAGATCAAGGCACATAGACATAAAATACAAACACATTAGGCAATTCTCAGAAATGGGGTTCATTAAAGCCATATACTGTGAAACTGAACAACAAACAGCAGACATACTTACAAAGCCACTACCTCAAAAGCAACACGCATATCTCACATCAAGAATATGTGTATATATGTAGATCATGTGTTTTATGTACCTAACATGTATGTTCACAGATATCATATGTCCGCCGTTAATTAGACATTTAGAGGGAGATTTGTCAGGGTAAATGTCTAATTCTCCCAGGCAGGGGCTGGCACCTCCCCATATCCCATCATACCCCCTTACCTCAGGCTCCTCCCCTGGTATATAAAAGGGTCCTACACGTGGGCATCCAGCAGTTCCAGATGTGTGCCTGCAAAGACAAGACAGAGGTCAGTGACCTTTACCCTGAATTGGGCCTAGGAGGACTCCAGGCCTAGAATAAAGAATCAATGAAGAAATACCATTGTCTCCTGTGAGTTATTGGGTTAGATCCATCTAGCAATAACAGTGCTAAATCAAACCAAGGAACAAGAGTGAGTGCCAATGATTCAGCTGATCTCGCCCCCACCCCCTGCAAAGCCTAGTGTTGCGCTGACAGCGTCTGCCTCCCGCTGGTGTTCAGGATATCTTCAGATTTCACTTTGCAGCTTGTGCAACAACCACGAAACACTACACCAAACAAACAACAACAACAACAAAATCCCCCCTCATCCAAACTCTAAGGACAGGACATGACCTTTCGAACCAAAGAGGATTTACCCACCACCATTCAAATAGCAAAAGACACAAGACTTACTACATTGCATAACCCCCATGGAGCATCTCAGTCACCAAACCCCAGAACCCTATAAAAATCAACCAGCCATTTGGTCAGCCACCCCAGAAACACTTGCTGCTGTCACTGAAGTTTCTGGAAACCAAATAAACAGAGACCTTTCCAAGCCGCCTGCCTCCGTTTTACCTCCAGCATCTTTCTCCTTGGAACCGGACCAGATTTTTCTTCCCACATTTTTTTTTTCCTTCTTAACTCCAGGAGAAATAAACAACAGAAGCCACAAACACCTGGCCCAAGAAGAGGTAATGGCAGCCATAAAATAAAGATGTTCAGGGAAAAAAGTTTGCGCATTCTGAAGAGTGTGTGACTAAACAACAGAGATTCCCTGGCTGGGGAGACGCAGGGAATGATGAATCTGTTTGCCAAACATCCTGTGAATTAGAAATCGTGGTTTGCACAGGCTAACATGGACTTGGGGCAAAAGTGGCCTTTGACTGTGCTTGGCGCACACTGACTCCAATATTATCCAACTGACTAGCATTGAGTCTTACAGTAGCCAAGATTATAGCGTATGGAATGATGGTGATGTGAGCTTGCATCTACTCTGATTAAAAAGCATTCTATTAAAACTATGATTGAATCAAGCCATGATGGTTGGCAATGTTTATGGGCCAATCTGGGGTTAATTGTGGCTGAGCTTGGTTACTATGACTTCCAACAGTTCATTTAGTGACTATTCGAAGTTACAACACCACGGAAAAAAGCGACTTATGATTGTGTTTCACACTTATGGCCTTTATAACATCCCTACAGTCACGTGATCAGAATTCAGACGCTCAGCAACTGACTCAGATTTAGGACGGTCGCAGTGGCTCAGAGTCACGCGGTCCCCTTTTGTGACCTTCTGACAAGCAAAGTCAACGGGGAAGCCAGATTCACTTAAGAACCATGGGACTAGCTTAACCAATGCAATGATTCACTTAACCACTGGGGCAAGAAAGGTTGCAAAACGGGACAAAGTTCACTTCATGACTGTTTCACTTAGTAACAGAAAGTTTGGGCTCCATGGTGGTCATAAGTTGACTTGGGGAAAACCTGTAGGCATCTGCTAAGCTTTGCAGAAGTGGAGAAAGACTCCAGACTGGGCCTCGGAGATTTCTTGCCCCAAGAGGTTGATTTCTTCTGGATTCGGAAAGGCACTGCTGGACCCCTTCTTGCTTGCTACAAGGAATACATAAATTTGTTTAATTAGCGCAATCAGCAGGTGGGGAAATTTGTTTTGGAGAACCTCGACCGCATCTGGTAAGACGAGGATATAACAAAGAGCCTTTGTGGCCTAGAAACGGGATGAAAGGAGAGTCGCCTTGGGCTCACCACATTACTTAGATTCATCATCATCATCTTCTTTTAACAACCCCATAATCTCTTGTGGGGTGGAGTCTGGGCCCACCCTGCCCCTCCCAGGAGTCTTCACTTGGATGCCAGATGCCCATGCAGAGGCTCTGGGAGGGCAAAAAATGGGCCTCCTGGAGGTTTCAGGAGTCCAGAAATGGGCCTGTTTCCAGCCTCCGGAGGCCTCTGGAGCACAGGGGAGGCCATTTTCCCCCTCCCAGAGGCTCAAGGAGAGCATCCAGAGCCTGGGGAGGGTGAAAACACCACCACCGCTGCCATGGTGCAGAAGGCCGAGTGGGCCATGCCATGCCCAACCAGCAACTGGGCAGAGAATCTGTTGCTAAAATTTTTGAATCCCATCCCTGCTTATAGCTCATTGTGAACAATATCCTGCATCTATAAGAACTTTTTAATTATTTACCTGTGCTATAGGAGAGCATTTTAGAGTGTGACTGTCTGGGCTACAAGATGCCGTATTTTTCAGAGTATAAGACGCACCTTTTTCCCCCCTAAAAGGGGGTGAAAATTTAGGTGCGTCTTATACACCGAATGTAGCCCTGCCCACCTACTGGCCCCCACCCTTTGGCCTGTGCCTCACAGCAGTTACCTCCTTGCAAGCAAATAGCAAGAAAAAACAGATCCTTTCAGCTTTGGCATAGACTAAATAGCACAAGTTGATTAGATCAGCCTCCCGACTCTCAGCTGATTTGCTCTCAGCTGTTTTGGACAGGGCTCTGTTGCTTGCTGCAAAGAGGTAAATTGCTGGAGCAGATTTTTTTTTCCTTGTGCTATTCTAGCTATGCTGAAAATGAAACTGAAAGTAAATCAGGCTTTTGCTGTTGCTGCAACGAGGCAAAATTAGGCAGGGGCAGAGGGAGATTTCTTTTTCTTCTTTTTCCACACCAAAAAAGGTAGATGCAAACAATGGGAAATTTAAGGCAAAAGAGGAGAATTCAAGATTTTAAACACAAAAGAAAAAAAGGAGAAAGAAAAAGGCAAAAATAAAAATGGGAAGGGAGAAAAAGAAAAAGAAATGAAAGAGAAAAATGTTATATATATTTAGAATTGAAATATGAATAGTAGTAAGAGATAAATGGGAAATAATGATTGTAAAAATGAAATGAATAATAATTGGAATATTTGTCTTTGTATTTTTGAAATCTAGACAATGATAAGTTTTTCTTTTTTTTCTTTTTTTTTAGAAATATGAATAAGTACTGTAACAATTGAAATACCTTTAATGGTATATGGTGGTGAAAGTAAAAAGGATTAAATTATAGCTTGGATAAATTTAATTAGGGAAATTGTAATGATTGAAATATTTTTAATTATATATTGTGATGAAAGTAGAAATGATTAAGTTGTGATTTGGAGGATTATATGGGCAAAACTGGGTTATTGGGAGAGTTTAAGATGTGAAAATGAGTAACAAGAGGGGGAAATTATTTGGTTTATTATTATTGGTAAATATAATTAATTGATTTGTAAGAAATTGGATTGCATGGAAATAATTGGAACATTCATGTTCATATTGATTAATATACAAAAAAGATAATTATATAACTAATTGATTTATATTAAAATGTTGAATTTGTATTAAACAATTGTAATATTACATAATTAACCAATGTGAGGATGGATATAAAAATAGATGAAAATGGAAAGGGGTATAATATAGAATAGAAGGGAAAAATTGAATTTGATTAAGATTAGAGATGAGGATGAAGGGTAATATTGGTTTTTTAAAAAAATAGATGAGGAATAAATATGGCAAAAAGGAAATATAGAAATTGTAAATTTAATTGAAATGACTAAACACTGTTTAAATTTGTGAACCAGCCAAATACTCTGTTCAAAGAAAATACATTGTATGTTTGTATGTGTGTTTGTCTAAAAAATAAAAAAAAACTTTTTTAAAAAAAATAACCAAAAAAGGTAGATGCGTCTTATACTCTGAAAAATACAGTATATACAACCAAGCTACATCAAACATAGAAAAAGAAGGAATCAGGATTCTTCCTGACAGATGAGAAGATTGTGGATGCTAAACTTACTCAGGGCTTTGCTATTATTTGATGTCCCTCATATGTTTTCAGTTAGGGTGGTTGTTACATGAAAATGAGCTGAAACTTTTCAACATGTCAGAGGGAGTTTCTCATATAAGAGGAAACCCTCAGGTGAGAGCACATTTCAGAATTTACTAATGAGGTCAGGCGAACTACTTAATATAATCCCTCACAGCAATTTAAATTGCTAAGAGTGGTTCTTCCAAATAATTTACAAGTTTAAAAAAATCTGATTTATGTGGTCAGAAGATGTAAATCACTTGTAAAATCATTGTTCTACATTTTTGGTGTTATTGTTTAATATGTAAATCAATTCTGAAGCAAAGTTTTGCATTTTCTGGAAGCTGCAGCAAAATGTAATCATCCAGCTAGTAAAGGGCTTAGTTGTCATGATTTGTACCCTTAAAAACAACTGTTGGATGCCAATCAGTGGTGGGTTGCCCTTGGTTCGCACCAGTTCTATAGAACCGGTAGTAAAACCGGCAGGAGGCTCCGCCCACCGACCCCAACGTCATCAGTGCTGCGAACCGGTAGTAAAGGTAAGTAGAACCCACCCCTGATGTCAATTAACTTCCACGTAAAATTGAAGGTGCTGATTGTACCTTTTAAGATCTGAATGACTTGGAATCTCAACATTTTTCATAGGAAATATGCCTGTTCAGTAAGATTGCTAATGAACATATTAATTTTCCAGTTCAGAGGAAGTCTGAATTGTAAAAGCCCAGGTGTCTCAGATGCTTAAGAACTGGGCAAAGGTGAGTTCAGAAGGCATGAAATAGAGTTGATATAGTTTCAATCAGTTAGTCATAAGTTGGTAGCATTGCTAAAACTGCAGATTTGTGTGGGTGAGGAAAAAAGTAATTAGCAGCTAAATGTTTTGTGTTATAAAGTAAAGAAATAATTAAGGTGCAATATTGTGTGTATAAAGTAGATGCACAATATTGTAACTTAATGATTCCTTTACTTTATAATACAAAACTAATTGATAATTTGCATTTTGTGTATACCTTTGCTTGGTATACACACACACATAAGCACAAAATGCTATCACTAGAATTTTTGTAAATATTTTTTGCAGTTATATATTAATAATAGCACTGTGTTGACTTTTTACCTATCTATATTCGTCTTCTAACACTATTGAAAAAGATTTTGAAACAGGAAGCTGGTAAAAGCTTTCATTATAATATGGGGTACACAACACATATGGGGGACAGCAGTGAAATCTGGCCGGATCTATCTGGCTCGCACAAGCCGGTAGGGCCGGTGAGAGGAGACTCCGCCCACCCGCCGGTACATCATTACATCCTGTTTTTGATGCTCTGCGCATACACAGAAGAGGCACGCCCACTCACATTTCCAAACCGGTAAGTGCATTTCACCGCTGGTGGGGGAGGAATCATCTGAGTTGCCCACGATTTGCATTTATTTATTAGAAAAAAATGTTTCATTTTATTTTTAATATGCTTTTCTTAGAAATTAGTTATAAGAGCCAATTTTGTGTAGTGGCACAACTGTAACATTCTCCCCAAAAAAATCCCAGATTCTAAATAAAACGTCTGCCTTACAGTCCTAATTTCAGAACCATAGAATCATGGTAACAGCACATTACTACACATGTAAATGATTTCTATAGGTGTAATAATCTGCATTACTAATTAGTTTACTTTTTTCCTTTCTACTTTGCAGTGGCAATCCCAGAAACCCCTTTTTGTTACATAGTGTATTACAAAATTATTTCAATTATTTGTTCTTTGTCACTTCTAGGTATGCACCTGTGATAGTTTGTATAATTACAATTACATGGTTTATGCACTTACGATACCTGCCTAGAGTAGCTCCATGGCAAGATAGGTAACAAATAAATTTAACAAATTATAATATATATAATATGCAGAAATCACCATGATGGTGGGCTGCTAGAACCAGTGACAGAAATATGACTGAAATATGATTTGTGAAGTAAGAATCTTTGTGTTTGTACGATCACTATGCTCAGCAATTGATAAAGCTGATTAACTAAATAAGGATGCCTAAAGATTTTTTATGTCATATGATGACGGAATTCAATGTCTTCCCAGATGACCTTATCTTACGGGACCGCCTTCTGCCACCGATAGCCTCCCACCGGCCAGTTCGCTCCCACAGAGAGGGACTCCTCAGGGTGCTGTCAGCCAGGCAATGTTGGCTGGCGACCCCCAGGGGGAGGGCCTTCTCTGTGGCAGCACCTGCCCTCTGGAACGACCTGCCCCCGGAGATATGTAGGATACCAGATCTCCGTGCTTTTCACCGTGCCCTCAAAGCTTTTCTATTTCATCAAGCTGGGCTGGCGTAAACCCCCCCCCCTTAGATATTTTTAATTGTAAATAGATTTTAGTTGGGAGGTTTTAAATTTTGAGCCAAAATTTGTTTAATTCTTTTAAAATTTGAAATTTTGTATTGGGATGTTTTTTATTCTAGGCTGTGCACCGCCCTGAGTCCAGCAGGAGAAGGGCGGTATAAAAATTTAATTAAATAAATAAATAAATAAATAAATAAATAAATAAATAAATAAATAAATAAATAAATAAATAAATAATTTTGCAAAGGCTCAAAAGGGTGCTCAGGAGACTTCTGTTTTCATGTTGTTAGAGTTGAAGATAAGATATTGAAATATAAATATAAGGTTCAGTCTCCTTGAGGTGAATAGAATTCATCTGTAAATTCTGAGTAATGGCATGCCAAAAACCATGTGGCAGTCTCAGGCATGAAGATAAACTAGGCCTGGTGTCCTGCCTTTGGTTTTGTAGATCCTGTCTTTTACAGAATGCAGTGAAGGAAACCAAGTCACAAAAGAACACAATGGTGAACAATATCGAAGCTGACACCAGCCAGAGCCTAGAACCGTGATGGCAAACCTATGGCACGTGTGCCACAATTGGCATGCAGAGACCTCTCTGCGGGCAAGTGAGCCATCACCCCAGCTGACTTCCACTGCACATGTGCGCATGCCTCCTGCCAGCCAGCTGATTTTCGAGTCTCTGCCACGCATGTGCAGGAGACGGGGCACATGCAGGAAATGTATGCATGGGGGCGGGGAAGCACAGGAGGGGTCACACATGCATTGCATTATGGGTTATAAGTGCAGGGAGGCCTACTAGGCCCAAAACGGGGTACAGGGGGGTGCAGCATGACTTTCCTGTTTTTGCTCCCAGGAGACTGCAGAGAGGCCTACTAGGCCCAAAATGGGGCACGTGGTCGCACATGCACAGGAGCATGGGGAGGGGCACACGGGGGGCACACTTGTAGTGCAGGCTCTTTCGGCACGCCACAACAAAAAGGTTAGCCATCACTGTTCTAGAACAACTCAAGGAACTAGTGCAAGATCGGAAGATGTGGAATGACCTGGCCGATAGAATCGCCAAGAGTCAGGCACAACTGAATGGATAACATCATCATCATCATCATCAGAGTGCAATGATCTATAAGTGTTATGTTACAACATGGACAAAAAGATGAGAGAGATGGACGGAAGCCTTTTTCATACTTTGTTCAGAGTGCCAAGAAGCCTGAGGCTAATATCATTTTGCTCTAGCTTTTAAGTCAGAACTCCAGTGCTGGAAGAAGAGAGAATGGAGTGATTAAAGCTAAAGAACAATCGCTATAATTTTTAAATGCAGAAATATTTACTTAAAACTGAAAAAACATTATTTATAGTTTTTTTTATAAGGCTTTTTCAGTAACTGAAACACTGACAGCTTCTCTTTGGAATCATTGGAAACAGATGTGTAGAATTCCTGCAGTTGGGACGGGCTCAGGGGTGGGTTCTACTTACCTTTACTACCGATTTGCAATGGGAGTGCATGTGCAGATAGCCGATGACAACATCCGGGGTGATGGGTAGGGCCTCCCGTCGGTTTTACTACCGATTCTTGCGAACTGGTCCGAACCGGGGCAACTCACCACTGGGTGGGCTGATAATATTTGACAATTTTAACAAGCAGCAATTATAATTCCTGAAGATGCAATAACTCCTCTTTGCGGGACATATTTCCTACTAGATTAAGAGTCCCTACAATAGATAGAAGTAAGTCTGCTGGGTTAATAAAAATACTGTTGGTATAGAAACCACCCCCGAGCTGCAAGCATTTGAATCTAAATGTTATATTGGCATGAAAGAAGATGTGGTCCTTTTTACAACACCATCTATTTGAGATACATGATTATTTTTGGCTTAATCAGCCTTTTATATCTTGATCATTTATTAAGAAAATCTGCTTTGTTTATTTATTTATTTATTTATTTATTTATTTATTTTTAATTTAAAAATAAATAAATAAATAAAATTTAAAATTTAAAATTTATTTTTAAAAGGCCGCTATAAGTTAACAAGCAAAATACAGCTCATACATACTTTTCACTATGTACAATGTTGATGCATTATGGACACATTACAGGTAATTATTGCTTACTGTCTGCTTCATACAGCAACTGTTCACAGTTACAGATCAATATTGCGACCAATACTTGAATTTACAACCTTTGCAAAGCAAAGAAGATCATAAGCACAGTCAAGGTTTCACCTAGCAACTGTTGCACTTAGCAATCAAGTTGTGGGTTCTAATTGTGACCTCTAAACTAGATTACTTGAATAGGCAGCTTTAGCTTGGGAGAGAAGTTAATAGCACAAACTGGCATAGGTAAAGGTTCCCCTTGCACATATGTGCTAGTCGTTCCCGATTCTAGGGGGCAGTGCTCATCTCCATTTCAAAGCTGAAGAGCCAGTGCTGTCCAAAGACGTCTCCATGGTCATGTGACTGGCATGACTAAATGCCAAAGGCGCACAGAATGCTGTTACCTTCCCACCAAAGGTGGTCCCTATTTTTCTACTTGCATTTTTTATGTGCTTTCGAACAGCTAGGTTGGCAGAAGCTGGGACAAGTAACGGGAGCTCACCCCATTACACAGCACTAGGGATTCAAACCGCTGAACTGCTGGTCTTTCAATCAACAAGCTCAGTGTCTTACCCACTAAGCCACTGCATTCAAAAAAACTATCTGATGGCCATTCCTACAAAGAAATGATGTCCTACAAGAATAGTTTAGGCCAGTCAGGATTTCCAAGCTGGCACATATGCTGACCCAAAATCCTAGGAGGCTCAATATCCCAACATATCTTTTAGCTTAGGAAAGGCCGCTATAAGTTATAAGCAACTAGGCCTTAAGTCATCTGTGACAATGGCAGAAACTGCACATGATGCTTCACTAAAATAAAACCAATCACATTGGTTTTTGAATGATCTAGCCCCATGTTGGCGAAACTATGGAATGTGTGCCGGAAGTGGCACGCAGAACCATCCTGTGAGGAATGCGCGGCCTCAGTGGCTCCTCTTCAGCATTCCTGTGCACACGCCGGTCAGCTGGCTGTCACAAACGGCCAGCTGACCGTCACGCACATGCGTGATAGCCAGCTGTTCATCGGGCACGCAACCGTACTGAAAACCGGAAATTTGGGTGCCGGCTCGCACATGCACGATGGACCGCCGCTCTTCCAGGTATTGGCACTCCCACACGCATGAAGGCCAGCGGGGCCACGGGGTCAAGGCGGGATGGTTTCACGTGCCATTTCTGGCATGCAGGCTTGAACACGGTGACATAAAAGGTTAGCCATCACTGAGCTAGCTATTCATCCTGAAGCGCAGAATATCAAAATAATTTACTATAGACTGTTTTTCAATGACAGTAAAACTGCTGCTTTGTAACTGACCATATCAGCCAACCAGACCAAATTGATCTGATTATTACACTTTTTATATTTATATATTGTACTATTACAATATATTATTATTACAATATATATTGTGATAATTACACTTTTATACTTATATGTTGGCAGTGACACTGTAAACCCCTAACATAAAAGGGGAATGAGTGTCAGTATTAAGTAATAGTTAAATTGAATGTGTTTCTTGACATCTAGCCTGTCACTATAAAAATAAAAAAAATGAAAATGAAAATGAAAAGGCTATTCTTTATATAAACAGTCAGAAGGAAGAAAAATTCTTTCTTGAGAACATAAATGGAAAACAGGTTTCTGATCCTATGCCTTTGTAGGCCAAGAGACGCTGGAATATACTGAGGTTCCATTTTTTGGTCCATAAATATTAGACTGTATCAAAATCAATTCTTAGATAATTTGACTTCATCTTATTCTGTGAAAGAATACTATCAAAGATGGAAAGCCAGTTATTCTACAGAATTAGTGGCCTAATGTAGGCATAATTTTTCTATATCATTTCTTAATTTGTGGCACATTTTACATTGGCTTCAACTTTCTGTCATACAGAACTGTATAGAATTGTTTATTAAATAATTGTTATAAATGCAGAAGAAAATTTTTTCCTCCTCCTCCTCCCTTAAAGAAGAATAATTTAAGGAATTGTTCTCAATTGTTTTATAACCTACAAAAAATCTTGGGTACTTGAAGTTTGTTCTCATCCTTTGTGGGTTATATTTTTCATAAATGACTGTAAATATAATATGGAATCAGTCAAATCTCAACGAAAAAAATTAATCTAATTGTGGCCAGCCAGGGAAGTCAAAACTGATTGCCCAAAAATCAACTGTAAAAGGAAAAGAGTAATCTTGTGTTTTCGTGGGGGAAATATTAAAGCAGACAATAATCTGTATAAATCACCACCACAAGGGGTATGTTGTAAGAGTGAACATGGTAATTTATTTCTGAAATGTGCTGCCTGCTTTACTTCGTTTCTTGCGAACTAACTCTTTTATGAGAACAAAAAAACAAACAAACAAAAAAGCTCTTTAAAGAAGAGAAGGAGAAATTACGGGGAAAGGATAACATGTTCAAATTATACCACATGAAAAGTAATAAAGGGCATATTAAGAATAATGACTATAACTAGAAGAAAGAGCCTAAGAACGGTTCAGGATGTTTTGTAGAAAATGAGACTTGTGAATCTTAAAAAGAAAGAAACAATGCAATAATGGAAAACATCCATTTTGAACTAAAAGGAAAGACATTTTGGTGGGTCCAAACCAACCTGATTATATGGATTGGCTTTAATAGTGCCATTAAGAGGCCAAGAGAAATAGATCCGTACAGCTTTGTTCTATATATCATTTAACATTCATTGGAAAAGGTTACATACTGCTGACATACATACATACATACATCCAGCTGCTGTGACTCACTGTGTCCTGGATTACTTGAACTGGCCTTTCATGTACTTCAAGAAAGCATCATGAGTTCCTGTTTCCACCCTGGTAGGAGTAGGGCCTTCTTGGCCTGGAGCTCTGAGAACTTTTAATTTTGAGGCTTTGCTCTAGATCAGGGGTGGGCAACCTGTGGACTTCAACTCCCAGAATTCCTGAGCCAGCTTGGCTGTCTCAGGAATTCTGGGAGTTGAAGTCCACAGGTTGTAAAAGAATCACATTTGCCCACCCCTGCTCTAGATAAATAACTAGGGATCAACTATTGGTGCGGGCAATATTAGTCCTGGGCAGGCCGAACGAAACTGCTAAAACCAGTGGTGGGATTCAACCCATTTAATAACCGGTTTTCCGAAAATGTGAGTGCATGCGCATGTGAGGGCGTGCGCATGTGAGGGCGGGCCGGGTGGGCAGGTCAGCCAGTAGTCGATTTTACCAGTTCTCCAAACTGTGCAAAATCATAACAATCGATTCACCCGAACCAGTCCATACCGGCTGAATCCCACCCCTGACTAAAACAGAGTTGGTATAATTGTGGAAAGCCCAAATTGTGGGGAGTCCACAGATTCTGAACTTTAAAGGAAAGAAGCAGAACCGAGCGTCACAGGCGCCACCCCTTAGAAAAACCAGTTGCTGCAAAAATTACTGTTAGCAAATATTAATTTTTGATGTAATGGAAGAAAAGATCTATTAAACACATGGGAAATGATCAAGCGACAGTTGACCAAAGCTTTTGGAAAAAATGGAGTTTGTAGTACAATTTCTTTGCTAAAGAGCTGTAATCCTGATTAATCATCTCTCTTCCACCACCACCCCATTCTCCCTCTCTTCTATATATTAGTTTCTTATTCATTATTGTTGAAAGCTAAAGTACACAATAATATTACTGAAAATAGAAAACAAACCAAAAATGAAAAAAAAATTAAGAATAATCAAGAAAAAAAAAAGTCAGAGAACACCAATAATAAGTCGCTTAATAAAATTGAGGAAGACTAGATACATAATGGAGAATACAGAAAGATAACAAACTGAAAATAAATTATATATTCCATATCAGTAATGGTAAGAACATCAATGTTATTTTTGCCTATTAAATATATTTATATATTTATATATTTATATTTTGTTTGTTCCTGGTCAATCTGGCCCATAATGTTTCATAGTATTAATTCAAAACTCGTAAGTACATTCTAAAACATTAAATTTATTGTAATCAATATTACCTTTATAAATTACATAACAATTACATAAAATTCACTGCACGAGAGCTAAAATATCTTAATAATCTTAAAGTAACATAATTTGGATAGGTGGGTGAGAAATTGGGTAGAAAGGTCCATTTTTAAGATGCATTTTTCAGGTTTTAATATACAATTTAATAAATACATTTTTAATCTTTTAAGATTTCCAGGGAGAGAATAATTTTGACAAGGATAATAGTTTATTATACCCTGTTTTCACCAAAATAAGACATCAAACAGGGTATTATTAATACCCTGCTTTCCCCAAAATAAGACATCCCCTGATAATAAGCCCAATTGGGCTTTTGAGCACATGGCAATAAGGCCAAGCGCTTATTTCAGGGTTCAAAAAAATATAAGACAGGGTCTTATTTTTGGGAAAACACAGTAAATATAGCCAATATTATATATTGGACGAATAATTCTACTTCAAACTAGTTTTATGTTATAGTAATATACTATAGTAATGTTATAGTAATAATATAGTAATACTATAGTAATGTTATAGTAATAATACCTTTGAATGTTTCTCTTAAAATGCTCTATTAAAATATATAACAGTATTTCTTGATTTTCCTTCAAAGTACTTATGCAATTTTATTGGTATGTCTGTAAAATCTATCTATCTATCCATCTATCTATCTATCTATCTATCTATCTATCTATCTATCTATCTACTTATCATCTATTCCCATGATGGTGAAGTTATGGCATGCGTGCCAGAGGTGGCACGCAGCACGCAGCACCTCCTCTGCGGGCATCGCCCCAGTTCAGCTCCGCCATTCATGAGTGCATGTCTCCCGCCAGCCAGCTGGTTTTCGGGTCTCTGCTGGGCATGTGTGGACTGCAGGGGTGTGCGTGCATGCGCAGGGTGTGTGCAGGTGGGGCTGTGCATGCATGCACGGTGTGTGCGTGGGGGCACGCATGTGGGGGCATGCATGGAGGGGCGCATGAAGACATTGTATTTTGGGGGTTCGGGCACACACGCACGGATTTGCACGTGCAAGTGTGCACTTTGGGCACTCGGTCCGGAAAAGGTTAGCCATCACTGACCTATTCAAATTACAGAAATGTTGTGACTTAGAAGATAAAAAGATGTCAGGCATGAACAATCAAATCCACATGTGATGAGTTCAATTAGCTTTTTTATTCCTTAAGCCTATACACAGGAATCTTCTCAGACCAACAGCTGGCATCTGGGTAAGAGTAGATAAGGTTCAATGGCATTCAAGAGGTCAGACTTTACTCTCTTGTACCCACCTAGGGCAGTGGTGAGATGTAAAATTTGTTACTACCGGTTCTGTGGGCGTGGCTTGGTGTGTGTGGGGGGGTAATATGACTGAGTGAGCGTGGCCAACATTTTTTTTTTTTTACTTTTAAAACCATTTTTTCTACAACCTCTTTGGCATCTAATGTTCATGCGGCTCAGCTGGGCATGGGGGTGGGGAGGGATTTTTGCTACCGGTTCTCTGAACCACCCGCTGCCATCGCTACCGGATCGGGTGATCCGGTCCGAACCGGGAACATTTCACCCCTGACCTAGGGCTTTCAGACTAATTCCCCATTTGATTCCTTCCATTGGCTTAGCCAGTCTTTCTCCAACAAAAGGTGAACGATTAAAGGAAGTCTCTCCCTCTTTTTCTTCAAATGTAATTTATATGGTTGTGATTGAATAATTCCACTTTTGTCTCATCAGTCCAAAGAATTTTATAACAAAGCATTTCAGACTTTACTTTACAAAGCATTTCAGCTTTACTTTTATATGCATTAGACAATGATTTTTTTTGTAGCAAGTTTGGACAAAGCTTTCTTTCTAGCAATTGTCTCATGAGGATTATTATGGCATAAATACTGGTGTTCTCTGAGGTCCAATGTTAGTGAAAGTTTCCAACAAGTTATTTGCAATGATCTGTGGGTTAAACAGACCAACTGGGGGCAGTTTGGCCAGAAATTTACTTGGTCGGCCAGATTTTGTCTTGACTTCAATCGTTTCATATAGCTTCAGTTTTATAATTAGGATTCTTACAGTTGAAATTGCTATCTGGAAGTATTTGCATATTTTGTTCCAAGATTCCCCTGCTACATAGGAGTGAATTCTTTTCATTTACAAATGTTCAGACACTGTTTAGATGACTCCATGGTCATAGACAATAACAAACTCAACCTGAGTGGTAAGAAGAGTTAGTGCATTTATTCATCCATGAAATTGTCTTTGCCTGGTTAATTGCAAGGCCTGAAACCAATGAATATTTAAATACTTTTTAAAAAAAAATAGCACTGAATTAACTAGAAATGTGTACAGCTTCTAGATCTGCCGTATTGTTTTCCTACTTGGATCTGTAAAAAAAACAGCACAGAATTAATAAATATGCATTCAGCAATACAGAACAACAGGATAAGGAAACAGATAACATGTCCCAACAACTATCGAAAAGTGCCTGACCAATCAACTCACTTCAGCACAACCAACACAAGCTAAGAAAAGGATAACCATGTCATACATCAAAAACATCTCAGAAGCAACCAATAGTCTATTACAACCACATGGAATTACCATAGCACACAAACCAATTAAAGTTCTCCAAAACATCTTAAATGAACCAAAAGATACAGTAGCTCAAGAGGAAGAAAAAACAAAAGTAATCTGCAACATACAGTGTAATAACTGTAAAAACCACTATGTAGCACAGACAAGCAGAAAACTAGAAGAGCAAGTCTATGAACACCAACTAGTAATCAGAATATTCCTTAATCTTACAATATGTGGACAGACTCAACCATATTTTTATTGGGAAATTGTGACCATCCTAGACCAAGCTAAATCCACAAACACTAGGGAATTCCTAGAAGCTTGGCATTCAGACAAAATAGCCAGTGGTGGGTTGCCCCCGGTTCAGACCGTTTCGCAAGAACCCGTAGTAAAACCGGCAGGAAGTCCCACCCACTGCCCCGGATATTGTCATTGGTGATCTGCGCGTGTGCAGAAGTTTCCCGTTGTGAACCGGTAGTAAAGGTAAGTAGAACCCACCCCTGAAATCAGCCATTAATAGACATATAGAAATAAACCACAAGAAGGAAAGAAAAAAAACAGAACACATCTTTTCCAGCAGCTAACACTCAGATAAGCAAGGATTGACACCAGAAAAACAATCAAGTTGAAAACAATACTCTAATCAATGAACTACTAGCAAGAAGGAAACCACATCCCCACCAAATCTGGCAGGGCAATCTATTTGAAGGGAACAAACCCCTTGCACTGATGTTTTATTATCTGACTAGGTAACATCTGCAGAAAAATAATAGCAATAGCAGTAGCATTTAAACTTATTGTCCCATAATGCTTTATAACATTCTATGGGCAATTTACAATGTTAGCATTATTTGTATATTGCCCCCAACAATCTGGGTCCTTATTTTATCAATCTCAGAAGGATGGAAGGCTGAATCAATCTTGGGCCTCTTTGATATTGTCCAAACAGCATAAAGAACATTGATGTTTTTTATTTTTTATTTTTTTTTGCAATTTTGGAGTACTCTTTATTTATTTGGAAATAATACAGAATTTACCATTACTTTCTCATTTCACCCAGAGAATAAGAGTTTAGGGTAGGGTCATTTTAAAGACCTGTCCTACACTGTGAAATATTTTATACAGAAAAAATATGAAAATATTTTTAAAATGAGCAGGAATTAGGCAAAAGCACTGGAAACTCTACTGAATTATTAATTCTTTTCCACTGGCAAAGGCAAGCTCACAATTATTTAATGAGTTATGTATACTGCTAGCAGCTAATATTCTCACATGCACCATCTTTCATATTAGAACCATTGAACAAATACATGGCACATACCCCAAATTACAAATGTTGTATTTTATAACAACACTAATTAACAATATAAGATAATTTTGTTTATGTGGCTTTTCTTAAAACACTGAAAAAAAGAAAACATATGAGCCTTTATGCGTAATTTATAGCATGGATCCAATAGTCATTAATTGAGAGATCACACTGAATTCAATAGAAGTTGTCAGCTTAAAATCTATTGATCTGATGTGTAAATCAATATCAAGTTTCATCAATTATCATTGGCTTACATCAGGGATGGAGAATGATTGCCTTTTTATGATGTGGACTTTAACAATTCTGGTAGTTGAAGTCCACAAGTCCTAAATGCTATGGCTAAAATATTGAATGCAATGTATATGTTATTAGATTTAATCTTATTGGTTATGGTTTAAAGAGAGAGAGAGAGAAAAAAAAATTCTGAATATTTACCTAATTTTAACAATGGAGAAATAAAAAGCCAGAAAGAATGTCTGTAAGACCTGCTTTTAAAAATGTTTTCTTGTTGTTTCTCTTATTTATTTATTTAACTTGTGTGAGTCCCTTGAACTGCAAGGTGATCAAACCAGTCAGTCCTAGAGAAGATCAACCCTGACTGCTCTTTAGAAGGCCAGATCCTGAAGATCCAGAATCTTATGCAATAAAATATACACAGGGCACTCCTTCGTTTTTGGACATCTGTAATCCAAGAGTCAATGCATTTTTATAAAATGGGCCTCTGAGTCTCAGACTGAATCAATCTGAAAGGCCATACAGACAAAGAATTTTCAATGTAGTGAATCCTAAAACAATTAAGAAAAACTAGTAAATTATACTTATGGGAAAGTGAACTTTGGTTGAGATTGCTGACTGACGAAGACTTGGCAACATCTCTGTGAACTGTCGTGCTGCAAAATGGAAATGTTCAGCCAGCTAAATAATATTTTAGGATTTTGACTGGCAAAAGTGAAGGAAGTGTACAATATATATCTGCAATCATTCTTGGAACAAAACCTATGCTATGAAGCTCAAGAGACCTTTTCAATACAGTTAAGGCCTAAAGGCATTGGCCTCTGCTTCTATTATTATTAGCTTGAGGAATATATATTTGCTATGAAGATTGGAATGAAAACAGTAACTATGACATGTTTGATCATATTTGTAATATTTAATTAAAAACTGCATGGAAAGTATTTCTGTCTACAGAATTCAAGGCCATTGAGCTCAGACCATTAACTGCTGAAATTGATTTAAATCAGTGGTGAAATTCAGCCGGTTCTATCTGGATCGCACAATCCGGTAGTGCTGGCGGCAGGAGGCTCCGCCCACCCGCCCGGACGTCATCATGTCCCCATTTTTGACCCTCTGCGCAGGAGTGGAGGAGGCACACGTGAGTGTAGCGAGTGCACACGCATGGACACTCACCTTTGCGAACCGGTAGCGAAGGTAAGTGAGTACCAACCCTGATTTAAATGTTTGTAAAACAGGGCCGATCAATAAATTACAAAAAATCATCCTTAATATCATGCATTCTTAAAATATTATCTTCACACAAACACATTTAATATACTTTCTCCCAATATATATACAATATGTACAGCTTTCTTTAACATTTTAATTAGGCAAATAAATCACAAAGTGTGGAGCAATGCAAATCCTAATTGTTAATGTCAGATAGCATGTTGTTGAAAAGTGAAATTAGTTAAATGCACCATAATGCAAATTGGGTAAGTTTTCCCATCTTCCTTAGACACAAAGAGCTTCACGTTTTTTTTAATTATAATCATGCATACCACAATATAACATGATCTTCCTCAACTCCGTCCCTTCTTTATACATTACTGATTATTCAATTAATATGCTTACGATATGACATTTGCACTCATTCTAAAATGCTGAGACTGTGCTATGATTTCTGACTTGGTATGTGTCAGTTATGATACATGCATAATAAATCATATTATAATATACATTAAAACCAGTAAACTAGTTAACATCGTTGGAAAGAAATCACCATTTCAAAACCAGAGTTTTGAAAAAAGTTCAAAAAAAACAAATTAAAATAGGGAGAAGATTTTGCTCTGAATCTTCTACCATCCCACCAATAAATTCATAAATATCATTTCATATATTATACACAATGAATTATCAAATACATATGACTTTTTGATTCTATCAATTAAAATGCAGTTCCAAGTTATAATTATTATTGCAACTTAATGCTCTCAGAATGGAAAGGTTCTATAACTTGAAAATTCCTAGTAGGATGTTCATTCCCCTTGCCACTTGGTCTCTTCATCTGATCACTCAGCAAGTCTGTGTTTTCACTCACTTCTTCACTTCTTTTCCTCTTACTGATTTCTCATTCATGTATTCACTATTTTATCCATTAAGCTGGTCATTCAGTAGCATCTGATTGGTTGCTTCCAGGACAGAAGCAACCAATCAGAAGCTGCCTCTAGAAGTCCCATTGATATTTGGAGGTTAATAATTAGAATTATAAGTCCGAAAGCTCTGGTCTCGGTGACTGACCCAGATTGGATCTTGCAATATTATCCTGGGGCTCATATATATGCGTTTGTTCATATAGAAGGACATTACTTAAATCCAGTGGTGGAATTCAAATTTTTTTACTACCAGTTCTGTGTGCATGGCTCGGTGGGCATGGTGTGGCTTGGTGGGCATGGCTTGGTGGCATGGCAGGGGAAGGATATTGGAAAATCTCCATTCCCTCCCCACTCCTGGGGGAAGGATATTGGAAAATCTCCATTTCCACCCCACTCTGGGGCCAGCCAGAGGTTGTATTTGCCGGTTCCCCAAACTACTCAATATTTCTGCTACCAGTTCTCCAGAACCTGTCAGAACCCGCTGTATAGCACCCCTGCTTAAATCGTATGTAGTTTTAGGACTAAATCCTTTAAAAATTATACAGTGCAAATGTGGTACCAAATATGCATTATAATCAAGCTCAATAAAGTAATTTTCACATTGTTCTCTAAAAGTCTATGGAAACTACAGAATCTAATGACACAGTGGTTTATGAAGCAATTGTAAATAGACCCTGTTTGAGGTTGAAGTTTAGTTATTTTTCAGATTGACATTTCATGCTACAAATGATATTTACATAAGAGTGGATCCTGGCACAGACAGCAGTGTTTAATTTTGTCTACTTTTAGAACAATTAGAGTGAATAAAAAAAGATAATAAAATGCGAAGAAACTGCATAGAACTTTGTCAGGAAAATTCTACATTGCAGTTACACTCAACGGGAAATCTAGCTGTAATCTTGGTTTTCACTTTGCACCCCATTAAGTAAACTTTGGGGGGGATATTTATCTTTTAAAGATTAAGCAAGGAGACCAGTGATACCTATAATACCCGTCTACCTTCCAATATACAGCTGTCTCTGAATTTTTTTTAAATCCTAATTATTCCTTGTGCCTTACCTTCCAATGCCTTACCTTCCAATTTTCATCAGTGTTTCAACTGCGCATCAGAAAAATCCCTGAAAACAACAGGCAGAATATATTTCAATGTATGTTATCACTATACTCCATGTTTTCAAGTAAGTTCTTCCATGGTCTGTTGAAATAAACATATATTTTTAGTGTTATTGTATAAATAATAATAACTATTAAATTCTATTTCATTAAATTAACTTAAAATAATTAAAAGCAGCAGTTAAATGCCAATCCTTTAAAATAAGAAACTCGGAAAAGAGCCAGGTGCAACAAAGATGTATTTAGAGTCTGCATACTTCCCCTATAATAGCCAATAAAGTGCTCATGTAAGCAGGATATGAGTACAATAACACTCTCTGAATTGTATTCTCTACCAGTTGAATATGAGTAGTGAAGTGCTAATATAGACATAACAGAAAACCATTGTGGGTAGTAGTGATTTTTTATATTTTTACCGTGAATCATGAAATCTATTTTCAAATTGTCCAACTTTAGAATAGTAAATTCCATAATTTAAATATGTATTTTAGGAAGCAATAACAGATTAACAGAGTTGGATGGGACCTTGTAGGTCATCTAGTCCAACCCCCACCCAAACAGGAGACCCTACACCATTTTTGACAGATGGCAGTCAAGTCTCTTCTTGAAGGTTTTTAGTGATGAAGCTCCCACAACTTCCGAAGGCAAGCTTTTCCATTAGTTGATTGTTCTCACTGTCAGAAAGTTCCTCCTCCTTTCTAGGTTGAATCTCTCCTTGGTCAATTTTCATCCATCATTCCTTATCTGACCTTCAGGTGCTTTGGAAAATAGCTTGACCACCTCCCCTTCTGTGGCAGCCCCTCAAATATTGGGACACTGCTATCATGTCTCTTCACTAAACTAGCCATGCCCAGTTCCTGTAACCGTTCTTCATATGTTTTAGTCTCCAGTCCCCTAATCATCCTCTGCACTTTTTCTAGCATCTCAACATCTTTTTTATAGTGTGGTGACCAAAACTGGGTGCAATATTCTAGGTGTGGTCTTACAAAGGCTTTATAGAGTGGTATTAGTACCTCATTTGACCTTGATTGTATCCCTCTGTTAATGCAATTTAGGATTGCATTGGCTTTTTTGGCTTAGATTGAATAATATCTCCTAAATCTCCCACCATTAATTTTACTGGAAAATATGGAGAAGAAAGAAAACTGTTTTTTTATGCCACTTGGACACTTCTTTCAAGATAGTTCTAAAAATTAGTCTTTTCAAGATACTTTGAAAGAGAGTCTTCATCCCACAGATTCATCAACATGAACAGCAATCCTCAGAAAATCTGGTTCTTAAACTATTTTGTGCTTTAAAGATGAAAACAGAACCAACGGAACTCATGCAGTCAATAGACAGCAGTATAATTAGAACAATTGGATGGCATCTGGAAAAATTGTGCTTCCTGATAAGCTTTTGAATGAATTTGAAATGCGTTTGAAGAGAAAAGAGATGGCAAAGGCTATCTGAAGTGCAAAGATGGAGGCTGAATTGGCTGAAGGGGCAATTTCTCCAGAAACTCTGTTTGATTCTGTTGACTGAACTGGCTCCTGAGACAATCTCCAGCATGTAACTGGTATTTGATTGAGACACATGTGCTGGCAGTTGTGACTTTTCATTTCCTTGTAGAAGAAGGAAAAGAAAAGCATGAAGGAGGATTTTATTTTCCTGGTGGAGGAATTCTCAGGATGGGGAAAATAGATTTGTGTCAATAAACTGGCTGTGATTGACTCTTCAAGCCCCATGGCTGATTTGGCTGTTTGGTCTACATGTCCAAGTCAGACAGTTGCTGCTCCATTGATCCACCAGGCTACTTATGTCTCTTGTATCCCTCCAAATTAAACACATCTGAGATTCATTGATCCAATTGTGATTTATGACCTACCCTGGATTGCAGGGGTGGGATTCAAAAATTTTAGCAACTGGTTCTCTGCCCGGTTGCTGAGAGGGCATGACCATGGTGGGCGTGGCCTACTCAGCCTCCTGCACCATGGTAGGGGGGTTGTTTTTGCCCTGCCTGCCTCAAGCCTTTGGGAGGGCAAAAAAGGCCACCCCTGGGCTCCAGAAGCCCTCCAGAGGCTGGAAACAGGCCCGTTTCCAGAACTTCCAAGAGGCCTGTTTTTTGCCCTCCCAGAGCCTCCAAATGGGCCCTGTACTTACCTGGCATCCAAAACGGGCCATGTGGAGACTCCTGGGGAGGGGAGGGGTGTGCGGGGCCAGCCAGTTGTTGCAACTACCAGTTCGGTGAACCAGATGTAAAATTAGCATCCAGTTTTCCCAAACCGGTCCAAATCGGCTGAATCCCACCTCTGCTAGATTGTATTTCTATAACAAAAGGAGAGAGGTGGGAATGGATAGATAGTGAGTAGAAATTTGAATAGCAAAAGCACCAAAGGTGATTGGGATAGAATTAAAGACTTGATTCCTCTTCCCCCCACCAAAACAATTCCCCATTGAAATTTGCCTTTGGAAAGAGGTTTAATGACCATATTCTACCTTCCCAAACAATACATATTCACACGCTCTCATGTGGATAGTAGTTCCTCTGGTAAACCATTCTGAAAGTTCCAAAGATTTATACATTACTCTTTGCAGACTGGTATATGGGTATGCATGTCTGTAGAACATTTTTCACATAATTTCTGTTAACAAAAATAACACAGTGGCTTACCAAACATTGTAAGGCGGGCAGTAGTATGTCCCATCTTGTCTGTGTTGTGAGGGATTTCTTTCTTATTCTACTTCAGAATTTTCTAAGACTCCACTGAAGCCAGTCTTTAACATTATATTTGGAGTCCCAGCTGATCACAGGATAATAAACTATCGATGTCTGCTCAAATCATTTCCCCCAAGGCATCAACTTCTGTTTTATCTAAGGTTCCAGCTACTGTCAGTTTGACATTCTTCTATCTTGCTCTTTTCAATGTTTGAGCTGGATACAAATAGCCTTTCAAAATTCTGCAGCAAATCTGCGAGAAGAAAGATTGGGTGGAGGATTTCTTTGAGTTTCTTCAAGAAAAAAAGGGGAAAAAAAACAGTGCAACGTTTTATCAAGAGCCACCCCTCTTTAGCAGCTCCAGTGGAACTTTCACAATAATGTATTCCTTCCATGTTACACACTCATCCCTTGGTTCCTTTGAAATGTGCAAAAATGTGTAAAACAATACCACATTACACCTAAAAGAAATTCTCCAAAATGTCTTCTCCTTTGAGAATAAAAGTCTCTAAGGAATTTGCTATCTCAGATTGAACAAGAAGCAATAGGGGGGAAATGCAGAAGAAGTGCTCCTTGTGGCATGAGACTTTAGAGTCGTAACCCCTTTTCTGCATCCTCACATGAGTTTTACGTTTTACAGCTGTGGGGAGTTGAAAACCAGCCAAGCTTTTGTTCTTTTCAAACGACTACAATATGTCTTTCAACAACGCTTAAAACAGGCCAGCTTTGAGATCTGGTGTATCTCAGAGACCAGGTCATACCACAAGACAGGAGACACTACAGAAAGGTCTGTTGCTCTAGTCTAGGGGCCAAGTAGCAATTTTCTGAGGCACAGCATGGAGACAAGTAATTTGGCTCTAAAGCATTTCAGGCTTTACATATTAGTACCAACACCTGAGCCTGACTTGGTAGTATTTATTTATTTATTTATTTATTTATTTATTTATTTATTTATTTATTTATTGAATAATTGAAGAGCCTTGGTGGTGCTGAAGAGCCTTGGTGGTGCAGTGGACTAAGTGCTGTTATGTAGCACTTAGCTGCCAGCTGCCTGCAATTAGTGCAAGTTCAAATCTCACCAGGCTCAAGGTTGACTCAGCCTTCCATCCTTCCGAGGTAGGTAAATTGAGGACCTGGATTGTGGGGGCAATAAGCTGACTTTGTAGAAGTCTTATGAAGGGGTCAAAAGCCCTAATAAGCAGGTATATACAAAAGAATGAAGGCTATTGCTATAAGTGCATTGTAAGCCGCCCTGAGTCTTCGGAGAAGGGCGGCATATAAATTGAACTAATAAAATAAATAAAAATAAATATTATTTTATTTATTTATTTATTTATTTATTATTTATTTATTTATTTATTTATTTATTTATTTATTTATTTATTTGTCAGGCATATATAAGATAACCAGTGGTGGGTTCCTTCCGGTTCAGCCCGGTTCCGCCGAGCCGGTAGTGGTGATGATATGATGTCACCAAACCAGTTCTGTCCCCCTGCCGCCCCCGCCCCCCGCCCCCCCCTGCATTATTCTTACCTTTTATTTGGCCCCACCCCCAATTTATTGCTGCCTCCTGAGTCCCAGCTGATCAGCTAGAGGGGAAAAACTGTTTAAACTCTTGCCGCGGGGCTTCAAAGGGCCGCCCTACAGCTGATCAGTGTTAACAGAAAACAAATGAGTAGACCGGTGCCTGCAAAAATAAATGGGTAAACCAGTGCCTCCAAAAACAAATGAGTAGACCGGTGCCTGCAAAAACAAATGAGTAGACCGGTACAGCTCTGCAAGCAGTTAAAAGCCTGGTAGACCAGTACCTCTGCTAAATCCTAAAGAATTGTCACATGACCATCAAGCCATGCCCAGAAAATAAGCCATGCCTACAGAACTGGTAGTAAAAATTTTTAGAACCCACCCCTGAAGATAACAGATAAAAATATAAACACGATTATGAATACATGAAATGGATACAAATAAAAGACATTAGAATAAGGACAGTAGGCTCTTTGGTGCGCTTATGCACACCCCTTACAGGCCTCTTAGGAATGGGGTGAGATCAACAGTAGACAATCTAAGGTTAAAGTTTTGGGGGTTTGGGGAAGAAACCACAGAGTCAGGTAATGCATTCCAGGCATTGACCACTCTGTTGCTGAAGTCGTATTTTCTGCAATTGAGTTTGGAGCAGTTTACTTTAAGTTTGCATCTATTGTGTGCTCGTGTATTATTGTGATTGAAGCTGAAGAAGTCATTGACAGTTAATTTTATGTACAATGCTTAGGTCAGACCGAAGTCGGCGTAGTTCTAAATTGTCTAAGCCCAAAATTTCAAGTCTGGTGGCATAAAGTATTCTGTTGCAAACAGAGGAGTGGAGGACTCTTTCCGTGAAATATCTCTTGCCTCGTTCAATTGTATTAATGTCCGATATGCAGTGTGGATTCCAGACAGATGAGCTGTATTCGAGAATTAGTCTAGCAAATATTTTGTATGCTCTAGTTAGTAGTACAATATTACCAGAGAAGAAGCTACACAAGATTAGGTTAACAACTCTTAATGCCTTTTTGGCAATGTTGTTACAGTGGGCTCTGGCACTTAGATGAGTAGTCCAAGGTCCTTGACAGAGTGAGGGTCGTCTACAAGGTCATAGTGTAGTATATTGGCAACTAGAGCAAATCTTGTAAAAAATGTGCTGGAAGCTTGCTAAAGGGTGATTTTGTGCCTCTTTTAAATAAAATCAATAAATAATATCAATGCCACTTGGATATACTTAAAACAAAGAAAGCCAAAGAAATCCAGTTTTCACTTGGTACCGGACAACTTCAAGCTTCTGCAGAATCCTAGGCCCTTGCTCTAAAAGCTTTTCTACGGACTATGAGTATCATCATTTCACGTCCTTTTGCACAGTGCTTGCAGACTATGTTAAGCCAATCCTGGAAACATCTATTTAAATTCTAGCTGTCTTGAATATGGAAGAGGTAAATTTTGAAAAAGAAAATCATTCTTTCACTTTTGAGATCGTGATATTGGTTGAAAATCTGTACATCTGCTTTTATGTAAATAATTACAATGCATGATTTATGTAACATTTTAGAAAACTAATCTTTATCTGGATTTTTTTTTTTTTAAAGAAAAACAAGAACAGCTGGTTTCACTTTTTGTTATGGTGTAACATCTAGTACAAATGTATGTTGCCTTGCTTGCAATAAATTTATTGCCTAAATAAGTGTTACAGAATGTGATATTTTTTAAATTCAGTCAGCCGTTCTGTCAGATTTACACTCTGCTTTATGCCAATGTTTCAAAAATTCACATTTACAGAACAATCCTTTTAAAATAACACACGAGTTCTGCAGTCTTGCCCTTAGTGATCCACTAACCAAGTTAGAATTAGACTGCATGCTGGAAATAAGAAGTGGAGAAATTAGAGAAGAACAGAAAAAATGATTTTATAAATTTATAATGAACAGCCACTGCCTAGCACCTGCCTCCAAGACAACAGGATACAAATTAGTGAAGTAATAAACAAGCACAATTTAGAAAGAAGAGAACAAAACTCTTTGTAATGATAGAAATAATTGTTTGCTGTGTAGACAATTTACAACACTGCAGCTGTATTAATTTCCTATCACATAAAGGCCAGTGTGCTAAAATTTAGGTCAGTTTAGCTTCTGAAGTAACACTCAATTTTATATTTTTATTGCACTTCAGAAACCTCTTAAATTTAAATTTAACTAAATCTTATGTGACAATAAAGAGTTTAAACCAGTGGTAGAATTCATTTTTTTTACTAGCGGTTCTGTGGGCGTGGCTTGGTGGGTGTGGCATGGCTTGGTGGGCGTGGCTTGGTGGGTGTGGCAGGGGAAGGATACTGTAAATTTCCATTCCTTCCCCACTCCAGGGGAAGGTTATTGCAAAATCCCTATTTCCTCCCGATCAGCTGGGACTCGGGAGGCAGAGAATAGATGGGGGTGGGCCAGTCAGAGGTGGTATTTACCGGTTCTCCAAACTACTCAAAATTTCCGCTACCGGTTTTCCAGAACTGGTCAGAACCTGCTGAATACCACCTCTGGTTGAAACATACTAAATATATAAAAAATACTTTTATGTTCTGAGTCTACACTGAGAACGGCTTCATCAGAAAAGACAGAATATCAGGTGCTGTAGACTTCTGAATATCTCAATCTCAATGATTTAGGGAAAATATGCCTGTATATGCCTTTGTGCTTGTAGTGTATTTCCCCTTGGTCTGTATTTTTATGCATGCTGAATCTGTATCCAAATATCTAGCTATGTAATGCATTCCACAATCTAATTTTGTTGCAAATATATAAATTTCTACACTCACTCTTATAAAGGCGACTTGAAAACGTTAAAAAAATGTTTTAGGCAACTGTTGCTTTGTTCAACTCATTAGTGCAAAACTTTTCAAATTGATCATTGGCAGGGTGGTATCCGATGTTCTTTTATTTATTTATTTATTTATTTATTTATTTATTTATTTATTTATTTATTTATTTATTTATTTATTTATTTTTCATATTTGTATACCGCCCTACTCCCGAAGGACTCAGGGCGATGAACAGCCATAATAAATACAAATACATATAGAAGTTAAAAACTATTAAGAAACAGATTAAGTAATTTAGGCTCAAAGATTAAAAACATCCAAATTTATCTAAAGAGGTTTAAAACCCAATTTAAAAGCCAGTTTAAAAGCCAATTAAAAATTTTATTTTTAATTCAATTTTCATTCACTAAGTGTTTTAGTCTGACAAGATGGTAGACAACAGCAATAAAGAAACTACTTTGAAATAACTCATGTCTTTCTTGTTCCTTGGGCCTGACATTAACCAATCACTCATCGGCATAAATATTAAATGTACCCTATGAAGTGTTGGGGGTAGGTTCTGCCCTCACCCTCTTTCTGCACACCAAAGATTCCAAACTATGTCGCCTCTTTGGTTTCTGCTAATGAGTTAACTAATGTATGTAGGAAATATACCTTGAAGTAGTAATGGGGGACTTTAAGTACCCTGACATTAGCTGGGAAACAAACTCTGCATCAAATGGGGGTCGAACCTTACAAGCCTAGCTGATAACTTTGTCATCCAAAAGGTATGTTGGACTGAGTTCTTACTAACAGATGAAATGATAGAGGGCGGTCGAAATTTGGGAGAGAGTGACCACCTTGTATTGGAATTTAATATATTGCAGACACAAGCAATAGAACAAAATCAAACTAGTGTCTTAGACTTTAAAAGAGCTGATTTCAACAAACTTAGAGAGATCTTGGGAAGGGTTCCATGCATGAAAATCTTAAAGGCAAAACAACTCAAGAAGGTTGGGAAACTCTGAAAAATGTGATTATAAAAGGCCAGTCTACCATAATACCAATGAAAAATAAAAATAAGAAATCCAAGAAGAAACCAGCATGGTTGCATCTAGAACTTTCCAAAAGGACTAGGGGCAACATGATAGCAGTGTTCCAATATTTGAGGACTTCCACAAAGGAGAGGGAGGCAACCTACTTTTCAAACCACCAGAAGGCAAGACAAGAAACAATGATTGGAAACTAACCCAGGAGAGAAGCAACCTAGAACTAAGGAGAAATTTCCTAACAGTGAGAACAATTGACCAGTAGTATGCCTTGACTTCGTTAAGTTGTGGTTGCTCCATCACTGGAGGCTTTTTAAAAGAGACTAGACAGCCATTTGTATGAAATGATATATTGTCTTCTGCTTGACGAGAGAGTTGGATTAGAAGACCTCCAAGTTTCCTTCCACCTCTGTTATTCTGTTCTGTTAAGATTTAACTATATTATATTTCTAAAGGATGCTAGGGACATATGCCTTGTCCTGTTGAAATAAAATTTGGCACAAAGAGCAAAACATTTATTTTAGCAACAAATATTTTAAGTTAAGTATTGCTTTTAAGCAATTTCCATTTAATGATCTGTTCATTGTTTAAAAGAAAAGAAACTATGGTGAGTGTTTATACATTAATTGGCCCTGGATTAGCTTGTCAGTAGATTACATATAGTCGCCTCACTTTTATGAATAAACATATATTATTTTAAAGCATGACTTTCAGAAATGCTGTTCCTAAATATTCACTTATTCTGCTCTCTTTGTTACAACTGCTGTTCCTCTTGAGAACCATCACATGTTTTCAGATTTGAATCCCACCTCTGGTCCTCGCTCAGGTTCTTCCTCCTATCTTCGAAGATCATTCCCATGCAAAATCTCCATTCCCACCCCACTCCAGGGGAATGATACTGCAAAATCCCCATTCCGTCCCCACTCCTGGGGGAAGGATATTGCAAAATCTCCATTCCCACCCCACTCTGGGGCCGGTCAGAGGTGGTATTTGCCAGTTCTCTGAACTACTCAAAATTTCCGCTACCAGTTCTCCAGAACCTGTCAGAACCTGCTGAATACCTGGCTTCTTGAGTTGTGGTAGTCTTGTGTCACACTGGCTATTTTGGATGAAAGTCAAACCTAAGCTATTTTGTTGCTTATGTTCAGAAATAGATTTTGGGCACAGGAATGAGGTAGTGGGATGTGATCTTGAACAGTTTTTAGTCCCATGGGCCATGCTATTCTTTTGTAATGGCCTTGCATTTATCCTTGTACTGTCTTATGGTTTTGAAACTGGATATAAGAAATAACTGATGTATTATCTCTCAACAATGGAGCATATCATATTATCTTTACATGAAGACCTAGGAATGAAATAACAAGTGAGAAAATAGTGTATTAAATTTAGCCAAATTTAATATCATGCAGTATTTCTTTTTTTTTTTTGACAAAAATGTTATTTTTTAAACAAATATAAAAAACAAATTTAAAAAAACCATGTAAATACAAACAGTGTGGTTACAAGTCTTTTGTGCATCTTCACTCTATTTATATATATCCATATTTTATTATCTTCATTAATCATATATTTAACTTCTTCCCTCATTTCATACAAAATAGTCTAGGATTTGAGTTAATTTATATTACACCTTACATTCTCCTAAATCATTCCAATAATAGTAGATCTTTATATTGTATTTTATATGATTCTACATTTCTTACATTAAAAAAATCTCAATCATATTTCATTTCCATGTCTTTTTATCTAACCATTGGTAAAATAAATCCCATATCTTGTAATATTGTTTATCTTCTTGTTCTCCAATTTCAAATGTCAATTTACTCATTTCTGCACATCGTATTATTTTCTTAATAACTTCGTCTTGCGTTGGTATTTTCTCATTTATCATGCAGTATTTCTTATATCTATTTTTCTTTTAAAGAAGAAACAACAGCAGATACACTTGTATTTCAGCATGAAATTAAAATAATTACAGATAACAGACTTAACTACTGCTATTCAATTTTGCAAGTTGAATTAAAAAAAATTGGATGCAACTTTAGATTTCATCCAAATCCAAATTTCTCCACATTGGTCTTTTCTTCTCTTGTATAAGGGCAGAGGATGTGAAATGCCATATTTTCTGATAAATGTTTATATCAAACAGAATCAGGCAAAAGTTTCTAGTACTGAAGGAAGAAGGTTAGTCCTGTCTAGACACAATAAAAGTTATACTACATAATAGTATACATTTGGTGACAGGGGAAACAATAGATGTATAGACTATCTGGCCAATGTCTTGGATACCTCTGTAACAGAGCTTTGCGGACTAATCTGATTTACACTCTTATGAGCAAGGCAAGTTCCTTTATGTTTCTCTGGCACACTGGAAAATTAAAACAAGGTGAGCTTTTTTTAGCTTGCTAACAATTCCGAGTTCTTTTTATTAGAAAGAATCTTCACCTTTGGGCTTGTTAACTTTCTATTCAGCCACTGCAAGAATGGAGTGGATGAAGCGGGGGGGGGGGGGGTTGGCTAAAAACAAAGGATAACATGACATGACTGGGACATGGAGCAGCTGGATAAGGATGCCTAGGCTAATTGTATTTTATTCATTTTCATTTAGCAAAGGCATAACCATTTTAGCAGAGTGGGAGAGATACAAATTTCAAGGTTAATTTCTAAAAAGGAAAAAAGAGAACATCTAAAAAGACTGCATGCGTTCAACCAGAAGTCTCAGTTTAGTCCCTGATGGGCTAAAGGCCTGAGAAATTTAGTGTCAAGGAAACCTGAAACCTTTGTTGTTGTTGTTGTTAGCTTATGTTTCCAAAGTTGTCCTGGATTCAAAGCAAAACAAAGCTTAACAGAAATGGAAAAAGGAGCTCCAAGGCTGGGAACTGGTCTAACAAAATAATCCAAAACCTGTACATGTCATAGTTTATGTCTTGGATTGCCTCCAGGGCACTCAGTTCAAGTCCAGTCTCAGCCAAGGAAGTCCTTTTTCTCAGCACAACCTAATTCACAGGATAGCAATAGTATAAATGGGATGAGGGAGTCCTTATGTACATTGCTTAAGGTGCTGAATGAATGGTAACAATGAGCACATACTGATTAATCCAATGTTTTCATTTTAGCTATTTTATGTTGATGAAGTTTGTTTTATGTTCACGTGGATCGTACTCAAAGATTAAGAAGAGCTGCACACCTGTTGTGGCCTGCCAGCGGCCTGCGCGGATCGTGGCTGATCCCGACGAGGAGGAGGCTGGTGTGGTGTCGTGCCAGCAGCCTGCACAGCTGGCGCTCGCATCGGACAGCGAGGAGGCTGAAGAGGATGAGGTGCCAGAGGCAGAGACTCAGCCAGGGCCTTCAGAACCTCCAGAGGCTCCTTCAAGTGGAGATAGCAAAGTGGAGGAGCCTGTCCTCAATGCTCGAGCATGCAGGGCTGCCAAAAGGCAGGAGTGGCTACTCAGGAGGAGGAGGTCTCCTCGAGAATAAGGCTTGAGGATAATTGGCCACTCCCTTAGTCTATTTAAGTTACACGCCATTAGTAAGTTTCTTGCTGGAAACAACTGGTTATTTACGGGACCGCCTACTACCACAAGCAGCCTCCCACCGGCCGGTACGCTCTCATAGAGAGGGGCTCCTCCGGGTGCCATCAGCAAAACAATGTTGACTGGCGGCCCCCAGGGGGAGGGCCTTCTCTGTGGGGGCACCCACTATCTGGAACGAGCTCCCCCCAGAGATATGGAGGATCCCGGATCTACGCACTTTCTGCCATGCTCTTAAGATTCTCCTATTCCAGCAAACCGGCCAGGCCTAATTGTCTCCCCTATTTTAAAATTCTTTTAAATTGAAATTTTAATCTGTTTTAAATTATTAGGATTATTTAATTGTCTCGGGCTAAATTATTTAATCTGGTTTTAATTATGTCTTTTAACTTTTGTATCTATGTATTTTATTTTGTGCCTGTTCACCGCCCTGAGTCCTTCGGGAGTAGGGTGGTATATAAATCTAATAAAACAAACAAACAAACAAACAAACTTGTAATTATCATCAGAGTATTTTTGGAAAAGTCTTATCATATCTTGTTTTCTGGGCTGGTTGCCAATCTTTGCCGGACTTTGGTTTATTCTTGCTACTTAATAAATTTGATAAGGACTGTTGGTGTGTGTCAATATCTCAGGAATCCAGAGCTGGGGCAGAACAAAACCAAATGGACTGAAGGGTTTGATAAATAGCAAGCCTTAAGGGTATCAGCCATTATATCCGTTATGGCGAACCTATGGCACATGTGCTGGAAGTGGCACGCAGAGACATCTCATCGGCCTGTGAGCCATTGCCTATTGCTCTTCCAGGTTCCAATGCACCAGCCAGCTGGTTTTCATGCACGCGGGAGCACCAGAAATTGGAAGAGCAGCCATCCGGTGCACATGTGCCAGCTAATCTTCACATGCATGCCAGAAACTGGAAGACCAGGTGGCCGGTGCACAAGCACGTGCCAGACACCAGAAGATCATATTTCCGGTGCACGCATGCACACTGGACAGCTGCTCTTCCGGTTTCTGGCATGCGTGCACTCGTGCACACTCCCCTGCTTCAGCACTCGGTGCCAAAAAGGTTCACCAACACTGCACTATATGGTGCATCAGTTACAGTATTATATCAATCATAACCAAGTGTTTTCTAATGTGAAAACAGCAGGGCTGTCAAACTCCCGGCCTGTGGGCTGGATGCGTCACACGCTGGCCACACCCACGCCCTGTTTAGCAAAGGGGGGGAAAGTCCCGATACGTCACGTGATGTCACCATGATGACATGAGTTTGACATCCCTGGAGTACAGCTAAGGTATCTGCCAGTCCATGGAAGAAAATCTTTGGAGGTTTCAGCCACGCGGAAGGCAGCCCTAGTAAATTGTTTTGCTGGATTCAGACTGTGCTTCAGGGACTGTGAGAATATTAGACTCAATATATCTATGAATTTTGATTTATCCCCTTTTTAATATAAAACTCTAGCATTAGAGCAAATCAGCTTCAGAGGTTTCGGGGTTACAGGGAGAATGTTGATATGTTTAAGACTGGAAGTTTCAGAGAGTGAATTATCTCTCTAGTTGCACAGATGTAGAACTGCAGTCTAAATCTCTTATTTGTCAATTTTAAAATGCCATTGTACATTAACTACTGAAATCAAATATAATCAGCTGTCAAATACAGATGGCTGGTATTTGCTGAACATTTGGTGGTGAACATTAAATATCTACTGTCATAAAGGAGAAATTTGAATGGAGTTCAAGTAAATAAATTTGTTTCAACTCTTAATTTAAACAATATCATCCAACTTTCGATACTAAGTAACTTTTTCCAAGAATATAACTGAACATTTTTAAAAGATATTTTTGAGTACATTAACATGTTTCTGTGCATTGAAGCAGTTTATAAACACCCTTAAATCCCCCAAAACTCCGTGATGCTGATATTGTTTAAAAAGGTGTTGAGATGATAGTTAAGGTCCAATGAGACCTTCAAGGCAAAAATAATAAAAGACAGAAGCCAAGAAACTCTTTTCTCGGAGTTAAAACTATAAAACTATGCCACTATTACTCAAGTACACTTATTTTCTGCCTTTAAATGTTTTAAAATAGACTATTGTTCACAAAAGTAGTGAATATCAGGAACAATTTTGCAAATATTTTGTAGTTGGTTATTTAATATAACTTGTTTAATTTTGTTTTCATTTCAGTACCTTTATTGGATATGTGGTGCATTAAACAGTATAGATGGCTCAGAAAAGAGTGTTTTGGTTTTTTAAAGTTACCAATAAAAACTTATAAAGTGGAAACAATGCTATTTAATTTAATTTAATTTAATTAATTCAGTTTATATGCCGGCCCTCTCCGAAGACTCAGGGCCGCTATTATTTTGGATGATGTAAGGAATCCTATTGATTGTGACTTAAACAACCTGGACTAGAAGTTAAGATTTCTGCATAGGCGCAGAACTCTTTACCTGGGTTTGTGCTGAGCTTTCCATATGGTGCATATGGGTTGAGACTTGGAGTAGAATGGATGGTTACTCAAATGTATAGACAAGAAACAATATGCATTGAGGGATAATCAAACTTAAATTGTTTAAGTCACAATCTGTAGGACAGAAACCCAGGACAAAGCAAATTGAAGCTAAATTATCTAGAAACCAGCAGACCTATAGTTCATCCCAAATATTGCTTCAGCAGAGAGGAGATAAATGTAAAGAAAACAAAAAAGAAAGGAAAGGAAGGAAGGAAGGAAGGAAGGAAGGAAGGAAGGAAGGAAGGAAGGAAGGAAGGAAGGAAGGAAGGAAAGAAAGAAAGAAAGAAAGAAAGAAAGAAAGAAAGAAAGAAAGAAAGAAAGAAAGGCTTCTCTTTGGCAGAGATGGCCAAGAGCAGTCTTGTATGTTTAAGTATAGTCTAGGCAAGAAGAATGGCTCTGGCTTTAGGAAAATACAGCAAATAGGAATTGTCTAATGGTCGGCTACAGTAGCCTACAGCCTGGACTTAGCCAGCTACTGTTAAAGTGTCCCGATCTGGACACTTAAATAGTATTCTTGTTTTCTTAAATTAGTTTAGAGGCACCTTCCTGAACCTTAAGATAGTACAAGGCAGCAGTGAAATCCATTTACCTTCGCTATCGGTTTGGGAACGGGAGTGCATGGGGGTGCGTGCGTGCGCTACACCCACTCGCGCCTCTTCTGTGCATGCGCAGATGGTAAAAAACAGGATGTAATGATGTCTCGGCAGATGGGCGGAGCCTCCCACCACCAGGGCTACCAGTTTGGTGAACCTCTCTTTCCTTGTTTCTGATAAAAATGAATAGTAGCAGCAGAATCAAAACAAACATTTTGAGCTTTTCATTCATTGCTTCGCTTCCTGTCTGTTTTTTCTTATATTGTCTTCAGAATGAAGTCTAACAGACAACCTAAGACCATGATGGCGAATTTATGGCACCCGTGCCAGAGGTGGCACGCGGCGCCCTCTCTGATTTCAGCTCAACTGCACGTGTGCGTGCCTTCTACCGGCCACTTGTCTTTGGGTCTCTGCCGTGTGCGGGGGCAGGACATATGCAGGAAGCACATGTGCGGGGCCCGTGCATGATTTCCATTTTGGGGGTTCAGGTAGACATGTGCTCATGTGCGTGGATGCGTGGATGTGCATGCATGTGCATATGTGTGCACATGCACGTGCCCCTTGGGCACTCAGTCCAGAAAAGGTTAGCCATCACTGACCTAAGCCAAACGAATCATTGAAAAGAATTGCATACTTTACTATATGTATTTACTGTGGTTTAAAAATACAAAGATAAAACAATGCAAAGATTTGTTTTTAGACATAAGATATAGGAAGATTTTTTTGCCTTTGTATGGAAAGACTTTCTATGTTTCTCATGCTTCATCTGCTTTTTTCCAACGGTTTTCCTATTAAAAATCACTAACCTTCTTTATCTAGAGTCTAGACCATAAATATTTTAAGATAACAGCAGCAGCAACCTTTGCTACAAAGTACAGTCATACACCAAAATTTAAGTATAAATCCATGCCAATAGTAATAGTAATAAAAAGGAACAGTGAAATGGGGAAAGACAAATGGAATAGCTGCACAACTTTTCAAAATTGTGAAATATGAGTGTTTCTACTTTGGTCACACAGTAGGCATGGTTTACAATTAAGTCATAGTTTACAATTAACCCATCAAAATATTAGACATGATTTATTTTTACTTTCCAAAATAAATAATTTGCTGGGTAAAATCTTTATCTACTCTTTAGTAAGCCTATAAACCTTTGTTTCATCTGCACCAATAGGATGAACCAACGTGATGCCGTTATCAGATTATTTGCAGATGGCTGAAGGGAGATGAAAGATTCTCTCAAGGTATGCCTTGCTCTGTTCTTTAGACCCCAGACTATTGGTCTACGTGCTGACACTTGGATGCTTGTTTTACAATATCATTTGACATGTGGGATTTGTGTGTCAAATTTTCACTTAAAGCCAAGAAAATGTCAGCTGGTAAATAATACAATAAATCAGCAAAAAGGCTATCAAGGTGGTTGAGGGCTTTTTAGGAGAAAGAAGGCAGAAACTGGGTGAGTGCCAAGTCTACTTAACTCAATACTATGGGCACAAATTTGACTTGACTGCCAGCAGGTTCAGATTCCTTTGGGGTGCTTTGTTGAGATAACATTACTGCCTTTATCATTAAGGGGGGGGGGAATATTTTAACAAAAATGGTACCTTTCCTTGAATCTATTAATGAGATAAAATGTGTTGGTCAAGTTCCAAAACCTCTGGAGCCACCCTTAATTTGATGATGCTTTTTGTGGTTTAAAACTTGGAATGCAGGGATGTTCCATAACATAATGAGAATTGTAGCAGTATATTTGAATAAAAGACTTTGGATTCCATCATAGAATCTTTGTACTTGAGGAGCACCCGGAGGCTCCAACTGGTTCAGAGTGCGGCCGTGCAGGTGGTAATGGGAGCGACATGGCTTTCCCATGTAACACCTCTCCTGCGCGAGCTGCACTGGCTCCCGGTGGTCTTCCGGGTGCGCTTCAAGGTTTTGGTTACCACCTTTAGAACACTCCATGGCTTAGGACCTGGTTATCTACGGGACCGCCTACTACCACCAATAGCCTCCCACCGGCCGGTACGCTCTCATAGAGAGGGGCTCCTCCGGGTGCCGTCGGCCAAACAATGTCGACTGGCGGCCCCTAGGGGGAGAGCCTTCTCTGTGGGGGCACCTACTATCTGGAACGAGGTCCCCCCAGAGATACGGAGGATCCCAGATCTGCGCACCTTCCGCCATGCTCTTAAGACCTTTTTATTCCACCAGGCGGGCCTGGCCTAATCTTTTCCCTCTTTTTAATTATGCAAATTTTAATTGGTTTTTAAATGATTGGGGTGTTTTAATCTGTCTGGGCCAAATTGTTTAATTCGATTTTACTTTGTTTTTAAATTTTGTATCTATGCATTTTTACTGTTTGGCTGTTCCCCGCCCTGAGTCCTTCGGGAGTAGGGTGGTATATAAATCAAATAAAGTAAGTAAGTAAGTAAGTACTGTTTAGGCCATTATCCACATATGTTCACAGTGAAGCCCACGTTAATTCTGTTGTAAACACATTGGCAAAAAAAATCGAAACATAAAATACAAATTAGATGGACATGACCTTGTAGACGACCCTCACTCTTTCAAGGACCTTTGAGTACTCATTTCTAAAGATCTAGGTGCCTGAGCCCACTGTAACAACATTGCCAAAAAGGCATTAAGAGTTGTTAACCTAATCTTGCATAGCTTCTTCTCTGGTAATATTGTACTACTAACTAGAGCATACAAAACATTTGTTAGGCTAATTCTTGAATACAGCTCATTGTCCGGAACCCACACTGCATATCGGACATAATCAATGTAGGCTGGTGACCCCCAGGGGGAGGGCCTTCTCTGTGGGGGCACCTACCCTCTGGAATCAGTTGCCCCCAGAGATAAGGAGAATCCAAGACCTTAGTGCCTTCCGCCGTGCCCTTAAAACTCACTTTTTCCAGCAAGCCGGGCTGGCTTAAGAAGAAATTTTAAATGTTTTAATTGGTTTGTATTTTTAATCTTGGGCCAAATTTATATATATTTTAATTGTTTTTTAATATTTGTATTCCATGTTTTTTAATTCTGGCTGTACATCGCCCTGAGTCCTCAGGGAGAAGGGCGGTATATAAATTTAAAAATAAAAATAAAATAAATAAAATAAATAAATGCAATTGAGTGTGTCCAGAGATGTTTTATGAGAAGAGTCCTCCATTCCTCTACCCGCATTAAAATACCTTATGCCACCAAACATGAAATTTTGGCTTAGACAACTTAGAACTACACCAACTTCAGTCTGACCTAAGTGTAGTACATAAAATTATCTGCCACAATGTCCTACCTGTCAATGATTACTTCAGTTTCAACTACAACAATACACGAGCAAATAATAGCTACAAACTCAAGGTTAACCGCTCCAAACCTGATTGCAGAAAATACGACTTCAGTAACAGAGTTGTCAGTGCTTGGAATGCACTACCTGACTCTGTGGTTTCTTCCCCAAATCCCCAAAACTTTAACCTTAAACTGTCTACTGTTGGCGTCACCCCATTCCTAAGAGGTCTGTAAGGGGCGTGCATAAGCGCACCAGCATGCCTACCGTCCCTGTCCTAATATTCCATAATAATAATAATAATAATAATAATAATAATAATAATAATAATAATAATAATAATAATAATAATAGTAATTTTTACTCTTTACTCTTACTCTTTTCATGTATTCAAATTATGTTTATACTTTTACCTGTTATCTTATATACTGTATGCTTGACAAATAAATAAATAAAATAAATAAATATGCCACCTCCCCAACAGAAGTTGTGTAAAGTAAAACCTACCTAACTTTCAGCTGCTTTTCTGAGAGATGGATTCTTGGTGTTAAACCTCTTCTCCTACTAATATTGGTGTGCCTCGTTAACTCTGTCCAGCCCCTAAAAGCAACTCATAATCAAGGTAGCAAGATTCACTAACAGTCTCATTATTCATATTTATTGCATGGAAAAAGAAGTTAGGTTATAAAATCTTGAAAACTATACTTTAACCCTCATATATCAATGAATTTATTAAAGAAGGGAAGGGTGTCCTTTTGCTTTTGATCCTTTTTCTAACTGCTTTCCGACTCAAAGCAGAGCTTACTACCTATTTAGAAGATACAAATAAATGTCTAACTGTTTTGCAATAGTTCGGAAACATCTGTTCCCATTACTAATACCAGACCATTTGATTGCAAAATCTTTGCTTAGGAATAAGCTCTCCTTGACATTGGCCTTTGCCTGTTTTTCCCCACCTGAATGGGAAAATGAAGAGCAACCAAGATAATGAGGGGACTGGAGGCTAAAACATAAGGTTGCAGGAACTGGGCATGGCTAGTCTAGTGAAGAGAAGGACCAGAGAAGACATGATAGCAGTGTTCCAATATTTGAGGGGCTACCTCAGAGATGAAGGGGTCAAGCTATTTTCCAAGGCACCTGAAAGCCAGACAAGGAATAATCGATGGAAACTGATCAAGGAGAGATTCAACCTGGAAATAAGGAGTTCACTCTGACAGTGAGAACAATCAACCAATGGAACAGAAGTTGCCTTCAGAAGTTGTGGGAGCTTCATCACTGGAACTGTTCAAGAAGAGACTGGACCGCCATCTGTCAGAAATAGTGTAGGGTCTCCTGCTTGGGGGGGGGGGTGTTGGACTAGATGACCTACAAGGTCCCTGTTAACATCTGTTAAGCATACATATAGTTGCTTTCTACAACATTAAATGATATAACTCTAGAGCTATAAAACAGTAAGCAAAATTACATGTTTGAAATATTTGGCTGTTGGCAAAGGTAGAAGATTGTTCATGTTTCCAGCTGCTTAACAATTCTTTGTCAACACACAAGCATAACTTTTTGAGGAAGGTATGCAGTCATGGATATTACTTTTCAGTTTGACTAAAAAGATGTTAAGGGCCCCTTCTGGATCAGCAAAGCAATTCATTTTAACAAGCTTTAAAAATCAGACCTTCCAATTAAATTTTCATCTGATTTATTTCTTTTGACATAATATATCATAGTGTATGAACAACGGACCTCTGCTTTGTTAGTTGGAGTTTAGAATGTTGCCTGAACTAAGCCATAAAGAGACTAGTTTTCTTTTTTTTTTTCTGGCAACATATTCAGACATATCCAGAACAACAACAAGAAAAAAATGGACCCAAATGCCAATAATCTTCCTCATCTAACAGGAAATTTGTGGTAACACCTTTGTTCTTGTTGCTTAATTTTCATTTTTGTTACATCTGCCCAGTTTATTTTAGCAGGGAAAATAGCCGAGAGCATGATATCATCTCCCTCTTTCAAATGGAAAAATTGATTTATGTGCACACATAACCTTCACCAAATCTCTGCAGACCTCTTTAAAGCGGTTGCCTTATGCTGAGCTTGGTGTTCAAGGATAAAAAGCATTTATTGAACCCATAGTTATAAGGAACCAAGGTGTACAGCAGATGTTGGACGGGAGAAAAAGTCCAATAAGAAGCAAACTTAGAACTGGTTGCCAAGATAAAGGATTAGAAAATGAAAAGGAGATCTACACATCCTTGAAATTAGTTTAGAAAATTGACATTTCTCAGTTTATATAATTAAATTTCTATTTGGACTGAAAGAGGCTTCATCATAATACATAGAACTTCTATTAATATCAGCTATGGATGCAGCTCTGTGTAGGTGAAGAGTCCAATCTCCTCGATAGTTCTCATGTTGCCTATACATTACAGTACAGTACTTGATACAGTACTTCCATTATAGTATATGTTAATCTGATCCACTGTTACTAAATACTAAATTCTCCGACCAGATACAATGGATTGTGGGAATTTATAGATGTAGAGGACCAAGAGAGCTACAGCTAGAATACATCCTGTGAAAGTCTAATGTTCAAACTCCAGAATTTCCAGGTAAGGTTTGAAAAACTCTGGCACAAATACTGAAAAATACTTCACGTCAGCATCAATATTAATGGGCTCAAATAGCTAATAATTTGACATTGTGCCATCAGGGATATGAAAAGCAGAAAGAAGAGTTTGTCTCCAGACCTCCACATCATGTGTTCCCATAAGTTATCCTTTCAATTTGCTCCCTCCTTCTTCTTGTCACCCAATATCATAACATTTTTCCTTCTTCCTTTTCTTTCTGTCAAGTTAATTCATCCTCCCCCATCATATTGCTTGAATACCTTGCATTTGCTTACTTTTTTTTTTCAATCACATTAATATAAATTCAGCCCTCAAAAATGGGAATTATTGAAGTTCTAATCACCATCATAATAGTTATGATAATCAAGATAAACCAATGCGTTTTTAAAAAGCTGTATTATTTCAATCAAGGTGAAAAGCAGATTCACCATCCCCACCAAGAAGGCAGCTGTTTTTAATGTTGCAAATGCTATAACCTGCTAACAGTTCAAATGGGATTGACCTTTTTGATTGCAAATGTCTCATAGTGTCATAAATAAAGGAATCTGCTCTAAATAATACAATTTCATCTAATGCTCAATATAAACTCTTGAGAAATGCAGTGGTTTTTTAAAATAAATGACTGGCAGAAAAAATATATTCCAGGAAAGAATTCCCCTTGAACTGGATAATATTTCTAATAAAAAGAAACAATATGTGTTCAAGGCCACTTTATTCAGAGAAGTGAAGGCATGGGAAAAATAAATTCAGATCTTATTGCTTTTAAAACATGGGACAAATCCCTTCTCTTTGGGGATATGATCAGACACAAATAAAATAATTAAACTTCATTTATTTATGATACAAAAAAATTCAGGGGTTAAAGGCAAAGAATTACAGAGTGCATTAAAACATTCCCAATACATTTTCTCAGAAGGATAAAAAGAATGATAGGAGAATATTCCAGGCAAAATGTGAGATAGCTTTTATTTTATTATTGGGGAAACCACTGTTACCCTGAGAATCCAAGTGATATAAGCTCACCAGTTTTTGCATAGCTAAAAAAGACACCAGAATAGATAAGAGCCGAGAATAAAGCAGAGTACAGAAGATTAAAGCATACAATTTTAACACCGATCTCTAGCTAAAAAGATTTACTCTGTGGGACAACAGATTTCTTAAAGAATGAATTTTGCTAGCCGGGATCCACATTTCTTGTAAATTTTCAATCCCCCCCCCCCACCGAAACTGATTTTTCTTTATTTAATCCCCAGTTGGTTGAGATTTGGATTTAACACATGTTTTCTGATATATAAAGGAGAGTTGAGGGGAATTTCATGATTGTCACGCAGATAAAGTATAAACCTTCTGCTGATTCCATGTCTAGGAAGTACCTGTCAGATTTGGAACTGCCAGTTGGCAATCACAACAAAGAGTTTGAGCTATTTTGTCCAACAAACAATGGAAGGCTAAGATTCATGATTGATTCTTCCCCCTCTAAACATATTTACCAAGCATTTAATTGCAACAACATGGCCCCAGGCTCCAATTATTTTTCCCCTACAGTAATATACATTGGAATTTCAGGATAACTTAGTATAATTCTTTATGAAACAGTATTGATACAGATGCATAAGAATAGTTTGAAAAAAGTAGATTTCTGTTTCATCTGTAATTAATTCCTTATGTACTTGCTTCATTTGCCACGTAGAATTTTTTCTTAGATAATTAATTGCATCTCAATGTCTTGCAGTAAAATAACAAATCCTTAGCATGTCTGATATTTATTTATTATTTATTTATTATTCATATTTCTATGCTGCCCACTCTCCGAGGACTCTGGCCGGCTTACAACAAAGACAACATGAACAACATATTGCCCCCAACAATCTGGGTCCTCATTTTTCCCACCTCGGAAGGATAGAAGGCTGAATCAATTTTGAGCGCAGTGACCACTGCGGCTCTGATATATAATAGGGTACCAAAGTGTAATTAGCTCTTCTGTGCACTGCACCTTCCTTAAGGACTGGCAATCAGCAGCTCAAAATGCCAGTGAACTGAACTAGCTTCTTTTCTTATCAGCATCATCATTTAGATTTGGAAATATGGAGGAAGACCATCCCTTGAATGTCTTGAAGCAACTTCTCATTCTAATATGGGCCTTGGCTGTTTATATGAGAAAATATCATGGGCAAGTCCATAATTAATCATTACTTCTGTTTGGATGCATTTTTCCCCCTTGCATCTTCCTTTGTAGGTGAAGGCCAGAGAAAATGAAGAATGTTAAAGAAAGCTCTGATGCAATTTATCCAAGAGATCATTAAAAAGCTAGTGGCTTAAGGTGCAGATCTATCTGAATGAAAACAAATTGGCTCCTTTCATGTCTAACAAGTTATTCAAAGACTTTCATACATCACTTCTTCTTTTTGTGCCATATCCATCATCGGACGTTGGCGATCATTTTGGCAATTGTATTTTTATCAACAGCCGCACGAAAAAGTGCTGCTGAGTTTTGTCCAAACTAGTACCTTAGATTTTGAAGCCATGATGTTCTTCTTCTGCCTGGACCTCATACATCACTAAAACCTATTAAATTAATCCATATTGGATAGATAAATTTCAATAAAAATGTAACTTTTTAAAAAAAGTTGTAATGCAATTTATAGAATACAGAAAAATAGCGTTGGAAGGAACCTTGGAGGTTGCTCAAGCAGGAGACCAGGGGTGTCAAACTCAAGGCCCGGGGGTCAGATCTGGACCATGGGCTGCTTAGATCTGGCCCGTGGGGCCACCCTGGAAACAGCAAAGGACTGGCCCATGGCGTCTCTGCCAGCAAAAATGGCACGCGGCACTCCCAAGCTCCATTTTCATTGGCAAAGGGTTGCAGGAGGCTGTCACAGCCGAAAACGGAGATCAGGAGTCCGTTTTCTCTGGCAGAGTGCTCGGGCTGCCACAGGTACCCCCGACAAAAGTAATGTCCAACTGGACATGCCCATCCTGGGCACAGACACTCCAGCCTCCCCGAGGTCAAACACAACCCTGATGCAGCCCTCAATGAAATTGAGTTTGACACCCCTGCCCTATACCATTTCAGACAAGTGGCTATCCAGTTTCTTCTTAAATCTTCCAGTGATGAAGCACCCGCCATGCTAGTCTGTAACATAAAGCTTTCTAGAGTTGAGAAAAAGCAGTTATTTCCACCCACAATCACATGTGGGATCACTGTGAATGTGATAGGTTCTGTTTTGATTTTTTAAAAAATGAAATAATATATTTCAATATATTCCTTGCATCATTTCTCTAATTGTCAATTAATTAATTGCCTAATTGGGCAGAGTTTCATTTTCTTAAAAATTCATTGTCTTAAATGTACATGACAGAGTTAGGCATTGTTAGACTTGTGAGGGATTTCATTCTGCATACTTTAAATGCAGCCCTGATGCATACCTACCAGTTTTTAAATTGGCCTTGTTTTCAATAGTCCAAGTCATTTGAATGACACTAGGTTAGAAGGGCTGAGCTATACAATAATACATAAAAATAATCTAATTTGGGAATCTTAGCAACCAACTAAAGCTTCTTCATAAAATTTATTTATAAAAGTACACTTTCTACCAACTAATTGCTCAAATAAACTCTCTCTATTACTTGAACTCTGCCCTCCCCCATTAAAGCACAGCATATCAGTTGTAACGGACTCCAGCAAAGTCATCTTAATTAGAGAAAATTGCATTCATTTCAGACTGTCTCTCAATTATTAAAATTCAGCTTGTAAATTTTAAAACTAGCAAACACCAAGTTAATGTTTTATCTTAAATAAACAAATAATTTTCAGTGTCTGACTAACACAGAGATATCCCACATCTAGCTGATGTCTTTACTTTTCATTCCAAAATATTATGTTGTTTTAAAAGATCAATTCTAAGCTTTTTTCAGGCTCTCAATATGGTGCTCTAATGTATTTGCTCTGCTTATATTTAAAATATGCAGCAATACTCCAAACAACTGGTTGGATTCAGTTACTCTTATTCATTCTAATTGTTTCACTGTAGACGGTAATAATAAATACTTGCATATGATTTTGAGATTTAGATATTTTCATCCTTAATATTAATTTTTTTTGTGCAATCAATATTTGTTTTTTGCATGATCAAAATATAAGCTTTTGAATAAAAACAAAATTCACATATTTAAGCGAATTATGTAAAATGGAGTGTGCTGTACATATGTAGGTTCTTCCGCTGATTGGGAAGAATGTACAGAATTCCAAATTATATGAAGAGCTTACACCAAATTTCCCCAACTTGATGTCCTCCAGATGTGCTGGGAATGCAATACCCAGAATTTCCTGCCAACATGGCCAAGACATCTGGGAAGAAACCAAATTGAGTAACATTAGTTACTCAATTCCTCAATTCAGCAAGCTTCCATTACAGGTGCTCTTCCTAAGAATGAATGATGGGGAAAAAATACAAGAAGCCTTCTCAATTGTATGAAACCTGCCAACAGAAATACACTGTCCCATGAACTGTAATAAGGGATCTTTCCTGATGGGCCTTGCACTGCACATATGTGCTAGTCGTTCCCGACTCTAGAGGGCGGTGCTCATCTCCGTTTCAAAGGCACTAGGGATTCGAACCGCTGAACTGCCAACCTTTCGATTGACAAGCTCAGGGTCATAGCCAGAGCCACTGTGTCTGTTTTAAAGGATAACAAATATGCTTGAACGTAATGAAAAAAAAGTTTGTAACAGAAGAGAAAAGATACGGAGTGTAGTAAATGATATTGGTGTAAAAGCCTTGGCTATATTTCTTTCATTGAGATGGGCATATGTCCTATTGATCTTCTGTTCTCTGTGTTCTAAGCCAGTGACAAAGATTGTACAGCAATCTTCAGAAGAGGTTGGAAGGACTTGGGAGTAAAAATGGTAGACAAAAACGGGAACAGAGATTCATATAAAGAAGAATTATTCATCATCATCACATCTGTACCATAATTTGATTACATTATACTTTTTATTAGATTTTCTGTTACCAACTCCTTGGCTGCATATTTGTGATCTACGACTTACAATTCAGTCATAGATCACTGTTGCTCCACTCTTACTGGCAATGAAAGTTTTCAGGATCTGTATTTTATTTATTTGGATTTATGTACGGACGGCCTACTATCTGTGTGGTCAGCTCTTGAAAGTACAGTAGTGGAAGACAGAATGACCCTTTTTTTGAGTTAAAAAACTAAATATAAATTTATTTGAGACACTTTTATACACAACATTGAGCCCCCAAATTTCTGATTTGAGGCCAGCTGCATTTTCTTCTGGTTTGAATACCCAAGCTCAAAACTCATTAAATGGTTTGACCTCCAGAGAGCTGGGAAGTGAGCCACTTTCTCATTGCCAGATACTTCCACTGATTCCTGTATCCACACTGCTTGCCTCTCTATGCTCCCTTCACTGTGAAGAAAACAGCACACTGTGCTATGGCTCAACAGAGTGACTTCCCCCATGCCACAAGCAAATATAGTAGCGACTCAGATAAGTTGACTGCAGTCCATTGTAGAAATGGCTTTGAAGATTTGGGCAAGTGTTTTTTTGGGTGGCAACATTGGATATCTAATTTTATGAAACTTATGTTGATTTATGAAACAAGAAATCAATTCTTTAATAAGGTGTTTCCCCGAAAATAAGACATCCCCTGATAATAAGCCCAATCGGGCTTTTGAGCACATGCGCTAAAATAAGCCCCCCAAAAAATAAGCCCTGCCCAAAAATAAGCCCTCCCTGAAAATATTTAAACACATGCACAGCCAGTCCCCGCCATTTCCTCTGGTTAGGGTTAGAGAGACAGAGCTGGAAATCAGGTAAGATGGCAAGAGGAGCCCCATCTTGCTCAACGTGCCCCAAAATAATAAGATCTTCCTGAAAATAAGGCCAAGCACTTGTTTTGGGGTTCAAAAAAATATAAGACAGGGTCTTATTTTCGGGGAAACACGGTATGTAGCTATCAATATCAATTATTAGAATATATGATTACAAATTTATTCTTAGTATGAATAAGCTAATAATACAAAGAGAGAAACAGATTAAATATTTTCTCTGATTTAAGATAGACTGATACACGCATAACATTGATGTTAACAGGATAGAAATCGTAGAATTTGCATCCCCATGTTTGCTGCCAACAAGAAACTTTGCCAGAAATGAATTTCTGAGTATGTGCTTCTTGACAAAGATTCAACGGCCTGCTAAATGTGAAGTCGTATAAACAATGTGAGCAAATAATCTGCCATTGAGGCGGACTCTTTTGTGTAATGGGGACAAAGAGCATGAAAATCAAGATAATACAATGCATTGGTTTCATGGACAATACAGATTAGAAACAGACAACTAACATAGTGTTTCAATTTGATGGGTAAAATGTTTTGCAAAAACTTCATTTTTTTTTCCAGTAACACTCAGGAACCATCTTGTTGTATTAAGATGCACAAAACAGAGTAGCAAAAAACTGTGTGGCTAAGTGGGATCCCTTTGGTAAATAAAGCAATTTTCTTAATATTAGGGATGCTTATTTAAGATATGCAAGCACTTCTCTGTACTAAGATCAAATCCACATTTCTGTATCAATTGCTTGCCTCTGGCAATTAGTCTTAGGAAGTCACTGATGAAAGAAAAACTGGATATACAATCTCCTTTTTATATATACATGCCTCTCTGTTCTATTAGTCAATAATTACTGCTAGGAGCCCATTGTATAATTGACTAAAAACCTACACATAAGGCCAGACTTGATTTTTTTGAAAAGAGCTGAATTAAACTGGAATCAGCCCTGGCAATCAAGAAGTTACATAATGTTCATAATTTTATTTCTTAGAAATATTTTAACCAGCTGTAAAAGCTAAAAAAGAACTGTGAAATATCTTAGGCATGGTTAAAGGAAAAAAAAATATGGAGCGAGACTTGAAGATAGATATTTATTTTCCCTCAATATAGTACTTACAGTAGGACAAATACCACTTCTTTTCTCTCTTACTTCTCCGGGTCATATATAATTATCACAGTCCAGTAGAACAACTTTTCTTTTAAATAGGAAATGAACAGTTCCTCAAACCTAAGATCTCTCCTGCAAGACCCTTGAACTGCAAGGCAATCAAACCGGTCAGTCCTAGAGGAGATCAACCCTGACTGCTCTTTAGAAGGCCAGATCCTGAAGATGAAACTCAAATACTTTGGCCACTTAATGAGAAGGAAGGTCTCACTGGAGAAGAGCCTAATGCTGGGAAAGATTGAGGGCAAAAGAAGAAGGAGATGACAGAGAATGAGGTGGCTGGATGGAGTCACTGAAGCAGTAGGCGTGAACTTAAATGGACTTCAGAGGATGGTAGAGGACAGGAAGGCCTGGTAGAACATTGTCCATGGGGTCACGATGGGTCGGACATGACTTTGCAACTAACAACAACAAGAAGAAGACCTCTACACGATATAACAATCTATCTACTGTATGCCAAACATGTATATTTGGCAGGTCAATATATTTTCCAAGATTTCAACTCTTGCTATCAAAAGTAATAGGATGTGTGTTGTATAATCCATGCAATTTTTATTATTTGGGATTTGTGTGAAGAATTTGGAAAACTACCAGATTAGATAAAGCAGAACAAAGCAAAGCCAGTCACATTGCCCAATTATCAATTCTATGTATCCATTCACTTGAAAGTACCATACAAGTAGTCCTCAATTTATGACCACGATTGAGCCCAAAATTTCTGTTGCTAAGTGACACAGTTGTTAAATGAGTTTTGTATTTTGACCTTTCTTGCCACAGTTATTCAATGATTCACTGCAGTTATTAAATTAGTAACGCAGCTGTTAAGTGAATCTGGCTTCTTCATTGACTTTGCTTGGCAGAAAATCACCAGAGGTGATCATGTGACCCTGAGACACTGCAACGGTCATAAATATGAGCCAGTTGCCAAGGGTCTGAATTTTGATACTGCAATAAGTGTGAAAAACGGTCACGAGTCACTTATTTTCAGTGCCATTGTGACTTTGGTCACTAAATAAATAATCGAGGACTACCTGTATCACAAATATTTGAACATTTAGAAGTTTATTGATATGTCATTTGGTCACCTGCAAATTGAAAGTTAGTTTCAAAATATCAGGCACTTTTTTGGATCAATTGTAAACTAAGGAATTCTTAGTTATGGGGGCATGGCAGAGGTGGTATTCAGCAGGTTCTGACCAGTTCTGGAGAACCGGTAGCGGAAATTTTGAGTAGTTCAGAAAACCGGTAAATACCACCTCTGACTGGCCCCACCCCCATCTATTCTTTGCCTCCCAAGTCCTAGCTGATTGGGAGGAAATGAAGATTTTGCAGTAACCTTCCTCTAGAGTGAGGTGGGAATGGAGATTTTACAATATGCTTCCCCTGCCACACTCACCAAGCCATGCCACGCCTACTGAGCCATGCCCACAGAACCGGTAGTAAAAAAAATTGAATCCCACCACTGGGGCATGGGGATCAGGAGGTAAAGAAAACCTGTGAGATTTGAATTATTGTCGATGGTTATTCTTGGTCACCCCTTTTTCATTTTACTCTTGTCGTCTTCTTCTTCTTGTGCCATATTCGTCATTGGATGTTGGCGATAAAGTTGGCCATCATATTTTTATCAGCAGCCGCACGAAAAAGTGCTGTTGAGTTTTGTCCAAAGCAGATTATGAAGCCATGATGTTCTTCTTCTGCCTGGACCTTATTTGCCTTCAATCTTTCCTTGGAGGGTTAAGTGAAGTATGCCGTATTTTTCTGGGTGTCGCTTCACATGTCCAAAATGTTCTAACTTTTGCTTTTTTATGGTTTTGATAATTCCCCTTGGCTTTCCCAGGAAGCTTATCACCTCATTTCTTATGTCAACCCAACTTATACGTAACAGCTGCCTGTAAATCCACATTTCAAATGCTTCTAGTCTTTTCAAGTGGCTTTCTGTCAGAGACCAACTCTCCACTCCATAGAGCAGGATAGAAAAGATGTAGCATTGGACAAGCCTGATTTTCAATCTTAGGCTTATGTCTTTATTCTTCTAGGGCATCCTTTTAATTTTAATTTTGTATTATCAGGTCGATGTTTTTAATTGTGTTTGCCAGCCAGAATCCTTAGGCGAGCTGGGTAGCCTTTTAAATGAAATGAAATAATGAAATGTCTTTAAAATATCACAATAGTAGTGCAAGAATAGTGTAGAATGAGAATAATCAACTGCAACTGAAAAAAATAAGCATTCACTTGTGTATTTGTTGGGACTGACAGCTGGTACCAGCTGTCAGTGGTTGCTCAGAATTGTTTCAAAAGATCTGTAGGATAAAAGATTGCTCTCTCTTGCTAGTTCCACTTAAATAAAATGTATTACAATGACACAGCATTAACCACATTGATGAATTGCTTATGCCACTATTATCCAAAATGTTAGATGTTGCCATAACAGGTTTTAAACTGGAAAAAGAACTAGGCAGTTTCAATTGCCCCTTACTAACAGTTGGTATAGTTCTTACTAAATTGTGACCTGGACCCTACCTATTTCATGACAATAATTTGTCAAACTTTGAATCAAAGGTTCTCAGTTAAGTAAGCTACCTCATTTTCTTTATGTGTGATGTCTTTCATACCTTATGCCCAGTGGTGATCGCGTGCTGTGCACACACGCTTTTTGCATGAGGACATGCCTGATGCACACTGCATGCACATGTACAGTTTTACATAAACTTACCTTCTGCATTACTGCTGAGGAGTAATACAGCTGAGGCGTGGCCACACGAATCAAGTGAGAAGATATAGGTCAATACAGCACAGGGGTGGGCAGGCAAGCCCACCTGATCGTCGGAGCGAATCATTTTGCTTCCAGCTGATTGTCGGTGCTACCGGTTCGCCCGAACCAGTCTGAATCGGTAGAATCCCATCCCTGCTTATGCCTGATTTCTAAGCTGCTCTGGAAAATAGTTTAGCTAGTTTTTTCAAGGAAATAGCAAAAACAAATAGATAGAATGTAACCTTGGAAAGAAGATCATGTCACGAAGCAATCACACAAATCCACATAGAAATCAATTTCATTAAAAAAAAAAACCCTGTAAATTAAAACAATATTGCAGTCACGTTTTTTGGTCTAGCATGGGAATATATATTGAAGCAAACAGCTTAAAATTATGAGTGAAAAAAATAAGTATTGGGGCAGGAAATTTACTATATAATATATATTTACTATATATCATCATATGCCAACAATATGATCCCCAAATATAAGAAATGTAAGCAGGGGAAAACAGTTCAGTAATCTAAAAACAGGGCAGTAAGTGTTGTGACCCAGGCCCACGTAGTTAGTATTAAATATAAAACAATTCCAAAAAACAGATTTTATTAAAACAGCTGAGAATTAACACATTCTCAGCGTATTCCAAATTAAATGAAAGCAAAGTTCTCAAAACACCATTCTTCAGTTTATCTCCGACCTTGGGATAATTAGGCAAACTGCCAAAGGCTTTTCTTGGCAACAGTTCAGGAACAGAAGACGCTGACAAGAAAGAAATACATCCAAACACGAAGCAAATCTCTCAACGGTTGTTTTCCTGCAAAGAAGCCAAGAACCATTGCTGGTCTTTTAAGCCTTATGGGAGGGGCCAATCATCTATTGGCCCTACTCCCGAGTCGTCCTCTCTGCTTTAGCTGCTCCTGCCTTCTGGCAGATCTTCTCATATGTGCACTAGGAACAGGCTCCTCCTATTCCTCTGCCTCTCTACTGTCAGTCTCTGGAGACTCCGAAGTCCACGCATCACTCCCCGATGGTCCTGGCCCCATCTCTGCCTCTGACACAGAGCCCTCATCCGGACCTTCCCCAGTCTCCAGGACTGGCCCATGTTCTTCCTCAGCCTCAACGCTATCCGACTCCGCTGCCAGCTCCGCAGGCTGTTGGTGGACCACAACAGTAGGCCCAGAGAATACACAATACTTTGTTCCTACAAATATAGTACAGTATAGTTGAAATTAATTTACACATATAGTCATTTTGCTATTCTCCCTACCCTGCAGTGTCGTAAAAGAAAGCTGTCAGATTTCCAAGTTATGTAAGGAAGCTAAGAAAATTAATTTCATTGTTCAACTTCACTGTTATACTGCTTAATAACAAAGAAGTAAGCTAAATTATGTTACATTTTCCTGACCGATTCTAGTAAGTGAGAATGATGCTGTTTATCGACTTCTTTTGAAGAGCATAAGCACTGATAATTCTGAACATTCATGTCATGTTATTTTTATTTATTAGATATTTCTATCCTGTTTTTATATATTTTTTTAAATAAAATATGTAAGGCTCCTTCCTCCTCTTATTTTCCCAAAACAATCCTGTAAGGGAGTTGGGCTGGGAGAAAACAACTGGCACAAAGTCACCCAGCCAGCTTTCATGCTTCGGGTAAAACTAAAATTCACAATTCCCTGCTTTCAACCATGTGTCTTAATCACTATACCAAACTGAGTCACGTTATTTTATCATGTAGATTATTACAATTATTTATAATCTTATTATGACAAATGTGACAAAATTTTTAAAGACCGAAAGATAACTTTTTTCCCCATTTGCACAAAGTATTATACAACTACTTTACAATGTAAAAAGCATTGCTCGTTTTTTTGCAACATACATTACACAATATCCTCTGCTAGCTGTTGTTCACAATTCCTGGAATATATCTCCCCCCAATACATCTCTGGATCTAAACCAGCAGCAGTCTGGATGTGGTTAAGGAAAGTTGCAGATATAATTGTCAAGAGGGAAAAATTGTGAGATAAAAACAGCTGACTCATGAGCAGCTTTTTACTTTTAGCACTCCACGTTAAATGTAATAATGCTTCTTTATCACTTTCACAACTCAAAAAAAGCTCCAGAAGAAATAAACAGATAAATCAAGTCCACTTAATATCATATTAGGTTGTAAGGCCATGAATTAGTCTTCAGGATTTCATTAAAATAAACAGATCAGTAAGTAGCATCGTGCAGATCAGGCCAATTGTTAACATTCCAACCAGCAATCCTCACTAAACATTAACGTTGAAGGGATATTCAAAATGCACAGACAATGTCTCCTCTAATGGTGATGAAACGTTTGCAACCAAACTGCCAAGCTTGGAAGTCAAACCAACAGCCCAAGTTACTAAGTGTAAACCATACACACAAAGTACGAGGACTTGGATTCATTAATTTCAGAAATACATAATATTTGAATAAATTTGGTGAGATTTGCAACCAACACAGATCAGGAATTTATGATTATTATAATGTGTGGGCTGTATGAAGGAAGAATTTTAAAACAAGGGATGTCACAGCACAAACCAATGTATTCAAAATTTAGAAAGTCCCAAGAAAGTTGTTATGTAATGCATGAGCAACAATATTTTTCATAACTTATTATTTAATATATATCCTTCAGTAAGCCACCTGGAGTCATTTATATATAATAAATACATAAATAAAATAAATATCTTGTTTACAAACTTAAGATGGCTCACATAATATCTCTATTTTTTCCCACAATTGTTGAGGTAAATTGTACGAATGGGAATGAGAGAGAATGAAGACTCACTGTCACCTAGGGAGCTCCAGTCACTCTAAATAAATGAAAAAATGGGTCTTCCCATTCCTAATCAAACAATTTACCACTATCCCAGCATTTTAGGCTGATGCCGAGCTGCAATTTCCCGGGTCAATTAACCTTTTTTAAATTACAGATTATAGTTTGGCTGAACTACTCTACTGTGCTCCACATTACTCTGCAAACAGATCTCAAGTTGAAATTAATACAAAATGTTGCTACCCAGAGGTTCTTATCATTCCAACATTATCAATTGTATAGGCTGTTCATTTAAAAAGTGGTTTTAACATTTACAGCCCTATTTGAGTTGGGCTAAATAAATTGATTTACTATTTGCACTCATATATAGTGTTTTAGGAGCTATAATTGACACTACTAATACAGTTACATTTCAGTGAAATTCCCTGGCTATTGGATTTTAAATAGATCCTGAAAACTTTTTTTACTCTGATTTATTCTTTCCGTTACTAGATTTTCTTCAGCTTGTGCTTCAGTTGAATACAAAATGGTGTTCTGGTCATGGACATTCAAGTTTTCATCTGGAAATATTCCAGACAATCTAGGAATACTGTAATATTTTTGCCACAAATAAATTTTCCAAAACAAAAAGTGGTTTATGGCATTACAGCAGAGGTGAGCAACTATGGCCCTTTTATGACTTCTGGACTTCAGTTCCCAGAATTCCTGAGCTAACATGGCTGGCTCAGGAATTCTGGGAGTTGAAGTTCACAAGTCATAAAAGGGCCATAGTTGCCCACCCCTGCATTACAGAATCTGGCAAATATCATGACTCAGGAGAGAAAAATATGTTCCACGCAACATCAGAACTGTTTGTGAATGGAACACAAAGTATTGTGCATTCCTGAAATGACTTATTTAAGCTTGTACTTATGGGTTGGTGGTTGTTTTTTTTTTTTTTGCATTGATCTATTTATTTGAATTTTTTTATTTCTAAGGATTTAATGTAGTGCTTCATGGTATATATTGTGTTTTATAATTTATTCCATGCTTTAGAAAACTGTAGATGTGAAAATGAAGAAATCTTCAAAGTAAAAGAAAAATAATTTTAAAAACAAATCCTTTCTTGTAGATTTGTCATAACATGTAATATAACTTTAAATAGTAGTAAAGTAGACAGTTATATACTCAAACTTTTATTTAAAGTATATTATTTCCATATGTGCCTTTACATTAGTAATAAATTATTATACAAATGTAAAGATGTTGATGAATGGAATTTAGGAAAGAAATACCCATATTATCGAGAACTGATAAATTTTCCAGAAAAAATAAGTTTTGCTCTGAGTATATGGGATTTAATTAAAGATTATAATAATAAGAGTAAAATTACCTCTGCGACATCAGCTAAAATTGGGAGGCTTCTGCCACCGATAGCCTCCCACCGACCAGTACGCGCCCACAGAGAGGGACTCCTCAGGGTGCCGTCAGCCAGGCAATGTCGGCTGGCGACCCCCAGGGGGAGGGCCTTCTCTGTGGCAGCTCCCGCCCTCTGGAACGATTTGCCCCCGGAGATACGAAGGATATTGGATCTCCGGGTTTTCCGCCGTGCCCTAAAAACTTTTCTTTTCCATCAAGCAGTGAAAACCCCCCCCTTTTTTTTTAGTTTTTTAGCTTTTTAAATTGTCAAAGAGGTTTTAGTTTTCAATGTTTTAAATTTTGGGGCCACAGTTATTTAATTCTTTTAATAATTTTAAATTTTGTATTGATATGTGTTTTAGTTCTGGCTGTGCGCCTCCCTGAGTCCACTTGGAGAAGGGCGGGATATAAATTGAATAAAATAAATAAATAAAAAATAAAAAAGACAACTGAATGACAGATGAAGAGAGGCAGAAAAGGAAATGGGGGAGTTGGAAGCAAGATAAAAAAAATTCTGACATCTATAAAGGCAAGGATCAAATTACTGGAAGTAAGAAAAGGATGTAATTTCCTAATTATGCATGAAAAAAAATGTTTTCTGTGTAGTAATACTGGACAACAAATCTGGAAAGTAAAACTTGCTTAAGTTGACTAAGTGTGAAGATGTCTGTATGGCAGTTACTTGTACTACACAACCCTGTACACAAGAATAGAGACCATCTCTTGAAACTTCATTCACAGGCCAAGAAATCAATGGTGTTTCTGTCACCTCAGTTTCATTCATTCTCTCAATTAACATGAAAAATCAGATTTGTTTTTAATATTCTGATTATTATATTTAAATTTAGGGGCAAAAGAGCCTCATTTAAGTACATAATAATATCTCTATTACATATAACTATTTGTAGTAGTTTAAAAAATTTTTTTTTATTTTACTCTCACCATGCTTTGTTGAGGATCTGGTTCTAAGTGGCCCACAATCTTCCATATCCTCCAAGAAATAAAGCTTGATTCTCTTGGTTTAGTTATAAGAAAATGTCCCTCTCAGATGTATACTACTGTATACATACTGTATAGATTCTATATCCTTGGAATCTGTCCTTGTGCAACATATTAATACATTAATATTAATGGACATTAATACATTAGAGAGGGTCCAGAGGTATTTTACAAGAAGAGTACTCAACTCCTCTGCTCGCAATAAAATTCCTTATAACACCAGGCTTGAAATTTTAGGCCTGGATAACCTTGAACTACGCCGTCTACGTTACGACCTAAGCTTAGTACACAAGATTATCTACCATAACATCCTACCTGTTAATGACTACTTTAACTTCAACCGCAATAACACAAGGGCTATTAATAGATACAAACTAAATGTAATCTGCTCTAATCTTGATTGCAGAAAATACGATTTCAGCAAGAGTACTAAATGTCTGGACTACTTTACCTGATCCTGTTGTTAGTTTCTCTAACCCCCATACCTTTTACCTTAAACTGTCTACCGTGGACCTTACACGTTTTTTAAGAAGTCCCTAAGGGGCCGTGCATAAGCACACCAGAGTGGCCCACCATCCCTCTCCTATTGTCCCCATTTATATGTACTCATTTTATGTGTTTATGGCTATGTTTTGCTCATTTATATCCATTTATTTGTGCCATTTTTTCATGTGTCCATGTCTATGTCTATACTGATACTTGTTGACAAAACAATTAAATAAATAAATAAATATTCCTTGCTGTTTCATATTCAGTGCATTGCATGGAATCAGTTTAGTTTTGCCAATTATATTAACCGATACTTTGATTCTCCCAGGTGCAGTATGTGGGTTTAATGAAACTGCTGTTACAATAAACTTATTCTGGCAGAGGTACTTCAAGCCACAGGAATATTTCATTTTATATATTCTTGAGTTTCTTTGGGGAAAGGTTCTAGCCAAATATGAGCATTTAATGGATTTTTCTGCTTTAAGAAAGATCTTATCATTACAGATGTGTGTCAGCGTTAAAAAAAAATCTGTATTAGAACTCGATAATATGATTACCAGAGACCTTCATTTGGTTATCTGAAAGTTAAGGAAAAATTTGCCTCAGACTGATTCAGTTAAGACATAGGGTAAGCCATCAATGCTGTCTGGTGTTTCTATACAGTGGTATGAATTTCTTTCAATAACCTGAATGACATCGGTGCATAGATAGCTATGTCCAGTTTTTATTATTGTGTAGTACATATGGGCAGCAGAGGTTAAAACTTTCTGTCCTTTCCACATCTATTGCTATTTTATGTATGATTTATAACAAAAGTCTACATTTTCACTTGGGATGAATCCATATATGTTCAGTAAAGCTTATTGTCAAGTATGATTTTGACATAATGTTCTTCAAGAGAGTTAGGAGAAATTTGTATTGGAAAAATTATGACTGGTACAAAATTCCCTTGATTATTTCAGTTCTTTGTGCATATAATGTATATACTAGTCAAGCTATTGTTCTGCAAGATGATCAATTTTATACAATGGTGTATATCTTTATTTTCACTTGTATTTTATTATGAAATTTAATTTAAAAATTGAAAATATATAGTGTAGACAAGAGGTAAGGAATAGTAATCAAAATAAAATAAAAATTTATTAAATTTATACCAACATCATTCACTATACTTCTATCTTTCTTTCCTTGCATCCATTCTTGCTTCCACTTTATCTGTACTCTGTTTTACACATTGCTTTTTGTCCTTATTAGATCAAAATAATGATTTGGTATTCTTATGTCAGTTCAAGTTCCATGAAAATAAAAAAGTCTTATTTTATACATTTTACACTTGGGACTTAATTTACTTTTCCATTCACAAGTTTTATTCTTCTAACATTAGTATATGCTGATCTCTTTCTTTCTTTACTGAAATAACAGAGAATAGACTATTTGAAGCAAGTGAAAAGTAAATTTACAATAAAATAAATGAATTACATCGTTTACACAACAAATTAAAAAACCAGGTGAAAAGAGCCGTCTTATGATTTATAGCAGTCTCTTGCTGTATATATTCACTTTTCCACGTTCAGCTACACACAAGACAGAACTACTTCTGCTTAATATACTTCACAGTTTTGGACAGATGATTAGTAAATATATATATTAAAAAGAAAAATGTAACAAAATATTTAATTGAACATTTGTTAAGCCTGATTATCTTAAGCATGGCATGGCATAAGTATGTCTACAAAAGGGAATCAGCTTACAGCTATTATTGGAAAAGGTACAAGGTTTGTTGGTAACAGTAAAAGCAGCTATTTTGGTATATTAGTAGAAAGCTAAATAAATATATATTTTTATGCCATCAGTCTATACGAGTCTAGACATACTCTAGGCAACTATACTCCATAACATTTTTCAGTGTTGCCTGAAAAACGAATCAAAACTGATGTTGAATTTTTAACTCAGCTGTGTCAGGTTTTACCCATATTCCCTAAAGTTGATAGACAACCTGGTGCTCTCCAGATATTTTAGCTTAGACAATGACATTGGCCTTGCATGCTGAGGCTAATGGGGATTTGTGTAAGCCACCTAGAAGGCAGCAGGTTGTCAATGCAACTCTAAAGAGGTTTTCATATACTGCCATCTATAGCAATGATCAGTCAACATAAACCCACAGCTCATTAAGAATTAGGGACAATATACATTTCGTATTATAGTACCAGGCCAGAAATAGAGAGGGAAGGGTTAACAAAAGCATAAGGCTTAGCCTTCTTGTAGACTGTTATTGCTGTAGACTTATTTGTCTACCATTGTAGGAACTTGTCGGCTGACGGCGCCCAAGATGAGGGCGTTCTCTGTGGCTGCACCGACCCTCTGGAACGAGTTACCCACCGAGCTCCGGATGGCCCCTGATCTCTGTTCCTTCTGCAAGGACCTGAAGACATGGCTCTTTAAGCAAACTGGCTGAGTCTGTTCTGGGAGTTTTAATTAATTGTGGGTTTTGAATTGAATTTTAATTGTTAATTTTAATTGCTGTGAGCTGCCCCGACTCCTTCGGGAGAAGGGCAGCATATAAATTCTAATAAACTTAAACTTAAACTTGTTAAAGGTACTGCTGCTTATATGGCATAATAGCAACACAAGAGTTTTAGTAATTATATAGCATTGTGAGAAACAAACAGGCCATGAATTAAGTCAACTCTTGACAAATATAACTTAAACAAAATGCTTCAATGAGATTTTCTGTATCTAACCTGTATTCACATAGAATCTTTGACTAAGTCTCAATGTAAACTGCATATATAAGTATTAATAGAAAACCTTGAAAATGAGACTGTGATATTATTTATATGTATTTTTAACCTTTCCAATATATGCTAGTAAAAAAAAGAGCATAGTGATAATGCATATGATAAAAAATAATGAATATATGAATAATGAATAATGTTATCATCTCAACTGAAAAAATAAGAACAAGTAAAACTGTAATAGTGCAATGCGGTAAAAAAGAAGCAAAACCAAAGTGTTGGAATACCATTTATTAATAATTAAAACAAAGTAGTAATAATTGATACTTTATGACAATGAGCATTTTAGAATTATAGAATGCTAGGATATTACTTGTTCTAAAAAAACATTAGTACTGAACATACTGTATATAAGGCTGAAAAAATATTTTATGTAACCAATATAATCTCAGGTATTTTGGGTTCAAATTTTATTTTCTAAATATACCTAGGCTATATTTCTAAATATTAGTTGCCAAATATCTGTCTCAAATCTAGAATGTGTACTCTACCTGAATACTTATGCTATTTCCAAAATATTATCAATCATTATTGAGAGCTGCTGTCAGAACTTTTAAGTGTTATATATGTATGTATGTTTCTGGATGCTTCTGTTCAGAATTGGACCGTCATACTGCAAAATACTTCCTCTTAAAGCAGGGGTGTCAAACTCAAGGCCCGTGAGTCAGATCCGGCTCATGGGGTACTTAGATCTGGCTCGCCGGGGCACCTTGAAAACAGCGAAGGACTGGCCCATGGTGCCTCAGACAGTGAAAATGGCACTGGTGGAGGATTGCAGGAGCTCAGGAGCCCGTTTTTAATGGTAGAGCGTTTGGGCCACCACAGCCCCCTCCCCGACATGAGCGACATCAAGCTGGCCACACCCACTCTGGCCACGTCCCCAATGTCAAACACAACCCTGATGCGGCCCTCAATGAAATTGAGTTTGACACCTCTGTCTTAAAGCATTGAAAAACTCTAAATGTAACTGCAGTTTAAAAGTATAATTTTTTTAAAAAAAAAAATACTTGATTTAATCATGTAATCATATTGCCATGACCTTACGTTTTTGGTTATGCTTTGTTTTGCTTGTATATATCTGCATTGTGTAACTACAGATAGTCATGTTGTAAAAAGAAAAGTAATGCAATCGAAGAGCTATCTTATTTCAGAATGTGTTCATATCATTAACGCATTATATAAACAAAAAAAAAACCCTTTTTATAAATTGAATCATCTCTCACACTTCTCATGCCAAGCCAAAAGTCAAAGAAAATGAGCCCCCAAACCGCATGTGAAGCAGGATGCCATTGGAGGGGTCCATAAAGCCCAAAACCATAAGCAGGAGTCCATTCTGTAGGCAAGAACTAGGAAGTCCTGGCTGCCCTCAAATGCCTCCCTGCAGATTTCTTTATAACGTGGGTGTCAAACTCGCGGCAACACGTTGCCATCACGTGACAACTGGGGTGGCATGGCCTGCATCCGGCCCACGGGCTGCCAGTTTGACACCCTTCTTTAGACTATTCTCAAGTCACAGTTCACAAGGGTTACCTGAATAACCCCTGAATGCCTCATAGATGATCTCAGAAGATCTTGAATGGAGACTCCTCTCAAAGCAAGGTAAAATAACCCCATTCTGAATACACTTTTCTGCATACTGTATATTTTACTGTATATCCTTATCTTTGCAGGAGTCACAAAATTACTGAATCAATATATTTTGTGTCTCGAATTGTTCAGAATAATCAACCAGTCATAGAATCTGAGTCCGTAGAATCAGTGATATTTTGCACCACGATTATTCTAGATATGCACTGAAGAAGTGAACGTTTCAAGGACCTTTTTTGCATCCAATACCAATTCAAACTTATCATAATTTCACAAACAGTAATTATGATGAAGGTGCAGAGACAATCTCTCATTGAAAAAAAAAAAAGCAAACCCCTGTAAAACTGGTAAAAATGTTTTTTTTTCACTATAAATATACTAGCTCTATCATGTGAATATGCAAATGTACATCTATATGAATTCATAAAAGAGAATATTTGTAGCTTAGGGTTGACAAGTGGGGTCCTTGGTGCTCTCTGGGCTTGTTTCCTTGCAGACATTTCATTACCCAAATGAAATATTATATACTGGAGCACCATTTCCCCCCTAAACTGAAGTATGCTTGACTCAGAGTAATTTGATTAGGCACAGTGGTGGGTTGCCCCCAGTTTGGACCGGTTCACAAGAACCGGTAGTAAAACCGGCGGGAGGCTTCACCCACCGACCCAAACGTCATCAGGAAGCTTCTGCGCATGTAAAGTGAGCGCGAGCACGCAGCCCCATTGCAAACCGGTACTAAAGGTAAGTACAACCCACCCGTGATTAGGCAAAAAAGTAGTATAATCTCTGTTCTGTTGGCAAGACCATGATAGATCTGTTTGATTCCAGTGCACCATGACTCCACTGAATGAACACATCTTTAGTAATACCCATCTCGAGTTTCAGAATGAACATCATGTAAAAGTAATTTCCAAGGAGCCTGGTGGCGCAGTGGACTAAGTGCTGTTAAAGTAGCACTTAGTTGCCAGCTGCCTGCAATTACTGCAAGTTCAAATCTCACCAGGCTCAAGGTTGACTCAGCCTTCCATCCTTTCGAGGTAGGTAAAATGAGGACCCGGATTGTGGGGGCAATAAGCTGACTTTGTATAAAAAAAGAACACCGCTTGGGGGGGGGGGGCAAAAGCCCTACTAAGCAGGTATATACAAAAGTATGAAGGCTATTGCTTAATGCATTGTAAACCGCCCTGAGTGTCCGGAGAAGGGCGGCATATAAATTGAACTAATAAATAAATAAATAAATAAATTGGATTTCCCCTAAACAGGGATCTCAAACATAGGCAGGAGAAAAGAGATAGACTATTCCTGGTAGTATCTGACAAGTTGATAGTATATGTTGTGGACAATTATTTATGAAAATAAGCTTGGCTAAGTAATTTCTAATTTATGAAAATAAAACATTTACAGCTTTATGATATAGGATGCTGTGTTTTATAGCATATGATAAGAATGCCAAATGTCTGTTTTATATTTGAAACCAATGATAAATTATCTGCACAGGTTCTTAAATTTCTTCTGCTGTTGAAAGTTCGCATGCTGAACAACTGGAACTGATTAAAACTTAAATATCGCTTCACAGTGGTTTACAGCTCTCTATAAACAGTTTACAGAGTCAGCATATTGCCCTCAACAATCTGGGTCCTCATTTTACCGACCTCAGAAGGATGGAAGGCTAAATCAACCTTGAGCCTGGTGAGATTCGAACTGCCAAATTGCAGGCAGCTAACAGCCTGCAGTTCTGCAGTCTAACCACTGTGCCACCATGGCTCTTTGGTGAAAAGGTGAAAAACATGGGGTTATAAGTGCTGAAGGAGATTTCAAATGATGGATATCAGATGAGTGGGAATATTTTTAAAATACATCTGGCAATGAAGTTGGCAGTTGGGAGAAAAATGACTTTAAATCAGGTTGAGCTGTAGAAGTAAGCAAAGGAGGAGGAAAAATGAAAGATTTGTCCCCTTTAGGAAAATTATGCATTTCGATACTTTCATCTTGCAGTTCTGCAATGTCATTGAACACAGAAGCAAGAGGCTCAAAGCTGGGCTCCCAGTTCAGCAAACAATTCCAGTTATAATTCTCTCCAAGATCTTTAACAGAGTCTACTGGGGTAACAAGATCCTTGCTATCAGGTGCTACTATACATTCCATTGTGAGATCTGTCATTATCTCAATTTCTTTAACTGTCACTTTTGCAAGTGTATGGGACAACATTTTGTTGCAGAGTAATTCTCTGAAGTAATGGAGGGCCTCTGTGTTTTGAGAAACGGACATCATCTTATTTTCTCCAGACTGACATGAAAACTGATCAGAATCCCTTGGAATCCCTGAATCTGGATTAAATGAGCCTCTGTCACTTAAAGCAAATCTAGTACCCTTCCTATAAGGATGTTCATTGACCTTTTTTAGTTCCACATCTTCTCCAATTGACCCTTTCATTGATCCGTGGCTATGTGAGTTGGGTTGTACACAAACACTATCAATATTTCTTTTATCCATGGTGCCAATTAAACTTAGCCAATCAGCTATGCTCCCTAAAGGGAGAATAGTTGTTCCATAGATTTGGGGTTCTTGGAAATGTTTAGATGAGGTTTTTTGTCTATGCATGTTTAGATCTATAACTGAGGGACATGGCAACTCTTTCTTCAGGCTACACCTGCGGGTATCTTTTAGTATATATCTACCAATAAGCACAGCAAGGCAGATGGCTAAAAACAAAAGTATTATAATAGAGATGGCAATGTTAACAGATAGGTTAGCTGCTCGCAGTGTGTGATAGCTCTTAGGGCTATTAGAAATGTTTACCAGAACTGTGCAGGTGCTGGATTTTGAGTCCTGCTTTGGACTATGAGCTTTTATTAGAAGTTCAAAAGTGCCATCTTTCTTCTTCATGCTGCTTCTTTTTTTGTGAAAAGATCTAGCCAAATAAACAGACCCACTGCTACAGTTCACCGAAAAGAAGGAAGATTGTTCTAACAAAGTATAATAAATGACACCATCCAAGCCACCATCACAGTCTGATGCTTTTACATCGCCAATCAACTGTCCTGCTTCATTCTTCTCGGGAAAATAAAAGAAATATTCATCTTGGCTGAACACAGGGTCAAATTCATCCAATCCTTCAACATTAATCTGAACAGTAACAGTAGCTGTGGAATTGCTTTTATCTTTTGCCTGTGCAACGAAACAGTACTTACTCTGATGTTCAAAGTCAAGTACCTGCTTGGTGCGGATATTTCCAGACAAAGAATCTATTATAAACAGGTTATGATCTCCAAGATTCCCAAGATGAGTAGACAAGCAAGATGACTGGATAGAGTAGGAAAGATAACCACAAGGGCCAGTATCAAAATCTAGTGCAGAAATTGTGCAAACAGAGGAAAAAGCAGGCATATTTTCATGTATACCACACTCGAGGTTTGGAAAAACAAATACGGGGACATAATCATTAGCATCAAGGACACTGATAAAAACAACAGCAAAAGCCACGTTTTTAAGAACTATTCCTCCGTCAGAAGCTTGAACAGTCAAATTGAATTCCGTAGCATCCTCGTAATCTAGAGCTCTGATGAGACGTATTGAGCCAGTTTTACTTTCTAGTTGGAAGTGCCCGTTATCATTTCCAGAGGCTATATTGTAAGTGATATCTGAATTAGTTCCAGCATCATAATCATACGCTGACACTGAAGTAATGTAATTACCAACTGGAAAATCTTCCCTGACATGAACATGATATTCCAAACTTGTAAATACAGGTGGATTGTCATTAACATCTAAAATAGTAATCGACACGGTAGCAGTGGAATTTAGATGAGCAGCTCTATGATTAGAGGCAAGAATTAACAACTTATAAGAGGAATATTTCTCTCGATCTAGGGTGCTTCTCAAAACAAGATTTCCAATCGTTTGATCTGAATATTCTGGCCCAAATAAAAGCTTTTTCACATAGAATTTATTATCGTTATTGCCACCAATGATGGAATACACAACATTGGTGCCTTGATGATTTCTATCTTGGTCATTAACTGAAAATGTAAACAAGTTCTCTCCAGCTGAAGCATTTTCACTTATAGTAAAAGTATAGATTGCCATTGTAAACAGAGGAACGTAAGTATTCATAGCCTGTATCTGCACTGTAACAGAAGTCATGGCAGTCAAAGGTGGCTTTCCATGGTCGACAGCTTCTACAAGGAGACGGATCTCTGGGTTACTGAACTGATAGGTCAGTGGCTTAACAAGAAATAGTGAACCTAAAATAAAATAAAACATGCATTATGTTGTGCAAAAACTTTTAGTAGTAACACTATAGTTTCCACTTTCTGTATTGCACAAAGATCATCATTTTAAAAAATTTTATGTGCTACAAAAAAGAAAGACAATATAAAAGGACAATTCCAGGCAGCCAAAAATTGCATGTACTAAATGGAGTTCATATAAATTCAGGGGTATGAAAAACATATGTACCTATTGTGAAAATCATTATAACATGTTAGTACTTTATTCTTATATTTAAAGAAATTCTGATATTCTTAAAATGTATTAATTTAGTGAAATTTCTAAGTCACAGAAAAATAATAGCATTCAAATTAAATGAATAGATTTAGATAGGCCAAAGAGTAGATATACAATCCAAAATATACCATGTTTCCCCAAAAATAAGACCCTGTTTTATATTTTTTTGAACCCTGAAATAAGTGCTTGGCCTTATTGCCATGCGCTCAAAAGCCCGATTGGGTTTATTATCAGAGAATGTCTTATTTTGGGGAAAACAGGGTAGAATCAGAGGTGGGTTTCAGCAGGTTCTGACCAGTTCTGGAGAACCGGTAGTGGAAATTTTGAGTAGTTCGGAGAACCAGTAGTAAAAATTCTGACTGGCCCCGCCCCCATTATTCTCTGCCTCCCAAGTCCCAGCTGATCGGGAGGAAATGGCAATTTTGTAGTAACCTTCTGCTGGAGTGGGGACGGAATGGAGATTTTACAGTATCCTTCCCCTGCCACACCCACCAAGCCATGCCATGCCATGCCACACCCACCAAGCCACACCCACAGAACCAGTAGTAAAAAATTTTGAAACCCACCACTGGGTAGAATATATACTATATGATATATATAGTATATATACTCCTTGGATCCTTTCTTCTAGTACTTAGAAGAAATACCTAGATCCTTAATTAAAATCATGAATAATATATTTAGCTACACTTAGGTATGCATGAAAAGACCGCCTATTAAGCATTCTCAGTAGACAGAATCTTGAACAGGATTTTTCCCAATTTGTGTTGTTGTTTATGCATGCTCACCATTTTGTGGATCAATAAAAAATGTATCAGAGACAGAAATCATTCTGTAGAATATCTTTCCATTGTGCTCTGAATCTTTGTCTGTGGCATGCACAGTCAAGACAGAGTCATCTATGTACCTACATTCAGGTATAATCACCTGAAAGAAAGGGAAATAAAATACAGCATTTCAAATATTGACCATTAATTGGTTTTAAAAAGTAATTACTGATCCTGGCATTTCTTTTTCTTACCTGATAGGCATCCTGAATAAATACTGGAGGATTATCATTGACATCAGCTACAAGAATCTGAAGTTGTTCTATGGTTTGATGCACAGAATCAGAAACGTTGATAAAAAGTTCCAAATGAGTATTTGTTTCAAAATCTAATGCCTTCACCAGTGTAATTGTTCCCTTCAATTGGTCGATTGCAAATTCCTTTCCATGATTATAACCTTCAGCAAAACTGTAGTGAAGAGGGGGGCCCAGGTCTGTATCATTTGCAACTACTTGTATCAGTAGGAATCCAACTGGTGTACCTACAACAATCATGCTTAAAAATGAGACTATATCACAGTAGTTCTTGCATGGTTTGAATAATGTAAGCCAACTATTGATTCTAAATTATTTAGTAAAAAAACAGAAGTGTTATATCACAAATGATCATAGTTTTATAGATGTTAGGCAAATTTTAAACTTAATTCTAAAATGAGTAACAATAATATTACATTTCATTCTGTACATTTTGCAACAACCACAATACAAATATATGGCTATCCCCAATTATCTGAGCAGAGTTGGGAATAATATATTCAAACTCCCTGTATGTTGCACTTGGTAGCTTGACTTCTAGATACTTCATGGCCATGGCAATATACTTTCCTTAAGCAACCTTCTTCTGGGATGTTTTCCTGCTCCTAACCAGATTTTAATCCACTTCGCTTCTGGAGATCACGAAGATCGATATGTACCATAGCCTCCTTCATAAACCTTTGTTATTCACATGCACAATTATTTCAAGATAGGAATCTTAACTTTTACACCTAACCATTTTTAATTTTTACAATACTGATCACAGAATATTAGATAAGTTTTTAATTATTGTTATATAACTATAAGAACAACTCCTCTGGATCTTGACAAAGGCTCTTCTAATTCAATATTTTATATCACACTGAAGCCAATTGGATGTATTTGGGAAGTCACAGAACTGGAGAAGAAAGTAAAAATCCCTTTCTACTGTTGATTTCCAACAATCAGTGCCCATGATTCAAGAGAAGTAAAGAGCTATTTATTTTAGTAGCTATTGATATTGTCATCTCTTTCCTATCTAGTCTACTTTTAAAACCTGACAAATTAGCTACCATTATTTGAGTTAGATTTCAATTTTCCTCCACTAGCTCAAGACACCATACTTCCATCAACATTAAGAGTATTCTAAAATTCTCTTAAAGTTGGTTGTCTTAGCTTCACAGTAGGTTTTTTTCGCCCCAAAAGTAAAACAGAAATTAAAACTAAATGTCAGGAATAATAAATAATAATCAATTCTTAATTTCCAGATTGCTGTGTCTTAAGACAAAACGTCCTTTGAGGATTTAAAGGAATAGATTGCATTATTTTTTGGTGTTTATTTTAAATAGTTCAAAAATAGAATATTAATAGGTATTAGAAATATCTCACAGAATATTTGCTGAAATGATACTTGCTATTTGAGCAAGAATATAAATTGAAAGAAAAACTATTCCCATGTTTAAAGTTTAATCCAAGCATAAAATGAGAATCATTCTTACTTTCAGAGAGATGGATAACATCAAATGGCTGCAGAGTTGGGGCATTATCATTGATATCCACAACTTCTATCTCTACAGTGCAAATAGCAAATAGCCCAGGAGTTCCTTTGTCAGCAGCTTGTACAACCAACCTATTAGGGAATCAGTAAACCTGGGATTATTGGCTGCCAGAAGCATTACACAGGTTAATTAATATACTAATTATTACAAAGTGTCTGAAAAATTGTCACTTTTTTTTCCAGTGAAAATGTTAGTATAATAAAATCATTTGTGAAAGATAATCCTGTATTTGTCTATTGGTGGTTTTAAAAAAAAAAAACATAAGCAACTGAATGGATTTTCTTAATTTATAGAATGACATACTATGTTAGTAATTGATTAGAACAGTAGCATTAATAATTGTTTTATAATTCTTTTTTAAGAACCTCGATCCAGATGTTATCACTCATACACACACACACACACACACACACACACAATGGTTTTCTGTTGAAGCACCTGGTCTACTCCAATATGGGAGGGAGCATACTGCTTCCCTTTCGCCTTTCAGCTCCAATCCAGGAGCCCTCAAGCAGTCGCATTAACGACAAACCATTTTATACCAAATAATATAAATTTGAGATATATAGGTATAGGTATAGATATACTGTAGAAATATATATCATGTACATTTTTAGTTTTGTAGCACTATTTCTCTCTCTCTCTCATCAGATAGATAGATAGATAGAGATAGAGATAGATAGATATAGATATACCCTGTTTCCCCCAAAATAAGACATCCCCTGATAATAAACCCAATTGGGCTTTTGAGCGCATGGCAATAAGGCCAAGCGCTTATTTCAGGGTTCAAAAAAATATAAGACAGGGTCTTATTTTCTGGAAAACACGGTAGATACAGATATAATGGATTTAGATATAATGGAAGAGCCTTGGTGGTGCAGTGGACTAAAGTGCTGTTAAAGTAGCACTTAGCTGCCAACTTACTGCAAGTTCAAATCTCACCAGGCTCAAGGTTGACTCAGCCTTCCATCCTTCCGAGGTAGGTAAAATGAGGACCCGGATTGTGGGGGCAATAAGCTGACTTTGTATAAAAAGAACACTGCTTAGGCAGGGCCGAAAGCCCTACTAAGCAGATATATACAAAAGTATGAAGGCTATTGTTTAACGCATTGTAAGCTGCCCTGAGTCTCCGGAGAAGGGCGCATATAAATCAAACCAATAAATAAATAAATAAATAAATAAATAAATAAATAAATAAATAAATAAATAAATAAATAATGAGAAAGAGAGAAATAGTGCTACAAAACTAAAAATGTACATGATATTCTTATTGATTTATATACTGCCTTTTATGCAGGAATTTAAGACAGCAAACAGTGCTCCCTGCTGCATTTTTTCTGCAATAGTAATGTGATATGAACCTATATGAGCATAGACCAAGAGGAATGGTACAGTATAAGCAATGGTGAGAGAAAAAAAAAATATGTTAGTATAAATTGCATTGAAAAATCCTACTGGTTTCAGTATGAGGTCATTCCATACACAACTTGATCACGTCACGTGACGTATCGTGACTTTTTTGTCTTTGTGGAGCTGGGTGGGCATGGCCTGCATGTGGCGCATCCAGCTTGTGGGCCACCACTTTGACACCCCTGCCATAAGGAAATTCACCTGAGATAATATCCAATTGGACTAAGTAGTGTCTTACTAAAAAATACCATCTATTGAGTTCAGTGGGACTTCAACTGCTTTATAATCCATGTAAAGTTTAAATATGCAAACATTGAGATGGATCAAATCTAAATTCATTCTCACTGAAATCAATGGGATTTTAATGAAAACATAGTTTAATTACCTCATTGATTTCTTTGATACTAAAATAGTCCGTTCAGTTTTGATTCACCTCATTGACTTCCTAAAGCAATAAAGCATTATACAAAAGTAGTAAAACTCTCTTAACCATACTACTTTACAACAATAACTTCTAAGTTAAGGCAAAATATTCTTCAAAAGATTAAATAACTTTAATTGGTAACATTTGCACAGCACTTTTTATGTTGATACGTAAAGAACCACAAAGTTCAATAAAAGCTAGAACAAAAGAACAGGACTAAGCATAGACACAAAGACTTAATGGAGTGAATATGCTTTCTATATTGTAAATAGTCTTAAATTGATATACGTCAGTTTTATCATTTCAAATGTATTAATATATTGTACATGTTTGAAGTATAGCAGAATATACATTGTCAAATAAATATGGAAAATTTATATTCCCTTTCATCTCTGATACAATAACCTCCTTTCAAAAAGTAACAAACATTTGTTTTCCTTTATTCATATGTCCCCTCACAAATAGATCGGGAAGAAATGGAGGTAGTGACAGATTTTATATTCCTGGGCTCCAAGATCATCGCAGATGGGGACTGCAGCCAAGAAATTAAAAGAAGCCTGCTCCTGGGAGGAAAGATATGGCAAATCCAGATAGCTCACTAAAAAGCAGAGACATCACCCTGCCAACAAAAGTGTGTATAGTCAAGGCCATGGTTTTCCCAGTTGCAATGTATGGCTGTGAAAGTTGGACCATAAGAAAGGCTGAGCGCCAAAGAATAGAGGCCTTTGAACTATGGTGCTGGAGAAGACTCCTGCGAGTCCCTTGGACTGCAAGGCCATCAAACCAGTCAGTCCTAGAGGAGATCAACCCTGACTGCTCTTTAGAAGGCCAGATCCTGAAGATGAAACTCAAATACTTTGGCCACCTATTGAGAAGGAAGGGCTCACTGGAGAAGAGCCTAACGCTAGGAAAGATTGAAGGCAAAAAAAGAAGAGGACAACAGAGAGGTGGCTGGATGGAGTCACTGAAGCAGTAGGCGTGAGCTTAAATGGACTCCAGAGAATGGTAGAGGACAGGAAGGCCTGGAGGACCGTTGCCCATGGGGTCACAATGGGTCGGACATGACTTCGCAACTAACAATAACAACATTTATATATCAGGAACGAATATTACAATTTGATTATAGGATTATAGGATTCTATTGCCATTCAATAGAACCAGTATAGAACACTGGTTCTATACTGGATTTTTGTTGTTTAAAAATGGTCAGAACATATTACTTAAATTACAAACTTGTATTTAAGTTTCTAAACAGCCATAATTTCATATTATGCCTAGAATATTTATAAGTAAGCTAAATGTTGAAATACATACTAATCTAACCAATTTCTTAAATTTCAGTGTTTGAAAAACACGATAAAATATATAATCAAGGGCATCTAGATAAAATCTGTTGTCAACAGTTCCCTCTGAAATTCATACTTTCAAGTTTTTACTTTTCCAGCATTTTTCAACAACAGATCATTGTAGTTTCAGAAGTTTTTTTAAAAAAATTCAGACTTAAGGTTGGTTATAGTTTGTTCAAGGAAATGCATTTTAAAAGCAACAATTTATTTTAGAGCACATGAAATCACTTCTAATTGTGCATTCAGTAATATGTTTAGAAAAAAAGCTTTGGAAATTATTTCCAGACATACTGAATTAGATACATCAGGAAAAAAAAACAAACCCTCCACAAATATGATTTAGACTAGCATTAGGCAATCAAAAACAGCCTCATTTGTACGTCCACCATCTTGAAACTGTGCCACCCAAATTTGATGGTAAAATGACTATATTTCACCTTCTGCAACTTTTTTACATTTATTTTGTTTTGAAATAATAATAATAATACATACTTCGTCTTTCTTATCAACAATTATTAAGTCTGATTGATAAGAAAGACAGATGTCTGGATAATGGATGTGGCATAGCTGGAGGTGTGGTGGTTAAACAATATCTGCCTATCCAGGTCCTTGAGAAAGACACAAATGTCAATTCCAGTCTAACTATCTGACTGACTGTGTAACCAATCATGATAATAAAGGTGGAATGGGAGCTCAAAGCCTTCGAGAGGCGCACTGCTCTCATTTTCATTTTTAAATCCTCCAACTCCCTGAAAACAGAGCCAAAGTGTCTTCCAAAATATGAGCTGGAGTTGTTGGGACTGGGCTTTTTTATTCTGAGGATGAATAGGAGCAGTTTTCCACTTTCCTCATTCAGTACACACGTATTCTCCCAAAGGAGGCTGGTAAATTCACCTTCACCTGTTTCTATGATGTCACTATATCATGATGTGGCCTACTATATCATGGCCTACTGTATTTCTCCAGAAGATCAGGAACCCACATCCCTCAAATGCTGCCGAACTATTTTAGATGAAACCTCAAGAGTGCTGATGAAAGAATCTTCACCAGTGCCTTTGGAAGTGGCAAATGTCATACCATTAGGTTATGTTTGTTAAAGGTCAGTGTTGAGAACGATTCCAAGGTGGAATTATGGAGAGCTCTGCCATCATGTAAGCATTAATGTGCTAGATCAAAGGTATAAAATATGCGGCCCGGAGGCCAAATCCAGCCCATGATAGGTTGCAGAGTTGGACTGGTCCCTGCCGCCCCAGGCCCAGCCACTCCCACCCGGTACCGTGATGACCACGCCATGCCCACCTCAGCCCCTCAAGGGCAAACAAAACCCCAACGCAGCGGACGATGGTTTGACACCCTTGTTCTAGATGGACCACCATGTGATTTGACAACTTCCTATGATTCTGTGTCAGAAAATGAGATTCACAAATCATATTATCAAATACATAAAAACGTGCGCTCCCCAAAATACTTAACAAGTAACAAAGTAAGTAAGACTGATATACCATATTTCTGCCATAGAGTATGACAAGAAGTATTGAAGGACACAGGTAACAAAACTAACAACACATCATCCATTATTCACATAACATACAACTACACACAACATATTTGGTGTAGCTATGGTCCAAATTCAGAAAAAAAAATCATATGTATAACCCATTTACATATCCGTATTGTATTTGCTTATAATATAAGTAACACATTTTCAAGGCTCATGTCAAACATGATATAATATAGATTTTATAATCATTACAAACCTATATAATGAAATGTCTTCACGATCCAGGGCCATATTTGTAGATATAATTCCTCGTGATGAATCAATAAGAAATACTTCATTTATATTCCCAAATAAAATAGAATATTCAATTTCTCCATTTCGTCCACTGTCAGAGTCTGTTGCATAGATCTGTATGGGTACAAAATCCATGCTAATCTTGAGGCAATAAAGGTTCCAGGACAGATGTCTGCCATTCTAGAACAGAAAACGGCCTATGATGCTAGTAAGTGACGTTAGCTTAATTTTTTTGTTTTTCAGAATATGTTTTTGGTCATATTTTGGTCATGTGTGACAATATGTGCATATATAATTCAAATGTATTTCATCAACAACTTATGAAATACATCTCAACAAAATAACTTATAGACAACTTTTATCATATTTGAAACCGCTGAAATAATATGTGTAGTAATCTAATGTATTTGTAGAGAGTTCCAAATCCTAAATTTGTCTTTTGAAGTTTTCTGTCATTCACACCTGAACAAGAAGGGGTAACAATGTGCATGGAAGCTCTTGGCTAGCTTCCTAAACTCTGGTTTTAGGTTTCCATTCAAACAGGAATCACATATCCATTAGAAGTTCAGCAGTTTTCTTTCTTGATTTTGCAGTAGTATTTCTTCTTACAATGCCTTCACATGCAATACACTACTGTACTACTTTCTTGGTAACTTAAAGGGAAGATGTTAACACTTCCTGTCTGCCTCTGAAGGCAATCTGCTAGAAAACTAGTGGGCTACCTTGAGTAGTTGGTTGGCTATTGTAATAAAAGATGGGTCAGGGATCTGATCCAGCAGGGTGATGTTTGTATCCTTATTGTAAGGTTTTTGAGTGCAGCTTAGAATCTGATAAATCCAATGAAACTCTGAACACGAGGCAACTGATAATCAGTTTTATTTCTGATCAGAAAGCAAAACTGGGCGACATTTTATCTCCCACCTTAAACAGAGCAGGCAGAGAGAAAAAGAAAAAGCCGAAGCTGCCACGCACAAAAACGTTTTCTTGAACTTCTTATAGTTTACACAGCTTGCACAGATCGTCAGTGTTAGAAACATAATTTCATATCGATGATTTCATGCAAACCTCATGATTTTCTCAATGGTCTGCAAACAAAGGACCTCGGAAGGGGAAAAGAATACATTTTCTGGCATATAGCCCAGAGCTTTGTTAGAGGGTGCTATCTTACATTAGGTTGCTGAGAATACACATTTTGCATTTCACAATAAGTTATTTAGCTAGGCTACTTGGCAGCCTGGAGGCTTTATCTATGCAGGTAGAGCATTAGGTCACAATGGAGCTTTTCTCAGCAGCAAGGAATATCAAAAGTTGAGTTAGGTACACTCTGTACATGCTCTAATCTTTCATTATGTTCTTACCTGTGTAATATATGCATCATAGGCTTGGGCTTCCCAAACTGATGCTCTGATATAGCTTTGTTCAAACTGGGGTGCATTATCATTAATGTCCTGTAAGAATACTGTGACACCACACACTGCTGAAGCCATGCTATTTTCAGCTAAAACTGAAAAATGCACTTCCTTTCTGATTTCATAGTCAAGAAATTCAGTACGTTTTACTGTAATTTCACCTAGAGACAAAAGAAGTTATCTACATCAGACTGTTACACATGCAATGAAAATGATTCTTTCATTACAATTTCTAAATTAGGGTGTGAAAATGAAAAATTATTCTGGGAATTTGGTAACAAGTTCGAATCTTGAAATCTTAATAAAATGGTTCTTACAAAAAATAATGGATAATAGTGAGGTATACCATCTGTTCTTACTTAAGTTAAACAATAGAGCAATCAAAGATATGTAGAATATTTTTGTCTTTTTTGTTTGTTTGTTTGTTTACCACAAAAGCTTGGTTATGGCAGCGGTCAGCAACCTGTGGCTCTGGAGCCACATGTGGCTCTTTCATCCCTCTGCTGTAGCTCCCTGTTGCTGGTCGGTTCCACAATTGATAGGGCTTTTGGCTAGGATAGGTAGAAGAAAAAGGATGCCACACTAGGAGGAGACTCTATGGTGGGGGGACCAGACTTCCGGTCAGCAGAGGAAAAACGACGCCATGCTAGGAGGAGACTATGGTGGGGGAACCGGACTTCCTGTCGGCTCCAGAATTGAATGGGGGCTTCCGGTTAGGACCTTTGTGGCTCTTTGAGTGTTTAAGGTTGCTGACCCCTGGGTTATGGGGTCCCTTTCCTACAGCCTGAAAAAATATAAAGCAGGCCAAAACTCTTACTCTTCAGAAAACCAGAGTCTTAATAGCAAAATTAAAACGTATTAATATTGTTTTAAATTTTGTATTTTTTGTATTTTATCTGCTGGCTGTTCACTGCCCCGAGTCTTTCGGGAGAAGGGTGGTATACAAATGTAATAAACATAAACATAAACATAAAATTAAAAAGTATATATTCAATTCTATATAAATAGAAATGTGTGCATCCTTGCAATTGAATTGAAGCATGTATGTCTTTTAAACCACATATAATTGAAATAAATACCAAATCTCAATTCCAGAGAACTAGAGGGGTACACAGCTTAGAATGGGTGAAGCAGTTTCTTCCAATTTTCCAGGTCAATACGATTATCTTTGAAAGGGTTGGGCCTCACTTTCCCCATGTGGTGGGATGCCAACTTGGTAGATTAATGTGGGTATTAGCCTTGAAAATACTGAGTTACAAGACACAGTGCCAGAAAAGAGGCCCTCTGTGTGCGGATCATAGAAAAGGTATAAGTTGGCTATACAAAAAAGGTTAGCTTTCCCTATAATGAAAGACAGAGAGAATAACAGATTTCAAGAAAACAGATATAGAAACCAGTAAGCTCCAAGATCAAAAAATGGCACAAATTCTTTGGACCAAAAAGACATTTAAAGAGCATAGCTGTATGTCCCATCTTTACATTTCTCAATCATCATCATCACCATCATCAAATTGCAGCTTCCTGCAATAACACCAGCGGAACTGCAAAAAACTGTGCTACTTGGAACATCATACATTTTAAGAAGGTACTTGGTTGATACCTAGGATGCTGGCAGCAACCCGTATCAACCATTAGCACAGTCAATAGTAATTGTGATGCATTTCTGAATGTTTAGTTGACTGAGTTTCATGTTTAATGAATAAAGTAAATAATAATAATAATAGTAATAACACTGTTATTACCATGACGTGTTGCTAAGATCATTCACTGGAAATTGTGCCAGAAGTTTGGATTTGAGTACAGCAAAAACCACTGGGAACATCAGGTTGAGAAAGTTTTAGAGAATGAAAAACTCAAAATCTTGTGGGACTTTAGGATTCAGACTGACAGGCACTTGGTCCACAACACACCTGACATAACAATAGTTGAAAAGAAAAAAGTATGGTTCATTGACATTGCAATACCTGGTGATGCACGGATTGAAGATAAGCAGCAAGAAAAAACCACAAAGTGCCGGGACTTGCAAATTGAAGTTGAGCGACTGTGGAAAAAGAAATTGTGTGTTGTCCCGATTGTAATTGGAGCCCTTGGAGCAATACCCAAAGGGCTACCTCGCTATTTAGAAATTCTAAATTTGCCAGACTTGAACATTTTGACTCTACAAAAAACCACCTTACTCGGAACAGCTTACATCCTCCGATGATACCTTAACAGTTCCTAGGTCCTTGGTTAGGACTCGAGCTGCTGAGCTATTAACCAGCCTCAAAGGCTGTGAATCTCACGAAAGATTAACCAATAGTAATAACACAACTTTATTGTCATTGTACAACACAGTATACCTATACAATGAAATTCACTTAACACCCGAAGACCAGGTCGAACACACATAACAATCCCCAACCACACCCCCACCCACCACAAATTCCCCACCCCTAAACCACCCAAACATCCACAACAGATCAAGTAATGCTGCCCAACAGCTCACTGATGGTGGCCCTTTAGTTCATTGTTGAGTGCAATTATAGCTCTGGGATAAAAACTATGTCTTCAAGTGAATTAACCTGTGGTTTAAAGTCAACGTATGTATCTTCCTTGTGAATCACAAGACAGTGGTGAAATCCATATTTTTTACTACTGGTTCTGTGGGCATGGCTTGGGTGTGGTGTGGCTTGGTGGGCGTGGCTTGGTGGGGCGTGGCAGGGAAAAGATACTCAAAATTCCCATTCCCACCCCACTCTGGGCCCAGCCAGAGGTGGTATTTGCCGGTTCTCCGAACTACTCAAAATTTCCGCTGCCGGTTCTCCGAACTGCTCAAAAGTTCCGCTACCGGTTCTCCAGAATCTCTCAGAACTGCTGGATTTCACCCCTGTCGCAAGATAAACTTTGCAAAATCAAAGGTGGACATAAAGGAAAAAAAACCAGGACAGGTGATTCGAACCTATACTACAAAGAAAGTCTACCATGGATTTAAACTGAAAGAAGCAAAACTACAGAGACTTTATCGCCTTTAGAGAGCACTAATGGCCAATATAAGCTCATTTAGCCAGCTGAAATTTCAAGAAAATTCATATGTCACTGACAGATACTTAGGATAGACTATAGGCTTCTGTGGTCATCTTAGTTACTTGCCCCCAGAATTCCCTTACATGGTGGCATTTCTTCATGACAGGCTGGATGCTGTAACAGCAATAACAACATGCACTATTTCCTAATCAGCAAGTATCCTAGTTAACAATTATTCAGTTATGTTCCTATTTGGGCATATGCCAGTTTCCTAGTATTGTACCCTATTCAAAGCTGTATTGCACAGCATGCTGATACAAGTAAATCATGCCTCAAAATAATTTAAGCAAATCATCCCCACAGAAATGAAACCTTGGGTGGATATGAAATATATCCTGATTACTCTGCCAACAAAAAGTCAGGCAGTATATAAACTATTTTACTTTGTTTTGTTTTGTTTTTACTCTATTCTATTAGCTGAGGAGTTGTTGAAAACATCTTTTATAAATGTTCCCAAATGTGAACTTGATTTAGATTAAATAAGACAGTCATGTTAATAAAATAATTGATTATTAAAAACATACTTGAGGTTTAACTAAGCAGTAGATCTCTTTTTCCACAGCCAGGAGCAAATTATGTTTTCAGCAGTCAGCTGGTATTCATTTAGTATATAGCAACTTTTCTCATAAAATCTAGCCTGTTTCATCTTAAAATCTTTAAAACATAGTTTTATGTTTCAGGTCATTTTCTTTTTGACTTCAGCATTTGGGGAATACAAAATATACTTTTAATACAAAATACAATTCAATTCTCACAAATATAGAAAAGGTTTACATTCCTTTTTGTGATCAACCTGTGTAAAATGTTGATGTTAAATACTAAATTGGATGGAAAAATCCATCTTTACTTTGTTTAATTTGGTAAATAAAATTGATAGGAAGTTCACAATTGTTGTACCCATATCAGAATAAATGAAATCTTAGATTTTTTTAAAAAAACACATTATTGGAAAAAGTATTTCTCATCAGTACAATTAACGGGCTAACTGGAGAACTGATAAACAAACCTAACTTTGAATGAAGAAGTGATGTACGTAATCCGCACTCTAGACACATACTGTATAAAACTACAGACAGATAGATCTTCAATGGAGATTCCATAACACCACCAGCAAAAGAGATACCCTGTGAATCTCATCCATAATTTTGGAACTCTCTTCCATTTGAATTCCAAAATCACTCAGGCAGTGGTGAAATGTAAAATTTGTTACTACTGGTTCTGTGGGCGTGGCTTGGTGGGGGGTAATGTGACTGGGTGGGCATGGCCAACTTTTTTTTTTTTACTTTTTAAAGCATTTTTTCTACAACCTCTTTGGCTGAAGAGGTTGTAGAAAAAATGCTTTTAAAAGTAAAAAAAAAAAGCCTCTGATAATCGCACAGCTCAGCTGGGCATGGGGGGGGGGGGGACAGGGATTTTTGCTACCGGTTCTCTGAACCACCTGCCGCCATGGCTATCTGGGTCCGAACCAGGAGCATTTCACCCCTGCATTCAGGGCTAAAATATACTTATATATTCAGAGAATTATGTGTATGCTATTTGTAAGATGGAGTAATATAATGATGTTGAAAAGACCTTGAATTGTATCAATTCAATCTGAAAGTGGCAGTCTGAATACTCATACATTTATATCCAAAATTTTTATATACAATAGATATTTTTAAAAATTATTAACACCAAACAAGATTTTACTAGATTAGGATTTTATTTTAGCATTTGGGATAAGTTGACCGTGAAATGTATTTGCATTTGTTCCTTCTTCCTCAAGACAAATCTTGCTGGACAGAGCCAGCTGCAAGGCTCCATGTGTAGTGTAGTAACTAACTCTACTATTCATTCAACTTGTCCCATGTGGGCTTCTGTGTTGTATGAGGAGGCCCTTTCACTATCTTCATGGAGCAATCTATCAAGTGAGCTGTTGAAGTATATTGGCAGTACTCAGTTATTGGTACCATAACTGAGATGTTCCTTCACTGAGATTATAAAAGAGCTGAAACATTACTGTGAACCTAGTAGTGTGAGTGCAGGTCTCCTTCCAACTCCTCCTGAATCAGCTCTTCATGTCAAAAAAACCTCCAGCTTTCAGAAAAGCAACACGGAGTGAATACCTGTGCGACCAAATGAGAAGGAGCAACACATACATCGCCTATGAAAGGAAGAGGGAAGAAGTCCTTGGGAGGATGACTCATAGTTTCCCAAATCTCATCCAACATTCGTAGATTCAAGATTTCATTATTTTTTGTTTTCTATGGTTATATACTGGCATAAAATCATCAGCATGAAATTAATAATTGTGACCATCTTATAGTCTTTTTTTTTAGAGATTCCTTTTGTTTGCTTTAAGAATAGCAACCGTTACTTTGAAAACATTGCATAACTTGGGTCTTATTAGTGCATAAAGTCAGAAATTGCTTTGGGGAATTTTGAATGAAATGTTTGGGTATTTTTAGGTATCTAAGATAAAAAATATATATATTGCTGACCTTTGCTATTGAGATCACTATAGAAGGATAAATCTCAATTCAGATGAACTTTAAGGAAAGAAACCCTACTTAAAATTTTATTTTAAGCAAACATCGTTTTTAAGATTAAAACTAAACCCATTTTTTACTGGAATTTAAATAAATAACCACTAACCCCTTGTATGATGTTTATACAAATGCAATCATAACTCCACTGTGGAAAATATTTTCCTAAAGCCTCAAATGATTTTAGAACATATGAAGAATAATAGGCTAATTTACCTGTGATGGGATGAATATAGAAAATATCCTCATGTTCACTGATGATTGTATATTTTACATTGTTTTCCAACAAACTTTGGTCATGAGCAGCAACGGTAAAAACAGAAGTACCTGTGAAAGCAAATATTAAATTTATTCTAAAAGATGTTAAAGTATGAAACAAGTTAAACTGATAACTGGTGAAATATATTTAGTGTTTACAGGTATATGTGTTTACAGCTTGTTTCTTCCTACCCAGACTGTAACAGCTTCCAGATACTGGGTCACGACATTAAATGTACGAGTCATTGGGCCTGGTATAGTATGTAGCTATTCAACTATCATTATTTAGTAGTGACGCAAATCCTGAACCAATAGTTTGCTTCTGTGAGTGGTCTCATATAGAAATTAAACAGGATGGGGAGATCACCACACTATGGAGCATATCATCAGGGAGCATCTATCAGCCAGATATCTTCCCAACTCTACAATCCTTATTGGGCTTTCCCATTATGGAGGGTGTGGAATGATCAAAGAATAATATTGCCAACTTGTTGTAGTCTGGCCAGAAGAATATTGCGGTTGACTGGGTCAAAGTTTTCCAAGAGATCGAGGAAGATGAGGATGGTCTTGCTTCCTCCATTTAGGTCCCACCTTTAAGTCATACTGAGACCTGAATCTCAGACCTGACAAAAAGAACAAATAACTTGCTTCTTCCAGGATTCTCCGTAATTGTCACTCCATCACTTTCTCCACAATCTCTCATACAAAGCAGATATTGTATATAACTTAGTAATTGTTCAATATTAGTAAGCGCAAGCCAGGCCTCTTAAGGAGAGAGCAGAAGCATGATTTAACACAGGAAGATTTAAGTTTATAAAGTTCTAAAAACAATTCTGACAGAGGAAAACACATATTTTTCCTGGCACTTATATGCTTTTTTATTTTTATTTTACTCTTTGAATTTTTTCAAAGTGTACCAGGAATCTATATATATAAAAGCCAAATACCACTCACTCATCACAAAATCTCCAGAACAGTAAAGCCTACAAACTTGAAATTTGGCATGTATGTTCCTCATGGCTTTTAGGTACTTGCTAAAAAAGGATTTTTCGAAATGACCATCAGAACATTAGTATTTCATATACAGTATATTCATATATTCAGTTTAATTCATACGCTCTAATGCTACGGAGTTAGACGTTCTACTCTACCTCCCCACCTGAAAAGAATTCTGTTCCAACTGCCAGTTGGCGTATATTAACATACTCTGATGCTATCCTTTCGCTAAACCGGGCATGGGCGTGGCCAGCGCGTGACTCATCCGGCCTGTTGGCTGGGACATTCTACTCCCCCTCCCCCTCTGTTCCAACTGCCAGTTGCCTTATATTACCCCGTTCTGATGCTATGGAGTTACACATTCTACATTAAGTTTCAGTCTTTAAGTGTCAATTTATCAAGCCCGCTCACATAGTTTCATAGCAAAGCACGGGCATCCAGCTGGTAATGGATAAAACAATAAAATATAGCTGCCCTTTGAAACATCATAATCTAGGACATTAGATTAGCCCTGACCCTGCTGATTTTTTGTAAGGCCTCAAAGACAAAAAAACAGTTTTGTCACTGAGCTTGGGGATTTGGATGTGGTAGAGCCCATGCAGTGGCTGTTGCTTGTTACCGATTTCTGAATCTAAGCTCCTGATGTACTTGTAAAATTGTAAAATAAAAAACCATAATAGCCACCCAGAGTCATGAATTTGAGGTGGGTGGACATATAAATTCAATGAATGAATGGCAGTACGATGAAGCAAATGATCAAATGGGCAAACAAAGATTTCTGTTTTTCAGTATGTTTTGTCAAAGTAGCATGATTTATAAAGGAAGAGAGAAAGAAGGTGAACAGGAAAAGAAATTGGTAGCTAACTGTGAAGTGGACTTTGTGAAATCTGGTAAACAAAATCAAATAATGGCACTCTTTCTAAGCCACTGATGCTGATTTATGTAGAAAAGTATGAGACATGGTCTCCAAAAATCTAGAAAAGAAATATATATAGCCATTCCGTCTACCTAATTTAGAAGAGAACTGATACATAAAATGCATGAAACAAACAAGCATTCTGTTAGTAGTTTAAATCGGACAAATAATAAAAAAGAGCTAATCCTAACCAAATAACCGTACTAAGCTTTAGAAACATTTGCCATAATAGGCATTTGTTAAAATGTTATAAAGATAAAGAACTGGAGAATTTTACTCAATTAAGAGTACGGAGGATCCCAGATCTGCGCACCTTCCGCCGCGCTGTGAAGACCTTTTTATTCCATCAAGCGGGCTTGGCCTAATCTCCTCCCTCTTTTAATATGTAAATTTTAATCTGTTTTTAAATTATTGGGGTGTTTTAATCTGTCCGGGCCAAAATGATTTAATTTGATTTTATCTGGTTTTTAAATTTTGTGTATTTATGTATTTTATTGCTTGGCTGTTCACCGCCCTGAGTCCTTCGGGAGTAGGGCGATATACAAATCAAATAAACTAACTAACTAACTAACTAATTATGAAAACAAATTTGTAATATGGCAACTGATATTAATCAGTTATGATATATTCAGGTACATTTGCCTTAGTCAAATTTTTTACAGAATCATTCTGTAAATACAAGCAAAGCTACACTAGTCTAGGAGCTGGAACAGACTGTGTTTGTATTGTTGCCTGCAATTGCATTAACTACCCTGACAGATTTTTTTTCTAAGTTACATTAGCAATCTATTCTATTATAAACTGCATTTTATACTACTGCCAAAGGCTTTGAGGGTTAGGGGATCTTACAAACAAAATTAAGTTGAATTGGTACAAAAATAAAAAGGTTTAGGCACCAATGATGCATCGGAGCAATTAAGCTAGTGGTGGGTTGCCCCCGGTTCGCACCGGTTCTATAGAACCGGTTGTAAAACCTGCAGGAGGCTCCGCCCACTGACATCATCAAAATGCTTCTGCACATGCGCAGAAGAGCACACGCACAAGCGAAGCAAGTGCACACACGCGGCCCCGTTGCGAACCGGTAGTAAAGGTAAGTAGAACCCACCCCTAAACTCAGCATGGATTCCGCCACCAAGCTTTTTGTATAAAGCATGTTCAAGCAACAGATTAGCATGACTTTAGCTGCCATTAATCGACATATGCCTAAAATTAATCTCTAAACAAAGGGAGCTCACTCCCCTATTACATTAATAAGAATTCGATATTACAAATAAAAAAAAACAAAATATAGAACCTATAGATAAACTTTGCCTGACTGGTTCTTTTACTTGTTGCTGGCTAGGGATAATGGTATTATAATTCACAATACCTGGTTGGTTCAGTTAGGGCAGGTACATTTAGAGAACCTATCTTGTGAATAGTTACTGCCCAACAGTCTCTTCCTAGGTCAATAGCAATAGCATTTAGACTTATATACTGCTTTGTAGTGCTTTACAGCCTCTCTAAGCAGTTTACAAGTCAGCATATTGTTGTTTTGGTCCACCGGCAGCCTGCGGAGCTGGCAGCAGAGTTGGACAGTGAGGAGGTTGGGGAGGAACATGGGACAGTCCTGGAGTTTGAGAAAGGCTCGGACGAAGGCTCTGAGTCGGAAGCAGAGAAAGAGCCATCTGGGAGGTATGTGCTGCCTACAGAGTCGGACCTCAGCGAGGCAGAGGAACAGGGGAAGCCTGTTCTCAGTGCGCGCATCCGCAGAGCTGCCAGAACAGTTAAAACAAAAGGGACAATTCGGGAGTAGGGCTTGGAGATGATTGGCCCCTCCCATAAGACTTAAAAGAGGAGCAAAGGCACATGGGCCTTTGCAGGAAGCAACATTGTTAATTCTGTTCAGTTTAAAGTCTGAAGCTCTGTTTGATTCTGGACTCCGTGTGGCTTTGCCAATTAGGTCTTTGATAGCTTGTTAAGGGAGATAAAGGTGGGTGATTATCAGCCTTATCCCGAAGGACTCTTTACAACTATTTGGGACTCATCTGTGAATGAACATAATTCACAGCTGTTGCAATAAAAGAGGTTTTAGGGACTACTCGTGTGTTTACTGACTCAGGAAGCCTTGGTCAGAACCTTGTCCCCAACAATCTGGGACCTCATTTTACCGACCTTGGAAGGATGGAAGGCTGAGTCAACCTTGAGTTGGTGCGATTCGAACTACAGGCAGCTGGCAATCAGCAGAAGTAGCCTGCAGTACTGCACTCTAACCACTGCGCCACTAAAATAATGAGGTTCTCCTTGTATCCTCTGTGATTTTACTCTTGATTCCCTAAGTTTCCTTTAGTCAAAACTGTCCAAATGTATTTTTATTTATGTTTATTACTAGTTAGCAGCATACTGTTTTTATTCTCATATTGTATTCCCTTAGGGAATTTCCATAAAATACACCCCTTACAAGGTCTTATTTGTAACAGACCGTTTCAATATCAGATTAACTCATTGAATTCTAATAATTGTATGCATATCTAATAAAAAAAGGGAAAGAAACACCTTCCATTTGAATATGTTGCTAATATTAAGCCTGGAAAAGAAGCTTACAGCTTTACTCATAGTCCTTGTTTAGCAACTGCCTAATACAGAAACTGATTGTAGTTATGACAGTGATGAAAAAGTAACATTGTGACCAATCCTCACATTTACAACCTTCACAGATCTGTAAAACAAACAAAAGCTAAAGCAAGAACATATGGTAATGGTTTCATTTAGTGACCACTCCACTTAATGATTAAATGGTTGCTCCTAATTGTGATTACTAAATGAGGACTTCCTATGTAGGCTCAAATTAAGCAGCCCACACACTCCTTTGACTTCTCCAAAACATGAAACATTAAGAACTGTAGTTTCCTGAGCTCTATCTCCAAAAGAAGAAACAACAAAGTCAATACAGAGAAATGAATATTATGCAGCTAAAATTGTATGTTCATCTTCATTTAACGACCCATAATCTCTTGCGGGATGGAGTCTTGATAGCTGAATGGAGCTGAGTATTTACTGGCCGGATGCCCTTCCTATCACCAATGCGGAGTTATGTTCAGCAGATATAATCTCATCATGCCCAGAGAGAGTTAAAATTGTACATTGCTATTTTGAAAACATTCAAACCAAATAACTGTCTTTAAAACAGGAAGTAAAAATGCTTTATTGTGTGTTGCAGCTTACAGCTAGTTGTGATGGCAACTGAACAATGTATATTAGAGACACAAAATCATGATAATCTAAAAGAGAGCTAAAGATTTTGAAAATGAGAAAATAAGGCATTCTGATATGAATCAGTAGGTAGAGAACATGTTTTAATATGGGTTCAAATTTCAAACTGTAGCTTATTTTTGCTTTTTCTGTAAGCCCTTTCTGTCCTAGGATGCCTATTAACACACATACTGTACATTCAAATATATATACATCAGTGATGGGTTGCTACTGTTTCGCCCCAGATCGGGCGAACCGGTACTGACAGCGGGAGGCTCCACCCACCCGCCTGGACATCTCTGTGCATGCGTCGCGAGAAGCGCCGCAAGAGCACCCACGAGCGAACTGGTAGCAAACGAAATTGAAACCCACTACTGATATACATAACATTACAGAAGACACAATATGATTGGGTACTCACCCATTTCACTGTTTTCAGGAACCACTGCTTCATATTGAGTATGACTGAAAGAAATAATTTCCATGTGAGCTTTAGAAGAGATGATCACAACAGCTGTAGCAGTTCTAGCTGGGATCCCTTGATCGCATGCTACTATCAGGAGGTGGGTGAATAAGCCATCATAAGATACAGGTTCCCTAAGAAATATTTCACCTGTATTTGAATCCATCTCAAACACTGTGGCTGGTGTCACAAACCGAAACTTCACAGTTCCATTCAGACCTAAATCTAAGTCCCTGGATTGCACAGTAGCTATTGCCTGGTTTACAGGTGTTTGAGAGGACACTTGAACTTTAAGAGGATTCTCTAAGAAAAAAGGATTATTGTCATTTACATCTTCAATCTGTATTATTATAGTAACACTGGCACTTCTTGGTTGCCGGACATCAGAATCTGTCGCTATACCTTTAAATATATATTGAGATTGTCTCTCTCGGTCCAATGGTTTATTAGTAATGACAACACCACTAGTTCTGTTAATAGTAAACAATCCAAGAGTTTCATCCATTAGAGCGTACACAACCTTTCCATTTGGACCTTCATCTGCATCTGCAGCAAACAGTTCAAGAATTGATGACTTTTCTTCAATATCTTCACTTATAATTGCTTGATAATGATTTCTTGTAAATGAAGGACTGTTGTCATTTTCATCCAAGACTCTGATTTGTAGTTCCATAACAGAACTTCTTGCTGGATTGCCTAGATCAAAACACTCTATGACCAAGGTAAAATTGTTGACTATCTCTCTGTCCAAACTGCAAGTAGTGAAAAGGTCTCCTGTGGTTTTGTGCAAAGCAAAGTGTCCTCCGGTGTTACCACCTTCAAAATGAAACAAAATGAATATGTCAATTAAAAAAAAAACCACAAGAAAAACTTTCTATACCTTATTATGTATTTACATATAAATTCTATGTAAGAGCTGTGATACTGACTAAAGTCCCAAATACTAGAAAGCATTCTACCCCAAATTTTAGAAATTAATAGTTGATTCGGTATTCAGATGCAGGACTTAAATTTGCATTGTGAATTTAAGAAAGACTAATATTTTCTAAGGGAAAAAAAAATAAGATTTTTAATGAGACAGCTAGACTTTTTTTAAAGGACTTATGTATTTCCTCTATTGTAGAATTTAAAGAGTCTTTTAATAATAATGTATTAAAATAAATAAATCATATTAACACAAGTTAAAGGTAAAAAAATGCAAATATTAAAATGATCACATTTTAAGAGTAGTTAAATAAGGTCAGCAGATGCTAAATTTCAACTTTTGCTTTTTCGAAATAAATATACATTATTAAATTTTTCACCTTACCAATTATTTGATATTGCACAATTCCATTATTAGCTATATCATCATCCACAGCCAGGAGAGTTGTTATTGTTGAAGGCAGTTGGTTCTCCAATATTTGGATATCAGAAGCTGGAAAGATGATCTTAGGAGTATGATCATTTTCATCTAGTACCCTAAAGATAATTGATGCTGTACTGGATAAAGAGGGAGTGCCCCCATCTTGAACAAGCACTATATTTGAAAATAAGCATATTTGAAAACTGATTTATAGTAACAGATTGACGAGATCAGATTGTGAACCATTCTCCCTAAAAGATCAATGCAACACTGCTTTGTTTCATTCAAATATGTTCATGTATATAGTTTAAGTTTAAATTTAATGCAATTTATATGCCGCCCTAATGGACTTAGGGCGGCTCACAACAATAAAATGCACAATTGCACATTAAAACAATATGAAATTAAAAGTCCAAATTAAAACAGTTTAAAATCAATTTAAAACTATTAAGAAGCCCCCCCCCCCCATCAGTCCAGGCTACAAAACAACTAGGTCTTCAAATCACGGCGGAACGAGCAAAGGTCAGGAGCCATCCGGAGCTCCAAAGGAAGTTGATTCCAAAGGGTGGGTGCACCCACAGAGAAAGCTCTCCCCCTGGGGGTCGCCAGCCGACATTGTCTGGCCGATGGCACCCTGAGGAGGCCCTGTCTGTGGGAATGCACCGGGTGATTGGAGATTGTTGCTGGCTGCAGGGGGTCCTGGACCTAGGCCATATAGGACACAAGTGATACAAATCAAAGGCCTTCCTTGTACATTTCAGACAAATTAAATTTAAAGGGAAATAATCAGTTAAAAACTATGTGTAATCCCTGGGTCATTGTATGTATAATATCTCAAATGCCTTACCTTTAATATGAAGAACCTCTCGAATTTCCCTGTCAAGCGAGGTGGTTGTTCTAATTTCTCCAGTACTTGAGTTTATCTGAAAATTCTCATATGCAGGTCCTGGCAATATGTCATATTTAAGTAGGGAATTGATTCCTTAAAATGCACACACAAACACACACACACACATAAAAATCAGTCCATTTTAAATGTGCCACTATAATATTAATAAAAGCTTTCAAGCAGTTTCCTGGCATATTCACTTATTACAGAGGTGATATAGATTTATTTTTTCTATATATTTGTTCTGCACTATTTTATTTAAAAATCAATTTTAAGTAAAGATGTTTAAAGATAAGGATATATTAAATGTGAACATTTAGAGACTTTTTTTTAGACCTTTGAAGGGTTGAAAAGAATGTAGCATGACTTTTTAATTTGAACATTATGTGGCATTTGCAAGTATTAAAGTTCTCTGTTATTAAATAAAAGAGAAAATATTCCGATTGGTCAGATACAGTTAACCCTGTAGTTCAGTAAGACAGAACCCCCCAAAATAAAATGTTGAAAAGATCAATAGCTAAAAAATAAATGTTGGTTACAGATTTTTTTAATGTTATTTTGGTAATTAACAAATCTTTACTAAGATTTTACATTAATACTGGGAATTCTAAATTTATCACATGGCCAAACTGACTTGTTTGAACAGCCAAATTGATTTGATTGATCAGAGAAAAGACAACATTTATGTTTATTGCTGACTGGAAATACCTTATTGGTATTTTGCATAAAACAGAAAAAGATGAACTCGATTTATGGGTTTGATGATTACGGTAGATATAAACTAGATTATAGAAAGAATAGAGTCACAATGTAATTTATAGAAAGAGGTAAATTTATAATTGCAATTATAACTGCTGTAGAATATTGAAAACGACATGTTAGTATTTCTTTCCCTTTTTTCTATTAATTTTTTCTTTCTTGCATTTTTACCTATCTTTATTTCTTTTTTCTTTCTTATTCTATATTACTTTATTAGTTTTAGAAATATTTAATAAATAATATTTTGCACTGTCCATATGAAGAATTTCCTGTGGTATGTTGGAAATTGATTCTGTAAGTATTTTTTTGATAGTCCTAAGGATTTTGTACAGTGAAACTTATTTTCTTGTAATGCATTTGCAAGTGTTATCCTTCAGTCCATTTAATTACAACATATTTATCCACTATCAAGAATGACCTGATCCATCATTTACCGATTGTGAGCTTTATTCTTTGAGAATACCATGTAACTGATTTTTATGCATGTCCCTTAAAAATGGAGCTGTGATATTAAACATATAACGTTCCATATTAGTCGGTCGTCATGACAGAACTTTGCCATATCTGAGTGTAGGAAAAGAAAATGTTACTCATGAAATTTAACAGCTCTTTATTTTTTAGAACAGCTGTATGCCTTCTGTCTGTAATGGGAAACTTACTTCCCATTTTTGCCTTTTATACTTTTATATGAAATTACTTCCATATTTCTTGTGGTTTCAGTGCTGAAGAAAGCATAGCATCTTTTTCATAATGTTTACAGCAAAATAATACTGTAACAATAACTATAGTCCTTTATTACAGACAAATGTATATGTCAGGTTATTATAGATTATTTTACCTTCAGCTATTCAACATTTCAATTTACTTGGTCTCTTGCCCTGGAAAAATGTTAAATAAAAACAGCTAATCAGAACACTCTATTCTGATATCAGTACAAAATCCTGCTTCCTATTAAATGGTTTCTGACTTGCATTCTTGTTTTTACAACCTTATAAATGGTACACAAGGTGTTCTTAGGCATTTTCTATTGTTTCTGTGTCTGAACTGGGGAATTCTGGTCCAATTAACGGAGGAAATATCATGAAAGCTGAGAGAACAGCTCTAATAAGTATTTTGTTAGTATTCCAAGAAATAAGGCAACATCAAGATCCATATAGTCTACATAGGAAAGAGTCAGCTTCAAGTAAGTATCCATCCACTTTGCTAAACAAATAATTCCCTCAACACTGTCAAACTAGTTATTAAGTCTGCATTACTATTTATCTTCTCATCATTCCTATCACCCATCTCCTCCCACATATGACTCTATGACTGTAACCTTGTTACTGGTATCCTTACGATTTATATCGACTGTTTCCTAATATGATTTGATTGCTTATTTGTCCCCTATGACTATCATTAACCGTTGTACCTAATGATTCTTGACGAATGTATCTTTTCTTTTATGTACACTGAGAGTGTATGCACCAAGGCAAATTCCTTGTGTATCCAATCACACTTGGCCAATAAAAAATTCCATTCCATTCCATTCCATTCCATTCCATTCCATTCCATTCCATTCCATTCCAATCTAGCTAGTGTCAGAAAACCAAGATTATGGCTTTTGCCAAAAGGCTGAAACTCCATTTATGGAGCACTAATGGCCATAAAATAGAATACCGGTAAGTGACTGTCTTTTAGTATTTAGGAGTAATCATGCATGCCACTGGCTCAAGGCAAGCCCACTGTGAATATGTGGTTGCTGCTAGACAAAGATCTTCCAATGCTATCCTTAAATTTTTAAATTTTTCCGAATCAAGGGAAAATGAACTTTCAACTGAACTTTCTCAGACTAAGTCTCTAGCCCAGTTCCTTCATGGGACTTTGGTTGGGCCCCCAGGTTTGTGTTTCCCCTCTCTGGAAAATGTACAATCTAAATTCATCAGAGCAGCTCTCCAGATACCACGCTGTGTATTAAACTTACACCTACAACTGGAGACAGGAATGATTAAAGTTGAGTCCAGAGTGCCTCTAGCTTCTATAAACCTTTGGTTAAAGCTCAGACTTCTTTCCCCAAGGCTTAGCACCACTAATCCTCGGGATAACTTCCAATCCACATGGATCAAGGCTACGGAATTATCTTTCCAATTTAGGCTACCCGCCCTCCACATTTCTTAAGATGGAATATGAATCGGGAAAAACAATCCCTGAAGCAAAGGTTAAAAGGACACAGAAAGGCAAACAGACCTAGGGAAAGCTCCAACCTGCCTGTCACCACTACACATCATCCACACCGTTACTGCAGCCAGCTGCATCACACAACTAGAAACACCTAACTATCAGAAAGCTTTCTCTCTTGCCCCATGCAAGAATTTGCCTGCGAGCAAGAAATGATGGGATAAAATAGACAAAGTAATAAAAAATGAGGAAGCTAAAATGCTCTGGGACTTTAGATTTCAAACTGACACCCAACATCCCAGACTTAACAATTTTGATAAGAAAAGACAAAATAAATCTGGACAGTGGAAACTGCAAAGCCTGGAAACAGCAGAATAGAACAGAAAAGCACAAAATACAAAAATCTGCAAATAGAAGAACGATTATGACAAAGGAAACAAAGATAGCAGCAATAATACTGGACACCTTGTGTGCAATTCCAAAACATCCAGAGCACCTATTGAACGACTATTGACATTTACAAAAGCACCATCGGTCAAATACAAAAGGCAGCCTTACTTGGAACAGCTTACATTCTGTTATGACTTGAATATTATTGAACAACATCTGGCTATCCCAGGTCCTTGAAAGGACTCGAAAGGTGGACAAAAATGCCAATTCCAGTCTAAACATCTGGCTGACTGTGCAACCAACTATGATAATAATGGTAGTTTTATTGTCAAACCTGCTTATAGACCGAGATCTAAGAAAAATTAATTCCTGGAATAAATACGATGAGAGACAAGACGTTTTCTTCTGAGCAAATTCCAGGATGTTCTGCAAGTGACAATCAAAATGTCCATGGAGGAAAAAGTAATTCTGTTGCCCTTGGAGGCCAAATTACTTCTGTGGCTCAATACTTTTCATATTAAGAGATTCACACAACAAATAGACTGCTGCTCATAGAGAACAGTCTAATGTCCTAATCAGGGTGCGCCAGTGTTTTACCAGAATATTGGCTAAAATAAGAATCTACCATAAAAAAACCCAGCAATATACTATGGAGCCGGTTTATGAGGTTGTTAAATTATGCCTGAAGTTATAGATTGAATTCAAGAAAATACAGAAATGTACACTGCATGCAGACTGACATCTATATTATACTCAGAAACAGGGGTGGGAATCCCATTTGATTCTTGGGAAAAGAAACCTGGGATATCCCTGGTTTACTTCTAATTCAGTGCTTCCTCTGAGTTATGCTAAGGAGACTTTCTCTCTCTCCAACTGTGGTTGTGGACTGTTTGCGACATGGGGGAGATTTCATGAGTAGAAAGTTGGCCATCTACAACATGTTTGTTGCCTCCGTGTCCTGGCCCCTTGAATCGTCTGTTGGATAAATAAGAATTTACCCACACAGTAGTCAGTCAGTTTCTCCTTTTAATGTACTTCTCTGCAAAATACGTGTGTGGACAATGCTTTATGTAAAAATTCTATTTCTTTTTACAGAAGTAATGAAAAAGGCAGAGACAGGATTTTCTTTGCAAATTTTGGAACAAAGAAAGGACTGAGATAGCAATCAAGGGGAGAAAAGCTATGTTTCCTTGAACAACAATGGTTGACTTGGAAACTAAACTCAAGTCAATGCCATTGTGTTCTCTGCTTATGAAAAATCAGATTCTTTAATATCTGTAAAGAATGTCCTGTGAAAAGCATCTTTTTTACACTGAACTTAAAAATCCTTTCTAAAGTTCAAATCTGGCTTTTATTTATGTATACTTTAGGCACACTGTACAATCTCTCATGCTAGAAGCCTAGATCAGTAATGGCTAACCTTTTCCGGACCGAGTGCCCAAAGCGTGCATGTGTGTGTGTATAAGTACGTGCATGTGCGCCCGAACCACCAAAATGCAATGCATGTGCGGCCCCCGTGCACGCATCCTGGCCCCCCACATGTGTACCGTGCATTTGCGTGCAGCTCCCTGCATGCGTCCCGCCCCCATGCATTTACACATGCCTCCTGCACGCACCCCTCACAGGCGCACCTGGCCCCTCGCACATGCCCAGCCTCCATGTACATGTGTCCCCTGCATGTGCCCCACCACCATGCATACGTGGCAGAGACCCGAAGACCAGCTGGCCAGCAGGAAGTGCGTGCACATGCACATCAGAGAGGGCATTGCGTGCCACCTCTGGCACACATGCCATAGGTTCACCATCACAGGCTTAGACCATTTTATAAGAACAGCCTAGTTTCTCTTCAGTTTTGGGTTCAATTTGCTGGATAGAACAGAAAGCAGGGTTATAAAAAAGAGACAGTGAAATCTCATTTTTTGAATACTGTAGCCTTTTTTTAAGAAAAATTAAGATATATAGCTTTTAAGGTTGTTTCAGCTACAATATTCCACGTTATTCTTATCTTGTTATAAGCTATTATTGGGTACTACTAATGGGAAAATGCTGGTAAACAATAAATTCCAGTATTATGTTTTTCTTACTTTCTGGGAATTAGAGAGGTTAGGTATTTCCTCAGATGAGAAGGCAAGAATATATGTATGGTCTCATGGACCATGTCCCTTGAACAAGGGATTGGATTAGAAGACTTCCGAAGTGCCACATAACTTCTAGAACATGCTTTCTAGAATAAGTTTTGTATTGACAACTGACCTTTAATACATCAACACAGTTGACTGAAATTCAGTAAAATAAATTGGCAAGTGCAACATATATTATAGCTAGCAACATATACTACAGTTAGAGAAGCACAAATGTAAAATTTGATACACTAATTTTCCCAATTCTTAAAGTCAGGGAACTCTGCACACATTTCATGTTCTACTGTTATAGTATTTTTATGTTTTGTCTGTCTCTCTGTCTAGGTAGCTACAGTCTGTCTCTCTCCCTCCCCCTCCCACCCCTCTCTCTCCCTCACTCCTTCCATCTATATCTGGGAATTTGAAAAGCAAATCAGATGTGTGCATATGTAAGTTCAGGAGCTGTAACTTGAGTGTAGAATTATTTTCATTTAGAAAAAAGTGACACCGATACCCTCTTCCTCCTGCATTTAATATAGCATCTGATTTAAAGAATTAAATAAAAAAGCTTTATGAAATAAGTATTTGAACTGAAATTGTCCATGATTTCTTTTCTTCTTTAATAAAAACAGTAATTAAAAGTGGTATTATACTGCCCCATTCTGGACAGATGGAATGAATGCATCTGTGTAATAACTTTTAATGTATACTGATTAATCTATAACTTTTAAAAGAGCATAGATCTCATAGGGAGAGCTTTGAACTAGTTCGTACTGCTGAAGCCGTGATCATATGCTCATAATTCAGGCATTTTGGCAACCACCTCGTGACCTTTCCAGCCAGCTCACCAAAATTAATGGGGAAGCGGGCAAGGAAGCTTGCAACTCACTCCCATAAGCACTACCCACTCACCCTCCTCAGCAGCCTACTTGTGGTCCATCTAAAGAAAGGTTGGTCGTGACCAGGACGTACAACTACTCATGGGCTTTCCCATCGACTTTGCTTGTTGGAAGCCAGCAGAAAGTCACAAGTAGCAGTCACGTGAGATCCTTACTTAATGACTCACAATCGTCACTTAATGATGGCAAAGGGGATTGCTGGGACTGCCATTGCTAAATGATGATGTAATGTGAAATTCCAGACCCAATTGCCATTGTAACCTGCACTGTCACTATCATATACTATTTGAGCTACACTGGTTTTTGGTGTTCTAAGGCACTTCAAGGTGCTGGTTGTTACCTACGGAGCTCAGGATCTGGAAGTGAAGGATCTAAGAGAAGGAAGAACTATACATTTTTATTCAGTATCTTTAGGTTCTTCTTCAAGAAACATATTTACACACATTAACGTTTTATGGATGAACAATAGATACTGTAATAGCAATGAAATAAAAAAGTTACTTTTCTATATACACAGTGGTGGGAACCTCCCGGTTTAACAATCGGTTCGGTGATTGCGCGATTTGCTGCACACGTGTGCAAAGTTTGAAGAAATCTTCACTTCCTGGTTTCTTCGGAGGAGTAACACAACTGATTCGCACGGCAATCCGCTCTACCATGCGAATCAGCTGAGAAGATAAAGGTAGGGAAATAGCACGGACAGGAGGATGGGCCCATCTGATCATCGGAGCAAACCAGTTCGCTCCCAGCTGATCGTCGGAGCTACCGGTTCACCCAAACCAGTCCGAACCGGTAGAATCCCATCCCTGTATATACAAATTTGGATCCTTTAGTGGAGATAAAATCTATCTTGCATATATAATAGAAATGGAATTCATTTCTTTTTTCTTTTTTTTTTGACAAAAAAAACAATGTACATTATTCTACATATAATAACGGCAGCAAGACTAGCCTCTGCACAGTGCTAGAGAAACACAAATATACCCTCGGAAGACTTAATAATTAAGAAAGTCTTGGACTGCGCTGTAATGGACAAGATGACACTTGAGCTGAAAGGATTGATGGATTTGGAATATTATATAATATTGGTGGTATAAATGGATTGCAAATAGAAAAAAAATTAGATAAAGTAGGATTGAATTTAGTTAGAATGTATAGAATATAAATGAAATATAGTAATATGTAAATGATCACAGTTATGCACAAACTTTCTTTTTTTTGTATTTTAATTGTTGAAAATCAATAAAATATTTATTAAAAAAAAAGAAATGAAATTCATTTCTATTGGAATAGAAAAAAAAATAAAAATGGAAAGATGTAAGACTGTTAACCGTTTTTAAAAATGTGAAAATTACCTGAATCTTTATCTATTGCTTCAACTTTGATGCCAAGCACTCCTGGGGCACTATTTTCCCAGACTGAAGCTTCATATATAGCTTTGGTAAATATGGGTGCTTCATCATTTACATCAAGAACAATTACTATCAGGTTCTGAGTGGCAGATAGAGCTGGATTGCCATTATCGAGAGCAACAACCTTCAAGGTATAATATTCTTGGTTTTCACGGTCCAGAACAAAGACTGTTGTTAGCACTCCTAAAGGAAGACGAGAAAAGATATTAATGCCATCTCATTCAGTTGATGTTCCCATAAGGCACTATGAGGATGCACAGCATGAGAGTTCAGATACCATGCCAATCTATGGTTTGTTTTAACCAATATTCAGAAACCTATCTATTGCTTGGGGTGCAAAGAACTAGAAAATTATTGTACATCTTATCATAACAGAGGCTATGAGTACTAGAACCTCAAAGAAAAGTAACTTGTTAGGAACACACATCTCTGCAAAATAGTTTTCTAAAACATGCTTGGAACTTCAGCATTTTGCTTATGAATGTTCTGTTCTTTGGTTAATGGTGATTATGAAAGCCTCTTATAATGCCACTTACAAGACTGATTCAAATAATTATCTCTATTATCAAATATTCCTTTTATAGGAACATACTTTATACTCATACAATTCCAGAGATGTTGATCTTGATATAAATCTTACACTGTTTGGCATCTGCATGCCTTAAGGACACTCTTCTTCTGTATGATTTTCCCTGCAAGATACAATCAGTATCTGAAGTCTTTTTTTCAAACCCCAAATGCAAGATAAATGGTTAACAGGAGCAAAGCTTCATCATCAACTTTCCAATGTTTTCTTTCAGATGCTCGACTATAAAAAAGGCTGTTCAGAAAAGTCTAATATATGTTTTTGGTCTAATATATATTTAAATCTGTTCTATTACATAGCTATCTTGTAATATTTATTTTTATGTTTATTGGATAGAAAAATACTGATTTTAAGAGGTTTTCAGGGTTTTTATGTCTTGCCAAAAACGACTTAATATAAGTTTCTTAGATAAAATCATCTGTGACTATTATGGAATCTCTCAATTAGTTTTCTGAATGCTGTCCAAGAATTACTCGGCCCTTATCAGCTTTTATGACTGCTTTGGCCTTCAGAGACATGGTGTATCACTGAAAGAAATAAAAACACTGGACACAGATAAATATAAGTGCCATTCCCTGTTTCTGCAAACCTTTAATATCTCCCTTGATGTTCTTCTTTACTATTTGTTTGGTTATATAAAGGTCATTAAAAGATATGATTTTAAAATGTGCCTTGAGTATGCTGATTCTGGTATAGTTACTAATCAAATAAATTGTTTGCCTGCTTGCTTCTAGCATTTTTTCCTTTAACACTGTGTCAGTAAATTGAGATGCATTTTAAGAAAACCGTTAAAACACAACTTAAGAGTATTGAATTTTTCATATGCTATATGTAGCTATGAGCTATTTTCCCATAGACTTAGACTCTATGATAAATTAAAAATTGTATTTCCAGGAAATCAATAAGGATGCAATTAGTATTATCTCCAGGGTAACATCAATGGAATCAACTTATCCCTTTTAACTTACCAGTAGCTTTATCTATGAAAAAGGCATGGTCTTCATTGCTTGAGAGAAGATATGTGACTTGTCCATTCATTCCTTGGTCTGGATCATGTGCTATTATGTGATGTGCTATTGAGCCTACCTCTGCATCCTCTCTAATGTAGGAAACAGGAGATGAAACAAAGCTAGGGCTGTTATCATTGACATCTAAAATGACAATTTTTGCTGTCAGTGAACATTGGTTATGCTCAGTCAGGCTTACAGCCTGATTTGAAGCCAATACTGTCAGGACAAAAAATGGAGTTATTTCTCGATCAAGAGATACTGCCGTAATTAAGGTACCATAAATAGGATGGATGAAAAATGAATTTTCTGTCAAGTAATTACTATGCATTGAATACTGAAGATTTCTGCTTAAAAAACTACCGTCTCCATCTCTTGCGCTAAATGTATACACCAAAGTACCAACAGGCACATTTTCCTCTATCCCAATTACAATAAAGTCATTTTGGAAAAAAGGTGAGTAGTCATTTTGATCTTCAACATCAATACTGAGGAAAACAGTCTCATTCTGTGGAGAACTGTTTAGACAGTCAGTTACAACAACTCTGAAGAAGTAGTGAGATATTGCTTCATAATCAAGTGCTTTAGAAAGAAAGAGATTGCCTGTAGCATTATCAATTTCAAATGGAATATCAGAATCTTCTTCAGGGATAATAAAATGCTGTTTTCTGTTGGGATATAAATGCTGATCAGGGAGTTTTAAAGAGCCCATGACTTGACCAGGTCTAAAATCTTCTGGTATGGCAAAATGTCTGATGTATTGAGAAGAATAAGAAATTCCTTTGCCAAGAGGTATTACCTAGGCAAAAAAAAAAGAATGTATTTGTTTATTAATGGCATTTTATAACATTTTCCCCTGAAATGGGAATGATTACTCATTCATTGACTGATAATATTAATTTCAGTTAAGGCCGATATGTCTTGAAAATTTGAACAAGGTCAGCTTGAACTTTCCATTTGTTTCATGAGACCTCTCTTGTTGAGTTAGACCTAAATTAGCCTGTACAGCAGAAAATATTCCCCTTAGAAACTAACAAGCATAACATTACAACACCCTTCAGCTCATTATTCTCAGAAAATTATATTACGATATAGTCAAACTCTCAGCCTGCGGGCAGCATGAATCACATGCTGGCCACACACCTACACCTGGTTTAGCAAAGGGGAAAAAAGTTGTGATACATCATGTGATGATGCTGTGAAACCGCGAATTTGACACCCCTATATATATCATCATGATGGTTAGCAGGGCTTCATTTTCTAGTATTTTCAAGCATTTTTGTGCTCATTAGTATAACATGATGTATAATCAATGATTTCATCTATTGATTAATTTTGCAAATGATCCTTCATACTGTGGCAGACGTTACAATGCTACTACTTCTGTAGTAACTCAGAAATAATTCCAGAAATAATATTCTACTAACTGCATAATCAAGAGAAAATCAGGTGTCTATTAAAGCTAAATGAAACAATCTTTTTATTGACAGCCTGGATATTATGGAATTTTTCAGGGTAAGAAGGTTAGATCAACAGAACTATCCACACTTCTTCATGAACCAGGGTGGATAAAAATCAATGATTTTTTTAAAAAAATCAAAAAAATCAGATTTTTTTTATTTAAATCGGATTTTTTTGATTTTTATCGAATTTATTTTAATAAAAAACTTTTGGGGTAAAAATCTATCGTAAGATAGTTTTCTATTTAAGATACATAAATAATTTAGTTTATTCAGCATGAAATGGAGCTTAGTTATGTAGCATGAGGTTGTATATTCTGCAACACTGGGACTATCGGTGAGTCAACAGTAGGTCAGAGGAGTAGCAGAGATGACAGTTGCTCTTTAAAAATTATGATTTAAATTGAGCTGATTTAAATCAAGGCTCCTTACTAGTGATTTAAATCATGATTTAAATTGTGATTTAAATCAACTCGATTTAAATCAAATCCACCCTGTCATGAACTATTAAAAACAATCTTCTTCATCCGATACAATGTTCGGCATGACTTCCTCTGTTGTGTTTAAGCCACAAATGTTATTTCATTAGATGATACAATATATTTTTGTTATGAAGTCAAAATTAAATATTACTACAATTAGATTATTCATACTTTAAAATGCAGTGTTTTTTCTGTTCAAGAGAGAGCAATGCTCTTTATATTGAACAACAGAATGTGTCAAATTTTGTACTATTAAGAAATACAATTGGTGGCTTAAAATGCATCAGGTCACATCATCTATTGCATACATTAAGTAAAATCACACCTTTGTGGTGAGTTATATTGAAATAGTTTCATTTGGTTGGTTATAACTGAACGCACTGTAATGGACAACAAAAATTCCAATGAAACACTCAAGTGCTTAAAACTATACTAAACACACCCAAAGGTTATTAAAGGATCAACCTAAGAAATATATAAAAATACCTATATTTTGACTAAACCACAATTAACTTTTCACATTTAACAAGATCTGAGGGCAAAGATGTTAGCAGGAACCATTCTGTAAGTTGATGATATACCATCCATGGCTTTAGAACATTATGCATTTCTTTTAAAGCCTTTGATAAAAAAAACCCAGAACCTTCCAAATTGGCCAAAGAATTGTAAATACATATGACAGAAGAAGAAAAATTATTGTAGAAGATAGGTAGATAATAATATATAAGATAATAATGATAGCAGCTGAATGTGCTTACTGTGATCTTAAATTTAAATTAAACCAAATTTAATTTTTGTCCAGGTTCAGCATTTCTTTGCTCAAGATTGATGAATCTTTGGGAGTATGCGCCCCCCCCCTCCCCACATCAGTGAAAGGTACTGAAACAAAGATGTGCATCATTATTTTTCTGCTGCTTTTAGTTATATTTTTAATTTTTCCATATATACTTTGTAATTGTATTATTTAAAGGCAGGGGTGATATTCAGCAGGTTCTGGAGAACTAGTAGCGGAAATTTTGAGTAGTTCGGAGAACCGGCAAATACCACCTCTGGCTGGCCCCAGAGTGGGGTGGGAATGGAGATTTTGCAATATACTTCCCCCAGGAGTGGGGAGGGATGCGGATTTTGAGGTATCCTTCCCCTGCCACGCCCACCAAGCCACACCACGCCCACAGAACCGGTAGTAAAAAAATTTGAATTCCACCACTGTTTAAAGGGATATATTTCTTTTAATGAAGGAAATATTCATGCCAAATTCTGCAGCACCCATATTTTAAAATAAAATAAAGGATGTACAAATGAATCAACAAAGAGAGATTGAATGTATGGTGCTCTGGATAGGGTATCCATATGTCCAAAATATCATTAATTTTGGTCTCTTTTAGTTGATTCGTTTAAGCGTGTCATTTCTTATTCAAAAGTACTACTTCTCAAAAAACACTGTATGCTGAAGCCAATACCTCAATATTGATGACTGTTTCCCCTTGAAGAGAAGGATCTCCCTTGTCAATTGCCTTGATTACCATTCGATAGCTTGAATGCCAATTGTATAAAAGAGCTTTGGTAGTTCTTAACTCACCGCTACTGCTGTCAATCTGAAAATGACCTAAACTTTCTTCTGAAAGAGATACATGAGCATGTTAGGAAAGTGTTATTTAGAAGAACCTTAAACAATGTTAAGTACTGAGTGGACAGCTGACAATTCAAAATTTTGAATTGTGCAAAATTCTCTCAGATGGCAAGCAGAATATAACCATGTTTCCCTAAATGTGCATATTTTTTCTCTCTGCCTTGCAGTCTTAAAAAGATTCACTTAAATAGAAATCAACTTCCAATTCAAGGAATAAAAATTTAAACTAATAGACTTTATAAGCTTACAGAAATATCTGGCACTTTTAAAAAAGCAATCTGATTTCTTAGGGTACAATTTTAACCCCTCATCCCTCCATGTTACAAGAGATAATGATATACCCAATCAATATGCAATGAAGGTCATTTATACCAATGATGAGCAATTCAAACTTATAATCCATATTTGGCCCCAAATTCTCCAAGATTGCACTGCCTCAAGTCAAGGAGACCTTTTCCTCTATCTTAATAGTGTCACTTTCTATGCTTCCCTTCAAATATACCTGAGAATAAGGATATTTTCTGGTAAACTCTTTATATAGTATGGCAAGTTGCTCTGAGAGGGTAATCTATATACCCTGTTTCCCCTAAAAAAAGACATCCTCTGATGTCTTTTTTTGCCTAATAAGCCCAATCGGGCTTTTGAGCGCATGCACTAAAATAAGCCCCCCCCTTGAAAATAAGCCCTCCCCGAAAATATTTAAACACATGCACAGCTGGTACCCGCCATTTCCTCTGGTTTCCTCCACACACCCCAAAATAATAAGACCTCCCCGAAAATAAGGCCAAGCGCTTATTTCAGGGTTCAAAAAAATATAAGATAGGGTCTTATTTTCGGGGAAACACGGTACTACTAAAACTCCTGTAACTGGATGAAATGGTATACCACAGAGCAAAACATTTTGAACCAAAGTACAACCATAGTCAAATAGGCTAACCTACAGAATACGTACAAAATACAGTATCCAAGTATGCCCACGGAATTAAAATTTGGCAAATTTTATAAATGTCATAAAACATTTTCTGTGCTGATTTGAGTGTGTTAACTGTTCAACATGGATCATTTTCAAGGCAGGTACATCTTTGAATATAGGCCAGCTTTTATAGTGAGAGCAGTACATTAGACCCTCTGTAACTGTTGAAGACATTGAGGAATCTGGTAAGGAAATATCTTTGAAAGCATGTCCTAATATATATCAGATAAGAATAAAAAAAAAATTCCACATGGTTGATACCCTCGAGCAGTAGAGCACATTTTGTATCAACTGTGGCTTTGAACACAGTAGCTATACTATTTTATAACATATCATAAACCTATCAGAGTTTAAAGATAAACATTGGATAGATTGTCATGGCTTACTTTGGGAGAATAAGATCCAAAACACAGATGTCACCCATCCAGTTTGTCACAATTAAGATAAATATATATTAATAATATATTAATATATTATTATGACAAACTGAACATATGACATCTGTGTTCTGGATCTTATTCTCCCAAAATAAGCCATGACAATTCATGAAGTCTAGATTCTCCCATTTCCTAAATAATTCCAAGAAATATGGAAGTCAGAGAAAAACAGACCAAGGAGAGAAGCAACCTAGAACTAAGGAGAAATTCTCCTAACATTGAGAACAATCTAGCAGGGGAACAGCTTGCCTTCAGAAGTTGTAGGTGCTTCATCATTGGAGGCTTTTAAGAAGAGATTGGACAGTCATTTGTCTGAAATGGTATATGGTTTCCTGCTAGAGCAGGAGGTTGGACTAGATGACCTCCAACTCTGACAATGTTCTTGTTCCTGTCCCTATGGGATAGGTATTGTCTCTATGGGATGCCCCCAGCAGGCTCAGCTACCCTCCAAAACATAGAATCCCAGTACCTCAGTAAAAAGTAAAAAAGGCAATAGTCACCTGAGTCCATAGCATTCCTTAAGTTACACATGGGTGGTGCTAAATGGGTGACAATGACCAGATGCAGCCATACTATTTTTACTTCATAAATAATATTACCTGAGGATAACAAATACAGCACTATTCCATTGTTTCCAGAATCAAGGTCTTTGGCAAATATACTGGCCACTCGTGTTCCTGCTGGTTGCCTTTCTAAAACCTAAAATTAAACAATTCAGTTAAAACTAAATGTTTCAAATTTACAAGGAATTCAAATAATTTGTGTCCCAAAACAAAATCATGACTTATGGTTTGGAGACAATTTTCACAAATATATTCACAAATGGGCGGTTCATACCATATATTCAGATATTTTTCTGTTATCTATTTGCCCCTTTTCTGAGTGGCTGGATCAGCATGATTTTCAGCCTACTTATCAAAATATTACTAATAGTCAAATTTATTGACTGATTGCAGGATGCTTACTTCTATCTCTGGCCATAGGTAAGTTGTAATTTGTTGAGGTTGGTTGGGGCTCTATTTTCCAGTCAGAGCATAACTAAGCTGATATATTAAAAATACTTCATCTCACTGAGCATATACACATAAATACATACTATATTTATACATTTAGAAGACATGTCATAGCATTGTCATAGCATCTAGCTTCATTGATTTTTCTGTAATACCTATACAGGTTTCACTTTAAAAAATATATGCCATAGCAAGTAGCAGTATTTAACCAATTATGATTCCAAAAAGCTAACCTGACTTAGATTTTATTAATATTTGAAATTGGGAACATTATCTGACAAAGGTAATGATTAACCAGTATGGTTGCCACAAGACGTTCATGTTAATCATCGGGATCTCAGATCAAATTCTTTCACATTTTGTAACAGGATGCTCAAATTCTAATTCAAACGTTTGACCACAAGATGGTGACCAAAACCAATTTTTCTTCATACATTTTTTTTTTTACTTGCCTGTAACGCAAATTGAACATACACTGGGTCGAATTCACATTCAAATTTAAAATTAATACCCTCCATATTCCGTCTCACTGTAATAAAATGTATAAAATGTCCCCAAAGCCCTTTCTCAAACCTGCACAGTAACAGACTCTGCATATTTTGCAAACCTTGAAACGTAGCAGATCCTGAGAGAAGCATGGACGGTTGTCATTGACGTCCATAACTGAGATATAGACAGATACGGTAGCATTAAGTTGAGGGACTCCATGGTCTGTTACCAGAGCGATCAAATGGTGCTGAACTTGCTGCTCATAGTCTAATGCCACCCAGTTTATAATTTCCCCTGGTGAAAAGGAACAATGAAAAGAAAGAGTATTGTGGGATGCATTTTGTCTTAATAAGTAGCACAAGGTACCATTTGCTGCTTCTGTCACTTGATCCATTACCCAGAGGCTAGCAAGAGCAGTCATTCAGCATTACTTGTGCATCTAATGTCATTGTGCAGTAAATGACTTGGACTTCACACAAAAGTTAGCGTCAGAACCAGATGCTATCAGCCAGAAGCAATTAGATTGTCAGGGTTCCAAGTAATACACCCATAGCAAACATAACTCCAAGGCTGGTCGATTCCTCAAAGAATAGTTTTATTGGGATATATCATATTGGCACAGGCTGGTGAAAACCAACTCTGAATGTTCCTACGGTTTTCACCTAATTAGGTAAACATTTTCTCCCTTCCCTAAACTATCAGCCATATAGTCCAATCAAGGTGTCGTCCAGTTGTCTGTTAACTTCATTCCTCCCCTCTCCGACCACCTGTTGGAATGTCCTTGGTTCCCAGGAGAAAGAATTTTGTTTTGGCTACAAACTCCAACTATCTTTATTCACCCCTCCCTATCCCCCAGCTCCAGTGTGGCAGCACTGAAGCCTCAAAATGGCCTCGGTTAGGTCAGCTTCAGGGTTAACACAGATAATATTATGATTCCCAGACCAGCAAAACAAAAGGGATGACGTTATTTTAGTTGTTAAGGAAACTCACTAAAATCTTCTTAAATTGGGGATTCTCAGTACAAATGCTTTTGAGAGACTAAGGAACATTTCTTCACTTTGTTCAGAGCTGCAGATATTCTGAAGCCTTGCAACAACTAAATATGAGTTATCTGGGAACTTTTAAAAATGAATTGCCTCATAATAGAATAATACAGCAGTGGTTATACTCCATGATTTCCAAATTATTTCTTTATATCTGCAACAGCAATGCTGCTTTATTCGTTTTTTTCAATTGATAAAAGGACAGGTTTTATGGAACGTATTATTTACATGTAGAAACAACTGTTCTGGCAATTAATCTGGCAAGTTATGTGTAATTTCCATTCCATTCCATTCCATTTATCCATCGTTCTGGATAAAATTTGTTTATCATTACACCTTTTCTTGAATTTTATTCCGTATCAGCTCTCTCATTCTCTTTAAAAATATACCAGTAGATTATTTACATCTGTGATATGCTATTATTAAGCATTTCGTACAAATATCTCTAAATCATGCGTAAAGCCATGCTAGTCAATTTCCTATCAAAAGGGGTAAGCACTACCTATGAAGTTTGAATTAACTTAAATTCTCCAAATGGAAGAAAAAGTTAGAAGAAGAAAAGGGCAAATATGTCAGCAAGAATAGAAATAGACAACTGTATAGTTTTAAAGCAGTAGGGCATCCCTGAGAAACTGGGGCAGCAGAATACAGAGAAAACTCAGATTGAGTGGGGCGCTAGTATCAATTGAGGGCACATACTGAGAGAATCTGACTGACTTTTATCCTAGAAGTTCATTCCTCAAATCAGTAGAATATATGTAAGAAGCACAGACTACTCAGCATTTGTGCTGATGGTTTATATTTTTTAACTTTATGATACTTGGGAGTATCAAAAACTTTTATTTATTTATTTATTTATTTATTTTATTGAAAAGTTTTATGAAAAATACAAACATTTTCACCCCCCACCCTTCCCCCCTCAACCGCACCCTCCCCTTCCCACCCTCCCTTCCCCTCCCTCCCCCCCAACCCCCTCCCTAGACTTCCCAGAACGAGCACAGGGTATAGCATTCACAAACCAAAAACTAAAATGTGCTAACAAATTATTACATTTCATATTCTCCCTAGGTCCTTAACTCCTTATAACTCAGAAAAAACAAACATAAACTACTTAATATTATTTCATTCATAAGCTATATGAATCTTCTTATTCGGATACTTCTTCTGTATGTAATCAATCCATTTTCTCCATTCCGATATATATCTCTCATTTGAATGGTCTTTAAGGTATGATGAACTTTTTTTTTTATTTATTAAGTAATGAAGACTGCATTCTATTTTTAGTGTTATTTTTTTTTCTTTGCACCTATGATGCCCAGTTTTACTAAATGTTGAGATGCAGTTTGTTAATTGACAAATAAATTAAATAATTAAACTAATTCAATGAATGCATATATTACTAGAAAAATAACACAGCCCACCTGAATATAGGGAAGATTGTAAAATGTTTTTACCTGTATTGGAATTGATTCTGAAATAATTGTCATTTGATAAGATGAAGTAGGAGAGCTGCCCGTTTCTTCCAGAGTCCTTGTCAATTGCTTTAATTGTGCCAATCACACCTTGGGGTAATACTCTTTCCTCAACTTCAATAAAATAGACATCGTGAAGAAACACAGGAGAGTTATCATTTTCATCAATTACACTGATTATTATTAATGTGCTTGCATTTTGTACTGACTTATCCATTGGGCTAGTAACAAAAGCTCTAAAAGTATGAGTTTGCAAATGTTCATAGTCTAAAGGATTATGTAAGTAAACCATGCCTGTTTCTGGATCAATTTTAAAAGAAACAGAATCTATGTTATGTTCCAAAGAGTATGTAAGAGTAGAAGAAATGTGATGGGAATTTAGCTTCCAGGCCCTTATTTGCAGGATTCTGGCACCTAAACAGGATCTTTCACTAACTTCCACTTGATATAACAACTTTTCAAAAGTCAACACAGGACTTCCCTTTTGTTTGTCAATTAGCACTCCCAAAATCAACACAGAGCTCAGGGAAGGATTTCCATGATCTTCTGCTATGATGTGTACCACTACATGTTCATGCTGCTTATGACCACTCAGATCTCTAGTAAGGTAAAGAATCCCAAGAGCTGGATCAATAGTAAAAATACTTGACTGACTGCTTACAATGGCATAACGGATGAGCCCATTGAGCCCACTGTCTTTATCTTCTGCATGAGCAATATAAAGAGCTGTTCCAGGTAGCATGCTTTGAGATAGATATATTTGATCATATTCTATCATAAATACTGGATGGTTATCATTGATATCAATCAGAGTTATGTTGACCTGGGCACTGCTGAAGATGGAAGAGCTTCCCAATTGTGACTGCACTGTAAGAAGTATGTGATCATATGTTTCATGGTCAAGTTGTTTTTTGGTGTGTATGATTCCACTGTGAGAATCAATAGTAAAAATTCCATGGGAATTGCCAGAGGAAATTCTATAAGAAACGGTATCCAGGAAATCTGTAAAAAGGAATCAAACAGAGAAGTTTAATAGTGTAGAGGTTTCATTTCATGGAAATGCATTCCAGTTTGCTTGAAAAATCCATGCTACAATATTAAATGAACTAAATATTTTAAGCTTGCTTTTAGATACTTCCTATTTGTTTTTGCTTTCGCTGAATCTAAAGCATGCAGAAAAATAGAGAGAAAACAAGATCCTATGGAATATTTGTAAGAGCTATACTGTGTTTTCCTGAAAATAAGACCCTGTCTTATATTTTTTTGAACTCTGAAATAAGCGCTTGGCCTTATTGCCATGTGCTTAAAAGCCCGATTGGGCTTATTATCAGGGGATGTCTTATTTTGGGGGAAACAGGGTATTTCTATCCCTTTAGATTATAAACTCACACACACATAAAATTGTGACCAGGATTGCCATGCAATCCGGTTGTAAAACATGACATCATGTGGCTGCATTGCTTAGTAACACAATTCTAGCAGTGCCAATTGCTGTTATAACTTTAGGACACACAGATCATTAAATGGGAAATGACAGGAGTTGCAGGTAAGAATTTGGGGTTGATATACTGTTGCTGCGGAAGGGTGTGGAGATTCTTTGGGTCATCAGGACATGCAGGCAGGTCAGTGGAGGCCATAGAAAGGTGCATTTGCTATTAAGGGTGAGAAGTGTGAAAAATCTTTGGGATCTCGTACTGGCAACTCCAAATCTCAACCAACAAATGCTCTGTCTTACACACTGGCAAAAAAAAATAAAAAAAAAAATCAATCAGAACACAAAATACAAACTGGATGGATACAACCTAACAGACGACCCTCACTCTGTCAAAGACCTTGGAGTACTCATCTCAAATTATCTAAGTGCCAGAGCTCACAGTAACAGCATTGCTAAAAAAGCATTAAGAGTTGTTAACCTAATCTTGCATAGTTTCTTCTCTGGTAGTATTGAACTGCAAACTAGGGCATACAAAACTTTTGCCAGGCCAATTCTTGACAGACAGCTCGTCTGCCTGGAACCCGCACTGCATATCGGACATTAATACAATCAAACGAGTCCAGAGATATTTCACAAGAAGAGTCTTCCACTCCTCTTCTCGCAACAAAATACCTTATGCCACCAGACTCGAAATTTTGGGCTTAGACAACTTAGAATACACCGCCTTCAGTCTGACCTAACCATAGTACATAAAATTACCTGCTGTCCTACCTGTCAATGATTACTTCAGTTTCAACCACAATATACGAGCACACAATAGATATAAACTTAAGGTAAACCGATCCAAACTAGACTGCAGAAAATACGACTTCAATAACAGAGTTGTCAATGCCTGGAATGCACTACCTGACTCTGTGGTTTCTTCCCCAAATCCCCAAAACTTTAACCTTAGACTGTCTACTGTCGACCTCATCCCGTTCCTAAGAAGTCTGTAAGGGGCGTGCATAAGTGCACCAGTTTGCCTACTGTCCCTGTCCTAATGTTTTCTTTTATTTGTATCCTTTTCATGTATTTATAATTATGTTTACATTTGTATCTGTGATAAAATACATGCTTGAATGAATGAATGAATGAATGAATGAATGGCAGGAACAACATACTGGGGTGACTTATGACCTTTCCTATGGGCTTTCCCATTTACTTTGTCTGTGAGAAGCCAGCAGAGAAGGTTGCAAATGGTCATCACATGATGCGGCTTGCGATGACATCATAATTGCAATCTGCACACCTGAGAACCAGTATCATGATCACATGTCTGTGCGGATGCTACAATGGCTGGAACGTTTAGGAGTTTTAGTTAAAAGTCCGTTTTTTTCCATACCACCATTACCTTGAACAAACGGAAGTAAGCCAAAGACTACCTATGTGAATTTACTTAAATCTCTGCTAACTACATCCACTTAAGTTGAATGATTCTACTGTATAGACACCCATCAAAGTTCTTATGCAGTCAGAGCTTATAAATGATATGAGGTTAATTCAAGCCTGACCCTGCTTTAGAACAAGGAATTAATAATACATAAAGCACACAAGCAAAGGGGACCTAGTCAAAGGAATGTCTTCGAAAACTTTATTAAGATCTAGTAGTAGCTAAGACACCAGGCTAGAAACCAGGAAACTGGAAGTTTTGTCTTGCCTTAGCCTGCTGGGTGACTTTGGGCTAATTACACTCTCTCAGCCCAATTCATCTCACAGGCTGTTGTTGTGAGGAAAATAATTACAATAAAGAATATTAGATATATTCTGTCAGGTTTCGATGTCGTCTCAAATAAAATAAATTGCATTTCCAAACAGATAGTCTTTGAAGAAATCTTTCATTTTATTAAGCACGGCAATCTGTCCCCGATCGTGGCCTAGCCAACTCTGACTTCCTGACCCCAAACCTTCCCTTTCCGTTCCCCAATTCTCTGCGTCTCATTGGCCTTCTTCCAAATCACTCTCCCCATATCTACTACTTAAGCTCCCAGGAATGTCCCCCCTCCCATCTCATCTCCTAAGGAATATTATCTTCAAGGAAAATAAGTAGGTGAAATGTCAAGCGTCCTCTTGCCAGCTGCCCCCTCTTCTCCTTCTTATGTCAGCACTAGAGTAAATGCAGGTTGAAGTGCTGACATATTCACTACTTTGAGTTACTTAAAAGCAAGATAAGTAATCTAAACTTCACCTCCTATGCTACTACATATACATGCTCAACATATTACAAGTAGCATGATGAGAAAGTAGGGAATGTGGCAGGAAGCATAAAAGGTTTCTTGCATTACGTTCATGGAAATGTAACATACATTGAGTATGGATGTGGGAGTGATGTGGTGACCTAGAGGTGGAGCTCTCGCCTCACAATCAGGAGGCTGTGAGTTCGATCCTAGGTAGAGGCAGATATTTTTCTCTGGGCACAATGAGAATATATCTGCTGAACAAAACTCCACACTGGGGACAGGAAGAGCATCCGGCCATTAAACACTCTGCTAGCTCCATTCTGTTGCCCAGACTCCACCCCGCAAGGGATTATGGGGTCATTAAAAGATGATGATGATTGAGTATGGATGTGATTAGAGATATGTTTAGGATGAAGGATATGGTAGAACACTTTCTTTTCCATAAAGAAAGTTGTAAATAAATAATGTTCTATATGTTTCAAAGTCTAACAATTGTTTTAAAAGTCTTTTAACATTATTTAGATGATTTTTAATGTCACTTCTCAAGGAAACATTCCATGAAAACATATGTTCAGAAAAATCATTATGAAATTCTATTATTAATATGTATTTATTTATTTAATATATATGACTACCCACCTCAGCAGGCAGTGGTCCTGATTCCAAGCTTAGCACTAATTTTTTTGCATTTCTGCATATCTAATGTACTAAAAAGAACATTGGCATCCTGTATTGATAACCTGTAAACGATCAGCAGAGTTTTGGAATGTGCTGGAATGGATCTCAAGGGACACTTACTCAAAGGCTTTCTTGCTTTCACTGTTCCAACAGAACTTCCTTCAGGGGCATCTTCAGTGATGGAAAAGCTGTAAGATGAGTGCTCAAAGACAGCAGGAGCCACAGCAGTTTGAAAGATCCCCACAGTTACATCCGCATCAACATCAGACCTAAGACCCCCACCATCCTGAGCAGAAACAATCAGCAGCACACTGGAACAATCTGCATTAGTCAGGGATGATATCAAATAAACAGTTCCTGGGGGGAAAAAGATAAAATAATGAACCGATATATTAATTGTAGAACATTTAAATGCAAAAGTTTTGCTAAAACTAAGTCTAAAGGATCTGAATCTGTTATTATTTTTGTTGTTGTCGTTGTTAGTTGCGAAGTCGTGTCCGACCCATCGCGACCCCATGGACAACGTTCCTCCAGGCCTTCCTGTCCTCTACCATCCTCTGTGTTGAGTATTGAATGGCAGATTTGAACGGACCAATCAGGGACAAGAGCGGGAAATTCATAGGACAGTCAGTGGCTGAAGCCGCGGACAGCTCCTAGCTATAAAAGGAGCTGCTGCGGCTAGGATTGCCATTGCGATTTACGGAGCTAATAAAAGTGTTAGACTCTACTGCGTGTCCTGTCCTTTCTTGCACCCATGACCTAACACTCTGGAGTCCATTTAAGCTCACGCCTACTGCTTCAGTGACTCCATCCAGCCGTTCTCTCGTTCTCTGTCGTCCCCTTCTTCTTTTGCCCTCAATCTTTCCCAGCATTAGGCTCTTCTCCAGTGAGTCCTTCCTTCTCATTAGGCAGCCAAAATATTTGAGTTTCCTCTTCAGGATCTGGCCTTCTAAAGAGCAGTCAGGTTTGATCTCCTCTAGGACTGATCGGTTTGATCGCCTTGCAGTCCAAGGGACTTCTTCTACAGCACCATAGCTCAAAGGCCTCAATTCTTTGTCACTCAGCCTTTCTTATGGTCCAACTTTCACAGCCTACATACTAATGAAGTGGATATTGCAATTTATTATTTTTATATGGTGTTTAAGTAGTATAAATGTACACGTCTTACAAAATTAATGACACCTGCAAAGGGACTGTAAGCACTCCTGAGCTATACTTTGTGACATGCTCTTCCATATGATAGGGACTATGTCAAATAAGGCCCAGGAGTTTATGGCTTCACTGAGTTTATCCTCTGTGAACCTAAACCACATAGATAAACACGTTAGCCTTGTTTTTACTCTGGAGTAATTGCCTCTCTCTATTGGACACACTGGGTGGTGCCAAGATCCCTAGAGTCCCAGCTGAGAAAGCTAAAGATCAAATCTGATTTGAGTATGTTTGAGTCTATTTCAAAGTGGAGCATTTTCATATTTTCATCTCCTACTGCATCAGCAGATTGTTAGGTCTGTCTTTGAGCGGCCCTGTTTAGGATGGCCAGTTACCTGCTCCCACAGAGCTGTACTGACAGTTAGCACAATGTTTTGTCAGCAAAGTCACTCACATTTAGTGAGTCTTCACTGGACCTGGGCTGGACCTAGGGTAATGACTAAGGCATTTTCTTGCCATGTTTTCTGGGATTCAATCTAGCCTGTGTCCTCTGATCAAATAGTTAGGGAATTTTATAGGATGTCCTCTATCTTTTGTTCCTCTTGCATCATTTAAGGGGGGAGGGGTGGTTAGCTTCAAACTTTAATTCCTAAATTAGTCTCTAGCAAAGTTTCGTTTTCCTAGTATTGTGCTATGTTTGTTTTTGCTGGGGTCAATGTAGGTTGCTACAAATGATAATCACTTTCTTAAAGGATACCCAAGGATTATGTTAGAAGATGGGTCGCAGATGTCAAGGCACCTATTTCTGTGAAGTTAAAATCACAGTGAATCTTTTTGTGCTCTTTAGACTGCATCAAGTGATTGAAATCCAGTTGATGTAAACTTAAATCCTAAAAATTACTCATTCAGAAGGATATTTCTTTATCCTAATACTTAAAAAAGACATCTTATTTGGTCTATTTTAAAAGTGTGATCTACAAAGTTTCTTATAATTGTATCTCCCTTTTATTCTAAGAGATAATTTAACAAAGAGTATGTTCAATTTCTAGGCATTTCCCATCCAGGCCTATGCCTATTCTGCTTCAGTAAAATTCTGCATCAGATGCTCCAGCAGTATAAACAATTGTATCCGTAATTTAAAAACAAACAAATCATTTTTAAAGTGTCAATCCAAAATCAAATATTGCAAGTACTTATCGTATTTTTCGGAGTATAAGACGCACCCTTTTCCCCCCTAAAAGAGGGTGGAAATGTTGGTATGTCTTATACACTGAATACAGCCATTTTTGGCCTCCCGAAGCCCCGCCCCGCTCATTCCATTTTTGTGAAAAATGGGCCCGTTTTTCACAAAAACGGGGTGTGCAGAGGGTTTGGGAGGCCTGAAGAGTGCTCCTGGGTGCCAGGGAGGGAAAAAACTTTTTTTCCTCTTACTTACCTCTTGAAATCTTGGTGCGTCTTATACACAGGTGCGTCTTATAGTCCAAAAAATACAGTATTTGTTTATTTTTTAAAATTCACGTTCCCACAATAACATGCAATCATAATTATAATGCATTATATATGATTCCTATCATACCTGTAGATGGGTCCACTTTGAAAAGGGAAGAAAAATATCCCGGAACCAGTTTATATGTCACAGTTCCATATAACCCAGAATCTTTATCTGTAGCAAGAAGTTTAGTTATTTCTGTTCCTGGCTGTGTATGACTGCTGATGTTTATCACATAAATTACAGGGTTGAAGATAGGAAGATTGTCATTTATATCTTCAATTACTATGTGAACAAAAGCTTGGGCACTTAGTCCACCCTGTTAAATCCAAAATCAAAACAATTTGTAAGCCAATTTCAAATATAACAAACACCTTTCAAATTGCTAGAGATCAGTTAACCTAAGGTATCTTAAAAGCAGTGTGAAATCTGAACCGGTTTACTACTTTTAATGCTTTTAAAAGTTAAAAAAAGGCTCTGATGATTTTTTTTTTACTTTTTAAAAACATATTTACTACTATTACTTTTTAATGCCTAAAAAGGAAAAATCTGCTGTATAAAATAACATTATCAGAAAATTATTTAGAGTTTGCGTTCATTGTTTTTACATTCTGAGAGGGAAATTTGTTGAAGTGATTTTAAAGCAGAATCTAAAAGAAAAAGCAGAATCTAATCTGAGCAAGGATTAGTCAAGCATATTTTGTAACTTTAACTGAAAGGTTTATTTACAAGGAATATATGGCCTCATATACTTTTCTAGGGAAGAAAGGCAGGAATAAAGAGTATTTGAGTTTAATGAACTCATAAACAAAGAGCAGGAAGAATGTAAGGGAACGCAGAGCAAATCCCTTTCTCTCTATCTATGGCCCACTGGTCCTTGTATTCAATAGGTTGTGAGATGAGGAATATCAGTGTATCTGAAGTACTGTACATATCCAATAGATATATGGGAGGTTTAAGCAGCTATCAGCATTATCCTTTAATGAGCCTTTCAATTTTTTTCCTTCATTGGTTTCCTATGATTGCATCCTTTAAATTGCCTTTCTGTAGCTGTAAGGATGACATTTTTAAAAAGCGAAACTTACCCCATCAATGGCTTTTACTAATAAATCATAGGTAGATGGATCTTCTTCCCTGTCAATATCCTGAGACGCGTATATACAGCCAGTGTTTACATCAATCTGAAATGCTTCCAATTTTTCATAGCTATGGAATCCATTATAAAGAAAATATTCAATATATCCAAAATAGCCTGAATCTTGATCTGTTGCTTTGACCTGCAATAGTATAAAGAAAACAAAATCTCATTAATTCTTACATACCTGTTAACACATCCAAAACATTACTTAAGCAAGCAATATCTGTATTTCTCCAAGCTAAGTCTGTATCTCTTTGGCCCCATTTTATCTTCTTTCTTTGGCTATGGAACTTTTATTTGCTGCTCAGCTCCATGAAATAGTAATTAATTCAAAGCTAGATTTCATCTGGAAACACCAGAAAGCTGCAGAGTTTAAATTAGGGCAGTTAATTCATGCAAAGAACACTTAATTAATCCTTCCACTTAGTATCTCAAATTTAGTCCCATAGCAAATCTTTTAACGATGCTGGCAGGACAGCTACACATCTCCACCTCAGTGGACTGGGCAACAAATACTAGCAAGTAGTGAAATTGACAAAAATATGCCACTTTCTGCTCTCTGCAGATAAGCTGCCTGCATAGTGCACTTAGATTTTTTTTTAAAAAAAATAGTCTCTTTTTGATGTGGAATATGGATTAAGGAATTTTTGTTACTGTAAATCTGTCACAATTAATAAGGGGCGACTATCTTTAAAGCTGTGTGAAGTTGAAATAGTTATGGAATCTAATGTTGCAATATCAACTCTATAATAGCTTTTGTATATATAGTATAATATACTGTATAATTTTGTTGGAAGAAAGAGACGTAAATAAACATGCTGGATAGCTACTTGCAAAGAAAGGTAGTTTTATTCAGCAGCGTTACATGGAGTATACCAGCCAAAGCAGGGGTGAAATCCAACAGGTTCTGATAGGTTCTGGAGAACCGGTAGCGGAAATTTTGAGCAGTTCAGAGAACCGGCAAATACCACCTCTGGCTGGCCCCCGAGTGGGGTGGGAATGGAAATTTTGCAATATCCTTCCCCCAGGAGTGGGGAAGGAATGGGGATTTTGAAGTATCCTTCCCCTGGAGTGGGGTGGGAATGGAGATTTTGCAGTTTCCTTCCCTTGCCACGCCCACCAAGCCACGCCCACAGAACCAGTAGTAAAAAAAATTTGGATTTCACCACTGAATCAAAGGTAGGCTACAATGTTAGAATGCTGAGAGTGGTAGTACTTATAATATATTTTAATTGTGAAATAATGGACTTTGAGTGAAATATGTGCAAATTGAGGTGTTCCTGTTCTGGAGCATGTGAAGTCCAGAGAGGAAGATCATTTATAGCCTGTGGAATGTGTTGGTCTTAATTGTGTAGATCTTTTCCTAGGTGTGGATTTTTATGAGGTGTCCGGCATCACGGTGCAGAGTTGTGATATTTCCCTTATCTTACAGAAGATTCTGTTTTATGTATGTATGCCAGTGTCAGCTGACATTTGGAGAGGTGCTTAATTAATTGCATCCCAAGTGCCCATGTGAGCAAAAAAAAATAAGCAGTTTATTTGTAACAGGAAGGCCTGAAGGAACGTTGAACATGGGGTCGTGATGGGTCAGACACAACTTTGCAACTAACAACAATTTTATTGTTTATTTTGAGGTTGCCAATGCGGTCAGCAGTTTTTGTTGTGTGATTAGCAGAGATGACAGGAAGGTTTTCAGCTTCTAACAACATTTTAGAAGCGAAGTCTCAATTGTATTTGTGTTAACATGGCTTTGAAATGTTTATAATTTTACGATGAAATAATATTGTAATAAACTACTTTTATGTTAGGGCTGATAGAATGTTAATATTCTGTATAAATTATGCTTTAGATCTTTAATGGCTTCTCACATGTGTCTTTCCAGCCATCCTTTGAAATATTAACATTACTTTAGACTGTAGATGCTCAGTTTAAGAAATGTGTAAAGAAATACTTATTTAGAATTTATTTAAAAAAAAACCTTAAGAAATGAAATACCTCAAGCAATTTAAAATTCTTTATGAATGAAACTTTGTAGATTAAGACACATTAATGGTCAAATGAAATAATGTTTATAAATTGAAAATAATATTTTATTCTATAAATCCAACCTGACACTATTAATTTTAATAACATTAATATCCGTAAGAGAACAGTGCTTAAAAATATGCAATAAAAACAGATGAGTTGAAAACATGCACAGTCTATATATGATAATTATTCTAAGAAATCGAGAGTGTCACAAAGCATGGTCTGTTTCACTTGATCTTTTTCTTTTAAGAGTATATGGAAAATGTAAATCCAAGCCAACCTTACAGCTTGTCTCATTTATGTAAATTTAAAAAAGAAACAATGCAGTTTGCAAAGTATAGTATTTCTTCCAAAACATCTTGTAACCATATAAATTTATTTTCCTTACATGTCTCTTCATAATAAGCTTTACCTAGATTTGACCTCACTAAACATCACACGCTTTCTATAATCATAGGTAAGAGACAATAACTTCCATTTTCATATACAGCACATCTTCTTAACCAAACCAAATGAATAAACTAAATTCTCATACATCCATAAGAGAAGAACAGGCTGATCTGGAAAGCATGGTTAAACATATAATCAGTTTGGAATCTTTGCGTTGACACAAGAGACTAAGTCCAGCCCCCATAAATTCCGTTGATCCTTATCAAGTGTCAATTTAGCTTTGACTGTTAGTTGACTACATTCTTGAACAGAGATAGTACTGATACCGAGGGGTGAAATCCAGCAGGTTCTGACAGTTCTGGAGAACCAGTAGTGTAAATTTTGAGTAGTTTGGAGAACCGGCAAATACCACCTCTGGCTGGTCCCAGAGTGGGGTGGGAATGGAGATTTTACAGTATCCTTCCCCTGGAGTGGGGTGGAAATGAAGATTTTGCAGTATCCGTCCCCTGCCACACCCACCAAGCCATGCCCATCAAGCCACACCACGTCCACCAAGCCACGCCCACAGAACCGGTAGTAAAGAAATTTGAATTTCACCACTGCTGATACTGTCTATTCAAGACAATTTATATTAATTGGAATTGAATTTGCCTTACTGACTCAAGTTGTTAAAATTCCTCTTTAAAATAAATATATATAATTACAAAATTCACAAGAAAATATCTGGGAGAAAAGATTTTTAAGAGTGCCTTTTTAATGTACTTCTTTTACTGACAACTAGCAATGTGCATAGTGCGGTGTGGGGTTAAAAAGGCGATATGATTGCAGCATGGCAAATGAAGCCCCAACTATTTTGTACATGTATCAACACGTTCAAAGAGGCAATGTTTCAATTATGATGCTTCAATTGTATTCTTGCCTATTTTGACAAACACTCTTCCGTTCCCAATGCAGTTGTTAACAATCTAGAGACGTGATATTTATATTAAATAACCTTGAAGTGATAATCATGAGATAAAAAGGTTTGGAACATTTCAACCCTCTGGAAGAAATGCTTCAAATGTTGTTATGATGTGCTGTCTGCTATTCAGAAAATCATACTCCATATACGCATTATGGCACTATGCTAAATAGTAGCTGGACTAACAATAGGTATTAATTTGGAAATGTAGAAACAATTCTGTTATAAGTATTCAAAAGCTTCAGCTGGCACAAAAAGCAATCGTGCAGGCGACCATGAGTGATAGTCATTCAGCACGTGACACTTCTGCTCTGTGAATTGCATTGGTTGACAGTTTGCCTCTAGATACAATTGGATACAACCCTCATGGCCTGGGACCATGTTACTTACAGGACCAACTCTTGTCAGTGTAGATATATTCATGAACTGGAATAGTCATGGCAACAAGGTCAGCCAATGGGGACTGTTTGGTAACTGAAACATAGTATTGCTGTGTGAGCCACAAGAGACAGCTAGGAGCCTGGGCGTGGCTTAGCTCAACTGTTCTGTATATAGGAGAAGTCTTGTCTCTGCTGTCCCCAGCCTGTTTTTGTACCTACTTACAATCTCTTCTCTCTACCACGTTGGAAAAAGCAGCATGGGTATTGTAGATTTGTCTTATGTGTTATTATATATATATATATAAAGAAGTTTTGAATCCTGCTGGATTTTCTGATTGTGTGTGCTGCAACAAACTCTTGACATCTCTCCCCAGTGGTATCCATCAGTGGAGTTAGATCTATCAGGAGAGCCATATTCTACATCCCGCCTTGAGGCAATGTCAAGATACCTTTTTTGCTATGGTGTCTACCCTCTGGAAATTAGACTTGCCCAAACCTGCTGGCTTTTTGTAGGGTACTAAAAACCCAACTTTGCCAATTTGGGATCCTGATAGCATGGGTGAGCCTGTTTCATGACTAGTTTGTATATTTATGAGTTTCTCTATTGCTATTTTTATGTCATTTTTTGTCTTTAATTGTGGCTATTTTTATTGTTTTTCACTCTACTTTAATGATAGAGTAGGTGAGATCTCTGTTTGTGATCTACTGCCTGGTTGACCCATGTTTTAAATCAACACCAGGAAGAGAAATTGTCAGGTCTTCCTGTTTTCCTGAATAGCATATCATTTGTTTATAACAAACATGAGCCATGAACTCACAAGCTTCCCTTCTGATTTTAATAGATGAATAGGTACAGGTGGTCCTCGTCTTACAACAATTTGTTTACTGACCGTTTGAAGTTAGAAAGGCACTGAAAAAAGTGACTTATGACTGTTTTCACACTTACCACCATTGAAGCACCCCCATGGTCATATGATCAAAATTCAGAAGCCTGTATTTCCTTTCCCTGTGGCTCATATTTCATTGCCAAATGGCTTAATGAGACAAACAGCTTGCATATTGTATATCTTTCTATGCGTATTCAGTGGTGGGATTCAAAAAAATTTACTACCGGTTCTGTGGGCGTGGCTTGGTGGGCATGGCAGGGGAAGGATACTGTAAAATCTCCATTCTCATCCCACTCCAGGTAAAGAATACTGTAAAATCTCAATTCCCTCCTGATCAGCTGAGACTCGGGAGGCAGAGAATAGATGGGGGCGGGGCCAGTCAGAGATGGTATTTACTGGTTCTCCAAACTACTCAAAATTTCCACTACCGGTTCTCCAGAACTGGTCAGAATCTGCTGAATACCACCTCTGTGCATATTCTTTATTATATGCTCACATCCTTTTTTTACCCTCCCTTAACAATAGAATCTCCTTTAATGATAGAATATAAGTAAATAATTATCTAAAGTAAATCTAAGCATCTAATTTTAGTCTGGTTAATCTTTTCTGATATGGGGTGAGCCTTCCAAAGCGTGTAGGGAGTTGTGGGGAGCTGATTTCCTCTGTACCACTTTGGCTCATTGAGAGGAGAAATTTGTCTTACACTGGGTTTGCATTAAACTCCTACTATTTATAATTATACTTGGTGTCTTTTCTTGTGTTCAGCTTTCTTGCTATACAAGCTGCAAATAATATATTAACCAGCAATATGATGTTTTATATTTCTTTTGTTGCTGGATTGCTAACTTGTGATCATTTTATAGTTAATTATTTTTGTAGTTGTAATTGGTAACTTTTTTTGTATTTTGGTATTTTTATGTCACTTTATTGTTGGGAAGTGCTCAGAGCCAGGTGGAATTGGGAGCATTCCAATAAATAAAATAAACAAATTGAGTAAGTTGAATAAAATTAAATCAATGTAATGCAATCAAAAGATTCTGATAATATCAATATCTATTCCATTATTTTTGCTATAGGAAGAACACATTGCCCAGTAAATTCCTTGAATGTGCCAATTCAGCAATATTTCATGAGGCAACTGGGAAGTAAATCCAGACTCAGATAGCTTGTTTTAATACTATCAGTTTCACACACCATATTCCATATAAAAATTGTTAAACTGGATGCTGAATTTGCAAATATTTATTTATTTATTATTCATATTCCTATGCTGCCTGAGCCAGTGAGATTTGATCCACTGATCTGCTGAACTAGCAGGCAGCTGAAGTAGCTGCAGTACTGCACCCTAACCACTGCGCCACCTCGGCTCATTACAGCATGCTACATATCAATCAAGGTTATCCTCACATATTCAAGTCTGCTATTTGAGACATGTAGACATTTGCCACCCCTGGCCTTACACCAGGCTGAGCTATGTTTATATGCATCACTCTAACAACAAAATACTTCAAAATAAATTATTGCTGAAATTAACAGATAAAGACTCTGGAAATATTAATCAGATACATGGAAACCAATAGGGGAAAGAGAGAAAGTGACAAACATGCATCATGAACCAAATACAGCAATTTATGCATTTGTATCAGATATTGGAACAAATATACAAAGGCAGGATTTGCATCAGGCCATCACCAATATGCTTGTTGTCATTTTTGTGACATCATGGCTTGCTGTTAATGCTTTTTTTCTTCCACTGTAAAATGAAGATTGTTTATAACACCAAATTAATGACATACAGATTTACAGTACAGATTTAATTTGGGAAATATATGCTGTTCTTTCATTTTTGACTTTTTAAATGAAAACAGCATGTTTCAGCAGTCTAGTAGCAGCATAAAACCATTATGAAGCTTTAATGATGCAAAAACTGTACAAAGGTCTGGAACTTCAAAGGCATATTTATGAAGAAAACACATGAAAAATATTATCCCCAGATCTATGAATCTTAACTCAAAAATCATCAAACGAAACAATAAAAAATACTGGCCAAACATATACTGTTTTGCATAAACAATTTTTGGTTTTGAACCATTAGAAAAAAAAAAATTCAAACAAAGATTTGAAAGGAATTACTTGTGTAAAATCAAACAATATGAATAAAGAATTTATTATAGGATAAATTAATTATTCTCTGGAATTTTTAGTGGTATAATTTTATCCACCCTCATTTTTTCCATGTGCACTGTACTTTGAATTGAAAAATAATCATCAGTTTTCTGTCTCTACTTTTCTATGTTACTTGCTCTCACACTATTAAAAATGGAATATGTTGTACTCAGATTCCCAACAGATATACATATATTTGATTGGTTTATACCCATTGTCCATTAGAACTTATTTCTTAAGATACCAAACTTCAGTGTTCACCAATACGCTCAGTGTCAATGAAGCTACACAGAATGTCTGATATTTTTATTTATTTATTTATTTATTTATTTATTTATTTATTTATTTATTTATTTGTCAAGTACATATTAGATAATATATATAAGTATAAGCATAAATTGAATACATAAAATGAATACAATTAAAGGGAACATTAGGACAGGGACGGTAGGCACGCTGGTGCTCTTATGCACGCCCCTTACAGACCTCTTAGGAATGGGGTGAGGTCAACAGTAGACAGTTTTAGGTTAACGTTTTGGAGGTTTTATTCCAGTCCACGAATAGATTTGTTTTCATGCTTTAAAGCTTGCCTACTAGTTATATACTAATACAAAGCTACTTAGAGTTACTTGTCTTGATCTCTTTGAAGCTAAAGCTTTTATCAAAGCCACTATATTAAAGTATAGACTACGACTGATAGTTATACGAAACAGCACATGAAACTGGCAATGGGCTGCATTACCAAAGAAATGGCAAGGTAATGTGCAATGTTATTTTCCACATGTCAAGATCAGAGACAGTTCCATGTGAGTGTGGAAAGGAAGACCCCAAAAAGGTTTAGAATTCCATGTGGAATTCTGCAAGAGATTTGATCTTAAATCTATATAAAAGAATGAAGTATGGCTGCAGAGAGGCATATTTCGAAGTACAGTCTTCAGAAAAGAATAGACTCTTAGTGAAATGAGTCTATTCTCTGGTGTTTTTGGCATACAGTATGTTTCAATAATGTATTCTGCTGCTGCACTACAGGGTGATCGTTTGAATCACCAATATTTCTGTGGCAGAGTCAATAACACCTACATATGCAGAAGACAGTTTAAGTGTCAGAAAAATTCATCACCAGAACTCCTTCTGATTCTCATTCCTGTTAATACCCAGTTTCTGGAGTGCTCTAGAAAGAATGCAACTGAGAGTCTAGAAAGAGCACAGAGAAGAATAACAAAGATGATCATGGAGCTGGAGGTTAAAACATACCATGAACAATTGCAGGAACTGTCTAAGTCTAATGAAGTAAAGGACTAGGGGTGAAATGATAGCAGTCTTCCAATATTTTAGAAGCTGCCATAGTGAAGAGGGGATCAACCTGTTCTCCAAAGCATTTGTGGGCAGGGCAAGAAGTAACAAATGGACTTATCAAAGAAAGATCCAACCTAAACTTCCTGATAGTGAGAACAATTAATCAGTGAAATGGCTTGCCTCCAGAAGTTAAGGGTGCTCCATCACTGGAAGTATTTAAGAAGTGTTTGGATAGCTATTTCTCCAGAATGCTATGAGGTTTCCTGCTTGAACAGGGGATTGAATTAAGAGACTTCCAAGGTTCCAGCCCTGTTATTCTGTTATTAGGTTCCTGTTATAACTTATTAACTATATTTTATCCTGGTTACTACTATACAGGCAAAATAACTAGATTAAAAGGAGTGTCAAAAACTCTTGATTTCCCCCACTACCCTCAAAGCTAGCACATGGACATATCCCAATGATACTTTATGTGCAGTCCTTCTCCCCCAAACTCCACTCAGCTTAAAACATGCAAATAAGATTATTTGCCACTTAATGCACAGATGATGATTTAACAAAAAATTCTTAGGAAATATCCTACAAATACCACCCTGTGTCTCTAATGTTACTCTCTGCTGTGAAATGGGGTCAATTAAGATTGAGCTGAAAATCTGGTTCATCTTCTTTGCATGTTGGCTTATTTTTTTTCCCCATAGGATTGATTCTTCCTGTCATTAGCAGACAATTTTAGCTGTGGGTACAAGAGGTAATATCCTTGATTAATTTCATTTTTATGGTTTTTCACAAGATGGTCTCCTTCCTTTAGGACAGGGGCGTCAAACTCAATTTCACTGAGGGCCACATCAGGATTGGGTTTGACCTTGGAGAGCCGGGGGGGGGGCATGTCCATGATGGGCGTGACATGGGACCGCACCTCCACAGACATGGTTTTATAAACTTATAAAAATAGAGAGGCATACATTTCTGTGATTTTGTTTTTTTAATACTTACTTGATCTACTTGATCACCTTATGAGAGAGAGACCAGATCAAGAAACTGATTCCATGCGAAGACTAGAACTATAAATTTTTGACATAGGCTATAGTAGCAGATTCTGCAAGCCTGAAAGGTAAAATATTTTACTTTTCTTCCCTTTTATAACTTTCTGAATCAAGGACTGCCTTCTGCAGTAATGGAAGGCCTCCTGGACCACTCCAAAGGCCCCATTTTGGCCTGGAAGGCCTTCTGGACCACTCCGGAGGCCCCGCTTTGGACCTAGGCGGCCTCCTGGACCACTCCAGAGGCCCCGCTTTGGGCCTGAGAGGCCTCCTGGACCACTCCAGAGGCCCCGCTTTGGGCCTGGAAGGCCTCCTGGACCACTCCAAAGGCCCCATTTTGGGCCAGGAAGGCCTTCTGGACCACTCCAGAGGCCCCGTTTTGGGCCTGAAAGGCCTGCTAGACCACTCCAGAGGCTCCACTTTGGGCCTGGAAGGCCTCCTGGACCACTCCAGAGGCTCCACTTTGGGCCTGGAAGGCCTCCTGGAGGACTCTGGATGCTAAAAGCAGTTGCGGGGGGCGCCCCCACCTGCACCCCATTTTTGCTAGCAGAGGCAACGCGGGCTGGTCCTTTGCTATTTCCAGACTGGCCCTGCAGGCTAGATCTAAGCATCCTGCGAGTCGGATGCAGTCCGCGGGCCTCGAGTTTGACACCCCTGCTTTAGGATATGAAGAAGCAGGCAAATCACTAGCCAGCAATATCAGTAGCAAATGCAGTGACCCAAATGTTGATTGGCACCAGGTTTTCCGACCATATAACTAGCCTATTTGTAGTAATAGTAATTCAAATTACTGATCTTCATTTTGAAAGTCTTGTATCATTATGAATAATACCTCTTCACTGGTATCGTTTGGTATAGGAAATTATCTTTTATGTAGAAGATAATCTTTGCTATAAGCAGATAATGCATCAGACTCAACTGTTGTGGCTCCGTCCTCCGAGCCTATCTTATCGGAGGAAGAAGGCTCCGAACATGAAGGAGAGGAGACGGCCAGGCCTCCCTCTCCAGGACCCTCCTCTCTGGCAATGCCTCAGGTGTCTCCCGAAGGAGAAGAGATTGGCCAGGAGCCAGGTGTTTCCGAGCCGTCGGATAGTGACGAAGAAACATTGTAGTTGGACCCACGCCAGCGTCGGAGAGACAAGCGTGCGCAGCAGAAAAGGAGGCGTGCCAGAGATTAAGCTGAGTCACTGGACCACACCCCACAGGCTATAAAAGGGAGTGTGATGGCCATTCGGACTCTGTGACGGACAAAGCTAATCTCCACGGAGTTGCTGCCAAGTTCCTTATCACTGACGTTGAGTGTTTGAAGAGTTTATTTAACCCTTGGCTGGCTGGTTGGGTGTGTGCGTGGTACGGGGACAGAACATCAACAAAGCACGTCAGTTCCATGGTAATACTGTGTTTCCCCGAAAATAAGACAGGGTCTTATTTTCTTTTGAACCCCGAAATAAGGGCTTGGCCTTATTATCGGGGGGTCCAGCAGAGAGAGGCTCCCTCTGTGCACCATCAAGCCCCACCCCTCCTGCAAGGGGAGAATGTGAGCGGCCCAAAGGCACCAAGCCATGCGAGCGCCTGTTCCCTCCGCCACTTGCACGCCTCCCAGGCCTCACCATGTTGATGTGGGCGAAGCCGGTGAGCACCCGGCTGGAAGCCGCTGGAAATGGAGAAGGCGCCCTTCGGGCCAGCCGCCTGCTGCCAAGTCTTCCGGGAGCCGGGGCAGAGAGTCTTCCGGCAGCCAGACCAAAGAGGTGGCAAAGGGCAAAGTGAGGTGCAGCCCCGCAGGGGGAGACCGTGCTGCTGCCACCGCCATCCAAGCACTGAGGATGATTTCCTCTCCAACTTTCAAACCCCAGCTGGGAGCTGCTGTAAGCGGAGAAGAAGCCGGTCGGGTCAGCCACCTGCTGTGAGTCTTCCAAGAGCCAGGGCAACCGCATGGAGTTGGAACCATAGAGTGGGAAGCGCACTCCCAGAGCGGCCACTGCCGAAAGACTGCGTCGGTTATTTATAATTCCTTCTAATCTTTCCAATTCTAAAAAGGGAAGAGCTAAGATTATAGTTAAATTCAAACTATATACTGACATACACAAACACAGGTTTCTCAGCATTTATCTATGTTTTCACTATCAAAAACCTCTACAATTCTTAATTTAGATTTCTATAAAACCATGGTGAACAAAGCTATTTAGAGTCATTTGCCATAAGATATAAAATGCTATTTCTGCACTTTCAAAGCAACAGAAACATGGAACAGAATAAAAACAAATTCAATGTATAACAGCTTTAAATATTTTCTCTATGTGGAAATATACATCCAGTACTTTGAACATTACATTAAACCATATGCATTACATGGGTGGGAGTTGTAAGAACAATAAAGCATGCCTAAGTTGTTTGTCTCAAGCATGTCTAGGAGGTTTAAATGACTGCCCTTCCTTTCACTTTTTTCCCAAATGTAGTCCCATGAGTGGGAATAGAGCAGACTTAAGCGTGACGGCCCTTGCATAAAGTGGAAGAAAACTACTGCTTGGGAGTCAATGTGGGAGACAGACGCATCAATCAGAAATGAAAAACGTGTGCATTTGCTTATTCTGTTAATAAAACATACCTAAAGCAGTATTAATGGTTGCCTGCTTACTATATTTGAGGCTTCAAAGAGACAATTCTAAATATGTAGACAGTTAGGTAAAGTGTCTTAAATTACATAAAATAGAATTTACTGTATTTTTCGGGGTATAAGACACACACACCCCCCCGAAAAGAGGCTGAAAAATTTGGGTGCGTCTTATACTCTGAATGTAGCTCCGCCCACCTGCCGGCCCCCACCCTTTGGTCTCCGCGCGACCTCTTCCTTTCTGCAGAAATTGCCAGACAATGGCTTGTGTTTTTGGGCTCCGCACGTCGTGTTTTCAGCTCCAAACGTTCTGTTTGAGAGCCCTTCAAAGCTGCAGGGATCGCCAAAGCACATCGCCATCGATTGCTGCCTGAAAACGTGACGTGTTTGGAGGCTTAAAACGCAATGCACGGTGCCCAAAATGGCTACTGCTATATCTTATCCCTTCTGAGCTTCACTGGAGCTCCCTCCGATGATCAGCTTTTTTTTTTTTTTTTTTTTTTTTAGCTTTAATTTATATGCTTTGAAAGCTGTGGTTTCAAAGCTTTTTTCAACCCTAAGGAGGTGCTAGTGATTTCTGCGCTTCGCCTGCTTTTCTCATTGCTGTTCCCTCCGACGATCAGCTGTGCTTTAGAAGCTGTTTTTAAACCCCAACTGGGGGCAAACTAATGTGCTGAAGCTGACCAGGCTAAGGACTCTAGCCAGATGAATACCTGGTAGGCAGAATTTTTTTTCCCTATTTTCCTCCCCAAAAACTAAGGTGTGTCTTATACTCCAAAAAATATGGTAAGTATAAGAAAAGTATGCTTTACTTTAAAAACTGCTTTGTTTGGTCCCATAAGAAGGAAATATTTATCAAAGCAGAACAGACAAAGGCATTTTAAAAGAAGAATGTTTTGCAAAAAAGCACTCTTCTAAATCAGTGCTTCTCAAGCATGTTGGCCTCAGGACACATTTACATTCATAAAAATGCCTGGGGTTTAGGTGTGTTACATATAAATATCTGCTGTATTAGAAATTAAATCTGAAAATTTTTTTAAGTATTTATTTATTTGACTTTGTGGACCCTCCTGAAAGGGTCTTGGGGATCCCAGGAGTCTCCAGAACCCCTGTTCCAAACAAAATTCTTAATGGGAAATACTTTTTAAAAGTATACTTTGAATTTAGTTGCACTGGCACCTGCCATAGTTAGGTAGAAAATTAAGGGTTTCAAAATCCGCACCTGTCAAAGTCCATAAACACTACATGTATTTTGAAATCTGTGGAAAAAAGAGAATATAACATCATTAGCCCTGTTTAAAAATCAGAATATTATATGGGATTACAAATGACAGAATAGCAGTGCTTAAACACCCAAAGAATTTACATAGCATAACAAAATTGACTTATTACTATTTACTTAACATCTATCATTTAAATCTAGTGTGCTCCATGATTGTGGTATTCCAGCTGTAACCATAAACAAAGGTTTGTTTTGATTTTCTTTATATGATGAAACAAAACTAAATCAATTTTCTAATCCCAATAATAAGGACTACACTATCTAGTCATCTTCAACCATATAAAATGTTGATAGTATACAGTAAGCAAAGCACTACTTTTTCCCAGCATATTGCAGCTTTCAAAGAGGAAAAACACGTCCAATTTTTATTTAACCAGCAAAAATATAAGGTTCCCATGAGCTGAGCATGCTTCTTTGTAATTTTCTGGGCAAAACTATGAGAGAGGTGTGCTACTGTCTTCTTCTGGATTTGTTTTTTTCCCTTCATAATCTAGCCTTTGGATGTAATGGGAGGCTAGCGTAAGCTCATACATTCTCATTCCATTATTCCACACAGAGATTCTGCAGGTCACAGAGGTCTAACCCTAACCCAAGCCAAACTGTATAAGCAAAATAAAGAGAGCACCTGCAAGAGATTGTTGGTGTTTTACATTTACAGTGCACGAGTCTTTGGCTATGCTTACTGGTAAATCTTGAGGCACGATAGCTCAATGGCTTAATGATGCTGGATATAGTTTCTGCATCAGCGGTTCGAGTCCTAGCACTGCGTGTTGGGGTGAGCTCCCATCACTCGCGTCAGCTTCTGTCCACCTAACAGTCTGAAAGCATTTTTTATGCAAGTAGATAAAATAGGTACCACTTGGAGAGTGGGGGGGGGAGGGGTGACGAGCTGGTGCTCCATGCAGACAGTCAGATTCCTGCCCTCTGAACCTTCCTAGTTGCGGTGCCTGTTTTCGAGGTGGCTCAGGGGAGGCCTTGAATGATGCTGCAGGAAGACCTGCTTATCTTTCTTTCTGATGCGAAGCCAGCTTGCCCCCTTGTGAATTGTGCAAGCATGTACCTGACTGAGCTGGTAAACAAGCAGCCAAACTACTGCTCTGCAATTGCATTATAGTTTCCTGGCTAATGAAATAATGCCATATGCTATCAACAACAACAATAACAACAACAACAACAACTGGCAATCCCAATATATTTATAGAGGATCAGATTGGGGATACACTATGCACTTTCCAGCAGCGGTTGGCTTCTATCCAGATTACATTAAGCATTCTAGGAAACCAAGGACTCAGTTTACAGTTAAATATTTGCTTTGGTGTCATTTTCTGGTTTTCCACAATTAGTTTTTAAGATAAAGGGAACTTCTTACCTCTTTTGACTTGCTAGAGATTTTGAACTTTTGCTTTTATTAGTAACATTTATAAAGTTGTATTTGTTGTTTCTATACATAGCATAGCTGTTCAAGAGATCAAGAATTTCTGTTTATTATTTAGTGTCATGGTTATTTCGCAATTTCTCTTTTTACTGCAATTTATTTACTTTGAAAAAGCTGGGCTTAATTTGTTCTCAGCTCCTTTCCCCAGGCTTACTAAACCAGCAGCTGCTTTAACTTAACAATACTTGTTTCAGCATGGAAAGCAAAAAAATCTCATACATAAAACACACTTGCTGAGGTTGTGAAGATACTTATTCAACTGAAATGCCTGAATGAAAAAGTGTCCTTTAGGCCAAGTAAATGATTTGGCTCTGTGGGATTGTGTGAGAAAACTCTTCATTAAATATAAAATGTGGTAAATCAGAATTTTCAGGTAAATCTCTGAATTAAGACTGCATTTTTTAAAAAAATAAAATCGTATTCATACCTCTTTTCTCTCCCTAGCTTGCAGTAAGGAAAGGCTAGTAAGGAAGTTGACATGGACTGAGATATAAAGTAAGACTCCGAGAAAGATATGAAGCTGTGGGACATTAAACAAGAGCCTTGGTAGTACAGGGGTTTAAGGCACCCTGTTATTAAGCTTATTAAGACCAGCTGCCTGCAATTACTGCAGGGTTCGAATCTCGCCAAAGCTCAAGGTTGACTCAGCCTTCCATCCTTTCTAAGGTAGGTGAAATGAGGACCCAGTTTGTGGGGGCAATAAGCTGACTTTGTATAAATATACAAAAGGATGAAGGCTATTGCTGAGCACATTGTAAGCCGCCCTGAGTTTTCGGAGAAGGGCGGCATATAAATCAAATTAAAAAAAAAAAAATTCCCCAATCCAAACAGCAAGATTGGAAATAAAGGAGACTGGTTATTATAAAAGGATAAAATGTCATATCAAATCATGCAAGCAAGTTGAGTTCTGTCATATCATAGAGATGCTACTGGATGTAGTATGTTGAATTATACTCACTGGAAGAAAGCTAATGAGATCTACCTGGGTAAAACAGAAAAATAGTTTTATAAATTACTACAAGTTTCCCTATAGATGAGAATTGGAGACTTTTCATCAATTTTTCTATAGCACAAACAACAAAAAGACTTTTGACATCTACCATATTGGTCCAATGTACCTCAGACAAAAGCTAATATAGGTATATGCTGATTTGACTACATAATAGCTCATAGAATATAAGAACCAACAGAGACACTATTTTGAATCTATATCCCACCCCTCACTGGCCCATTAATCATAAATCAGTAGCAAATGGCACTTAACATCCCAATGTCACACATCCATTCATTTAGAGTTATCATCAACACCTAAGATCTCTTGAGCAGCTGCTAGCCGGGATGGTACATTAGTGCACTGAATCCCAGTACTGGTACATATCTTAAATTCCATTTATATATTAACTTAACCCAAAAGGTTCATTATCATTTTTTTTCTTTTGCCAAGATGTATAAATTAAGCCAATACACTAAAACAGGAACACTCCACTTAAACAGGCTAAGGAGCCACAAACTCTGTAGAATAAAATTGTTCAATACTGTAGATAAACAAAGGGGAACACACAAATGTTTTTGATTAGGTTTTAAATAATATTAAGAAAGTGCCAAGTGAAATAAACATAAATTAAAAGTAAACAGTCATTCAGCAGACAGTGAGAGCCAGAAACAGGAATTGCTCAGGAATTCTGAAAGTTGAAGTCCACAAGTCATAAAAGGGCCATGGTTACCCATCCCTGACATAGATGAAACAGAGGTATACCAAAGAGGGTTATTGGATCAAAATGAATCTATCATGTTTTGTTCAAGTATGGCAAGGTGGCTATACCAGGGGTCTGCAACAGGGGTGGGTTCTAAATTTTTTTACTACCGGTTCTGTAGGCGTGGCTTATTTTGTGGGTGTGGCTTAGAGGTCATGTGACTAGGTGGGCATGGCTAGCTGGTCAGTCATTTCTGGAAGGTCCTCGCACTTACGACCAGTCCTCGCACTTACGACCCGACTCATTTGTTTGCTTTTAACACTGATCAGCTGTAGAGCGGCCCTTTGAAGCCCCAGGGCAAGAGTTTAAACAGTTTTTTTCCCTCTAGTCATCAGCTGGGACTCAGGAGGCAGCAATAGATTGGGGGTGGGACCAAATAAAAGGTAAGAATAACGTGCGGGGGTGGGAGGGCGGGGGGGAGAACCGGTTCGGTGATGTCATATCGTCACCGCTACCGGCTCGGCTGAACCGGACCGAACCGGGAGGAACCCACCACTGGTCTGCAACCTTAAATACTCAAAGAGCCATTTGGACCCGTTTCCCACAAAATGAAAATGTCGACACCTGTGGTGGCCCGAGCGCTCTGCCAGCAAAAACGGGCTCCCGAGCTCTGTTTTCGGCTACAACGCCCTCCTGCAACCCTCTGCCAGCAAAAATGAAACTCGGGAGGGCTGCTCTCCTGAGCTCTGTTTTCACTGACAGAGGCACCACAGACAGGCCCTTTACTGTTTCCAAAGCGGCCTCATGGGCCAGATCTAAGCACCCTGCGGGCCGGATCCAGGCCCCTGGCCTTGAGTTTGACATTCCTGCTCTACTGCCTTTTCCTCTTCCCCTGTCTTCTTATGATATCCTTTCCCTCCTTCTCCATAGTGCTAGTAGGTCAGAGAGAGAAAGGGAGCAGTTGAGCTTTCTGCAGCAATCAGCTACATTTCAAGTGAAGAAGTACAGATATTGCTTGATGAACAACCAAAACTGCACAACCCAGATGAAGAAGAAGAAGTGCTACCTTTTATTCTCCCTGTCTTCTTCTCTCACCTTCCTTCCATGGTTTATCTTTCCATTACTTCACAGTGCATGGATGCATAGATGTGTCTGACAAAGAGAGATCATTTTAAAAAAAAAAATCATTTGGAAGATGTCTTAAGGTATGTGGATAGGAAATGTAAGAAAGAGCAAAAGAAAAATGATGATCAAAATTTGGGTGCTTGGCAACAGGTATGTATTTATAACAGGTGCAGTGTCCAGGGGCCATGTGGTCATTGTTGTAAGCACCCCAGCTGACTTCCAATAAACAAAGTCAATGGGACAAGCTAGATTCACTTAACAACTGTGTGTAAGTGCTGTTGCTTAACTACACTTCACTTAACTATGGCAAAATGGTCATAAAAATGGGGCAAAACTTGCCCAACAACTGCCTTGCTTAGCAAACAGAAATTTGGACTCAATTGTGGTCTTAAGTCAAGGACTACCTGTAATGCTTTTTTCACAGATAAAAATATTTCAGAATTGTGGGTCCACTGTATGCTGTGATAATTTGTGGGTGCACGTGTGCGCGGACATGCCTTTGAATACGTACTGACTCCTGTCGACTGTCTGAACAAGTCCTTGCAGATTTCTTGGTAACATTTCAGAAGTGGTCTGCTATTGCCTGTTTTCAAGGACTGAGAGACAGAAAAAGGTCACACAGCTGGATTTTGCCTAGAATGGAACAAGTACTCAAGGTCACCTTAATCACTGCAGCAAATTGGCTTTCTATGCTGTGATCACATTGCTACACAAATTGGAGCATATCCAGTCACCTATATATCTGTGGCAAGGGATGATAATCTATTTTTCTATTTAGTGACCTGCAAAACTTTTTACCAGCACTTGAGTAAGACAACACTTACTCAGGTGCTGTCCGGCTTTTACCATGCAGAAGTCTGACAGCACTTGACAAGAATTTGGAAGCCACAGTTTAAAGAAAATGAAGGCAGCTAATATGTATGCTCTAATGTTAGAAAATTAATAGAAATACGAATTGCATTTGAACAGAAAATGTGCGGAAGATTCTCCTGAAGAGGAAGAGGATGCCACGACACTAGTAATACTTGTGAAAGATTTATAAAGTTCAAGATCATTACCATCAGCTAAGAAATTTGTTTTATTTATTTATTTATTTTAAAAAATGCCTTATTTTAATTCCCTCATCTCTATATACAGTGCTAGTTTTTTCTAACCTGTTGCCTTTCAGGCAGGTTGAGCTATATAATACCTATAATCTCTACAGTATGTGTCTGAATTTGGTAGTTGGGTTTTTATGAGAAATATAGTTGAAAATCTAAGTAATGTACCAAAATAAGGAAGGTTGTTCTATTCACAAATATAAAGTATTTTTTTTTGGCAGCTCTACCCAAAACATATCTACATATCTAACTAAGCATGGGTTTAATGGAAGTTATTTAAAGCCACAATTGACTCGTTTCACACAAGACACTAATCAATAAGCTATAGTTTGCACACAACTCGTTCACACAACCTATTAAGCAAATTCCTGTGGAGTCTGTGTGTCTTCTGCCTCACACTCCACATTAGCATGTGCATCTTGTTCCTTGTTTGCTAATCAACCCACACTTCTGATGTAAGAGTTGTCATAGAACCTTGACTGAAGATTGCCACGTTCCTATCTGGTCCTTCTCTTCCATCAAATACAACTTCAAGAAGGATGCACAGGAAGAGATAAAAGAGGGAGGGCATACCATCTAACCAGCCATATCAGTTCAATCAATTGTAGTGACCAATGGAATGACAGATGTTGCAGTCAGATCACAGTCACATAATTAGCGCTCAATGAGGCATAGATTTTCAAAATATCTGTACACCTGTCTAGGAAAGATATCTTCTAAGGGATCATTTTTCTTTTTCTCAGAGTGATGGCTTCCATGAGATTATTATTTTCTGCACCACTAGAGGAATTTTGGAAAAAGTTCTCTGAACCATTCTGCTTCCTTCAGCTTCTCCAAATTAAATAACTTGGCCTTTAGAGAACAAGCTTGTAGAACAAACTTCTGCCATCTGCACGCATCACCCATCCCCAGCTCAATTTCCATGTGGTGTTGGGGTTACTATGACCCTCTGAATCTGGGAGACTATCATTGCCTTTTTATGGGAAGAGGTTTGAAAGAGATTTATGGTATGACTCTTCCTGAAGAGATCTTCCCTAGATCCAACAATCTAAATTTAGATAACCATTAGCCAGTTTCCACCTCTCTGTTTTTAAGAAAGGTTGCTGAGGTAGTAGTGGCAGATAATTACAGAGCACGTTGGATTACTTGAATCCTTTTCGGGCAGGATTTAGCATTGAGAAGGCATTGGCTGCTCTTATACATGACTTCTGTAAAGATTTGGAGAGGAATTGTGTCTCTCTCCTAGTTTTTTTGGCTCTCTCAAAGGTTTAATACTATGAGTTACTTTATGGGATTAAGGCAGAGGTCTTCAAACTTGGTAGGTTTAAGACTTGTGGACTTCAACTCCCAGAATTCTCCAGCTATGCTGACTGGAGAATTCTGGGAGTTGAAGTCCGTAAGTCTTAAAGCTGCCAAGTTTGAAGACCTCTGGGTTAAGGAATGGAAGTGCTCCTTCAGGGGGCAGTTTCGTCCAATTATTATTGTGAAAAAAGAGATTGCCTTGGTGATTACTTATGTTAGGGGATTCCAGGCTTCTCCCTTTTTAACTTTTATAACAATAAAAATAGTACTTAGACATATATACCACTCCACAGTGCTTTACAGCACTCTCTGAGCAGTTTACAGAATCAGCATATTGCCCACAACAATTTGGCTCCTCATTTTACCGACCTCAGAAGGTTGGAAGGCTGAGTCAACCTTAGGCTTGTCAGGATCAATCTGCTGGCAATGGGCAAAGTTAGCCTGCAATACTGCATTCTGACCACAAGGGCTCCTTATAATGAAGCTGCTAAATGAGATCATTTAACATTTCACAGTTTGGTATCATTTATATTGTGGAAAAAATGTTCTGCCTAACCCAACTAAACTTCCTTGCTCTGAATCAAACAGAAAATGTCACAACTGTGCAGATACAAAGCCTGCCTGTCCAAAATATCTGGGAAACCTATGAAAGACTAAATAGTACCTGAAAAAGTACCTACAATCCACACAAGCATAATTAAACAAACTCCATTCTAACCTAGGATTGTTTCTTAACAAATCAAAGAGAAGAAACTTTTCCAGTGGCAGCCAATCTATTGAGGCAAGGATAGACACCTGGATTAGTTTAGCACCTGTATTTTGATAAAGGTTCTGCTATTTTTTAATTGTGATAGTGAAGGGAATATTTTAAATCAATAAAGGAGAATATTTTAAAATACCAGCTGGTTTTACCTGGCAAAATTCACCTAAACCAGCTTTTTTGCTGGTCCTCCAACCCAGAAAACACTAGCTCATTTGGGGGTCATTCAGGGGTGAAATCCAGCAGGTTCTGGAGAACCGGTAGCAGAAATTTTGAGTAGTTCGGAGAACAGGCAAATACCACCTTTGGCTGGCCCTAGAGTGGGGTGGGAATGGAGATTTTGCAATATCCTTCTCCCAGGAGTGAGGAGGGAATGGGGGATTTTGCAGTATCCTTCCCCTGGAGTGGAGTGGGAATGGAGATTTTGCAATATCCATCTCCCAGGAGTGAGGAGGGAATGGAGATTTTGCAGTATCCTTCCCCTGGAGTGGAGTGGGAATGGAGATTTTGCAATATCCTTCTCCCAGGAGTGAGGAGGGAATGGGGGATTTTGCAGTATCCTTCCCCTGGAGTGGAGTGGGAATGAAGATTTTGCAATATCCTTCTCCCAGGAGTGAGGAGGGAATGGAGATTTTGCAGTATCCTTCCCCTGCCATGCCCACCAAGCCACACCCACCAAGTCACGCCCACAGAACCGGTAGTAAAAAAAAATGGATTTCACCACTCCTTGTGCTCTACCTACAAGAGGTTGCTCCTCCTCCCCGGCCAGTTACCTGCAAGAGGCAGTAGCCGACCTCGGAGTGTTCAGCCAGGCTCACGTTGTAGACTTGGCGTTTGAAGACGGGTTCGTTGTCGTTGGCATCCGCGACGGCGACGCTCACCAGGCACGACGCAGACAGAGGCGGCGCGCCCAAGTCCCGGGCCAGCGCCCATAGCTGCACCAGCGCTTCCCGCTCGCGATCCAACGCGGCTCGGAGACTCAGGACGCCGCTGAGCGGGTCGAGGTGGAAAAGCGCGCCGTGAGGCTGAGAGGGAGCCAAGGCGTAGCGCACCTGGCTGTTGCGAGAGCCCGGCTCGTCGGCATCCGAAGCGCTGAGGCGCAAGACCACCGCGCCGGGCGAGGCGGCTTCGGAGACGGTGGCGCGGTAGCGAGGCTGGGCGAAGGCGGGAGCCTGGTCGTTTCGGTCGGCCACGCGGAAGGCCAGCACGTGGCGGGAGGAGAGCGGCGGGACGCCGGCATCGACGGCCGTCAAGCGGAGCTCGTAAGCCTGACGGGTCTCCCGGTCTAAGGGACCGTCGACGCATAGGAAATAGACGCCGCCGTCGCCAGAGCGCCGCAGTGAAAAGGCGCCTTCGCCGCCTTCCAGGCTCAGCGTCACGCCGCCTCCTCTTCCTCCCGGCTGTTCGTCGGGGTCGGAGACGGACACGCGGGCTACGTAGTCCCCCGACCGCGCCCCTTCGGAGATTTTGGCGCCGGCCTCGGTGAGGTAGAGCAACCGAATGACCGGCGGGTTGTCGTTCACGTCGAGGACTTCCACGGAGACCCAGGCGGTGGCCATTTCGGGCTGGGCGCCGCCGTCGCGAGCTTCCACAGCCAGGCGGTGGCTGGCGCGCAGCTCGCGATCCAGCGGCCGGCGCAAACGGAGTAACCCGCTGCGCTCGCCCACCTCGAAGTAAATCTCCGCGGAGGAGTCTCCCTGGCGGCGGCTGAGAGCGTAACGCACCTCCCCGTTGACACCCAGATCCGGGTCGGTGGCGCAAACCCGACACACGGAGGTTCCCGCCGGCGCGTCTTCCCGCAGGCGGGCGCGATACTCGCGTTGCCCGAAAGCGGGAGCGTTGTCGTTTTCATCCAGCACTTGGATCTCTACCCCGAGGCGTCCGCTCCGGCGAGGGCTGCCGCCGTCCCAAGCCTCGACCAGCAACCGATGGGTAGCCGCCTGCTCCCGATCCAGCCGTCTCAGCAAGAGCAGCTCCAGAGGGTCCGAGGGAGCGCCGTAGCGCACCTGGAAAAACGGAGCTTCTTCCTCCTCCGCCGAGCCGTCCTGACCCCACGGCAGCAAGGAGTAGCCTTGGAGGCCGAAGCTTCCCTCGTCGGGATCGCGCGCGGCGGGCAAGCGGAAAGCGCTGCCGGGCGGGCTGAGCTCGGAGACGCCGAGATGCGCCAAATCCTGAGGGAAGCGGGGAGCGTGGTCGTTCACGTCGGCGACGGCGATTTCCACCTGCAAGATCGCCCCTCTCGGCGTGGCCGCCGCGAAGCTGTAGCGCGCCGTCCGCTCGCGGTCCAGGGGCCTGGCGGTCAGGATGAGGCCGGTGTCGGTGTGCACGTGGAAATCCGCGAACAGGGCGGACTCCCCGCTGCCTTCCGATAAGAAAAACCCACCGGGGTGGGCTTCCCCGGGGGGCAGCCCTGCGCTGATGTCCCCCACCAGAGTGTCTGCCGGCAGCTCTTCCTCCACTCCCAAGCTGAGGTGGTACACCTGGGCTGAACACTCCCCCGCGATGCATAGGCAGAACCACAGTGGGATCGGCCATCTCCCGGCGATCCACGGCTTAAGGGCCGGTCGCCCCCTCAGCTTCCTCCGTCTCTTCCTCATCTTCAAGGCGAGACACCGGAGCTCCATGCTCTCCTCGATCTCTTTGCCCGAAGCTGGTGCGTTAAACACTCTGCCCATAGGAGCCCTTGTAGCTCAGCCAAGTCAGACTGACCAGAGCTTCTCCTTAGTCCTTTCCTCTTCCACGCTCTCTCAGCCCTCCTTGTAGCCTAGACTGAGTGCAGTCAGACTGCGTTCATCCATAAAACTTGGGCTAAGAGGCACCGATGCCAGGCGCCAGTGGGCAGGACATCTCCCTTGCCTCTCTCCCGACGTGACTCCTTGTTTCTGATGCTGCAGCAGCCTTACCCAGGCACCTCTGAGATGCTAACACACCCCCACTACCCCATGTGATGGTGGGGGTGTGGGCAAGTGGGTAGCATGGGACTTAGCCCCAATTAACCAGCCTATAGCACCCTTGCTGCGCACTATGTACCCAGCTAACTTTGAAAACAAGATTAAGATTTTATTTTAATTCATTTTTAATTCCTCTTGGCCTCCCACCTTTCGAAGGAAGTTATACAGCACAGCTTGCTAAAGCATACTGTCGTGCAATTTATATGGTGGAATACTATTGTTCAGGATTCTAATCTCTGACTTACATCTTTTCTTTTTGTCACTTTAAACTATTTTAAGCCAATCCTCAGTAGTCCTTGCTGAATTAATTTTGAGATGCTCCCCTCATCTTAGCAGCTCTTTCTGTTTCTTTCTTTTTTTACTTTATCTTTGCAAAACGTGGAAGTCTCCAAAACTATGGTTTTGAGTGATGATATGTAAAAGCTAAATGAGGAATGAATATCATAATTAGAAAGAATGACGAGCAGGGGATGTATATATGTTTTATAGAAATCTACGATAACCTGTACATGTTTGATATGTATGTCCAGTACTTAGTAAATAGATAATTCACAGTAATAAAAAACGTTTTTATAATGCTTTCAGGACTTTAAAATGTTTTGTTTGTTTTATCTGATTTTACTCTTATAACAAGTACTTTTATAACAAATAAAAATTATTACATCTTCTACTCTAGACTGAAGTCTTACATAAGATCACTTCACAGCAGAAGAGTCAGCCTTGTGCCTTCCAATATATAGCTCAAACCAGTGATGAAATCCAAATGTTTTTACTACTGATTCTGTGGGCATGGCTTGGGCGTGCAGCGGAAGGATACTATAAAATCTCCATTCCCACCCCACTCCAGGGAAAGAATACTGCAAAATCTCCATTCCCTCCCCACTCCTGGAGGAAGGATATTGCAAAATTTCCATTCCCACCCCACTCTGGGGCTAGCCAGAGGTGGTATTTGCCAGTTCTCCGAACTACTCAAAATTTCCACTACCGATTCTCCAGAACCTGCTGGATTCACCCCTAGCTCAAACTCTTAGTCCTATAATACTATTATTATTTTGTTGAAGGACACCTCCATGAAATCACCAGGAGTACAACCCAAATTAGAATATAAGGTTACCTTTTAAGAAGTATTATACTTGATTTTGGAATCCAGGATGGGAAATTCAAAATATTTTGCTAGTTCTGGGATAGATGCAAGGAGTCCCGATCCTGTCATAAATAAATGCCTTGCCTCTGACCCAGAGCTGGAAGCGGGGGGGCTGGACAAGCCAGCCCCCAAGGTCCACCCTAGCCCAATAACCCCTCCTTACCTTAGCCACGCCCCAGGGGTACTTAAGGGTCAGCCATGCGGTCCTGCAACACTTCCAGATCTGTACCTGCAAAGTTAAGATGTATGATCAATAAAAGATAATTGATTCACTAAGAACTTGTCTATGGAGTTATTGGGCACGATCCTCGAACACATTTAACAATATGGTAGCAGAGGATGGTTTGATAGCCCAATCCTAATACTCCGCAGCATGCAAGGGACCACGACAGACAGGGTGAATACCAGGGCATTCACCAAGAAGATGGCAGAACGGCCTGCTCAACCCGAAACCACGCAAGGAGAGGCACCAGAGAAAAGCGGCCTACTCCATCACCCATCCACCCCGGCCAGGAGCAACAAGGGGTGGACGAAGCACGAAACCTCAAAGGAGGAGATGCATCACCTGAAAGAAAAACTCCTCGAGCTGATAGATTCATCACAAAGTAACAACGACCTCATCGCGGAACTCCGAAGCCTGATCGAAGGCTGCGAAGCAGCGAGTGAGGAAGATGAGGACGAATCCGGTCACAGCGAAGGAGACCCGGTAAGGGAAAATTTCCCCCACCAAAAACCTACCGCAAAGGCCGAAGGAGGCTTCGCGCCCTTTTCACGGCGGCCATCTTGGAAGGCGGCGTCATCAAAAATGGCCGACCATCCACCAATAGACTCCCGAGATTCAAATTCCGCGGCGGGAATCGGGGCCTACTCCAAAACTACCGACCAAAAATATCACAAAAAACAAAAAGACCCAAAACCCAAACCTACAAGCTCACCTACCGAGCCCGAGATCAATAAGGCCATCGAACTAATCGCCGCGGCCCTAGGGGACAAGGTAAAAATACAAACCGCAGACCCCGGTGCCAGGCCGAAAAATAAAAGGGACCCCAGCGCGACGTGGGCCGGCGCCGATGCCCACCCCGGGAAGGCGACCACCATCGCGTGGGACCAGGACCACCCAGAGCCCCTGAGGGACCCACACGCAAAAACGAGACACCAAGGGCGGTGGGATTACTCACCGGACCGACGACCGGGACCAGATCCGTGGACCGCGAGGCCATCCACAGGCAGAGGACGTCCATCGGCGGGCAGGGGGATCGGCCCGACACCCACAGGCGGCACCCGCGCGAGACCGGGCCGACCGGGACCATTCGCGGCCACAACGGGACTCCCAACGTCCATCGGCGATCCTCACCGCTCTCCGAGACTCCAGGCGGCGATCTACGACGATCCCGAGCAGGCAAGCCCAACCGGAGAGGAGCTGAAGGCCCATCCGGAAGATTGGGGCCTTCATCCGGGAGCAGCATGGACGAGCTCCTCACTCCACGACGACTGGGGAGAAATGAACTTCACGCATGCGCAGCGCGCCCCTGTAAGAGAAACGGAACAAGACATAGAGCTACACCGACGCAGGCACATAGAGACAAGTCAGTTCAGACTTGCCACAGTCGTTCCCCTGCCTTATTGCGAGTATCCTTATGTGAGGAACCATGGACAGCGACACAATGTAAGTAATTTAACTTACAATTCAGGGAATTTACCCAGTGATTTTCCAAAACTGAGGCTAGATGGGGAAAATTTCCTAGACTGGAATCAACAACTCCAGGGCACCCTACTTAAAGAAGACCTGCTATCCATGATTACTGACCCCCCAGAAAAACCCTGGACTTTTGAACTGGATTGCATCCACCACAAGGCTTATTGCATTGTCATAGCTAGCATTACCCCCAGTATTTACCCCAGCATTGGTCACCACCTAACTGCATTAGAGATAATACAAAGAATGCACAAACTGTTTTACTGCCAAAGTGTTGCCAGCACCACCAGGCTATCCAGGGAATTCTATGCCACAAAACTCAAGGCAGGGACACCCATGAGCGAGCATTTACTATCACTAAATAATACTAGAACCCAGCTGACACAAAGGGGGGAGGTCATAAGCGAGAGGACCATGATAAGTATCATAGTGAATTCCCTAGACCCCAGTTGGGACACATTTATTACGCAGATAGACAACCTAGGGACAGGGAGGCTCTCACTTGACTTACTAACGAGTAAACTAATATCTGAAGATTGCATCAGAAAGGAACGCTCCCTAAGCCGCAGGGAGCAGAGACCCAGCAGAAAAGTTGAGCCACAGGGCAGGAGCCAGAGCAACACAGAGTGCTATACATGTGGGTCAAGAAACCATTACAAGAGGGACTGCCCCAAAAATACAGGTGACAGGATGCATAGGAGAGATAGACTAGAACAAAGGACCAGGCATACTAGCGGACGCTCACCAGAGGCCAGGCACAGGCGTAGGGACTCACCTAGCCCTAGAGACAGGAGAGACCACAGGGACAGTTCCAGGGAAAGTCACACCGGATCCCTATATGGCATAGGGGACCAAGCACGACACGTATGCCAAGGCAGGGAGGAAGGCACATGGCTGCTGGACTCAGGAGCCACAAACCACACCACACATGATCGCAACCTACTAACCTCTTTCACGGGAGAAAGCTTTGTAGTGAAAGTGGCTAACCAAAATAACGTACAAGTGACAGGCAAAGGTAATGCATACGTACCAGGGATAGGTACGGTGCGTGGAGTACTTCTAGTCCCAAGTATACCATATAATATCCTTGCCACCCTAAAACTAAGCAAGGATAACAATGTTGAGGTGATTTTCAAAGAAGGAAAGGCACAGATAACCAGAGGGGGTAAAGGGATAGGAAAAGTAATAGTCTGTGGGGAACTACCATTCTTCCACCCAATTAAGAGCACTCAACCAGAAGTGAACAGTCACCAAGAGGCCAGTCCCAATAGCGCAGACAACGCAAGTGGGGAAGTAGAGGGGGTTGAGCTCACCCACACCACTGATGAACCAAGTAAACGGGGGACACCTAGAAAGGAAAAACCTATGATAGGGAAACCAATGCATGACAACTGTGCTCATCTATTGCACAGGAAACTAGGACACATTAGTTTCCCCGTAGTGCAGAAAATGTTGGAATGTTCTGAAGGTGTAAAAATAAAGGATTGTGAGAACTATCTCGAGTGTTCTATTTGTAAGGGCTCCAAATTAAAAACCAAACCAAGGCCCAAGAAGTCAGTACGCACAACTAATTCGATTTTTCAACTTGTGCATATGGACCTAGTTGGACCACTAAGGCCCTCCATCAAATACAGGAAGAGGTACTTCCTCACCATAGTGGATGACTTTAGCCGCTATGGCTTCGTGTACACCCTAAAACACAAAAGTGAGGTTTTTCAAAAATTTAAGGAATTCTATGCAAGGGTAGAGACACAACACAACACCAAAATCAGACAAATAATGACAGACCGGGGGTCCGAATTCTTATCAAGCGACTTCTCGCGATGGTTAAAGGCACGCGGGATGGTCCACTACACAACTTCGCCATTTTCCGCTTTTCAAAATGGCGTGGCGGAACGAAAAAACGGAACGCTACAGACCATGATGAGGTGCGCATTAGACGATGCCGGCCTAGGGCAGCATTTCTGGTCCGAAGCACTCATTTATTCAAACTATACTTTAAATAGACTGTGGTCCAGCGTACTAAATAAAACCCCATATGAACTAATGTACCAAAGGAAACCACAGGTGTCACACTTACACATATTCGGGGTTACAGCAGATGTACATATACCCAAGCAACTCAGGCGTAAGGGAGACAGGGTATCCAGGAGGCTGAGGTTCATGGGCTATGAACCAGGGACGAAGGGATACAGGTTCATAGACAATAGCAACAATTTCGTGATATCACGAACAGCTGTTTTTCACGAAAACGCTAACTGGTCTAAAATACACCTCAACGAGGTGTCCCTTAACAAGGACGGACCAGGGGATGAGCAAAAAGAAATGAAACGCCAAGCAGAGAGGGACACTGAACAGAGGAAAAACAAACCCAAGGGACAGGAAATATCAGTGAAGGGATGGAAGGAAAACCACCCGATCATTAAAGTAGACTCACTCTCCGAGAAGGAAGCTAGGTACATGCATGACACAGAAACACCCCCTGACAGGCCAGTCAGGACAAACAGGGGCAAGAGGCCAGAAAGGTTAGGGGACTACATACTATCCCTACATAATAACCAACTAACCCCCAACACGTATGAGGACGTACTGAGGTTGCCAAATGAGGAGAGAGAAAAATGGGAACAGGCCATGGAAAGGGAAATGGATAGCTTGAGAGAACTAAAAGTATACACTCCCTCTAAAGTCCCAACAGGAAAGACAACCATAGGCACCAGGTGGGTCTACAAGGTTAAAACCCTAGAGGGAAACAAAACACTCTACAAAGCAAGGCTGGTGGCTCAGGGATTCGCCCAGAAATACCCTGATGACTACACGGAAACATACTCCCCCACGGTCAGGGCCGAGAGTGTGAAGTGTGCACTCGTAATCGCATCACTGCTAGGATTAGAAGTGCACCAGTTCGACGTGCAAACCGCTTACCTGCACGCTGAACTCGACAAGGAGATATATGTGAAAGCGCCACCCAGCCAAAGTACCAAAAAGGGGGAAACCTGGATTTTAAACCGAAGCTTGTATGGACTCAAACAATCAGGGAAGCGTTGGTATGAGTGCCTATCCAAGACATTAAAATCCATGGGGTTCTTAGCCACTTCAGCCGACAACTGTTTTTTTACCAAGAAGTCGGACAACTCCCTCGAATATGTTTTGATATACGTAGACGATATATTATATATCAGTGATCAAGCCAGCAAATGTAGTAACTTCGCAAATGAACTAGGAAAACATTTTACACTAAAAGTATTGGGCAAAGTAGACAAATACTTGGGGGTGCAAATCACGAAAACAAACAAGGGCTTTCAACTGTCACAGAAAGATAAAATTTTGGAACTAGTTCATAAATGCAACATGGCAAACGCCAAGGGGTGTGAAACGCCAATGCAACCAGATTTTCTAAAGGACATGTATAATGAGGCTGAGGCGTTCGAGGACAATACATTATACAGGTCCACCATAGGCTCTCTACTATACATTGCAAACTGGACCAGGCCAGACATCGCACTACCAGTTAATTTACTGTCAAGGCATGTGGGGAAGCCCACCGTGTACCACTGGGAGGCCATCAAAAGAGTACTAAGATATCTAAAGCAAACCTCTGAGGCTTGCCTGTCATTAGAGCCCGAGAACACCACAACACCCACACTCACGTGTTACGCTGACGCTGACTGGGCTGGGGATGTAAAGTGCAGAAGGAGTACTTCAGGTTACATATTTTTTCTAAACAACAGCCCAGTTCATTGGTATACAGGCAAGCAAGACCTGGTAGCCACATCCACCACGGAGGCCGAATATATCTGCTTGTCCAAAGCCGCCGACAACCTGGTCTGGTTTGATGACCTTCTCGCTGACATATGGGCCGAGCCAAGCTACCCCATCATCATGCACGAGGACAACAAAGCTGCCATGGAAATATCTAAGGCTGAAGCGGTGGGTCAAAGGTCGAGGCATATCGACATAAAATATAAGCACGTTAGACAGTTCGCGAACATAGGATTTGTGAAGGTTATACACTGTGACACGGAAGAGCAAACAGCAGACATTCTAACAAAGCCATTGCAAAATAAACAGCACACGTATCTCACATCAAAATTAGGCGTTCTACTAAAAAGGACACCTCAGTCACACACAACGCAGAAACATCTCGGCCAGGCATTTAGAGGGGGTTTTGTCATAAATAAATGCCTTGCCTCTGACCCAGAGCTGGAAGCGGGGGGGCTGGACAAGCCAGCCCCCAAGGTCCACCCTAGCCCAATAACCCCTCCTTACCTTAGCCACGCCCCAGGGGTACTTAAGGGTCAGCCATGCGGTCCTGCAACACTTCCAGATCTGTACCTGCAAAGTTAAGATGTATGATCAATAAAAGATAATTGATTCACTAAGAACTTGTCTATGGAGTTATTGGGCACGATCCTCGAACACATTTAACAGATCCAGTTGCGTCCCTTTCTGGATCGGGACTCCTTACTCACGGTCACTCATGCCCTCGTCACTTCCCACCTGGACTATTGCAACGCTCTCTACATGGGGCTCCCCTTGAGGAGCACCCGGAGGCTCCAACTGGCGCAGAGTGCGGCCGCGCAGGTGGTTATGGGAGCGACATGGTGTTCCCATGTAACACCTCTCCTGTGCAAGCTGCACTGGCTCCTGGTGGTCTTCCGGGTGCGCTTCAAGGTTTCGGTTACCACCTTTAGAGCGCTCCATGGCTTAGGACCTGGTTATCTACAGGACCGCCTGCTGTCACCAATAGCCTCCCACCGGCCGGTACGCTCTCATAGAGAGGGGCTCTTCCGGGTGCCTTCGGCCAAACAATGTCGACTGGCGGCCCCCAGGGGGAGAGCCTTCTCTGTGGGGGCACCTACTATCTGGAATGAGCTCCCCCTGGAGATACGGAGGATCCTGGATCTGCGCACCTTCCGCCGCGCTCTTAAGACCTTTTTATTCCATCAGGCTGGTCTGGCCTAATCTTTTCCCCTTTTTCCCTTTTTAAAATGTAAATTTTAATCTGTTTTAAATTATTGGGGTGTTTTAAATCTGTCTTGGGCTAAATTGTTTAATTCGGTTTTACTTTACTTTAAATTTTGTATTTATATGTTTTATCTTGTGGCTGTTCACCGCCCTGAGCCCTTCGGGAGTAGGGCGGTATATAAATCAAATGAAATGAAAAATGAAATGAAAAAATGCTGTAGTATCAATGATGGGCAGTCTATTAGCCATGCAATATGTGCCTCCATAGTCCTACATTTACACCCCAGGACCTAATTTGAAGAACTGAAATTCGATAACAAAATGAAGAAATGCCACTTTTAAAAGGGAGGAGAGAGTGTAAAATAACCTGCTAAGCTAAAAAATATTTTTTTAAAAAAAACCACCTCAAATTCCAAAAGATCTCTTTCCCCTATCTGTGTGTGTATATAAATATTAGTACAATAAGGTAAAAAATATCTGAATAAAAGAGCAAAACAACAGAACACAGAATCACAGAGCTGGAAGGGTCCTTAGAGGTTTCTAGTCCCACCAAGGCTGGGATCAGAAGTGATGGTTGATCTCCCATAGAAATAAATGATCCCCAGCAATCATGTAGGTTATTTCTAGCATAGAACTAGGGAAAAATATGACAGCTTTTATTTTCTAAATCCATCTTAATTTGACTGTTTTAAGCAAAGCATAAGGCAAAAGTTATAGATATTGGTACATTTCAGTTCCAGAACTAAACTCTTAAATCATACGTAATGTTCAGTGCTTCGGTTTTGATTCCAGAAAGATCTTCAAAGCATTTGGGACTTATCTGTACAGATACTTAAAAGTATCTGTAATACTTTAAATTAGCTCTGCTTTCTCCTTGGATCATGCAAATAGGGAATGCAACATGAAATCAGAATTGGGGATGGTGGTAATTCTTATTATACACATTTTCAATTTAATGGAAACCATGTCGCTAACAATTGTTAGGTAAAAAGAAAAAGCAACTGCACTTCAATAGAACAATAAAAAGCAGTGGTTTGGGTTTTTTTAAGTTTTTCTTTTTTCTGTTGTTTTAACCAGTTTAGGATAGTTGGAGAAGGGTGAAAGGAAGGGAGTTTAAAAAGAAAGGTTCCCCTCGCACATATGTGCTAGTCATTCCGGACTCGAGAGGGCGGTGCTCATATCCATTTCAAAGCCGAAGAGCCAGCACTGTCTGAAGACGTCTCCGTGGTCATGTGGCCTGCATGACTAAACGCTAAAGGCGCACGGAACACTGTTACCTTCCCACCAAAGGTGGTCCATATTTTTCTACTTGCATTTTTTACCTGCTTTCAAACTGCTAGGTTGGCAGAAGCTGGACCAAGTAACAGGAGCTCACCCCATTACGCGGCACTAGGGATTCGAACCGCTGAAGTGCCGACCTTTCGATCGACAAGCTCAGCATCTTAGCCACTGAGCCACCGCGTCCCTGGAAGGGAGTTTAGAGTTGAGATATTCTTCACAGAAAGACCTGCTTTCTTCCTCCCTCCCTCCCTCCCTCTCTCTCTCTCTCTTCCTCCCTCTCTCTCTCTCTCTCTCTCTCTCTCTCTCTCTCTCTCTCTCTCTCTCTCTTTCACACACCGGAGGTAGTCTGATTAGATTTAGAATTTTGCAGATCAGTCATTTGATTCCAGCTCCAAATCAATTTATAGTTCAAATAGCTGTCTTTTAAATCTATGGGAAAATTTGCACCCCAGTAGCAATTAGAACCATCTGGATCTTTTAAAGAAAATCAGATTTGCATAAATCATACCATCACAATCCCATGAATATTATCTGAGGTTGAGTCACTATGATCAGACTAGGTTTCTTAAAAACAGCTGCAGATGATAAGTGCTCCATCGAACACAGCAAATGATGTGACATTGTGCAGGATCTGATTTTAGATTGAGGGTGTACAGATTTTTTTTTAAGTCCGAGAGGCACATTTTACTTTTGAATAGTTTGCCAGGGAATAAAGTCCAAAAGCAAAAGGAAAAGGAAAGAGAAAAAGAAAGGAAAGGAAAGGAAATACACTACCTGTATTTTTCTATTGTAACCTTCCACACCCTATGCCTATATGTATCCTAGACTTAGAATAACTTTGTCAATTTGAATATACACTAATCAGCATACATTAAAATGAAATTTTGTTGCATACCGCTCTCAAAGGGTCACTACCTCCAATATATACTACATAAACATGACAAAATAAATAAATACAAAATTATTTATATACCCATATATAGGACGCAGAAAAACAAGAAGTCTAGTTTGGATGTATACATGTACATGACAAGAAAAACTAATCTTGTGAGTGTACCAGATGGTTGGCATAAGGAACAACGCTGTTACAGAATCTGGTAGTCCTGCTAGAAATACTTTGAAACCGCCTCCCAGAGGGGAGCAACAGAAGCAGTCCATAAAGTGGGTGTGTGGGGTCTCTAACAATGCTTTGAGCTCTAAGCACATAGTGCTTACAAGCAGTATCCTGAATAATGGGAAGCAAGCTTCCTATAATCTTCACTGTCTTCACCACTGTCTGTATGGTCCTTCTATCTGAGGCCACCAAACCAAACGGATGGAGTTTGTTAAAACATTCTCAATGGTGCCTCTGTTACATGGCTGCATTTTCTCACCGTTTCCATTACATTCACTTTGTCTGCCAAATTTTATGGATTAGGATCAGATCAAGAAGAAATAACCTTGTACTTCCCCTTCCCCTTTCCCCCATTCTAATTTGAAAAGTGTGCAATTTTCTTGTCAGAAGTAACTCCTTTTAGATAATTAGTAGTACTCACCAACAATAGTGTCATACCATACTTTGTCATCTATGAGAATTTGGCACTCTCCAAGATTTTTTTTTTTTAATGTGTTGGAAAATACATTTTTACTATGTGGATTGTATTACATTAATTTAGAGAAATGTATTTTGTGACATAACCCAGGTCTTCCAAGTACTATGCCTTTTTAAAAAGTTATTGGAAAATCAGCAAAAGAAAGATGGAAGCAAAGTTTTAAATTAACACTACCTTTGTTGTGGTGCTATCTTAGCTGCCTGTTCTTGGATCATATAAATCTTAGTTTTGACCAAAAAGTAGAAAAGAATGTAAAGAGCATTAAGATAATAGGGCAGATGTTTTCTTTTTTCAAAAAAAAATATGAAAAGTGCCTGCAAATCTGTAGTTGATTAAAAATAGGTTTTTTTCTTTCTCTTTCAAATCTTAGTAGATTAAGAGAACAAATACTCCATCACATTAACTTATTTTCAGGAAATTGGAACTATTACTTGCTTTTAAAATGGCTTTTAGCTCATTCCCCAAGTCTTAAAATAATGCTGAATGTGTTGCCAATTTAAGACAAATCTCAGCTCCAATCTCCTTCATGGCTTACATAAAAGCCAATTGTGGTGATGCCAAAACTTTGATTATTTAGTATTTTGTTCACGATCTATCACAACTATTATTTATTATTATTTATTTATTTATTTATTTATTTATTATTTTATTGTTCATATTTCTATGCCGCCCACTCTCCGAGGACTCTGGGCGGCTTACACCAAAGACAGTAAACTAAATAGCATATTGCCCCCTAACAATCTGGGTCCTCATTTTACCCACCTCGGAAGGATGGAAGGCTGAGTCATCCTTGAGCCGGTGAGATTCAGCTGAACGTCAGCTGAAGTAGCTGCAATACTGCACCCTAACCACTGCACCACCTCGGCTCTATATACTGGATATGAAAAAAAAGAAAGGTAAATGCCATGTAATTATCATTCCATATTGAGTCAAATACCAGTAGATAACCAGTTTAGCATAAACTTTCAAATGTCCAAGTCAGAAGACTATTTACCATCAACATTTGCATTAAAATAAGTATTCAAACTACTTTGAAGTTGATTGAGTGTTAATGACAGCCATTCCTTTCTAACTGCAGGTGTATTCTGCAAGCAGAGGCTAATGAGATTTGCTGTGATTGGAGATGCTGGCTAAATCATTCTTACTTGGAAGAATTCTGGCATGTATAATGGGATTAGCTTTCAAAGAAATGTGTTTAGGATCAAGATGCTTATTTGTTTTTCTAATGCAAAGGAACTTTGTGTGCTAGCTAAAGATGTTATTGTATGCAAATGTATTTGCATTTCATTGTTATCTTTAATTAAACTTGGAGACAAAAATAATTCTTATTCCAGATACACAAAATGAGCTACACTTCCATGAATGACCAAATAATTCTTCAAAATTACAAATGGGGCTATTATTATCTTGAGCTATTATTTACTTTTGTTCTTATATTTCTAATTTTTTCCTAGTTTTTGTGATATATAAAACTGATAGGAGGAGAGATATTATTGTTTGGAGCATGACAATCAATATTTTATACTTCTTCTTGTGCCATATCCTTCATCGGACTTTGGCGGTCATGTTGGCAATCCTATTTTTATCAACAGCCGCATGAAAAAGTGTTGTGGGGTTTTGTCCAAACCAGTCATTTAGATTATGAAGCCATGATGTTTTTCTTCTGCCTGGACCTCATTTGTCTTCAATCTTTCCTTGGAAGATTAAGTAAAATATGCCGTATTTTTCTGGGTGTTGTATCACATGTCCAAAATATTCTAACTTTTACTTTTTATGGTTTTGATGATTTCCCTTGGCTCTCCTAGGCGGCTTATCCCCTCCTCATTTCTGATTTTGTCAACCCAACTTATACGTAACAGCCGCCTGTAAATCCACATTACAAAGGCAAAAATGCTGAAATGCCATCATGACTATCTGCATGGAGACTCTTTTAAAGGTAAAGGTTCCCCTCGCACATATGTGCTAGGCATTCCCGACTCTAGGGGGCGGTGCCTATCTCTGTTTCAAAGCCGAAGAGCCAGTGCTGTCTGAAGACGTCTCCGTGCTTATGTGGCTGGCATGACTAGATGGCAAAGGCGCACGGAACGCTGTTACCTTCCCACCAAAGGTGGTCCCTATTTTTCTACTTGCATTTTTTTACGTGCTTTTGAATTGCTAGGTTGGCAGAAGCTAGGACAAGTAATGGAAGCTCACCCCATTACGCGGCACTTAGGGATTCGAACCACTGAACTGCCAACCTTACGATCGACAAGCTCAGCATCTTAGCCACTGAGCCACCGTGTCCCCTTTAGACATCCACTAATATAAGGGCTGAGGAGCAGAGCACCCTTAGAGAAAGATTGCACCATAACAACCGTCTGCTAGTATCAAGAGGAAGGAAACAGAATATGCAGGCTAGAACAGCCTGCTATTTTACGGTATAATTGGAAATCCAGGTTGTTATGTATTTATTTCACTAGGAAAAACACATCTCTATTTTCTGTCGAAAGAAGGGGGGAAAACAACTCCTGAGATTTCCATTTTTTTTAAAAAATGAGCATAAAATAACTTGAATTGCTAAACACTGCACCCTGCTCACATTTTAGATCTGTCTGCACTCAGATGAGCAAATACGCTTTTTTAAAAAAATAAATCCAGTGACTATAGTTCCACTAAAAGATGATGAAAAATTTGAATTTCTTGGGAGTGCCATCCAGAAATATTAAGCAAATTCTACCACTCCAGTTAGGTTAGCCAGTGAAAAGTCATCCTCTAAAACAATCATTGGAAGTGTCCTCTTAGGACAAGGACCCAAAGGAATATAATAACACAAATATTCAACATTGCCACTTTCGGGGTCCCTTTAATAGAACAATGCCATATTTTGCAACACAAGATGTGTGCTTTCTCTGATGCTACTCTCTGGAATGATAGATTTTCCAGAAATTTTAAAAACTTGCCTGCCTCCCAGGCCTTAGGGGCCTAAGTATGCAACAATGTTTTCGTTTGTTTGCATCCTACCTTTATTATTTTTACAAATAGCTCAAGGTGGAGAACATAAAAAGAGCCTTGGTGGTGCAGCAGACTAAAGCACTGTTAAGTAACACCAGCTGCCTGCAATTACTGCAAGTTCAAATCTCACCAGGCTCAAGGTTGACTCAGCCTTCCATCCTTCCGAGGTAGGTAAAATGAGGACCCAGATTGTGGGGGCAATAAGATGACTTTGTATAAAAAAGAACACCGCTTAGGGCGTGGGAGTGAAAGCCCTACTAAGCAGGTATATACAAAAGTATGAAGGCTATTGCTTAACGCATTGTAAGCCGCCCTGAGTCTCCGGAGAAGGGCGGCATATAAATCGAACCAATAAATAAATAAATAAATAAATAAATAAATAAATAAATAAATAAATAAATAAATAAATAAATAAATAGCTGATACAATTTCCCCCTCTCCCCCCCCAACATTCCTCTGAAGTGGATTGGGCTGAGTGAGTGATTGGTCCAAAGACATCCAACTGGCTTTCACAGCTAACGTGGGACTTGAACTCACTTTTTCCCGTTTTCTCACTTCTCCCGTTTTCTAGCCTGGTGCCTTAAACACTAGACCAAATTAAAACATAAAAACCATAAAACATATAAATATTGAATTCTGGCACGAAGCAGTTAAAACCAAGATAGAAATAATAAAGTTAAAAATTCTATAGAATTTAATTGTTCAAATGCATCAGATTTTCTCTTTATATTTTTGTTTTTTAATTGTGTGCCATGTGGAGTCACTGGAGTCGGTCACATCTACATTTAAATTCTCATCCTCATCTCAATAGCACCATATATAAACTATATGTCTTTTATGTATTTGTTTATATTTAAACTCAGTTTAATTCAAGAAGACATACTTCCAAAGAAACATATAAATGCAGACTTATACAGTCATAGTTTGGACTGTATATTTCTTCTGCATGTGAGACTCTGTGAAACCCTGCTCAACAGCCTTCCTACTTGAAAAAAAAATGTTTTTTTTCTCAGGACAGAAAGCTAGCTGTGATCTCTAAAGCATAAGTCTAGTCATTACGTCATATCTAATGAGACAATGTCCCTTGGAGAATTGAGTCATTTTTGCCATAACCTAGACCAGTGATGGCTAACCTTTTTGGCACTGAGTGCCGAAAGTGCGTGTACACCTACAGCCATAATGCAATGCCCATGCCCACCCCTGCGCATGTGCACACCCGTGTGCCCTGCCCCCCACGCATGCATGTGCATTTCCCGCATGTACCCCACCCTCCACGCATGCGTGGCAGAGACCCAAAAACCATCTGGCCAGCAGGAGGTGCATGCTCATGAGCAGTGGAGCTGAGCTGGGGCGACGGCATATGTGCCCACAGAAAGGACGCCACAGGTGGCACGCGTGCCATAGGTTTGCCATCACAGACCTAGACATATTCTAACAACTAGCAAAAACTGAATTTTGAAAGAAATACCTTGTGTTGCAAATAACTAAACGAAAAGTATTCTGCTAGTCTTTATTTTCAAATGCCTAAACTTCTTAAACAGATGAATTATAATTGTCTTGTGTTTTCCCCTGTAAAAGAACATTGGAAAAATATGCTGTTCCATATAAAGACCATATAAAACTGTTTCAATACAAGATTCATGAACAGAACCACAGAGCGCCTACTAGGCTGACAATTTAAAACTGATCAGAAATGTATGTTTGCAGCTCAGAAACAAATGTTACTCTAAAGTAACCTCTTTGTAAAGAAGGCGGGTAGCACTCCTAATGCATTTCATCATAGGGTCAGTTTTAGCTTTCAGCATCAGACACCATCACAGCTTATTAGAAATGATTTGTGCATGGGATCATGTAGACTGCAAGATTATAAAGCATCTCCATGCAGATCAGAATCAGATGTGGGGCAAGCCATTCCTGTTTCAATAGGCCATTAGTCATCCTTACTATTTTATCAGTTTGTGCGTATATCAGTGTTGTGACACCAACTCCGGAGCCTGTCCTAACAGAGGAAGAGGACTCAGAAGGTGATGGAGAGGAACTGACAAGGCCTTCCTCTCCAGGACCCTCTTTTCTGGCAATGCCTCAGGTTCCATCTGAAGGCCAGGAGGAACAGCCTGGGATGTGCCAAGAAGAAGGCATATCAGAGCACCAATTGATAGGGAGCGAGGATGATGAATCCTGGCTTGAGCCCAGGCAGCGTTGGAGGGAGAAGCGTGCGCAGCAACGGAAGAGGCATGGGAGGGCCAGAGATTGAGCTGAGTCACAGAGCCATGCCCCACCAGGAATAAAAGTGGGTGGGATTGCTCTTCAGGCTTTGTGACGGACAAAGTTAAACCCTGAAAGTCACATCGTGATCTCTGAAATTCGGCTTGGATATATTTTGGACTGAACATTGACTAAACTCTTGTCTCATGGATAATTTGTTGCTCCTGGAACGGACTGAAGATAAGTCCTCTTCTGCTATATGAGAGTGAAAACGGTCTTGGCAGGCATTCGGCAGTTTGCTGCCAAAACCTTGGTCTGCCAAGAATTCTAATCTGTTTACTTAATAAAATATTGGCAGGCGTGCTTGGTATTACCTTTGCCTGTGTGAGGAAGGGGGACAGAACAATCATGAATTAATGTATATAGTATAATACTGTGGTGGGACCGAAAGCTATCTCCATGCCATGGAAATGCGAATGCTCCATTGGATATCGGGCATCTCCCTTCTTGACCACATCACAAACGACACCATTCAACATTTTGGTGAGGCACCAATTATAGAGAAGATGAGAGAAGGCCGGCTGCTCTGGTATGGACATGTCCTGAGAGCAGCACCTTCCACCGTTGCCAAGACTGCCTACCAACTAGAAGTCAATGGCCAGTGACCTTGCGGGTGCCCAAAACAGAGATGGCAAGACACCATCAACAAAGATATGCAAGCCGCAGGCCTGCACCCTGGAGACACAGCTGACCACGCCCAGTGGCGCTCAATGATCTGAAAAGTGGACCATGCACTTGCTGGAATATGCTAGGAAGAATGTTGTGGTGGAATCACCGGTTGAAGGGGAGGGGCCCCTACCATGGAAAGTTAAGAGATATTCCATCTAAGGAGAAAATGTCTGAGATCAAACCCTTAGGTATATATCTGGCAAAATTCTTGCAATATATATATTTATTTGTTAAATTTATTTGCTGCCTATCTCACCAGAGGCTATTCTAGGAGGGGTATAGGTGATCAAAAATAAAAGTATCTCTTGGGGCCATCCACAAGTGGTTCTAGTTGTTTGTGCTTGACAAATGTAGAGATAAATATTTTTTCTGACCTAAGTACTACCCTTGACATTTATGTTCGTGTTTAATTTTTTAATTTAATTAATTTCCTTGCTCTCTGGAGTGATCCCTTCCCTGCCACACATGCAACAGGACCCAACTTGCCTGTATGAAAGTCCTTAAGTCCTTCATCCAGGCATTTAGTGTCAGTTGAATGGGACTCCTTCTGAGTTTGTTTTGCAGTGTGTTTGATTGCTATTTTACATTTTTATCTATATATTGTTTTTTTAAAAGGATCTAACCGGTGTGTTTATTCATCTTTTGTTCTGCATATGTGTCTAGATGTACATGTTCCTGAAATATGATTTGGGTTTGAGGATAGTTTGCAAAATAACACTATCAAAGAACAGGAGTCTATGTAAAATACTAATTAGTTAAAGAATAATTAGCACTATAACTGTACGTCTACTATAAATAGAACATACTCCACATCATAAGGCTCCTTTGAGTGCATTCTACCCCAGAGGTGGCTAGTGGACTAGGAAAATCCCATCTGCATTCTGTTCATGTAATGCTTACCTAGTTTTACCCAACTTGTTAATTTTAATGTTTTAAATTCTTGTTTTTATAGTGTAAGCCACCTAGAGTCACTCAATAGTAAATGAGTGACATACAAATTTAATAAATAAATGAGCAGCATAAGTTTTCCACACAGAATGGACTGTTCAGAGAAAGCCTTTTATTATGCAGAACTAAGAGATCTAATATTTTAAACCTTAGCAGAAGCAATATTGAGTCTCATTTTGTCTAATGTGAATATCCCCAAAATTTCAATACACTATGTGATTGCCCAAATAATGTTAATTATTTGGAGTGAGTTCTCAATAGGAACAAAATACTACTCTAATTAAAAATTTATTGTCAGAAATTGCAAACATGACCAATATTAGGGGTTTAAGAAAAATACTTTTGTGTCCATTCTTTCACAAATAGTAGCAACTTTATTCTACATTTATATTGCATGCTAGCATACATACAAGAACCTTACTCTATTTTTATTTCCTTAAAAATAAAAACAATGCAATTAAATTACAAGAGCCTACATTTCTATTTATCTACACTTTAGAAACAAAAACAACCAGATGACAAAAATGGGTATTTCTACAAATTTGGAATAGACCATTCCATTGGATATGAAAACACTGAATTCTAATCACACTCTGAGGTATGCTAACAGGAATCATACAATCTCTTTCAATTCAACATGATCTAAACTTCCTGATTTTGAGAGATCCACCTTTATGAATCAACTTGGAACTCGTAATCTGAAAAAGAATAATCACAACATCTAATATTTCTTATCTAGAAGATACTATTCACTGCAGTACAGATCCACTCATTAATTTTAGTTGCTATTGTTTCTCATTATAGCAGAGTAATATACACGTTACTTGGAGATAAATTACATAGAATGGTATGAAACCTATTGTATTTCCTGTCAAGTACATTTAGTCCTTGTTTCTTTTGGGGGGAACATGCCTCACCAGTATTTCAGTGGTACACTTATGAATTACCTGCATTGACGTGGAAGAGATAGTTTTAAAAACACTTTTTTATGCACAAATCTAAATAAATTTGACTACTGTTTGAGTCTTGCCGTAGCCAAGGAAATAAATAAATCCCCTTTAACTGACTTTTTTCAAGTTGTTGACTCAGTCCAACACGAGCAGCTCTTGTTGCTTTTACCAATGGCAATAATGATAAAGGTAGAATAAATGAAACATATAACAGAAACTGTATTTTTTCCTTTAAATAAATGTGAAAAGATCGTTTTGTGCTTTTAAAATTGTTATAAAATCAAACATTACTAGTACTTAATATAGCCCTGATAAATTGCCCGAATAGCAGTTTTATCCTTATGAGCTAAGGAGAATTTAGAGCACAAGATTTTTTGTCCACCTCAGTATAGACTGAGTACATTTCAATATTGTAAATATAGGATATTTTCCATCAATGTGGTTCCATGATTATCATCCAGAAATGATATATATCTAAAAGTAATTTAGTCATAACATTATTTTCTATGATCACCATTTTACTTACACCTGCAATTGTGCAAATCAACATTTATAATAGTTCTGGTATTTCTTAAGATAAAGATGAGTAGTCTCATATCAACTGAAGTAACCATTGTTCAGCTTATATCCAGTTCCTAATTTTCTCTGGATTGTTTTAGTATCTTGGAAAAATCTATTAGCAATTAATGATTAGCAATGATTTCTAAAACCTCTTCAACAAAGGTTATGTAAAATCCAAGTAGGTTGGAGTATGAAATCCTTTCAGCGATTAGCTTTTTAGCTTACCCTTGTGGAAGCTATCTTTGGGGGTTTTTTGGGGGTAGGGAGTACTCTATATACCTGCCCATTTAACCATCCTATGTATGGCTCCTGGAGAATAAGATAGTACTTAAGAGGCTGTTTAGAATTTGGCCTGAGTAGCTATTCCCTGGAGCTCCTGAAAGATTACGCTTGAAGGATCACATTGAAAGCTCCCATTGATATAGAATAAAGATCTGGGCATCGTTCCTGAGATTGGCTCCAGCTCATTGGTTTGTCACACAATTAAAAAAAAAAACAAGACATGATTACTTTCTGAAACGCTAGAATATACTGATTTACTTGACAAAGCTTCGGAGCACCCTGGCCAAATAGCAAATGTTATGAAGTCTTTCCAAACAGAATATCCCTATTTTCAATTAAAATGTTAGTATCAGGTACTCAACATATTAAGCAATTGCTTTTAAATGGAAACACTTTGAATGTGACCCAAGGAATCAAACATAAGGGAAATAGCTTTTAACATTCTTCTGCAAATATATGGACCAAAAGCAAGTTTCTATCAGAGATTCTTCTCAAATTGCAATTGCACAAGTGAAACTTTTAGTTCTTTTCTCCCATAATTCTCTAGTATGAGGAATAAAATAGTTATTAACACAAGGAGGTCACATACTTGTGATATGCTTAACTTAGGTTTATAATCTGTAGCTGACATTTAAAAATATTGATGCAATGCAGTCATTTCATTTAACGAAAACTTGCAACATAAGTTCCTAAGTAGTTCCACCTGGTATTAAATATAATTGATCACCTTGGTATAAATATAAGCAATGGATCACAGCTTCACAATAACTCCAACCTGAGTCAGAGTATAAGGAAAAGTGATAACTATTCCAATTTTTTAAGGTACTTAAAAATGTATCATTACACACTTGCAACATACATGATCTTTGTAACAAAAGCTTTCTACAACAATTGCATATTTTTTTATCAAAACTTACTCATTAACAGCTTCAGGTGTTATATGGAAATTACACTAATAACAGTACCTTACATATCAAGCATGCTACTGACATTACATGTGAATGAATACAAGCATACATATAATACATACCTTGAACATTTTTAAGAAAGTTTAAGTGAACACATTATATCATTTATATTTAACTTGTCTTCGTTACAACTCACATGGAGGGGAGAAAAAGCTAAAGATGTCAATCTATATTAGACACACCCTTGAAGCAGTAAGCAAAATCCAAAACAGAAAAAGATGTGCAGTGATTTTTTCAGTCCTTCCTAAGGGACTTCCTCTCACTCTTTGAAAAGCTAGGGAGATCATGCTATCAGAAGCAAAATTCAATGTTGTTTGAAGGGCTGCAAACCAAAACAAGGAACACTTTGCCACTACATTTAAAGCAAAGTCCACCCATATACAAGTATATTTTATTTCAGCTGAAAAGTGTACCTGTTTCTGAAATTTATTCTATATCCTCTCCAATGTATTACCTTCACTTTGTTTTCAAGCTTTTATAAAGAACGTAAAAATGGAAGAGACAAACATCAAATTATTTTTAAAAGGTTGTTTCAATAAAATTTTAATGATGATTCCAACATGGGATAGGCAAAAATAGAACCGTGACTCAAGCAGAATGATGCACATTCAATATATGAGACTGCAGTTAAATCTTCTATTTTAGGGGAAATGAAATGAAATGAAATGTATTGGATTACATCCTGACAAGCAGCACATTGTATTAAGGACGTGAATCATTACTACAATGGCTTTTGTTTTCCGAATGGTAAAATTTTGACAATTTTACCATTTGGGGTTCTAAGAGAGAGTAGTATATAAGGGTTTTTTTAAAAAAAATAATCATCAAAATTTCAAACATTACTTTTTCATCAAGAAGGCAGAAAGAAAACCTTCCATCCACACAGAAAGACATGCAAACATTTAATGGTTTACAGTTAACAGTCTACTATGTAATGTACTCTGATTTCTTCAGACATGTATAATAGCTGCAGCTGATTTTTCTAGGTTGAGAGAAAAAATAAATTCCAAAAGAAAGTATTATAGAAGAAGAGAAAAAATAAACTCGGACAAGAAAGCAATACAAAATGTAAAGACTGCAAACTGAAGCAATGGCTTTAGCAGTGTTTCGGCTATGTCACAAAGGATTGGCATTATGGCACATCAATGGAAGTTTGGTTTCATTAAAATCGTTTTCTCTTGATGATTTCAGGTTTCCAGCTAACAGGATGAGTTTCTTCAGTCTGGAGAGATTAAAGGAGAAAAAAAAGAGTTCTAGCCCAATTCTAATTTTGCATATGCTACAGTTACATATTTCCTTAAATTGGCTCTAGGGAATTTCTGAATACAATCCCAAATGATATGTCAATTTAGACTACTTTGGTCTTTCTTATTTAGAACAGTCACTCGTATTAACTTCCCAATCAATCCCTAGCTGAGGAGGAATTGTATCAATATTCTCCATTTCTTTTTAAATTTTAATGGGAAGAGAAAGACACTATTGGTATGGAAACACAAAAAACACATATGGGTTTATTTCCTATTTCATCTCAAGTTATCCATGATTAACAGTTTGGGAAAGAATTTTAAAAGTCCAATTGAAATCTTTCATATAAACCACAGCATCAATTAAGAAACATAAGAATTACAATTATTTTTGAAAGTGTGTGCTCCATTTTACTATTTTCATTAATCAGATATTTTGCTAAATAGTCTAAGAGTGATTTCTTGTCATTTGTGAACTACCAGAATTCAACCAATTGGTTTGTTTTCATATATCTTCCTTTATACATCACAACATGCTGCCATACTAAATGTGAAAGCAGGTTGAAATATCATAAATTTACTTGGAAATAAATTCCACAAAACTAAGTTGAACTTTCTTATGAGTAAGATATATGTAAAATTGTTCTATAAAGTGTAATTCACTGTTTTTAAAATGCAATCATAAACACATATTTTGTTAGCCAAACTGAATAAATATCTGATGACATAATGTTCTCAAAGTTACTTTACTGAAACTGAAGAACAGAATGCAAAAGCATTTATTTTATTCTGTTACTGGAAAGTTTCTATCAAGCAACTGAACTCAACTTATAAATCCTATTTTTTTAAAAGAATGTTTCCAGTTGTGTAAAATGTTGTTTGTGAGCCTTATTTAAAAACAGTTTAACCTTAAATATACTTTTGAGATTTCAGAATATGTGCACTAAGTCTATCTTTAACCTAGTTTTATGCTGTAAAATGGTATCAAAAAATATTCCACATACCGCAGACTCATCTTCTTTGTAGACTTTTATAGTTTTGTCAGCTTCAGCTGTAAGAAGTCTGCTTTCAGATTGGTCAAATGCACAAGAAAATATTCCAGATTCACTGTCCAAAGAGCCAGGCTGTACAGCTGCATGCACCCTTTGGAAGTTGTACCCAGTTCTCCAATCCCAAAGGTGCATTGTACCATTGTCAGCTGAAAATAAAACACTGGCATATTCATTCAAAGTTACAATTCAAGTATAAAGCAGAGTTATTCCGAAGACTGACTACATCCACCATAATCCAGATCTGTTTGCATCTACACAATTCATTTCTACGTAATAAGATTAACAATCCATTTCTGTGCCCCTCTGATTTCACTAGAATTGACTTCTAGAAAAATTTAAACATTACAAGTGCTCTACCAAGATATAGTATTTTATTTTCCTATAACTTGTACTGATACTATGTATAGGAAAATAATGCTTGCTATTGGCAGTTAATATATATTGCAAATAGTCTCCTAGGCTTGGCCATTTGTATGTATTGGATTATATACCTAATGGGAATTATAGTTAAACATAACAAACGTACCTGAGGACTAGAAAGCCCAGGAAAAAAAAACTTCCCAGAATTCCTGTGCGAATATACTGGCACCAGGTAGAAACTCTTCATATTATCTGTGATGTTTTAGGCTAAACTTGCTTTACCATTTCTCCTGGTATATATATTTAAATGAGCTTGAATTAGCTTTTACTGAAAGCTCTCCCAAGAACATGGCTATATGATAGATATATATTCCTTTGAATACAAAAATAATTTTAAAATTAAAATATAACTAAGCATTGGGTGTTTAGTACTTGTAATTATTTTAATTAACTAGTCCCAAATGAACCAAATGTAAAATGCTCAAATCTATTTTTAAAGCAGTTTGCAGTGCCTGATGCTGAAAAATGAAATTACTACCTTGAAAACATTTGTTGAAATAAGTGTGTATTGCTGTCTTTAGAAGGAAAAAATTGAAAAACTGACATGATGCACTAGCCCTGGTGGACAGCCCAGCTGTTAGCTTTGGGCAGATTCATCTCCTTGCCCACATCAGATTGTAGCAAGTACCAAAATTTGAAGTAAATATATTCACTTTTGCCTTTGTGCAGGAAAATCTTACAGGAGAGAAGATGTTGAAACTTGAGCAAGGACATTTTAAACTAGAAATGGGAAACTTGTGGATTCTCAATGTCACAGCACGGCTACTGGTTAGACATGATGGGTACAATAGTCTGACAGCCTATGGATAGTCACAGGTTAGCGTTCCAAAAATGAAAGGTCAAAATAAATTGGAAACCCATATTAAATCCTTCCATCACTGATGTTCATGCTAATCATTAAGTCTGCTAATAAGTTCTAAACAATCAGAGCTTTAGAATAGAAATGACAGTGCTGTATCATGAGTCTTACAGTGCATAATAGCAAATTAGAATTTGTTTTCAAATCATATGCAAATTTTAACTTACCTCCAGAAACCAGGACTCCATCTGAGTTCACAGCCAACGTGTTGATAATAGCACTATGGCCAGAAAGGTTTTGGATGAAATTTCCATCAGGGAATTTCCACTGTTTTATATTATCTGGCGATCCAGATGCAAATGTGTACCTGTAAGAAAATGTATATTAAGATTTTAAAAATTACTGGATGTCTAATTAATCAATATTTAATTACTGATTGTTAAAGTTACCAGGGTTTATTACAGTTTCAATGTTAAATTATTTCCTCTGAATTATTTTTGATGGCAAAGAAACATGGCTTTCCAGGTATTTTTGAATTACAACTTCCAGTGATCTCAATATACATTATTAGTAGTAAAAACTATATGGAACTTGACATTCAGCAGCAACTAGAAAGCCTACGTTCTTCACCCAGTAATTTAAGCACTGTAGAACTGCCTGCTTCAAAACAGAGTAACTGATTAATGAGGAGTAAGATGATTGTTAAAGCCAAATATTGTTAAATATAAATGGGAAGTTACATATACATAAAATAGGAAGGAAAATGTATGATGTTTACTTTATTCAGTATAAAATGGTAGGTTTTTATATAATACATAGAAAGATATAGCATACAGATAAATTTTGTCCACTTTATATTACTTAACTAGGTTTCCCCTATCCAGTCCTACTTTAAGGAATGGTGCTCATCTCCATTTCCTAGCTGATGGAGCCAGCATTATCCGAAGACATCTTCCATTGTCATGTTGCCAGCCTGGCTATAAGCCAAAGGCACACAGAACACTGTTACCTTCCCACCAAAGTGGTACCTATTAATCTACTCACATTTGCATGCTTTCGAACTGCTAGGTGGGCAGGATCTGGGGCAGGAATGGGAGCTCACCCAGTTGCACAGCACTTGGGTCTCGAACCCAGGCTGTCAACTTTCCAGCTGACAAACTCAGCATCTTTAACCACTGAGCCAATGTGCCCCCTGGTACTTTATTCAACTAAAGATAATAAAATCAAAGATTTACTGTATGGGAATAATCCACCATAGCTCTATTTGGTCAGTAGAATATTAGAAGATATTTTCCAATATTCATTTTTCCCAAGTAAATAATTCTATTTGGTGAGCAGAATATTAGAAGGTATTTTCTAATAATTTTAGAAGCCATAGTAAATTGGTGTAAAGTCTAAATGAAAGCAATCACACTATGGCTTAATTTGCAAATCTATCCACTCTCAGTCTCTTATTGAGATGTAAAAGGGGAACAACGCCAGCAGAAGGCATACTGCCTTCATCAGTGTAAAGAAATGAACTATTTAAATCTAAATTTAAACTCTTCCTCACTAATTATAGTGAAACACAATCTAAGTAAATTTATACAAGATTGCAGCTTTAATCTTATATACTTTGATCTTGTTATGCTGTAATACAGAACCAACTTTTGCACAAAACCCTCTGGCTTCGATGAAGGAAAATTTCAAGCAATGATCAAAAGCTCAGAAGGTTTGTGACACTGCAATAATACATTGCTCTAATAGTTACAACTGCTAGAGAAATTAAACATATTATTGCCTTAAATAGGCAGCACAGTATTGAGTTCATGACTGGTAATCTGATTTATCTATACTAAAAAAAGTTTATTTACTTTTTTAAAAGCCTTTTTTTTAAAAAAAAAAAAACCATGGAAAATCTTACTGTCTTGGATGCAAGACAACTGCTCTTACGGATTTCTTGTGATTTGTTAAGGTGACTCGTGTTTTTCCTGCTACCAAGTCCCAAAGACGTATGGTGGTATCATGACTTCCTGCAGTGAAGAAATGAATTTAAGAAGTAATATAGATAAATACTTAGACCACACTTTGTTTTTCCTTAATGTTTCTGTTTCTCCTGCACTTGAAAATCTTCTTGCTACTTTGTATCTTATTAAAATAAGAAAGGTGGCAGAGATACTGGATTGCTTCTGGTATCCCACTACATGCTCCAGCAATACAGAGATTATACAGTATGTCGACAACAATTATGACCTTGGCAGAACAATACCCGCTCTGTTCTACCATAGCTCCAGGGAAAGTCCCAGGAGCCACAAATTGAACTGCTGCAGATACATATTCTAGTTCATTTGTAGGCCTTATTCATATGGCCAAAGCAGTAAAGAGATGATTTTCTGAAAGACCTTCTCTTCCTTTGTAAAACAGTTTTTCAAAACTTAAATCTATTTGCCTGAATAAATATTAGCCGCAATCCAATAACAACTCTGAAAAGCATTCAAGATTCTCATGCTTTCAATATGTATTTTTAAAGGAATTCTGGGTATTTATACTTGTTTATACCCAGAGGTTCTTAGCTATATGTAGAATTATTGAAAACATTTACATAATTGAAAACTACGAATGCAACAAATGGAAGCATTTTATTCAACCATAAGCAACTGCATGCAAGTTGGCTACAGCAGTGGTCCCCAACCCCCGGTCCGCGGACCGGTGCCGGGCCGTGGAGTACCTGGCACCGGGCCGCGCAGCGGCCGGGGGACATAAACGCTGCAGCGCAAAGGCTCCTGGGCCGTGCGCAAAAGCTCCTGGGCCGTGCGCAATGGGCCGTGCGCAAAAGCTCCTGGGCCATGCCCCCACCCCTGCGCGCGCTCAGCGGGCCGTGGCGATAAAAAGGTTGGGGACCACTGGGCTACAGGACCAATTTACTGAATTATGTTCCACTCTAACAAGCAACATTAATCATACCTGTGATAATCTGTGGCTCTGCTGCTTGGCACTTCACTGTTGCCACAGCATTCGTGTGTCCTGACAATGTATGCACACTAGCTTTTGTTCTTACATCCCAGATCTAATAAGATCATAAATTTGAACAATTAAGTACAACAATGCAAAGGTTATAAACAATCTTTATCAAACAAACGTTACCATTTGTATATAATTATGAGGTTATCACTCAGGATCCTGCTGACTTTAGTATCACTTATGAACTCCAACATACAGTAAGAACAGTATTTGTGTAGGAAAATAACAGAAACACACAAGCATTCCTGCCACTGGCATGGTTTGCTATTGTAAGGAGCAGAACTGAAACTGCTCAGCTTATTTTTGAGGAATAAAGCATGGATTACAACAGTTTGCAGTCCCAGGGACCTCTCTTATTTCTACTCCCGATCCTTAAAACAAAAAAGTATTAAACAGTACTCCCCAAATTTATTTTGCAAAAGTATTTCAGTGGCACAATCCTGGGATGCTGGGGTTACAAATGCATCAGATAACTCACTTTCCATATTTAGATATCATTCTTATTTGATTGACTGGAATTAATAGAATCTGAAGATTTTAAAAAGGGAGTATAAATAGCTAATGATAAAAAAAAAAATCACATTAGTTTCCACAGGGACAAACAAGTTTTTTTTCAAAAAAAATATATAAAAATTTTGGCTTTACTTACACGTGCTGTTGAATCTCTGCTACAAGTTACAAGCACATCTATTGTTGGATGCAAATCCAAACCATACACAGCGCTTAAATGGCCATGGTAATGCCTAATAACCTGGATGTAAACATATTACCATCAGTACTGAATGTTCTATCATCATTACATTGCTGAAAGATTCAACTGTTTCAAGTTTATTTAGTTACCTTATTATATTCAAGATCCCAACATTTCACCTGTTTGTCTTCCCCACATGAGAACAGATAAGGACTTCTTCCACTGACTATTACACCTCGAACTGTACTAATATGTCCTGTTAAAGACAGTTTTAATTTGCCACTTGCAAGATCCCAAATCTGTAATGAGAAAAATACATCTTTGGTGTGCTTTGAAATAAAACACACAAATGTCTGTTATTCTAATTGAGCAACATCTCAAAGATCTTACTGGAATACAAAATACATTCCTTCAGGATGGTAGAAAGACTGAAACAATAGTTTATTATACCAATCCCAATTTGGAAGTCCTAATACACTTAAACAATTTGGCCTATAGGCAAAGATAGAAGATAATAAAATATAATGAAGTGGATATTACTAAAGCACTATTATGAAATATATTAGCAAAATAATAATAAAAAAGTACTGGACCACAATTAAGTCAATATCTCACCTTTATGGTCCTGTCAGCAGAGCCAGTAACAAACCACTGATTCCCTGGTTCAACTGCAATACATCTCACCCATCCCAAATGTCCACTGATAACCTGCAAAAGTTACAGGATAATTTATCAATTTAGATAAAATATGGAATGTTTTGGAAATGTCTTCCAAAACTAACATATCAATCCTGACAGCTTAAAGCAGTTACATAACAAAAAGTCTGTTTGGTCATTTGGCTTCAAATTTACCAGTAACTGTAATGTTGACAATTTTCAATGAATAATGATTAAGGGGTTCCAAAGGAAATTGCAAAACCCATAGGATGCAGGTTGCCCAGTTCTGCACTAAATTAGGATTATCGTTATGTGCAAATAGCAATAGCAATAAGACTTATATATCACTTTTTACAGCACTCTCTGGGCAGTTTACAATGTCAGCATATTTTCCCCAACAATCTGGATCCTCATTTTATCAACCTTAGAAGGATGAAAGGATGAGTCAATTTTGAACCAATCAGGATCGAATTCCTGCAATACTGCATTCTAACTACTGAGCCACCGGAGCGCCTACACGGCGCCACCACAGCAGATCCATCCATGACCATGAATTTGTAGACTATGTTAAATTCAAATTTTATTTGAAATAAAATTATTTTTGTTGCTGCCTTCTAGGGCAAATTCCTTTGCAACACCTTTTGTCTATATAATCCATAGAGCTACATTAAAAGGGTCAGTATTATATTAGTTAAATTTCTGTTTGGAGCTGTGCCCCTCCCCCAAATTCCATCATTTTAATCTTTTTAAGTTTCCTCCTTGATGGTATAAAGATAAATTGTCCGTATCTTTCTTCAATTTTAAAGTGAACTTGTGTTAATCTTGTTTGAACTGTATTTAAGAATGTGTTGCCTTGCCTACTATGGTTGTCACACCATTTTGTAAAAGTAACTAGTTAACTAATGTGGGAGGCAATAAATAAGTCATATGTGCACATGTGCACTGTGTACATATGTGTAATGAGCTAGATGCTTCTAAGGGGCTCTACATACAGTATGTTTCCATGAAGTTCTGAAGGATGGGAGTTTAAAAAAATTAGTTCCACTCACTCTGACAGTTCTGCCAATAGTATTCCATGCAAGACCAAGCTATCTGAACTAAAATTAAAATACTGAGCCTGGATAGCTCAACAGACAGAGCTCTGTAATTTAACATCAGCTGTCTGCAATTAAAGTAAGATCGAATCTTGCCAGGCTCAAGGTTGACTCAGCCTTCCATCCTTTCAAAGGTAGGTGAAATGAGGACCCAGTTGTGGGGGCAATAAGCTGACTTTGTATAAATATACAAAAGTATGAAGGCTATTGCTTAACGCACTGTAAGCCGCCCTGAGTCTCCGGAGAAGGGCGGCATATAAATCAAATTAAAAAAAAAAAAAATTAGTTGGAATTAGATTCTATATCAAGCTGATTTTGCTATCTTTTCTGCTACTTTGTAGTGATTAGAAACATCATTTCAATTTTTTAATTGTAATTCAGTTATGATTTACTGAAACAAGACAGGATAAAAATGTGATATGACCTTGATTCAGTCAATAAACTTTAATCAGAATGCAGTTAATTTATTAATAGATGTTTCCAATTTACCTGAAACATACTGAAGTAGGACTGATAGTAACTGAACTCAAGATCAGAATAGGCTTATTCTTCTAATAACTTCAGCATATGATTTTGTAACTCCCATCTAAACTAGTCCAATATTTAACAAACTATTTATCCGGCAATAAATACTTCTAATATATTTACTACTTACTCTGTATAGCTTCCATGGTGGATGCCACTGTGGTTTTGGCATTGTTGGAGCCTTTTTTGCCATCAATGCAGAATTTTTATTCCCACCAGCTTCCATCATAGCCTATAAATTGAACAAACATGACATCATATATTTTTCTTCTTTGGACTACTTTCTCATGGGCCTATAATTCTGTCACAAAAATTCTATGCTCTTTCGAGCTCATTAGAAGACTAAATATAATCTGGTTTTTACATGAGAAGTGAAACTTACCATAGTCAAACCTGGAGGCTGTGAACGCTCAGAAATCCCAGCATGTCTATATATATCACCTACACTAGCAGCAGTTCTATTTGATTCTATTCTGAAATGAGAAAAAAATGATGAGGGTTTATTACCTCCAGAACGAATAGACTGCTGATTCTGCATAAAACTGATAATACACCTATTCGAGAAAATCTGTGGAATATCATCATGCTAGTGCAGAACGAACAAATATGTTCAGATCACAATCCAGCTAAACTGGTAATAAGTAGCAACATTTTAATCATAACTATTAGATTCCATAGTATTTCATGAGCCTTAGACTTACTAATTTTCACCTTATATCAGTGCTTATCATAATACCAAAGAAAGAAATATGTCATACATGCACATTCATTGAGGCAAGCATAGTTTATAAGCTCTGTTGCTAATGGAAGAGTGTATGTCCAAAAGGATTGCTGGAGATAAGAATAAAAAGATGCTATTGCTGTCCCGTTGATAAGACCATTTACTCTGACTGGAATCTGTCTATCTGTCAGACCTGGAAGCCATCATTCTATCTTTGAGGCTTCAGGCCTGCCACAAATTCTACTGTGGGAAAATGGGAAGGGGGATTGTATAGAGTGAAGAGGATATGTAGTCAAAATAAAATTCTTTCTAGAAAGTCAAGGTCATTGTGCCCTGCAGCTGTGCTGAGAAGAATGAGGAGGTATCTTCTGTTCTGGAAGATACAGGGATCCCAGGGTACTGGATTGGTTCACGTGGTGGACGTGTGGGTGAAGGGCAAGGACTTGAACTTTCTTTTGGGTAAGGAAAACCCAGAAACTTTCAGATTCGGGTTTTCCCAGATGTGCCAATATGACATCTCTAATAAAAATTAGCTTTGAGGAACTTCAAGCCTCGGAGTTTGATTTCGTGGGGGGGATGTTACTTGGAACTCTGACACTATCAAGAATTAGCAGAAAGGGCAGTCTTCTGGATATGGCTTCCTCCTAGAATAGCCGTATGGCTCCTTCTCTAATAATATTCAGAAATGGTATTAAAATAAACCTTTGCTCTTCTCTAAAGTCTTCAAGGAATAAAGTTATACTGTACTGTGACTGAGTAACTGATTTATCTGATCCTGTGATAGATTATTTTGGATTTTTTAAAAACAGGATATCACTGTAACTGTAGCGCATTTTGCCAGAGACATTAGAATGAGACAGCATAGAAGACTAAGTAAGCAAATTGCACCCATCTTACTTGCATGCCTTTCTGGCTGGCCATTGTGGAAAAGAATACTTGACCAGACAGATCTATCCTTGCATGGCTCCTCTTCCTTTTTAAGGTCGGTATTAATGTAGCAATAATGTAGTGAAGACCTGAAGTTAATTATCAGGTCATTTATACTGCAATTTATTTCTTTGTATTTTTAGGATTGCCTACTTAACAGCAATCCCACACAGGCATACTTGAATGTATGTCCTATTAAACTGAAATGATTACTGAGCAAAAGCCTGTTAGGATTATATTATTCATGGATTGTGTCCTGGCTCATACAGAAATCTTTAGACACTTATAGAAAACAGCTTTCCTCAAAAGATCCTTTATGCCACACAAAAGCCATCAGAAACAGAAAAGATATCGATTTACATACTGCTTCTGTTTTGCTGTTTGCTGTAAGTTCCTATTTTACTTTTCCCCCCTTAAATTATCAACAGTAAACAACGTCTTGCTGAACAATTAGAATAGAATAGAATAACAGTTGGAAGGGACCTTGGAGGTCTTCTAGTCCAACCCCCTGCTAATTACAAAGAACATAATCAAATAGAGCACACCATTATGAGTGAACAAATACCACTTGACAAATACCGCTGTGTTTTGCAAATGAATCTCAAATGCCATTTTGCTTTCTTAGCTGATTAATAAATAAAATATAATTACTTGGATTGAGAAGTAGGCAGTGCCACAGCTAGTGATTGAGATGCTGATTCACTAGGCATCCTTTGGATTTTAGTGTCTGCAGTCAGAGCAACTCCTTTTTTTTTTAAAAAAAGAAAGAATATAATCAAGAACAATAAAATTAACAACTAAATGCTTATTTATGTTATGAATTATATATTTAATACAGTACCATTTTTCATTTTGCAATACATAAAGGAACAATGATCACTTCTTCAAGCAATTGTGGAATCAGGGAAATCAAGGGAATTCTATGTGAAGTTTTTAACTGATAACAGACATGTTATATATATTGAAAGATTGCCCACTTCAAGTATTATTCTTTTTAATAGACTACTTTTTAATTTTGAACGCTTTTAATTCATTGCAGTCTCTGGATATAGGGCTAATGCTGCCACACAGATATTTCAACTGCTTAGTTTCATAGAACTCAGCAAAAATAATCAGTTTTTTTAAATTTTAAAAAAGACCAGTTTCACAGTAATTTTACAAGAAGTTAAAACATTAATTCCATGTAGGAGTTTGGAAATTCAGTGAGTGGAAGCAGAGATTAAAAAATAAAATTGGATTAAAGAACGTTGTGATCCGTAATGTACCGTATTTTTCAGAGTATAAGACGCACCTCCCCCCCCAAAAGAGGGTAAAAATTTGGATGCGTCTTATACACCGAATGTAGCCCCGTCTAGCCTCTTCAGAGGCTGAAAAAAGCCCCTAAAACCTCAGTTTGAGAGGCTGAAAAAAGCCTCTGAAATCTCTGTTTGAGAGGCTGAAAAAAAAGCCTCTGAAACGTCCGTTTGAGAGGCTGAAAAAAGCCTCTGAAACCTCCATTTGATAGGCTGGAAAAAAAGCAAGGCACAGAACTCACAACCAAGGAACCTGTTGCTAAAGTTCACTTCTGGGAACAGCTGATTGGAGGTATTCCGGAAGGCCGATCCACCCCCAATCAACTTTTTTCTTATTTTCCTTCCCAAAAACTAAGGTGCGTCTTATATTCCAGTGCCTCTTATAGTCCAAAAAAACCCCCGGTATATAACACATGAATTTGAGTAAGATTTTTTTTGAAGCTATATAAAAAGAGATAGAACATTCAAGAGAATTTAACAGTATATATCTACTGGGAAGCTGAATAGATAAAGCAAACAAAAAGAATATATTCCTAGTTTAAAAGTTTGAAAAATATCTGGCATCCTGCTAACTATCTTAATTCAAAGTATTCCAAGCAGGAAGCAATTCTGTTTGTTTGTCTCAATGTCTAAGAATGGGTGAATTCTTCCATGAGATTGCTGAGCAGCTAAAAAGAATACAGAGAAGAACAGCAAGATGGTGAGTGGCTTACAGGCTCAATCTTAGAAATACTTCAGAAACTGGGTGTCTTTAGCCTGAAGAAGACAAAGTTGAGGGGAGACCCAAAGATCCTGTTCTAGAATACAACAGAATTCAACCTAAATATAATTGTATTTGGCAGTATGCTTACTCACCAGGTCCAGGAGGATATGGATGTGTTCCTGTTATCAAATAATCATTATCGTCTCCTAAACATTAAGAGATGTATTAAGTCATTTATAGAAGAGTAAAAACAATCATTTAATGATTATACAATTCCTATCATGATTTTAAACTGCAATCATTTGAATTTCTACTGAACAATTAATGTACAAAATCATGCATATATTTTATGCATATGAACGTGTATATGTATGTAAAAAGGTATTTGAATATCTGAAAAGCTCAGGGGGAGTTTAGCAAAGATGCTAAACATATTCTGAACAATATCTGGAGGTTCAAGAAGTCTTCATATTTGAAATGATACTTTTTTCTTTTAATCAGGCACATGTGGACTTCACCCTGTAGGATCTACTTTATTTTGACTAGAATTTCAAGATCATTGACTGAATTCAGAAGAAAAATAATTGTTTGAACAAATGGACACAAGTTAAGAATTCACAAAGAATCTCTCTCTACCCACAAAAACTCATCCTAGCCACTTGTGATTAGTAGTGGAACTAAACTCATGTTCTGAAAATAGAAATTAACTCAGTTTTCTTTTTCATTTATTTAACTTGGGGTTTGAAAACTTTTTTAGTTATTACAATTTTCTACATAGCCAATAATCAGATACTCTGCCAATGTATTTTAAAATATCTAGACATCTATTATTACATTCTGATCTATATTTAATTATCTCTGCCTTAAAGTCAAGTCAAGTCAATGACAAGTCTTCAGGCAGTTACAATTCACTGTTCTTCAGCCAGCAGGCAACCCTCTCTTGAAAAGTGAGACACAAATCCAATAAAAACAATCCTAAGCATCTCTACAATTACTATCATCTGATAGTGACCAAAGGTGTTTCTTGAACACGGGTTCAGGATTATTAAAGCCATATCTGTATCCATCACCTACACACTTGCACACATGTAACGGTCACCAACCTGGATTTTGGAGATACTGCTTGTGTCCATAGGACTCTACACCATGGGAACCCTTCTCTCGAACACATTCTTTCAATACAGGCATGTGTAGCACAGAGCCATACTCTGTACGGAGTTTAACTGCCATCTTAACTTTGTGGCTGCACAAAAACATACTTTATTACATCTTTTTTTTTTTTACATATGTTTTACTATAATAACATATCAATTTGGATTATTTAACATACAATAACTTGAAGTTTATTTAACCGCATTAAGGGGAATCATTCCATTTTTCCATGGTATATAGCTCTGAATACTGGACTGATTCAAGACTTCAGGATACAAGCTATGAACAATGCCACTGGTAAAAGCTAAAGTGAGGCAAGGAAAGGGAAGCATTGGAAAGATCAGCAGAGGTGGGGGGAAGCGGGAGACCTAGCTGCTACTGTCCCACTCGGTCTTCAGACAGCTTTCCTTTCCTTTCCTATCTGCTGACTGCCTTGGCTTCAAATATGGCATAAGGAAATATTTGGGGGGAGGGGGGGACATTGCCCTTAAAACTTTCTTTTTTCCAGCAAGCCGGGCTGGCCTAACACTTTTTAAAATGTTTTTAATTGTTTGTTATTGTTTTTAATCATGGGGCCAAATTTATATATATCTTTTTAATTGTATTTTAATGTTTGTAGTTTATGATTTTACTTGGCTGTTCACAGCCCTGAGTCCTCAGGGAGAAGGGCAGTATAGAAATTTAAAAATAAAATGAATAAATTGGATAGATGGAGGAGGTCAAGTCAGTTAGATATGCTGCATTTGAAATCACTCATAGTAGGGCAGGTAGGGAAAGGAAAGTACTCAGAAGATCATTATACAAACCACATGGGGGTTGCAAGAGAGATGCACACTAGTCTTCCCTATTCATCATATTAAAAAATCCCAAATTTTGTTTCAGCTGAAACCTAGAACAAATGTTTTGAATTTGATTCTGCTGAACCACAACCTATATGATACCATTTGGCAGAACTTTTAAAGCACAATGTGTTTATTCTGGGTTCAAAACAAACCCTATTTTTCACTTCATGACTAGTTCTATTTCTTACCTCCTTTCATCTAATAATACAGGCTTTGCGTTGTCAGCCACAAACATATCATGGGTCCTCTTTAAAGACCTGAATACAAGAGTGTGGACGGAGTGCTTCTGCACTTCCTAAAAAAGGAAAAAAAAAAGCACACACTGTTGTTAGAAATTCCTTGAGGATGGGCTCCAGCCGGACTCCAAAAATTCAGAAGACTAAGCCTCTGGTCTCGGATTCAATTACTACCGGTAGATAACCATAATTTCTCTTTATGTGCCAATGAGCAAAGAAAATGAACAACTGACCTCACTGGGATTTGAAAAAGAAACCACATAAAACTTTTCCTACCTCCTTCAAAGCACAACAGAATGTAACCTTCAGGACAGAAGGAACCACTACATTAATCACTCAACAAAAGAATCATTATGTTTTACTTTTTATGGAATAAAACCAAAGGTAGCCATTCCTTCTTGCTCTAAAGATCAATATGTCACAAGAAATCTCCCCCTTACTATTGTACAATTTATATGGAAGTAAACCAGTGGTGGGTTCCTCCCGGTTCCACTGAGCCGGTAGCGGTGACGATACGACATCACCGAACCGGTTCTGCCCCCCCCGTCCTCCCGCGTTATTCTTACCTTTTATTTGGCCCCACCCCCAAACTATTGCTGCCTCCTGAGTCCCAGCTGATGGCTAGAGGGAAAAAAAACAGTTTAAACTCTTGCTGGGGGGTTCAAAGGGCCGCCCTGCAGCTGATCAGTGTTAAAAGTAGACCAGTGTCTGCAAAAATACATGAGTAGCTCAGTGCCTCCAAAAACAAATGGGTAGACCGGTACAGCTCTGCAAGCAGTTAAAAGCCTGGTAGACCAGTACCGCTGCTAAATCCTAAAGAATTGTCACATGACCATCAAGCCACGCCCACAGAACCGGTAGCAAAAAAAAATTAGAACCCACCCCTGAAGTAAACGTCCAGCTATTTATTTATCTGACAATATCTCAAGGCTTTGCTGGCTGGGGAATTCTGGGAGTTGAAGTCCGCCAGGCTTAAAGTTGCCAAGGTTGGAGACCCACCCTGGTTTGGAGGGCTAAGCCAGGGGTGGGCAAATATGGCCCCTTTATGACCTGTGGACTTCAACTCCCAGAATTCCTGAGCCAGCTTGGCTGTCTCAGGAATTCTGGGAGTTGAAGTCCACAGGTTGTAAAAGGGCCACAGTTGCCCACCCCTGGGCTAAGGTGCTGGGTGAACACAGCCCCAGCGGGAAAGACCGAGGGGCCCGTCACTCATTTCCTTTCGAATAAAGCCCTGAACGCGTCCAAAGGGTCGGAAGGGAAAGCGCTCTTTCTTTCTTACCTCCACCATGATGGCAGCCGGCTTCGGTAAAGCCGCCCGTTTTCGGCAACGGATTCCTCCCCTCAACGGAAACTACACCACCACAACCAGGTCTGTTACCAACAGGCGCTTCCGATAACGGTCAACGGCGCGACGGAAGTGACGTTTCCTGCTCGCACCCTGGAGCATGCGCAGAAGCTCGCCGTCTTGATTGGCGGCGCAAATAGACTCGTGATGGCGGAGCGGGGCGCGGGGGGGCGGGGCAGTAGATGCGAAGTTAGAGTCAGAATTTCAGCCGGCTGGGGAGGAATCTTCTTACCAACAGAATCAGCCGTGGAAGAGCTATAAATAAATAATATACGATGTTCAATAAAAAAATAATAATTAAAAAACAATAATATACGATAAAATTCTTATATTAACACTTCAAATGTGTGAGATCTACTACTCCCAAGGTCCCTTCGTGGAGGAGGAGGAGTGCAAGTTTTTAGCACTCTTGAAATCCGGTTGATCGACTTTTACAAAACTGAGAAGAGCGGATCGCAAGATCCCAACGTAACAGAGTTGGAAGGGACCTTGGAGGTCATCTAGTCCAACCTCTTCCCCGCTCACGCACGAGACCTATACTAGGGATTCGAACTGCCGACTTTTCGTTCCTGCTCTGTCTCTCCCAAGTTCCGGATTTGATTAAAAAAAATCAACAGTTTGGAAGACTCTGAACCAGAAAATTCTAAATTTTAAGTTTTCTTTCAAACCCAAAAAAAGGGTTTGTCAAAACTACACTGCCCAAAAAAAATAAAGGGAACACAAGCAGAAGACATCCGAGATCTGAATGAATGAAACAGTCTTATTAAATACTTTGTTCGTTACATACAGTAGTTTTGTGTTCCCTTTAGTTGTTTGAGCAGTGTATAAACTACTGTATGTAACGAACGAAGTATTTAATAAGGCTATTTCATTCATTCAGATCTCGGATGTCTTCTGCTTGTGTTCCCTTTATTTTTTTTTGGGCAGTGTAGTTTCGGTGCTATTAAAGAAATGGAAAACTAGCATACTTCTGTAGGCTAAATTTTGTTTTTATTTTATTTATTTGTCAAACGTATAAGATTACGGATATAAGTATAAACATGATTATGAATACAGGATAAGGATACGAATAAATGGGGACAGTAGGACAGGGACGGTAGGCACGTTGGTGCACTTATGCACGCCCCTTACAGACTATATATATCATTATATATAAAATATAGTAATAAAGATCTACCAAGGTCTTCTTTGCAGCCATTCCTCCAGTCTTTAAGCAGAAAAAGTATGTTGGCAGGATCTGTGATACCCTGACAAGCTCTAATTTGCGTCGGTAACAAGGTCTGCTTATTAGAGGATTCCCAAGATAATTGGTCTGGGTTATCTTTAGGCCAGGCTGCATCCAGACTTGGAGAAAAGTATTAAGAGAAATTATAGAATTGAAGTACTACAACACCTGTTAGGGTCAACCAGACTTTGGATAAAAATGCTGAAGTAGCCTGTGGAAAATGAAAAGCACTTGAGGCAGAAACTTTGCCCCCTTTTCTTTAAAAAAAAGGAAGGTTTAATGGAGTGTGATTTTTTTTTTAAAAAAAAGGCAGTCTCCTATGCAATCCAGATATTCAAAAGATAACAAAAATATATATTTACAGCATTACGAAGTTTGCATAGTATTTCAGAGTTGTATACAACCTTGTAAAACTTTCATGCCCCTGGCTTCATGTTATATTTTGGGGCAGAAAGTGCTATTACAGATTCTGAACAGAAGAGAGTGTAGTTTAGCTTGTTTCACAGCAAAGTACTATAAAGCAATTATCAATATCAAAAGGTGGGCCTTTCCCCCCTCCAAATGAAAAAAGAAAAAGAAAGAAAGCCAAAATCCAAACTGATGAAAGATTTAGGTTGGTTGGGGGCTGCAGTTCAATACTTACAGAGGCTACTAGCTTTAGAACAATTAAGACTATAAGCCTGTAAAATTTAAATCTCAAGATTTGTTGAATTTGAGTTTAAAGATGCTTGTTTCCTAATAAAGGAGTATCATGCTTTTATTGCTGAAATTATCATCTGCAAATAATTGGGCATCTGTGGCAGGGGTGGATTCTACTTACCTTTACTACCGGTTCGCAATGGGATCATGCGTGCTCGCTTCGCTTGCACATGCGCCTTGCTTCTGTACATGCGCAGATAGCTTCTGATGAAGTCAGGGTCAGTGGGCGGAGCCTCCCACCGATTTTACTACCGGTTCTATAGAACCGGTCCAAACTGGGGGGGCAACCCACCTCTGATCTGTGGGAAGAAAATTTGTAAGATGCAATGGGCAAAATTGCCAATATATAAGGGTAGGATTTGCACCATGATGCTATTGCATGCATTTTATAATAATCTCAATTTCTGCAAGATATGCCGATAACCAAAATATGCGATGATATACAAAATGCTAAGGAAACTAGATTGATCATCAACAGTTTCAAAATAATCACATATCTAATAATTTCTGCTTAGTGGATTTTAAGATTTTCCTTGGAATAATTTTCAGTAAATATACTGATATTGAGTATTTAATAGCTAAGCGACTAAGAGCTAATCTGATAATTCCAATCTGGTTTTTGTGTGTGTGTGTGCATTATAAATATGCAATATAAAAATAGCTGTCTTTTTTCCAAACAAGTTGTATTTTAAAATGTACATTTGGATTAAATGCTGTACTATGTGCTGCTACCATATTTACTCAGCTGGGGCAGCTGAAAACTGGAAACTATGCATTAGTCTTCCCAAAATGTTTTGGTTGTTTTCTTTATATTGTGATTACATTAGATTCTCATTTACAAGAAGTTACTACTTCAACTTTTTGCTTGCCTTCAGATTACAATTTGAGATATCAGAGATAGACTCTGTGTTTGCTGCTTTAAAAGTCAGAATAAACTTGCGACACCCCTTGTGAAAAAACACTTAAATAAACAACCAGAGGGACTGGTTGGCTTCAACATTGCTTAGATTTGGTCAAAAGTCTCTGTTCCTGGTGCTATGTGCAAAAGCAGTCTGATATGAGTGCTGAGGCCTTGACTCATCTGATAGATACAGCAGGATATTTCACCACTGTTTGAATAAGCCCAGTAAGGCAAACAATGCAAGTTAGCATCTCTGTCCTCCACTGGCTAAATAAATAACTTGGTAAATGAATGAAAAAACCAAGGAAGAACAAAATGCCTACCAACATCTTTACCTCCATTTCTGTTTACATGGAAAACACTGTTCTCCATCTAGCTTTAGCAATGCAGCTTATTTATATACTTCATTCTCATAAAAAGCTCAGGCAAGACAATATGCTATATGCTTAGTCATAATAGTTCAAAGAAACCATGATTCTCCTGTGTAATCTTTGCCTAATTTGAACTGCAATAGCAGATATTTCTCTACATGCTACTGCAGTTCAAATCAGGCAAACAGATTACACAGGCAAATCATGGTGGCAAGTATTGTGTAACATTGGTCAACAGGATAATAAAGATAGTCAAATAATTTCCCCTAAATGCTGCAAGGTATTATTTGTGGCCTAACTTAGGAAAACTATTTTGTAATGTTAACTTTGGTGCACAGTGTACTACTTGAATAATTGTCTATTTTACTTTGCTGATTTTGTGAGTCATTGTTGGATGCTCTATTCCACATTTTCCTGTTATAACACTAGGACATCAACAGGTCAAACTATCTGTACATTAACAGATCAATCAAATATATTTAGGAATGGCTAATGCAAAAAACCATCAAATGTGGCATTCTTATATTTCATACTACATATGTTTAAATTTTAGGGTGCTAATTAGGTTGCGCTCCAAAGACTTTATGACAAATATACCAGAAGTGGTTAAGATGTTGCGCTAAGAATGGAGAGACCCAGGTTTTAGTCCTCCATCAATCACATACTGTAAGTTCCCTGGTTGTCTTGGATCAAATCATATTTCTCAGCACAATCTGTTTCATGGAGATGTGGGGAAATTAGGAAGAAAGAATGATGTACAGTATATATAACTCAAATGCTTTGGCCACCTAATGAGAAGGAACAACTTCCTGGAGAAGAGCCTAATGCTGGGAAATGCTGAGGGCAAAAGAAGAATGGGACGACAGAGAATGAGGTGGCTGGATGAAGTTACTGAGGCAGTCGGTGTGAGCTTAAATGGACTCCAGGGGATGGTAGAGGACAGGAAGGCCTGGAGGAGCGTTGTCCATGGGGTCTCAATGGGTCAGACACTACTTTGCACCAGTTTCCAGACTTCCTTTCCAACCTCAACATCTTTTAATTTATGGAATTGGATCATAATTCCTTCATTGGACAGGATGGCATAGAAGAATATTTTTGAAAAGAATGCTGGTGGATGATTTTCAGGTCTTTTAGTTGCAGAATCTTCTTTTCATAATTTATGTAGTCACCCATCTTAACCAATAATTGAGCAGGTAACACTACAATAAACCTGCATGTATGATAAAATAATATATCCAGCAAAATTTTATTTTCTCAAAGTTCAAGCGACCACAGAATACCTACAGCAGTATTTGATCAGTAGGAGAAATACAGTATCATATAATGTGGCCCTACCACTTCTTTTAGCTTCAGCTGGCCTAATAAATGTTCTTGCTCTATAATATAGACTTGGGAACTTTTCTCAAAGTTGAGATGGCTATTGACAAGCATCTGCAGAAAACTGAGTTTATGTCAGAAAATAACATACAGTGATACCGTATCATAAATCCAGACCTTATGTTCTTTCATCCTAATTCTCAGGAGTGAAATTCAAAATTTTTCCTTACCGGTTCTGTCGGCATGGCTTGGTGGGTGTGGCAGGGGAAGGATACTGCAAAATCTCCATTCCCACCCCACTCTGGGGCCAGCCAGAAGTGGTACTTGCCGGTTCTCTGAACTACTCAAAATTTCTGCTACCAGTTCTCCAGAACCTGTCAGAACCTGCTGAATTTCACCCCTGCCAATTCCTGATGCAAACATGAGTTCTGTTTGTTTGTTTTTTATCACTTTCCCTATAAGGGTTATCATTCCTTTTGTCCAGTTAAAAAAAAAGTGGTATCCCATGGTCAATAACCATGGGATTTGATTATTTGATTTAATCAGGACAAAATACAGTGTGAATTACCAAACATAACATAAGTTTCTCTGAAACCCTATTTTTTTATGCAGGGAACAAATTTACATTTACAATTGTTTTTCTTTATGCAAGCCTTAAAGCTCAATTGTACAATAAGGCTTGTAATTGACAGGCAAATTATGTTTTTACAAAGCGGTGATGTGGTTCAGGTTGAAGTGTCATTTGACACAGGGGTGGGTTCTACTTACCTTTACTACCAATTTGCAATGGGGCTGCGCGCATGCGTGCATGCTCTTCTGCGCATGCTCAGAAGCATTTTGATGATGTCAGGGTCGGTAGGCGGAGCCTTCCGCCGATTTTACTACCGGTTCTATAGAACCAGTGCGAACCGGGCGCAACCCACCACTGATTTGACAGTACAAATCGTACTATAAGGAAACATCCCTAAACTACAATAACTAAAATTACTATTGGTCAAAGATATAACCCAAATTCAAAGAAATGGGTTGTGCTAAAGCCCCACTGAATACTCATCATTTTTGAATCACCACCATTTGATGGCGCAGAACGATATTTTAAAAACTCATTGTTTCTGTGCTTAAGCTTGTGCATAGCAAAAAATATTGCTCAATTAGTGACTTGTCCAGGCACAATGTTAACTATTAACAATTGGAACGACAGTTGGACCTATCAGGAATCATTTAGTACCCCTCATGGTGACTCACTTATATAGGAGCTTGGATTTGCTTTCCCTAATTTGGGGGAAATACTGCAAAGATGTTCAAGCAACTCAGTATCATGAAACTACTATTGCTCTTTCTTCTTTCTGTTGCTCTAGTTAAATCTGATGAAACTGCAGACTATGATGATGATGAGGTTAGAATATCACTTCTTTTATATGGTAGCATGTTTTCTATTTCATTTAGATTAAAACATATTTCTGATTTGTACAAACAAAAGTTTAGTTTTCAACCTAATCTAAGAAAAATGTGCTGCACTTTTGCCCATCCGAGTACATATTTTCAATTTTTCTCTCTCTTCATTTTCTCCTTTTTTTTTTCTTTATACAGGTACCTGATGCATCACTGGTAAGAATATTTTTTTTAAAAAAAATTAAGTTAAAATATATAAGCATATACTAGTTTATGCTTGTTTCTGTGGTAGACAGCATTCTGGTAATGTGTTAATAGTGTCCTATCAAATGCCTTAATGCAGAAAAATCTATATACAAAAAAGTTAAACTTGTCTGAAAAATTTCAATTCGAAAGCAAATTTTATTGTTACTAGGAATGAAATTTCGTAGGTATAATGGGAACCAGTTGATTTTATAGACATTACTTCAGCATCATTTATAGTATCCTTAGTGGTTATGGTTTTAAAAAGAATATAAGAAAAAAGAATGTGAAAGTATTCTTCATTCCTATAGTTAAGAGGGTGGAGTATAGAATCATTTGCTTTGATAATGCACACTGAAGATATGTTAAATAAAAGCCTATTGTCTGAGCAGGTAATCACTGAACTTTTCAGAAATTAAAAAATATTCCGTATTAGTCTAAAAACAATATTGAATATTTTATTATGCTTAATAGATATTTGTAAATGAAATTTTAAAACTTTGTGGAATGAAATATGGTATTAGATTACTTATTTATCAGCAAAATGTTATATAAAATATATGATTAACATGCTAATCAGTGATAATCCATATAGCTAATATATATACATGTACATATACATGTACAAATATATGTAATCGAAGAAAGTAAAGCCTGTTTCTCTTCATATTTGTAGCCATAAGGCCTTAAATTCTTCAGTCACTGTCTTTTATTTTAATGTACAAAAATATTTTAACTGCTTTCCATTCCCCCCCCACTCCCGCAAATTTATCTTTTGTTGTATAAAATATTGTATGAGGAATTTTGGAGATAATACCAAGCTTTTCCGTGATTTTTTGAACTTACGATTTCTTAGAAGGCCTGGCTAGGCTAAACTAAGATGCTGAGCTTGTCGCTCAGAAAGGTTAGCAGTTCGGCAGTTTGAGTCCCTAGTATAGGTCTCCTGTATGAGCAGGGGGTTGGGCTAGATGACCTCCAAGGTCCCTTCCAAATCTGTTATTATCATATCCAGATCCATAGCCCACATCCACACAACTGTGTTGTTCCTGAAGTGGATATAACCCATAAGATCTTCATGTCATGAAACTTTTCCTAGCTACTTTAAACTGATTTTTATATTCTTTGGCTTTGATTCTTTTTCCTTTCTGCATATGTGGATTTTTTAAAATTTCATTTGGCTAGTCTTGGTGATTTATTCTTAGGCCATTTCTTTAGTTAAGGTAGACTTTCATAACTGGAGTGCAGAAATCTGAATTACTACTAGTGGTCTTCCAGTTTTTCTTCATTCTTTTTTTTTAAAGCTATCTAGCACCCTCTCTTTCCCAACAAATATATATGAAGGGGTGTTTGTGTGTGTAATACAATATTTGACAGTACTAAGCAGAAGGAGGTCAAGTTTTTCTCTCTGCTGTTTTTCCTCTTCTAATCATATACTTAGAGGCTGCTTCTCCTCCATGTGCTTTCAGATCAACTTTTATTGTGCATTATATTGAACAGATGCTCCAATATTGATCAGATGCCCCAAATATAAGTCCTGCCCACAGACACATTTTAGAGATGTGTGTTGCTTGCTGCTTCCTTCAACAAACTAACATTTGAAATGAGATCCCTTCTGCGTGGCTTTCACCCTGATGATGTTCCATAAAGCCTTCAAAACATAGTTGTTCTCTCAGGTCATGGGGTGAAATGAATGGGGCTCTTTGATTAAGTGTGCCTATTACTCCTTTTCTGGTCTATATATTGTGGCCAAATCACATTTGGGTTTTGGTTTATATTGGTTTTTATGTTAGTATTTTTGAGCTACCCAGAGTCAGTTAGAGTTGGACATTGTCTAAACTGAATTAAGTAAACAAACAAATAAATACAGAAACATGTCTAGGCTGAATCCTATTTTGGGGAATAAATCTCATTGAACTAATAGGTTTTACATTTGACTAAATTAATGGGAATAATTTGTTAATGCTGTAAACCTGCAGTTCAACCACATCACGTTTGCAATTTTTCTGAGAGTAATAGAGCTTTGTTCTGAATAGATATATATTGTGAATTAGTACTCTGCAGTTGTGTATAAATGTATGTGACAAAATAGGTGACAAAAACAGGATTGCCAACATGGTCTCCAATGTCCGATGACAGATAGGGCACAAGAAGAAGAGGTTGTGTATACTATAATAATAGAAGACAACAGTTATTTGAAAGAAGAGATGGCATTATTCTATGGAATGATGGATAATTACTTGTTCGTACCTTTTCCCCCCCTCCTGTGGATGGAATAAGCTAAACCTAATGGAAATAATGCATATGTATCTTACTTAATCAATGTGGTTTGCATAGTTCCCCAAATGATGATTTTTAAAAATATTGTTGAATAAGCTGCATCGTACGAAAACATAAGTCATATAAACCCTGGCTAACAATCCACAGAATTCTGGTTGGATTAATACTGCATCCTAAATTAAAACCAAACCAATGATATTGTGCCATAGTGCAATGTGGGAACCTAGCCTTGTTAATCATATAGTCAAAAAATTAAAATGTTAGTTAGGTATTGTTGCTAATCATCTCCATGCAATCTACAAGTTCATTATTATTTAATTTGATCAATTAGTTTCCATGAAAGAAAACTTACAGGCTTATTATAAAACATTAAACCACCAAGAGCATCCATGGTACAATAACTAAGGTATTGGACTAGGACCTGGAGGGATTGGTGTCAACTTGATGTCTCAAGGAAACTCAGGATATAAATCTAACAAAGTAAGAAACCAAGCAAAATACATTACACAGAAATATTCCAAAAAAAGCATTTTTCCCCACATGAGTTCGCATCACTTTTTTTTGAGAATTTGATTGTCTGTGTTTTTTGCTAGAAAATTTCTCATCTTGAAAATTCTGACTGGTTGCAATTTATAACAATATTTTTCCTTAATGCTAAATAGATTGAAAATAAAGGTGAGACTCCGGATGCACGAGGTCACAGGCCTTTGGACAAGAAACGGGAGCCACTTCCAACTCTCAGGCCAGCTCCTCTTCCTCCTGTTGGTGGCGTGAGATATAGAGCTCGTCCAGCAAAAAAACCTATTACTGATACAAAGCTAGGCCCAATCGTTTACCCTGATAGTGGAGGTTGCAAACACTTGGCAGAGGAACTGGTAGGTATTAATTGTCCTGAGATAGAGTTGGGCTAGAATATTTAAGACTAAATAATATGTTGCTTTCTTTAATGCTTCCTTTTCAGATTTACTGCACATTTTCATGAATGGAATGTTTATATGGAAGTCCATTTATTATGTGGCCATTTGGTGTGGACGATAAACCGTTTCAAATAGAATACACGCATACATACACAAAAACATTGCTTCCTAGGAAGATTGTTTTAAACCACACAAATTAGACCATTACAATTATAATTGTTTGAGTATTTCTTCCCTTTCATTATTTGCCTATTTAAATCAGTGGCAAAGATGTCAACATGTTCTTTCTCATAGGACTCCAAAAGGACCAAGTTCAGAGTATTGTTGGGCTTATTCCCTGTAACTCTGCTTGAAGAAGGAATGGGCAGGACCAGATATCTTGAGTTTGATTCATTTATTTTTTTAAATCCTTTTAGGCAGGGGTGGGATTGAAAACTTTAAGCAAGCGGTTTGCTACTCAGTTGCTGGGTGGGCGTGGCCACGGGGGTGTGGCCTACTCGGCCTCCTGCACCACAGCGGGGAGGGCATTTGCACCCTCCCCAGGCTCCAGAGGCTTTCCTCAAGCCTCCAGGAGGGCAAAAACGGCCTTCCCTGGGGTTCGGAGGCCCTCTGGAGGCCAGAAATGGGCCCATTTCCAGACTTCCAGTACTTCCAGTAGGCCCATTTTTCACCCTCCCAGAGCCTCTGTGCGGGCCCTGCACTTACCTCGCATCCAAAACAGACCATGTGGAGACTCCTGGCAGGGGCGGGTTGGGCTGGGTCAGCTAGTCCTTGTAACTACCGGTTCGACAAACCAAATTAAAATTAACATCCGGTTTGCCCGAACTTGTCCGAACCGGCTAAATCCCAACCCTGCTTTTAGGGCTCCTTCCAGGTAACTTTGATGGCACCATGAGGAAAACGCTTCCATATTTCTGCAAATCCCCATGAATAGCACTCTTAGTCTCATTAGATCCATAGGATCCACAAAAATTACTCTTCATCTCGTAACAGATTATTACTTGGAAAATATTACTTGTATTGGTGTGAGATGTTGTTAAGAAGAGAGATTTTTATAAGGCTCATAGCAAAATAGAAAAGAATTACGCTCTGTCAACCATCTTGTTTGCACTTTTTAAAGGTTATTTTATCATTTTTAATTTTGAATTAACCTACTGAATTTGTTGTTCTTTTTAAGGGTGTATTATGCCCAACAGGTTGTGAACTGAGAACTGAACTATTGAAGCAAGAAAACACAGTGAAGCCAACTATTAAGGATCTAACAGACAAAGCACACAATCTACACCAGTCCTCCTCAACTATCAATAGCTATGCTCATTTATTGGATGAACGTTTAGCCAAAAGGCAGAAACAATATACGGGTGAGCTGTCAAACAGTAAATTAGTATGTAGGCAAAACTGTCTTGTTTTCATCATGAAAGTTTTGTTTTTAAAAAAGATGAGGGGTAGCAAACAACATGAAAAGGCAAATACATTCTACAAAATAAGTACACTTGAATTAAGTGTGCTTAAATCACATGATTTAAGCCTCAAAGTTGCACCAAGAGCCATGGTGGCGCAGTGGTTAGAATGCAGTACTGCAGCTACTTCTGCTGACTGCCAACTCCCTGTAATTAGGCAGTTTGAATCTCACCAGGCTCAAAATTGACTCAGCCCTTCCATCCTTCTGAGGATGGTAAAATGAGGACCCAGATTGTTGGTGGCAATATGCTGACTCTGTAAACCACTTAGAGAGGGCTGTAAACTGTGAAGCAGTATATAAGTCTAAGTGCGATTGCGTTTGTTATTTTTCAAAAGGCAGCTGGAGTTTGTTTTTCCTTGAAGACATTTTGCTTGGATATACAGGACTGAAGAAGCTTCTTGGATTTGAAGTGAAATGTCTTCAAGAAAAAAAAAAACCCAAGAAAGTCCAGTTGCCTTTTGAAAAAGCATCTTTTGGACAACCATGACCTGGATGACTGAAAATCTCCGTAGACACATGATCTAAGTCAAAAAAACGTACATTTATACTTAGTAAATAAAGCTTATATGGTTTTTCTAGTTTCTACGTGTTTGCTATAATATCTGTAAAAATTAATTTTAATCAGTGTTGCATTTTCTTTATAGTTATACATTAGGTAGCATAAATAGCAGTTTTCTAGTATAATCTTATATTTATTTAAATGTGAGTTCTGCTAAACTAAAAAAAAATTGGAGCTGTTGCATTCCCGTCCATACTTTAACTTGCAATCTTTTAGATAGTCTAAATCTTATCTTTGGTTGCAAAATCTGCTTGTGAAATTTGCCATGAAGATCAGTATGCCAAGTTGCTTAACGCATTGTAAGCCGCCCTGAGTCTCCGGAGAAGGGCGGCATATAAATCAAATTAAAAAAAAAAGTTTGTCACATCAGTTGGTTCCCAATCTGAATAATTAGTGATTCCCAACCCTGGGCTATTAAATGCTTTTGACAAACATTTTCTTTCATTTTTGACCATTAACCATTCTTCCTGGGAATGATGAGACCTAGAATAATCTAGGAACCCAAGAGTGAAATCTACTTAAATTAATATAATAATACCAGTCAAGTACTGGATCCAGTAAGCAGATATGTCCCTCAATCATCTATGATCTTTGTCTAAGAGGAAAAGGGGAAGAAAGTTTTGACCTCGGTTTATAAAATGGCAATTTATAAAACGGCAAAATTGTAATTATTTATGTTGCATATAGTGCCACCTGTTCATAGAAATTTACATAGATTGGGAAGCCTGAGTTCTTTTATCCTGGAGTTTTAGAGTCTAGAAATAAGTATAGTACAGGAATTAGAAGGAAATGGAAAGTCTTAATATCTTGTTAAATGTATTTTGTTGTTCTTTTTAAAAAGCTTGCCACCTCTTCATTTCTTTTTATCTCCAGATAATCAGAATTTAATTTCCCAATATAACAGAGAACTTGAGGAACACTACACTTTCATCAAAGAAAAATTAGATAACAGTATTCCATCCAATTTACGACTTCTTCGTTCAGTTGTGGATACTTTGAACAAAAAGTTACAAAAACTAGAAAACGCTATTACGTCACAGTTGTCTGAATGCCAAACCTCTTGTACAGTTTCTTGCAATGTTCCAGTTGTGAGTGGCAAAGGTAATGTTTCACTTCTCCAGTGGTGGGTTCCTCCCGGTTCCACCCGGTTCTGCCGAGCCGGTAGCGGTGACGATATGACAATACACAAAATATACAATACACAAAACAATACACACAAATTACACTTTAATTTGTTATGCTCCTGGGGTTGGAAAGCAGGTTAGTGAAGGGATGTGGCTGCCTTTCGGGGGGAGGTGTGAGGGACTTCTCTTTGTGTGTGTGTTTTTCTCTCTCTCCCTCTCTCTTTCTCTCTCTCTCTGGAGGCCGGGGAGGCCAAAAACGGGACCGTTTTTGACCTCCCTGGCCTCAAGAAGGTGGGGGGGCCGGTGGGCAGGTGGGGTAATGTGGGCGGTGCAGCATCATGGTCCCACGCGGGCTGGATTAATGGCTTCGGCAGGCCGTAGTTTGAGGATCCTTGTCCTAGACCTTTTCGTCCCACCCTTGTTTGGTTATTGTTCCCTTGCCCTTGAGAGTTCCATATTTATACAATAGTTATTTTTTATCTCAACACTAATGGCTTCTGTATGGCCAAATTCAATCCTTACAGTGGGATGGATGAAAGAATTTCCAAATCAGCATTTCTAAAAATGCATTTAGTCCTAGGTAAGGCAGAGATCCCAAAAGCAAGCAAATACTTGAAAATTCTATGATAGGTGTTTACTGCAGATAAAATCTTCAAGCCTTCCCGTGCAGTTTTAATTATGTTGTAGATTTCTGTAGTTTACTTATTCCTCTGTTCAGCACATTTTTGTTGCTCACTAAACTATATAGATAATGGATTTTTCTGTTTGCAGAGTGTGAAGATATATATAGAAAAGGAGGTGAAACATCTGAGCTGTACCTTGTTCAGCCTGATTCTTTCTTTAAACCATTCAGAGTGTATTGTGATATGACCACAGACGATGGAGGTAATTGTTAAGCTAGTATCCTTAATCAAAATGGTTTCAAATGATGGATCTGCCAGCTTTATAATATTCACTTGCTACTTCAAATACTGTATGTATACAATGATAAGAGCAAAAAACAAGAAGATCCACTTTCAAATGCTGGGATCTTTTTTTCTAGGCAATAGATTGAGAATAAAAGAAGAGGGCACATGATTGACTAAACATAACAGTGATAACAAAGGGGAATCCATTCTAAGTGGGGACTCTACAAAGAGCATCTGTCCCTTCCCCATCCTCCAGTTATGAGGCTTTATGGAAATATTTCAAGAAAGTGGACTATATAATTGTGATTATAATTGTTATCATTTTGAACAGGTTGGCTTCTAATTCAAAACCGCCAAGATGGGAGTGTTGGCTTTGGAAGAAAATGGGATGCATATAAAAAAGGATTTGGAAATATTGCTTCCAGTGGTGGAAAGAACTACTGTGACACCCCAGGTAAGGATCTGTTTTCCAGCAGTGTGTACCAATACATACTTTGTTTTTCCGAAAATAAGACAGGGTCTTATTTTCTTTTGAACCCCAAAATAAGGGCTTGGCCTTATTATCGGGGGTCTTATTATTTCTGGGGTGCAGGAGGCCCGGGGTGGCCTACGCCCTCACAGTCAGGAATCTGCCATAGAGAGGCTCCCTTCGTGTGCCACTATCAAGCCGCTCCTCTCCCACGGTGTGTGTGTGTAGAACGCAAGTGGCCCAAAGGCACCAAGCTGTGCAAGTGCCTGTCCCCACCCCCCACTTGCATGCCTCCCAGGCCTCACCATGTCGATGTGGGCAAAGCTGGTGAGCACCAGGTCCTTGAGGAGCTCATAGTCAATGCCGCCAGTGCCCACCACCTTCACAGAAGCCAGGGCCTGGGCTAGCTCTCCCTGCAGGCTCCAGCTCCAGCCGTCACCATAGAGTGGGAAGCACACTCCCAGAGCGGCCGCTGCCCCGGCTGGGGTTTGGAAGCCGCAGAGACAGAGTTTGGGGGAGAAAAAGAAAGATTTCTGCTGCTTCTGCTTTTGGCTGCATGGAAAATAGAATGCACGCCATTCTATTCTTAAAGTTGATCTATCTTCTCCCAAAAGTCCAACTGAACTTGTTTTTGAGTTAATCCATTCCCAATCTATTTCAATCTTCATATTTTCATACATCCAGAATGACTTTGATTCAGTTATTATGGTATAGCTTTATGACAAATTGAAGACACTGCTTAAAATTTGATGAAAAGAGCTTCAAGGGATTTATTTTGTGTCATAGGTGAATATTGGCTTGGAAACGACAAAATCAGCCAGATTAGCAAATTGGGGCCGACTGAACTTTTAATTGAACTGAAAGATTGGGATGGCACTAAAGTTAAAGCTCACTATGGAGGCTTCAGCATTCAGAATGAAAACAGCAAATACCAGCTCTCCATTAGTAACTACAGGGGCACAGCTGGAAATGCACTTTTAGAAGGAGCTTCACAGCTATTTGGTGAAAACAGAACAATGACAATCCATAATGGCATGTTCTTCAGCACTTTTGACAGAGACAATGATGGATGGTAAGTATATGCTTTTTTCATTCGGTTTCTTTATAGTTTTATATAGCATTTCCGCAAAAAAGTTTTTGAAATATATTTGCAAATCATCCTCCTACAGAGGACTTTTTTGGTAATTTTTTTCTACAGTTCCTTGTGAATGAGCTCAGTTGAACTCCGTTAAATTTATTACAGACATTCATATCATTTGTCCAATTTTTAATCCCATGTTTTCTCTGGCAACTCAAGATTGGATGAATACTGTAGTATTTTTTTTCTCTCACTTTTCTCCCCAGCACATCTATGGAACAAATTAGGTTGTGAAAAAGGGACTGGCTGAAAGTCATCTAGTGCAGAGGTCTTCAAACTTGGCAAATTTAAGACGTGTGGACTTCCAGACTATGATGGCTGGAGAATTCTGGGAGTTGAAGTTCATACGTCTTAAAGCTGCCAAGTTTGAAGACCTCTGATCTAGTGAGTTTCCATGATTGAGATGGACTTGAATCTCAGTCTCTTTATCTTAGTTCAATACCATAACCATTTTAACTCTTCATTAGAGCTGTACAAACTGTCTGGAAAAGATTATAAAGAATAGCCAAAAAGTAAAATTATGAGTATCTGATATTCCATTTTTGGACAGCTGATCTTCTAGAGTAGTTAAATTGATTAAAACAAGTAGATAGAGATAGATAGATAGATAGAAGATAGATAGATAGATAGATAGATAGATAGATAGATAGATAGATAGATAGAATGCTTTATTGGCCAAATGTGATTGGACACACAAGGAATTTGTCTTTGGTGCATATGCTCTCAGTGTATATAAAACGACAAGATACATTCGTCAAGAATCATAAAGTACAACACTTAATGATAGCCGTAGGGTTCAAATAAGCAATCAAATCATACTAGGAAACAATCAATATAAATCGTAAGGATACAAGCAACATAGTCAGGCAGTCATAAGTGGGAGGAGGTGGGTGATAGGAACGATGAGAAGAATAATAGTAAGTAGTAAGTAACCTTATCTAAGTAAAATCCAGCTGTTTCTGATGTGCTATCTTATATATAAAAACTATGTTAAAGCAATACTTCATATTGTTTTGTTTGGGTTTAAGGAAAGTTTCAGGTATAGTAAATACTAAATGAATGCATTTATGGGGAAATATAGACATTTAAAAGTGCAACAACTAAAATCAAAGAAGCCAAAACTGTAAGGTTTCTATTATTTTTCTTATGTGTCACAGCAGTGAATATATACACATAGTAAGATAAGGGAAGATTCATGGTATGTATTTACATTTCATTTATTGGTATCTATTCTTTTAAGTGTTATGTGTAATTAATTCACAGGATACACCCAGATCCCAAAAAGCAATGCTCTAAAGAAGATGGCGGTGGCTGGTGGTATAATCGTTGTCATTCAGCCAATCCAAATGGCAGATACTACTGGGGTGGACACTACACCCCAGAAATGGCAAAACATGGAACAGATGATGGAGTTGTATGGATGAATTGGAAAGGATCCTGGTATTCACTCAAAGAAATCAGCCTGAAACTCAGACCAATTTCCCAGTCTTAGTAACAATGATTATTTAAATAAATAATTGCAAATGTTCACATCTGTTTCTTGATACTCAACTTTTACTTTGCATAAAAGCAGTGAAGAACAATAAAACAATTCTTCCTTGGTGATTTGTTTAAAAGCATTTTGATGAAAATGGAAAGACTATGCTGGAAATGAATCTACCAACCAACCGATTAAAATAATGTTATTTGTGATGTACAAAGGGGCAGTTCTGAAATCTACGTTTTGCTAAATAAATATTTTATCCTAATGTCTGCCCATTAGCTTACTCGCCGAAAAGTAGATTCATAAGTAGTGAGTTTTTGTCACACATTTTGTTGAAAATGCTTAATAAAAGAAGCCACATTCTATTGTCAGGGTGCTTTGTCCTTCTAGCTTCCTTCTTAGTATGCAAACATGATTACACTACCTGTTTCAAACAATATCATCGTATCTTTTGTTTTACATTATTCTCATAGCTGTTAGTATGTTTCTGATTTCTTTTTAATCATTGGAGACTAAAACACTTCTGGATTTATACCATAACTTCTCAATCCCTGCAAGGCATATTAGAGAAATATTAAGATTGGGAATTTCATTCTCAATATATTTGTAATGAACAGGTTAAAAGTAAAGGTAAAGGTTCCCCTCGCACATATGTGCTAATCGTTCCCGACTGTAGGGGGCAGTGCTCATCTCTGTTTCTAAGTCGAAAAGCAGCACCGTCTAATGATAATTCTGTAGTCATATGGCCGGCATGACTAAACACCGAAGGCACATGGAATGCTGTTCCCTTCCCACCAAAGGCGGTCCCTATTTTTCTAGTTGCATTTCTACATGCTTTTGAACTGCTAGGTTGGCAGAAGCTGGGACAAGTAACGGGAGCTCACCCTGTTACGCAGCACTAGGGATTCGAACTGCTGAACTGCCAACCTGTCGATTGACAAACTCAGAGTCTTAGCCACTGAGCCATCACATCCCCTAATGCACAGGCTAGGAAAGGTTTAATAAATTTATTTGCTGCCCATCTTGCCACCAGGCAACTTTGGGCAGCTTACAACATTTTACACACACACACACGGTGAGAAGTAGCAACTATTATTAGTCGATCAACCACCTCCAGTGATATTCCCCAAAGGATCTCCAACTGACAGGGCCAGGTCTTCAAGAAAAATCAAGAGAAAACAACATGCTTGATCCCAGGTTAGTTTCTGGCATCCCTAGTTAAACCAGACAGAATTAAGACAGATCTCTGATGAGGTTATTAGAGAGCTGAAGTCTCTCCGAGGTAGCAGTATAAGGACATGGAGCTATGTTTAGACAGGGTATGAGATAAATTCATAGATTCATGTCATCCTTGTCATGGAGATTGTAATAGTTTTACAAACAAAGTATATTTGCTTCCAAGTAAGTCCTACTGTCATCAGTGAGATTATTCTATAAAAGTATAGCTTCATTTTCTACTATTAGGTTGATACTTACCAGATAATAGAGCTTAGTATTTTCAGGATACTGTTGACTTCATTGCCTCTTTTATCCCTTGACAGTTTTCTGTCATTTTCTCCAATGTTCCAAAAAATGCTACTATGGGATTTCCTCAGAGGAGGTAAGATGAAATGATGAGTAGCCTCTTGGTTCCAACAGTAAGAATATAGAAGTATTTTGGTCAGGACATTGTTCCATCTAGTCTAGATGGCCACCATCAAGCCACCAGACTTGAAATTTTGGGCTTAGACAACTTAGAACCTACACTTCCTTCGGTCTGACCTAAGTGTAGTACATAAAATTATCTGCTACAACAGTGTTCCCCAAACTTGGCTATTTTAAGATGCATGGACTTCAACTCCCAGAATTCCCCAGCCAGTATGCCTGGTTGAGGAATTCTGGGAGTTGAAGTCCATACATCTTCAAAGGGTCAAGTTTGGGAAACACTGTGCTACAATGTCCTTCCTGTCAATGGCTACTTCAGCTTCAACCACAACAACACATGAGCACACAATAGATACAAACTCAAGGTAAATCGCTCCAAACTCGATTGCAGAAAATACAACTTCAGCAACAGAGTGGTCAATGCTTGGAATGCACTACCTGACTCTGTGGTTTCTTCCCCAAACCCCCCAAAACTTTAACCCTAGACTGTCTACTGTTGACCTCACCCTATTCTTAAGAGATCTGTAAGGGGCATGCATAAGCGCACCTACGTGCCTACCGTCCCTGTCCTAATGTTCCCTTTTATTCATATCCATTTTATGTTGTTGTGGGCCGCCAGCGGCCTACGCGGATTGTGGCTGATCCCAACGAGGAGGATGGTGTGATGTCGCACCAGCAGCCTGTGCAGCCGGTGCTCAAGTCGGACAGCGAGGAGGCTGAAGAGAATGTGGTGCCAGAGACAGAGACTCAGCCAGGGCCTTCAGAACCTCCAGAGGCTCCTTCAAGTGAAGAGAGTGAAGTGGAGGAACCTCTTCTCAATGTTCGAGCACGCAGGGCTGCCAAAAGACAGGAGTGGCTACTCAGGAGGAGATCTCCTCGAGAGTAAGGCTTGGGGTTAAGTAGCCACTCCCTTAGCCTATTTAAATTCGCACACAGATAGCAAACATTGCTGGAAACAATGTTTGGTCCTACGCAGAGCATTTTGAGAGTGAGTTTTTCTTACAACTTGGTTTCTGGGCTGATTGCCAACCCTTGTCGGACTTCATTTAATCTCTGTAATTCATAGCAGGCTGATAAGGATATTTGTGGTTAAAACCTGCATTTTGAAAGGGGTCTGTTTGTATTAAACGGAGTTTTTGGAGCTCTGTGTGTGTGTTACACTTCTTGGGACCCGTAGCTGGAGCAGAACACATGTATTCATAATTATGTTTATATTTATAACTGTTATCTAATACATGCTTAATGAAATAAATAAATAAATTAAATAAATAAATTAAATAAATAAATAAATTAAGTAAGTAAGTAAGTAAGTAAGTAAGTAAGTAAGTAAGTAAGTAAGTCTGTACTACATGGGGAATGTACTACAAATGTATTACATTTGGAGAATGCACAGGTCTGGCTTAAAGGGTATACCCCTTCCACTGTTCATCTGCATCTATCACACATACATACCCATCACACTATTTCCATTGAGCGTTGTTGAAAAACAAGAAACACTAACGCAAATTCATTAAAAGCTTGAAATAAAAATTTTAAAAAACAGCTAAAAATGTATTTAGCCATAGCTACATTCACAAAGTATTGCTCGTTGTTACATAGAGTGCCCTTTCAATTAGAACTCTACCAAACTTTTTCCCAGGCACATATAATATCGTGTTTCCCTGAAAATAAGACCTTGTCTTATTTTATTTTATTTTTTTGAACCCTGAAATAAGCTCTTGGCCTTATTGCCATGCATTCAAAAGCCCGATTGGGCTTATTATCAGGAGATGTCTTATTTTGGGGAAAATGGTAGTTTAAATCACTTGTGTTTTTTTGTAGTGTTTTTTTTTTTTGAATTTCCCCTTGCTATTATTCCTTTTATATAGAAGAACAGTAATTAACATTCTTCCAATCATGAGGCATAGATACAGTCTTGTATGTTGAACAAATCATGCCCACCTTCCTCAAGCAAAGCACATTCATATTTTTAACATGTTTCCAGTTACTATTTCTTTGGATATGTCACCTGAAGTCTTACCATTCCCATAGCATTTATTATTTCCTATTCATCTCTTTTTACAATTGAAAATACTTACATTATTTTCAATTCCACTCTTCAATACCTCACTCTCATTTTTGTATAGATCCTTGAACTATTTGTTCATTTCAGATTCATCACAAATCTTTTCATTTTTTTTAAAAAAAAATCTATTCAGTCTTCTGGATGTTTATTTATCTCCTTTTAGAACACAAACCTGTTTCCCCCCATTTTTGGTCCTTATTCATCTTATTTTCACCCATTCATTGCATCTCTCACAAGAATAATTGTTCTGTTCATTCATATTCAATAGTTTTCCAAAATTTCTTCCATTTCTCACTATTATCATCACTCACTGAAGTGTAACATACAGTTATCCCCACCTATGGATTCCTATTTCTTTATATATATACTGTAGCCAACTATATAGACACCAATTCATGCTTTTTAGCATACATTTTAGCCCTTTCATTCATAATTAAAACTACCCTTCACTTCCGTATCTCTATTAATCTCTTCCACTCCATGGGATTGGACAACATTCAGATCTATTCAGTGAGTTTCCGTGGCTCAAATGAACTGGAAGCTGGGTTTTGTCAGCTTCATTAAAAGCTTGAAAGCTTAGTTCAGTCACTTAACCAATATACTATTCCACATCCGAGTTTGTTTGGGGGTCTTTGTAAAAGATTTTGTCAAAGGCTACTTAAAAAGTTCATGCATACAGTATACATTGAAATGCTCTTGTGTGTGTATTTGTTGAAATCTTCAAAAAAAATCTAGAAAGTGAGATAGCTTTATCTTTGGAAAAACTATGTAGTTTTCTTTGAAGAAAGCTTGTTCTTCGATGTTTGTACTTATTTTTATTAACAACCATTTTTTTCTATAACAGAGGTTGAGCTAGCTTACTTATTATTTCTTTAGAAACCCTTTTAAAAATCAGAGCCATATTGGATATTTTCCAATCTTTAAAGCAGGTGCAAAAGGTTTTTTTTTTTTTTTTTTAAAGATCAACTATTCATATTTAAATTCTTGAAAGATTTTTGAGAGAATATCATTTGGACCTGTGAACCAATTTGTTTTTATTTTGTCAGCCCTTGTAATTTATAACTTCACCCCTTTACCTTTATTTGTCTCAATTCATCCAATCTTGTGCCTAAATAAATTAGTTTAGGAACAAAATATGCCTCTGTGTACTGTTTAGAAACAGAAAGAGGAGCAGGAATGCAGAAATGTGAACAAGAATTTGTCATTAGTGGGCTAGATATTAGAGGAAATCCAAGTCTCCTTTAAGTGTTTGAAAGTTAGCTATGCATAGGTTCTAAATAAACATTAAATAAATAAAATAAATAAGTAACTTTATTGTCATTGTACGTGTATACACAGTATACCCATACAACAAAATTCACTTAACACCCAAAGACCAGGTCCAACACACATAACAATCCCCAAACACACTCCCACCCACCACAATTCTCCAACCACCCAAACATCCACACAACAGACCAAGTAATACTGTCCAACAGCTCACTGATGGTGGCCCTTTAGTTCATTGTTGAGTGTAATTATATCTCTGGGATAAAAACTATTCAGAAAACGTGTGGTCCGAGTTTTAATTGTTCTGTATCTTTTGCCAGAAGGCAACAGTCCAAAAAGATTGTAAGCAGGATGGGAAGAGTCTCTGAGAATGTTATGCAACTTTCTCAAACAGCGAGATTCGAAGATGTCATCCAGGGCTGGTAGCTGGAGTCCGATGATATTCTGGGCAGTTTTAATGATTCTTTGTAGAGCTTTTTTGTCTGCTACAGAGCTGCTCCCATACCATGCAAGAACGCCATATGTCAGGACACTCTCAATGGTGCTGTGATAGTAGGACAAAAGTAGATGCTGAGATAGATTTTTCTTCCTGATCATTCTCAGGAAGTACAGCCTCTTCTGTGCCTTCTTCACAAGTATGTTAGCATTCATAGTCCATGAGAGGTCCTTTGAGATATAAATGCCCAGAAATTTAAAACTACCCATCCTCTCCACCTCCTCACCATTTATGTACAATGGTAAATGTACACCTCTCTTCCTCCTGAAGTCAATTATAAGTTCTTTAGTTTTTGTGGCGTTAAGTGTGAGATTATTTTCATTACACCACAATGTCAGCCCTTGTACTTCCTTCCTGTAAGCAGACTCATTGTTCTTATTAATGAGCCCCACCACTGTTGTGTCATCCGTAAATTTAATAATTGTGTTGGTGTTATACGATGGGGTGCAGTTATGTGTGTACAAGAAATAAAAGAGGCTCCAACTGGTCCAGAATGCGGCCATGCGGGTGGTTACGCGAGCTACGTGGCGCTCCCATGTGACTCCCCTCCTGCACGAGCTGCACTGGCTCCCGGTGGTCTTCTGGGTGCGCTTCAAGGTTCTGGTTACCACCTTTAGAGCGCTCCATGGCTTAGATCGGGGTACCTATGAGACCGCCTTCTGCCACCAATAGCCTTTCACTGACCAGTACGCTCCCATAGAGAGGGTCTTCTCAGAGTGCCGTCGGTCAAACAATGTCGACTGGCGGCCCCCAGGGGGAGAGCCTTCTCTGTGGGGGCACCTGCCATCTGGAACGACCTCCCCCCGGAGATACGGAGGATCCTGGATCTGCGCACTTGATGGTAGATGTTAATGGTGCACTATCAGTGGTAAATGCTGGAATGATGGCCGTTCCTGTGTCCACCTCAAAACGGTTGATTATGCTCAGTTGGAAACTATTGGTTATCTATTATGCCATCATTTCTATCGTGATTCCTGGATTAGATAGGCCAGCCTTTTAGTTTTCTGTTTGGCATTTTTGAGGAGAAAGTCTAATGGGCAAAATGGGAACCACAAAGCTTGTGGGTATTCAAGGGACCCTTTTCAATCTTTAAGACTTCTGAAAGTTGCTTTGTCCCTACTCATTTTGGGAAGCCCTTGAAACGGCATGCAAAATCTGGATTTTGGCCTTAACCTGGCAGAAATGATACAGTTGTTATGATATGACAACCCAGTTTATAATTGTGCAGTTAGTATTTGAGAGCAAGTGCTTATATATATAGATTAGCGTTTGCCCATAATTGCTGCCATGCAAAAACATGTCTTAACCAAACTTATAATTGTTTTAACTGATTAACTGAACTGATTAGAAAGTCTTTGGAGTTTACTTTTCTGCAAATATTAAGCAACAGGGTTTTGTAAACTAACCTTTGAGTTTCTGGCTTGTCTTTTTCATGTGTACATCACATGTCTGCCTTAATATTTGACATGGACCTTAGTATTAACTTTGGACTGGATTCACACATTGCAGGAGCCATGGTTTATTTAAACATGATTTGCTGAGAAAGCCACAATTGATTGAGATCACACAATACCCTAAGCCAAAACAAAACATGTTATAGATATGTGTGAACATAGCTAATCCTTGACTTGTAAAGAATTGGATGGGACAATTCCTAAAGATGGATGTCCTTGAACATGAGAGATAAATGGCATCTTTTCATAAGGGCTGAGGCCTTTGAACTATGGTGCTGGAGAAAACTCCTGCCAAGTCCCTTGGACCGCAAGACGATCAAACTGGTCAGTCCTAGAGGAGATAACTCTGACTGCTCTTTAGAAGGCCAGATCCTGAAGATGAAACTCAAATACTTTGGCCATCTAATGAGAAGGAAGGACTCACTGGAGAAGAGCCTAATGCTGGGAAAGATTGAGGGCAAAAGAAGAACAGGATGACAGAGAATGAGGTGGCTGGATAAGGTCACTGAAGCAGTAGGTGTGAGCTTAAATGGACTCTAGAGGATGGTAGAGGACAGGAAGGCCTGGAGGAATGTTGTCCATGGGGTTGTGATGGGTCGGACACGACTTCGCAACTAACAACAACAAGACCCCCACAATATACAGTATTTCTATTTGATCTAGGATTTGTACTTGGGGAAAAAGACCTAAATGTTTCATCTCCTCTATACTACTATTCTTTGTGATTCCGGATTCAGTGTGTATTCTAGAGCAAGGAAATGAAAGAAGGGAAGACCCAGGAGACTCTAAGGAAAAACAACAGACCTCAACAAGGCCAGACCCTGGTGATTGGTGTCATCTGTAATCCAGCCAGTTAAGCCTGCCTGTATATTAAAGCCAATGCCTGAGGCCTAGTTCCGAGTCCTTTCTTCATTAGACATTAATAAGCACTAAAGTTGGAGCTTCCTTGGTTCAACCTGAATTCTAATATATCCTCAGATGGCTCAGATGGGCGCAAGAAGGCGAAGCTGGTCTAAGTGGCTGCTGAATGCAGGGTGTGTGTGTGTCCCCCAACTGGCTTCTCCGTGTCCCAAGGACACACACACACACACACACACACACCCTGCGCTCAGCAGCCACTTAGACTGGCTTTGCCTTCTTGCGCCCACCCGAGCCATCAGCTGCAAGCCGAGGAGGACGTGGGGTGATGATCGTGTCCCTATCTCAAAGTCCCCTTGACTCCGGACGGGTTTCGCAGTTGTGTCTCTGAGTCAACACCGGGGAAGGAGCAGAAGGGTGGCCAGCTGCCCCGCCCGCTGGTCCTTCTCTGGCGTTGGCTCAGCCGGCAGCGCAGCAATGGGCATGGTGGAGATCGGGCGATGGGTCCAACCCTAGGCAGCATGGCACCCCCGTCCGACCTCTGCCACCAAGCCAGGCTCTCCGGCTGCCACAGGGGGAGGTGGCGATGCCCACAGTCCAGGGGACACATGCAACTGGCGGAGCGAGCCAAGAGGGTTTCTCAGCCCTGCTTTGATGGCGGCCATGTGGTCACCTGCGCAGGCAGCCCATCCCCCCACCCTCATTGGCTGCTGGTCCGCCAAAGCCCCGCCAGCTGCATCTGCTCATCCAGCGGCTCCCAGCGGGAGGAGCCCAGGCAGGGTGGCAGAGTCCACGCATTTGGAGGCCGAAGTGGCCCAGTCAAGATGCTGCCGCCACCACCCACACATACGCGCCCCCGTGCTCCGTTTTGGGCCTGGAAAGGCTCCTGCACCAAATTTTGCCGGCATGAACAGTCTGCCAATGCTGCTCCTCCTCCTCCTTCCAGCCTCGAGCTCCGGGCAGCATCCAGCATGGCCATTCATGCCGGTAAAAGTTGGTGCAACCCTCTCCAGCCACTTTTTCCAAGGGAGCCACTTCCGGCACGCGTGCCATAGGTTCGCCAACACAGCTCTAGGGGTTGACTGACTAGTTTTGTTGCTATTTGTTCTTTATAGGCAATTTTGTCCATCAGTTTCAGTCAGCAATTTGCGGCTGGCTAGAACATCAATTCCTGATTATTACTACTACCAGTAGCCTTGAGTACAGTAAATATTAAATAGAAGTAGCAACAAAAGCTGTGGTTCATAGCTGCCAGTGGTCAGAGGCATAGTGATCTGATACTACAGGTAGTCCTTGACTTATGTCCACAATTGAGCCCAAAATTTCTTTTCCTAATGTCCTGAGACATTTGTTAAGTGTGTTTTGCCCAGTGGTGGGATTCAAGTAATTTAACAACCGGTTCTATGTCCTAATGATTTCTTCCAACAACCAGTTTGCCAAACTGCTCAAGAAGTTAACAACCAGTTCTCCCAAAGTGGTGCGAACTGGTTGAATCCCTATTCTATGATTGGTTTTGCCCTATTCTATGATCTTTCCTGCACAGTTCTAAGTGAATCACTGCAGTTGTTAAGTTAGTACAGGTAGTTCTCGACTTATAACAGTTCATTTAGTGACCTTCAAAGTTAGAAATGGTGACATGACCATTTTTCACACTTATGACTGTTGCAGCAACCCCATGGTCACATGAACAAAATTCAGGCAGTTGGCAACTGACTTACATTTATGATAGTTGCAATATCCTGGGATCATGTGATCCAGGGGTGAAGTGCTCCCAGTTCGGACCAGATCACCCGATCCAGTAGCGATGGAGGTGGTTGGTTCGGAGAACCGGTAGCAAAAATCCCTGCCTCCCCCCATTGCCCAGCTGAGCCGCGCAATCATCAGAAGCTTTTTTTTTATTTATAAAAGCATTTTTTCTACAATCTCTTTGGCTGAAAAAATGCTTTTAAAAGTAAAAAAAAAAAAGCCTCTGATGATCGTGCGGCTCAGCTGGGATCATCAGAGGCTTTTTTTAAAAAAAGAAAGCCTCTGCCGATCAAGCAAGTCAGCTGGGCGTCAAAGGCTTTTAAAAAGAAAAAGAAAGCCTCTGCCGGTCAGGCAAGTCAGCTGGGATCGTCAGAGGCTTTTTTTAAAAAAAGAAAGCCTCTGCTGATCAGGCAAGTCAGCTGGGATCGTCAGAGGCTTTAAAAGCATTTTTTTTTACAATGGTTTTAAAAGTAAAAAAAAAAAAAAAAACTTGGCCATGCCCACTCAGTCATATTACCCCCACCACCACCAAGCCACGCCCACAGAACTGGTAGTAACAAATTTTACATTTCACCTCTGATGTGATCCCCTTTTGAAACCTTCTGACAAGCAAAGTCAATGGATAAATCAGATTCACTGAACAAACCTGTTACTAACTTAACAACTGCCGTGATTCACTTAACTGTGGCAAGAATGGTCGTAAAACGGGGCAAAACTCACTTAAATGACTCTTAGCAACATAAATTTTGGGCTCAATTATGACTGTAAGTTGAGGGCTATTTGTATCATGGCTGTTAAGTGAATGCACCTTCCCCAATGACTTTGCTTGTCAGAAGGTTATAAAAGGTGTTCACATGATTAACAGAATAACAGAGTTGGAAGGGACCTTGGAGGTCATCTAGTCCAACCCCTGATCCCGGTACACTGAAACCATCATAAATATGAGTCAGTTGCCAAGCATCTGATGTACATCATGTATCTGATGTACAGCTCTGCAAGCAGTTAAAAGCCTGGTAGACCAGTACCTCTGCTAAATCCTAAATAATTGTCACATGACCATCAAGCTACACCCACAAAATAAACCTCGCCCACAGAACCGGTAGTAAAAAAATTTAGAACCCACCCCTGCCTAGCCTCCCATTCTTCTTATGGAAACAGACACAGATTCTGTCTTTTATTGATCCTAATTTCATTTCTCTCTGCTTTTGGAACACAGTTTTTCTGTCATTCTTCTCTCATATGTAAAAATGGAGCACAGACAGTCCCCAATTTACAATAGTTCATTTAGTGACTGAGGTTACAATGGCACTGAAAAAAGTGACTTATGGCCGTTTTTCACACTTACAACCGTTGCAGCATCCCCATGGTCACGTGATCAGAATTCTCCAAAATTGTTTTTTTTTTCTGAACGGTGCTTGAACATCCAATAGGCTTCTTGTGCAGTTATTTGAAAATCTAATGGAAGTCATAATTATTTTTTTCAGTGTTGAAGATTATTATATTTCCTCAGTGAATATTTAACTATTATAGTGTGAGTTAGGCTTGGGGTAGATTTCCTATATAATTGTAGGCTTCCCTGTAATATTGTTTCATCACACTGATGATAAATGTTCCTGTGCCACATTTCAAAATTTTGTGTTAACAATAATTCCTTTCTAAGAAGGTTTTGCTTCTTTATTTTACAAATCAGGATCTCATCCTATTTAAAAAGGTAAAGGTTCCCTTCGCACATATGTGCTGGTCATTCTCGACTTTAGGGGAGGTGCTTATCTCTGTTTCAAAGCCGAAGAGCCAGCGCTGTCTGAAGACATCTCCATGGTCATGTGGCTGGCATGACTAAACACCAAAGGCACACCGAACGCTGTTACCTTCCCACCAAAGGTGGTCCCTATTTTTCTACTTGCATTTTTTACATGCTTTCGAACTGCTAGGTTGGCAGAAGCTGGGACAAGTAACGGGAGCTCACTTTGTTACGCAGCACTAGGGAATTGAACTGCTGAACTGCCAATCTTCAATCGGCAAGCTCAGCATCTTAGTCCCTTATCCTATTTATCCTATTTATTTATCCTATTTATTCAATTATAAAACCATTTCCACTGAAATGGTTTAAAATCTGGTTTCATTGTGGTTCTTCACACAGTTGCAGCATATAGAGAGACTTCCTTTTTATTTTGCAAAATAAGTTAAATACATCAGAAAAATTTATTAGAGTGAATCTGTTTATTTTGTTTAATAAGTAGGTATCACTCAGTTGCATTCAGATAGTAAAGAAACAAACACACACACACACAGAGACACATGTAAGTTTGAGGTATATATTGTTTTGGAAGTTGGATTAAATTTTAGGGCGGGTATCTAGTCTGTTTCCACTGGCCGAATTTTCATTCTCACAACTTTGAGAGAGTAATCTGATGGCCGAAAGGGTAACCAAATCACCCCATTTTCAATCTCATAAGGAGCATTGTTCCTTGGATCATACTGACCCCCTGAGTAGTAAATACCATTGAGATTAGCAGCTTGGCAGTTGTTATACCACCAGCCACCTCCATACACCTCAGCGCAGTTATCCTCCCACTGATCACTGTCTTGGTCATAAGTACTAAATTTCATGTTAGTGTGAGCTGTATATTCAGTGCCATCTTCCTCTGAACCTCTGATCAGGGCATCCCCTGCTGTCCCCTTATAATTGGAGACTCTGAGTCTATAACCTTCTGATTCAGAATCTATGTGTATATTATATTCTGCATAAACTTTATCACCCTCCCAATCTTCTAGTTCAACCCGAAGGACAGTATCTTTTTGGGTCAGGATATGGAGATTTTCATTGCCCAACCAGAATTCTCCCCTCCCTTTGACATCCAAGCTTCCGAAACCTTTCTTGTAGTCTTCCCAGGTCCGGTTAAAATTCAATGACCCATCCAATCTCTGTTGGATCAGAAGCCATCCTCCCAAAGTAGTCTCTTGGTCGCAATAAACTGAAAAAACCTTAGCGGATCCTGCTGGCGTGATTCTGAAAATGCCACTTTGGGCACCAGAAGTGTGTTTTTGGTGGATATCCTCACAGTCTAAAAAAACAAAGTTGATCAAGTTGACAGAAGTTTTCAGTTAAGTTTTATTACAAGCTCACAGGTATCCAACAGTAATATTGCTGAAGTCAACTGACTATACTCAATGTTGTGCTACATGGAAAGATATATTGCATCGTCCCCCACCCGAAAAGTACACTACAGATTTAAATTTATTACCTCTGGCATTCTGTATGGAACTGCCTTGCTAACCAAAGACTCATGATAAAAACTCAATGTATCCCACCTTTCTTAAATGGCAACAAACAGACACATGGCTTTCATTAACTGAACAATGTCATGGATTGCAGTATTTGTGTCAGTTTGGTTGCAAACTTCATTTTCGCTCCCTCCACAATTATTTTCCATGAACTGGATGGATACCTGTCCCGATGTTGCCTTTCCCATGCTCTATGTTTTCATCATGTTGTACGTCTTCTGTTTCAATGACTCTTCTTGACTTGGTCTCTATGATTGTCTTGGTGCTGCCTCCATGGGAGATATGGTCAAAACTTGAGAAGTCATCAAATTCTCCCTCCCCTATTTCTGAAAAAGCGTCCCCTTCCTGTACTCTTCTGTGGCTGAGTTCGGAATCGGCATCTGGATGGTGGGGAACAAAGTCATGAGAGCCACTTCCGCCACTTCCACTACTGAAAGCTTCTTTAATGAAACCTTGCAAATTAGAACAATCGGAACCATCAGGAGTTTTAAATTCTTCAATGGTCTCTTCTCGTAAACCGTCAGGCCCACGAATAACTTTTTTAGTGATGGTTTTGATACATGTACGGCTGGTATGAACTTCAGTAGAAGGTCTTATTATTGCTTTGTTTATAGATGTTTTTCCAACCTCTCCTGTTCCGGGAGCAGCATATTTAGTGTCTGCTAAGGATCCTTTAGAATCTTCCAATACTACCTTAAACACCTTTATACTGTCAAGTATGTTTGCTTCCTGTTCAGTCAGAGGACCAGATTTATAGTGACTGGGAGCAGTAGAATCCTTCACTTGTGTTATTTTCAGGGACTTGATGGGAACAGCTTCTTCTTCTGATACCAGTTTAATGGCATTAACTTGTACGAGCTGCTTCTGTATGTTTCCATAACTCTCAGTGTCCAGATTGTAGTTGAAAAGACGAGCACACGATCCTTTGCAGCCACGTATCTTTATATCAATGTCAACCTAGGCCATAAGGATTTGGAGGGAAAAAATGTAGAAATTTGTAAGTAAACATTGATTACTAAATTTCTCCGAGTTGTAACCCTAGTTGCAGGGGTGCTATTCAACAGGTTCTGACGGGTTCTGGAGAACCGCTAGCGGAAATTTTGAGTAGTTCGGAGAGCCAGTAAATACCACTTCTGGCTGGCCCCAGAGTGGGGTGGGAATGGAGATTTTGCAATATCCTTCCCCCAGGAGTGGGGAGGGAATGGGGATTTTGCAATATCCTTCCCCTGCCACACCCACCAAGCCACACCACACCCACCAAGCCACCCCCACAGAACTGGTAGTAAAAGCATTTGAATTCCACCACTGCCTAGTTGCTGCACCATAACATTAAAAATAAGGAACGCTTGTCAAGCCATTGCTGATCATAGCTCCATTGCTACTTGAAGGAAGGCCAAATTCTACCATAAACGTAGATGGGCCATCTGCAGCCATTGAGTTATATGTAGCTTCATTTCACATGACCCTGTATAATTTGCAAAGTCCTCTGAAAACAAATTGCAGATATTAAATATCCTTTCCCTAGCAGTCTGCTGCAAAATTTAAAAAGGAATATAGCTCATCCATGTTACTGCTGATTCACATTTTTGGTGTTACCTACCAATATATTATTTAACATAATAAAATAACATAGTAAAATGTTGCTGCTGTGAAACAGGAAGGAAGGGAGGAAGGGAGACTATCAATGACAAAAAATCATTTTCTAACCCCACAATGGTTCTGAAACTGCCTGATTCATTGAAACATATAACCAAGGGTGGGCTGCTGGGGGTTCGGAGGGGTTCGGGAGAACCTCTAGCTAAGATTCTGTGCAGTTCGTAGAACCCCCAAATTCCACTCCTGGCTGGCCCCACCCACCCTGCCATGCCCCTTCCATGGAGTCCCCATGCTGCCTGTTTTGGATGCAGGTAAGTGCAGGGTGTACACGGAGGCTTGGGGAGGGTGAAAAACAGGCCTACAGGAAGTTTGGGAAAGCCAGAAATGGGCCTGTTTCTGGCTTCCAGGTGGGCTCCGGAGCCTGGGGAGGCTGTTTTTGCCCTCCCGGAGGCTCGAGGAAAGCCATGGTGCAGGAGGCCGACTAGGCCACACCCATCATGGCCACGCCCACCCAGCAACCGGGCAGAGAACCCCTTGCTAAAATTTTTGAAGCCCACCCCTGCATATAACTGATAAAAAGAAGCATTGGGAGATATTTGCTCCAGCATTTTAAAAAGATACATCTTTTAAAAAACAACAACAGAACTCACCTCTAAACGTTTCAACTCTCCAACTTGATTCTGGATTGAGTTCTGCAAGGTTTTAATCCTTTCTACTTTATCAGCAACTCTCTGTTTAAGTATCACCAACCTCCTTCTTAGATCATCAGATATTTGTCCATAGTTCTTATCTAATTCTGAAATAAAAGAAGTTAACATAGCCGCAGCCCTTTATACAGTGTAAGCGATCTAAAAAAAAAAATGCACTAACCAAAACTACACAGCCTTCACAGTTTGATGTCTTTAAAATTAGATGGAACCATCTGTATAACAGTCAGTACTACTCAGGGGTCAAATTCAGCTGGTTATATCCAGCTCAGGCAAACCGGTAGCAGAGGCTGTGGGAGGCTCCGCCCACCCGTGCGGACATGATGATGTCACTTTTTTGTAATGATTTTAAGCCTCTGCGTATGTGCAGAAGGCTTTGCGCATATGCAGACGATGGCTTGCGCACATTTGCGAACAGGTAGAGAAGGTGAGTGAATTTTACTCCTGGTACTACTCTATATGTGTTTGTAAGACTGGATAGAGACTTAGAGATAGAATACTATATCTGCAATTCCTCCTTAATGTCCTTTCCTTTCCCTTCTAGGTTTTTTTTTTAAACGAAGTATAGCGATGGACTAAGATTGGACTCTCTCTACTATGTTCCCTTCAAGAGTTCATCCCATCTCTTGTGGCTTTTTTCTCAGTCTATCATCCCAAAGCATTGTCTCTCACTCACTGTGGTTCCAATTAATATTGGGCTACATCGTTATTTGTAATATTGGAGTATATCATTGTTTGTGTTTCTGTTTTAGGTGCAGCCTGTCAAATAATGAGTGGGTAGCTTAGAAATGTATTAAGCATGTCTAATTTGCAACAGGATTTCCTCTTAATACTAACCCAGGTGTTCCAGAGATGGCACTGGAAAATAAATGTATTGGTCTGAAAGCATGACAAATAATTTTCAGAAGGAAAAGTGAAAAAATAATGCACTGGAAGAAATACTTTTCTAAGATTTGGTTAAGTAATTGGTAAAAACATTTTTGTGATCTGGAAAATAACTGAAACAGCCCAGAATTCGTTAATAGTGCTTTTTACCAATGTATGTCAAATAGTTTTAATTCTGAGGTAAAACAAATATGTTTTTTTTAAAAAAAGAAATAGCTAACAGTATTTAAACTCAATTATTTTATGCCAGCTTTCCCAGTCTGCTCTCCAGATACATTGAGGATAAAGAATTCAAAGAATTTCATATACATTTAAATTACAGAAATACAGATTAAAAGTGTTGAAAGGGACCTTGTAAGTCATCTAGTCCAACCTCCCCCCCAAGCAGGAGACCCTACACCATTTCTGACAGATGGCAGTCCAATCTCTTCTTGAAAGCCTCCAGTGATGAAGCTCCCACAACTTCTGAAGGCAAACTGTTCCATTGGTTGACTGCTCTCACTGTCAGAAAATTTCTCCTTATTTCCAGGTTGAATCTCTCCTTGTTCAGTTTCCATCCATTATTCCTCGTCTGGCCTTCAGGTGCTTTGGAAAATAGCTTGACCCCTTCCTCTCTGTGGCAGCCCCTCAAATATTGGATGGCTGCTATCATGTCTCCCCTGGTCCTTCGCTTCACTAGACTAGCCATGCCCAGTTCCTGCAACCGTTCATGTATGTTTTAGCCTCCAGTCTCCTAATCATCTTGGTTGCTCTTCTCTGCACGCTTTCTAATGTTAAGGTTAACATCTTTTTATAGTGTGGTGGCAAATTTTATGGGCATTTTAAAAATCTTCATAAAACTGTGATTAAACTCACCTTGTTCACTGGGCAGATATCTTTCCAGATAGTTAAAAATTTCTTGTTTCAAATTATTAGATGACTTGTAACTATTTTGGCTATCCAAAAGTGCCTTCTTAATATTTTCTATCCTGTTTTGAAAGTCATCGTTTGTTTCATCTATCAGTCCTTGAATCCTGCAACCTGAGGGACATTTAATGCCCTAAATAACAGAAACAAAATAAAAGGATACATAAAGTAATTGACAAATAAATGACAAATTTTACAATTGATAAATGTTACAACGTATAGGTAGTCCTCAGGTTATGAACACAACTGGAACCAGAATTTAGGTCACTAAGCAATGTGGTTAAGTGAGTCCTGTGTCGTGGTTGTTAAGTGAAACATTAAGTGAATCCAGCATTAGACTGACATGTCTACTCAATCATTGTGGTTTACTATGGCTTACCATATTGTGTGTACCCAAACTGTGGTTAAAAACCTCTTGTACAGATTTGTATATTTCATGCATATTTACTCAAAAGTAACTCTTTGTATTAATTAACTTTTTGTTCAACAGCAATGGCTCCATTATCCCCTCTCAATTCATAAATTAATATTTGTGTGGAAATGCACAAGTCAATATGACTAAGTTTGTTATGTGATGACTATTTTTTGAAGTTGTGCAAAAAAAATCTACTATCTGGTTAGTTATTTTTTCTCTGGAGAGGAAAACAATTACAGGGAGTCCTTGTCTTATGATCAGAATAGAGTCCAAAATTAATGTTGCTAAGGGAGACATTTGTTAAGTGAGTTTTGCCCCATTTTATGACCTTTTTTGCCACAGTTGTTAGGTGAATCACTGCAATTCTTAAATTAGTAATACAGTTGTTAAGTGAATCCCTATTGACTTTGCTCATCAGAAGTTCGCAAAAGGAGATCATATGACTCCAGGACACTACGTAACCGTCATAAATGTGAGTCACTTGTCAAGCATCCAGATACAAATCATATCACCAGGGGGATGCTGCAATGGTCATAAGTGTGAAAAATGGTCATAAGTGTGTAAAATGGTCACTTTTTACAATGACATTGTAACTTCAAATGGTCACTAAGCGAATTGCTGTAAATCGAGGATTACCTGTAGTTAAAAAAATCCATGATGGATGGCTGAATAAATAAATAGACTTATTAAATTCTATTCCTTTCTTCCCTTGTGTGGTAAAGAAGGTATCGTATTATACTCCAGTTTACTCCAGTTTTTCTTCTGGAGTAATTAAATTACTTCTTGTTTGCTTCTCTGCTAGTTCTCACAAAACACTTATCAGCCAGTGACCAGGTTAACTGTGCTGCAACTCTTAGGAAACTGAGCAGAACTGTGGCCTGAACTGTGGCTTGAACTATGCCTAATCAAGCCATTTCTAAAAAATGTTTCTTTAATGCTTTGTTTTGCGTGAGTCAAAAAGAGGGCTGTGAAAATATTTACAGACCCCTTCCATCCTGGACATAAATTGTTTCAACTCCTACCCTCAAAAGGACGCTATAGAGCACTGCACACCAGAACAACTAGACGCAAGAACAGTTTTTTCCCCAACGCCATCACTCTGCTAAACCACTAATTCCCTCAACATTGTCAAACTATTCACATTAGGCTGCATTACTATTGCTATTGGTCTTCTCATCATTCCTGTCGCCCATCTCCTCCCACTTGTGACTGCATGACTGTAACTTATTTGCTTATATCTGGCCGATTTATATTGATATTGATTGTTTCCTAGTATGATTTGATTGCTTATTGGAGGAGCTTTCTACAGGAGCTGATATTCATATATACCTTTATACCTATATACCTATATACCTATATACCTATATACATATATATATATATAAGCACATAACAATGAGGAGAAATAGCTGTTTTGCATGAGAAACAATATGATTTGTCTGCAATTGGCTTTTTGTTTTCTTTTGGTTTACCCAGTCCTCATCGGCACATATTGGCCAATCCTTATCAGATTTGCAGTCCGATTGAGATTTTTGTTCTACAATTCTGGGACCACGCAACACGTCGTCAAGTGGTGGAGGGGAGGATTCATTACTTGTCACCTGTGATAAAATAAGTAAAGGAGGGTAAAAAAAAGAGACCAAATTAAGGCTGAAATTAAAGGCTGAAAACTCACACAGTAATAAAATAATTCCTTTAATAAATAATTTGTAACTTTTAAATTGATAATCCTTAGTATTTGCTAAAAATAATCATCAACTACATTGAGACTGTTCTTTTTTTGAAATAAATAGGTAACAATCATTCAAAGAAACAAAATCCATAAAGTCTCAAAGAGAGACTCCATCTCTGACAATAGGTACCTACTTCCTAGTTTTATAAATATGGATTGAGTGATTAATTTCACTACTCGGGAAAAAAAAATCCCCTTTTCCTATAAACAGATGACATTACATTAGAATTGCTTGATTAGGGTCCATGTAAACAAACAGTAACACCTAATCAGCTTTAATTTAAATCTCATTGATTTCAGTAGGATTTCAATGTAGCTCACCTGTTGGATTCAGGCCATAGTGTTCTTAGTGGTAAATTAACATATTACAAAATACATTAAATATTATGAGTTGGATATTGAAATTAGCAATTGCAATACAGACTGCAATACAAGTATGTTAGATAGCTCAACTGAACTCTCCATTTAATTAGGAGACATATTTTAATTTCTGTCATGGGACTTTCAATTGTGAAGTGAATGGATTGATATACAGAGAAATTTTTCCTTAATATTAACTATTATAGTAAAAATAGAAAAATAGAACGTTAAATGAAGTACAGCTTTCTCAGTTCAGATGCTGACTACATCAAAATGCACATACTGTGATAATTCTGATAAGTTCATGTACATTTTGAATAGTGTGTATAAGCTGTGTGTAGTTTATTTCAAATACAAAATAATCTCTAATTCAAACCAAAGGATTTTCAACTAGTATTGTAAAAAAAATTTATAATACAAATCATGATGTTACAAATTACTCTCCACTGGGACTATTCCTAGAATTATGTTGTTTCTGATGTAAATGAAGATCATGTCCTATGAATAGGATTATTGGATTATTGATAACAAATAATTAAACCTGAAATAAAAGATTAAAATCAGCAATATTCTATCCTTGTTAAAACGTTACCAGGGATTACAAGTAATCAATGAATCAGTGCAAGAGATATAGCTAACAATGCTATATCTCTTGGACTGCCTTTTTATCACGCGAACCGGACTTAAACAGCAGCTATTGAAATGACTGTAATATGCTGATTACCCGAGTTCCATTGTCCCAGATTTTTTCTTTAGATTACATCAGAAATCTTTGAAATCAATGGAACTTCTAAGTAGCCATATATAGTTTTACAATATTAGTTTTACGGTAATGCATTTGTAGTTAAGTGCCCCTGTGTGAGCCTGACTTCTGATAATTGTATGAACAAATGTTAGCACGTAAAAAGATTTTTTCTTTATTTAATATTATAGATAACATGTTCAAACATGTCATCTAGATTTTGTATAAAAATATAAGGGAAATGCATATGAATAATGTATACTGTATTTTTAGTCAAATATTTATAAAGCACCCACAGTTTCTAAGCAAGCAAGATGGTAAACAGCTTTTGTGAGCATTTAAAATCACAAAGACACATCAGGATATGAGCTACATCGCAATATTCTTCTGGGTACCCGTCAACTCTCCAGAGATGGAATTACTTATTCCATGTAAGTCATTGAACATAAATAGGAGTTAAATGTGGCAGTAAGATTTTTACACATGTGCACACAAAGGTAAATACAATTTTTTATCAACAAACTTCCAAGTTGGTCCAAGAATTATACCACCCCTAAGAGAATATTTGAAGTGGAAAAGCTGTTGTTCTTGATCATATTATAGTGTATTTGATAGTGAAGGGATGAAATATGTAGCTGCTTAAATAGGCAAGCAATAAAAAGAACAGAAATCAATACAACCAGTAAAGGAAAAAACAACTAGATAAAATATATTCATACCAAGGTGATGCTGAAGGACAGCAGTGCACAGAGAATTCTTAGCTGAAACATCTTCAGAAGGGTATGGATGTAGCACAAAGGAATAGCCTTAATTTAGGCATTTTTGGTTATATTTCTATCTTTGTCTTGTCAATCCTCCTCCCCTTCCTTCATTAATGATTAGTTTCCTTCTGTTTACACAGGCATATTGCAATCTCTGAGTTTGGCGACCCAGCAGCTCTTGCACAAGCTCTTCAATTTGTTTTTTTTTTGACAGTCTACTCTAATTGCTCAATGCTAGCAAACATGGAAGGCAAGTCATGATTGCTCCAACCATATTCCTGGAACTGAGATTGCCTAAAGGTTGAAGTGAGTCATTTCAGGGTAAATTGTAGAGAGGAATCCAACATTAAGCACAAAGCAAATGTAATGTCAAACAAATGCTATTTTTTTTGCATTACAGGAGTATGTTGCAGAAGATAATTTGTTCTCAATCTTTTATACCTCATTGTAATATCTAGATCTAGATCTAAGAGATTTCTAGAAGGGCTCTCTACATGGAGCTCCCCTTGAGGAGCACCCGGAGGCTCCAACTGGTGCAGAATGCGGCCACGCGGGGGATTATGGGAGCGAGGGGGCGATCCCATGTGACACCTCTCCTGCGTGAGCTGCATTGGCTTCCAGTTGTCTTCCGGGTGCGCTTCAAGGTGTTGGTTACCACCTTTAAAGCGCTCCATGGCATAGGACCTGGGTATCTGCAGGACCGCCTTCTGCCGCCGATAGCCTCCCACCGACCAGTATGTGCCCACAGAGAGGGACTCCTCAGGGTGCCGTCAGCCAGGCAATGTCGGCTGGCGACCCCCAGGGGGAGGGCCTTCTCTGTGGCAGCTCCTGCCCTCTGGAACAATTTGCCCCCAGAGATACGAAGGATATCGGATCTCCGGGTCTTTCGCCGGGCCCTGAAAACTTTTCTTTTCCATCAAGCAGGGCTGGCGTGAACCCCCTCCACCTTTTTTAGTCTTTTTTAGTTTTTTAGTTTTAAATTGTCATGGGGTTTTAATTGAATTGTTTTAAATTGGGCTAGTTATGTAATTCTTTTAACAATTTTAAATTTTGTATCGGCATGTGTTTTAGTTCTGGCTGTTCACCACCCTGAGTCCACTAGGAGAAGGGCGGTATACAAATTGAAATAAATAAATAAATAAAATAAAAATATTTGTACAAATTCTGGAAGATTTTGTCTGTCTGACTGACTTCTTATCCTACTCTTCCTTCCATCCCTGTAAGGGAGGTCCCTTAGTCCCTATGAGACCATAATGGAGGAAGTGTAAACACACAAATAGATCCTTTTTTGAAGGGGATCTCTTGAATGCCATCTCAGAATGAATGAATTTAACATGAAATGAAAAAAAGTTATATATTTGGGGGGGGGGGGAAGTTATATATCTCCCTCCAGAGGCTGGGTAAGATGCAGTCAAATCTAATTAAAAGGTGGTTTTCAAAAGGCAGCTGTGTTTTCTTTGTTTTTTTTCTTTGAAAACATTTCGTTTCTCAGTCAAGAAGCTTCTTCAGTTCTGACTGAATGGTGAGTAATGGAAGGATTTACAATTGTTGCAGTCATCTGAAGGTTGGCCTTTCACACTCTAAAGGTCAGTAGTTAGCTCTCTGGGAGTTGTTGAAGCCACATTGCTGGAATATCTGAAAAGCTCAAGAGGATTTTCAACCAACACAACATACATGCACACTTCCAACCCAAGAATACATTAAGGCAGATGTTTGTCCACTCCAAGGATAAACCACCTGGACACAAACTGAACAATGTGATATATGCAGTACTTTGCAGTGAGATATGTGGAGTTAAGATCTGTACATTGGGAAAACAAAACAACCACTTCACAAACACATGGCTCAACATAGGAGAACAAACCCAGCAGGACAAGATTTAGCAGTCCATCTGCATTTAAAAGGCAAAGGTCACTCTTTTGAAGACAGCAAAGTCTACATTTTGGACAAAGAGGACCACTGGTTTGAAAGAGGGGTAAAAGAGGTCATCTATGTTAAAACTGAACTGCCCTCTTTCAACAGAGAGGAGGGATATGACACCACCTATCTCCTGTCTACAATACAGTACTTTCAGCAGTTCCACACCCATTTGTATTCTGATTCAGGTGATCCTGAGGATACAGATAAACTCCCAAGTGGCCTCAATGCCTCTCTGAGAGCTAATAACTGACCTTCAGAGTGCTAATGACCAGATGACTACAAAGAATATATATCCTTCCATTCCCCACCATTCAGTTAGAACCTAAGAAGCTTCTTGAATAAGAAACAAAACATTTTCCTTCCTTATACCATTCTCTGCCCTAATGATTTCTTCCAACAACCAGTTTGCCAAACTGCTCAGAAAGTTAACAACCAGTTCTCCCAAAGTGGTGTGAACTGGCTGAACCCCATCACTGCCTTGGAAGTCATCTAGTCCAACCCCCTGCTCACGAGGAGACCTATACTAGGGATTCCAGCTGCCAAACTGCTGACCTTTCTGATCGACAAGCTCAGCGTCTTAGCCACTGAGCCACCTAGCCAGCTTTCATTTCTAGCTAGCTTTCATTTCTGAAAGGACAGTTTGAACCCCATGAAGTTAGTCTACCTAGCCTTGTAGTATCAATGCTAATATTGGCAATAGATGTCCAGCTGGTTAGGGTCAGGTATAATCTATGCTTTGATGACTTCTTCTGCTCCAAGCTTTTGTTCATTTCTTTGATGGCAAAGATTATTCTACTATATATCAGACACTTGATGTTTAAGGGATTCAGAGAGTGCCATTGTTTGGGATTTAATAAACAAGATACTATTATCTGCTGCCATTAATGATAGGTGCAATATACTGCTGAAAAGTGACTCATTAAAAGCAGGGTTAGGAAAACAGCAACTAAATTTGTTCTTTATATATCCACTTACCCAACAAGCACAAAAACTTAAGATGAAGCTGAAAGCCAATATTTACCATAACATATGGTATGGAATAGTACCATACCATAGATTAGTCCTATCCCCGTTTTTTAAAAAGGTATATGGTATGTTCCTTTCCTTTCCTTTCATATCATATCATAACCAAGGACACTGTAGAACAATCATTTAACACATGTTGGCTTTAAAGTGGCCTATTAGTATGATACTGTTAATATTTATAATTTTAGATCATAAAGGTACATTATTTCATACATGGAATCTAATTTGCCAGTTTATTTTCCATTACCCTTAATTTTTGTGGTATATATATTTTTTTCACTATCCTGAATATTTGGAGCCATCTGAAAACCTGATCACAAGTTGCAGTCCTTTTTAGATCAGAAAATATTTTTGAAATTGACTCGAAGTTAAGCAGCTCCTTGAAATTAGACTATTGCAATTTGCGCTACATGGGGCTGTCTTTGAAAACTATCTGGAAACTGCAGCTGGGACAGATTTCAATCAATACTTGCTGGCTGATGGAAACTGAATTCATACTATAATACCTGTGGTGAGGTTACAATGCTTGCCAATAGTTTTCAAAATTCACTTTGAAGTACTGTTGGTAACTAAAAAATCCTACTTGGTATGGCTTCATTTTCCTTTGGGATTGTTTCCCTTTAATAATATCTACCCATTGGTGAAGTCTTTCTTGGAGGAATTCCTTTTCTATAAGTTGTGGGAAATGCAGAAGGCTAGAAGACTAAATGTAGACTTGTTGTCTTGCTGTCCCCTAATTATATATGAATTTTCCCCAGAAGTTCCAATTCTTCTAAGTTTTAGGAAAACAGTTAAAACAGTCTTCTTTTGTTCAGTATCCAAAAATTAAGTGGTTTGTTGATTTATGTTGCTTTGGATGACATACTTTTTTTTTTTAATTTGATTTATATGCTGCCCTTCTCCGGAGACTCAGGGTGGCTTACAATGCATTAAGCAAAAGCCTTCATACTTTTGTAAAATACTGTATTTTATATTTAATAGGATGACTGTTTTTCAATCTGTGTGTTTTTTATTATTTTTAAGGTTTGATTTTGTATTGGGATAGCGATATGTACTTTGAGGTTATGTGCTTATGTGGCATATTAGTATACAAATTTGATAATAAAATAAGCAACGTACATTCGGTTCATAGGAGATATAAACAAATCAAATCATCTATATGATCGTTTAGCACAAACATGTTAATCCAATCTAGGTTTTTGCATAGAGTTTTGAAATAAATTTATTTGCAAATGAAGTTTTGAAAACTGTTTTTATTCCTGTTAATTGCATCACTGATAAAAGCCCTTTAAAAAGGGAACCAAAGCTGAGTATCACCACTGAATTTTACCTTACTTGGCAACACCTTGATGATCTGAATTGATACCGATGCTTCTGAAACAATGAGTTAGCTGGAGGGAGGGGGTTGCATCTCTCTCTGTTTAATATTTAATCAAATATGTATATATGTATGTATGTGTGTATGTGTGTATATGTATGTTTGTATGTATGTATGTATGTATGTATGTATGTATAATTTGATTTTAAATACAGAATACAAAATATAAATAATAAAATTAAAAACCTAGTAAAGGGTGCTAATGTCCACTGATCATATAGTAAAATATTGACTATAATGGATTCTATGATTTGCCTTTGATGACAGTCCTAGTGGAACTGTCTTCTACAAGGGCAAGCATGATCAGTCATGAGGAAGCTGTCAGTTCAGCCACACACAGAGAGCTGCCTGCAACAGTGGATACCAAATGGTTTTGCACCAGTAGTGTCGTTTTTGATGACATCTGGGTGGGTGGGCGGAGCTTCCCGCTACTGCCGCTACCAGTTTGCTTGAACTGGGGTGAACTGGGAGCAACCCACCACTGGTTTTGCACAAAACTCACCAGGATGAAAGAGAATCCTGGTGAGAATTAATGTAAGGTTAGAAGCCACTGTAAAATGTGCAACTGTTTTATTAGTCATTTTTAAAAATATGGGTCACCTAGCAAAGTTCCAATATAAGACATAGGAACTATTTTTGAAAAGAACAAGCTAACCTGCTTTTTAATTTGAATGCGTGTGATATTTCTTGCCACATGGATATTTTTAGTATGGTAAGAAAAAGAATTAAATTTGATCAGATTAACATGTTTGGAATTTTTATTCACATCAATTTGCATTTTACATTGAGTTGTCCATCTTTAATAGAATAAGCAAAGCTAATATTGCTATGTTTTTTTATGGCAGCTGAGAAGACATTAGCAACACATTAAAACTGATTCATATAAGACACACTGCAAAGTAATTAGAAATGATAGTGTATATATAGCACAGTTCTGCATGTGTAGGAAATTTATTCAAACATGGAAATCACAATAACATAAAGACTGTGAGACACAATGCAGAAAACATCAAGATTCAGATTTTTGACATGTCAACTATGCCATTCAGCTATTCACTATTCCAAAATTTAATGTACAGTCTACTCAACTGTACACACATATATTTATGCAATGTGTGCAAGAAATGAATGATGAATGTCTTTTATTCCAGTAACAGAGAAAATTACTGTCTGAACTGAATTTAGCTTCACTTCCATTTTATTTTTTAAAGCATCTCTAACTTGCAGTAAAAATGAAAACGAACACTTTTATTTGAAAAATATTGGATTTTTAATGTCTGTAAATAGGATTCCATGAAGATCTTTGTTCATTTATCTGACATCCTCAGTAGACAGTAACCACATTCCTAATTTAAATGTTTACAAGAAGTTACACTTAATGAAGCCAGATTATCAGCAGAACTTATTTTCCTCATGATTTGACTGGGACAAGACAAAAGTTATTAGAAGTTTAAATCACTGGGTGCAAATTTTACTCTAAGTCATAAACTAGTTTATTTGGCTTTGGCTCTTGTGCACTTACTGTTCTAGTTTGTTAACCAATGATTCATAGCCTATAAATCCACCCAACATACGTCCAATTGTTGCTGTACATGACTAAGTATGGTATGGCTTAACTCATTGTGGGAACCAGTGGTAGGTTGCCCCCGGTTTGGACCGGTTGGCAAGAACCGGTAGTAAAACCGGTGGGAGGCCCCGCCCACTGCCCTGGATGTCATCATCGGTGATCTGCGCATGCGCAGAAGCAATGTGCGTGCGCGAGTGAAGCGAACGGGTAGTAAAGGTAAGTAGAACCCACCCCTGGTGGGAACCAAGCAATGATATCACTGAGATTTAAATTATTCATGACATACATAGAGGCTATAGATTTAAACTGATGTCCTCTAAATATGACTGAGTGTTAAACCAATCACAATAATCTATAGCATCTGCTTATAAAGTCAATTAAAGCAGTAAACACTGCCAGAACGTAAATGATCAGTAATTGTCATATGTTTATTAGAAAATTTAAGATGATTTTTTTTCTTTAAAAAAACCCCACTTTTTGTCATGAACCTGCCGTTTTATTGTAAACAATATGCTCAAAATTCAATAGCTCTGACATTTTACATAGGATACAAGAACAAATAGTGTTTATGTTCATTGTTGCCTTTACATAGGCAGTTCTCTTTCTAAATGTCTCCACGGTTTCCAAGATCAACATCTTTTACTCCGCCACTTTGCTGCCCTGTCACAATTGCAAGTCTGCTGAAAGGAATGACTTTCATAACTGTTTTCTTCAGGGAGTACCACCGATTATGCCAAGTTACCCAGATAACGCCATTGTCATAGCCATGTGGACCTGCGTCTTTCTCGGAATAAACACCACCTACAATGTGGGGAGGAAAAGTAAATGTAAATGAGCCAGGAAATACTTTTACATAGCTTTGAGATACCTATGTAGGTATTTTAATGTTATTAATTCATAAAACTAATATATATTAATTTTAAGACCATGCTAGGTGAGTGTTATGTACCGTATTTTTCGAAGTATAAGATGCTCCCGACTATAAGATGCACCTACCTTTTTTGGGGAGGAAAACAAGAAAAAAAAATCTGCCTCTGCCTCCCAGCAATTTGCAGCAAACAGCAGAGGCCCATGTGGCAATAGGCAATGGCAATCCCTGCAGCCTGAAACAGCTGAGGGTCGGGGGGCCGATCCAACCAACAATCAACTGCTTGTGCTAATCAGGCTGTGCTGAAGCTGAAACGGGCTGTTTGCCCTTTGCTGCTTGATGCAAGGAGGTAAATTGCTGGGAGGCAGAGGCCAAAGGATGGGGGCCAGCAGGTGGGTGGGGCTACATTAGGTGTATAAGATGTACCCAAATTTTCACCCTGTTTTTTTGGGGGGGAGGGAAGTGTGTCTTATACTCTGAAAAATACTCTATGATCAAGTTCAAAGTACTCTATGATCAAGTTCAATGGTATTAAACTGCTATAGACATAGTGTTTAACATTTCTGCATGAATTATAATCCAAAATTGGGATTTGCTATCATGAGATGTGCTGTCTACCAGTTTGGCTGGTTTCAAAAAAAAACCCTGCATCAGTTCATGAAAGTTATCGGGATCAATGGCTATTAACCTTGATGGCAATGTGATTGCTCTTGAGAGCCAAACCAACAAAGGCATATTCAATCCACTCCTTATGTTTTTATGCTTTGATCTTTTAATGTTGTTAGTTGCGAAGTCATGTCCGACCCCATGGACAACTTTCCTCCAGGCCTTCCTGTCCTCTACCATCCTCTGGGGTCCATTTAAGCTCACGCCGACTACTTCAGTGACTCCATCCAGCCACCTCGTTCTCTGTTGTCCCCTTTTGCCCTCAATCTTTCCCAGCATTAGGCTCTTCTCCAGTGAGTCTTTTAATAGGTATGTTTATTTAGATCTAATGACCCCAAAATTACGTTGCAGATATTTCGCTATCTTTTTTTTTTTTTAAAAAAAAGGGAAGGAGGACTTGAATTAATACCTGCTTAAAATACTTGAGATGGTTGATATTGAAAAGACATTGTTCAACTAACCTCCACTTTCCCTCCTGAATGATATTTCGTGAATTTTTAAAAAAGGCAAAAATGGCATGAAGAAAGGCTACAAGTTAAAAACTGCTGGGAAAGACAGAAAGCAGCTGTACGGGAAATGTCTCATCCATAGACCGCATTGTGCATATGGGAACTTCCACACATTACCTTGATAATATTTGCCATTCAGATGAGCGGCATGACATTTGTTCATCCACCAGCCAGATCCATCTTGTTGAGCACAGTTGCCTTCATATTTATCATTATCGTTGTCATACGTGCTAAACTGTATGCCGTTGTGAGAAGTAAAAAATTTGTCACTGGGATCGTCTTGAAAATCAAATCCATCAAAGGCATCCCCAGCGTCGCCCCCAACAAAATAGGCATAGATCATACGGTATTTGTCAGCTTCATTTCCCAATTTGAAATGGGCATAATCTGCATATCTGTGTAGGAAGAAAGAAAGAAAATCACTATTAACTTCTAGTGGCCTTTAATTTCTTGGCCATTCAGTTGGATGACCTGATGCTAATATTTCAAGGGCATTCATTCCTGAAAGATTATTAAAATTATTTAATTTTTTTAAATTTTAATTTGTTTTAAATTATGGGGTATTTTAAATTCAGCCAAATTATTTAATTTGTTTTAATTCATTTTAAATTTTTTGTATTTATGTGTTTTATCTCGTGGCTGTTCACCGCCCTGAGTCCTTCGGGAGAAGGGCGGTATAGAAATTTAAATAAATAAATAAATAAATAAATAAATAAATAAATAAATAAATAAATAAATAATACTTAATTTCAGGAGTTATACAAATACACAGGATCTACATAGACAAGCAAATAATGGAGAAATGATGATCATTCCTGCTGCAGACACTGCTGAAACAAACAACTATTTATTTGAAACAGATAAACAAACTAACCCTAGATAATATTATAAAGCTTTATAATGCTAATATATACATTGGCTAAAAGCAATTTAAATTCCACTAATTTCAATGGGTTTGAAATACAGTACATTTAGCTTGTAGGATAGCAATAGCACTTAGACTTATATACCGCTTCACAGTGCTTTACAGCCCTCTCTAAGCAGTTTACAGAATCAGCATATTGCCCTCAACAATTTGGGTCCTCATTTTACCCACCTCGGAAGAATGGAAGGCTAAGTCAACCTTGAGCCGGTGAGAATCAAACTTCCGAAGTGCTGGCAGCTGGCAGTCAGCAGACATAGCCTGGAGTACTGCATTCTATCCACTGTGCCACCATGGCAGCATTACAACTAGTTGCAGTGATCTTATTGTACCACTTATGTGCACACATGTAAAGTGCAGGTAGCTAAAATAGCAATTTTTGCCAATCCCCATTATGTTAGCCTTGAGTTGATAAAGAAATCTATACCTTTTTTCGTTACTCCAGTCCTCCACCTCTATTCTCAAAGCATATGGAACTGTAGTCTGAGTAGTTATTAAATGAATCTTTTCATTTCCCAACCAGAATTCTGTATTGTCATTAGGTGACAGATGTCCAAATCCTTCCTTATATTGAATCCAGTTTTTGTTAAAGTCTTCGCTGCCATCAAGCCTCTGTAAATAAAACAGAAGATGGATAGAAATTATATATTGTTGGGCCTCTTGATGCGGGCGAAGAAGGAGAGTGCAAAAGTTGGCTTGAAACTCAACATTAAGAAAACCAAGATCATGGCATCCTCTCAAATCCTGGCAAATAGATGGGGAAGAAATGGGGGTAGTGACAAATTTTATTTTCCTGGGCTCCAAGATCACTGCAGATGGGGACCGCAGCCAAGAAATTAAAAGATGCTTGCTCCTGGGGAGGAAAGTTATGGCAAATCTAGACAGCATACTAAAAAGCAGTATGCCAACAAAAGTGTACATAGTCAAGGCTATGGTTTTCCCAGTTGCAATGTATGGCTGTGAAAGTTGGACCATAAGGAAGGCTGAGCACCATAGAATTGAGGCCTTTGAACTATGGTGCTGGAGAAGACTCCTGCGAGTCCCTTGGACTGCAAGGCGATCCAACCAGTCAGTCCTAGAGGAGATCAACCCTGACTGCTCTTTAGAAGGCCAGATCCTGAAGATGAAACTGAAATACTTTGGCCACTTAATGAGAAGGAAGGACTCACTGGAGAAGAGCCTAATGCTGGGAAAGATTGAGGGCAAAAGAAGAAGGAGATGACAGAGAACGAGATGGCTGGATGGAGTCACTGAAGCTCTGGCGTGACCTTAAATGGACTCCAGAGGATGGTAGAGGACAGGAAGGCCTGGAGGAACGTTGTCCATGGGGTCATGACGGGTCAGACACGACTTTGCAATTAACAACAACAAACACTCCTTTGCTGTATCTCTTTTTTTCTGTGATATGCTTACCCTCTGTAAAACTGTCCACCCATTGCCTAGAGTGTCGATTTCACAGTACACCAGGAACTGTTGCGACGCTTTCAGGGGTTTTATGAAGTACAGTCCACTCTGCCGTGCACCTTTATTAGCAATGTCTTGACAATCTATAATAAATATGTAAGAGAGAAGTGGCTTGTAATAACTGCAATCCACCATATTCATTTTTAATTAACTCTAAAAAAAAAAAACCTATTTATTTTAAATGATGGTTTATTATGTTCTCATTCTGTCTTGCTGAAAGAACTCACAACACAATACATTTTTTTAAAAAATAATATCCCTTTAATCTCACATCTATCCTGTAAGGAAGAAAAGATTGGACTCCAAGCGTTCCTGTTGCAATGGAAGGTCTATTCCACTAGTTATCCTCAACTATACATACTGAATTGCTTTGGAATAAATGATTTCAAGATCACATAATATAAAAAGTACAGGGGCTTGTATCTGAACCAAAGCCTCACTGTTGTTATTGTTATTGGAATTCATTTGGTACTGAACATGATTTTTTCTGATGGAAATTGAAACGTATAGTCAAGCTTCTAAGCATCTGGACTTGTTGCCACAAACGTTGTTCACATCAGTTCAAATGAAACTAGGAGTAGAGCAGAGCAGAGCAGAATATCAGAGTTGGAATAGACCTTAGAGGTCTTCTCGTCCAACCCCTTGCTCAGGCTAAGACCCTATATCATTCCAGAGAAGTAGCTGTCCAGTCTCTTCTTAAAAACCTCCAGTGATATAGGACACCCACAACTTCTGAAAGCAAGCTGTTCCTCTGATTGATTGTTCTCAAGAAAGTTCTAAGTTGGATCTCTCTTTAATTAGTTTTGATCCATTGTTTCGTGTCTTGTCTTCTGGTGCTTTGGAAAAGAGGTTGATCTCTTCTTTTTTGTGGCAGCCATTCAAATATTGGGACAGTGCTATCATGTCTCCCCTGGTCCTTCTTTTCGCTAGACTAGACATGTCCAGTTCCTGCAACTGTTCATCATGCTTAATCTTCAGGCCCCTAATCATCTTTGTTGCTCTTCTCTCTGCACTTTTTCCAAAGTCTCGATATATTTTAATAGTTTGATGACCCAAACTGGATGTAATATTCCAGGTGTGGTCTTACTAAGGTTTTGTAAAGTGGTACTAGTACTTCATGTGATCCTGATTCTTTCCTTTTGTTAATACATCCTAGGATTTATTGGCTTTTTTGGCTGCCGCTGCACACTGCTGGCTCGTATTTAAAAGATTGTCTATTAGGACTCCGAGATCCCTCTCACAGACCGACTGAGAAAATAACTAAGGTTCAATCAGTACAGAAATTAACTTAAAACAATGGGAACCAATCTTTGCCTTAGCATACTGAAAGAAGGAAGAAGCTATAATTTGGTTTATTTCTGCACCTTAGCATGTTATGGATATAGCAACTGTATTTTGTGATAAAGCATGTTATGTGAAACTAGCCAATGTAGATCAATAAAGCCATGTTTAGAAAATGTCTGCAAATGTTTCCATTAATCCTCATTGCCTAAATAAGTCTACAAGAAGCCCATTCAAGAATTATTGGTGGTCCTACACAAAAGCAGATACGGGAATAAATAAAGCAACATGAGCAGAATTATAACGTATGCTTTTGTTTGATACTTCATTATTATAAAGCTAGTTCCTATTTTGTTTCAACAGATATGAACATATATCTGTTTTTCAACTTTGATGTTTCATCTGAAAGTGGCATCTCCTTGACTTCCATAGCAAACTTAGAAAACTGGAACTGGAAAAAAAGTGTCCTAGTCTAGGCCATTGCCTAAAATACTTTTTTTAAAAAAATAAAATACTTATTTAAAAAAAGCTCGAGATAACAGATATTTGTGAGACACAAAACAGATATTTGTGAGACACAAAAGATCAGGTCCATATTGAAGGTCTGGTTAAACTGATTGATTGCTACTCATGCCTATGCACAGGAATATTCTCAACTAAAAGTTAGCACCTACTAGGAGTTAGGGTGAATGAAATTCAGGGGGAAGGGAATTGGGCTTAGTTTACTTTTGGTTATGTAAAGATTCTAGGCTTATCTCTCTTTTAACTCCACTCTAGGCTGTTGATAAGAATCCATCTGGGGGGAAAAGGACCAACTTCTTTTGGCCCTAATCAATCTTTGAGTGACATATTGGAAGGTCATACTTAATAATTAAGAAATTGGTGTTTCCAAGACCAGCAAGTGAGTAGTTCAAAATTAAATGAGTTAAGTAGAATTAATATTTCTCCCATTTACATCTTATTATAACTTAAAGGCAACTTTTAGTGGGGCATAGTATGATATGTATGCAGTCATGATAAACTATTTCTGGATAGAATATTTGTGCATTATCCTTATGCCAACATGCTTTACACAACTTCTGAAGCCACAGTTAAAATGCTTTTGCATACAGTTTCTGAGTGGCTTATTTGTGGATTGCTTCCATATGACCATAATTTTAAATGCCATTAATTTAACATAATACATTAGATCATAATATCCAAAATTCTAATTCTAAGGGTATTTGACTATAAAAATAAAGAATGTAACTAATACTAAATGAATTGATCTATAAGTGTTCTTACAACTGAGGTCAAAAGATAATTATAGCAGTAACATCTACAGCTTAAGTCTTAATATCCACTGAAATCAGTTTATTTCTTTCACTTAAAAAATAGGTAGAGCACCTTTCAAATTTGTTTTGTTAAGATGTTGCCTTTATGTCTAACTGCTATCTAATAATATTTTTTTTAAAAAATAAATTTAACCTAAAACATATAAGTCAACTAATTATTTCTGTTAATTTATAATATGCTAAAGAAATACTTTTTAAAATCAATTATTAAATTATAATGGATAAAAATGTACTTTTGGCTTGGTAAACAGTTTTTCAGAGGAAAACAGAATTTAATGTTAGTAAATTAATATAATAGCTTGTTATTCTTACCTCTTCCAGTTAATTCTTGTATCTGGACAGTGTCTTTACATGGCTGTTGACATTGTTCCTCAAGCTGAGCAGTTTTCTGCTTTAGTAACTGAATCTTATTATTGTTTAATATCAGTATGTCTGTCAATTGCCTGCAGTTTAAAAAGTATAATATAGTTTTATCATACTGGTTAGAAGCACTTGAAACTCACATATAATGGCCTTTTCTTCTGTGAAAGAAAGCAGCGAGGAATGAAATAAATGAAAGGGAAAACATGAGTATGCATTGCCCTATATCAGTGATGGTTAACTTTTTTGGTGCCGAGTGCTCAAAGCGCATGCGCCAGCACACGAATGCACACGCGTGTGCCCCAACCCCCAAAATTCAATGCGAACGCCCCCACACATGTGCCCTGCCCCCGCACATGCGTGTGTGTTCCCTGTGCATGCGCCCCCCCCGCGCATGCGCCATGCCTCCGCCCCCCATTTTGGCTTCCAGGTTGGTTCTCCTGCATTTTGGCTGCCTGTGTCTTCCACGATCTCCTCAGTTTCTCCCCCCAGCATGCCTTAGCTTTCTCCTGAATTTCTGCCATGGAGAGGCATCTGCGCAGGGTGGCACCTGCAGAGATTGGGAAAGGCAAGGGTGGCAGAAATGGAGGAGAAAGGTAGGACGCGCTGGGGAAGAAACTACAGAGATTGGGGAAGGCCCCTCCCCCCCATGCATGTGCGGCAGAGACCCGAAGACCAGCTGGCCAGTGGGAGGCATGTGTGTGTGTGTGTGGTGGAGCTGGGCTGGGGCGACAGCTGGCATGCCTGCAGAAAGGGCTCTGCGTGTCACCTGTGGCACATGTGCCATAGGTTCACCATCACGGCCCTATATGATCTATCCACTGAGGGATTCTAAAATTTCCTTTCCTCTTTATCTATTCAGTGTTTAATAAGAGAATGCTTGAATGGGACTATCAATTTGCAGACCAACCTCCATATACATGGGGCTCTGTAATATTATTCTTCTATTTGTATACTAATTTTCTTCCCACATTACAGAAGGAAGGTCCAAAATGAAAAAAAAAAGTGCAAATATAAACATATAATTCAAACTAAGGAAACTAGAAAGGGTCTAAAACGGATAAATCATTCTGTCTTAAGCTGATATGGGGAGCCTAAAATCTATTAAAAATTGGTAACTATAACTTTAAGAGATCCCAGCCATTGTAACCAACAAAACAGAATATTGGGAGCTAAAATTCCACAATATCTGGACAATGCCAAGTCTGTTCCTTCCCTACCTCAAAGGAGTGCTATATGGATAAGATGTGCTCGATAAGTAAGTCGCGTATATAGTGAGATAACAAACAAACATTCTCTCAGCATTTTTGCTATTCTTTATCCTTTGTAAAATATAAAGGTTCTTTTAAAAATAGGTAATTCTGCATTAGTTAAAATACAAAGCAATTCAATAGTGTACAAATTCTGTGCTTCTTTTAGATGAACAAGAACTGTTTGGTGTAGTCTGGCTCTACTCATATTTACCTCTCCAATAAGTTACATACGTATAAACTACAATATAAACAGTTTAACTTTCCTTGATGCCTGATTTTAAATTTGACAACTAATTCAACATGGACAACATGAAAGGAAGAAAGATTTGGTCCTCATACTTTAGCAGAAATTATGCTGGAAGAAAATAGATGCAAACCCTTTAATTCAATCCACAGTATGTTTTTTTGCATTCTCAACACTGAAAAAAAAAATAATTAAACCTACTGTATAGTATTTTCATGACCCACAATGATGTTTTCATATCTCAAAATTTCATCAATGATTTGTCTGGACTTCTGTGTATAACCTGGAATCACATCTATAGGGAGAAAAAAAGCAGGGGATGCGTAAAACATTAAGGATACCAAACTAAATCATTGAAATAGTAAAACTATTTACGGTAGCCTTTCATTCTCACTTGACTGAGCTGCTGGCTGTGAGACGTGCACTTGTCGGATCTGGCGTATCAAGCTGTCAGTTACTCCTGAAGAATTAGAGATCTCCCCCAACAATCGTTCAAGGATCTGAAGATCTTGATCGACGTCCTTATGATACCTGCTTGCGAAATCTGCAACGCCGCATGTTGTAGGACAAAAGTTGCCCTACAGGAAAAGAGAAAATTTTTAAAATCATATCGACTATAGCCAGACATTAAAGCTTTTTTTTTCTATACACATGAGATGATGTGGTACAATAAAGGGATTTGTGACAAATAGAAGTCTAAACATAAACAAGATGACTAAGAACCCTATACTGATTGTCAGTTGTTAATCTAAAAAGAGTTGTGGACTTTAGTAAGAACTTCATGTTTACAGCTAACAATCTACAGTAACAACCTGATTAGAAAGGACTGCAAAAACAACCCAGATTATTGACTTACGAATCGTTCATCCAAGATGCAGCAGTTGTCACGCGTGGCAAAATACTGAATAAAAGAAAATACAAAAAATATCAGGATGGCATTTCAGTCATTATGATATTTTGATCACTACGTATTTTACAAAGGTCCATACCCTGCCCAGGTAAACTTACTGCAGTACAAGTTGAAAAGAAGAAAAATAGAAGAGGCAGCCACTCGTGAAATTTTGGCAGCATATTGTCTGTAGCTTTCAGAACCGCCAAACACAGGAGAGGCAGTGCTTAATCAATGTGAGTTTGTGGACTTCAGAGAACTGAACTTGTTCTCTAAACTGTGTAGGGCAGCTTAAGAGATCATGTGGCATTTAGTGGGTGAAAATAGGCGGGGCTGACACATAAAGAGGACAGCCTCTTCCGGCCCTAGTGGGAGTGTTTCCAGAATTTGCTGCCACCCATTCATTGCATTTTAAAATCCTAGATGATTTTGACTTACCTCTGCCAGAAAAACCTATGGAAGGATAATTTGCCCTATGAAGCAATTCCTTCCAGTAATCATTTGCAATAAGGCTGACTTGCTTGTTTGAAGGACCTGAATGCAAAAGATAAGAATTTCAAAAGCAGCTGGCTCTCACAATTTCCCCCCTGCTCTTAGGGGAAAAGCTAAATTTTGTTAAACATGACTCATGTGAAAAAAAAAAAGTCTTCAAGCCATAGCAATATTAAAAGTTTTTGAGTGCAATACAAGGCAGCAGTTTTGTTCCATTTTAATTAGCATTGAAGGAAGAACATAGCTCTTTTCTTTGTCTACATGGCCTCTAATTTCTTCTACCTCCTCTGATCTTGCCCTGACCATTAGTTTAAAAATATCAATTTTGGCTTAAGTCATAGGACAAACAATACTTCTGCATCCTATTGATCAGGGTACAAAGGGAGCTCAAATCGGTAAAATTGTTTTATCACATTAAGGGCAACAGAATTATAGCAAAAGATAATCTAGGAGGCAGGATTAGTTTATGTAATAAAGAAGTGATTCTATTGCTTTCACTGCTTTTTATCCGATGGATACAATCATTAAAATTGCTTATTATATCGGTGTTAATTCAGATTTCCCATTAACCAGCAGAAAGTTCCTAACAGTGAGGAGAGTTAACCAGTGGAACTGCTTGCCACCAGAGGTTGTGGGTGCTTCATCACTGGAGGTTTTTAAGAAAAAAACTGGACAGCCACTTATCTGAAATGATATATGGTTTCCTGCTTGAGCAGGGCGTTCGACTAGAATTCTTCCAATGTTCCTTCCAGATCTATTCTGATTGTTTGATTGATTGATTGAGTAAGTAAGGTGCTGCAGCAGAAAAATAGCTGCTATTAGTCTTAGCTTTTCTACCTCATGGGTAGAAATGACTGTAATTAACATAATAGAAATGTAAACTTTGTGTCATATGTGTCCTATGGTTTAGTGAAATGTGCAAAAATATAATATTTTTTTTTTACATATATTGCCTTCAATTAAGGCAGCAGTTCATAATAATTTAGAAACTAAAACCAAAATAGTTAAAATTTGAGAACTCATGCAGGGATTTTAGCCTCATCAAATTTTATGACCAGTTAACAATTTTTAATTCCTCAAGATGCAGGTAAATGGGCTCCAAATAAGATTGTAACAATTGTAATTTAGAATTTGCAACTTGAAATCAGAGGGTGGCCTGTAATAAAAATGGAAGTGAAAATTATACCAGAAATCAGACATTAATTTCTAATTTTCTTATAAACCACGGATATTTATTAATTCTATTTTCCGCAATTGAATAATCTCCCAACAGAAATATATTAATATTTTCCCCTGAAACTTTTCTTGAGTGACTTCTAATCTGGGATAAAAAAGCAGTTCATGAAGGTTATAGTGTCTGTCATATTAATCCATAGGCAGAAATTAATTGCACTAGAATATTAATCTTATTTCAACATTGAAAACAGGAGTTTTCCAAATCACATTTGATGTAGAAATTCAAAGGGTTGGCACAGACAGCTCTGTTCTCCAATATCTCATCACTGATGCTTTTCTCCAGGCCCTGCTGCTTTAAAACAGGTAGACCTTGACTTACAAAAGTTCATTTAGTGACTGTTGAAAGTCACAGCGACACTGAAAAAAGTGACAATTTTCCACCAACATCGCCATGATCACATGATCAAACTTTAGAAGCTTGGCAACTGACTCATATTTATGAATTTGCAGTGTCCCGGGGCAGTGGTGGATTTCAAAATTTTTTACTGCTGGTTCTGTGGGTGTGGCTTGGTGGGCGTGGCAGGAGAAGGTTACTGCAAAATCCTCAGTTCCTCCCAATCAGCTGGGACTTGGGAGGCAGAGAATAGAAGGGGGCGGGGCCAGTCAGAATTTTTACTACCGGTTCTCCGAACTACTCAAAATTTTCGCTACTGGTTCTCCAGAACTGGTCAGAACCTGCTGAAACCCACCTCTGTCCCGGGGTCATGTGATCACCTTTTGCGCCTTCTGACAAGCAAGTCAGTGTTTCTCAACCTTGGTAGCTTGAAGATGGGTGGACTTCAATTTCCAGAATCCCCCAGCCAGCTGGCTGGGGGATTCTGCGAGTTAAAGTCCACCCATCTTCAAGCTTCCAAGGTTGAGAAACACTGAGCTAAGTCAATGGGAAAGCCGAAGAGACTTTACAAATGCGTAACTAACTTAACAACTGCAGTGATTGGCTTAACAACTGTGGAAAGAATGGCCATAAAATGGGGCAAAATTCATTTAATAATTGGCTCATTTAGCAACAGAAATTTTGGATAAATGTGCATAGAATCATATTGGAATACCAAATAAACAGCCCTTTTTCATTATTATATAGATATGGATTGTTAAATTTATCCCAGAAAATGAGCAGGACTGTGTATTTATTTACATTATTTATAATGTGCCCAGAAAATTATCAAGGGACTTTTATAGTTGATAGTACAACAAATTAATGATATAAATAAATGAACAAGGAAATATTGTCTGACAGATTACTAGCTAAAAGAATAAAAACACAATAAAATGATTATTTTTCAAGCCTAAGAAAAGAATACGTCATAATATATCAGAAAGGTAAAGGAGATAAGATATTCTTCCCCATTTGTTTTTGCTCTTGCAAATTGTGTCCTTAGAAATGTTTTTCCAGAAACAAAACAATCATAAAATAATGTGTAATGCATTTTTAGAGGCCAAAATGAATCCTAGTATATCCCAATTGAGCAATTCCGACCTTTCTTGTAGCTTGCTTACTGATTTCTCAAGAACTTCTAAATGATTATACATGTGGAGATACAAAGAAGATTAGGTCTAGATTACCATGTCCCTTTCAAGCTGATTAGAAGGGTGAAATTGGTACGAGGTTTGTTCAAACTTTCTAAATTATATTTGTTATGCAAATACTAGTTTGATTCAATTCCTGTGACACAAAATGTTCTCGGTGAGGTGAATATTTTAGGTTAACAAAAACAATGAGATGTCAGCTGTCTGTTTGTCACATATTTTCAAAGAAACTTGGGAAATAGTTCAGGATATTTGTAGAACATTTAAGTTCAACATTACTATCAATTTTATAGTCCACACCCATTACGGGATTTAGATTTAGAATGGAATCCAAGGATGATTTTGGCAACCAAGACACGATTCATTGAGGATGTGCACACATGCAAAGAACTGCAAGCGTTTATTTTGCAAGTTTAATATATTATTATATATATGCAAAAATGTGGAGTCACAGCTTCCAATTCCTTAGCTGTTCTTCTTCTTCTTCTTGTGTCATATCCGTCATCGGACGTTGGCGATCACATTGATTCTTGATAAATATATCTTGTCCTTTTATGTACACTGAGAGCTTTAAAGGTGTTGGTTACTACCTTTAAAGCGCTCAATGGCATAGGACCTAGTTATCTTCGAGACCACCTGCTGCTACCAACAACCTCCCATCGACCCGTGCTCTCCCACAGAGAGGGCCTCCTCGGGGTGCCATCAGCCAAACAATGTAGGCTGGTGACCCCCAGGGGGAGGGCCTTCTCTGTGGGGGCACCTACCCTATGGAACCAGCTGCCCCCTGAGATAAGGAGAATCCAAGACCTTGGTGCCTTCTGCTGTGCCCTTAAAACTTTCTTTTTTCATCAAGCTGGGCTGGCTTAACATATTTTTAAATTTTAAATTTTTAATTGGTTTGTCATTTTAAACTGGGACCAAATTAATATATATTCTTTTAATTGTTCTTAATGTTTGTATTGTATGTTTTTATCTGGCTGTACACCGCCCTGAGTCCCTTGGGAGAAGATGCGGTATATAAATTTGAAATAAAATAAATAAATAAATAAATAAAAATATGCACCAAGATAAATTCCTTGTGTGTCTAATCACACTTGGCCAATAAAGAATTCAATTCAATTCAATTCAATTCAATTCAATTCAATTCAATTCTGTTCTGTTCTGTTCTGTTCTATTCTAATTGCTAGCTTTTCATAATGTACTGTGAAATAGGTTACAATTTACTACTTACTCTGGCTGACTGTGCATCACAACATACAAGCCACATATGATATGTAAATCCATCTACTGTATTTGTGATGAAGGTTTTTCTCCATTTTAAAAGCATCTTTGATTCAGTAGTGTATTATTTAAGCTGTTCTCCCACCATTTTATTTTATTGGTTTTGCTTCATTTTATTAGCTCAGTTGTTGCTATTTTATAGGCCAGGCTTGACGTTATGAATAAAAAGATCTATTTCAGCTACAGTGAAAATATGAGGGTCTAGAGGCAGAGGAAATGACAATACCTGAAGGACAGAGATGATTGGGGGGAGAGAGAGAGAACCATATCTGCATGAGATGCACAATCTACAGATCATTTTTGTAGTTCCTATAATTTTATACTTTGAAATTAAGTTGAGCCCAATGAGATTTATTTCCTGGTGAATTTGGATCACATTGCAGTTGGACAGTTATTGGAGGGACTTTGGTATATTTATAAAAGGTTATTTTTTTAAAAAGTTCTTTATTTCAAACAGATTGCAGTGTATACTTTACCTTGAGAAGAGGATCACTGAACTCCATTTGTTAACAAAGAGCAGACCTGCCAATGTGCAAGGAGAAAGTAAATAATCAGCTCAAATATTTGTAGAATGCATTGTAATTACGGGAAGATAGACTAAAACAAATTGTATAGTTTGTGGGCGATGATTGATGCAGTAGAGGCAAACAGGGACAGTCCACATAAATGAATAATACAAAATTTCCTGGATATGAAATGGGGATAATAATAAAAAAAACCCACTCTGTTAAGCCATGACACTAGGAACAAGGGGTGGGCTGCTGGGGATTCGAGGGGTTTGGAAGAACCTCTAGCTAAGATTCTGTGCAGTTTGGAGAACCCCCAAATCCCACTTCTGGCTGGCCCTGCCCATCCCACCCCTCCCAGAAGTCCCCATGCGACCCGTTTTGGATGCAGGTAAGGGCAGGGCACACATGGAGGCTCGGGGAGGGCGAAAAATGGGCCTACCGGAAGTTCGGGAAGGGCCCCGTTTCCAGCCTCCAGAGGGCGTCCGGAGCCTGGGGAGGCCATTTTCACCCTCCCAGAGGTTCGAGGAAAGCCTCCGGAACCCGGGGAGGGCAAAAATGTCCCTCCCCCATGGTGCAGGAGGCTGACTAGGCCACGCCAACCAAGCAACCGGGCAGAGAACCCCTTGCTAAAATTTTTGAAGCCCACTCCTGCTAGGAACCAAAAATAGAGATGAAAATAATTGCCAAAATGGATCATTTCCAAATGAACGCAGAGATGATGTGTTACTTAACATCTGTGACAAAGTAAGGAGACACAGGTTTAAGAACGAATGAACAAAAGAAAGTGGATTCAGTGACTAGTAGCAAAGAAGTACAGAGTTGATTTGCTAATTAAGAAAATGAATGAGGCTCAAATGACAAAATACATATATGAGGAAGAGTGGATGAACTGAGAAAAAGTGGGGAGAACTTCAGAAAGATGAGAAGTGAAAACAACAAAAATATGGATGCTGTACGGACATGGTGGAAGCAGTGATTGTTAGGACAGAAAAGTAGAATGCTGTTGGATTAAAGTTATTTTAACTCTTTATTGTGCACCTTTAACTTCTTTCTTGCTCCTTTTCTGGGCTCTGCACAATGTTTATCTTGAATGAGAAAAAAGCATGATGGCTATACATGTGTATAACAAGTGCAACAGAGCCCCCTGCTGGCCAGATTATCTGTGAGAAATTGAGATACTCCAAGTACAGTTAGATGTAAGTCTATTTGTAAAATGTTTGGCAAACAAACCATTAACCCTGAATTTGCTAATCATTTTATTTTTAGTTTCAATAGCCAAAAACTAAGCACAGGTGCAATGAAGCAGCTAAGTAATTTTAGGCATTGGATAGTAATTTTAGGAATTGGATTACAAGCCAGAAAGAATGTTGATACAAGCACAATCAGTCTGAGTGGCCAATGACATACATGTACCGTGTTTCCCCAAAAATAAGACCCTGTATTATATTTTTTGAACCCTGAAATAAGCACTTGGCCTTATTGCCATTTGGTCAAAAGTCTGATTAGGCTTATTATCAGTTGTTGCGAAGTCGTGTCCGACCCATCGCGACCCCATGGACAACGTTCCTCCAGGCCTTCCTGTTCTCTATCATCCTCTGGATTCTATTTAAGCTCACGCCAGTGGTGAAATCTAAATTTCTTTCTTATTGGTTCTGTGGGTGTGGCTTGGTTGACTGGGTGGGCATGGCTATGTAACCATGTGACTGGGGGATCAAAAGACAAGCTCTTTAAGAATGTCCTGCTGGAGCAGGGTTGGACTAGATGACCTCCAGGTCCCTTCCAGCCCAGGATTATCCTCTGAAGCTGCATCTAATGCCAGGTTTGTAATCCTTCCTGCCTCTCCTTTTTCCTTCCTTCCTTCCTTCCCTCTCTCCCTCTCTCTTTCTTTCAAAAACGCACCCCCACCCCCCATTTTTGTCCTACATCCCTCCCCCCCGTTTTTGGCCTAGCAGACTTCAAGGAAGCCTACTGGGAGCAAAAACGCACCCTCCACCCCACCCCTGTAAAAAAAGGTGATCCAATGATTGCGCGCCACAGCTGTGATCCTCAGAGCCTTTTTTTACCTTTTAAAAGCGTTTTTTTTCTACCAGCTCAGGCGAATAGGTAGTAAAAAAATGTTTTTTAAAAAAAGGCTCTGATGATTGTGTGGCACAGCTGTGATCGTCGGAGCCTTGTTTTTACTTTTTTAAAGCATTTTTTTACTACCTATTCGCTCGAGCCGGTAGTAAAAAAATGCCTAAAAGTTAAAAAAAAGTTCCGATGATCAGCTGAGCGATATTGGCACTTTAAAAAAAAACTTTTAAAGCATTTTTAACTACCGGTCCTGGCAAGTACCCCTGCATGAGCAGAGGGTACAAAAAATATTACTTCCTGGTTAAAACCAGGAAGTAACGGCAACCGGTCGGGTGGGCAGAGCCTTGTGCCAGGATCGCTACCGGTGATCCGAACCACCCGTCACGCTTGCTACCGAATCGAGCGATCCAGTCAGAACTGGGAGCATTTCACCCCTGGCTCACGCCTACTGCATCAGTGATTCCATCCAGCCACCTCGTTCTCTGCCGTCCCCTTCTTCTTTTGCCCTCAGTCTTTCTCAGCATTAGGCTCTTCTCCAGTGAGTCCTTCCTTCTCATTAAGTGGCCAAAGTATTTCAGTTTCATCTTCAGGATCTGGCCTTCTTAAGAGCAATCAGGGTTGATCTCCTCTAGGACTGACTTGTTTGTTTGCCTTGCAGTCCAAGGGACTCACAGGAGTCTTCTCCAGCACCAGAGTTCAAAGGCCTCAATTCTTTGGCGTGCAGCCTTTCTTATGGTCCAGCTTTCACAGTCATACATTGCAACTGGGAAAACCATAGCCTTGACTATACGCACTTTTGTTGGCAGGGTGATGTCTCTGCTTTTTGGTATGCTGTCTAGATTTGCCATAGCTTTCCTCCCCAGGAGCAAGCATCTTTTAATTTCTTGGTTGCCGTCCCCATCTGCAGTGATCTTGGAGCCCAGGAAAATAAAATCTGTCACTACCCCCATTTCTTCCCCATCTATTTGCCAGGATTATTATCAGAGGATGTCTCATTTTGGGGGAAACAGGGTATGTAGTATTTGGATCTGTTTGTCATTGCCACATTACCAAGTCTTTGATAGTAATTTGAGACCCTCTTGAAAATGGACCTTGTTTACTGCTATACGAGTAAAAACAAAGTAAAACTATTGCTTTGGAGAATGGGCTTGAACTTTGTTTTTCATTTCTTCATCAATGTTCATCACGTATAGCTTCTCAGTCAAGGAAAATTTTGTTCTTATAATGGCTTACACCTTTTTAATGGGGAAAGTTACATTTTATTTTATTTATAAAATAAAACTTTAATTTTCTTTATCACAGATGGAAAACACACTGATGGGTTTAATTACTAAAGCAGGGGTGTCAAACTCAATTTTATTGAGGGCCGCATCAGAGTTGTGTTTGACTTCAGTGGGGCAGGGGGGCGTGGCCAGCTCAACATCACTCATGTGGGGGACTGCCTGAGGGGGCCCGAGTGCTCTGCCAGCAAAAATGGAGCTCAGGAGGGCCATATGCAGACCTCCCAAGCTCAGTTTTTGCTGGCAGAGGCACCGTGGGCCGGTCATTCACTGTTTCCATGGTGGCCCCACAGGACAGATCTAAGCACCATGCAGGCTGGATTCGGCTTGTGGGCCTTGAGTTTGACACCCCTGTATTAGGATGATGGACACACGTTGAAAGATCTGGACAATCATGTTGGGGACAAATCTTCCTGGGGAAAATCTATGCGCACGTTTCGTCGTGCTCTCAAAACTTTTTTGTTTCAGCAGGCTGGCCTGGCCTAACTCTCCTTTTTTAAATTTTTAATTTGTTTGATTTTATAAATTGGGTGTCTTAATCTGTGTTTCGGCCAAAATATTTAATAATTTTAAGGGATTTTATATATTTGTATTATCTGTATTTTATCTTGGCTGTTCACTGCCCTGAGTCCTCCGGAAGTAGGGCGGTATAGAAATTTGATAAATAAATAAATAAATAAATAAATAAATAAATAAATAAATAAATGGCCACTAATAGTCAATGTCAGCTTAATGGCATATAATCGATTAAAGGGAAGAAAGGCAGTCATTTATATTTGCATTCACCTTCTATTTTGCTGTGTTTTAGGCAAGCCCTACTGGTAACCACTTCAAGAAAGAGAATGGTGACCAGATGGGAGACATGGACTGAGCAACATAGACTATAGGACAAGCTGAATCTATTTAACCAATCTGATGTTGATAGCCTAAGAAAGATTCTGCCCATTTGCTTGAAAAAATTGCCAGTCTAGATGGTTTCCATACATGCTTTCTTTAAAACCCCCAATAGAAAAATAAGCTGTATCCAGCCCTGTCCTGATACTGGATTTTTTCTTCTAGAAATGATTTATTATTCATGCACCCTTTCTTGTCTATATGAATAAGAGTAACAAACATTCTTCCAGTTGAGCTCAATTCTGCACAACTTTGTAAGACATCCAATTTTGTTTTATTTTGCCTCAAATAAACAGTCCCCTCTCCCAAAGCTTCCATTTACTTCAATATGCTGCTATTAAAATGATGATTCACACCCTCAGTTGAATGAAAGAACTGGAGTCTTGAACTTTAAAGAAGTCAAAACTCAAATCTTCCCGTAGCCCAGAAATTTCAATCTAACTTTTCTCACATGCGTGATCTGAAAATAAACTGGAGTATATTCCCACTTTCATTTTTGGAGCAATCTGGGAGAATTGTTGAAAGATTAATCATTTGCCTTAGACTATATAATTCTTAAGCTCTGAAAAAGTGAATGTTCACCTTCAACAAGATGATTTTGAATAATTTGAACCCAGGAAAGAGGGTGTCTAAGAAGGGATACCGTGAGTAAATGAGAAGCAAGGCTGAAAGCTCATTCTTTATCCTCATTACACAACATTCTGGTGAATTTAGGAAAAACATATTGTGGGGTCTTGTTGTTAGTTGCAAAGTTGTGTCCAACCCATCGTGACCCCATGGACAACATTCCTCCAGGGCTTCCTGTCCTCTATCATCCTCTGGAGTCCATTTAAACTCATGCCTACTGCTTCAGTGACTCCATCCAGCCACCTCATTCCCTGTCATCTCCGTCTTCTTTTGCTCTCAATCTTTTCCAGCATTAGGCTCTTCTCCAGTGAGTCCTTCCTTCTCATTAGATGGCCAAAGTATTTGAATTTCATCTTCAGGATCTGGCCTTCTAAAGAGCAGTCAGGGTTGATCTCCTCTAGGACTGATCGGTTTGACGAATAGGAGAGGGCAATAATGTTGGAAAGGGATGTACAGTATGAGCAAGTCAAATGACATGCACAATATAATTTTGTAATCAAGAATGAAGGAAAAGTTCATACCAGTAATTTCTCAGGATAGCATGGACAAAATCTAACTGAAAATCTATTTTCATGGCCAAAACTCTTTAAGCCAATGCTTTTCAAATTTGACAAGTTTAAGATGTGTGGAGTTCAACGCTCAGAATCGGAATTTTAAAAAACATGGCTTTAAGCAATGGGCTTTTACCCAAAGAAGTGGATTAGATTGTAGCTAAAGATACATTTGATAGGTAAGATGAAATTCCTTCTGGTTTGCTAATAACATTTGCATGGCCAGCCTGTAAATGTGAGACAAAACTATTGCCCATTATCTTAATGAAAAGCTTCATGGATATTTGGGAAATGTGTTGTTATCGCTACATAATCCTTGAATTAAAAGTCAGGGTTTATAGACCAGTCAAGAATCTTTGAGCTTTGACACTGAGTTTTAAAAATTAATCCTCTCATGTCGAAAGGAGTATGTGTACATTTATCTCAAGTTACATTTCCATAATTCTATATAACACGAGTGAACAACTTTGGCCTTTATGCATTAAAAATTCAATTTATTAAGGATAGTAGAAATTCTGTTTCATCATGTTGTGTAAGGGTAATGTCTAGATCAGGGGTCTCCAAACTTGGCAAGTTTAAGATTTGTGGACTTCAAAGAAAGGTTTGCTGGCTGAGGAATTCTGGGAGTTTATTTATTCATTCATTCATTCATTCATTCATTCATTCATTCATTCATTCATTCATTCATTTATTTAAATTTATATGCCGCCCTTCTCCGGGAGGACTCAGGGCGGCTCACAACCATCACATAGAGTAAAAACAATAACAACAATAAATAAAGTTTTTAAAAAATACAATTAAAATCCCACAATTATTTAAAAACTCCCAACAGATCAGACAATTTGTTTAAAAAGCCATGTCTTCAGGTCTTTGCGGAAAGAACGGAGGTCAGGGGCTGTCCGGAGCCCAGTGGGTAACTCGTTCCAAAGGGTCGGTGCGGCCACAGAGAACGCCCTCATCCTGGGCACTGTCAGCCGACATTGTCTGGCTGATGGCACCCAGAGGAGGGCAGTCCTATGTGAGCGCACTGGGCGGTGGGAGGCCGGTAGGAGGTGCTCCTGCAAGTACCTTGAACTCATGCCATGAAGGGCTTTATAGATAAGTACCAGCACCTTGAAGCGGACCCGAAGAACCACCAGCAACCAATGCAGCTCGTGTAGGAGAGGTGTTACCTGGGAGTAATGGGAAGCTCCCGTAACAACCCGTGCGGCCGCATTCTGGACCAGTTGGAGCCTCCGGGTGCACCCCAAGGGCAGCCCCATGTAGAAAGCATTGCAGTAGTCCAAATGAGAGAGAACAATAGCGTGAGTGACTATACGGAGGGCATCCCTATCTAGGAAGGGTCGCAACTGGTGCATCAGGCGAACCTGTGCAAAAGCCCCCCTGGACAGCCATCAGATGATCCACTAAGGACAGCCGCGAATCCAGGAGGACACCAAGGTTGCGAACCCTATCAGAGAGGGTCAACAACTCCCCTCCTATCAAAAGTGATGGGGCCAGTAGATCATGGGATGCCGGCATCCACAGCCACTCCATCTTGGAGGGGTTGAGTCTGAGCCTGTTCCTGCCCATCCAAACCCCCACCACTTCCAGGCACTTAGACATCACGGAAAGGGCATCCCTAGATTGGTCCGGGGTGGAGATGTAAAGCTGAGTATCATCAGCATATTGATGGTAACTCACCCCGAAAGTCGAATGATCTCACCCAGTGGCTTCACATAGATGTTAAAGAGCAAGGGGGAGAGAACCGAACCCCACAAGTAAGGGGCCCCTGAGGAACCCCACAAGTAAGGGGCCATGAGGAGGATCTCTGCCCCCCTGCCCAGACAAACTGCGTATGGCCCAAGAGGTAGGAGGAGAACCACTGTAAGACAGTGCCCCCCACTCCCAACCCCTCGAGTCGTCGCAGTAAGATACTATGGTCAATGGTATCAAAAGCCACTGAGAGGTCAAGTAGGACCAGAGCAGAGGAATAACCCCTGTCCCGGGCCTGCCAGAGATCATTCACCAGGGTGACCAATGCCGTTTCCATGCTGTGTCCACGCCTGAAGCCCGATTGGTAGGGGTCTAGATACCTACATACAAACACCCGCGAAAATCTGAGAAAACATATATATATATATATATATATATATATATATATATATATATATATATATATATATACACACACACACACACACACACACACACACACACACACACACACCATATGGATGGTATATGTTCTTGTTTCATATCTTTTCCAAACCTGAGCCAAATCTTTTTCCAAATTCAGTTCTTAGAATTGGCATTTTTTAAAAAAATCTAACTTTATTTTACTGGTTTCATTTAGTCCAGGTGAGGGCAGTAAAAGACCTTTTGCTCATCTGGATCTGAACAGTTTTTTCTCTCTCTCTCTTTTCTAATATTTTCTCTCCTGTGGTTCATATCATGAGGCTAAAATATAGATGGCATTTTTGCTTGTTCTTAAAATAAATAAGAGTGCCACCATAAGGGGTATTTTACCATAACCTCTCACTAATCTATAATCTTGACTGTGCTTTGGCCTAATAGCCTTTCAGATATCTTCTGGAACTAAAAGGTAAGTTCTTTGGTAAGATTTCCAAAAGGGTTTTGTACAGACTCAATAAACCTGTTTAAGTGAAATTTGTCACTCAGGCAGATGGTAACATCAAAATGATGTGCCTCAGACAGTTTTAAAATAAAAAACTTTGCAGTGGGTTTCAAGAGTACCTGCCGGAATGGAAAGTAAATAAATGATACTCTGAAACTGCTTCATAGATGGTCTGAAAAGAAAGATGTGTGTATCCATGGGTGGGTGGGGGGGGACACATTAGACTGTTACCCTCCCTCCAAGCAATCCTTCCTGAGAAAATGGTTGTGCCTGCAATTACTTTTCCGTAATCTATTTTTAAAGCAGTTTAAAGAGAAATGAAGCAGTTCCTTTCAAAATCTTTTCTAAAGGGCATTGTGACTCTCCACTTAAAACTGACTGCTTTTCATCAGTTGTTTTTATTATATTCTTTTGTATCCTCTGAAAAACAAAGTGGATCCTCCTGGGGAACATTTTACAGTGACGGGGGAAGCCATCTTTCTGCTGAATGTTACTCATGGGAAACTGCTTGTATTCATTTGGAAAAAGAAAAAACAACGTGTTCTATAGCTCCAAAACATCCCACCGAACTGCCAGCCCTTTCAATGTTTTCTTTTCTTTGTGATTTCTATATACAGAGAGTCACTTGGTGTAGTGGTGAAAGGTGCTGCCCTAAACACCACTAGACTGTGAGTTCTAATCCTGCCTTAGGCACGAGAGCTGTTTGGCTAACTTCGGGCCACTCCCTCTCTTTCTCTCTCAGCCCAACTCATTTCACAGGGTTATTGTGGCCAAATAGAGGATAAAGGAGTATTGTTTATGTCTGCCACCTTCAGTTACAAATATACTACTACAGGCAGGATAAATCAGGGGTGGGTTCTAAATTTTTTTACTACCGGTTCTGTGGGCGTGGCTTATTTTGTTGGTGTGCTTGGAGGTCATGTGATTAGGTGGGCGTGGCTAGCTGGTCAGAGTCATTTCTGGAAGGTCCTCGCACTTACGACCAGTCCTCGCACTTACGACCTGACTCATTTGTTTGCTTTTAACACTGATCAGCTGTAGGATGGCCCTTTGAAGCCCCGCGGCAAGAGTTTAAACAGTTTTTTTCCCTCTAGTCATCAGCTGGGACTCAGGAGGCAGCAATAGATTGGGGGTGGGACCAAATAAAAGGTAAGAATAACATGGGAGGGCGGGGGGGAGAACCGGTTCGGTGATGTCATATCGTCACCGCTACTGGCTCGGCCGAACCAGACCGAACCGGGAGGAACCCACCACTGGGATAAATATATAACAAATAAACAAATCTATGTGCCCTCTCTATAGAACACCATTCTCCCTGAGGTATAGTTAGTCTCTTTCCTGATTCTTTTCCAAAAGATCCTAAAAAAAAACGTGGTTTTATCAGCCAGCTTGGGGACCCTGAATGGAGATGGCGCTAATCAAAGTGATTAATTTGATTGTATTGCTGCTGCCTGAGGAGGGGGGTTGTTGGTTTTTTTAAATGAGTTTTTATGTTGTGAGTTTTAATGTTGTAGGCCTCCAGGAGTTACCTATGTGTGAGTTGGGCTGCCAGATCAATTTGTTTAATACATACACACATACATGTTTTTTGTGAAATCATTTCCATGTATTCTGTAACCTGCTGCAATAGCAGCATTCCCTGGCTGGTTGGCTGGTTGGGGCCTTGCCAGAGGTGGGTTTCACCAGGTTCTGACCAGTTCTGGAGAACCAGTAGCAGAAATTTTGAGTAGTTTGAAGAACCGGTAAATACCGTCTCTGACTGGCCCTGCCCCCATCTATTCTCTGCCTCCCGAGTCCCAGCTGATTGGGAGGAAATGGGGATTTTGCAGTAACCTTCCCCTGGATTGGGGACGGAATGGAATTTTTACAGTATCCTTCCCCTGCCACACCCATCAAGCCACGCCCACCAAGCTACGCCATGCCCACCAAGCCACACCCACAGAACCGGTAGTAAAAAATTTTGAAACCCACCACTGGGCCTTGCCCCTGGAATTGGGTCAGAAATGGGCCCTGGAGAGGATTTGCTGAGAAAGGTAGTCTCTATCAGGAATTTGATAACTCCCCACAGCCAACTTGCGATGGGACAACTCGTTGTGGAATAATTCAACAATCCCTACTAATTCGTCTCTGTTCTACTGTCCTATTGTCCCCATTTATTCGTATCCATTTCCTGTATTCATTATCATGTTTATACTTATATCTGCTATTTTATACGTGCTTGACAAATAATAAATAAATAAATTCAATTTAATTATTCAAAATAATTAAAAAAATATTTTAATTTTTGTTATTCACATTTTATTTTGTCCCTCTATTTGGGCACCCTTTCTTTAATGATTCTATTGGATTATTTCTTCAATACTAGTGTAACTCTTGCCCTGCGGTGAGTTGTCTTACACCGAGTTGTCCATGGTGAGTTCTCCTGTGGCAATTTGGCTCTGGCGAAGTTGGCTATGGTGAGTTGTCATAAACCCCTAGCAGGGGTTAAGTCTGAGCGCTGGGAGAAGAACAACAGATTTAAGCAGCTGAGGAGAAAAAACGAGTGAACAGAACAAAGCTCCTACAAGGAAAAGAGACTGCACTCCTTCGGAAAGAGAGAGAGATTGCCACCCCAAGGAAACAAGCCTAGAGATTACATCCTGGCTACTATGAGAGGTAGACTCGATAGGACTGTCACTGGTCAAAAAGGACAGTCTTTGGGACATTTTTACATTGAGCAACACTGCTCACTGTAAGATTTAATGTTTTATGTTATTGTGTTGTTTAACTTATTTTTTAATCTTAAAACACATTATATTTAATTTAAAGCCGATAACTCCTTCCAAGGTGTGTTGTTGTGCATAAATCCGGTTGGACTGGTCACTAGGGAAAGGATAGAAGGACCCAATTCCCAGCAGCCCTTTTGGAGGAAATTATATTCCAAACAGTGGTGGGTTTCAAATTTTTTTACTACTGGTTCTGTGGCTGTGGCTTGGTGGCCATAGCTTGGTGGGCATGGCAGGGGAAGGATACTATAAAATCTCCATTCCCACCTCACTCCAGGAGAAGGATATTGCAAAATCTCCATTCCCACCCCACTCTGGGCCCAGGCAGAGGTGGTATTTGCTGGTTCTCCGAACTACTCAAAATTTCCGCTACCAGTTCTCCAGAACCTGTCAGAACTAGTCATTTATTTGAAGAAGCACTCATAAGTAAATTTATTGAATTCTACCTTCCCCTATGAAATAACAAAGCAGAGCTCATTCTTAGTGGCACTGGGAAAAATTATTCCAAGGATCCTAATAAGAAGTAAGACCATTAATGTAAACTGGATAATCTCTAAACAGGGACAGAGTTTTAAAAGGAAGAAACTTGTTCCATTCTGCCAAAACAGAAAAAAAATTCTATTTTCATCTGAATGTCAGATTACTTATAGTGATCTTTACATCTTTGAATCAGTGGTGGGATTCAAAATATTTTACTACTGGCTCTGTGGACGTGGCTTGTGGGTGTGGTAGGGGAAGGATACTGTAAAATCTCCATTCCGTCCCCAATCCAGGGTAAGGTTACTGCAAAATCCCCATTTCCTCCCGATCAGCTGGGACTCGGGAGGCAGAGAATAGATGGGGGCAGGACCAGTAAGAGGTGGTATTTACCGGTTCCCCGAAGTACTGAAAATTTCTACCGGTTCTCCAGAACTGGTCAGAACCTGCTGAAACCTACCTCTGATTCCAAATATTAGAATTTCCTAATAAACCAGATGGATATGTTCTCATATGGTAAGTTTAAAAGAGCAGCATTATGTTTGTGAATGATGGCTTATATGAACTTTGATCCAGGGCCTTCCTAAATAATATTCTTGGGCATGACAGCCTTTGTCTATTTAGTCAGAAAGGTTTTCTATTGGAAATAGCAGTCACTCTCTGAAGAGTTGGACAGGGATTTTTTTACCTTTAAATGTGTTACCATAATAGAAGTCTCATGTTCTGCCACTCATTTATGATCCTTAGTGTTGTGTATGATGTATTTTCCAAGAGATGTCAGAGCTGGAAGAAAACAAGCACTTTTATAATCTTGAAAACATTACAACAACCAAAATTTCTAGGGATAAGTGAGACATTTGTTAAATGAGCTTTTTACCTATTTTACTACCTTTCTTTTCCAGAGTTGTTAAGTGAATTATAGATATTGTAAAGTTGTTAAGTGAATCAGGCTTTCCCATCGACTTTGCTTGTCAGAAAGTCACAAAAAGGTAATCAAATAATCTCAGGAAACTGCAACAATCATAAATATGAGTCAGTTGATAAGCATATGAATTTGGATTGTATGGGATGTTGCAATTTTCATAAGTGTGGAAAACAGTCATAAGTCACTTTTTCCAGTACTTTTGTAAGTTCAAACGGTCACTAAGCAAACTGTTGAAAGTCAAGGACTAGCTGTATGTGTTATGGAACATATAATTTACCAAAGTCACAGGTGTTTTACCAATGCATACTGGTAGTAACTGTCTCATGCTTTCAGTATTACCTATGCAGTGAAATCAGTAAGATTTGTTTAGATTGTTTACATGTTTCTTCCAAAGGCCTGCAAATTTCTCTCAAATTTCAATGGGGCCTCAATCCTATGCAGCGAATACCTATTAATATGAAATCATTGCCGTGTTAGCTAATATCATTTACAGTGTAAATCCAACTATAATTTATCACAGGGTTATTTAATTTAATAAAGAACTAAACACACACACACACACACACACACACACACACACACACACACGGATATAGCCATTCCTCATTTGGAAACTATAGAGCTGAGCATGTTGACTTGTAATTAGTGAGCCTCCTATGATGGCCAACCTGACCTTAGGTGAACCAGTTGTTAAATTACCCTCCCCCATTGCTATCAAAGTGGATCCTGGGCGCTGTGCTGCAATAGAGAAACAGGCAATGGAGCTGCTGGCACAAGGAAAGGAGGAGGAGCAAGGAGAAGAAAGAGGGAAAGCGGCCTTCTCCTTCCCTTGCGCTGGCTGCTCCATTGCCCATTTCTCCATTGCAGTGCAGCACAGTACCCAGAATCCACTTTGATAGCCTGGGGGGGGTGAGTGGGAATTTAACAACCGGTTTGCTTGAACCGGCTGAATCCCACCACTGCATAAGACCTGTAATTATGAGTGTAATCGATCAAGGAAAATTTCTGTCCTATTTAAAGCATTCCTGAAATATTTACCTTCATCCACAATTTGGTTTTCTATAATTAAGAATTAACTATCCAATCATGTATTGTACAAAATATCAGCTTTACTGCTTTGCATCATTCCCATTTACATTAGGAAATAAATCTGAGCTCAGTGAATATTATACCCATCATTGTACAGATAGACAGCCTAAATAATAGATACAGCTGCTAATAACATAGCTCAACAATTACTTTCCAGATTTCATTTTCTATGCAGACCTGCAGAACAACAAACCTGCTTAATAGCTGAATACAATTAATCATAGAGAAGGAAATCTATTTCTCATTTTTTATATTCTACCTGCTTAATTGCCTATCTTTACAATTTGCCTTTGAATTTTATAATTAAACCTTAGGTCTTTTAAGCATGACCCAAGCAGTAATTATCACGGAGGAACAAATACTGTATCACAGTGATTGCTTTCATCAAATTAGCTGAATTATTGATATGAATAGGGAAAAACAGTTAATGTTCTGTCATTATACCACAAGAGTAAAGTAACCACGGTGGTTTAATGGGATTTGACTGATTTCAGTTGATTCACCCTGAGTCTATGGAGACTTCGTTTCAACCTGTCAATTCCAGTTTTGCATACACACAACACTTTTTGCTGCACGTACCTTGAATTTGACTTAGGTTCTCTGGAGACCCAGATGAAGCTGCTTGAAGATATTTCACCTGTCATTTTTAACAACCATCAGGAAGATGGAATTGTATCTCTTTGCAGAGAGATTGAATTTCAGTTGACAGAGCAAGTGTGCAACTTAAAGTCCCTTGTAAGTCATTTATTATTCTGTCTACTTGACCCTAAATTGCACTTCTGAAAATGAATACAAATCTGGGTAGTAATGAACATATATTAAAAAGTTTTTTTGTTTTTTTAAAAATACAATTTTGTAGGTGTGTATTCTTAACATAGCTCTGCAGACTAAGCACTGTAATTTAACACCAGCTGTCTGCAATTAAAGTAAGTTCGAATCTTGCCAGGCTCAAGGGTCAACTCAGCCTTCCATCCTTTCTAAGGTAGATAAATTGAGGACCCAGTTTGTGGGGGCAATAAGCTGACTTTGTATAAAATATACAAAAGTATGAAGGCTATTCCTTAACGCACTGTAAGCCGCCCTGAGTCTCCGGGGAAGGGTGGCATATAAATCAAATTAAAAAAAAAAACATTTTCAGATGAGTGGGGAAAGGCATTTTTGAAACTTTATAGACTTTACCATATTTCTCAGAGTGTAAGACACACTGGAGTATAAGACGCACCTTAGTTTTTGGGGAGAAAAATAAGAAAAAAGCTGATTGCAGGTGGATCGGCCTCCCGGAATACCCCCAATCAGCTGTTCCCAGAGGTGAATTTTAGCAACAGGTTCCTTGGTTGTGAGCTCTGTGCCTTGCTTTTTTCTTTTTTTTTTTTTTTGCTTTTTTTTTCTGCCTCTGAAACTTCTGAAACTCCATTTCAGAAAAAACTTTTTTTCCTACCTCTGAAAGCCTCCGAAACAGAGCTTCAGAAAAAAAGCCTCTGAAACTCTGTTCGGGGGCTTCTTTTCTGAAGCTCTGTTTGGGGGCTTCTTTTCTGAAGCTTCTTTTCTGATGCTTTTTTCAGCCTCTGAAACCTCTGTTTGAGAAGCTAGGTGGGCCTACATTCGGAGTATAAAACACACCCAGATTTTCACCCTCTTTTTTGGGGGAAAAAGGTACTCCGAAAAATATGGTAAGCCAAACAACAAAACCTAATTTTCTAATCTAAATGCTTTGATGGTAGGAGTTCTTAAAATATAATTTGAACACTACCCAAAGACAAGCTAACGGGGGTAGGTAGAGTCTACTTTTGTTACAAGAGCCTATAAGATACCTGCTTTCTTTTAAAAATTGTTTCCTCTAGCATGAGAAAACAAACAGAGCTAAATCCAGTAAAAGCCACATTACTTTTGCAATGCATATGTGCGAGGGGAACCTTTACCTTAAGAAACGTGACATTGACAGATATATGTAGGAAGAATTATCTAGGCAAAAGGGAGTGAGATACTTTAAAGTCTGAACAATGAGATAAGATTCAGAAGTGGCTGAGACAGATGACTCCCTATTTCTTGCTCTTAATGGTCAGATGGATAGTGAATAATTTTAATCAATAAAACAAATAAATAATTCACTGATTTATATGACGGAGGATGAGGTATAGCACAATCAGATTTGCAACATTCTATTATAGCCAATCTCAATAAAGGTAGTTTTAGCCTTCCTATGGAGTTGATTATTTAGTCTGTTTTACTTTAATTTTAGGCTACACAGTTCCAAAATGACTCAGAGAGACTTTATAAGATCAAAAAAATACAATCATGTTATAAAAAGAACATACAATCTTATACAAGAACATAGAAATTATGGAAAAGAACAACGTAATATATTTCCATACCCCATACCTCTCAACTAAAATGGACCTCCAAGACCTGAGGAAATAATCAGATTGCTTGAAGGCAGGAAAGACAGAGCTATATGAAAAAGTAGAAAAAGAAGAAATCTATCTATCTATCTATCTATCTATCTATCTATCTATCTATCTATCATCTATCTATCTATCTATCTATCTATCTATCTATCTATCTATCTATCATCTATCTATCTATCTAATCTATCTATCATCTATCTATCTATCATCTATCTATCATCTATCTATCTAATCTGTCTATCTATCATCTATCTATCTATCATCTATCTATCTATCAAATTTATATAGCTGTCCATCTCACAAAATAAGTGGATTTGGGCAACACATAACAAAGTTTAAAAAAACAATAATACACAAATAACGGCAATTATTATTACTATTAAAATATTAAAAACTGTAAAACACAACTAAAATAGATAAATAATGGACAAAGGGATATCAATAATAATAAAACCACTTCATTAATTCCCCAAATCTCATGGCTCCACTATATCTTGAAGGACCTTCAACATTCTTAGAAAACTCGTATGATTTGATATTTTTGAATTTATACCTGAATAATTTTGTTCCTGATAAGCTCCTTTGATGTCCTATATGCAATTACATTATTGTGTTAGATATCCTTGAAACTGCAATTGGATAATGCTTACAGGAAAATTTAAAAACTATGTATTCCCAATAGATTTGGAAACTCCAAATTTGGAAAAATGATCTACATTTAGATTTTACAAATGCAGGTGAAAGTTTTAAATGAGAAAAATTTATACCATTTTCATTTTTTCAGTGCTTTTAAATCCCTGGTCTTGAGAATCTAAAAATCAAAGAGACCTACAGCTTTTAGCCATAAAGATATACTGGATAGTTTTATTGTATTTCTTAGGATAAACTATTTGATAAACTGGCTATGTAAATAAATGTGAAAAGTACATTTTAATTCAAGTCAACAGACTTTTTGAAAAATACCAGAAGGCCAAATATTTCACATGATTCGTTTGTTTATTATGAAATTAAATGCCTGGCTAAGGGTTCTGTACCCATTTCTTTTCTATAAATTTCTTTTTCATCTGCTTAAAGTAATTTTTCTTTTAACATTGTTCCAACACAGATAGTCAGGGTAACTGGTTTTAACAGTTTTTGCATGTATATTCTTTTTAGTCTTTCTAAAAATGAAAGGCCATCTTTATTCGCATATACATTACTCTTAAACAGTGGTGGGATTCAGCCAGTTCGCACCTATTCGGGAGAACCGGTTGTTAACTTTCTAAGCAGTTTGGAGAAGCGGTTGTTGGAAGAAATCTTATTTTGTTTTTTTCCACTTTACAGGGCTAATCCTGTAAGAAAGGCAGGAAGGAAACATTCTGGTGTTGTTTCTAGCCTAATCTTTATTGCCCTGCTTACAGAAACTGCCTCTCCGGTTAACCCTTATTACATTGTAACAGCTAAGGTGAAGCGCCCATCGACGTGAGTGACATTGAGTTGACTATGCCCACACAGTCACATGACCACTGAGCCACGCCTACCCAGTTGGTCATTAGGGCAGAGAACCGGTTGTTAAATTATTTGAATGCCACCACTGCTCTTAAAGTATGAGTGCCTTCCATTTGTATTTTGGAGAAAAGGGGACAATATAATGTCATTTATTTGAAGAAGCACTCATAAGTAAATTTATTGAATTCTACCTTCCCCTATGAAATAACAAGGCAGAGCTCATTCTTAGTGGCACTGGGAAAAATTATTCCAAGGAGCCTAATATGAAGTAAGATCATTAGCGTAAACTGGATAATCTCTAAACAGGGTCAGAGTTTTAAAAGGAAGAAATTTACTCCATTCTGCCAAAACAGGAAAAAACAAAACAAAACAAAATTCTAGTTTCATCTGAATCTCAGATTGCTTTTAGTGATCTTTACATCTTTGAATCTATATCTTTGCATCATCACCACACATTTTAACAGATTAACAGAGTTGGAAGGGACCTTGTAGGTCATCTAGTCCAACCCAAGCAGGAAACCCTGCCTACACCATTTCTGACAGATGGCAGTCCAGTCAGAAATCCATGCACATAATGTGGCTTGCAGCCTCATTAAGTGTGCTCCTGCACCAAAAAGAGTTCCATCTGGTTTTCAGAATCTGAAAAAAAGAGAATAATATCTAGAAATATATGTATGTATATAGATTTACTTATTTGTACAAAATGTATAGCCTTCCCAACTCAAGAATTTAGGAACATTCGTAATCCACAAAAAACCATAACAAAACTCAATCTTAAAACTTCCAAATGGTTTTCCTAAACATATTAATTAAAATACAACAAAAACAAAAACATAAGTACATATGAAAATGAAAAACAAATCAGACAGATTTGTTCCCCTTCCTTCTCTTGGGAAACCAAACTGAACAATGGACTTTTCAGGACAGACTAGACTTCTGTGGACAAGCTGAGCCATACAACAAAGAATGGCTCCCACTTCTCCTCTTTTTCCATGAAGAATTATTCCCCAAAACAACTCTGGAACTGATCACACAAGTTGCATTGATTTTACTTGAAGAAGATAGTGCAGAAGATAACTGGGAACATAGTAGATAGAATCCTACATTTACATGTGTCTCTGATTTGTTCCTCAGCCCAATTTAAAATACAAGCATTCATATCAAGGGACCTATGAAATAGGGCACTTCATCACAATCAAAATTTTGCATAGGATCTTCATACTTCCTCCCAACTCATCTGAAACTCTGAACAGAAGGTTTTGGACAGGATGATATATTCAACTTCCCTCAGGTAGTTTTGAATTATGTATGTCAGGGATACACACTAACCTGTCATTAAATCATGGATAAATGTGATTCTATTCAGAATGCCCTCACATTCACCAACAGCAACCTGAGACTAAGGCACTTAACAATCCAAGCTCTGGACTTATGGAAAAAACTGTGGTTCTGCAATGCCCTGCCCAGTGCTTCCCATTACTGTAAACCTCACTCTGCTTGTCTCTATGGTAACCTATAATCATAATCATAAATTTATTTGTCAAGCATATATAAAATAACAGGTAAAAGTATAAACATAAATTGAATACATGAAAAGAGTAAGTAAAAAGGAATATTAGGACAGGGATGGTAGGCACTCTGGTGCACTTATGCACGTCCCTTATAGACCTCTTAGGAATGGGGTGATACCAACAGTAGACAGTTTAAGGTTAAAGTTTTGGGAGTTAGGGAAAAAACTACAGAGTCAGGTAGTGCATTCCAGGCATTGACCACTCTGTTACTGAAGTCATATTTTCTTCAATTGAGTTTGGAACGGTTTACCTTGAATTTGTTTCTATTATTTTCTCGTGTATTGTTGCAGTTGAAGTTGAAGTAGTCATTGACAGGAAGGACATTGTGGCAGATAATTTTATGTACTATGCTTAGGTCAGACTGAAGTCGGCGTAATTTCAAGTTGTCTAAGCTCAAAATTTGGAGTCTGGCAGCATAAGGTATTTTATTGCAGTTAGAGGAATGGAGGACTCTTCTCGTAAAATATCTCTGGACTCTCTCAATTGTATTTATGTCCGATATGCAGTGCAGGTTCCAGACAGATGAGCTGTATACCCTGACACTATCATTTCCCCAGAGACTTCCCATGCCTTATCCTCACCATTATAAAGGAGGCCTATACTCAGCTAAGAAGCAATTGCAATATCACTCAGATATCGCTTCATAGTGCTTTACAGCCCTCTCTAAGTGGTTTAGAGAGTCAGCAACAAGCTGGGTCCTTATTTTACTGAACTCAGAAGGATGGAAGGCTGAGTCAATCTTGAGCCAATCAGGATCGAACTCCAGGCAGTCAGCAGAATTAGTCTGCAATACTGCATTCTAACCATTGCACCACCACGGCTCTATCTAAACCAACAGAATTTATGAACCAAGAGATTCCTGCCCAATCAATCTAACCCTCTCTTCTTATAACTCATATAAAAGGTAAAGGTTCCCCTTGCACATATGTTCCCGATTCTAGGGGGTGGTACTCGTCTCCATTTCAAAGCCGAAGAGCTAGCGCTGTCCGAAGACATCTCCATGGTCATGTGGCTGGCATGACTAAATGCCAAAGGTACACAGAATGCTGTTACCTTCCCACCAAAGGTGGTCCCTATTTTTCTACTTGCATTTTTTACGTGCTTTCAAACTGCTAGGTTGGCAGAAGCTGGGACAAGTAACGGGAGCTCACCCCGTTAAGCGGAACTAGGGATTCAAATTTGACCAAGTGCTATAGATCTACAGAAGGATAATAAGATGCCTGCATAAATGAAATATCAGAAAGATAACTAATTTCCATATGTTTTAAGATTTGTCATGCTGCGTGACATCACGTTAGATATATGTTGACATTTGTCATGTCAGCTATCTTCACAACATTTGTGTTTTTCCATATTACACAGAAGAGAAGGTATTGTAGCTGTTGTACAATATGGGAACAACTAAATGAAATTACTGACACAGAGAATGAAATACAGGCAGCACTTGTTCTCATCTTGAAACAGACTGGAACTGCTTACTAATAGATATCTGTAATTTATTCTGGCAGCTGTCATAGCACCTTGTGTTTGTGCTAGCATAGCTCTGCAATGAGAAAAAAACCTCTCTGGATACTGTCATATGATGCTCTGTTTTCAGGCTTTTGCAAAGGTAGAATTGCATGCAGGGAATCTGCCATTTTCAGATTGGAATCCTCAGGTTTATGCAAAAATAGTGTTTTCTAGAGTTTGCTTATTGGATTTCCATTATACATAATGTTCTATTATTTAAAATTGTATATGAGTCTATAAAGACAGTAAGTATGTTTTTGTTTCACTATCAGCTTTCTGTTCAATTCAAAGGTGCAGTCATCTCTCCAAGTTGCAAATGTCAGCTTTCTTTTGCAAGCCATATTAATATGATTTTCTCCTTATCTTTAAGACTTCACAAAAGTCTGGTAGCATAATTTCTTCTGTCCTAACAGGCAATTGCTATTCTGCCTCCGTACAAAAATATGGAAGAGTGGTGCTTTCCTTATCCTTACAGTTTTAATATAGGATAAGTTAAGGGTAGTGATTTTTCCGTGACCAGCATCAGTGATGGGATTCAATTTTTTTTTACTACCGGTTCTGTGGGCGTGGCTTGGTGGGCATGGCAGGGGAAGGATACTGTAAAATCTCCATTCCCACCTCACTCCAGGGGAAGGTTACTGCAAAATTCCCATTTCCTCCTGATCATCTGGGATTCGGGAAGCAGAGAATAGATGGGGGCGGGGCCAGTTGGAGTTGGTATTTGCCGGTTCTCCGAACTATTCAAAATTTCTGCTATCGGTTCTCAGGAACTGGTCAGAACCTCCTGAATACCACCTCTGACCAGCATTCCCTGACAAGTGAGGGAAAAGCAACCACCAACTACTTTTCTTAATGTTGAAGAGGATGGAAGCCTGGGTATCAGAAACCTGTTTATTTTTCTTCCATCAGAAGTCATTAATTAAAGCTCTTACACTGTGTGGAAAGTTTAACAATTACCTGAAAATGAAATACATGATCTTGACTGTTGTTCAACTTTGCCACTGGATTGATTGCTCTCTGATATGGGTTGTTATCTGAATTAGTTCTGATTGTGTATTAGTCAGGAGAGTAGTAGACATGTGCAGGGGTGGGTTCTACTTACCTTTACTACCGGTTCGCAACAGGGCAGCACGCACGCTCTTCTGCACATGTGCAGAAGCGTTTTGATGTCATCGGGGTCGGTGGGCGGAGCCTTCCTTCGCTTTTCCCAGGGACAACCCACCACTGGACATATGTCAATCCCTACCCATCCAGGTTGACAGGTGAATGGAGCAGTGAAATGGCATGGGACCAAGTGGGAAAACACATTTGGGGAACATCAACTGAATTATTTCCTGACAGTTGTGATGATGTCTATACTCTATAATCTACCTTCTTAGAACCATGGCCTTTCTCAGTGAAATGAACGTTCTGGCACACAGCTCATCTTGTTCATTTTGTTTTTAAAAAGATTTTATGTTAAGAACTGCTGAATTTGTGTGTTGAAAGAGGTCTTGTGCTCTTTAAAAACAGTGAGTGCTTGTTAATAATGAGTATGTTGGTTGATGACTGCAATTAAGTGAAATTAATACAGAGCCCATGTTAGGTCAGATTTACATATCAGAAAGCATCAGCCAGGCATTTCATGGACTACCTACAGAAGTCAGATGTTATGTTAATCCACAAATCACTGTGACCATGAAGCACAGTGCTCAGCACCCAGTACCCATATGAAGTGGGTGTCTATACTGCAAACAAAAGAACTTTGTAAGAATTGGGCAGACCAAGCCTATGACCGTAGTGGCTGCTGACATACCAGAAAATGTTAACGTAGTGAGTCTTGTATAGGCAGAAAACATTTCGTTGGCCTAAGATTTTGAAGTGTCATTTACCATTTAAAGACTCAAGGATCAAGGATCAATAAGTAGGGATGACTACAATGTGAAATGTATTTGATATTATAAGTTTGGGACTATCAAACTAGGAATAATGGAAGAATAATATTTTTCCAGACAGGATTCTTTATGGTTCTGGCTTCTGACAAGTATGATAATGTGTAAAGTCTTAGTAGTACCAGAAAATAACAATCCAATTTGCTCTTGCTTTTGAAAATGCATTACGTCTAACATATGCAGAAAGTGTTTTTATAACTTATCCTTAAGCAATTCAAGTAGACATTTTTTTTTTTGTTTTAAAACACATTTTTATAATCTTATTTAAGACAAAAGCTCATTCTCTGACAAAGACACTTGAAAACTACCATTATCCAGTTTAAATTTGTCCTTTATTAAGACAGTTGTGATTAATCACATGAAGTAGCTGGAATCTTCCTACCTCCAGACTTATTCTTCAGCACAGCCAAACTATTTAGTTTAAAGATTTTATCTATCTCAGTGCAGAGTCCCACTGAACAAAAATGGACAAAAGACATTCTGAAACATCTTTCTTACTCAGGCATTTTTCGCTCCAGAAAGTTTCAAAGATGATTGAGAACTACCGGTATGGCACATAACTTCTTGGCAACTAACTCGGATAAACTGGGGAGTGTTTAAGGAGACATCCGAGATGTTTCGGTGTCCAAGGCAGATAAGGAAAAGCAACAAATAAAATTAGTGGTTTTGAGGTAAAATCCCCTCTGGCTTGTTTTACTGGAAAACTGTGTCTTGCATGTCAGCACTATACTACATGAGGAAGGTGAAATGTTTTTTCACTAGTTTCTGAGAACTGATGGTTCTTTTTTTTAGAAATGAGATCTATGTCCTTTTATTTGTTTGAACTTGGAGCTTCATGTAGGGTAAATAAAGCCTCACTTATGTAAGAAGAACAAGATGATGAAACAAGCTTCAGATACTATGAACGATATTAGAAAAAAACCCTAAATAAAAATCCTAAATAATATTATATATTGTATATTATTATAATAATAATATAGTGGATATCTATACAATATACTGTGCTATTGTCAGTAGCATTTAAATTGGAGGGGGGAGATTTATGTCAGTGGTGAAATCCAATTTTTTTTACTACCGGTTCTGTGGGCATGACTTGGTGGGCATGGTGTGACTTGGTGGGTGTGGCTTGGTGGGCATGGCAGGGGAAGGATACTGCAAAATCTCCATCCCCTCCCCACTCTGGGGCCAGCCAGAGGTGGTATTTGCCAGTTCTCCGAACTACTCAAAATTTCCGCTACCGGTTCTCCAGAACCTGTCAGAACCCACTGGATTACACCCCTGGTTTATGTGTATATTTCAGGTTAATCTGTATGGATATGGCTGCTTGAATAGTCTTTACTCAAGAGGACATGCCCAAAAAATAGCTATTATGTAAAAACAACCATCAATAAATCTGAACCTAAAATACATCAAAAAAATCAATTAGATGTTGTTGGTGTTGTTTTTCAGTACGATCGCATTCTGAAAATGACTATTATTTCAATCTATTGCAACAAGAAGCAAATTCGAATTAGACCAATGCATAGTCTTTGGGCTAAAGAACTAATTGTCTTCATGATGCTCTCAGATCCCTCTCATTGAAAACATTTAAAATGTGCTGATCAAAAATGCTTATCAAATTGAGCTAAATTAGTGTACAATACATTTGTGATGCTCAATTTAACTTTACCATGAAAAATCAATTTGGGATAATAGATGTTGTCCCTGGGATTTAGAAGAATATTTTTAAAAAAAAGGATTCAGGTTTTGGATTGCTAATTAAAAATCAGTAATACTGAAAACTTTAATGATTTTCTCTCATTTTGACATGCCAGTGAATGTAGTCATGGTCATAATGCATTTTTTTAAAAGAATAAGTTATTACATAAATATATTTTATATTTAACAGGATACTTATGCTGAAAATATCTAGCAAATAATATATGTATATTGGATACATTACTGTGAATTGTAATACCATATGAATGTATGTAAAATATTAAATAGATAGAATATAGGATATTTCTGAATTATTCTTCAGAATTAGCCCTGGAAACTCACTGAAAGCTTTTATACCAAATACTCTCTATTGATATATATTACATATTATTATTATATACTTTATTCATTAAACATGAAACTCAGTCAACCGAACATTCAAAAATGTGTCACAAATACCATTGACCGGTGCTAATAGTTGATACGAGTTGCTGCCAGCATCCTAGGTATCAACGAAGTACCTTCTTAAGATGTACGATGTTCCAAGTAGTGTAGTTTTTTGCAGTTCCGCTGCTGTTATTGCAGGAAGCTGCAATTTATTGATGTATCTTATAAAATTCTTGGATGTATTATTATTATTATTATTATTATTATTATTATTATTATTATTATTATTATTATTAATATCCTTTATTCATTAAACATGAAACTCAATCAACCGAACATTCAAAAATGTGTCACAAATACCTTTGACTGGTGCTAATGGTTGATATGGGTTGCTGCCAGCATCCTAGGTATCAACCAAGTACCTTCTTAAGATGTACGAAGTTCCAAGTAGTGCAGTTTTTTGCAGTTCCGCTGCTGTTATTGCAGGAAGCTGCAATTTATTGATGTATCTTATAAAATTCTTGGATGTATTATTATTATTATTATTATTATTATTATTATTATTATTATTATTATTATTACTTTATTTATTAAATATGAAACTCAGTCAACTGAACATTCAAAAATGCATCACAAATACCATTGACTGGTGCTAATGGTTGATATACATTGCTGCCAGCATTCTAGGTATCAACCAAGTACCTTCTTAAGATGTACGATGTTCCAAGTAGCGCAGTTTTTTGCAGTTCCCCTGGTGTTATTGCAGGAAGCTGCAATTTGTTGATGTATCATTATTGTATGTTGTTGCTGTTGTTGTTGTTGTTGTTGTTGTTGTTATTATTATTATTATTATTATTATTATTACTTTATTTATTAAACATGAAACTCGGTCAACTGAACATTAAAAAATGCATCACAAATACCATTAACTGGTGCTAATGGTTGATACAGGTTGCTGCCAGTGTCCTGCTCAGATCCGGGGGGATTTGGACTCTGACTGGGTAGATCAGGGCAGGGTGACGAGGAATAGTCTTGAGAATGTTACCTGGGAGGAGTTTGATGCTGTGACTCCCGATGATGTGGACAGGATTTTGGGGAGACTTAGTGCGGCCACATGTTTACTGGACCCGTGTCCCTCCTGGTTGGTACTGGCCTCCTGGGAGGTTACACGAGGCTGGCTCCAGGGTGTTATCAACGCTTTATTGAGTGAGGGTCACTTCCCCGCCGCCTTGAAAGAGGCGGTGGTGAGGCCTCTCCTCAAGAAGCCGTCCCTGGATCCGGCAATATTGGCCAACTATCGTCCTGTCTCCAACCTTCGCTTCCTGGCGAAGGTTGTTGAGAGTGTGGTCGCGCGACAGTTTCCGCAATTCCTGGAGGAAACATCCTATCTAGATCCGTTCCAGTCGAGTTTCAGGCCTGGGCACAGCACGGAAACGGCATTGGTCGCGTTGGTTGATGATCTCTGGAGGGCTCGGGACAGGGGTTGCTCCTCTGTTCTGGTCCTGTTAGACCTCTCAGCGGCTTTTGATACCATTGACCATGGTATCATGCTGCACTGGTTGGAAGAGTTGGGGATGGGGGGCACCGTATTACGGTGGTTCTCCTCCTTTCTCTCCGACCGATCGCAGTTCGTGTTGGCAGGGGGGCAGAGGTCGACCTCAAGGCCTCTTATATGTGGAGTGCCTCAGGGGTTGGTCCTCTCGCCCCTCCTGTTCAACATTTATGTGAAGCCACTGGGCGAGATCATCCGTGGCTTTGGGGTGAGATACCACCAGTACGCTGATGACACCCAGCTGTACATCTCCACCCCAGGCCACCCCAACGATGCCCTTGAAGTGATGTCCCAGTGCCTGGAGGCTGTGCGGATCTGGATGGGGAGGAACAAGCTCAGGCTCAACCCTTCCAAGACTGAGTGGCTGTGGCTCCCGGCATCCCGATATAGTCAGTTGACTCCATCACTAACTATTGGGGGTGAGTCGTTGGCCCCCACTGAGAGGGCTCGCAATCTGGGAGTCCTCCTGGATACGCAGCTGTCCTTGGAGGAACATCTGATGGCTGTAACCAGGGGGACCTTTTGTCAGGTTCGTCTGATTCGCCAGTTGCGGCCCTTTCTTGATCGGGATTCCCTGTGCACAGTCACTCATGCCCTCGTCACCTCTCGCCTTGACTACTGCAACGCTCTCTACATGGGGCTCCCCTTGAAGAGCACCCGGAGGCTCCAACTGGTCCAGAACGCAGCAGCGCAGGTAGTGACGGGAGCAGCATGGCGCTCCCATGTAACACCGCTCCTGCGCGAGCTGCACTGGCTCCCAGCGGTCTTCTGGGTGCGCTTCAAGGTGTTGGTTATCACCTTTAAAGCGCTCCATGGCATAGGGCCTAGCTATCTTCGAGACCGCCTGCTGCCACCGACGACCTCCCATCGACCTGTGCGCTCCCACAGAGAGGGCCTCCTCCGGGTGCCATCAGCCAAACAGTGTAGGCTGGTGACCCCCAAGTGGAGGGCCTTCTCTGTGGGGGCACCTACCCTCTGGAATCAACTGCCTCCAGAGATAAGGAGAATCCAAGACCTTGGTGCCTTCCGCTGTGCCCTTAAAACTTTCTTTTTTCATCAAGCTGGGCTGGCTTAACATATTTTTAAATTTTAAATTTTTAATTGGTTTGTCATTTTAAACTGGGACCAAATTAATATATATTCTTTTAATTGTTCTTAATGTTTGTATTGTATGTTTTTATCTGGCTGTACACCACCCTGAGTCCCTTGGGAGAAGATGCGGTATATAAATTCAAAATAAAATAAAAATAAAGTATCAACCAAGTACCTTCTTAAAGATATACGATGTTCCGAGTAATAATAATAATAATAATAATAATAATAATAATAATAATAATAATAATAATAATAATAATTTATTGTATGAGTGTGTGTGCGTGCATGTGCACATGCAAACATGTACAAACTTGAGGTTTTGAAGAAAAAGCTGTCACGAGCGGACCCACTTAAGGAACAAAGAATTTTATAACTGAACCACTAGCTTAGGAATTGGTGCCACTAAGAGAACTTCAGATTCCTAGGCCATGGTCTGCATTACCTACATGAAGGACTTCTGGCAAGGGATGGACTGCACCTTACAAAAACCAGGAAAAATGTATTCAGAAAATGACTGGTTCAACTTAGCAGAAGTTTAAACTAAAATTTAAGGGAGAAGGTGACCAATCCTTAGGATCTTTATGAGCTATTCTCAAGCATAAACTGCAAGACAACCAATCAAATGATGACATAGAGAATGATGGAAAGGAAGAAACTCAGATATAAAATAGGAGATATAGGAAGCATATCCAGAGTTAGACATAAAGGACTCAAATGCCTATACACAAATGCTCAACATTTGGGGAACAAACAAGTGAACTTGAAGTACTAGTACATGAGGGCAAGTATGATATATTTGCCATTGCTGAAACTTGATGGGATGAAACTCAAACCTGGAATGTACTGATGGAAGGATACAAACTGTTCAAAAGAAACAGGTCTAAGAAAAAAGGGAGTTGCATTATGTGTAAGAGGCCACTATATCTCTACAGAAATGCATAAAACCAGAATGAAAGCCTCCTAGAATGCATATGGGTCAATATAAAAGGAAAAAAAGAATGACATTGCCATAGGTGTATGCCACAGACCGACCAACCAAGCAGAAGAAATAGATGAACTTTTTGCTAATCAATTAACAAGTGTATGTAGGAAACACCCCACAGTAGTAATGGGGGACTTTAACTATCCTGACATCAATTGGGAGACAAACTCTGCATCAAGAGCTCTGTTTTGTTATTATCCTACTTCAGACACTTTGTGCAATAACTCTATCAATAACGCTAGAGAAGACTCTACTGCTGAGAAAGATGGAGGTAAAGAGACAAAGCAGATGACTATCAGCAAGATGGATGATCGCAGTTACAGTAGTGATGGATATACCGTATTTTTTGGAGTATAAGACGCACCAGAGTATAAGTCACACCTTAGTTTTTGGGAAGGAAAATGGGGGGGGGGAGGGAAATCTGCCTACCAGGTATTCATCTGGCTAGCATCCTTAGTCTGGTCAGCTTTAGCACATTAGTTCATTGGTTTTGAGCTCCCCTGATTGGAGATCAAAAAACAGCTTCTAAAGCACAGCTGATCATCAGAGAGAGAAGCAATGAGAAAAGCAGGCGAAGTGCGGAAGATCGCTTCACTCGCTAGCACCTCGTTAGGGCTAAAAAAAAACTTTGAAAAAGCTACATTCAGAGTATAAGACGCACCCAAATTTTCACCCTCTTTTTTTGGAGGGGGGGGAGTGTGTCTTATACTCCGAAAAATACGGTACTTGGGAAAAGACTAGGTTAGAGAGAAATAATCATGGAAGAAACCTAACATGGTAGCTAAGGGTCAGTAATGACTGAATGGCACATATTCAATCAATTAATCTGTTATGTTCAAAGCCAAACTACAAACACTATATATATATAGGGATAAGATATGACTTTTTGTCTACCAAAGTTCCAAAATTGAAACATTCAAGCAACTATCAAGTCATATACAGGCTTCTTAGCTGCAGTTCTTACCTTTTCATTCACACCAAAAGATACTGACTACTGAAATATTTTGTGTTTTCTGATCATAATTCCATATTGTATTTTGGCTCAAGGTACTCTATGAGCAAGCTTTCTTGAAATATATGTGTTGTCCTACTCATTATTATATTCAATTACATAAATATCAGGCATATAAATATTAATATAATTCTACAATGGGTCTTTTAATTTCCCCAAAGTTTTCTCTCACTGTAAAAGAGGCTTCTGTTTTCCTACCTTATTCTCATGGTGCTCTAGGACTTCTATAATTTATTTTGGATATTGTTTTGAGCTCACAATTGTTTTGAGCTGGTTGTCCATCACATTGTTGCCTCGCAGTCAGTATTTGCTTCTGAACAAGTGAAACTACAAACAAGTTTTATTTGAGATTTATCTGAAATATGGGATGTTAAGAATGCTGCAAACAAGTGGAGAGATGATTGTTAATGAAAGACTGGACAATCTACATTCTTCAGCCATAACTAAACCAAATGATAATTTCATGCTTAATGCCCTGGAATTTCACTAAAGTTACTTAGCTTTGAAAAAAAAAAACCCTGACTGCCTTTCTATCAAATTTAATAATTGTTCCTTTTCTAAAAATGGTTTCTGCTTTTCATTTGACTGCTGTATATTCCTTGCTACCCTGTTTCCCCTAAAATAAGACATCCCCTGATAATAAGCCCAATTGGGCTTTTGAGCGCATGCACTAAAATAAGCCCTCCCCTGAAAATAAGCCCTCCCAAAAATATTTAAATGCATGTGCAGTTGATCCCCGCCATTTCCTCTGGTTTCCTCCATGCACCCCAAAATAATAAGACCTCCCTGAAAATAAGGCCAAGTGCTTATTTCAGGGTTCAAAAAAATTTAAGACAGGGTCTTATTTTCGGGGAAACACGGTATATAGTCTCCCTGAGCTTTGGTTGGTTTCCTCTTGCTTTTTCCCACTCCAGCCATTCCCTCATACTATGCAGCTCTGCTTTTTGACATAATGTTCTTATTGGCAAACTTGTCTAAAATTGGATAGTATTCAGATTTATTGAAAAATTCTTGGCTCTTAATGGTGACTCAGATCTCTTAATGGTTGGCTCTATGTTAATCCATTACAATGAACTATAATTTTGAAACTTACCCAGGATCTTACTACTATTTCACTATTTTGGAACTAAATCAATAATATTACTGCAATTTATTTATTTGATTTTTATCCCATCTTTCCTCCTCCTATTTTCTTCACAACAGGTTTGGCTATGAGAGAGAAATTCAGCTGGCTTTCATGCCTAAAATGGGATTAAAACTCACAGTCTCTCAGTTTATGAAGCAGATTAATTCATATTTAATAAGAGGTATAAGTATGATCCCCCCACCCAATTTCTTTTAAGAAATATGTGTCAGGAGCAAAAAATCAGGACCATTTATAAAGTTTCAGCATAGATTTATTATGCATACACATAAGAGTCTGGTCAACTAAAGTTAAATACAAAATTGGTACCAGGTAAAGGTCAATGGAGGATGCGATAGCTCAGAGGTTAAGACACTGGACTTGTTGGCTGGAAAACTGGGAGACCCAGTTCAAGACCTGAGACTTTCCAACTGACAAGCCCAGCATTCCTTCCCACATTCCTTCTCCAGCTCCTGACCACATAGAAGTTCAAAAGCATGTGAGTAGATAAATAGGTACCACTTTGGTGGGAAGGTAACAGTGTTCCATGTGCCTCGGCATAGAATCATGCTGGCCACATGACCACACCCAACGTGGTCACTCAACGACTCTAAACTGATGATGCATTTAACTCCTGCCCCCCAGCTCAGCCTCCTGTTCCCCTACAATGTTTCTTGTACTTGCAAATAATAACATTAATCCACATGATAATATCCTTTCTCTTTTTTTTGTTGAATCAAATATAACTGGAAATATTTGTTTTGATTAAATTTGTTAGCTTCAAGCATACAGAGAATTTTGACATTAATGCCTGTTTTAATTAAAGAGAGGATTGTGGTCATAAGATTCTTGAATCTTTATCTTGACTTAAATGAAAATACTCAAACAAAACTATTGAACAATTGCCTGGAACAGAAAAAGAAAATCTTAGCACAGTGATATCAATTTGCAATTACAAAAAGTCCTATTTAATGAAATGTAACATTGAACCTGGAAAGACCAAGGAGACAATGCAACTTTTATCAATCTAAGAAAAGCAGAAATAATACTCTTTAGGGAGGCAAAGGGCAAAGCTGCCAAGGAGACCTTGCTAAATGCTGTGATTCAGACTACTGCAATAGTGCAAGAGAGGCGTAATGGAATTGAAAATAATAATTGAAGGGGAAGAAATCATGGGCGTGCATTTAAAGGGAATGAAACAGGAGAGCAGAAGCACCAAAACAAATAAAAAGAAATCAACATTATCAGTGGGTGTTTGGAAATAGAGAAAAGAATTACCTGCATCTGTTTTGCTTTTGTGACAAATATTTAACAGGACCAACAAAGATGGGGGGGAGGGGAAGGAAGATAAATTAAAATCTACAAAATATTCCCATGAGAGTGATAAAAGCAATGGTGAATTACAAACAAAGACTGATGAATGTAAATGGCATAATTAAAATAGCACTTGTAGTACTTGGAATGAGGATATGTGTGTGACATTCAGAAAAGAAAGCAGGGTAAAATGCTAATTTGGGGGTAATATTATGCAACAATGAGGGGGACGCGGTGGCTCAGTGGCTAAGATGCTGAGCTTGTCGATCAAAAGGTCGGCAGTTCAGCAGTTCAAATCCCTAGTGCCGTGTAACGGGGTGAGCTCCCGTTATTTATCCCAGCTTCTGCCAACCTAACAATTTGAAAACACGTAAAAAATGCAAGTAGAAAAATAGGGACCACCTTTGTGGGAAGGTAACAGCATTCTGTGTGCGTTTGGTGTTTAGTCATGCCAGCCACATGACCACAGAGACGGCTTCAGACAGGCTTTTTGGCTTTGAAACAGAGATGAGCACCTTCCCCTAGAGTCGGGAACGACTAGCACATATATGCAAGGAGAACCTTTACCCTTACTTATTATGCAACAATAAACTAGGGGGTGGTGCTAATCTCCGTTTCAAAGCCAAAGAGCCAGCGCTGTCTGAAAATTTATTTATTTATTTACTTTTATTTATTTGTTTCAATTTGTATACCGCCCTTCTCCAATAGGACTCAGGGCGGTGAACAGCCAAAATAAAAACAGGACATACAAAATTTAAAAGCAGTTTAAAATAATTAAATATTTTCTCCGTGGTCATGTGGCCGGCATGACTAAACCCCAAAGGCGCACGGAACGCTGTTACCTTCCCACCGAAGGCAGTCCCTATTTTTCTACTTGCATTTTTTACGTGCTTTCAAACTGCTAGGTTGGCAGAAGCTGGGACAAGTAACGGGAGCTCACCCCATTACGTGGCACTAGGTTCGAATCTTTACACATTATTGTGTAGGAATATATGGATCCTACCTGATTCAGTTGTCTCAGCTACAAATTTTCACAATTTCAGTCACAAATTGACTTTCGTGGACCATACTTAAATGGTCAGTAGAAGGGGCGTGCAAAAGTGCACTAACATGCCTATCATCCCTGTCATTGTATTTTTTTCTTTTATTCTTGTTCTCATTTTTGTTTGACAAATTCTAATAAATAAAATAAATAAATATTCTCTTGAAACTGCTGCTTTGTCACCGTGAAAAATTCAGATTATTATGTTTGTTCATGAAATAAATACATACTAACTGGTGCTTCAAGGGCAGCACCGTAAATCCAAGAAATAAATAAACATGTCTTGGAAAATATTAAATTGCAATTAGATTGAGAAACATTGTTCAAGTTTACTTAATATAGCCATGCAATCCTGAGTCCTATCAAAATAAGATTTTATATGGTTTTGGTGCACTACTATCCTAATCCTAGTAGGATTATAAACAAGGATTAACCCTCTTTTATGATATGATACCTCAAAGTTATGCTTTGTTACTGAGCTATTAACAATTAAATGAGATTTTGCTTTAATATCTTGAAACCTATTTATTTTGTTAATAAAACACTGGGTTAAAAAATATACATACATACATATATATATATGTATGTATATCATATATATATATCACCATTGAAATTAGAATTAACTGCTCCTTTCTAGTATGATATATGAATCTGCGCTGGATGGCCTCCAGTTAGAATAGAATAGAGTAGGTTTTTTTTTTAAATTGGCCAAGTGGCTTAGGACCTGGTTATCTACGGGACCGCCTGCTACCACCAATAGCCTCACACCGACCAGTACGCTCCCATAGAGAGGGGCTCCTCCGGGTGCCGTCGGCCAAACAATGTCGACTGGCGGCCCCCAGGGGGAGAGCCTTCTCTGTGGCGGCACCTACTATCTGGAACGAGCTCCCCCCCGAGATACGGAGGATTCCGGATCTGCGTACCTTCCGTCGCACGCTTAAGACGTTCCTATTCCAGCAAGCCGGCCTGACCTAAACTTCTCCGCTTTTAAATGGGAATTTTAAATTTGGTTTTAAATTATTGGGGTTTTAAATATGGTTCAGCCAAATTTATTTAATTTGTTTTATCTTTATTTTAAATTTTGTATTTCCATGTTTTATTTTTATGGCTGTTCACCGCCCTGAGTCCTTCGGGAGTAGGGCGGTATACAAATTCAATAAATACAAATACAAATACAAGTGTGATTGGACACACAAGGAATTTGTCTTGGTGCATATGCTCTCAGTGTACATAAAAGAAAAGATACATTTGTGAAGAATCATAATGTACAACACTTAATGATAGTCATAGGGTACAAATAAGCAATCAGGAAACAATATCAATATAAATCGTAAGGATCCAAGCAACAAAGTTACAGTCATACAGTAATAAGTGGAAGGAGATTGGTGGTGGGAACGATGAGAAGATTAATAGTAGTGCAGACTTAGTAACTAGTTTGACAGTGTTGAGGGAATTATTTGTTTAGCAAATAATAATAATTATTTATTATATTATTAAACAAATAATTATTGATTATTATTTGTTCTTGTGTCTAGTTGTTCTGATGTGCAATGCTCTATAGCCATGATGGAGAACCTATGGCACGCGAGCCACCTGTGGCACATGGAGCCATATCAGTGGGCACATGTGGGTTGCCCTAGCTCAGCTCCAGAGGGCCTCCAGGGGAGTGGGAAAGGCTGTTTTCGACCTTCCCAGGCTCCTAGAAAAGCTCTGGAGCCTGGGGAGGGGGAAATGGGCCTACTGGGCCCACCGTGCTATCATTTGCCAAAAGTGGGGGGAGTGCAGGGGGGTGGGTCACACACGAATGCACGGGGTGGGGTGGGGCATATTGAATTATGGGTGTGGGCACGTGTACGCATGACCCCCCGTCCTACCCCCGCTTTTGGCATGCAATGGCAAAAAGGTTAGCCATCACTGCTCTATAGTGTCGTTTTGAGAGTAGGAGTTGAAACAGTTTATGTCCAGGATGCGAGGGGTCTGTAAATATTTCACAGCCCTCTTTTTGACTTGTACAGTATACAGGTCCTCAATGGAAGGCAGGTTGGTAGCAATTGTTTTTTCTGCATTTATAATTATCCTCTGAAGTCTGTGTCTGTCTTGTTGGGTTGCAGAACCAAACCAGACAGTTACAGAGGTGCAGTTATAGGATTTTCCAGTCTGTACAGTAATATATATGTCAAATTCTTTGCATCGCATATGAGATTTGATCTTCGTTAAAAGGCTGAGAAAGGTTCTATTATTTGAAACTTTACTGTATCTGGACTTATGATTGTAATAAACAATACACCCCCAGGGTAGGGGTGGGGGGGGTGGCGGTTATTGTAAAGGAAGGTCTTGATCCTAGGGAGGCCACTGTACATCAAATAGCCGGTTGTGAGTCTCTCCTTGTGAAGTGGGGCCATGGGAGGCAGATGGGCCTGCTGGTTACGTACCTGGCTCCTTGCTACATGGCAGCGACCCTGCCCGAGCTCCTCAATGTTATAGCCGGGGTGGTGGTTGATACCCCCAGGCTTTTAGTCATGAGGGATTTCAACCTGCCGTCCATCGGTGAAACATCTGAGGTGGCTCGGGAGTTCATGGCTTCCATGACGGCCATGGACCTGACCCAGTTAATTCAGGGCCCCACTCACACAGGAGGAAACACGCTGGACTTGGTTTTCGTCTCTGGTCAGTGGTTGAATGGCTTAGATACAGGGGATATAGTTATTGAACCCTTGTCATGGTCGGACCATTCTCTCCTCAGACTTGACTTCCTGACCGCTATGCCCAACCGCAGGGAGGCGGAACCGATCAGGTGGTTCCGCCCCAGGCGCCTGATGGATCCTGATAGGTTCCGAATGGAGCTTGGGCCATTTCCTGAGACTCTGGCACGCGACTCGACGGAAGACCTGGTGGCCGCCTGGGATAGGGCGGCCGCTGGTGCTTTAGATCGGGTCGTGCCTTTGCGGCCTCTGATCCGGCGCCGAATCTGCCCAGCTCCTTGGTTCTCCGAGGAGCTGAGGGGGATGAAACGCCGGAAAAGACGCCTAGAGAGTAGTTGGAGGGCCAGTCACTCCGAACTTGACCGTACACTAGTGAGGTCTTATATCAAGACCTACTTAGTGGCGATAAAGGCGGCGAAGTGTAATTACTTTTCCGCTCTTATCGCGTCGGCAGAAAATCGCCCAGCTGCCTTGTTTAGGGTGACTCGCTCCCTTCTCCATCTGGGAGCGCAGGAAGACCCCTTGCAAGGTCGTGCTGAGGATTTTGTGCATTATCTGCACGATAAAGTCGCTCAAATTCGAGAAGGCTTGGACTCTGACTGGGTAGGTGCAGGCGGGTTGTCCGAGGTCTGTCTTGAGACGGTTATCTGGGATGAGTTTGACCCTGTGACTCCCGAGGACGTGGACAGGATGCTGGGGAGGTTGAACGCAACCACATGTTTATTGGACCCGTGCCCCTCCTGGTTGGTGCTGGCTACCCGGGAGGTTACACGAGGCTGGCTCCAGAGGATTATAAATGCTTCCTTGAGTGAGGGGTTCTTGCCTCCCACCTTGAAAGAGGCGGTGGTGAGGCCCCTCCTCAAGAAGCCCTCTCTGGACCCAGCTGTTTTAGCAAACTATCGTCCAGTTTCCAACCTTCGCTTCTTGGCGAATGTGGTTGCGCGACAGCTCCCGCAGTACCTGGATGAAACCGTCTATCTAGATCCGTTCCAGTCCGGCTTCAGGCCCGGGTACAGCACGGAAACGGCATTGGTCGCATTGGTTGATGATCTCTGGAGGGCTCGGGACAGAGGTTGCTCCTCTGTTCTGGTCCTATTAGACCTCTCAGCGGCTTTTGATACCATCAACCATGGTATCATGCTGCACCGGTTGGAGGGGTTGGGAGTGGGAGGCACTGTTTTACGGTGGTTCTCCTCCTATCTCTCCGACCGGTCGCAGTCTGTGTTGGCTGGAGGGCAGAGGTCGACCTCAAGGCACTTGGTTTGTGGGGTGCCACAAGGGTCGGTCCTCTCGCCTCTCCTGTTCAACATTTATGTGAAGCCGCTGGGTGAGATCATCCGTGGTTTTGGGGTGCAGTGCCATCTGTACGCTGATGACACCCAGCTGTACATCTCCACCCCAGACCACCCCAACGATGCCCTTGAAGTGATGTCCCGGTGCCTGGAGGCCGTGCGGGTCTGGATGGGGAGGAACAGGCTCCAACTCAATCCCTCCAAGACTGAGTGGCTGTGGCTGCCGGCGTCCCGATATAGTCAGCTGGTGCCATCGCTGACTATTGGGGGCGAGACATTGGCCCCCACAGAGAGGGCGCGTAACTTGGGTGTCCTCCTGGACGCACGGCTGTCTTTAGAAGAGCATATGACGGCCGTGGCCAGGGGGCTTTCTATCAGGTTCGCCTGATATGCCAGTTGCGCCCTTTCTGGATCGGGACTCCCTATGCACGGTCACTCATGCCCTTGTTACTTCCCGCCTTGACTACTGCAACGCTCTCTACATGGGGCTCCCCTTGAGGAGCATTCGGAGGCTCCAACTGGTGCAGAATGTGGCCGCGCGGGTACTTATGGGGGCGACATGGCGCTCCCACGTGACACCTCTCCTGCGCGAGCAGCATTGGCTTCCAGTGGTCTTCTGAGTGCGCTTCAAGGTGTTGGTTCTCATCTTCAAAGTGCTCCATGGCTTAGGACCTGGTTACTTACAAGACCACCTTCTGCCTCTGATAACCTCCCACCGGCCAACATGCTCCCACAGAGAGGGCCTCCTCAGGGTGCTGTCTGTCAGGCAATGTCGGCTGGCGATCCCCTGGGGAAGAGCTTTCTCTGTGGGGGCACCCACCCTCTGGAATGAGCTACCCCCAGGGATACGACTAATCCCGGACCTCCGGACCTTCCGCCGGGCCCTGAAGACTTTTTTATTTCAGCAAGCCGGGCTGGGTTAAATTTTTAATTGGGTAAATTTTATGGGTAAGGGGTTTTAAATTGGAGAAGCCAAAGATAGTTTAATTTTGTTTTAATGTATTTTAATATTTGTATTGTGTGTTTTTAATTCTGGCTGTTCACCGCTCCGAGTCCTTCGGGAGAGGGGGCGGTATAAAAATTTAATAAATACTAAATACTAATTCTGTTTGATTTGCCTCATGTAATTTTCTTTTGTAAAAGTTTTATTCTTGCCTTTCAGTGAAGCAAGTCTGTCAGTCTCTACTGACAATTAAGTAGTTTTTGAATTTGCCGAAAAGCAGAAATGGTTTCAAATGCATTTTCGAAATCCCTTCTCTATCCAGGACAGTCAGTGGGAAATTTCATTTTAGTTTTACTGCTACATAAAGAGAGAGAATAATTAGCTGTTTAGGTTTTTATATATTTAAGGTGATACTGCTTGAAAGTTCAAGCAAAACATCTGAAAGATCACTGAGTATTATAAAAGAGACTTAATAGTGTAGAAGAGGATTTATTTCATCTTTATTTATTTCATCTTTAAGCATCTTTAATAATTGCCAGCATATTTTGGTACTTAAACATAAAGAGCTTTGAACGCGCTTGGAGTAAGAATTTAGAAAAATTAATAGAAATTGAGAAAGTTGTTTAGTACTCTGCTTCAAATTTAACTTGAAATGAATGCAATTATGTACACATTTAACACAGTCATCCATGTGTTTTGTATAAAGCACAAAAAAGAAAAAAAATTCTTCAAAGAAAAAAAGCCAGAAAGATAGAGAAACTGTTTGTTTTATTAGATTTTTATACTGTGAAAGCAAACTGTATATTATAAAACTCATTGGCAGTATAGAACATACCATTCCCTTCTAATTGACTGTAGTGGCTAAGCCACATATAGAGAAGGAGTTATTGGTGTTATGCGGTTTTCCCAAGAACTGCTCTTTGGCACTTCTTGGAGAAAATGAATGTTGATTCTCTATCTGCTAATGATTTTTTGATCCAGATAATGTGAATGTCTGCTGCTATAATATTTGATAGGGAGATCTGACCTGAGTTAAATGCATTGAGGGAGCAGAGCCAATGTGCTGGTTTGCTTGACATATTCATATCTGCAAAAAGGCAAGTAGAAAGCAATAAATGTAAGCCAAAAAAATCCAAAGGAAATTCACGTTTTTGAAAATGAAGATCTACCTACTTAAAAACCACTAGTGAAATTTTCTAGTCTCGCCATGCGAAATAACTCTTAGAAAACGAAATATTCTTTAAAGTGTCCTGAAACAACTGTTTTAAAAATAAAATTAGAATTGTAATTCTACTGTGTAAATTCTAGTATTTACACATGTAAATACTAAAAGAATTTCTTGACATCTGGAATATTTGGCAATTTAAGGCAGGGATGTCAAACTTGTGGCCCGTGGCTGGATGCATGATGTGCTGGCCACACCCATGCCCAGTTTAGCGAAGGGGAAAAAAGCCTCAATAGGTCATGTGACAACACCATGATGACATGAGTTTGATACCCCTGGTTTAAGGGATAAACCAGTGTAGCTTGTAGGATTTCCACAGTTCTAATTACAATTCCTGAAATCTTTTTGTCAAGTGACTTCTTCTGGTGAAGTTTAACTTGCTAGAAATTCCTACTGGAAATAAAAATAAAATCCCTGATCTTAGTTTTGTACAGTACAAAATGTTAAACAATTTTAATTCAAAGATCTTGTGAGGGCAAAATAAAATTATTTGGCACATAAACATTTTTCTGCTCAATCTCCAATTTGAAATGGAGATAGAGCAGAAAAAATATTCTGACAAGCTCATTCATGCTTGGATGAGAACAACTGGAAAATAAACATTTTCTTGATTCAGTTCCAATGAAACAGCAATTCAAAACGATACAACTATAATGTTCTGCTCTATTACCTGACTTTTCTTTTTTTAAATGTATAAACAAGGTATTTTGGGACTTAACTGGCATTACTTAACTCACATATCCTTGAAACAATTGTAACATTTGTGAGACCTACTTTCCTTATCTGAAAATTAGTGCTAATAACGAAACTAGAAGACATTTTCCTTTTTCTTTTATGTTTTACAAAGAAGATTACATACCCCCCCAAAAAATACACAATCAACAGATTGGAAATAATAAATGAACACTTTTATATAATTTTACTTTTAATAGTTAAGGGTACTAAGTTCCTTACTTAGGAAGATTGAACACAGTCATACTGTTATTTTTCATTAAACATTGTTTTTGGACATTTAGACAATAAATCATATATACAGTCATGAGGGCCCATAAACATAACATCCAGCAATTTTATATATTGCTGCTAGCAAGCTTCAGGTTTCTGACATTTTGAATGTTAGAAGCATTTACTATTTTAAACCTTTTTCTATCAATTTAGAGAAAATTTAATATTAAAAACCACAATGTATTGCATTAAATAGAAATTCAAAGTACCATTTTAGCAGGTAGTGAGAAAGAAGATTTCTTTTAAAAAGCCAACAACACCAAGCTAACTAACAAACACGTCAAGAGGATAAAATACCTAAATGATTTTATTTCTAAGCTCCCAACATCAGAGGTTTGACCTGAGCCTAACATCTGGCTTTCTGATTTGCCTGCTGATTTTGATTGCTATTAGTATGGGGTCCCCATTTCCAGCTTTAAATCCACTCCAGATGTTGTCCAACACAATCTGGTAATCTCAATAGCTGAGGCCCACTTAAACTAATTTTACATTTGGGACTGAAGTGGAATTAAGAACAAGTTTATCTATTATGGGCATAAAGTGGAGGAATGAAATGTGTTGAATATAAAACTAAAGGCAGGCATCTTATCCTGATCATAGCTGAACAGCAGGAGAAGTGTCCCCTGACAGTATAATTAAAGATTAAATAAAAAGTGGCACCAAAATAATTATAAATCAGTGTTGATACAATGTTCAAAGAAACCTGTTGCTGAATTAATAGCTTTCTTTTGCTCTCCTCCCAAATGTTCATTTAATTGTTTTTACAAACTTGCTCTTTTCCTCTCCCTATGAGCAGTATTGGTTTTCAACAAAAAGAAACATTAATTTCCATAGCATTCAATTACTGCCATGCTTTCTAAAACAAGAATTTCTGCATGATCACATCAGAAATTTACCAAAGCTTGTTAATGAAATGCTACATATAATTGGAAGCAAAACCTTTATAGTTGATGATTAAACAGACTGAGATAGGGAGCTGTGGAATATGATCTGATTACTCTACTTAGGTTACAAAGTTATTTCAATTCCTATCTAATAGCCTTGGAAACACTATGGAATATAATTCAGTACCATCTAACAGGTTGGATAGACCATACATATTGTTCATAACATGGCCTCTGTTGCAGGGGTGAAATCCAGCAGGTTCTGGAGAACCGGTAGTGGAAATTTTGAGTAGTTCGGAGAACCCGCAAATACCACTTCTGGCTGGTCCTAGAGTGCGGTGGGAATGGAGATTTTGCAATATTCTTCCCCCAGAAGTGGGGAGGAAATGGGGATTTTGCAGTATCCTTCCCCTGGAGTGGGGTGGGAATGGAGATTTTGCAGTATCCTTCCCCTGCCATACCCACCAAGCCATACCATGCCCACCAAGCCACGCCCACAGAACCAGTAGTAAAAAAAATAGAATTTCACCACTGCTCTGTTGGAATAGAAAACTGAACATTTACTAAAAGTTTGAACAAAATTTGAGGATGTTTACAAATAATTAATATATTTTCTTTATTATTATTATTGTACTTAGGATAATTGCTACTTGAAAGGCAGGATCAAAATTCATTAAACTTGAAACCATTTTGCAAACTCTTATTATTTGTGGTAAGCCTCTTCAATAGACAGCCTAAATTTATATCTTTCATTTATCAATTATTATAAAAAAAATCTTGTTCTATGCTAGGGGGTTACCAATTTCAAATCAATGCAAAATAACTACTTTTTAAATTCAAATAAGAAAGTAAATTTCAAAAATATTATTTTAAATAACTCCTTGTGGCATACAAAGCTTTGAAGGGATATTTTGTTTTTATGAAATTTCATGTGAAGAAAATTCTCTGAAATTGTTTTCTAAGGGCATGTGTCTACCTGCACTTTAAAAAAGAAAAGTAAAGCTGCATTTTTTTTTTTTAAAAAATGTCATTTGTTTCCAGAATAAATGCTGGAGGACTTCATAGCTATGATGTAAAATTCTTCAGTGACATCAGTTTTACAATTTCTGGATCTCAGTGAGGCGAACAGTATCACATTTGGCAAAAAGAAAAAAAAATCACTTCTTGGGATAAAATGTGGCCTCTTCACACTCAGCAGCTCATTTGTTTGTACCTGAAAATGGAAATGTTCTACTCCCACTATTTAAATGGAAATGTTCTACTCCCACTATTAATTTGATAATTAATCAAATTATTTCTCTTAAAAATTATTTGATTATTGATTATTCATCTTACGATGAAAGAATAGAGAACTGGATTCACTGCTGAATCCCTATTTAACCCTAATGAATAGGGTTAATTTTCTTTTTTGACGGAGGAAAGGGAAATAGAAGTATAAATTATTAAATAAAGAAGTGTGCTCTTGTCTTTACGGAATTGCGCCTGTCATTTTTTTCATATATAAAATAGAAATGAAATCAAATTGAATCAAATCAATGACTTTTGATTCTCGTGTATTCTAATATTTTTTTGCAAGGCAAACTAGATCCTTATTTATTGGAAATCAATCAAAAGTGGTAGCTTTGCTTTTTTTGTTTTTGTTTAACAATAATCCAAAAAGAAATGTGGGGTACCAAACCTGAGGCAAAACCTTTCAGCTCTTGCTTATGTGAATGTCAGTTTATATAAGGTGACCAACTTTTTTACAATGAGAAAGACGACACGTGTGTGTGTGTGTGCAGTGTCTTGTTTCTGTAAGAAGTAAACAAAGCCACTTGCGCACGGCACACTCTCTCAAAACAATTCTCCTGTGCAGAGTGCATGTGTCTCATAATTGTGTCTTGCCGCACTGTACCGAGCGTTGACAAATCATCATGTCAAATACAAATACGTCACATCACACGCAACTGATCAACTCGCATTGATTGAATACGGAGATTTACAGATTAGTCTTCAAATATCGAAAAGAAGGACATGTAGGAGGACACTTTTCAAGAGAGGACAGAACTTACAAAAGAAGGACTGTCCTCCCTAAAGGAGGATGATTGGTCACCTTAGTTTATGGAGATCATGCTACACTGCAAACGGGGCCATTGTTTATGCTACTCAGATTGGTGATTTTTAAAACCGCTTTTCTGGAAAGTCAGTTTGCTTTTTCAATGCTTTAGCTTTCTCCTATTCAGTGATATAGGCTTTGAATCAATCAGTAGATCTATTCTAGAAACATTTAAAGATTAAAGCTATAGTTTTACTGTATTTTCTATATTCTTCACTTTGCAATTCAGTTTCCCTTTGATCTTGGGAAAATAGCTAGAGTGCTGCATAGTATTGGATGGTTTGACCTTCAAGTCAATTAAAATAATCCATGAAATCTACTTTCATATCATGATTGTGGTCTATTGCAGGTATGTGCGACATTATTGTTATCATCTGTTCACAATATTATTATCATTGTGCACAACAATGCAAAATAAAAAAAACAAGATTATTTGGATAATAAAAGGCAACATGTTATATCTGATGTTTCACAAAAAAGAAAGAAAGAAGGAAGGAAGGAAGGAAGGAAGGAAGGAAGGAAGGAAGGAAGGAAGGAAGGAAGGAAGGAAGGAAGGAAGGCTGATGTTTGTAATCCAGTATTCCTTGCCAGGATTCCAGATGGTATTTTCACAGTAGACTCAGATCACTGTTGTGAATATAACAAGCATAAGGAACTTTAGATAGTAATCAGGATTCCAGCATTTACTACAGTAAATGGATTGATAATCCCTAAAGAAAGAGCCCAGCTGGGAAATGTAAACTATGATGAGCAACAGACAGTTGTTTCTGTGGAATACATATGATGTCAGAGTTCAGCTGTATCATTTATATAACATCATAAATAATTTTCTTTAATGTATCATTTATACTATATTTTCCCTGCATTGGTAATCACTACTGGAAAATTTGATGAAAGATGTTTTCAGTTCTGTATTGAAACCATCTTTTGTTCCGAGATTGCTTGTTCACATACTTGGATGTAAGTTCACTCATAGAAGTCTAAGCGGGGCCTAACCAAATGTAAGCTTTTTAAGTCTGAATTATTTCAACTGATAATATTCACTACATGATTAAAAATACTTTTCCAGTGGAATAAGGCAGATATTTTATTTATTTATTTATTTATTTATTTATTTATTTATTTGTTTGTTTGTTTGTTTGTTTGTTTGTCAAGCATATATAAGATAACAGGTAAAAGTATAAACATAATTTGAATACATGAAAAGAGTAAGAGTAAAAAGGAATATTAGGACAGGGACGGTAGGCACGCTGGTGCACTTATGCACACCCCTTACAGACCTCTTAGGAATGGGGTGAGGTCAACAGTAGACAGTCTAAGGTTAAAGTTTTGGGGGTTTGGGGAAGAAACCACAGAATCTGGTAGTGCATTCCAGGCATTGACCACTCTGTTACTGAAGTCGTATTTTCTGCAGTCTAGTTTGGAAAGGTTTACCTTGAGTTTGTATCTATTATTTGCTCATGTATTGTTGTGGTTGAAGTTGAAGTAGTCATTGACAGGTAGGACATTGTGGCAGATAATTTTATGTACTACACTTAGGTCAGACTGAAGTTAGTGTAGTTCTAAGTTGTCTAAACCTAAAATTTGAAGTCTGGTGACGTAAGGTATTTTATTGCGGTTAGAGGAATGGAGGACTCTTCTCATAAAATATCTCTGGACTCTCTCAATTGTATTTATTTCCGATATGCAGTGCGGGTTCCAGACAGATGATTCAAGAATTGGCCTAGCAAATGTTTTGTATGCTCTAGTTAGTAGTACAATATTACCAGAGAAGAAGCTAAGCAAGATTAGGTTAACAACTCTTAAAGCCTTTTTGGCAATGTTGTTACAGTGGGCTTTGGCACTTAGATCTTTAGAAATGAGTACCCCAAGGTCCTTGACAGAGTGAGGGCCATCTACAAGGTCATGTCCATCTAATTTGTATTTTATGTTTTGATTTTTTTTGCCAATGTGCAAGACAGAACATTTGTTGGTTGAGATTTGAAGTTGCCACTTGTTAGACCAATCTGACACATAGTCAAGGTCTTTTTGAAGGGTAGTTGCATTGTCGGTGGTGTTCAGGGGTGGGTTCTAAATTTTTTTACTACCGGTTCTGTGGGCGTGGCTTATTTTGTGGGTGTGGCTTGGAGGTCATGTGACTAGGTGGGCGTGGCTAGCTGGTCAGAGTCATTTCTGGAAGGTCCTCACACTTACGACCAGTCCTCGGACTTACGACCCAACTCATTTGTTTGCTTTTAACACTGATCAGCTGTAGGACGGCCCTTTGAAGCCCCGCGGCAAGAGTTTAAACAGTTTTTTTCCCTCTAGTCATCAGCTGGGACTCAGGAGGCAGCAATAGAGTGGGGGTGGGACCAAATAAAAGGTAAGAATAACGTGGGTGGGTGGGTGGGTGGGAGGGCGGGGGGAGAACCGGTTCGGTGACGTCATATCGTCACCGCTACCTGCTCGGCTGAACCGGACTGAACCGGGAGGAACCCACCACTGGTGGTGTTGAATAGTTTAACATCATCAGCGAAGAGAACACAGTTGCTTTTAATATGATCGCAAAGGTCATTTACGGTATGTAAAGTATGAAGAGTGTTGGACCTAAGACACTGCCTTGGGGAACACCACTATTAACAGGTACAGAAACAAGCCATGTACTACTTTACCTTCAGATCATGGTTTCTAATGCAGATTAGAAGCAATGTTAAAATTATTCTAATTTAACAAATGTTCATGTATAAATCCAAAGCTATAATTGAATTGTGTTCATATAGTATTAATTGTGTTAATATTAACACTACTAATCATGTAATGTTAACATAATTAGTCTTAACATTTTTTTCGATTTGCCAAAGAGATAAGCTACCAGAACTACAACATTGTGTATACTGTTTCTTCAGTTTTAAATCACTCTTCTACTTGTGATAAATAAGTCATCCAACTGGTTCATTGGTTTCATCGGAAGAGGTCAATTCTGCTGCTAGCAGACAACCTGTTTCCAAAGAACCTATGATTATTACATGGCATCACTATTAAGACATGTAATTATGAAAAATGCAAGACACAAATGATTCCTGTTGACATTAACAATAGTTCATATTTATCCTTTCCTCCATCCTTTTCAATCTCAGTTACGGTTTATATAATTGAATTCTTCTTTTAGATGCAAACTTTTTTCTGTAGAAACTATTGAAGGCCAGAGAGAAATTCTTTAGGATTGTCTGCTGGCAATACATTTTTTTCCTAGCTGACAATGACATTAGTGATCTTGAGCAACTATCATAATAGGACCTAGTTACCAGTTGGATAAGACAGCCCGAACAAAGACCACTAACAAAAGCTGGAGACTAAATTGGGAAGATGAAAATAATTCTGAAAGAAGAAAATGACAAGTCACCCCCATGTTATTGCCATGAAAACCAGGGATGAAATGTTCCCGGATCAGACCGGATCGCCCGATCTGGTAGTGATGGAGGCAGGTGCCCCCCCATTGCCCAGCTGAGCCGTGCAATCATCAGAGGCTTTTTTTTTCTTTTTAAAAGCATTTTTTTCTACAACCTCTTTGGCCGAAAAATGCTTTTAAAAGTAAAAAAAAAAAAGCCTCTGATGATTGCGCAGCTCAGCTGGGATCATCAGAGGCTTTTAAAAGCATTTTTTCTACAACTTCTTCGGCCAAAGAGGTTATAGAAAAAATGTTTTTAAAAGGAAAAAAAAGCCTCTGCTGATCAGGCAAGTCAGCTGGGATTGTCAGAGGCTTTAAAAAAAAACAAAGCCTCTGCTGATCAGGCAAGTCAGCTGGGATCGTCAGAGGCTTTAAAAGCATTTTTTTACAACCTCTTCAGCCGAAGAGATTGTAGAAAAAATGGTTTTAAAAGTAAAAAAAAAGGTGGCCACGCCCACTCAGTCATATTACAACCCCCCACCAAGCCACGCCCACTGAACTGGTAGTAACAAATTTTACATTTCACCACTGATGAAAACTACATGACATACTCATTAAGTTGCTAGATATAAAATTTGCCTTAAGGGATATGTTATTATGATACTATATGTTTTTAAAGTTTATAGAAATATACACATATACCACCATTATATGCAGTCTGAGCGTCTGGATGATGTTCGGGTGGGTGGACAGAGCCTCCTAAGCTACCGCTACTGGGCAAACCAATAGAAACCCACCACTGTTTTGACTGGAACACCAGTTAACATTTAGTTCCCATTTCACTTGTTTTTTTCTCCACAAATCTGTTTTACTTTTCTTATGTTCAATGAAATTTATACACTACTAAAACTCTTATGTGCATTTGTATCCTTTAACTGGGTGAAACAGTACATCATAAGGCAACATTTCTTGAACTAAGGTGCCTCATATGACTTGTATACAGAAGGCTTTCAAAATCTAGGACCCATGACTCCTATAGAAATAAAAATTTGACAACATTGTGGTCACTTTAGTACCATTGCACCTTCTGACTTCGCTTCCCAGAAACCCGTAGGCAAAGATGGGAGAGAAGCATATCCCTGCCTTCTTTCCTGCCTCCCTTTTGACTTTGTGCTGATTGGTTGACAGCAAGGTGAGTGGCAATTGGCTGACATTTGAATGATGGTAGGCTGTGAGGGAAGGTCTGGAGTGTGGCTGTTGGTGATGTAGGGCTGTCAAGGGGTTTGTTACCAGTCATCATGTGAACCTTCTTCCTTCCTGGAAGGAACATCCTGGGAACATGCCAGGATGAGGAGTGGGTGCAGTTTTTGTCATGGGTGACAAAAATTGTTCTCTGTCTACCAGCAAAAGTGGTAGGCAATTCTACAGGTCAACTAAGGAGGAGTGATTTTTGACGCTTCCTGCCAGCTTCCCACAATGTCAACAGGGAATCCAGTAGGAAGTTAGACATCGCTCCCACTCCTGTTGCCTTTTTAAGCAATAGCAATAGCACTTAGACCTACATACTGCTTCACAGTGCTTTAAAGCCTTCTCTAAGTGGTTTACAGAGTCAGCATATTGCCCCCAACAATCTGGGTCCTCATTTTACCGACCTCGGAAGGATGGAAGGCTGAGTCAACCTTGAGCCGGTCAGGATCAAAGGAATCAAACTGCTGGCAATGTGAGCAGAGTTAGCCTGCAATATTGCATTCTAACCACTGCATCACCATGGCTCTTTACTTCCTAGGTTCATTCTGTTTCTCTGTTTAGATAAGGAAATATCTCTGAAAGATGTTCCAATGGGTCATGGATTGTCTAGCACTCCTATAGTGCTTTATCTTTTCCCTAAAATCCCTGACTGTAAGATTAAAAAGACAAAGGTTAACTTTTTTAAAGCTTATTTTCCATGTAACAGCATGATACTCTAAACCTGCCACCATGGCTTTGTTTATACTTGAACTGTTGCTTTGAATAAGTACAGGAATTGTCTGCAAAGCCAAAAATGTGTATTAAGCTTTTCTCTATTATTCTCTGTGTTCAGAACTGCTTGGATAAAAGGAAACTTCTTAAACAGAATAAGAACAAACAAGAAAGGTATACTACTACAACATTTTATGTTGTTGCTGCACTATGCTGTACAATTGTTTTCTTCCATTTTCTCAAGGATACTACAGTAGTGACCAAAATTGTGGAAATCTTTTGGGAAAAGTGCATTTTTAAAGTTTGGTTAAGGTTAATAACACCACTTTTGGGGGGGGAATGTCAAGATAATCATATCCCACTGCTGGAATGGCCTGGGAATAGCCCAGACCTTAACCCAATTGAAAATCTATGGAGCCGACTAAAGAAACTTGTTAGTCAGAAGCGACCCAGCAATAAAATCCAGTTAATAGAAGCAATCATTCAATCTTGGTTTCACATTATAACAGCGGCAGAACTAAAAGAACATGGTTCACTCCATGGGAAGATGGTGTAAGGCCGTAATTCATGCTAAAGGTTATCCCACTAAGTATTAACTGATGTGATAATTTTTGTACATCTCGTTTTTTTCTATGGTGATAATTTTCGTATAACTCACTTTTTCTACATATTTCACTTTTCTTCTTTATACCGTAACTGCTATTCTAATAGCAAATCCTTCATAAAATTTATTGCATTGCACTCTTGATTAAATTATCTTTCCATTGATATATAATTTTATGGCACTATCCAAAAAACGTGGTGTTATTAGCTAGTTTTAGAAAATACACTTTTCCCAAAATGTTTCCACAATTTTGGCCACTACTGTAGTGTATACTAAGAATAACTTTTGTAAAAACTTTTCCTTTTAAAAAAACAGTTGACATAGGATATTCTGATTATCTATTGTATGTTGAAAATGTGCATTTAAAACATAGAAAGCTAAAAAACATATATGAACAGCTATATTGCTGTTCTAAATAAAGGGTAAAAATAGATTTAGCAATTACTCATTTGTATAATATTTTGTATCAGTGATGGGTTGCTAACGGTTCTACCCAGATTGGTGAACTGACAGCAGTGGTGGCAGCGGGAGGCTCCGCCCATCCCGCCGGATACTTCTGCACATGCGCAGAAGCATTGCGTGTGAACGCAAGCGCACATGCACGAGCAAACCAGTAGTGACAGGTTTTGTGACCCACTACTGTTTTGTATGCTATGAAGATACTAACAATGTTATTCTATTGAAGTCAACCCAGCTAAAGGCCACTTTACTAACATTTGCTGGTCAGAAAGAAAGCACAATGTTTTACTCAGAGCTCAATGTAGAAGGAAACCACAGTTGCAAATGTTTGCATTCAGATACCCTTACCCAACTTATTTGAAAGTGTTTATCAAACTTGTCTCCATTGTCTCATACACTTTGCCAATATAGCCATTTGTATACATTAAGGAAACTGCACACAAACTGCACTTATAAGAAATAGGGCAAAATAGAATTTTTTTTAAAAAAAAAATGTTATCAGGGAAAGTGTACACAAAAGTGCATAGATCAGCACAAATAATATATTTGGAGAAATGCATACAAAAATATTTGCAGCATATGAACTTTTTAAATAATATAAATTGGTGTGGAAACAGGTGCAAACAAATTTCATGCTGAAAATTTAAAAAGAAGCAAAGATGGTTAAAATTACATTTACTAAATGTTTTTTTCTAACAACCCCACAGTTCTTTATCATTGATATGTTGAGAAATAACAAAATAAATTAGCATTTAGCATTAGTATTTATTATTTATTAATAATAAATTTGCTAAAGTATTTTTTTAGCAAATAGTATTTGCTAAAGTAGAAAAGCAAAGAAAAAAAGAGAGAAATCTTTGGAGAAATTCACTTCGAGGGCAAGATATTACCCCCAAATATCTAGTTAAATAAAGGCTAGTTGGTTTGGAAGATACTCATTAGCCGATGTGGAAGAAACAGAAGATTGGATCTAAGATTTTGAATGCTTAGAACTTATTATTTTCCTTTAATCATATATCAAATTCAATCAGACTATAAGAGTCCTAATAAAAATAAAATATTATCTAGATCTAGGGTTAACAGCAGGGATGAAATCCAGCAGGTTCTGATAGGTTCTGGAGAACCGGTAGCGGAAATTTTGAGTAGTTCGGAGAACCCGCAAATACCACTTCTGGCTGGTCCCAGAGTGAGGTGGGAATGGAGATTTTGCAATATTCTTCCCCCAGGAGTGGGAAGGAAATGGGGATTTTGCAGTATCCTTCCCCTGGAGTGGAGTGGGAATGGAGATTTTGCAATATCCTCCCCCTGCCACATCCACCAAGCCACACCCAAAGAACCGGTAGTAAAAAAATTTGGATTTCACCACTGGTTAACAGAATAAGAGAATAACAGAGTTGGAAGGGACCTTGGAGGTCTTAAAGTCCAGAGGTCCCCAACCCCCAGTCCATGGACCGGCTCCATGGACTGGTTGTGGCATACCACTGGGATGTGCAAACAAGCGAAGCCCCATCTGTGGGATGCAGGCAGTATGCAAAACCACATCCCTTTGGTCCACGGAAAAACCTTTCTCCATGGAACCGGTCACTGGTATCCAAAAGGTTGGGGGACTCTGTTCTACTCTAATCCCACTACTCAGGCAGGAAACCCTATACCATTTCAGACAAATGGTTGTCCAATCTCTTCTTAAAAACCACCAATGTTAGGGTGTCTACCAAATGTTTTTGACTACAGCTTCCACAGTTCTTTACCACTGATACGTTGAGAAAATCTATTGATACAAAACTCTGGAAAGTCTCAAAGTATCTGCCCTAAGCTTAGTGCCATTAAATCTTCAGCACAGAATGGTGGTGGTGTTTTTTAAAGAGCAATTTAAAGCTTAGCTTTATTTATCTTACATTGGAAAACAATCTGAGCATAGATGTATGAAGAGAATTAGATTGCTTGGGCTGGGATTAGGCAAAGGAAAAGGAGTCCCAAGCAAATAAAATGTAACAGTGATATTGGTTACAAATCAAGAGTTTAACTATTAGAATAGAATAGAATTTTTTATTGGCCAAGTGTGATTGGACACACAAGGAATTATTAGCTACCTCATTAATATCAAGATTAAGCAAATCCCGTCAACGGCAACAAACAGCAACACTTTAATTTTCTGAATATAAAATAATACTTCTAATATTACAAGAGCAGTGTTTAGTGGAGCAACACCTGCTCCATCCCAATTATTTCTGTCTCCAGACACTTTTGCAATCATGTAATGTAATCACATTATCTTTTCGTCATCATCAGCCATTCAATTGTGTCCAACCCTCAGCCGCTCTAGGAATTAGCACTTTCCATGCCCTTCTGTCAGACATCACCTCCTTCAGATCTGCCACAGTCATCCTGGTGTCATCCTTTATAGTGTCCAGCCAAAACATAGTAGAGTGGCCCCCTCTTCTTTTTTCACTGTTTACTTGCAGCACAATTGACTTTTCGAGTGACTCAGCTCTCATGACAGGACCAAAATATGACAGCCTCTGTTTTGCAATCTTGGCTCCAAGTGATATTTTTGATGGGGTTTGGTCTATGACTTCTTTGTTATTTTTGAAGTCCATGGGATGCCTAATAGTCATCTCCAGTACCATAGTTCAAAGGCATCCATCCTTCTTCCATCTGCCTTTTTCGGAATCCAGGTTTTGCAGCTATAAGTAGCAATTGGAAAAAAATATTGCATTAACTAATCTGCATTTCTTTGTGGGGCTGATGTCTTTATTCTTTCAGATGTTATTCATGCCAGAGATTGCCCTTTTCCAAGTGCTATATTCCTTCTGACCTCAGGGCTGCAGTCACCACTTTGGTTGGTTTTAGATCCCAGGGAGATTAATTCCTTTGCTGTTTTGATGGTCTCATTGTCGATCTGCACTCTGACCTGTATGTTCCCTGACATTGTCATTATCCTTGTTTTTTTGACATCAAGGTGCAGTCCAAATTTTTCACTTTCACCTTTGATTCTTAGGATTAGCCACTTCAGATCCTCCTGGCTTTCTGTGAGCGATGTTATATCATTTGCATATCAGAGGTTGTTGATGGCCCTGCCACCAATTTTAATCTCAATAGTAAATTTCTCTAATTTTGCATAATTATTTCCAATTCTGAACCATTTCTGTCTCCATATTCTGCTCTTCCGTTCATCTTCCCGGATTCTCTGTGACGACATCGCAGTTTCCCGGGAGTCCATGGACCACTGGGGTTGAGAATCACTGTTCTAAAATATGAACAGTCTCAATATTATGCATAGACATTTTTGAACCTACTGTTAACAAGCTATAGGAATTTTAAAAAACAACAACCAGAAAATACTCCTCTTTTTTTGGTAAGCCTATTTCCTGAAGAATGTATCCTTCACAAATTCCAGATTTTATCGTGCAGTTTGCAATGCTGTTTGCTCAATTAACTGAGTTCAGATTTTGAGGGTACCCTAGGTGTAGGGAAACCTGATTTATATCAAGTCTGACCAGGCATTCGTTTAGCTCATTTCCATGGTTCTGGGTTGGAATCCAGAATTTCAGAGAGTAGCTTGGTCAGAATATCTAGAATGGCCAGAGAATAAACAATCCATCATTTTGTGAAAAAAGTATGATCCTTCCCTTAACAATATTTTGTGATTTGCAAGCTTATTTTTTCTTCTGAAATATTATGTGGAATTAAAATATTTTTCTCCTTTTTGCCAATAAAAATAAGCTCTTGAACCTTGTGAATGAAGAAAAAGAAAAAAAGCCATTTTAACTGACTGAAAACGTGTTCATTTTCTACTAGGTATTTTGTTTTTCTTCATTTTTTAAATTAAAGTACAGTTTATATCATTTATAATTAAGTTTCATAAAAATAAAAGGTGAATTTGGTGAACTTAAGGAAGTCATAAATGTGGAATTATTTTTAGAAATACCTTTTTTTCTTTTCCTTCAAAATCTGAAGTTCCACTGTCCTATCTGTCAAAGAATCTATCATCAACCAAAGCAGAAATAAGCAATCAAATTCTTGTAGACCAACATATATGAGTTTACAGGCATCTTGCTAGCTTATTTAATATTTCTACTATGTTTTAAAAGTGTTAATGTTTAGTCACTTACTTGTCCCTGAAATATTCGGCTATTCCGCTTTTGATTTCTGTAGCATTGACTGAGAACTATAGCTTTAATTGCTTCCTGAAATTAATTCACTTTCTTTTAAAACTATTACATACAAACCCATCACTATTAATCATAATTCTATACTTTGCTTATATTTTGTTATATCTCTGACATTTCTATTTTGTCACAATCTCTAGGTCAATAATATTGCTAAGCTTTATATTCATTCTGCCTGCCTTTCAGCTACAAATTACTTAGCAAAACACGAGTGATCCAACTGTATGATATATTCTGCAAATTTTCATTATCTTTTCCACATAGTTCTAATACTGTGACATAACTACTGCCAGCATATAAAATGAACATCATTCCTAGTGATCAGGAAAAAATAAGTACTGTAAAACAACATGAAAATGGAAAGATAATACAATTGTTAGAATTAACTATTATATTGTGGGAATCAAACATAGATTTTAGAATTTAATTAACATAACATAATTACAAAATAACAGAGTGTGAACAAAATAACATCCCTGCTCAAACAGGAAACCTTGTACTATTTTAGACAAATAGTTGTCCAATCTCTTCTTTAAAATCTACAGTGTTGGAGTACCCACAGCTTCTGGAGGCAACTCATTCCACTAATTAATTGTTCTAACTGTCAGGAAAGTTCTCCTTAGTTCTAGGTTGGTTGTCTCCTTGATTAGTTTCTATACATTGCTTCTAGACCTGCCTTCATGTGCTTTGGAGAATAGGTTGACCCCCTCTTCCTTGGAATATTGGAACATTGCTATCATGTCACCCCTAGTCCTTCTTTTCATTAAACTAGACATACCCAATTCCTGCCACTGTTCTTCATATTTTTTAGCCTCCAGTTCCCTAATCATTTCTGATGCTCTTTTCTGCATTCTTTCAAAAGTCTTGACATTTTTTTAATATACTGATTTGGTCACATACTGATTAAATCATAAACTCTACATACTCTCCAGTTAAATTCTGACTTACAAACAGTTCTAACATTTTTGTTTTAAAGACAGAATGTGGTATAGTACTAAACCAGGATGTATTCATTACCTGTGCAAATAGTTTGCTCTTGGCATGTTATGCTACAAGGGATGGGGATAGGTGTTTGGTTAGGAATTAAAAGGATTGGAGTTAGCAGATTAGCAAGTTTTCATTCTGTAGCATAGGGAAGACTTTATAATGCAAAAATGAGGGAATGATCTTAACCAAGTCATTTACGGTTAAAGATTATCCTGTGTTCACTTTAAATTCTATTATTGGGAGAATGAAATAACCAATTCTAGAGATAATGGAAGTGAGAAAATTAAACATCTTTGGAGCAAACAATAATGTCCATAGCAGGATGTGGCTATGTGTGAGCTAGGTGATACTGAATTGTAAATAGTAATGGTAAAACAAGTGTGGGCCTTGTTTGGTCTATCTAACAAAAAAATAAATATTTGTTTATTAATCCCAGTGGTGGGATTAATTTTTTTTTACTACCAGTTCTGTGAGCGTGGCTTGGTGGATGTGGCATGGCTTGGTGGGCATGGCTTGGTGGGTGTGGCAGGGGAAGGATACTGTAAAACCTCAATTTCTCCCAATCATTCTCTGACTCGGGAGGCAGAGAATAGATGGGGGCCAGTCTGAAATGATATTTACTGGTTCTCCGAGCTACTCAAAATTTCTGCTACCGATTCTCCAGAACTGGTCAGAACCTGCTGAATACCACCTCTGATTCCAATGAGTGCCTGGCTCATGCAGCCACCTTCACAAGAAGTTCCAGGTCTTCCCTTGCAGATTGAAGAGAAATATTTTTTTAATAAAATGAACTTTTTTTCTCTTAAATACGTATGTAGTCTTAGAATCTTTCTAACTGGCCAAGAATTTATTTGTATTGCAGGACGTTCTAAAATTGTATTGCTTAAGGTTTTACCTTAACCAGCTTATTACAAATTCATATTTTTAATCAAAAATCCATAGAAAGCTTTATCAGAACTTAGGAGTGGATGAAAGTTGAATTCATTTTTTAAACCTCATAGGCTGACTAAGTTTCAACATTTTTTTAAAAACAATATTTAGACGCTGAGTGTACAACAATTACAACTATGGGCTATTTGAAGAGGAACTACAAACTCAGCAAGTTTAAACTGTGTAGAGTTCAACTCCCAGAATTCCTCATCCAACACGGGAAGCATCTGGATATTTTCTGAGACAGAATGAAAGTCTAGAAATGTATCCTATTGATCCTATTGATCTGCCAAGATATTCCCAAATTTTCTCTTATAAGGATCTGTAGGAAAACTCTAATGTATAAACACATGGCACTAAATTGAAATTTTATTTGACAGATAGTGCCTAATTTCCTTCATTTGCACCAGAAAATATATTTTGCTCATCCCCTAAAGTCAGATAATTCAAGAGGTGAATTACTTGATACTACAATGAAAATCGTGTCAGTACATATGGTAACAATGTTCTGCATTAATTTTATCTGAGTCTAAATGCAGAACCTTCAGGCAACAACATATCTGAGGTTAGCAAAAGACAGAATGAGGACAACTTCCTCACACTTTCATTTTTTTAAGCTTATGGAAATGCTGAATGCTTTCTGTATTTTTATATACACTTTATCTGTGAGGCAATCCTAACAGGATGAAATTAGATGTACTTCCAATTAACAAAATAACAATTGGATTAACAGTTATATCTTGGATCTTAGGCATCTATTTCTAACCACCAGGATACCAAAATGATCTGTGTGCAAGTTTCCTCAAAAGAGAAAGATTCTGCAGTTGTTCCTAATCCCTTTTGGTTGTGATTGGGTAGTGTTCATATAACTATACTTTATATTGTAATAGGAAGGATTTATGACTTAGCAGATATACTTTCAGATATAAGTATTATTTATGCAGCCTCCTTGCCTTTATAATTGGTTTTGACAAGCAAGTCAGACATTCCTGACTTCCATTCAAAATTCTTTCATGATTCTTCTAACCAATTTTTTCTCATCTGATAAAATCAGAAAGGAAAAATCAAATAGCTATGCAGTGCCCTTTGATTTATAACACAGCACTCAAAATTTCAGTCTTTTTTCTTATTCTTCTCGGATGCTCTACTGCAACTTCTGTGTTCTGCACCAACAACGTAGTAATAAAAATAGTAATTTCTAGTTACTCATATAATAAAAACATCATATTTTTGGACTACAGTTAAACATATCCAATGTAAATGATAGAAACTATCATTTAAAATATATGTCTGAAGGATACCACTGTTAAATTCAGTGTGTCTTACATGACATTGATCACATTCAGTGGCACAGTCTTGTCTGTGATTGACCTGCATTTTAAATTGACACCTGTAAGAGATTTTGTTCTTTCTATTTACTCTCATGGACTGTGAGATAACAGACCTCCAGCTCTCACCCCAATTTGATAATCATTTCCTGTAATAATAATCACAGGACAAGACTGTGCCACTGAATGTGATCAGTGTGATGTAAGACACACTGAATTTAATAGTGGTGGTATCTTTCAGAAATATATTTTAAATGATAGTTTCTATCATTTATGTTGGATATGTTTAGGCAGTGACTGTGCTCTACAAATATGAGGCTTTTGTCTTAAAAGTAAAGGTTCCCCTTGCACATATGTGCTAGTCATTCCCAACTCTAGGAGGCGGTGCTCATCTCCATTTCAAAGCCAAAGAGCCATCACTGTCCGAAGATGTCTCCGTGGTCATGTGGCCAGCATGACTAAATGCCAAAGGCGCACGGAATGCTGTTACCTTCCCACCAAAAGTGGTCCCTATTTTTCTACTTGCATTTTTTACGTGCTTTCGAACTGCTAGATTGGCAGAAGCTGGGACAAGTAAAGGGAGCTCACCCCGTTACGCTGAACTAGGGATTCAAACCATTGAATGGTTTGATCGACAAGCTCAGTGTTTTAGCCATGGAGCCACTGCGTCTTTTGTCTTAGCAGGCACCAAAACCTGCTAGATACTTAAGCCTCAATAATACAGAATTTTCCCTTGCGGATATTTAAATTCAGCAATTCTGGGACAGTAGCTGAAAGATTTCAAATTTGTCTAACGAAAGCAACCACTTTGTGAGCAGAATTCTGGAGATTGTTTTCACTTTTTGGACTAACTATGGCAGATTGAGAAAGGACCCCAGCACTGTGCATATATTTGGGGAAATTTTCTTAAATAAACTTTCTCAAAGTTTGTTGCCTTGTTGGCATTTCCTTAGTATTCTTTGGTATTTGCCCTGTAAATTTCAAATGTGTCAACACACAAATTAGCCTCAACAAATGCAAATTCAACTTCTTTGTCTTTCCTTTTTAGATACTGGGAGGGACATGGTGGTTCAGTGGCTCAGTGGCTAAGACATTGAGCTTGTCGATCAGAAAGGTCGGCAGTTCAGTGGTTTGAATCCCTAGTGCCGCGTAACGGGGTGAGCTCCCGTTACTTGTCCCAGCTTCTGCCAACCTAGCAGTTCAAAAGCACGTAAAAAATGCAAGTAGAAAAATAGGGACCACCAGTGACATGACCACGGAGACATCTTCGGACAGCAATGGCTCTTTGGCTTTGGAACGGAGATGAGCACCGCCTCTAGAGTCGAGAACGACTAGCACTTATGTGCGAGGGGAACCTTTACTTTACCTTTAGGGACCAAATTTGCATGCTAAATTTTGGTTCAATGAATAGTAACTGAATTGCTTTTACTGATTGGAGAATACCTAATATACTTTTATAATGCTCGGTCACCAATATACTAAAAAAAATCCTGAGGTGGGAACTCAGAACATATGCCTGACCACCTGGCTTCTGGTAAAAAATTTTAAGGTAATAAATGCAGCATTGCCTTTCAGTTTGATCTGCAGTCAAGTATGGTACCTTCAAAGGGACCGTCTGCTGTAAAAAGTAAGAAGGAGCTGCCGAATTTTGCCAAAGAGGGATTCAACTGTGAATTGATTAAAATTAAAATGTGCATAAATTATATACAACATTTCAACAATATTCTAAACTGCAGCTGGAAAGTATTCTTGAGAGAGATTTTCTCCTTTAAAAATATAAAACACCAGAAAATGTTCTGTGCAAAAAGTTAGTATGAACTTTTTGAATTATGACAACAGCCATAGAGAGAAATAGAGATGATAGAAGAGAAAAGAAGAGAAGAGAAGAGAAGAGAAGAGAAGAGAAGAGAAGAGAAGAGAAGAGAAGAGAAGAGAAGAGAAGAGAAGAGAAGAGTTTCTGTAGCTTGGGATACAGCTGCCTTTCCAAATAGTACTGACATATCTCAGTACTATTGCACCAATTCCCATCTGTCCAATCTAGATGAGTTCAAATCACTGGGACCTGATGGATGGCATCCCAGAGTTCAAAAAAGAGAAAGAATGGATCCAAGAAACCACAAACCAATCAGCCTAACATCATCAATACCTGGGAAGATCCTGGAAAAGATAATCAAGCAAAGTTATAATCAGAAGCCAACACAGGTTTGTCAAAAACGGATTATGCCAAACAAATCTTATTTCATTCTTCGACAAAGTGATTAAATTAGTGGACCAGCAAAATGGACATAGTATATTTGGATTGTATTAAGGCATTTGACAAAGTTGACCATAGCCTATGTCTTGGTAAGTTAAAAATCACCACCAGATGGATTGTAACACACTGAGAAACTACTAAGCCAATGCTAGAGCAGTAGATTAAAATAGCATTGACATAATTTTAAGCCAAATTTGTAATAGTGAGTTCCTTATTGTATGTGTTTTAAAATATGAATGTGTTTTGTATTTCTCATCCCACATAAAGGAGTGCCAGCCAGTTTGAAGTTCGTATCCCTCAATTGTTAAAATTCTAGACTCCTTTAATTCTATCCAATCTTTGACCCACGATAGTACTGCTGCTTGGTAGTATATCTCCCAGTCAGGGAGTGCAGCTCCTCCTCTATCTTTTGTATCCTGAAGCAGTTTAAATTTTATTCGTGGCCTTTTCCCTTGCCATATAAATTTAGATGTTATTTTATTCAGCTTTTCAAAAAACGGTTTATCTATTTTAATTGGGGTGACCTGAAACAAATATAAAAATTTAGGTAATATAGTCATTTTGATGGCCGAAATTCTTCCTAGGAATGAAATGTGTAAATTTTCCCATTTTTCTAAGTCTTTCTTTGTTTGTTCTAGTAATTTATCATAATTGTTTTCTTTAATTGCTGATGTTCTTGTAGATAAGCAGATTCCTAGATATTTTATTTTTTTTGTTGTTTGAATTTGTATATTATCTGTCAAATCTTTTGTTTGGATTTCCGTAAGGTTTTTAACAATTAGCTTTGATTTACTTTTATTGATTTTTAGTCCAGCCACTTCTCCAAATTCTTCTATTTTTTGGAACAAATTAGGTATAGATTCCATAGGATTTTCTGTCAAAAACACTAAGTCATCAGCAAAGGCTTGAACTTTGTATTCTTCTCTATTAATCCTTAAACCTTCAACATTATATGAAGATACCAAATTGGCTAGCACCGGCTGAATCAATTAGGCACCCAAACTTAACAGATAAGACAAAATAATTAGATATAAAGATATAATTGACTATCAAGGCAAACTAAAGACAAAACAACAATTGGAGATAGATTTACACAGAGGAATAGACTGGTGGACTTACACTCAAATACAATCCAAATATAGAGAACATATAAAAACATATGAAATTTATAATCAAAAACAAGAAATAGATAAAATTATATTAGATTCAGAAAATAAATTAATTAGTAGAATTTATAAATTTCTCCTACGCTATAAATTGGAAGAAGAGACAGTCAAAGAAACGATGATCAAGTGGGCTCAAAATATCAAACGCACAATACCTTTGGAAAAATGGGAAAAGTTCTGGCAGGTAAACCTAAAGTTAACGAAAGCAACGGCGTACAAGGAAAACCAACTGAAAATGTTTTATCGGTGGCATATGTCTCCAACCAGATTGGCAAAAATACAACCTAAAAATAGCCTGATTTGTTGGAAGTGCAAAAAGGCACAAGGGACTTTCTATCATTTATGGTGGACGTGCCCGGCAGCAAAGAAATTTTGGTCTAACATCAAAAAATGGTTGGAACAAATAACAAAAACACAGATTGAAAAAGAACCAGAAACATTTTTATTAGGAATATTTAACAAATCATACTCTAAGGATATCAAATATCTTACAATCCACATATTAACTGCTGCAAGAATAACCTACGCAAGAAATTGGAAACAAGAAAAAATACCAAGTGAAACAGAAGTAATAGGGATAATTTTAGAGTGCGCTGAAATGGATAGGTTAACCAAAGAATTACAAGAAAAAGAAGAATCAGACTATTATAAAATATGGAATAATTGGTATAATTGGTTAAAAATTAGAAATATACAAAAAATATAGGGGATATATTACCGATTGATACATATATATGTAATAAAAAATATTATTAGATTAAAGAGAGGTGAAGGAATATATTATAAGTAGAATTGTAGAACGTCACTCTGAAAAAATGCTTAAGAAGAAATTACACTCTTTTTGTGTATATGTTGTATAAATGTTTGTTGTGTATATGTTACGTATGTCTTTTTTAATATTTATATTCAATAAAAACTATTTAAAAATAAAATAAAATAAAATAGCATTGACATAGATGATAATATAGGTATAATATAAAATAGCATATGCTTAGTAATAAGTAGAAAATAAGTACCGGTAGACAATAAATTAGCTTATTTTTCTAAAAAAGATAAAAGCTTCTGTGAGGAAACTGATGTTTGATGCTGGTTTGTACTGTTTCCCAAAAGTACACTCTCACACACCCTTACAGAAAATAAGCAATGAAACTAAAATAACTAATTCAATCTGACACATTTTGTGTCTATGTCAGAGAACTTTGCCCAAGGCTCAACATGATGGATTCTTTTTTTAAAGAAATAGTCACTCCAGTTAAACCAAGGTGGAATTTTAAGATTTCTTCCTTTCTTCTCTTTTTTTTTTTTTAAAAAACCCCTGTTAATTGTTTTGTGTAGCGATGGGATATTGGATGTTTTCAGTTGCAGAAAACTATTTCCCGAATGAAGGTCACAGAATTAATCTCAACTAAGTGTATAAGACATTGCAGCTGTCAATAATTTAAATGAAGGTGATAGCCCAAACATCTTATTTAGCCAGTAGCTGGGGGTAGGAGGTCAATGTTATGAATTAAAACAAAAGTATGAAATATTTGAGTAATTAATTAGCCAGACAAGATGCTTTTTCAGAATGCACAACTGCATTCTTATAAAGGGAAGGTTGATGAAATAATAAAACCAGAAGCAGTTCTTAGGCTGGTAACTGTAATACAATTTTCCCATCCAGAATCATTTGATATGCCAAGCACTAGACACATTGCATTAACCTTCATTCATTAGTCATTAGCCCTCACAGAATGATCTTTATAAAAGCATTATCTAGACATTCACATGCTTCCCTGATGTATGCAATCATTTACCTTATTTTTCTTTTCAGGTTGAAGTAGCTTAAATATAATTTGCTTAAAGTATAAAGCTGTCTACAAGATGCAAGGGAAATAACAGATTCACAAAGCAGAAACCATCTAGGTTCTAGCGGAAATCATCTTTCACAAACCTTTCCTTACTGGACTCCAATCATTTTTGCAAAGCAAATAATTGTTGTTTATTTGATACATTTCGTTGTATGCATCTGAAATTTCATAGCACGATCCCAGTAACTTAAGAACTATGCTGAGTTTGTTCTCATACTGTAAATGCAAATATGCCTTTAATTTAATTAGGAAGAAGAATTTATTGTGAATGATATCATAATATAAATTCCAACTGAAACAAGTCAGTTAAAATGTCAGTTGAGAACTAAAATAAAAAAAAAATGGAAATATATTTCTAAGGCAGGGAAAGATATATTTGTGATCGTGATGGAATAGCAAACATGAATTAAACCTTTGGCTGCTTTTCTATAAGAAAAAAAAAACAGTATAAGGCAGTGGTGAAATCCTCCGCAGTTTCCATCAGTTCACTGCCCGCGCATGTGCAGTGTGCACCAAATGCACGCTTCGCGCGGAAAAAGGAGGCTTAAGAAGGTAAATAGAACAGCAAGGGGGGAACAGCTGTGCCGTGATTTAGATTCACTAGAAAGCAGGATTTCCTGCTTTCTCGTGAATGTAAATCGCGCGGCCCAGCTGACTGTTGGAAATAACAGTTCGGATGAACCGGTAGCATTTTTTTACTACTGGTTTGTTCAAACGGGTAGCTTTTATTACTACCGGTTCACCTGAACCGGTGCGAACCGGTAGCATTTCACCCCTGGTATAAGGTATAGTTAGATCAAGGAGGGAGGTTTTCCTTATTTTTCTCACTTCAATATGTCTCTTCTGAAACTCTTTTCTTACAAGTACATTTAGATATAACTGGCCTTTATTAAGATGCTTATTGGATGATTTACTTTAAAACATGAAAATAAGAGTGAAACTGTTCTGCCCCAGCTCAGGATTCCCGAGGATATTGACACACACCAATGGTCCTTATCAAATTTATTAAGTAGCAAGAATAAACCAAAGTCCAGCAAAGGTTGGCAACCAGCCCAGAAAGCAAGATACGATAAGACTTTTCCAAAAATGCTCTGATGATAATTACAAGTTGTTTCTATCAAGAAACTTACTAAGGGCATGTGACTTAAATAGGCTAAGAGAGTGGCCAATTATCCTCAAGCCATACTCTCGAGGACACCTCCTCCTCCTGAGTAGCCACTCCTGCCTTTTGGCAGCCCTGTGTGCTCAAGCATTGAGGAGAGGCTCCTCCACTTCGCTATCTCCACCTGAAGGAGCCTCTGGAGGTTCTGAAGGCCCTGGCTGAGTCTCTGCCTCTGGCACCACATCCTCTTCAGCCTCCTCGCTGTCCGACATGAGTGCTGGCTGCTCAGGCTGTTGGCGTGACACCACAGTCTCCTCCTCGTCAGGATCAGCCACGATCCACGCAGGCCACTGGCGGGCCACAACAGAAACCTTCTTTGTTCTTCTGGACCTTTCAGCAATTTCTGATAATATCCTTCTGAGGTATTTGTATCAACATGTGGGAGTGGTTCCAACCTTATTTGGCTGAGCAGTATTGGCCTGTGAATCGGCCCCAATCTAATTCAAACTGCTGGTTCAATTCATAACATTGCTCTTAGGGATTTGTCTCATGTCCTGTTTTTAATGGCATAAAGATAGTTTACTAACCATTTTCAAAGGACGTGATATTTCTTCAGTTTCATAGACACCTCACTGATTGCAGCTGTTTCAGTTTAAAAGTGGCATCTTTCTCCACCTTCTGATTCTGTCACAAAAGTTATTCTGTGGACAATCTAGGCGCCTTAATGATGATCCTAGGCCCGTGATGGCGAACCTATGGCACACGTGCCACAGGTGGCACATGTAGCCATATTGGTGGGCATGCAAGCTCAGCTCTGGCGCGCGTGTGCACACTGGCCAGCTGATTTTCGGGCCTTCTGGGCCCACCAGAAGTAGGGAAACAGGCTGTTTCTTGCCTCCAGAGGGCCTCGGGGGGGGGGACGCCCATTTTTCTCTCTCCCCAGACTCCAGAGCCTTTCTAGGTGGGATCAGAAGTTGCCAAACGGAACATTTCTCGCCTCCAGAGGGCCTCCGGGAGTGGTAGAGAAGACTATTTTTGCCCTCCCCATACTCCTAGAAAGGCTCTGGAGCCTGGGGAGAGAGAAAAACGGGCCTACTGGGCCCACCGGACCATTGCGTGCCAGGAGCAGGGGGAGCGGGGGTGTGTGTCACGCACGCATGCATGGGGCGGAACACATAGAATTATGGGTGTGGGCACTTGCACACGCAGCCCCCCTGCGCTCCCCTCACTCCTGGCTCGTGATAGCAAAAAGGTTAGCCATCACTGTCCTAGGCACATAGCAGGGTCAGGAAAAGAAACCTGCTCTTCTTCAGTTGATCAAAGAAGCCTGCCACTGGATTGTTCCTTTTCCATCTGGTCACCAGATACCGTCTTGCACAGAATAAACCCAATTTTTGGGGAGGTGATGGTCAAAGTACTCCATTTTCCTGACATAACAATGGCTCAATTTTTTTAATGTGACCTTTTAAAGCACTCTTTTTAAATAACCCCTCCCTCTCTCTCACACACAATTTTATTGCTTTTTTTAACAATCATAAACAAGTTTTTTTAAAAAAATCTAAAATCTCTGAATACTGCTCAGAAAGGATATATACAAAATCTTAACGAAACAAACTAAACTAAGATAGGCAAAAAAGGGGGAAAAATCACCTGAATTATTCTATGCTATTCCAATATAATTCCAATATAATTCCAATACAATAAGAGGGACGCGGTGGCTCAGTGGCTAAGATGTTGAGCTTGTGGATCAAAAGGTCGGCAGTTTAGTGGTTTGAATCCCTAGTGCTACGTAACGGGGTGAGCTCCCATTACTTGTCCCAGTTTCTAAACCTAGCAGTTCGAAAGCACATAAAAAATGTAAGTAGAAAAATAGGGACCACTTTTGGTGGGAAGATAACAGCGTTCTGTGTGCCTTTGGTGTTTAGTCATGCCAGCCACATGACCACAGAGATGTCTTCGGACAGCGCTGGCTCTTCAGCTTTAAAACGAGATGAGCACCGCCCCCTAGAGTTGGAAACGACTAGCACATATGTGCAAGGGGAACCTTTACCTTTACCTTTTATTCCAATACATATATAACAACTGCACCTATATAAAGTTTATTGCAACTTGTTTTTTAAACTTTAGGTTTAAACTTTGATCACACAGAATCATATTGTCTGGCTTTTCCTTTTTGCCAATAAATTGCCAAATTAAAAGGCAGAGAGTTGTCCATTTTCACCGAGGCAACCTATAATATCTTCTAAGACATTCTGATCTTGAATTAAGGGCACAAGATGGAGCCCTGGAGTAAAATACTAAAGACTTGGTGCCAAAGTTGGCTGGCTGTGTTCAGCAGTTAATGCTAGAAACTCATCAGGGTGGGTTTTTTTTTTTTTGGCTGATAAGCCATTCTGTAAAAGGTGATATGCAATATTTCTCCAGATGTCTTTTTTTGTGAATGTCTAGCTTTAAATCATTTAGTAAGCAGCTTGCCTTTCTTCCATTTAATAATGAGAAAGGGGGGCATTTAAAAAAGTTCCTTGTCAGTTCTCCTCAACTTCACAATGTAACTTTAGCATCACAATCTTCTTAGCCAGTGTGCTGCAGCTCTAATATTTTCCTCCCATTCTATCTTGCTTTTTTGGGGGGGTTTGGTGATGAAAAAAGAAAATTTTCAGTCAAAGAGAAGAAACAAAGAGAAACAAAGAAGGAAATATATATATGGGATATGGCCTGGGGGAAAAGGGACATGAAAAAAAACTTTCTGTATTTTTGTTCAGCAGTAAAGAGCTTGGCGAAACAAAGATCAAAACAGACAATGGATGAAATTGCAGAACCTGAATCTTTGCTGGTTGATGCTTCCTGATTAGATTTAATTCATACTAATAAAGGTCACCTCTTAACTGAAGCTGGCATAAAACTGGAAGCATATTCCTGAAGTCTGTTCCTGAAGTCTGAACTGATCAGAACCACCTTCACCAGCTGGAGAAATTTGAAGGTTGATGCCACAAACCCTGTGAATTCTTTGTCATGGGAATATTCATCTATCTTCCAAGCAATTGAAAGATTAACATTTCCATGCTAAAAGAATAAACATGCAAACAATCTAAATTGAAGTTATAATCTAAAGCAGGGGTCTCCAACCTTGGCAACTTTAAGACCTGTGGACTTCAACTTCCGGAATTCCTCTGGGAATTGAAGTTCACAGGTCTTAAGTTCCCAGAATTCCTCTGGGAATTGAAATCCACAGGTCTTAAAGTTGCCAAGGTTGGAGACCCCTGATCTAAAGTGTCCAATTCAGATGTTGGATGGTAAGACAGCCTCAATATAGGGAACTACCTCTTCCCAGTCCAGCCACAGAACCTGCTGGGACTGAGTTGAAGTGATTCAAAAGACTTATTAGAATTTGTTTAACTTTCTTGTAGGAGTAAAACAAGGAAGAAAGGAGTTGTGGGTTGGGGGAAGAAAAGCCAAAAGAAAAATAGATTGGAGCAACATTTCAAGATAATGTTTTTTTAAAAAAAAGTTATTGGCTAGGTGTGGCATAGCATCTCTTGTCCATATAGCCTACTTACAACAGTCTGTATCTTGATTATTTATGCATATGATAGACTGACACTAAATTGAAATTCCTGTCATAGGAAGAGAGTGGTTATTTGATGTTTTCAAACTGAGGGACAGACTCCGCTGTGCTCCAATTAAAAAAATAAAAGGAAAAAATGTACTCTTTGCCAGAGATGACCACAAAGCCAACAATAAATTTAATAAAACTAATGTAAAAATGAAGTACATGTCTGCAAGGCATTGTTTTCATTAAAGTTGAAGATGATTTCCTGCCTTTTTCCAGACAATTTCCCTTCTCCCTTGGCTGACATTTTCTTCTTATTAAAAGAAAACAGAAAGAGAACAATGTTTCCAGAAATGTCTACATTCAGACCAGTACATAGGCATACCACTCTGACATGATTCCTGCTGAGATAACTTTCCTTGGTCAATTTTAGAATGCTCTACATTTTTGTTAAAACTACATTTTAAATGGTTGAAACACTTTTCATATAAATGTAAATGGGGGAAAAGGAGAAAAGTGTAGGTTACAATATGTATTTGTTAATGAGAAAAATGGAAAAGAAGGGCAAGAAAAAACCCCCCCCACAACTACAATTAAAAATGACAAGTACAGCTCCTAAAGCATATAACAATAAAAGGGCATTTTCATTCAAAATGAATATTGTAAAGTTCAGGAGGTGGCTATCACATCTACAAAATACATTTAGCCAGTGGTCTTGAATACAGCGGTACTTTGCTTTAAATTTTCAATATATGTTTCAGAATGTTTGTTTGTTCATTAGGTGGCTAATGTTCTTTAGGGTCTGACCATTTTCATTTTCATTTTGAATTTATAGGTTCTTTATGTAGTAAAGTAAAAGATAAAGGTAAAGGTTCCCCTCGCTCATATGTGCTAGTCGTTCCTGACTCTAGGGGGCGGTGCTCATCTCCGTTTCAAAGCCGAAGAACCAGCCCTGTCTGAAGATGCCGGCATGACTAAAAGCCAAAGGCACACAGAACACTGTTACCTTCCCACCAAAGGTGGTCCCTATTTTTCTACTGGCATTTTTTTACGTGCTTTCAAACTGCTAGGTTGGCAGAAGTAACGGGAGCTCACCCCGTTATGCAGCACTAGGGATTTGAACTGCTGAACTGCTGACCTTTCGATCGACAAGCTCAGCGTCTTAGCCCCTGAGCCACCGCGTCCCTGAATGTAGTAAAGTAGCTCCCCACAAAGTAATATTTCACTGCACATTCACAGGTTGCTGTTTTAGAGCATGCCAACCTATTTTTTCCTATTGACTTTTAAAAAAAAAATTAAATAGGAAGCTGACATGTTGTAAACTATCACCATCACTTTTAATAAATTAAAAATGGTGAATGGCTTTTAGAAATATGAACACCTGGCAAGAAAAAGAAAAGAAAAAGGCAAATTAGATTAGTACAATCATCTGGGAGACCAGCAAGGATGGGGATGAAAATCGTCATCTATTTAAGTTCTAGTAAATTGGTATTTTGGTTTTGGTTGATTGGCCACTATTGATCAGTGCAGACCTTTTGTGTGTCAGATGTTTCCTTTTTCTGACAACAATTTCATTTGTCCATTTTGTGCTCTCAATGTTTCAAATATACCTATTGGTCGCAGCATTTTAAATATATCTATTCCTGGAATCCCCATGCAATATTCAGATACTACTTGTAAAGTCTGAAGTTTGAGACCAGGGAAATTTCTTGTTTTCTTTTTGCATGAGACTGATGTGGGATTCCTCCGAATACACTTGGTGTGCTTAGTTATTCTCTCATTTCTGGTATGTTTGAAATGTAAATGTGAAGTTTTTTTCTTCTTTTTTTCTTCTAGGTACATGTGGCAACTTATTAAATCAGACAGATAATGTCTTTTACTATTTATGAAGTTCCTATGCATAATACACCTGTGTAAGACTCTCAAAAATTATCTTAATTATCAGAGTCCAATTATGGCTTTAAGCACTTTTCAAACCTTTTAACTGATTCACCAGCCTTTGTGTCAGGCTTGGAAGCCATTTTTTTCCGTTCAATCTTCAGGCCTGCCACATTTACTACTGTGGGAAACTGGGAGGGGGGATTGTATGCAGCCAGGGTGATATATATATAGTCATAATGACATTCCTTTCTCAGAAAGTCAAGGACATCTTGCCCTGCACCTGGACGGCTGGAACTGGGAGGCATCGCCAGTTGGGATGGTGCTTTGATTGGACCGTGTGAGGCAATGGTGGGTTTCAAATTTTTTTTACTACCGGTTCTGTGTGTGTGGCTTGGTGTGTGTGGCATGGCTTGGTGGGCATGGCAGGGGAAGGATATTGTAAAATCTCCATTCCCTCCCCACTCCAGGGGAAGGTTACTGCAAAATCCCCATTTCCTCCCGATCAGCTGGGACTCAGGAGGCAGAGAATAGATGGGGGCAGGGCCAGTGAGAGGTGGTATTTACCGGTTCTCCAAACTACTCAAAATTTCCACTACCGGTTATCCAGAACCTGCTGAAACCCACCTCTGATGCGATGGACATGTGGGTGTTGGGCAGGGACATGAACTTTCCTTTGGGTGGGGAAAATCTGGAAGCTTTCAGATTCGGGTTTTCCCAGATGTGCCAATATGACATCTCTAATAAAATGGAACTTTGAGGAAACTTAAGTCTCGAAGTCTTCTTTCATTGGGGGTGATACTTGAAACCCTGACACATTTCTTGTTTCAAAAAGAGATATGTACCTGTCTCTACATTATACATGTAGTTTACTGTAGAGAGTTTAACAAAGACTACCTTTGAAATGTGCTCAGTAGATTCAAATTCTAGGCAAACCAGATTTTATTTGCGGCAAAAATATCACATATCATATGTGTCATATAGAATGCGAACTTTATTATGGTCAGTGACCAGATTAAAACAAGATACAGCAAATCCAACTATGCAAATATAACCAATCATATTATTCTATATTACTCCTACATTTAATTCCAAAATATCGATCTTACTGTAGAATTTTGCTTTATCTGCTAAATAATAGTGGAAAAGAAGATAGCAGCATCAAGCAGAATTCCATTACTAAAAAAAATAGACGTAATGGTTATTCTTCAGGAAGGCTAAAATAAAGCAGTTTAAGAAAAAGCTTACTATCTAATTAAAGATGGTATGTATAAGATATAGCATATAAAGGTTGTGCATGTGCCTCTGTGTTTATGTGTACTTATGCTGCACACTGGAACAGAATACATTGAATGGTATAATCAAGTTGCTGGCATTATGTATAGGAACACAATTAAGATGAATAGAATAGAATAGAATAGAATAGAATAGAATAGAATAGAATAGAATAGAATAGAATAGAATAGAATAGAATAGAATAGAATAGAATAGAATTGGAAGGGACCTTGAAGGTCTTCTAGTCCAACTCCCTGCTTAGGCAGGAAACCCTACACCACTTCAGACAATGGTTATCCAATATCTTCTTAAAAATTCCCAGTGTTGGAGCATTCAAACTTCTGGAGGCAAGTTGTTTCACTGATTAATTGTTCTAACTGTCAGGAAATTTATCCTTAGTTCTAAGTTGCTTCTCTCCTTGATTAGTTTCCACCCATTGCTTCCTATCCTACTCTCAAGTGCTTTGGAGAATAGTTTGACTTCCTCTTCTTTGTGGCAGCCCCTGATATATTGGAACACTGCTACCGTGTCTCCCCTAGTCCTTCTTTTCATTAAACTAGACACACCCAGTTCCTGCAACCGTTCTTCATATGTTTTAGCCTCCAGTCCCCTAATCATCTGGAGAAGTAGCAGGGCCTGAAGGAGGACATGGAGAGAATGTAGAAAGTAAAAGCCAAAGTTGTCCCAGTGATGGTAGAAACACTAGAAACTGTGACTCCTAACTGGGAGAGTGGCTCCAGCAGATCCCAGGAACAAAACTGAGCAATGTCCAGAAGAGTGCAGTGTTAGGAGAAGTCTTAAACTCCCAGGCTTCTGGTAGGGGACCCACTACTGAGGAAGACACAGATCAGAAATGAGAATTTTTAAATCTTTTGTGTAGTCTATAACAGCATGTGTACCTTTCATCTCTCTTTTGATATTAAGACAGGGAAATCTGAACTGAATAAAATTTTGATTTTTAAAAGAGTTACATACAAGAAAAAATAAAATGGAATCCAAAGTGCATAATGTCTTTAAAATTAGGGACTTTTTGTTAAATAACAATGTGGGCTATGTTTGAAGATAATTGTCTTCCAAATTTTATTAATTCAAGGCTGCTTATTTAATTGTCTTAACTTCCAGTTATCTTCTACATGCCATTTTTCTGATGTCTAGAACTTCTTAACAAAGCTTCTATGTAAGATCACTAGGTTGAGAACAGGGGTGAAATCTAAATTTTTCCCCTACCGGTTCTATGGGCGTGGCTTGGTGTGGGGGGGTGTCCTGTGACTGAGTGGGTGTGGCCAACTCGATGTCACTCACAGCCACACCCACTCAGTCACAAGACCCCCTTCCACCAAGCCACACCCACAGAACCCGGTAGGAAAACTTTTTAAATTTCTTTCTCCTGCGGCTCCGCCCACCCATCCCATTCCCCGGACTCCTACTGCTCACCTTTCTCCCGCAGCTGGCTGTAAGGGAAGGCAAGCACCCAAAAGGTAGCAGAGTTGCTCACTCTCCTTCTTGAATGAGCCGCTCTGGTCCACGCACCGGCTGCGCAAGCGCACATTGTTTATTTAATTCAGCGGCAGGTTGGGTGTGCGCTTGCGCAGCTGGCACGTAAACCAGAACGGCTCATTCAAGAAGGAGAATCAGCGACTCCACTATCTTTCGGGCGCTTGCCTTCCCTGACAGCTAGCCGCGGGAGAAAGGTGAGCAGTAGGAGTCCGGGAATGGTGCATTCCCCGACTCCGGGGAATGGGGCAGGTTGGAGGAGCCGCATGGTGAAAGGCAAGCAGGCAGCAGCTCTGCGGCAAGGCTAGAGTTGAGGAATGCACCATTCCCGGACTCCTACTGCTTACCTTTCTCCCGCGGCTGGCTGTCAGGGAAGGCAAGCGCCCGAAAGTTAGTGGAGTTGCTCACTCTCCTTCTTGAATGAGCCGCTCTGATCCACGCGCCGGTTGTGCAAGTGCACACCCAACCTGCCGCTGAATTAAATAAATGATGTGCGCTTGCGCAGCTGGTGCGTGGACCAGAGCGGCTCATTCAAGAAGGAGAGTGAACGACTCCGGTACCTTTCGGGCGCTTGCCTTCCCTGACAGCCAGCCGCAGGAGAAAGATGACAGTAGGAGTCTGGGAATGGTGCATTCCCCAAGTCCGGGGAATGGGGCGGGTGGGTGGGTGGGCGGAGCCTCCAGCTGCCATTGCTACCAGTTCTCCAAACCACCGACCATCATCGCTACCTACTCGCCCAAGCCGGGAGCATTTCACCCCTGTTTGAGAACAATAAAGATATATAACTTTATGAATTGTCCAATTTTTACATAAGCATTCCTATTGGTTCTGACATTTAAAGCTGCTTTGTGGTGTGAATAATCTGTGACCCTTGCCATAATTTCATCTGGCCTTTGCCCTTCATCTCAAAACTCTCTGCCAGCAATACGGATTTCTGGTAAGAGCGATATTCACTCCTGCTGTGTAGCAAAATTGAACAGTGTGTCAGAAAAATGTGTGTGTGTGTGTGTGTGAGAGAGAGAGAGAGAAAGAGAGAGAGAGAGAGAGAGAGAGAGAGAGAGAGAGAGAGAGAGAGAGAGAGAGAGAGAGAGAGAGAGACAGAAAGGAAATGATAAGCAGGAAACAAATGGGTATCTCCCATGTTCTCTTATACCTCTAGACCTACCCATAACTTATTTGAGCTCCATCTTCTAGTGTCATGTAATCTTTTATCTATTGATCAAAATTATGACATTTTCTCCACCCAAAGGGCTTCCAGGCTCTATTATTGTTGGCCCACTATATTTCTAGTCATCCTTAATTCTGTCATTAGGTTGATACTGGAATCTATTCGATATTTTATTCTGGAGAGTTTCAATTTGCCTAAGGAATTTAGTAAAGACACCTTGTGGAATGGAGGGATATATTTGATCAGTCTAATTCAAGTGCCACATGAATCTCCTTGGTTTCCAAAGAGTACTGAGAAAGGTTCCTGAAGCCCTAGGTGGATAGTTCTGTTAGGATTACTTTTAGAATAAGAGATAGACTACAGCACTTGACAGGGTTATTCCTGACTGAATTTTCTTTGGTCAATAATCCAAAGGATCCTCCTGGTTTACAAGTTCTCCTGGGAGATGAAATAATTTAAGACACACCTCGAAAAATGCTGTCAAAAAGAAAGAAAAGTGAATGCGATACAATGGGGTAAGACTTGAAGTCTAAGCCTATATCATGCCAGTAGGAGTGAAAAACATACAGTACCTATTTCTCTACTGTCATTGCAACAGTAGAATGATATCTGGCTATATCAATCAGAGTGCTGTGATCCGCCATCAGCTTGCAGAGCTAGCAGCGGAGTCGGACAGTGAGGAGGCTGGGGAGGACCATGGGCCAGTCCTGGAGTCTTGGGAAGGCCCGGACGAGGGCTCTGTGTTGGAGGCAGAGATGGGGCCAGGGCCATCTAGGAGTGATGTGCGAACTCCGGAGCCTCCAGAGTCAGACAGCAGAGAGGCAGAGGAACAGGAGGAGCCTGTTCCTAGGGCATGCATGTGCAGAGTTGCCAGAAGGCAAGAGCAGCTAAAGCAAAAAGGACAACTCGGGAGTAAGGCCGGGAGGGGCCAATCATAAGGCTTAAAAGAGCAGCAAAGGCTCTTTGGCTCTTTGTAGGAAAGCAACGTTGTTAAATCTGTTTTCCAGTCGGTGTCTCTTGTTTCTGAACTTCATGGGGCTTTGCTGAGAAAGGCCTTTGGCAGGATGCCAAAGAAAATAAAGGTTTGTGATAAGCCCGAAGGACTTTTTTGAAGGACTTGTTTTTGAATTAATTTGGACTAAGCTGGGAATGAAGTAATTCTCAACTGCTATAATAAAATAGTTTTGTTTGAGACTAATTGTGTCCTGTAATGACTAAGTGAGCCTAGGTCACAACATAGAGTGACTTAGTTCTTAATCAGAAAAACTGAGCAGAACATCATCTGCAAATCTGATAGAATGGATATCTGACTCTGGGAAGAGGAAAAGCCAACCATTAAGAAAGGAGAAAGGAGTTTCAGAAAAGGTTATTCAGTTGTGTGTGAGAGAAAAAGCATGAGAATGAAGGTGATTTTTTTGGTTATAAGTGACAATAGAGGGATAAACCCTGAGATGATTTCAAGATTATGCTAACTACCCTGTTTTCCCGAAAATAAGACCTCCCCGGATAATAAGCCCAATTGGGCTTTTGAGCACATGGGCCCCTCCCCTGAAAATAAGCCCTCCCCAAATATATTTAACTGCATGTGAAGCCAGTCCCCGCCATTTCCTCTGGTTAGGGTTAGGGAGACAGAGCTGGAAATCAGGTAAGATGGCAAGAGGAGCCCCATCTTGCTCCATGCTCCCCAAAATAATAAGACCTCCCCAAAAATAAGGCCAAGCGCTTATTTCAGGGTTCAAAAAATATAAAACAGGTCCTTATTTTCAAGGAAACACAGTATAATAATGCAGAATTCTTGGATATTCTTTAAATTCTAGCTGTTCCTTCTTCTTGACCAGACCAAATTGTTCATCATCAGTCTATCAAAAGCTTTTATCTTTTCAAATGCCCAGACAAATCTCCTCTGGGAATTACAAAATTTTGTAGAAACAAGGTGAATAAATTGAAAACGGTTGATAGTAATACCTTATCCTTTTACTCAGTTTGTGTTGTGACTCCGACTCCCGAGCCTGTCCTAACAGAGGGAGAGGACTCAGAAGGTGAAGGAGAGGATTTGGTAAGGCCTCCCTCTCCAGGACCCTCCTCTCTGGCAATGCCTCAGGTTTCCTCCAAAGGCCAAGAGATATGCCAGGAGCAAGGCACCTTGGAGCAGCCGCAGATAGAGAGTGAGGGGGATGAGTTTTGGCTGGATCCCAGACAGCATCGGAAGGATAAGCACGCATAGCAGAGAAAGAGGTGTGGGTGGGCCAGAGATTGAGCTGAGTCACTGGACCACACCCCACAAGGGATAAAAGGGGGTGTGTCGGCTATTCAGGCCTTGTGACGGACAAATTGAAAAGCTCGGAAGTCATATCGTGTTTCTAGAACCCTGTTAGAATCTCTTTTTGGATTTCTTCGGACTGGACTTTGACAATTCTTTGCTTTGTGGAATTAATTTGGTATATCGGACTGAGGAGAAAAAATCTCCCTTAGTGAGTAAAATCTCTTGGCAGGCAGTTCATGGTTTGCTGCCAAGTCTGTTATCTTAAAGAAATTCCTGACTGTTTGATTCATTAACTCCTGGCTGTCTGTTTGTGTGTGTGCGTGCGATGGGGACAAAACATCTTGCTTTGCTAACCTTCGTTCGTATAAACATTACCTTGCAAATTACTGTTCTATATTGGCCAGTTTCTGTTTTCTTTAATGATCTTCCAGTTTATTCTGGGAAGCCCACAAGCCAGACACAAAGGCAGTAGCTTTTGTTCCCACTGCAAATTCACTAAAGTTATTTAGGTATGATACCTTGGTGATTCTCTTTTGGAGGAGGCTATCAATATTTAGTTTCTTCTGTTAGCTTTCTCTTATCTGGGCTCTCTCCAGATATAGGGACTTCATTTCTCTGAATTCTCAATCATTCTCAGACTGGGCAATTGTAGGAATTGAAAGATACTCAGGCTCTTGAAAATGATTGATTTATAAAATTAGACGTGTTGTGAATAAAGCAACAGCAACAGCACTTATGGTGAGTGATGGTAGGGATTGCTTTTCAACGTCTGAAAAACCACAGGTTTTGTCCATTCTTACTGTAACCTGTTGTTCTAATACTGCTCCTGACAATTGCTTGTTTGTTGACTTCTACTTGTTCCTTAAAATATCTGAAAAGAAGATTCTGTGCAAATAAAGCAAAGATAGGCATGTGAACTCCTCTTGTGTTAAAAGAGGATCCCTGCTTGGATACTGATTACACATATAACTGAATTTATCCAAAGGAATGATTTTATTCTCCCATTAAGGCAGTGGTGGTTTGGACCGGTTCACAAGAACCGATAGTAAAACTGGTGGGAGGCTCCGCCCACTGACCTGGATGTCATCAGATGTCATCTGCGCATGCACAGAAGCATCTGTGCATGTGCAGAAGAGCGTGTACGAGCGTGAGCGAAGCAAGCTTGCGTGCACCAGCACAATGCAAACCGGTAGTAAAGGTAAGTAGAACTCATCCCTGCATTAAGGATTCTGCCAACATTCCAGAAAGTCTCGATGTTTGAAAGGAAAAAAAGGGTGATTTGGATTTGCAGCATATTATACTAAACACTTTAGATTGCATTTAATTTCTGACATGGTATGAGATCATTAATGTGGGTTGAACATACATAAAATTGTTTCATATTCGGAATTGCATTGACCTGACTGTCAAGAGAATTGTAGGATGTGCACATTAATCCACATGTGAACATGCATATGCATAAAACACACATGCATCATCAACTTCATGATTATGGTCTTTGAATAGGAGCTTTGTTTCCTTAAGATCTTCTGAATACTGGGATTGAACTTCTAAATTGTCATTTAGTGCAGCATAAATAAAGATGATTAAAGGCCTGGAGACTAAAACATATGAAGAATGGTTGTGTTGTGGCCCGCCAGTGGCCTGCGCGGATCGTGGCTGATCCCGATGACGAGGAGGCTGGTGTGGTGTCGCGCCAGCAGCCTGCGCAGCTGGCGCTCGCATTGGACAGCAAGGAGGCCAAAGAGGATGTGATGCCAGAGGCAGAGACTCAGCCAGGGCCTTCAGAACCTCCAGAGGCTCCTTCCAGTGGAGAGAGCGAAATAGAGGAGCCTCTCCTCAATGCTCGGGCATGCAGGGCTGCCAAAAGGCAGGAGTGGCTACTCAGGAGGAGGAGATCTACTCGAGAGTAGGGCTTGAGGATAATTGGCCACTCCCTTAGCCTATTTAAGTCGCACGCAGCTAGTGCTTTCTTGCTAGAAACAACATCTCATTACTACAGAGCATCTTGGAGAGCGAGCAACTTCTCATATCTGGTTTTCTGGGCTGGTTGCCAACCTTTGTCGGACTTTGTTCTTAATAACTTTGATAAGAACCCTTTGCACGGGAAGCCTGCATTCTTGAAAGAGGTTTGTTTGGAATTAAACAGTGTTTGTGAAGCTTGGTGTGTGTCACATTCTCTGGGAATCCGAAGCTGGGGCAGAACAGGTTGCAGGATTTGGCTCAGTGGTGGTATTTAACTGGTTTGTACCAGTTCGGGGGAACCGGTAGCGGCGATCTGTGGTTGGGGGTGGGGAGTGGGCCCGCTCACCTGCCCACTCACCCCAGCGCTATGTCATCCTATTTAGCCATGTTTTCTAAGCTCCACGCATGCTTGCAAGCCACACACACGATGAATACACACTCTCACATTTTTGGTGCGTGGAGAACCGGTGGTAAAATTATATGAAACCCATCTCTGATTTGGGTATGACTAGTCTAGAGAAAAGAAGGACTAGGTAGTATTCCAGTATTTGAGGGGCTGCCACAAAGAGGAAGGGGTCAACTTATTTTCTAAAGTACTAGAGGGCAAAACAAGAAACAATGGATGGAAATTAATCAAGGAGAGAAGAAACCTGGAATTAAGGAGAAATTTCCTAGCCGTGAGAACAATTAACCAGTGTCATGGCTTCAGAAGTTGTGGGTGCTTCATCACTGGAGTTTTTAAGAAGACACTTGTCCAAAATGGTAGGGTCTCCTGCGTGAGCAGGAGGTTGGACTAGATGAACTCCAAGGTCCCTTCCAGCTTGATTCTATTCAGAGATTCTGAAAGATTATTATGGCACTGGGCAGTTGCAAAAGTTTGTAAGGTTCCATAAGCAATCATATTTTTCTGGATTAGATCAGCACCCATTCTTTCTTGATGTCCTCATGAGCACAGCGTCGGCAGCAGAAGAAAATATTACCTAGAGATTCTAATAATGGAGTTTTGATTGAGCGACCACAGGTCATTCTCTTTTTTGATTTACTGCCTCCACACAGTGCATATTTGGACTTGCTACACAAGCATTAAACATACTTATCTGACATTTGTAGTGATTACTTAATGTTAAAGTATTTACCGTATAATTGGTAACAATTAATATAAGCTGCTGCTACGTTAAATTACATCATGTAATTTGCTACTTAGGGTGTTTTTTTTTTATTGTATTGAGTATTTATGAACTAAAATATAACAGCATTTGAAGGTCATGGCATTTTCTTGCTATTACACCATGGATAGATTTTTCATAGAAAATTATAAATCATGAAGTATTTCATTGCTTTTGAAAAGCAATAATTACATAATTGTATTAGATTGCTTCGTTGAGTAGGAGGTGAGGCTAAAAAAATGCCTCTTTGAAGACAGCTCTAACAAATATATTTAAACAAATGCTGAGGACAAGAGAATCTACAGATATTTTTCCAGCTCTGTTTAAAGACAAATATTGGAAATTTCTGTACCTTGGAAATATAATTAAGATCCTTCCTGGTTTCTGAGCTTGGTGGTTTTCTTGCAAACGTTTCCTTTACCAAACTAGATAATGTTAGTGCTAGAAAGGAGAAAACCACCAAGCTCAGAGAGAACCAAGGGCAGGGGTGAAATCCAGCAGGTTCTGACAGGTTCTGGAGAACCGGTAGCGGAAATTTTGAACAGTTCAGAGAACCGGTAGCGAAAATTTTGAGTAGTTCAGAGAACTGGCAAATACCACCTCTGGCTGGCCCCAGAGTGGGGTGGGAATGGAGATTTTGCAATATCCTTCCCCCAGGAGTGGGAAAGGAATGGGGATTTTGCAGTATCCTTTCCCTGGAATGGGGTGGGAATGGAGATTTTGCAGTATCCTTCCCCTGCCACACCCACCAAGCCACATCCACCAAGCCACACCACGCCCAAAAAGCTACACCCACAGAATCGGTAGTAAAAAAATTTGGATTTCACCACTGACCAAGGACAACACAATTCAACCATGAGTTACAATGTTTTTCTTCTGTTGGTACGTAATTAAGGACTGTTTCTACGTATGCAGTGACATATTTCTGATGTGATTGCACACAACAACATTCCCACAATCTCTGTACTCCAATTTTGTGAATCTACAAATTCCAAAATTCCTCAGTGGATTACTGATGGTCATACCAACAGAGAATTCTGGGACTCAAAGTCTAACCATATAGAGGGCACATTTTGGGGGAAGCTGGTACTGACAGCAAATAATAAAGTCCAACTGTAACTGTAGCCTAAGCAATCCAAATATAGAATGTAATATGTATTTTCAATATACTTAGTAAGTAAATGTTGATTTAATTTTATATGTAACTAGCTGATAACCCGGCATTGCCTGGGTATTTATTTATCCCAATCCTGTATTAGACAGGAAGAGCAAATTCACCCTGAGCCTTGATTTTGGCGAGAATTAAATTAGCTAAAAATGTTTTCCCTGTGCCCCCAGAAACATCAAATAAAATGATACCATCTTGTTGTTTTGCTGATCCATGATCATTCTTGTCCGTGATTTATACACTAAGCTGTTCGATGTTGTAGTTCTTTTCTTATATGTAATCTTCATGAAGTACGTCGTATCGGTCTCATAGTGGTGCAGGCAGGCTGATTTGCAGTAATATTTTATCATGGCCATCAGATCCTCAAGAATAATCAAAGCCTTGTTGAAAATATCTGGACCAAACATAATTTCTAACATTGGATTTTCCCCCTTACCAGAGGGAGCCCCCTTGTGAAGTATTGTGAAGCCATTAGCATGGCAACTCCACTGTGTATACAGAAGAAGCCATTTTAAGGCAGTCCAGTAGAAGCCATTTTAAGGCACAACAGACTGTATCTTAACAAAACACACACCCTGAGGGCTGTTAGAGGTGTCTTACCCCCACAGTATTTGTTTCCAGAGAGTAAATCATCTGTGTACCAAGTTTGGTTGAAATTGCTCAAGGCGTTCCAGAGTTATGCTGGAATACACACACACAAACACACAGCCATTTATATATATATATATATATATATATATATTACTAATCCCTTTTCTTCTGCCATAAACATACAGAAATAGCATCAGCTTTGTATCTTCCTAACCTTCATTTGATGACTGGGTATTTTAACATCCCTTTTTGCTTTGTTATGCAGATTTGACTCTCCTTTACCTGGAAAGTAAATGTGAACAATATGCATTAGCATTCATGATTAATGACTTGCAATGTAACTTTCACTCCTTTGTTTGAAACTAATGACCTAAATAATTTAAGCAAACTTGCAGAACTGAGGTTTGTATAGTTATTTTTATTACTGTGATGTAAGCAAGAACTAAGGAATAAGTGTGGAACTGAAAAATAATAGTGAGGAATGATGGTCAAATGTAATCAGTGTCACGCCACTTAAACTTCATGTTCCCCATAAGGCCCAATACTCTTTTGATCTCAGATCAATATATTGAAATACTCTATTGATCTCAGCATAATTATTGAATTTATAACTCTCTAACAGAAACAAAAGAGGACGCGGTGGCTCAGTGGCTAAAACGCCGAGCTTGTCGATTGAAAGGTCGGCAATTCAGCGGTCCGAATCCCTAGTGCTGCATAATGAGGTGACCTCCTGTTACTTGTCCCAGCTTCTGCCAACCTAGCAGTTCAAAAACACATAAGTAGAAAAATAGGGACCACCTTTGGTGGGAAGGTAACAGTGTTCTGTGTGCCTTTGCCATTTAGTCATGCCGGCCACATGACCATGGAGATGTCTTCGTTCAGCGAGGGGAACCTTTACCTTTACCTTTATCTTTAACAGAAACAAAACACTCTGTAATGATAAGTAAAGGAGTAAGAAGTTACTATCGAGTTGTTTACTTGCTTCTGATACTTCATGGCTCAAAGAACATCATTTCACCAGGATTGTCTGTCCATAACTGCTTCATTGACTTCTTATAAGCTCCTCATTTATAGAATTTTACCACCTTATTTTCTCCTGGATTCTTTTAAAATTACCTTTAGTTTTTCTAAGTAACAGATTTTCTTCAGTTATTCTTGCTTTCTTATTATGTTTTCAAAATACCTAAGGTTTTGCTTCCTTATTATTAGACCAATATTGAATACAGGAGGAAGAGGAGGAAGGGGGTGTTCTATAGATCAGCAGCCCCCAACCTTTTGGGCACCAGGGAGTAGTTCTATGGAGAGTGGTTTTTCCGTGGACTGGAAGGGGTGTGGTTTCACATGCTGCCTGCATCCCGCGGATGGGGTTTTGCTTGCTTGCGTGGCCCAGTTTCTGGCATGCTGTGGCCCAGTGCCGGTCCATGGACCAAGGGTTGGGGACCCCTGCTATAGAAGTAAGAACAAAAATACATTCCAACCTTCTAGAGAGAATTTTCTTTTCTTATCCATATATTTTTTTTGTAAAACTTTAGATATTTTCAGAGGCTGTGCTACATTTTTTAAAAAATGAAATGTCTCATTGTTTCTTAACAATGAAAATAATACTGATTGATGAATTAAACCAGGGGGAAGACATATTAAGAGAGTTGGAAGATATATTTGAAACGGAGGCAGGGGCCTCGGTAGAAATTTTAGAAACTAGGCAGTGGAAGAGGGTAGAGGTGGGAGGAAACTTAGATTGGACATCCAAGAAATAGATATAGATGGAGACTTGAGAAGAATGTCGGTAGCAAGTAAAAGAAAAAATATAGCAATTGAAGTATTGAAGTGGGCAAGAGACGATGAGTAGATGATTTTTTTTCTTTATTGTTGTTCTGATTTGCTTTTCCTTTTCCTCTCTTTTTTTTAACATCACAATTTTAGCATCACAATTAAAGTATGAAGCGGGAAAGAGATGATGGATGGATGATTCCTCTTTTCTGTTGCTGCTCTGAGTTGCTTTTCCCTCTCTCTGCCTCCCTATTCTTTTTTTTTTCCTTTTCTTTTTTTAGGCAGGTGACATGATTAGAAGTTAGGAAGGAAAGAAAAAGCTTCTTAATAAAGGGTGACATGATTAAAAGCTAGAATAAGTGATAGAAATAAAGGGAATATTAATGTGTACATTTTTATTTTATAAAATGAAAGTAATAATGAGAAATAGCTGGAATAATTGAATAATGATAGACTGTAACCTAATATAGATGTGTTTTATTAGAAATACATAAGTTGATTGAATGTAATAATAATATTTAATCTGATCAGTTTCATTTGTTTTGGAATGTATGGTGCCCAGGTGCCACACTGTTCATGCATCGATTTGACATTTTTATAAAAAATAAACAAAATAAAAAAAAACTTTAAAAAATGAAATGGATAATGAAAAAAAAAAGGATGAAGCAGTGAACAAGACAATGAAGATCCAGCAGGCCTGGTTCATATGATTTATTGTCCCACTGCAATTATTTGAAGTATCCTTGGTACAATTTGTTTAAATTTCTGATGAGCAAATTGGAGCTAGATCTTAGAAATATGACAACTGCAAACAGAATAGCATAAGGTTAAATCCAATGGTGTTTCGGTCATGTTGGCACATGCAGCACCTACTCAATGGTGTGCAGATAAAAATACATACCATGAACAAAATATTTCTTTCTGTTTTCTCTGATTTGATTCTCCAAGCTAACTTTAGCTTAAAAACTGTCTGGCAATAAAGCAGGGAATGGAGCCCTCACAGGTAAGAAAAATGACAATTTATTATCCAGGCGGTCCTGTTTCACTTTGGAATGTACACAAATAGGTTCCTATTGTTCATTGAATCTCTCTCCTTCCAATCCAATCTCCAAACTTGTCCACTGACTTTTATCTTCTGTTCTTTCCGTGATGTACAGGGAATTCTGCACTCACTGAGACCTCAGTTAACAGATGCCATTGTCATATGCAGATACCTCTTGAAATCTGAATAACTTGAATGTTTAGGGAAAAATGTTTTTGGTAATGGCAAGCAAGACCGAGGCTTTGCAACTGTACTAATCTTTCCCAAGTAGATTTTCTCAACCTAATATTCTTCAGATATATGACTCTGCTAATAAACATGCTTGCCGGAACAATGGAGAACGTAAGATAATACATTGGTAAAGAACCCAATTATGGAAAAGCAGCTTTACACTATTTGCATGTAATGAAGACATGCATTGCCTAATTGTCAATCAATCAGTAAGAGTGAAAAGTACTGTCTGTGGCCTCGTGATTAACTTGATCCTCATACCTAGAAGAAATCCTCTAATCTTGGATAAGGGGGTGTGATTCTTTAGTCAAGGGAGGCAAGCTAATGAGGACCAGAGGCATTATTTCCCATTTCATAATTTAATAAGGACCCAGAAATTATCTGTTGAAATTTGATCTGTAACTGGCATAACTAACTGTAACTAACTCAGAAGAAACCTGACTGTAACTAAATCAGAAGAAAGATTTATTGTTATCTAGGGCTTTCTTTCTTTCTTTCTTTCTTTCTTTCTTTCTTTCTTTCTTTCTTTCTTTCTTTCTTTCTTTCTTTCTTTCTTTCTTTCTTTCTGGTTTCAGGTTAACTGAAATCACTAAGGACATATTTCTTTGTGTGACATGCATGAATTTTTACTCTGTTACAGTAAAAATCTATTTTAACAGTGTATATGCATTCCTCTTCAAAATTCATCAATATAGGAATTTATGGCATGCAGCACACTGAGTTTCACAGGCATTGCTGCAGGGGTAACAAACTGTTCATGTCTCAAAATTATATTTTTTTCAAATTCCTTGCAGGAGTGGCTGCAAGTTCAAAATTTAGGCAATGAGGTGATGATATCACAGAGGTGAATGGGGGTAGTTTAAAATCAAACAAACACGTATCATCGAGTTAAGACTGGAGAAACATCTCCAGTTCTGATTAATGGTGGTCTTGGGGCAGTAATAGTGTTTAGACATTATGAAGTAATTCATTGTCACAATTCATGTAGTTTTATTTTGATTTATTAATCATAAACCACCAAGAAAAAAGCCCCAAGATCTAACTACAATTGTCAAAGATCACATCTAAATACGCTACCAAACCTCTGGCTATTTATATAGGTAATGAATCAGCATGTCATCTGGGTGTTAATGCTGAGGGAGGAAATTTATATTCTTTATAGAAGTGCGACTGTGAAGTGTTGCAGTTTGGAATACTGCTTGTTTATAAGATCAATGACCTCCCATTCGTTCAGTGATCCAAACCATCTTATAACTTATATATACACAAATAAGTAATATGTCATGGAGCGCCCTAGTTTTGCAATGTTACCTCCTAGGTTGAAGATCCTGATGAGAAAGCAGGTGTTAACCTAGGATTTAAAACTTAATGCATGCTTAATGAGCCAGGGAATAGGAGGAGGGGACAGGTTATTGCCAGTGGAAAAATCCTCTGCCTATCTTGAGTTAATAGCTACAACTTAATATTATATTCCTGAACTGAACGATTGATACGTTTTAGGTAGATTTTATTTATTTAATTTATTTAATTTGTCAAACATGTACGAGATAATAGGTATAAGTATAAACATGGACATGAGCACAGGAAATGAGTACAAATAAATGGGGACAGTAGGACAGGAACGGTAGACCCGCTGGTGCGCTTATGCACGCCCCCTTTATGGACCTCTTAGGAATGGGGTGAGTTCCACGGTATACAGTTTAAGGTTGAAGCTGTGGGGGTTTGAGGATGGAACAACGGAGTCAGATAGAGCATTCCAGGCATTGGCCAGTCTTGCTGAACTCATATTTTCTGCAATTGAGTTTGGAGCGGTTTACCTTGAGTTTGTATCTATTGTTTGCCCGTGTATTATTGCGGTTGAAGCTGAAATAGTCATTGACAGATAGGACGTTGTAGCAGACAATTTTGTGTACTATGCTTAGGTCAGATCGTAGGCGGCATAGTTCAAGGTTGTCCAAGCTCAAAATTTAAAGTCTGGTGGCATAAGGAATTCTATTGTGAGCAGAGGAGTGGAGTACTCTTCTCGTGAAATACCTCTGGACCTGTTCAATTGTATTAATGTCCGATATACAGTGTGGATTCCAGGCAGAAGAGCTGTATTTGAGGGTTGGTCTGGCAAAGGTTTTGAATGCCCTAGTTTGCAGTACAGTGTTACAAGTATATTTAACAGTTGGCTTGTCCAGATCACTGGTATGGCCAGATCCTAAAAGTTGGCCTTCAATGGGCCAAGTCTAGTCTGTTCTGAATCAGAAGTATCTGTGTGTGTGTGTGTGCACGCCAGTGGTGGGTTGCTCCCAGTTCGCACTGGTTCGCAAGAACCGGTAGTAAAAATTTGTAGTAGTTCAGAGAACTGGTAATAACATTGGCTGGCTATGCCCCCAAACCGGTCCCTGGCCTGGTCACTGCTCGCTTACCCTGTCCACCTCATCAGAGGCTTTTTTTTTTTTAACTTTTAAAAGCATTTTTTCTATAACCTCTTTGGCCAAAAAAATGCTTTTAAAAGTAAAAAAAAAAAGCCTCTGATGATTGCGCAGCTCAGCTGGGATCGTCAGAGGCTTTAAAAACCTCCGTCAAAGAGGTTGTAGAAAAAAAAATGCCCTTAAAAGCCTCTGGTGATCCCAGCTGAGTTGCCTGATCGTCAGAGGCTTTTAAAAGCATTTTTTCCCTGCAACCTCTTAAGGTTGTAGAAAAAAATGCTTTTAAAAGTAAAAAAAAAAAAGGTAGGCCACGCCCACCCAGTCACATTACCCCCACAAGCCACACCCACAAAATAAGCCATGCCCACAGAATGGTAGTAAAAAATTTTAGAATCCACCCCTGGTGCGCGCGCACCCATGACCCAGCTTCTTTGTCATTAGGCTAATTATGAACTCAGTTCTCAGGCAAATGTATAGTTTATGCCTAAATTAAAATGCCTAATTTAAGATTATATTATGAAGCAGCGGTTTTATCACAAATCAGTGATTGGTTTAATTTAACTGAGAGGAGAATTTTGAATTTAGAAGGTTATGATTTGTTATATGGATGGCATGCCTATTTGTTATATGACAAAAAAGTGGATAAAGTATTTAAGGTTCATATATTAAGAAATGCTTTGTTAAGGGTTTGGAAAAAATATCAATATAAGTTAAATTATAAGATACCTTTATGGGCAAATCCTAGACATGCAATAGAAAATATAAGTATAGAACAAAAACAGGAGGTGATTACTTATAAAGAGCTTCTTATTATGGAAAGGGGGGTAATGTATTTGAAATCTTTAGATACACTGAGAGAAGAAGGTATAATTTATACATGGTTTCAGTATGGTCAACTTCAAGCTAGATGGAAGGAAGATCAAAAAACTGGCTTTGTGCAAAATGAAGAGAATTTGGTAAAACAAATTAGAGATCAAAAACAAATGCATATTAAAAGGTTGTATAATGCTTTATTGGAAATAGATTCTGAGACAGAATTGGTTAAAGACTGTATGATTAAATGGGCACAAAATTTTCAAGAGCCAGTAATGATGGAAACTTGGGAAAAGATTTGGATTAGAAATGTGAAGTTTACACAAGCACAAAATTTAAGAGAAAATTTTTATAAAATGTTTTATAGATGGCATTTAGATCCTAAAAAATTATCATGTATGTATTCTAATGTGCAAGCTAAATGTTGGAGATGTGACTGTGATGATGCAACTTATTATCATATATGGTGGACTTGTAGAAAAATCAAAGCATTTTGGATAAAGATTTGGTGGGTGATCCAGAATATTCTCAAAAAGAGACTGAAATTTACTCCACAGTTGTTCTTATTGGGTATAACTACGGACTGTACAGTTGCAGAGACTAAATTGATTTTGAACTTGATAACAGCAGCAAGATTGTTGGTAGCACAATACTGGAAGAAGGACTTTTTGCCTACTATTGGTGAATGGATACTGAAAGTAACTAATTTAGCTGAAATGGCTAAAATTTCAGCATATCTGAAGGATCACACACAAGAAAGGTACATACAGGACTGGAGAAGATGGATTGATTATATACAAAATAAGTATCAGACCAAAAAATATCAAATAGCTTATGAATGATTTCTTTTATTTGTATAAGCGTTATATAAGTGACATTAGAAGTATTATGTTTAAGAAATGGGATTTTATATATGGGGGGTTAAGAATTTTTTTTTTTAGGGATGTTAGTTTAATGATTGGTTATGCAATTTAGATTATTGTTAGAGATCAATAGAAATACCTTGTGTTCTGCTCTGGGAAGTCGGGGAGGGGGAGGGGGGGTTGTGGGGGGTGATGGGGGGTTGTGGGGAAAATATGTTTGTTTTTTTAAAACTTTTTCAATAAAAAAAAAAAAATTTCCGCTAAAAAAAAAAAAAAAAAAAGTAAAAAAAAAAAGCCTCTGATGATTGCGCAGCTCAGCTGGGATCGTCAGAGGCTTTAAAAACCTCCGTCAAAGAGGTTGTAGAAAAAAAAATGCCCTTAAAAGCCTCTGGTGATCCCAGCTGAGTTGCCTGATCGTCAGAGGCTTTTAAAAGCATTTTTTCCCTGCAACCTCTTAAGGTTGTAGAAAAAAATGCTTTTAAAAGTAAAAAAAAAAAAGGTAGGCCACGCCCACCCAGTCACATTACCCCCACAAGCCACACCCACAAAATAAGCCATGCCCACAGAATGGTAGTAAAAAATTTTAGAATCCACCCCTGGTGCGCGCGCACCCATGACCCAGCTTCTTTGTCATTAGGCTAATTATGAACTCAGTTCTCAGGCAAATGTATAGTTTATAGTGCACAAGGAATGCAGAAAATTTGTTTGAATCACAATCATATTTCTTATGAAAGCTATTAGTCAACATCAGAAGGCTGCAGCTGGAGCTGCATCTGCTCTGGCCACCAATGGCTTGGATCAGTATTGATTAGGTTCTATCAGTAGTAAATTCTGCCTCACCTTGTAAACAATGCTGCTGGCATTTAGGGGAGGGGCATAAGAATGTCCTGTGTGCCCAATTTACATTTCGATTCTGCAACTGAATCTACTCTAATGGTAAGATTATAGGTACTCGCAAGGATGCAATTACATAGAGCCTGATGAACTCTGTGTGATCTTTGATGGCCAGCTACAAAGCAGCCATCCAATGCCAAGTCAGCCTTGCTTTCAGTGACTGTCTGTTAATCATCTTGACTATCATTGAGCTTTTTAGAACTTGAGAAGGCAACTTTAGTTTCTGTACTGCTTCTACATCTATTAAATTAGTGGTTGCCCCCCCCCCAAGTCTACAGAAACAGGAAGTTCCATTTTTTGCCTGCAATCCAAAGTAATAATAATAATAGGAATATTTAAGAATGCCTGCTGTTGGCTGACATTTGAGCTGTCCTCAAATGGTGGAGGGCCCCTCTTCAGAGCTCCTGGAGGAGGGAGGAGACTGGTAAAATTTCCCTGGTGTGCTGATTCAAAGCAAGTTGGACACTTGCTAGCTATACGCTGGGTTGGTTTAAAAGTTTTATCTCGTTTATCTCCGTGACCAACATTAGCACTTTTATCTGGCTATGTGCCCTGCAGTAAAAACATAGCTCTAATCTCTTCTTCCTTGCTTATTTCAAGATAGAGATCTCTTCTTTAAAAAAAAAAAACGTACATAAAACCATCTTCAATTGCAAACAGCTTGTCGGTTGGTTACAAGTCTTTTTTTGCACCGTTCACCACATTCATAGTTTACAATTTACAGTTTACCTAGATTCTCATATCATCAACTTAATATATATCTATATATTGTTATTCTCATTAATCATTTATTTGAATATGACTATTTCTTCCCTCATTATCATTCAAAGCATTCTAAAATTTGAGTTAATTTTTATTATAACATTTATTTCAACCTCCTGAATCTATCCAATAATCATACATCTATATGTTATATTTCACATAGTTCTTCAATTCTTATATTGTAAAAATCTCTATTATATTTCATTTCCATATTTTTTTATCTAACCATTGATAAAATAGGTCCCATATCTTATAGTATTATTGATCTTCTTGTTCTCTAATTTCAAATGTCAATTTGCTCATTTCAGCACATTCCATTATTTTCTTAATAACTTCGTCCTGCGTTGGTATTTTCTCATTTTTCCAATTTTTAGCAAACACAATCCTAGCTGCTGTTAATACATTCACAATCAAATATCTCAATTCTTTATTATATATTTCAGGTATAATCCCCAATAAAAAAATCTCTGGTTTAAAATCTATGTGTTTTTTTGTCATTTTTTCCAACCATGTGTAGATTTTAGTCCAGTATCTTTCGGCAAGATAGAGATCTCTTGATTGTTCTGATTTGCACGGATTCTCCCATACTGGATTCTGAGAAGGATATAAGGACAATTGTAAGTTCTTTTCCTCTTACTATTCCTTCCCTTCTAGTCAGGCATCTCTTACTACACAGTGTTGATTCAGCTCTTTCAAAGTACTTGGGTGCCTTTCCTCACCAGTTCATCTTTTAGTCCTTGGTGGCCCGCCCTTTGAACTGTTCAGTTAAGGCTAAGTAATTTATTTATTTATTATATTTCTATACCGCCTTTCTCCCGTAGGACTCAAGCCAAGAAAAATATAGACACACAAACATCATAAAATTGCTAATTAAAATTATTACTTAGTTTGGCCAATTAAATAAAACCCAGAATTAGATAACATTTTAAAAAATCATTCACATGTTCATATGTTTAGCCCCGCCTGTTGGAACATCAGGGTCTTGAGGGCACGGCGGAAAGCACGGAGATCAGGGATATTCCGTATCTCCGGGGGCAGTTCATTCCAAAGGGTTGGAGCCCTCACAGAGAAGGCCCTCCCCCTGGGAGTCACCAGTCGGCATAATTTGACTGATGGTATCCTGAGTAGTCCCTCCCTGTGAGAACGAACTGGTCGGTGGGAGGCTATTGGTGGCAAAAGATGGTTTCGTAGTTCCAGCCTACATCACAGCAAATAATTTAAAATCTGAAATATATGACCTTAGTCTTCTCTGTCCTTCCTTTAGATCTCTCAAGTAGCACTGATTCTCTGTATGGGATCACCAAAGTGTCCTGTTGAAAGAAATATCCCTCTGGGTTCAGTTCCAAGTGGGAAGAAAAACACTGGAAACATGGTGGCTGATTGGAAAGATGGTTTTTAATGGTGGAGAGGGCCACATGTTGGAGGTCCTGAACAAAAGCACATGGGAGAGAGAGAGAAAGAGAGAGATTTATACCCTCTGTTCAGCTTTGGAATTTGAACTTGTACTCTGATTGGTTGTCAGACTCCCAGGGGGCGGGGGTCTTAGCTAACTTTGTAGGCTGTCTGTGTCCGAGGCTTGGTTGAGCCTTGCTGGGTGATGCAATCTTCCCAGGTGCCATGCGGTGAGATGGGTAGAGGGCTAATCCTATCATGTCCTGAGGGCCATGTCTTAATCCCATCACCTTGGAGTTGAAGGGTGGGGGGGGCAGGGAGCTGCAGGAAGCTGCTTTGTCTTTAAAAACATGTTTCTCCTCTTCCCATCCAGGAAAAATATATTCTGCCTTATTAATATTTCCCAGAATATTTCATTCTTATCGGAGTGGGGGAGGGGGTCGGTGCTAACTTCCTACAGTCCTTTGAGTTTTAACATGAAGTCTTGATAGTTGCACCGGATCATTCCCCTGAGTGAATGGTATTGCCCACTTAGCTACTACTTCCTTCAGCAAACTCAGCACAAAAATTGCTTGAGTGCTGAATGTCTGGAACTGATCCTGGATTCTCTTTGAAATTCTCTGGTAAACTCTCATAGAAATGCAAGAGCATTTCTGAGCTGTATTTGTTGTGCTGCCATGGATCCGGCCCCAGCATGAAATTAGTTTTAGCATGGCACTCTGCAGATTGGTCATTTGTGCATCTATTTGCTGATGGTGTTGCAATAAGCCTGGATAGCTCTGCAGACAAAAGCACTGTAATTTAACACCAGCTGTCTGCAATTAAAGTAAGTTCGAATTTTGCCAGGCTCAAGGTTGACTCAGCCTTCCATCCTTTCTAAGGTAGGTAAATTGAGGACCCAGTTTGTGGGGGCAATAAGCTGACTTTGTATAAAATATACAAAATATGAAGGCTATTGCTTAACGCACTGTAAGCCGCCCTGAGTCTCAGGAGAATGGCGGCATATAAATCAAATTAAAAAAAAACAAAACAAAACTCTACTGCTAAATGCTTGGAAGATTGCAAAGTTCCATGAAGGTGAGAGGCCATTCCTAAAATCCCTCTCCTTGGAAGAGAGTAGAAGACTTGCAAGGTTGATGTTATCAAGCCCACCCCCACCCGCAACCCGCAGTCGCCGCTACCGGTTTGCCCAAACTGGTCCAAACCGGTTGAATACCACCTCTGGATGTTATCCTTACCACGTAGACCAGACAGGAACACGACCAGATAAACAAGTTAATGTAGCTTTATTTTAAAGCTACATTAACTGAATCTTGCTAGTCTAATAGTACAATCCAGTCCCTTGTTAAGAAGTTACAGAAATCAAATAAATAAACAGCGAATTGAGCTGTAAAGGAGAACCAACCCCTTTACAATCCAAAAAACTAAGGTCCGTTCTGAGCCTCTTGGACTAACTCACTATCCAGTTTGAGCTATGTTCTTGCTTATCTGACCATTGTCCAGTCAGTATCCCTTTGCACTGTCTCCCATGGCCACATACCACAGAACTCAGGGTTTTGTGTCGGACAATTACATGATATTATTTCTTTCTTATGGCTTTTCAATTCATCTCCCTAATGGAACAGCAGGGAGATAAATGTGTGAAGAAATAGAAGTAAATAGAAGTAGAAGCTCCTAATAGTTATGCATTTAGATTCATTTTCTTTTGTGCAGGGAGATGGAGGTATGAGGAAGATGTTTCTCCCCTTTAGCTTGTAGGATAATTTGCATCATTTTTTCTCTTATGAGCATAGCTGTTTCTTAGCAAGGATGCAAAATGTGCAGCTAGAGTAGTATACTAAATTAGGGTTTCTTTTGGAGTATGTGAAGGTGCAAAATGCCTGTGTTGTGAGAAACCAAATGAACGTAGACATTCCAATCATGGTCGTACTGTATACATTGTCTGTTATTCTTATTAATAAGCTAATCAGAAATGAGTCCAATTTCTGTTACTTTGAAGTGCCCAGTTAATCAGCTACAAAGTGGTAAGATATAATGTTGTTATTATAATTGGTTTTCTTCCTCTGATTTAGCAGCTCTGAGAGGCCAGCCCCAGAGATAGTCCATATTAAAGCAAATGAACTAAAAAAAAAAACTCAAAATAACAAATATTTTTGCAAGTTTGAAGAACTCTATTACAATTCATTTTGTTTCAGATGATATTGTGTCACAACAGTCTGCTAAATAACAATTTGTATTGATATATCACTATTTTGTTGATATGGAGTAATTTAAAGATATTGTTAAAAAAATACAATTATAGTTATAATTTTCTACATAATGCAGAAAGGTAGCAATAGACTAGCCCCATGATGGCGAACCTATGGCACACGTGCCAGAGGTGGCATGCAGCGCCCTCTCTGTGGGCACACAAACCGTCACCCCAGTTCAGGTCTGCTGCGCATGTGCGCGCACCTCCCGCTGGCTAGTTAGTCTTTGGTTCTCTGCTATGCATGTGGGGGGGCGCATGTGGGGGGACGTGCAGAGTACATGAGGGTGAGCACATGTGGGAGTACATGTGGAGTACACGAGGGTAGGTGCATGTTCAGGTCTGCCGCACATGTGCACGCACCTCCCGCTGGCTAGCTAGTCTTTGGTTCTCTGCAATGCATGTGGGGGGGGTGCATGTGGGGGAATATGCGATGTACATGAGGGTGGGCACATGTGGGGGTACATGTGGGATACATGAGGGTGGGCGCATGTGGGGGGACATGCGGGTATATGCCCTTTGGCTGTGCCTGTCTGGCCCGTGGTGTTGATGATATCAGCAGTGGAGGGGCAGGTAGGGCATCAGTGGTGGTGGTGAACAGCGTCTGCATTGACTTTTCACAACAGTCCCAATTTCTTATGTGACCCCTTAAGAAAATTAATTACCCACCTTTGGTCTAGAATATTAACCAATATGTCCTTGTAAACTCTTGTTTCTTTAAATTAAAAAAAAAAAATCCCTATTTTGTTACTTATTTTTGCAATCATATTTTACCTATGCATCCTACTCTACTGAAATCAGTGAGCATTGTACCACTAAGGACCATCACAGACATTTCTCTTCCAGAGGTGTTTATCTGCATATTTTAATTATGAATTTAGAATATTTATAAGCCTGGCTCAATCTTAGACAGATGTATAGTAATACATGAATCAATCACTACCTAATTGGATTACTATAACGTGGATACTTGGACATGACCTGAAAGTTGAAAATGATTAAAAATACTGCAGCAAATTTGCTGGCTAGTCAACCTGACCATAAAATATCAATAAAGTTGTATTAAAGTTTATATTAAACCTGTTGTCAATCAGCTTCAGGACCCAACTGAGACAATGGTTTCCTCCCTTCCAAATTCTACATAATGCAGTACAAATAAATAAACAAACAACTGAATAAATAATAAATCAAAGCCTTCTAGAACAGTAGACACAAATCGGCATAATTTGGGCAATTTTTGACAGTCTATAGGCTGATTAGAATTCTCCATGCTTACCTTGCTGTCCAAAGAATGTTCACTCTCATGGATGGTGACAAATTATCTACAATTTCACTAAAACATTTGCCTTCTAGTTTGATCAAATATGATTATAGCAGTTTTCAAGTATTGTTGGAGTTTTCAAGTCTTTTAGAAGCTGTAGCATTGAACATTTAAAACAGTTTTCAAGAATAGTGGGAGTCCTTTCTCATGCAAGGTGAGAAAGCTTTGTACCCAAATTATGCCACTTATTTAAAAAATGATCACAAGCACTTTTGTCTGTATGGTCTGGTCTGTTCATTTGGTATTTTCCATATTATATCTCTTGGTATTAAAATTTGTTTCAATCATCTAAACTTGCCATCACATTAAAAATTTCATGAGGAATTAGTGGTTGATCTGTAGTTTAAAAGAGCAGAATGTGGGTTACTATGCCTCAAACCTTAACACTGCTTCTTCAGCTTTCCAGTTTGCTTGGAGAGAGAGCAAGTGTTAATGTGGTAAGCATAAAAGTTTAAAAATCTCTTGCATATTCTTATCATGATCTGAATGGTGTTATTAGTCATAACAACCCTGAAAATCTAGTTTGCACTGTGAAAACAACACTAGGCATAGAGTGAAATAGTTATCATTTAAGAAATGTTGGTATTTACATCGGTGGTGGGTTCCAACCGGCTTTACTACTGGTTCTCTTCGTGCACGTGTTTTGCGCGCGATCGCCACACGCATGCACGCCAAACTTGCGCTCGGCGCAAGTGTGTTAAGAATCTGCCCAGCTGAGGTGCGGCAATCCACTCTGCTGCACCTATCAGCTGGGCTAAAAAAGAAGAAATAAAAGGTAGGAATAACGCGGGGATGGGTGGGAGGACCCAGCTTCTGGACAAAGAGAGCCGGTTCGGTGGTGTGATATCGTCACCGCTACCAGCTCGGCCGAACCGGGCCAAACCGGGAGAAGCCCACCACTGATTTACATGCATATAGGTCACCTATGGTGAGGCATTTTTTCTTGATTTGTGTATATTATTTTTTTTATTATTCTAGGAAAAAAAGACAACTTGTGCCACCATGAACTCCTTCCAAAGTAACAACACTGGTCCAAGCATCTTTAATAGTAACTAATATTAGCTTATTAGTGTGATAAATTAGCAACACCAGTACACAGAGGTGGGCTTCAAAAATTTTAGCAAGGTTAGTCTGCCCAGTTGCTGGGTGGGCGTGGACATGGTGGGTGTGGCCTAGTCTGCTGCACCAAGGTGTGGGGGGGCTATTGCGCCCCCCACCCCCACTGTGGACAGTTGACAATTCCATCAGTATCATTCCTGACTATAATAATATTCAAATCCTGTAGCTCTAATATTTTCAAATGAAGATCTTAGGAATGCTGGTTATCCTGAAATTCAGCAACAGGAAGGGAAACATCTATAGAGCCTGTTATCAGTTTGGCACCCTGATGTGTTATGGGAAATTGCCAAAACCCTCTTTAGTTTTGGGAAGACATATTTTTCATATGTTATAGCCTCACTGAGCCTTTTCAAATGAATTCCATTTTATATTTTACCATGTTTCTTGAACAATGTCTGAGATGTGCATTAATAAAACAGTTGTCATATCCCTTCGTCATTTAAATTCCTTCCTAGTTTCATTCATTAAGGGAATAGGCACCCTTCCAAGGTTAGTATACTGTATAGAATGCATCATGCTATTACCCGATATCCATTGAATATCCAGATTCCACTTAGTTTTGCCTATTACTTTCATTATCCTAATTGGGCTTATAGCTCCATGAAGTAATTGCCCTGTCCCATATACTTATATATCTACATCCATTCATCTGTATGCTGTCCATATTAAAACAAACTGGGTTCCTTTTAGCATGTACACATAGAAAATTTCCATATAATCCAAATTCCAACCAGGATAGTATAGAATAGTTTCCACTTTCAATAAACTGCATTTAGTAAACATCTCTTCCAAAATGAACACTACAACTATACTGAAATTAACATTTAGATCATTAATTTGGAAATTAATTCTTAGTGGAGATTTGATTACAAACAAATAATCTAATGTAACTGATCTGGACTTTAGTGACCCTTTTGAGGTGGCGCTGGGATAAAATGTAAAATCTGTTACTACCGGTTCTGTGGGCGTGACTTGTGGGATAATGTGACTGGGTGGGCGTGGCCAACTTTCTTTTTTTTTTTTTTTTTAACTTTTCAAAGCATTTTTTCTAATCCTTTGAAAAGCCTCTCTGCCGATCAGGAACTCAGCTGGGATCGTCAGAGAGGCTCTTTAAGAAATGCCTCTCTGCTGATCAGGGAACTCAGCTGGGATCGTCAGAGACTTTTCAAAGCATTTTTTTTTACCACCTCTTTGGCCAAGAGGCTGCAGGAAAAAATGCTTTGAAAAGCCTCTGATGATCCCAGCTGAGCCGTGCGATCATCAGAGGAATTTTTTTTTTACTTTTAAAAGCATTTTTTCATCGGAAGAGATTGTAGAAAAAATGCTTTTAAAAGTAAAAAAAAAGCGCCTCTGATGATCGTGCAGCTCAGCTGGGCATGGGGGGGGTGCAGGAACTTTTGCTACCAGTTCTCCGAACCACCCGCTGCCATCGCTACCAGATTGGGCGAACCGGGAGCATTTCACCCCTGGGTGGCACTAATTAAAAACTTGTCTCCATAACCATTTCTGTGCAGCATGCAAGAGTGAAGAATTCTATGCTGTGTTCCTCCTGGCTGGATCCAGAGGTAGACTGTTGCCGATTTAGACCGATTCACCCCAACCATTTGTTCCAATTTTGCGTGGTTCGGAGAAGTGGAAAATTGGACCATTAGCTGGCCCTGCTCCGCCCTGTTTTTCGGACCATTTTCAGGTTGTTTTTTGGGCTGTTTTCAGGCCATTTTTGGTCTGTTTTTGGCCATTTTCAGGCCATTTTTTGGGCCGTTTTCAGGCTGTTTTTCAGTCCAAAAACAGCCCAAAAAATATCCTGAAAAAGGCAAAAAAACAGGCTGTTTTGGGGGGCATTTTTCGGGCTGGTTTTTGGGCCAGTTTTTGGGCTATATTCAGGAAATTTTTGGACTGAAAAATGGTTTGAAAAGGCCCAAAAAACCAGCCTGAAAAACAGCCAAAATACAGACCATTTGTCAGGCCATTGTCAGGCCATTTTCCAGATCAAAATCAGCCCGAAAATCAGCCTAAAAATGTCCCAAAAAACAGCCTGAAAAAGGCTCAAAAAAGCTTCAAGAGGAAGAGAAGCCAGGTGAGCTGGACCCAGACGTGTCCCGGGTCCCCTCGTTCCAGAAGTAGCAACCTCACACTCTTCCCCTCTCTGCTAGCCCCTTCTTCTCACGGGATCGCCCAGCAATGGAGACAGAGAGAGAGAAGGGAACGGCATTTCTGTGTGCTCCCGTTTCTGTGTGGCACTCTCTCCTGAATGCTAGTGGCCGTCGCTGCCCCCTTCTTCCTCTCCGTCTCCGCTGCTGGGCGATACTGTGCAAAGAAGGGGGCTAGCAGAGAGTGGAAAGTGCGAGGTTGCTGCTTCTGGGACGAAGGAACCTGGGACACATCTGGGTCTGGCTCACCTGGCTTCTCTTCCCTGCCCTGGAGACCCCTGGATTCCCTCCCCAACCCTGCCTGTCCCATACAAGTACTACCCACACAAGTGACCATAGAGTTGGCCACAGCCAGTCAGTCACATGATCCCCCCCCCCACGCCATGCCCATCCAGCCAGTCATTAGAGAAGCGATTGTTAAAAAATTTGCAGCCCACCACTGACTGGGTCAATATCTTTTATATTGTTGATTTTCCTACATCCTGTAAAGGCAGAAGAAAAAACAGGCTTGCTTTTTATTTGATATTTCTAGGGTATCTAGATTGCTTGTCATGGGCATTTTTCCATTCTTCTTTCTACTTTTTTAAAAATGCTGGTGGTTGCTACATCTTATTTCATGTGAAAAAGGGGTCACCGTGTTTTTCACTGTCTCTGTTCTCTAACATTTGATGGCTTTGTGAAGACTTAGGTCATCAGTTAACTGCATTCTCTCAAATAATCCCTTGTCTGAAATCTCAGAGTTATTCTTGATTCCTTGAACAAACTCGGTTTGAGTTCATAGAGTTTCAAACAGAACATTTTTACTGTCTCTTTTGGCTCCTATATCTTTGATAAAATCAAGCCTGTTCCTATACATTCTTTTTAGTGATAACACTTTCTTATCAAATCAAAGGATCAAAGGCAAAGGATTTATTAACTTCCTTTTCTTATTCTTCTTACATTCTTATATTCTACCTATATCTATATTTGTAACCTATATCTATATCTAGAGTCTCTATCTGTCTGTCTGCCTGTCTATCATCTATCTATCCTATCTATCTATCTATCTATCTATCTATCTATCTATCTATCTATCTATCTATCATCTATCTATCTATCTATCTATCTATCTATCTATCTATCTATCATCTAATGTTCTTATATTCTTGAGGGAATATACGGGGAACTTAGCTGGCAGGTATAGCCGGCACCCCAGGAGATAGGCTCAGGATCCAGATGGATCTTGACCTATAGTGGGTTTCACTTACCTTTGCTACCGGTTTGGAATTGTGAGCGTGCGCATGCATGCGCTTCCTTTGCTCATGTGTGGCACTTTTGCGCATGTGCAGAACCTTCTGTGCATGCGCAGAGCATTCATGATGATGTCTTGGTGGGTGGACAGAGCCTGACGCTGCCACTACAGGTTTGCCTGAACCGGGGTGAACCGGTAGAAACCCACAACTAATCTCGACAGACTTGAACACTGGGTCCTATCTAAGAAAATGAAATTCAATGTAGACAAAAGTAAGGTATTACACTTAGGCAAGAAAAATCAACGGTACAGGTACAGACCAGGTCAAACTTGGCTCAATGTCAGTAACTGTGAGAGGGATCTTGGAGTCCAAGTGGACAATCACTTAAAAATGAACCAGCAGTTTGTGGCAGCAATCAAAAAAGCCAATATATTCCTAGGTTGTATTAACAGAGGGACAGAATCAAGATCACTTGAAGTATTAGTACTGCTTTCCAAAGCCTTAGTACGACCACACTTTTATTGTTGGAGCAATGTGATGGCAATGTGATCTGATGGCAGATTTATCTTTGTCCCTCTGTCATCAGTTCCTGCCCTGGTGACTTTGACATTGTCTTACATTGTCCACTTTTGACCTATTCAATCAGTCTACTGTGGAGCCCATTGGCGAAAGAATTTTGGATGGTGGTTTCCAGAAGGAAAACCTTCTCTGCCATTGCCCCCACCCAATGGAACATCTTGTCCCCTGTGGTGAGACTAGGCCCTACTCTTCTGGCGTTATGAAAGAATGTTAAGACTGGGCTCTGCCAACCAGCATTAGGATCCAATAATGGCAGTGGTTGATGGCTTGAGACCACTCTCCATTTTTCAACTTTCTTTCTTTCTATAGGATTGTGATGGCAAACCTATGGATGGCACGTGGAGCCATATCGGTGGGCACAGGAGCATTGCCCTAGCTCAGCTCCAGCTGATTTTCGAGCCTTCCAGGCCCACCAGAAGTTGGGAAACAGGCTCTTTCTGGCCTCTGGTGAAGGGGTGAAGGCCGTTTTCGCCCTCCCCAGGTTCTTAGAAAGCCTCTGGACCCTGGGGAGAGCGAAAAATGGGCCTTCTGGTCCCACCGGAAGTTGGGAAATGGGCTGTTTCCAGCCTCTGGAGGGCCTTCAGGGGAGTGGGGAAGGCCATTTTTGCCCTCCCCAGGCTCCAAGAAAGCCTCTGGAGCCTGGGGAGGGCATACTGTGCTATCACCTGCCAAAAGTGGGGGTAGCGCGCGGGGGGTGTCGCGCACATGCATGCATAGGGGGACGGGGCACATTGAATTATGGGTGTGGGAACACGCACACGTGACCCCTCCAACGTTCCCCCCCGCTTTTGGCACGCAACAGCAAAAGAGTTAGCCATCACTGCTATAGGATGTTATGGATTTTACTTGTAAATTGTGCAGAATCACTTACATAGTGAGATGGGCAGCATATAAATTTGATAAACACACAAACAAGCAATAAATAAATAATCCTTTCCTGCACTGGGAAAACAATACGATTACAGAATTAATTCATAAAATCAAAGCAACTTTCCCCACCTGTGATGTATTGGATGAAACATTCTACATTTACAAATCATAGAGATGAATGAGAAAATAAACATACTATTTCCCTTTCCCCCCACCTCAGTGCTGGTAAGTTACTCGTAAAATGTTCAATTTTAATACAATTTGTGCTGTTACTAGTTCTTTTATATTACAGTGAAGAGGAAGAAGTTTTTAATTACTCACATTGAAAAGGCTTAACCTTTTAATCTGCTCAGATGCCATAACTATTACTTGATGTTAAAGGATGAGATTCATAAACTAGAGAATGACAGTTCTATATTAAAATGCAAGATAAAGCATAGTTTTTGATGTAAATGTTACACTGCATTTCATATTTACCAAAGGAACATTAGATTCATTACAGTAGGTCTCACTAGCATTATATCAAGCAATATAATTTGATGCTATATAAACCTCTTTAAAGTTAAAGAGTGGAACTACCATCTCAGGGTTTTTTCCTATATTTTATTCCCTTTTTTTTTTTTTTTTTTTTTTGCATCCAGACAAAATGCCCAATTGCTTTAGAGATGCATCTCTGTAGGACAACATGCTGTTACTGTTGGAAAGAAAATAACTCTTGTGGTCATATCGGCTGCTGTTTTGAAGATAAGAAATATTTCCCTAAAGGTGTAGCTTGTTGCTTTTATTTCCAGTAATTACACTGAGAACTGTAATCTTGAAACAGATTTATGGGCCAACCCAGCAAATGCCACCTATATATTGGGAATGGAGAGAAAGGGGTTTGACTTCATGCATTTTCTGAATACATTTGTTTTTTTAAATGGCCTCTTTTAACTCCTACTCATTACTTGGAAGATGGCCTCTTCTTTACTGTTTCCATAGGGATCAGAACCAAAATAGTCTGGAAAAGATAGCCAAGGTCACCTCTTGGCTTTCTAAATCGCTGAGATAGTTAACCAAGGACTTGATGTGGTCCCCAGGCGGCAATTTAGCCATCTCCACTTTGCACTATATTATAATTACATTAATGATGTTAAATATGCATGAAAGTAGACGTAGTGGAAGGGGTTTTAAAAAAATCAAATTATGGAAAATTTGGGTTTAAGAGTAATGTATTCTACTCTGAACATTTCTACTTTATGAACAAATCACTTTCATGCCTTGACCCTCCTAAGAAGATTTGTTTTTGTGGTCAGTTTTTATTCTTCTAACAATTTGTAGGTATTTCAACATTGGTATCTTCGACCCTTCACTAAGTAATTTTTGCTATGTCTATAATGTATCTGAATCTGAACGGACTAGAGATGTAGTGGAAATTGCACTTTTATATACCGTTATCTCCAGCGTATAAAATTAAAGAATAAAAAATTACACTTTTATATAGAATTGTCTCCAGCAGAAAAACATTAAAGGGAGAAATTAATACTGAAATTGCTGGACTTGATAAAAGCTTCATACTTTCATCAAACTTTGTCTTTTAATAAGTCGTTTTATTTTTCTGCCGTTTTTCATGTGTCTATATCATAAATATTAATCAACCCATTAGCTTAGCCATCTCCTTACATTACTAATGTTCAGTAATTTGGGAATTTTATTGATACTGTTTGCTATGACAGATAGGTTGTTCTGTAATATAATGTACAGAAAAACTAGTTCAATTTAATCTTTTGAGTCTTGAAAATGTAGTTTTTTTCCATATAATTTTTAAACACTGTTTTTGCCATGCTTGTAAAGTTTTTTTTTCTGGGGTTCAAATTGATCCTTATTAAAACAAGAAATTTATTTTGAGTAATACATTCATCTTAATAACTGTAATTATCTTAAGAAAGAAAGATTTACATTTTTCATTTTTCAAGATCTCTCTATTTCTTTCCATAATTGGAAGTATAATTGTTTAAATATATTTCTTAATTGTTGCCTATCAGTCACAACCCAGTTATTTCATTAAATCTACCAGTATTATGTGGCAGACTGAGTCCTTTAGTAGGAAATCTTCTCCTTGATTAATTATTTTGTAATTATTCTCATTTTTTTGAATACCGTATTTATACCAAGAGGATTCTCCAAAGCCTTAGATCATTTTTTATGAATGATCTTATTTATTTATTTATTTATTTATTTTTCATATTTGTATACCACCCTACTCCCGAAGGACTCAGGGTGGTGAACAGCCATAATAAATACAAATACATATAGAAGTTAAAAACTATTAAGAAACAGATTAAGTAATTTAGGCTCAAAGATTAAAAACATCCAAATTTATCTAAAGAGGTTTAAAACCCAATTTAAAAGCCAGTTTAAAAGCCAATTAAAAAGGGAGAGTTAGGTCAGACCAGCTTGTTGGAATAGAAATGTTTTCAGGGCACGGCGGAATATGCGTAAGTCTTGGATGTTTCGTAACTCCGGGGGAAGCCCGTTCCAGATGGTAGGTGCCCCCACAGAAAAGGCTCTCCCCCTGGGGGCCGTCAGTCGACATTGTTTGGCCGACGGCACCCTGAGGAGTCCCTCTCTATGGGAGTGAACTGGTCGGTGAGAGGCTATTGGTGGCAGGAGGCGGTCTCGTAAGTACCCTGGTCCTGAGCCATGGAGCACTCTAAAGATAGTAACCAAAACCTTGAAGCGCACCCGGAAGACCACTGGGAGCCATTATTAAATGTTGTGTTTGAATAATGGCTAATATTTTACCATCAAGGAACATTTAAGCTTATATTCCTTTCTGTGAATTTTGAGGTTGGGTGTTTGAATTTTTTTCTGCCAATATTTCTAGGGCAATGGTAAATAACAGGAGAGAAAGTGGGCATCCTGGCCTTGTACCTTTGCTCATTTGAAAATCTTTCCCATACAACAGGGCCTTTACTTAAACAATAGGTTTTTCAACATATACAAAATTCATTGTTTCCCCTAATTGCTGTTGAAAAAAATCATTTTCAGACTAACTGCTAGCAATTCTCAATCATATAACCCATTCCCTAACGCTAGTTTGCATCCTTATCTTTTGAGCACCTGGTTACTTTAGGATTGGTGACAGTTGCCATGTGTCTGATTTCTTTTTATTTCATTAAAATTTCAATTTAGTATACATATAAAACTGGGTTTCAATCAAACCATTGCATGCAACAAGTTGATAAATCAAAAGTAGTTTACCTGTGGTGACTGCTATCAACCTACCAGCCAAAATATTGTACTTGATCTTGAGTTGAGGAATGAAATCATATATTGTAGAATTTGCTGCTATAAGTTAATACCATGTTGAGTAGCTTTAAAGGAGGATTAGATACATTCCTGAAGGATATGACTATAAGTAGCTTCTAGTCAAGATGAGCTAAAGGAAATTCTCAAAACTCTCTGTGGCTATTTAATAAAGTATTAGTAGAATGGAATGCCACTTCTGAATGCAGGACAAGAAGCAATGGGCGGAAACTAATCAAGGAGAAAGGCAACCTAGAACTAAGGAGAAATTTCCTGACAGTTAGAACAATTAATCAGTGGAACAACTTGCCTTCAGAAGTTGTGAATCCTCCAACATTGGAAGTTTTTAGGAAGATATTGGATGACCATTTGTATGAAGTGGTGGAGAGTTTCCTGCCTAAGCAGGGGGCTGGACTAGAAGGCCTTCCAACTCTGTTACTCTGTTCTGTTATGTTTATAGATATAAAAGAGGTTTTTTTTGTTGTAAGAATTGATTCAATAGAATAAAGTGTTCTGTAACATAGCAGTAAGTGTGGTTAAACCCATAAATATCAATCTGGTAAAGTGGACATTTAATCACGTGTCTTTTTTCTAACTCTCTGAAAAAAATATAAATATTTACACAGCATAATAAATAGCATTAGGCAAGGAATTAATTAAAATTTTTGTTCAGGTTTGAGGTAGATTGCCAAAAAAATTCGGGCAAAAAGCAAGAATGAGGATCTTCATTTTCAACGGTTGATGGAAAAATGGCTTTGTATCTAAGATGTCTAATCATTTATTTGTTATTACCTTGATGTTTCTGTTTTATTTTTTTCTATCAATTTTTAAATTATAAATCACAGATGAATAAGTTCTTTGTTTCTTTGGCTTCAGGCAATGCTTAGATACTGCAGCTTCCTGATATGGCTATATTTTGATAGCCTGATTTTCTTCATTCAGGAAAAAAAAAGGAGTTTGGAAAGCAGATGAAATAAAGGGGGCAAAAGGTAGACTTTAGAAATAAAATTTAAATTTAGAAGTCTACTAGGATTTTATTATTTGTTTATAGATTTTTTTTAAAAAAAAATACGAAGTGTAAAAAATATAGTTTTAGCATTGGAGTATATCCAGTGGTGGGTTGCCCCCGGTTCAGACCGGTTTGCAAGAACCGGTAGTAAAACCGGCGGGTGGCCCCGCCCACCTTCCCAGATGTTGTCATCAGCGATCTGTGCATGCAGTAATATGGCACCAGCATGAGCGAAGCAAGCGTGCTCACACGATCCCGTTGCGAACCAGTAGTAAAGGTAAGGAGAACCCACCCCTGAGTATATATCATATAAGTTGCACAAGCCAATGGCTCCTTTCAATTTAAAAGTAACTGAAGGAAAACAGTAACTTTGTAGCTATTTTTGAAAACCAACAAAGTTACAAAAAGAGGGGGGAGGGTTTGAGAAGCCAGATTTGTACATCACAAGAATAAAGCAGGATCAATTTATTTATTTATTTATTTATTGGTTCGATTTATATGCCGCCCTTCTCTGGAGACTCAGGGTGGCTTACAATGCGTTAAGCAATAGCCTTCATACTTTTGTATATACCTGCTTAGTAGGGCTTTCGCCCCCCCCCCAAGCGGTGTTCTTTTTTATACAAAGTCAGCTTATTGCCCCCACAATCCGGGTCCTCATTTTACCTACCTCGGAAGGATGGAAGGCTGAGTCAACCTTGAGCCTGGTGAGATTTGAACTTGCAGTAATTGCAGGCAGCTGGCAGCTAAGTGCTACTTCACAGCACTTTAATCTGCTGTGCCACCAAGGCTCAAATTAATTGGATGTAGAAGGTAAGGGGGGGGGGGAGAAACAAAATTGGAACACTCCATTTTGGAGTACAACTAGGTTACTGTATCTAAAATAGTAATATAATTTATTGCCTTTTCACTTTGGTGCTGGCATTCCTTGAAATTTGTTTATGCCAGTCATTTTGGGAAAGCTTATCAGTTGAAGAGCCAAACAATACATAACAGCAGAGTTGGAAGAGACCTTTGTCCCACACAGTGGTGGAATTCAAATATTTTAACAATCGGTTCTCTGCCCTAATGACCGACTGCGTGGCCATGGCCAGGGGTGTGTGACAGGCAGCACTCGGCCTCCTGTACCCCCTGGGAGCAAAAACGGGCTGCGCGGGGAGATGTGCCAGCTCCCCTGCACCCCGTTTTGGGCCTAGTAGGCTTCCCTGCAGCCTCCTGGGAGCAAAAACGGGCTGCAGGTGGCATCGCACACCCTGTGCCCCATTTGGAGCCTAGGAGGTCTCCTTGAAGCCTCCTGGGAGCAAAAATGGGCCACGGGGTGGGGGGGGCAGACCCCTCGCACTCTGTTTTGGGCCTAGGAGGCTTCCCTGTACTAACTTGGGAGCAAAAATGGCACATAGGGACTCCTGGAAGTGGTGGGGAGGGACAGAGCCAGCCAGCTCTGGTCCAGAGCCAGCCAGTTCAGGCAAACTACTGGTTTGCCTGAACTGGCCCGAACCAGCTGAATTCGACCATTGGTCCCATGGTTCAAGCAGGAGATCCTATACCTTGCTTACTCAGAGCAGGAATTATGCAATAGAGGTAGTATATGGAGTAGGTCTTTCGATATATATCTCTGGCTGGATTTTGAGAAGGATTTTCAGGGATAGAATGTTTATTTTTCCAAAATAGTGAGATAAATTTATTTTAGGCTTTAGACCCCACTAGCTGGGGAATTCTGGGAGCTGAAATCCACAAGACATAAAATTGCCAAGCTTCACTATCCTTGCCTTAGAGTAGACAATAATTTTCATGTGCTTCCTCTGTTTTGTTTTTTTTTATCAGTTGTATTTAAAGTGGTCTCTAGGAGCTGTGAAAAAGATTTCATTGCCACACACAGCTCTGGGGCTTCAGCTTGTCCATCTGTTCTTAGTGAAGAGAAGGGAAGTAACCATCAGATATTCTGTTTATTTTGGCAATGTTTCACAGCTCTTCTTCCTCCAGAAATCACATTCTTGTTTCTTTTTTGTTAATAATTTTTAACCAGGTTCACAGGGACTTGTTAAATAGATTGACAAAACATGCATTCTGTTATAGTTGATTGCCTGGGCCATTTGTCCAGAGTGTAAGAAATAATCTGGCAGCGAACACTAGCCAGACATACAAATTTAGACTCAAGATGGAGTTGGGGCGCACTCTAAATTTAAATGTGTATGTACATATATATTGCAATATAATGGTTTATGGACAATCATTTTGAGAAATTTCAGCCTTTTTCTTACAAGGGTACTTTATAAAACCCCAAAACATTGACACATTCATTTCTTTTAGAGCTCTCCTGACCTGTTGCAAATCAGAAATTTAGCTTCAATATTCATGCTAGAAGCATTATATTTGTCATTTTCAGTTTCCCTTGCCTATGCTTAGTAATTTCCACCTGCTTCATTTGTAAAACGCAAAAGATAGCATGATACAGTGTTACATATTAATATACCCGAGATAAAATCTCCAGCATTTTCTATTTTTTTTATTATCTTCTTTCAAACACAAAACTAAAAGGAACAAATTAAAACCGAGTCCATTGCGAATAGCAAAGTTATGGCATTTGGGAATAATCCAGTGTTGGGTTTCAAATTTTTTTACTACTGGTTCTGTGGGTGTGGCTTGGTAGGCATGGCTTGGTGGGTGTGGCAGGGGAAGGTTACTGCAAAATCGCCATTTCCTCTCAATCAGCTGGGGCTTGGGAAGCAAAGAATAGATGGGGCGGGACCAGTCAGAATTTTTACTACCGATTCTCCGAACTACTCAAAATTTCCGTTACTGGTTCTCCAGAACTGGTCAGAACCTACTGAAACCTACCTCTGGAATAATCACTATCCATTTAGGATCAAATCAGAATAGGAATGAAAAAGATGCATAGACTAAGTATAAATACTGTTCACTGACCCAGTGCATAAAAGGCAATACTTCTGCACACATATTTTGTTCATAAGTAAATATATTGTATTTTATTTATTTCACTTTCAAATTCAGGCACTACCCATCTCATTCTCTAATAGGTCTTTCCAAAATCCTTCCCTGACATACTAAAAGTAGGAAAACGAGTTGCAAAAAATGCATAAGAAACATACAGTATCAAAGGCAAACAATATCCCAACAAGTAATAAGTTTTGTTCATTATACTAAATTGCAACACTACAGCAACACTATTTATCATGGTGCCATGCTGAATTACAACTTCAAACTTTTAACTGCTTTATTGCTTAATTGGTAAATGGATTTTTTTCCTGTCTAAAATTATGGCCAGCATTATCTCCCACTTGATTTATTATTGGTACACAATCAAGAAGAGCAAAAACAAAAGTCTCACCCATCGCAGACAACAGCTTACTGAGTTGGCAGAATACCAATAGCCAGCTTCTCTTGCATGTAGTTCAGATTCCATAAAACAAAGCAAAAAGAAAGCAGCATATCACGTTAAAAACTCTCTTCCATCATATTCGAAATTTAAAAATGACTGAATTAATGTCAGTGAAATTTAGTTGAGAACCTAAATCAGATTTTAAAAATAGTGGAGCTGAAAAATCTGGTGATTCATTCATGTGAAACAAGAATTATTTTGGTAAACAACAGGCAACAGATGTGGCAGAGGTTTTATAGACTTTTATCCAAAAATATTTTGGACAAAGTAGTCCACCTATAAGCCCTTTACAGAAATAATGTGTTTTCTAATCATTGTCTATAACATAGATGAAGATCAACGTTTAGCAATTTTCATGGACACATTTTTATCTGAGATTTTATCATTTTATCATTGAAACTTAAAGTGCTTATCATCTAGGTTTCCATTTCCATTCATCTCAAAAGCCTAATCTTGTTCTTAGATTCCTGAGACCTACATATTGTTCATAGTTCCCATGGCATATGGGAACTGTTGAGTGAAAAACAAACACATAAAAAGGGTTTTCCATATTTTTCTCTATAGATCAGGGGTGTCAAACTCGATTTCATTGAGGGCCACATCAGAGTTGTCTTTGACCTCGGGGAGGGCAGGCAGAGGGGCATGGCCGGGGGGCCATGGTGAGCTCAACATCACTTTTGTTGGGGGTACCTATGGTGGCCTGAGCGCTCTGCCTTGAAAACAGGCTCCCGAGCTCCATTTTTGGCTGTGGCAGCCTCCTGCAACCCTCTGCCAGCAAACATGGAGCTCGGCAGGGTCACCCGCAGCCCTCACAAACTCTGTTTTTAGCTACGACAGCCTCCTGCAACTCTCTGCCAGTAAAAACAGAACTTAGAAGGCAGGGGTGGGTTCTACTTACCTTTACTACCCGTTTGCAACAGGACCATTCTTGCGCGCTTCTGCGCATGTGCAGAAACTTCCTGATGATGTCCAGCTTGGTGGGCGGAGCCCCAAGTCAGTTTTACTACCAGTTCTTGCAAACCAGTCTGAACCATGGGCAACCCACCACTGTTGGGAGGCTGCCCATGGCCCTCCCAAGCTCCATTTTTGCTGTAGAGGCACCGTGAGCCGATCCTTCACTGTTTCCAGGGTGGACTCATGGGCCAGACCTAAGCACCCCACGGACCAGATTTGGTTCCCAGGCCTTGAGTTTGACACCCCTGCTATAGATGATTCAGAAATGGAAGCTATTTAGTAAAATTCATCTGGGAAATAAATCAAACAGGATTTTTTTTAAATTTTACCAGCAGTTTGTTGTTGCAGTTGTTTATTCCTAGTTAGGTCCAGCTGATCTGGACCTAACTAGAGAGCACCCGGAGGCTCCAGCTGGTCCAGAATGCGGCCGCGCAGGTGGTTATGGGAGCGACATGGCGTTCCCATGTAACATCTCTCCTGCGCAAGCTGCACTGGCTCCCGGTGGTCTTCTGGGTGCGCTCCAAGGTATTGGTTACCACCTTTAGAGCGCTCCATGGCTCAGGACCTGGATATCTATGAGACCGCCTTCTGTCACTGATAGCCTCTCACCGGCCAGTACGCTCCCACAAAGAGGGGCTCCTCAGGGTGCCGTCAGACAAACAGTGTCGACTGGCGGCCCCCAGGGGGAGAGCCTTCTCTGTGGGGGCACCTGCCCTGTGGAACGAACTCCCCCCGAAGATATGGAGGATCCTGGATTTACACACCTTCCGCTGCGCCCTCAAGACTTTTTTATTTCAACAAGCTGGGCTGGCTTAACTCTTTTTAATTGTTTAATTTTAATTTGTTTTTTTAAAAAAGGGGGTATTTTAATTAATATGGGCCAAATTTATTTAATACGTTTTAAATTGTTTTTTAAATTTTGTATTGTATGTGTTTTATCTTGGCTGTTCACTGCCCTGAGTCCTTCGGGAGTAGGGCGGTATATAAATCTAAATAAACCGAAACTGAAACTGAAACTGATCTTGATAAATTTATGTTAGGAATCTTTTATTGAAGATGGACCATAAAAGTAAAAAGCCAGTCTGATGCTTGCTCCCCTACTGCTCCCTAAGATAAAACTGAGTTTATGTCAATTTCAAATGCCAAGTGAAAGGCTTTTATCTTTCTGGGTTTTTAAAGTCTGTAGACATGGTGATAGTAATCAGGACATAAAGAAATTATCTGCTTCTTGAGAGACAATAAGAAATGTATAGAAAGTATTTTAAGCATGGAGACATTTCACTGACAACAAAGTACTATATATATATCTTCAAGATAATGTTTTATAAATTCTAATACGTGACTATGAAAATTGCAGTTGGGTCTCCAGAAAGACTCAATGAAAAACAAAAGCCTTTGAATTGCGGTGCTGGAGGGAATAACTTGGACAAAAAGAGAAACAAGTAATTCATTTTTAATTTTTTTTGGTGGGTTTGGGTCAATCTTGACTTGAAAGTCCCTGCAGTTTTCTTGGCAAGATTTCATTTGCCATTGCCTTCCTCCTAGGGCTGAGTGAGAGAGTAAGATCACCCAGTTGACTTTGTGCTAAAATAGGACTAATGCTCACAGTCTGCCAGTTTCTAGACTGATACCATAAACATTAGATCAAGTTGGCTTTAACTCAATATTAAAAGAAATAAAATCTCTGGAAGGATAATAATAATAATATTTAAATTGTTGTACAAATAAAACAGAAATAACGTTGTTTGGAGAAGAATGTTTGGATACTTAGAAAAATTGAAGTCAATAGAAAAAGTGACTAGCAAAAAATGGCATCGTTAGATACTATTATTGATATATTGAACATAAGCATCAGGGATGGTTGAATTTTTGAATCTCCATTAGTTAATTATCCAAGATCAAGTGAATTATACAGTGGCCAAAATTGTCGAAACTTTTGGGAAAAGTGTATTTTCTAAAACTAGCTAATAACACCACTTTTTTGGGGAGTAGTACCATAAAATTATATATCAATGGAAAGATAATTTAATCAAGAATGTAATGCAATAACTTTTATGAAGGATTTGCTATTAGAATAGCAGTTACAGTATAAAGAAGAAAAATGAAACACGTAGAAAAAATGAGATACACAAAAATTATCACCATAGAAAAAATGAGATATACAAAAATTATCATGTCAGCTAATACTTAGTTGGGTAATCTTTAGCATGAATTATGACCTTATAACGACTTCCCATGGAGTGAACCAAGTATTTTAGTTCTGCGGCTGTTATAATGTGAAACCAAGATTGAATGATTGCTTCTATTAACTGGGTTTTATTGCTGGGTTGCTGCTGACTAACAAGTTTCTTTAGTCAGCTCCATAGATTTTCAGTTGGGTTAAGGTCTGGGCTATTCCCAGGCCATTCCAGCAGTGGAACATGATTATCTTGAAACTCCCAAAAAAAGTGGTGTTATTAGCCATCAAACCTCAAAAATACACTTTTCCCAAAAGGTTTCCACAATTCTGGCCACTATTGTAAGGTCAAGCACATAGTAAGCAATGTTATTTTGAACACTACCAATTGAAAAGACCACTTCTGTAACTAATAGGCTTTTTAAATAGATTCCTGCCCAATGACTAACTGACTTTTCATTCCAGTATAATGTTGCTTTTTGCATCTGAGCAACTTTAAACAACAAATAGAAAATGTCTCAGTGATTGCTCTGCTACCAGGTCATCAAAAATGATAATTTCTGATTAAAGCCAAACATTCGTGCATTTTCTTCCAAGCAATAAACAGATCAATGCTAGTTCTGGTACTGAGATAGATGGTTGAGTTATTTGACAATTCCATTACAGTGGGAAATGCTAATCAATGGATATCTACTTTTTAATATTTTACTGCAACCCTGTTTTTTACTGGCATTTGAAAGATTTCATGCCAACTATCCAGCAAAAGCCAATATTACAGGCTGGCAACAGATTTTCAATAATTTTAAGTAAATCTTCAAATTCCTGACACAGTTCAAAGCATTTCCTCCTTCTTTCTCTTCATGTCTCCATTTTATCTCACTCTTTCTCAGCAATTTGGGAAATAAAAATAAATACTCAGAACAAAGCAATGGCTAACCACTTCTGTGACATTGCCAAGAAAATTGCTGATATGCAACCACCAGGAGTCAAAATCTATATCATAGCCTCTGTTTTGCTCTCTAGTCATTTTATAACTAGCTCCCAAGTCCTGGGTAATATGCAGTTAATTATAATTCTGTTTCCTACATTTGTTAATAGAATGCAATACTTTTAAATTGTACTTATTTTTTCCATAATCGGTTTGGGGAGGATAATCAAAGATAAAAATAAGATACTATTCTGAATCTTGCGAAACACAAAAGCATCTCCTCCAAATAGCAAATTATAAGTCTGTAAAAATGAAATCATTCTGTCAAGTATCTTTGTCTCAATTTGTATTAAGCCTCATATGCCAAAAACAAAATCTTCAGCCTAGCTTTGTAGCTAATTAGTCAGTGCAGCAGCTTCAACAAGGATGCTGTTAAGAGTGAAGCTGTTATGGCCCGCCAGCAGCCAGCAGAGCTGGTAGCAGATTCGGACAGTGAGGAGGTTGGGGAGGAACATGGGCTAGTCCTGGAGTCTGGGGAAGGCTCAGACGAGGGCTCTGAGTCAGAGGCAGAGAGGGGGCCAAGGCCATCTGGTAGTTCTTTGCTGCCTCTGGAGCTTCCGGAGTCTGACATCAGCGAGACAGAGGAACAGTGGGAGCCTGTTTCCAGTGTGCGCATGCACAGAGCTGCCAGAAGACAAGAACAATTAAGAAAACAGGGTCAACTTGGGAATAAGGCTTGGAGATGATTGGCCTCTCCCATAAGACATAAAAGAGGGGTGAACAGGACGTGAGCTTTTGCAGGAAGTAATTAGTTCATCTGGTCGGTTAAAGCTTTGGAAATTTCTGTTTGACTCTGTGCTAAGTTTGGCCTTGCCTTGCATCTGGCAATTAGTTTTCTGGAAGCATACCAAGGGAGATAAGGTGGGTGTTTATAAACATTCCCCTGAAAGACTGTTTGAGAAGCCTTTCAGACTGTGAATGACAATAATTCACAACCGTATGAATAGAAGAGGTTTGCTGGGACTAAGATTGTGCTGTCTACTTTCTAAGGAAGCCTAGGTCAGAACAGAAGCTTGCAAGTCAGGAGCTAATGTTTCCCAAGCCTGAGTAAGCAGCTATATATTTCAGTTGAAGCTGTTTCCCTGCCTTTAAAATAAAACCTAGTAAAACATTGCCTCAGAAAAGTAGGAGGACAGACTCTAGGGTGCTTTTTTAGCCTTTGGAAGCAGGTCAGATGTGGAAACGGTGAGCACTAAGTTGACTGGAACTGTGTTTTTGTTGTGGGGATATAATAACTTGAAAGCCTGACAAAGTTTTCTTCTTTACCCTGATATACCAAAGAAAGTCTTGTTATCTTGAGTTTTTGTCTCGTTCTTCTTTCCCAGGGCTCAGTTGATGTTTACAAAACTATATTCCTTCTTTGAAGTTATTTTTGTACTCTTCTATGGGTTTAAATCCTAGAGAGATAGGGATGGATATAGATAGACAAGCACTGATTGCTATTAACTGCAGGAAGCAAATTTGTTATATATGGCTGTGTTTTAATCTTCAGTTTTTTAAAAAATGAACAGAGTTGTCTTTGAGAGTCTTCAGCAGTGAAGCCAGGGCTTAAATAAGGATTACGAGTTTGGAGATATTTCAAGGCATGCCTGGAGTGAAATATGACAGAAAATTTTATCCATTTCTTTTATCATAGGAAGTATCCAAGGTTAAATAGTCTACACAATTCTTTTTAAACCTTGCTAATGTCAACCAAACTACTAATAGAATAGAATAGAATTCTTTATTGGCCAAGTGTGATTGGACACACAAGGAATTTATCTTTGGTGCATATGCTCTCAGTGTACATAAAAAGACAAGATACACTTGTCAAGAATCACAAGGCACAACACCCAGTGACAGTCATACAGTACAATAAGCAATCAAATCATACTAGGAAACAATCAATATCAATATAAATCGCAAGGATATAAGCAACAAGTTACAGTCATGCAGTCACAAGTGGGAGGAGATGGGCGACAGGAATGATGAGAAGACCAATAGCAATAGTAATGCAGTCTAATGTGAATAGTTTGACAGTGTTGAGAGAATTATTTGTTTAGTAGGATGATAGCATTTGGGAAAAAAACTGTTCTTGTGTCTACTAGTTCTGGTGTGCAGTGCTCTATACCGTCATTTTGAGGGTAGGAGTTGAAAAAATTTATGTCCAGGATGCAAGGGGTCTGTAAATATTTTCACAGCTCTCTTTGTCAAACAATATCAACCAAATTACTGTCTTGCTCCAGCATACGAAACAATAGTGATTCTAATATTTATCCCAGATTATAAATTACCTCTTGATGTGATATAATCTAGTACAATTAGCCCAAGACACAGCAACCATTGTCATAACAGCAGCCCTTCTATGCCCAAATGCCCACATTCCTTTTGATGGTAATCTGAGCACCTTCACTCAACATGAAAACTTGAAGATTTTTCTATAAACAGAACTTGAGGAGGATTTCTAATTAGCCTGGAAGAGCTTGGAATTTGTCACATCCCCAAGCTAACTTTGATTTGTGTTGTGAGAGACTACAGGAAGTCAACAGATGAGATGCAGTTTAGGGAGAAAAAGGTTAAAGTCCAGATTTAAAAGACATGATAGGAAAATTTCAAATACAGTTTTAGCTAGGAATTTACTCTTACAGGTTCCAAATTATGTTTTTACTCCAGGATACCATTAAACATGCCATTCTTGAAATCTGTCGCTTCCAGCAAAGTAAGCATTAAATGCCAAAATATCTTGATTAATTTTAGCTGTTAGCTCACTTGTGAACAATGAGACAGAATATAATGTTTTGTTTATGTTTTTATTGTTTTATTGTTTTTAGGTTGTTTTAATAGTTTTCTGATTGTACTGCAAACTAGGGAATACAAAATCTTTGCTAGACCAATTCTTGAATACAGCTCATCTGTCTGGAACCCACACTGCATATCGGACATTAATACAATTGAGCGAGTCCAGAGATATTTCACGAGAAGAGTCCTCCACTCCTCGGCTCGCAACAGAATACCTTATGCCACCAGGGTTGAAATTTTGGGCTTAGACAATTTAGAACTACACCGCCTTTGGTCTGATTTAACTGTAGTACACAAAATTATATGCTACAACGTCCTACCTGTCAATGATTACTTCAGCTTCAACCGCAATAATACACGAGCACACAACAGATACAAACTTAAGATAAACCGCTCCAAACTCGATTGCAGAAAATACGACTTCAGCAACAGAGTGGTCAATGCCTGGAATGCACTGCCTGACCCTGTGGTTACTTCCCTAAACCCTCACAACTTTAACCTAACTGTCTACTGTTGACCTCACCCCATTTCTAAGAGGTCTGTAAGGAGCCATGCATAAGCGCACCAATTTGCCTACCATCCCTGTCCTACTGTCCCCATTTATTCATATCCTTATCCTGTATTCATAATCTTGTTTATACTTATATCTTATACATGCTTGACAAATAAATAATAAAAAAATAAAAAATAATAAAATAATAAATAAAACAATAAAATAATAAATTGAAAGCCACACAGAGTCACTTGGTTGAGTTGGGTGGCAAATGAATGAATGAATGAATGAAATGAATGAATGAATATTCAACAAAAGTGGGAATGAAGAGAGGAAAGGTGATAAACATCTTATTTTTGCAGAAAACATGTATACTCTTCCACTGTAAATTATCAGATTTTATAGGACAAAGGAACGAAAGGACTCAATGTTTACTTCTCTGGTTTCTCCTGCAACCTATGGCAAGAATGGAAGGGAGCTGAGAAAACAGTAATAAAGACTGCAATAGTTAAACAAAAATAGCTTAATAGTGATAGATTGGAAATGAGACTCAGATTTTCTCTAAAGAGAATTTCATACAAAATGTATAGCAGTCCACTGAAAATTGTTCTTGATGAATACAAATCATTTTGGATTGAAATGTTCAATGAAAAGTGGTATATGGAAATTGGTTCTAAATTAGTTGTAAGGATATTTACATGATTTATACAACTGAAATCAGTTGAGGGGAGTGTTTGGGGTTGTCCCTGACTTTTGATATGTCTGCAAAAATCCAACACAATTATCCTATGTTTGTTTTTTTCTTTCTATCAATTATATACGTTGGAGGGTGGAGAAGGAAAAACAAGATTGTGACAAATCATATGACCCAATGATGGTAACGTCGTTGATAATTCTGAGATTGCTCTGAATTTTAAAGGAACTGAGGCTTAGCTAGAAATAGTTCTAAGGACATTAAAATAATTGATCAACACTAAACTAAATATTATGTGTCACCAATCATGAAATGATTAGTAGGAATATTTTGGAATGTTTTCTATTCTACTAGGCCCATTTGGCCTTACAATATGTAGCTGAAATTAAGTACATTTATCTGTTGGAAGAAAAAAAAATAGTATTTATTTGGATACACACTGAACAAACTTGCATTCTGCTATATTTAATAGCTGTATATAATTGCAAACTATGTTTTATGTTAATTTGTATTTTAATGTTTGTTTATGAAATATAATAAAAGATATTTGCAAAAAAGTATATGTGTGATCAGATACCACAGGCCAGAATTCTTATATTCCTTGGTCTATGAAGATGACTCTAATACTTCAGAATTATTATGATATCTCTGAATGTTTCTTCTCAAAGCTGTGAATTCCCTTTGCTTTAATTCTAAACCAAATAGTTTTTGCTAAGAAAAAAATACTAACTGAATTAGAAAAGATAAGAAATATAAGAAACATAATTCTGCAAAATTCAACCTTGGAATGTTTTTTATTACAGTGCCTGTAAAATTAGACAGACATTTATTATCTAATGATAAATCTACCTTCAGTTGTAACGTTTTATCTTGTTTGGTTTTCCTTTAAATTTTTAATGTGTCTTTGTAATTTTGGCCACCGACTATAATGAAAATATTCATTCTATGCTACTTTAAAAAGTAGATATTTGTACAATGTTCAGCATATGAAATATGGATTGAACTTTCCCTAAAAGTTTGGCAAGTTCTTTTTTATTTACATTTCATACACTCTCAAAATGAGAGCAATCACTTTATTTTTAAAAAGCTTGAATTAAAGATGTTCCAATGAAATGTTTTAAAGCCACAGTAAAATGCATTGATTTCTGTGCTTGCTGGCTCTCGGTGAGATCTCTTGGGAGAATTTATATTGGAAACAAAATACTATCAAAAGAGGCATGGAACATGCTCTTTAATTTCTTGATGATAAGGGGATGAAGTAGCAATATGAATATGGGCTGGTTAGTAAAGCTTATAAGCAATATGAAAATAATTTTGGAAAATTAATCTTTGTAAAATTTATAAGAATAAAGAAGGTGAAGTTGTTTTACCACAAATCAGAATAGAAATTGTAAACATGTTCCTTAAAAGGGGGGGGAACCTTCCATCAATAGTAAAAGAAAAATGCACAAATAGAAATTCAATGTTATTCAAATTCAATATTATAAAATGAAATTCTGTGCATTTTCCTAACTTTGTAATATCTGAAAAGATGACACTATTGCCTCTTTTTTCTTTAAGGCAAATGAAATTAAAATTTCCACAAGAGGGATGCCTATAATAAATATTTGGCTTTACATACACATATTATCTCTGTCTTGAAGTACTTAATAAAGTTCGGGCTTCATCACGTGAAAATAGATGGAAAACAGTATTACTTATAGTAGCAGAGAATTCTTGAAATTAACACTAAAAAAGAGAAATACGTTTTTCAAACCTGTATTTTGGAGATTTAGAGGAACTGCCAACCACAATATAGACCAGGGATCCCCAAACTTGGCAGCTTTAAGACTTGTGGACTTCAACTCCCAGAATTCTCCAGCCAGCTATGCTTAAAGCTGCCAAGTTTGAAGACCTCTGATATAGACAATGAATCAGTCCACTTAAAATACCAAATGGATGGACGTATGTGCTGAAAAAAATAGTAATTATACCGTAGTTCTCTGTCTGAAATAAAGTAGCATGAAATAAGTTGCTCATAATATGGCACTTCATTTGTTGAGCTTTAGGTATCCACTAGGGAGTTGTCATCCTAAAACACCTGGAGCATACTAGCTTTATATTGATGAATTTGATATCTCAATTTTAAGCATCATCGGACTTCTGTAGCAATGTTGTTTTCTGTGAAATTATTATAACATTTAAAGTCATGGAACACTGGTTGTTCAGTTGTGTTTGTAAATAGCTTTTCAGTCGCATGTTATCAAACAGGCTGTAATAGAGGCAGTATACAAATGCACCACAAAAACTATTGCAAGAGCTAAGCCAAATCACAAATCTTGCCTTGAAACTTCTTTTAATGAGGAAAAAGTGGGATAAATATTATATGATTCAATGTGCAAAAGGAAAAAAAAATAAGTGCTTCATCCTTTACTATACAATAAATATTTTTAAACATTACAGATTACAGCAAAGTACTTTAGAAAGAATCTATTCTTGAAAAATTTTTGCAGTTAATGTAGAAATAAATCTCAGCAGTGGAGGAAGGTTTACTGAGGAAAGTTGGATTGATTTTAATGAAACTAGTATAGAATGAACAGACCAGAAGCATGTCACTATAATGCTTAGAATAGCTTTAAGTAATATATGAATCTTTTAGTTTTGCTATAATAGAATTTGTTTTAGAAAAACCTATGATAATACATCTTCTGGATAGCTACGGTAAACCATAGATAAACACTTCTTTTACTCTCTTAAGTGCCCATCTATTGAAAAGAAGTACTAGGGGTGACATAATAGCAGTGTTCCAATATTAGAGGGACTGCAACAAAGAAGAGAGGGACAGCCTATTTTCCAAAGCAATCTCCGTTTCAAAGCCGAAGAGCCAGCACTGTCCGAAGATGTCTCCATGGTCATGTGGCCAGCATGACTCATCTCAACGCCGAACACGCACAGTATGTTGTTACCTTCCCACCAAAGGTGGTTCTACTTGCATTTTTTACGTGCTTTTGAGCTGCTAGGTTGGCAGAAGCTGAGACAAGTAACGGGAGCTCACCCCATTATGTAGCGCTAGGGATTAGAACTGCCGAACTGCCGACCTTCTGATCAACAAGCTCAGCAACTTAACCACTGAGCCACCACATCCCCCAATGTATATCCATCAGTAAATAAGAATACATGTTAAAAGTATTATTTTATTAATTGTTTGATTTTTATGGCTTCCCATCTTAACTAAATTACTCTAGGTAGCTTGCAGTTAAATTATCTTGATAATAATTGAAATTAATTTCAGATGGTAGAATTTTAAAAGACTATATATGTCTTTTAGAATTCTACCATCTGAAATTAATTTCAATTATTATCAAGATAATTTAATTGGGAAAATTTCTAATCTATATATTGAGATTTGTTAATCTAGTTATTTTCTGATGAAATAAATTGAAAAACCGTATATATTTTTGAGCTATTCCGAAGATTATGCTGTACCACCACCTGAAAGTAGAATTCACATATAATTTAAATGAGTACCAATCATTCTTTAATGATTATGTAATTCAATTTTTTTTATTTATTTATATGCCTCCCTTCTCCGGAGACTCAGGGCGGCTTACAGTGCATTAAGCAATAGCCTTCATACTTTTGTATATTTTATACAAAGTCAGCTTATTACCCCCACAGACTGGGTCCTCAGTTTACCTACCTTAGAAAGGATGGAAGGCTGAGTCAACCTTGAGCCTGGCAAGATTCGAACTTACTTTAATTGCAGACATCTGGTGTTAAATTACAGTGCTTAGTCTGCAGAGCTATCCAGGCTCTGGATAATTACAAAATTGTAATTATTTCATAATTTCATGGGAATGTGGGATAAAAATCCATGAAATAAATATATTTGTCAAAACAATTTAAGATTTGGATCACATACATTAACATAAAGTCCTTGTTATATGTGCCTGATTGAAGTGAATTGTTCAGTGAGTTATAATTTTTAGGCCAGTTGCTTTTCATTCTGAAAAAAAGCCCTAACATTTATACGTTGTTTATGTTTTGCTAAAGATATTGCTCTTGCAGAACATTTATGAAGTCTTTGGCCTAGCAGTTAACATGTCCCCTGCAGGTAGACGCCATATAAATTAGAAAGAAATTCAATTACTGAACTCCTGATAACTTATCTCAACTGAATGCAAATCTAGCATTTGGATATTCTCCCAACTAAAATTAAGTAGATTCTGATGTTTAGCTTTATAGGCATTCATCTCAGGCATTTTACCAAGCAAACAGGAGATAGTAAATTGAAAAGTGGGAGAAAACCCTCTTTGAACAAATATGCCTTCAAAATAGTATTTTTGTCATGAACAATAACATTAGATTTATTTCCTTATTACTCAAATTGACATTTTGCAGTGTGTGTGTGTGTGTGTGTGTGTGTGTGTGTGTGTATTCCTTTCTAGTGTTTTCCTGCAACTCCAGTGGATTTTCTAAAGAGCTGACTGCTTTTTTTCTTTTTCTGTTTGCTTAATTTTTTTAAATATTATATGCAACAATAAGCTTGATTTAAATAGAGTTTACAGTGCAGTTCTAAAATTATGTGTGTCTATTCGAAGACCCTTGAATTCGGCCAAATTCACTCACCAATAATAAAAAAACTCATACAGAATTGCAACCTAAACACATTTATTGCAGTACCCATTCAGTAAAGACAGTATAGATATTTGGCAGCAAATCCTCTGCCCCCAATTGATTATTTATTTTGGATATTTTCCTCCCAAAGGCTAAAAATAGGCCTGCATCTTTGCACTTTAACTCTCTTCTCCAAAAAGGGCCCAGTCGTAATAATATTATTACATGACAGGATTGCTATTATAAGTTGACTTGACACTATTAGTTGACTTAAACACAATGCATGTATACACAGATCAAGATAGGCATTACTGGCTGAATCACATAATGTCCTAAACAAGCAAGTACCATTACAAAGTGACAAAACTAGTGGACCAGAGGAATGCTGTTGATATAATTTACTTGGACTTTGGTAAGGCATTTGACAAAGTAGACCATAACCTACTACTTGATAAAATAGAAAAATGTGAGTTAGACAGCATCACCACCAGATGGATTCATAACTGGCTGACCAACCACACACAACGTGTAATCCTCAATGGAACAGCATCTACATGGAGGGAGGTATGCAGTGAGGTACCCCAGGCTCTGTTTTAGGCCCAGTACCCTTCAACATACTCATCAATGATTTGGATGAGGGGATATATGGGGAACTCATCAAATTTGCAGACGACACCAAACTAGCAGGAATAGCCAACACTCCGGAAGATAGGCTTAAGATACAGAAGGATCTTGACAGACTTGAACATTGGGCGCTATCTAATAAAATGAAATTCAATGGTGAAAAAAGTAAGGTTCTACATTTAGGCAAGAAAAACAAAATGCACAGGTATAGTATATGTGGTACCTCACTCAATAGTGGTAACTGGCATCATGGACAATCACTTAAATATGAGCCAGCAGTGTGCTGCAGCTACCAAAAAAGCCAACACAGTTCTAGACTAAATAAACAGAGGGATAGAATCAAGATCACATAAAGTGTTAATACCACTTTATAATGCCTTGGTAAAGCCCAATTTTGGTTGCCACGATGTAAAAAAGTTGTTGAGACTCTAGAAAGAGTGCAGAGAAGAGCAACAAAGGTGATTAGGGGACTGGAGGCTAAAACATATGAAGAACGGTTGCTGGAACTGGATACATTTAGTCTTATGAAAAGAAGGACTAGGGGTGACATGATAGCAGTGTTCCGATATCTTAGGGGTTGCACAAAGAGAGAGTCAAACTATTCTCCAAAGCACCTGAGGGTAGAACAAGAAGCAATGGGTGGAAACTAATCAAGGAGAGAAGCAACTTAGAATTAAAGAGAAATTTCCTGACAGTTAGAACAATTAATCAGTGGAACAACTTGCCTCCAGAAGTTGTAAATGATCCAACATTAGAAGTTTTTAAGAAGATATTGGATAACCATTTGTCTGAAGTGCTTTAGGATTTCCTGCCTAAACAATTTCCTGCCTCCAAGGTCCCTTCCAACTCTATTATTCTATTCTATTATATCTTAGCCTGATGTATAAATCTAGTTATTTTGACTGATCTATTCCATTTTCCAGAACGCTGCTACTACACTCCAGCATTGGGAAAATCCTCTTATCTGACAGCAACTGAGAGAACTTTTTTTCACTTATCTTCCACTCTGTGCTCTCTCCACGCCCCCTTTTGCACCCGAATCCCCAGTCTTTCTCTCAGTTGCTGACACACTGGGAGGATTTTCTCTGTGCTCTGAGTGTTGCGTTAGGCCTTTTTGGTTATTTTTGATTAGCCCCCTTTTTTTATTTTTTACTTCTCTCCTTTTTTCGGTTGAGTTAGTTTCTTTGCTTTCTGGAGTCAATCAGCTGATTGCCGGTTTCGTGCCCAGGCAACTGGGTCGTGCCGGCTTTAGCGCACCTGCGCTTGCTGCTGCCGGCTTCTGACCCTGCGGGGCGGAGCCGGTAAGGTATTGCTATCGCCGGGGAGATCGGGGCTGGGCGGATCGATCCCCGACTCCCGTGTGGAACAGCGAGCCGGAACGGAGGTATTGCAAGTGCGGCTACCGGCTCGCTGTGTCTCGTGGCGCAATTCTCCAGCGGCCGTCCCGTCAGGCTTCTGCGGGCGGCGCTGTGACTGGCGGCATTTCTCTAAGGCCTCGAGGATACAGCCGTAAGTGATCGCTGGGGAGGGTGTGGCGTGGCTGTCGGGGCTCGCTACCCTCCCGTCATACCTAAGCCGCCCGGTTTCCAGCCCTGATTGGCGTCCGCGTGTGAGCGGCGCCAAGGGGAAAGCGCTCCGCCATCCTGCTAAGCTCGGGCGGGCCGTCATTTTACAACTACGCCACCAACTTGCGGCCGCCATTTTGAAGCATTAGGGCGGCCGCCATTTTGAAATCTCCTCGTGGCAGCGCGGACCCTAATTAGAGGGCCGCAGCCTTACTCCGAGGGCTGGCTGGCTGAGCCTCTGTCCCGTGCTGGGCAGTGACTCGGAGAAGAGAAAAGAGGGGGGGGGAGCGTGGCCAGTTTATCGCTCACCCCTTGGTTGGCAGCCTCTAGTGCACGGCTTTCCCTCTACCTGGACAGAGACAGGGGTGCCCTTTGTGATTAGCGTGGCAGGAGTGCCAGCTCTGCTCGTTGGGGCATAGTGCATTGCCCAGGGCAGTAACCAGAATATTTATTCATCTGTCTTTAATCAATTAAGTAATCACCCAATTAATTATTCTCAAGCGGATATCTTTTAATTACGCAATCAAAGCAGCCAGTCATTCAATCAACCAATTAATCAATCAAACGAGCATTCATCCAATCAATTAATCAATTAATCAAGTAAACTGATTTTTATCAATCAATCATTATTTATTATTACAACTTCATCTGTCAATCAACTGCTTAATAATTCTATTCTGTTTGGGGCATTCTCACCATGGCGGACTGCTCGTTCTCCTCAGACAGTGATCAGGAGGTCAGTCCTGTCAGATCTAAGTCCCGCAAGAAACAATCGGGCAAACGCTCTGCGTCTGGTGGTCACACGTCCCGCCACTCTAAGACCTCCTCGGCCGCCGATAAGGATGCTCTCAGGCGTCATAAGGCTTTGGAGAAACGATGCGAGAAGGCCAAGCAGGCGTCAGCTTCTTTAGCCCGTGATGATGCGGGATCCGCCCAACAGTCTGTTCCTGTTCCTGACCTTTCGGAGCGGAGAGCGGTCCAATCCGGTGCCTTGGCTTGGCAGAAGGGCGTGTCCCAGTCGATGCCTGATGTTTCCTCAGCGGGGTTGGAGGCCTTTCCGCCCCCTCGACGCCAACCTTCGGCCACTTTCACACCTACAGCAGCGGGACTCCGTGAGGTGGACATTCCTACGCCTCCGTCTCAGTTCGACTTCCAGACGATGTTATCAACAGCATTGGCTTCTATTATGGCGGCCGGAGCGCAGACAGCGGCCCGGACATCGGCGGCGGGGACTTCAAGCACGTTGGCCTCTTCAAGCTCTCGCAGGGCTCGATCCCCCTCGCCTCGTGAGTCTGTTTCGTCTGAGGACTCGTGCCATGACGAGGAGGGCCCCGATGACCTCGAATTCTCTGAGGATGAAGGTCTGGTACCTGACACTCCAGCCTTCACGGGCTTGTTTCGTCCCTCACTATTTAAGTCCCTCCTTCACAAGGCTCGTTTGACTACTAATTTGGGTTCGGTGGGAGCACAACCACCGACAACCCCGTCTGAGACCGGTCCTCATGATGCCCTGTTTAAGCAAGTCAAGCAGGAGAAGGACTTTATTCCGTGTCCCCAACTGTTCGCGGATGTTCTGCAAGCGCCTTGGGCCCAACCAGGGTCGTCCACTGCTCCAAGCAATTTGGATAAGAAACTGTTCTGTGCGGCGCCCGAACTTGAAGCCATGTTGGATGTGCCCACAGTGGATGCGCCGGTGGCGTCTCTCACTTCGCATTCGATGGTCTCATCTGATCCGCTGGAGGGGCTCAAGTCGGAGGACAGGCGCACTGAATTGGCCTTTCGTAGGTCTCATCAAGCCGTGGCCTGGACTGTTAGAACTGCCACGGCTACTTCATTCTTCAATAGGGCCTCCTTGATCTGGTTGCGCCAACTTCAGGAACGGCTCCCTCCAGAGGATACCCGCTTACGCCACGATATTAACAAGATTATTGCAGCCACAGAGTACTCGGCGGATGCCTCGTTGAACTCTGTCAAGTTTGCATCGCGGGCGTTAGCGACTTCTGTCACATCGCGTCGCCTTTTCTGGCTACGGCCGTGGAAAGCTGATGTGAAAACCAAGTGGAAGTTGGCGGCGGCCCCGTATAAAGCCCCGAACCTGTTTGGTACGGCATTGGAGCCGATTCTCGTGGAGGACAAAGACAAACGCAAAATTATGCCCTCGTCCTTTCGCAGACAAGACAGGCGTTACACCCCTTACACGCAACGTCAGCCATTTCGTTCCTACTCGGGGCAGGGAGGCCCCTCGACTTACCGGCAGTCGTTCCAGACTCCAGAACGCTTCTCCGACAGACAGCGCTTCAGAGAGCGTGGCAGGTCACAGTCCTCCTCCAAGCGCCCCTATCGTGGGTCCACTTCTAGGCCCTTCAGACGGGGCAAATGACTCACCGACCCCAGGGCCAGTGGGAGGACGTCTCCGGGCATTTCGTCATCGGTGGGCCCGGTCCACTCCGGACGAGTGGGTGCGTCGCACTATTTCGGAGGGCCTCGCCATCGAATTCACGGATCGCCCCCCACGACGGTTCATCCGGTGCCCAGTTCCATTGTCCACAGACTCTCGCAGCCTCATGGTGAAAGAGATAGCACACCTGCTGGAGATCCATGCGATAGAACCAGTTCCGTTGGACCAGCAGGGGACCGGCTTCTACTCGATACTGTTTTTGGTTCCCAAAAGTTCGGGAGGGGTCAGAGGCATTCTCAACCTCAAGGAGTTGAACCGGGCGGTACGTTACCGTCGTTTCAAGATGCATTCTCTTCGGTCCATTCTGACTTCTATTCGCCAAGGGGACCTGATGCAGTCGGTGGATTTGCGAGAGGCTTACCTGCATGTTCCAGTGCTTCCTTCGCATCGACAGTTTCTGCGATTCGAGTATGCGGGCAGGCATTACCAGTACTGTGCGATGCCGTTCGGTCTTTCCTCGGCTCCCAGGACTTTCACCAAGCTGGTGGCGGTAGTGGCCGCGTCTCTCAGTACCGTTCCGGTGAGGGTGTTATGTTACCTGGACGACATTCTAATCCTGTCCTCGTCCAGGGCACAAGCGGCGCAAGACAGGGTCAGGGTGCTTTCGGCATTCCGAGAGCACGGATTCTCCATCAACTTGGACAAGAGCCAGCTCGTCCCCACGACCGCAATTCTACACCTCGGGACCCTGATAGACTCCGAGAAGGGTCAAGTTTTCCTGTCTTCAGAGCGGGCGAAAAACATCAAATCGCTTGTGGGCCAAGTACTGACCCGGAGGAAGGCTCCTCTATTGACCCTGTCACGTTTGTTGGGGAAGATGGTTTCGTGTTTCCGCATTGTTCCGTGGGCACGCAGACATTCTCGTCCACTGCAATGGCTTCTTCTTCCGTTCCAGAGAACAGGCAGTTCCAACTCCACAAGGACAGTGTTCGTGCCTCCGCGAGTCAGACTGTCACTGAGTTGGTGGAAGTCGTCAGCCATCCTGCAAGGTTGCAGTTTCCTGGAACTAGACCGGGTCGTGATTACCACCGATGCCAGTCTCCATGGCTGGGGAGCTCACCTGGGGGCCCAGGTGGGCCAAGGACAATGGTCTCCAGAGGAACGTGCACAGAGCATCAACCTATTGGAACTTCGAGCCATTCGCCTCGCCCTTCTGCACTTCCGGACGCTGGTTTGGGGTCGTCATGTCCTGATCCTCACGGACAATACGTCTGCCAAAGCGCACATAAACCGGGAAGGGGGGACGAAGTCACAGACGTTGATGCTCGAGTCGACACGTTTGTTCAACTGGGCGGAGAGGAATCTGGAGTCCATCCTCGCAGACCACATTTCCGGGGAAGCCAACACACGAGCGGATTGGCTCAGCAGGGAAGTGATAGACCAGGCCGAATGGCAGCTACTTCCCAGTCTATTTCAGGAGATTTGTCTTCGCTTCGGACGGCCTCTGGTGGACCTGTTCGCCAGTCCGACCAACGCCCAGCTTTCCAGGTTCATCACTCGGTATCCGACTCCTGCGGCAGAAGACACAAACGCTCTGCGGTGTCGTTGGCCAGCGGGTCTACTGTATGCCTTCCCGCCCGTCACACTGATTCAGCAGTTGGTTCGCAAGATGATAGCGGAGAAGGCGGAGATGTTACTGGTAGCTCCACATTGGCCCCGCAGACCGTGGTTCGCGGACCTGGTGGAGTTTTCGGTGACGGACCCGTGGGTGATTCCTCCACATCGGATCGTGCTGCGTCAGGGGGCCATTCGTCATCCCGAGCCCCAGTGGCTGCAGTTGGCCGTCTGGCATTTGAGCGCGTCATTTTGAAGAAAGGTCGTTTGCCGGATACGGTGATTGGTACGATTCAATCGGCCCGTCGACCATCCACGACGAGGATCTACGAAGCCTCGTGGAGAGCCTTTTGCCGTTGGTGTGCGACTGCTCATGTGGACCCTACATCTGCAACGGTTCAGGATGTTCTCATTTTTCTACAGGCGGGTTTGGAACGGGGTTTGTCTCCCACAACTCTCAGGCGCCAGGTTGCGGCCCTGGCCACTGTGTTATCCTGTCCACCGTATACTTCCTTAGCTCATCACCCGTGGGTGAAGGGTTTCCTTCATGGAGCTACGAACCTGAGACCGCCTACAGTTCATCGTTATCCCTCTTGGGATTTGTCTTTAGTTTTGCAGGCTCTCACTTTGTCTCCGTTTGAGCCACTGGGTTCCACTTCACTTAAGTTTCTGTCGTTCAAAGTTGCTTTTCTCCTGGCGGTCACATCGGCTAGACGCATTTCTGAGCTTGCTGCTTTATCCGTCAGGAAAGACTTGTGCATTTTTCATGCTAATACTGTGGTCCTGCGGATGGATCCTGCGTTCTTGCCCAAAGTTAATTCGTGGTTTCACCGGGCGCAGGAATTGGTGCTTCCGGATTTCTGTCCGTCGCCAAGACATCATCGAGAGGTTCTTTGGCACACTCTGGATGTGCGCAGGGCGTTGAGACGTTATATGCGTAGAACGGCCGAGTTTCGGAAGACGGAAGCCCTGTTTGTTTCGTTCCATCCTGCATCCATGGGTCAGAAAGTGTCGTCGACCACTATTGGTCGTTGGATTAAGGCCTGTATTGCTGCTGCTTATGAGAATCAGCGTCGTCCTGTTCCTGGGAACATTTTGCCTCATTCTACGCGGAGTGCGGCTACTTCAGCGGCCTGGGCTACCCAGGCTTCTGTGTTGGACATCTGTAGGGCGGCTACTTGGACTTCTTTGTCGCCTTTCATAAGACATTACCGGATTGATGCCTATGCTTCGGCTGAGGCGTCTTTTGGGCGACGAGTTTTGCAGGCAGTGGTGTCTGGGTCTTCTGAGTTGGATAGTGTTTTGCCCGGCCCTGAAAGTTAGGCTTGGGTATGTCCCAATGCTGGAGTGTAGTAGCAGCGTTCTGGAAAATGGACATTGACTTACCTGAATGTCCTTTTTCGGAACGCTGCGTATACACTCCATTTCCCTCCCTTTTCTTTGGTTGTTTGCTTGTGGTGGTTTTGTGTTAATAAAGTTTGTTGTAGTTCACCTGTGGTGTCTTCGTTCAAGACTGGGGATTCGGGTGCAAAAGGGGGCGTGGAGAGAGCACAGAGTGGAAGATAAGTGAAAAAAAGTTCTCTCAGTTGCTGTCAGATAAGAGGATTTTCCCAATGCTGGAGTGTATACGCAGCGTTCCGAAAAAGGACATTCAGGTAAGTCAATGTCCACTCCCTCCTACTGCTTGTTATACAATTCCTTATCATACAATGGGATGTTTTATGTTTGAACATCTCTGCTTTGATGGAACCAAGCTTTAATTCAAAACCACTTCCACCATGATGTCTACAAGATGGAAAATTAAGTAGATGCTCCTGGACCAGAGTGCTTTCAAAATACTCTCATCTCCCTTTTAAAGGGCTTGCCTCTTCCAATCCTGGTTAGCAATATTCAAGTTGAGGACTCTTTGTTAAGATTTTTGTTTTTTAATTTCAGCTCAAGAACCGACAGATCTGGAAACATTTCTGCCAAAACACCACCATCAAAGCCTCTGGTTCTCTGCCTGTGAAAAAATATATATCTTTTGCTTACTCGGTTGCTTTGTGTTTTTAAACTGAGATATAATCAATATCACAAGACAGTTCTAGTTAAACAATAATTTGTTTTTTTAACTTTAATTGGGAGTTAAATGGAATCAACCCTCCCAGCAGGATATGCTGAAAATATAGCGGAGCTCTTCATCTGTTTCCAAACTGAAGAAGCATGGCAACTAAGATAAAGAACTGGAGAAGGAATGATATTTATTCTGAATAAAAATGCCTTGCTGCTAGGATCAAACCAAGGTTAGCATAAACCTTGGGTACTTAAAGTACCCAATGTACTTTAATAAGGACTTCTGAAGGCCTTCAAAGCAGTGCATCAGCCTTAGCAGCTATGGATAAGATTCAATTTTTATTTATTGATTAGCCCTTTGGGCCATATCAAGTGCGGAATTACAAAGACAAATCATTACAAAGGTTTGGTAAAACAAATTAAGTAAGATTGGAATAACTCACAATTAAAATACAATTAGAATAAAATACGATCTAAAATAAAATCGGGATAAAATACAATAATTTAAAGTACCATTTAAATATAATTAAAATTATATTATAATGTCGCCCCTGCATCTACCCAATCAGTGTTAACTGCTATTAAAATTACATTGTTAGATCAAGTGATCATTCTTACAATCTACCGCATTTTGCTGCACCAACTTTGTCCTCCTTCCCATCAACTTTACCACAAATGGCTATGGATAAGACAACTGATGTGTGCCAACTCTAAGGAAAAGAATCCACTGATCTCATTCCAGAATAAGATGCATTGCTAATTACTACAGATATGAAACCTAGGGTACAAAGTTAGCACCCACCCCTGTTCTAGAAGAATTTAATATTTTGAGAAATATTTTTAAAAAGGCAGGATAAAATATTTCCCCTAAAAGAAAAAGAAAAAAATCTTAAGGGAGACAGAAACTCAGAGCTTTAACTCCCTACCTCCAACAGATATTTGGTGCCCATTGAGGAGGACTGGGTCAGCCTATCTACAAAACAAAAGATCTTCAGCTCCAGGGTGATGGGATTAAGACATGACCCGCCAGGACATAATAGGATTATCTAGCAGCAGGGCTCACCACATTGCAAAATCATCTGGAGACATTGCATCACCCTCCGGGCTTCAACCAAACTTCTCAGACAACCTACAGGGTTAGCTATGACCCTTACAACAGCCAATAGAATATATGTTCTTGCACAGGAACAGGAAACTCAAGGGCAAGGCCCAAGAGAAGGTATAAATAACTCTCATTCTCAACTCAGTTGCCCAGAACTACCTATGTGCTTCTACTTCACCATTAAACACTCTTTCTAATCACCCTCCCATTTTTTCAGTGTCTTTCTCCAGACTTGGAACTGAACCAGATGGATATTTCTCTGAACACTAAGAAAAAAGTTTTTGAGAAAATTAATATAGACTGTAAGGATCAATGCACAAAGATAGGGACTCATTAGATTTTTCTAATGTATACTTCTTGACAACTATTTGTTGCAATATTACGTTAGAAAAGAAAGACAGAGAGATAAGAAGAAAAAAAAATCATCCTTGAAAATTTCCTAACCATGTCCATAAAAATTAAGCTACACCGTTGTTACTCAGAGTCAATCTCGGTGTAAGGTCTTCCAAATGACAAGATAATCCACTCCAGTGATCACTAAATCCAATTAGGTGATACAACAAAAGCAGACAAAGAGGTAAAATGTACAGGACAGAAGAAAAGTAGTTTCCTATCTGGTTTGACAAGCAAAAGAAACACAAGATGATCTGTTAAATACAGAGCAGATAACTTCCCATCTAAATTTGGATGAGACCGATCTAAGTACATGAGGCACAATTCTGATCAAGTCAAGGCTGCCATCCTTAAGGGACATTAAAGTTCCTCTCAGTCGCTCGAGTCATTAATTATCTATTTTCTGCACAAAGATTTAAATAAGACAAGCCCTCCTACTTACTTGTTCCAAGTCAATGTATTTCTTCCCATTTTGAAAATCCTGGGGAGATTCAGAAGCATCTCAGAGATTAAAGGCATGTGTCAAAATAACAAAAGAAGTGTCCTACCCTCAGGACATAAACAACACTCCTTTTTGGTGTGCATGCAGAGTCGTAATGCGCATTCCAAAAGGGGCAGAGTTTGCAACGCAAAAGCTAGATGCTGTTTTAATTTGAGCTTTCTCCTGCCTCCCAAGGATAGTTTTGGAGGGATTTATACCTCTTGCTTCCATTGTTGATCAGGAAGGGAACTCTATGTACTTACCATGAAAAAATTGGAAAAGGCCACTGACACATCCGGCTCAGGGGCGGGCTTCAAAACCCATCACTACCGGTTTACTCATGCACAGAAGCGTCCAGGCGGGTGGGCAGAGCCTCCCACCGCTGCCACTACCGATTTACCTGATCCAGAGCAAACCGGTAGCAACCCACCACTGATCCGGTTGCTTGAATTCAGTTGGCATTGGAATTCTGAAGGAAACCTCTTCAGTGCTATGTAGGTACATTCTAGACTCTGTTCTATCAGCGTTTCAGATCAAATTAAAAATCGGTGAGTGGGTGTGTAGTCCAAAGCTTTCGTAATGTACTATTGATTGAAATCATGCAGGAAGTAATTAATGTTGGGCCTATATTCTTAGATCTTAAAGGGTTCATATTTTGGATTTTGTTTAGCTGCTTTATAAGTTTTTTTTAAAGAAACAAGAACTTCTAAAATAAAGGAGGGAAAAACTTTGATGCTAATATTTATAAAATGGTAATGCTTCTAAATTAGATATACTGATCAGAGTACCTATTCAAAGGCAACTTTAACCCAGTGGGATTGCCAAAGGCATATAGTTAGCTTTGTTGTTATCACCCACATTGGTTGACAGATGACATGCCTATTGCTTGTAATTTAAGGTGTGTAGGCAGCTAAAGTAGTTGAAAAGCCATCTATTTACCAGCCCATAGTTATATTGCTAATTGCTATATTTATCAACTACTCACTTCACAGGCTACTGCATCTAAACATTTTTCTCTGAAGTCTGGACAAGCATTGGGAGGATATCTAATATCAGATATTTAAAATGAAAATAACTGACATTGAGTAGAAGCCTTTAAAAAAGGAAATTCATAGATATTACATATGGAAATCTCTTTCAACCTGGTGTTCCACATTTCTCAGAATTCCTAGTTATAAATGGTCAGTGATCATACTGAATGGAGATACTGAAAATTGTAGCTCAGCAGATCTGGAAAGCTGGTGTAGATTGTAATGGAAATTACATAAAGGCCTGGTTTCCATAAGTTTTTAATCATGGTGGGGAAAATGGATGAATCATAATGCATTAAAATGTGTTGCAAGTAATTCCATAAGATGTTCTACTACTTGGAGTTCTGGATCAGCTTCTAACCCACTGTATAAAAATTGGTGGCTTTTATTGAAAACTAATAAAAACTAATGTAAAGTTAAGGAATAAAAAACAAAAAAAAATTTAAAAAGTACAAGAAAGTAAGTAAAAGAAAAATAGAAAAGGAAGAAAAAAGATACTGTAGTAGAACAAAGTCTCTTTTGAACTTCTTTACAGCAATTATAAATCTACTTCTTTCTCCAAAGTTATACTATGACTTTCTTTTTTCCATCATGATTGTCAAATCATAAAAACCATAAATCATAAGTTCACCCCTTTTAATGCAAAAAGTCCTTATACCTTATACTATTCTAGATAAGTGGATGTCCAGTCTCTTTTTAAAAACCTCCAGGGAGGGAGCACCTACAATTTCTGAAGGCAAGCCATTCCACTGATTAATTGGTCTCCCTGTTAGGAAATTGTGGTATCTCACAATAAATTAGTCATTTCCTATTTGCCTGTTATTTCTCATCTATAAAATGCTTCTTCTGCTGAGATCCACAAGGTATTCCCCTCACCAGCTGCCACGAGTCCTGCTATAATATCACACTGTGGTGGGACAACAAGAATGTTCACTAGGACAACATGAAATTAAGATGGCATTTGTAGGCTTCAATTTTGCATTGCATTGCATTGCATTGCATTGCATTGCATTGCATTGCATTGCATTGCATTGCATTGCATTGCATTGCTATACTATACTATACTATACTATACTATACTATACTATACTATACTATACTATACTATACTATACTATTAATGATCTTGCGAGACCCGGCCACGAATTGGAGTGCATGTGTTTTAACGTTTTTAAAGTTTTTAATGTTTTAATGTTGTTCTTTTTTTAAACATTTTTTTAACATTTTTTATGGGATTGTTCGCATTGTTTTATTCTTTGTTGTAAGCCGCCCAGAGTCCCTTGGGAGTTGAGCGACATAGAAATGCGACAAAATAAATAAATTAATAAGAATAAATACTATACTATAGTATACTATTGTTGTGGCCCGTCAGCGGCCTGTGCGGATTGTAGTTGATTCTGACAACGAGGAGGCTGGTGTGGTGCTGTGCCAGCAACCTGTGCAGCTGGCACTTAAGTCAGACAATGAGGAGGCTGGAGAAGATGTGGTGCCAGAGGCAGGGATTCAGCCAGGGCCTTCAGAACCTCCAGAAGCTCCTTTAAGTGAAGAGGACGAAGAGGAGGAGCCTCTTCTCGATGCAGGGGCGCGCAGAGCTGCCAAAAGGCAGGAGTGGCTCCTCAGGAGGAGGTCTCTTCGAGAGTAAGGCTTGGGGCTAATTGGCCACTCCCCTAGCCCATTTAAGGAGGAACGCCGACTGAAGCAATTTGTAGGGAACAACTTTAGTTCACTCTCCTTTGCGTCTGGATTCTCTGTAAATTGCTTCTGGGCTTTCTGCCAACCATAGTAAGATTGTGATTACTTTATCTTTGGTTTCTTGTAGGTTGTTTGAAAAAGACTGAGTTATTTTAGTAAATTGAGTTTGGTACAGACTTTGTGTGTGCTGCGTTCTGGGGCAGAACAACTATACTATACTATACTATACTATACTATACTATACTATACTATACTATACTATACTATACTATACTATACTATACTATACTATACCATACCATACCATACCATACCATACCATACCATACCATACCATACCTTACCATACTATATTGATGTGTACACACACATACGCATGCATACGCGTGCGCGCGCGCACACACACACACACACACACACATACTGTGAGCTGTTTTTGATTGTGGTTGGAATTTAAAATAAAATTTGGAAATACTTAGGCAAGGGAGCCAGACTACATTCAATACCAATAATGATCATTGAAATACTCGATCTCAATAGTTACCCAATGATACTGATGGTGACACTACCTAATAGCTCCATCAGTTACGACTTGTTACCTACAGGCCATCTTATCTTCCAGTTTGCCCTTTTTCTACCAATACTTAATTATTAATAATTATCCTAATACACTTCAAAAATATTACTAAAATTAATGGAAACATCTTCCCCAAATGTTCCATCTTATTCTCTTTATTATCCCAAATTATTTCCACAATGAGAGGTGAAATGTTTGCACTTCTTTCTTTAACACAGAAAATACAATCTCTTGAATTTCACCTAGTGAAATTTCCATATTCATTTTATTTTATTAAACCATAGTTCAAGTGGATGTATTGCGACAGTTATTCAGATCAGTAATTGTCATGGCTTTAACTGTTAACTTTTTTCTGCCTTACTAATAAATGGTACAACAAAGAAAATGATAATTTATTTCAGAACTATTTCATGATGTAACATCATTTAGGTCTTCCATTTGTAATAAATAAGAAAATATTTTGTGGGTGGAGGCAGTGGTGAAATCCAATTTTTTTTTACTACCAGTTCTGTGGCCATGGCTTGGTGGGTGTGGTGTGGCTTGGTGGGCATGGCTTGGTGGGCATGGCAAGGGAAGGTACTGCAAAATCTCCATTCCCACACCACTCTAGGGGAAGGATACTGCAAAATCCCCATTCCCACCCCACTCTGGGGCCAGCCACAGGTAGTATTTGCCAGTTCTCTGAACAACTCAAACTTTCGGCTACCGGTTCTCCGAACTGCTCAAACTTTCTGCTACCGCTTCTCCAGAACCTATCAGAACCTGCTGGATTTCATCCCTGGGTGGAGGTGAGACATACTGCATCACAAAACTGACATTTTATGCTCCAAATTATGGAATCTATCTAACTCTCAAATGTGTTTAATTAACATACACTGCCCTCTAGAAGTAGGTTAATGCCAGAGGAGAATTTAGAAGAACTGGAAAACATATTCAGCTTGTTTATTTGGTAGAGATTTTGATGACAAATTTGTATATAAGATTTTGTATATAAGATTTGTATATAAGATTTAATCATTTTTTAATCTTATAGCCAAAACATGAATCTTCACACATAAGAATAAAGCAGAAATGAAGGTATGATTTCCACTCCGGACTACCCCAACAATGCCCTTGAAGTGATATCCCGGTGCCTGGAGGCCGTGCGGATCTGGATGGGGAGGAATAGGCTCAGGCTCAACCTGTCCAAGACTGAGTGGCTGTGGTTTCCGACGTCCCGATATAGTCAGTTGGTGCCATCACTGACTATTGGGGGCGAATCATTGGCCGTCACAGAGAGGGCTCGCAACTTGGGCACCCTCCTGGATTCACGGCTGTCTTTAGAAGAGCATTGCAATGCTCTCTACATGGGGCTCCCCTTGAGGAGCACCTGGAGGCTCCAACTGGCGCAGAGTGCGGCCGCACGGGTGGTAATGGGAGTGACACGGCGTTCCCATGTAACATCTCTCCTGCGCGAGCTGCACTGGCTCCCGGTGGTCTTCCGGGTGCGCTTCAAGGTTTTGGTTACCACCTTTAGAGCGCTCCATGGCTTAGGACCTGGTTATCTACGGGACCGCCTACTACCACCAATAGCCTCCCACCGGCCGGTATGCTCTCATTTTAATATTTATTAAAAGGTCACTTCTTGCATGTAATGTATGGAAAGATATGTAGAATTTTTTAAATATTTGGAGATTATAGTCATATATGAGCTGTTGTATCATTTCATAAAATGACTAGAAATAAATCTAATTAGTCCTTCCAAATTTCAAGACCCTTTCATTCAAGATAAATGCAGCTAATATTTCTAGTCCTGAAATCATGAACTTTTTAAAAAATCACATAGGAAAAATATTAAATACTTAAGGTAGTTATTGTCCAATTAATATACACATGGCAATGTACTCCATAAGTGAATAATGCTGAACAATTTTTTTTATATCCTTTAGTGTTATGGATTATTCCTAAATTTTAAATTGTGATTCTCAGGCACAGTATTACATTTACCAGGCCAAAAAGTAATGGGTCTATCTTCATACTAATAAATTAGATTTGTTTATTATTTTTAACTTTTTTTCCATCTGAATTACTCATTGAATACCACTACCTATTTGTTTGGATCTTTCCATCATGGACATCATGGAGTGCCAAAGAATTGAGGCCTTTGAACTTTGGTGCTGGAGAAGACTCAGTGGTGAAATGTAAAATTTGTTACTACCGGTTCTGTGGGCGTGGCTTGGGGAGGAGTAATATGACTGAGTGGGCGTGGCCAACTTTTTTTTTTTTTTACTTTTAAAACCATTTTTTCTACAACCTCTTCAGCTGAAGAGGTTGTAAAAAAATGCTTTTTAAAGCTCTGGCGATCCCAGCTGACTTGCCTGAGTGGCAGAAGCGGTTTTTTTTAAAGCCTCTGATGATCCCAGCTGAGCCGTGTGATCATCAGAGGCTTTTTCTTTTTTTTACTTTTACAAGCATTTTTTTCAGCCAAAGAGGTTGTAGAAAAAATGCTTTTAAAAATTAAAAAAAAACCTCTGATGATTGCGCGGCTCAGCTGGGCGATGGGGTGAGGGGGGTGAGCAGGGATTTTTGCTACCAGTTCTCTACCCGCCTCCATCGCTACCGGATCAGGTGATCTGGTCCGAATCGGGAGCATTTCACCCCGAGAAGACTCCTGCGAGTCCTTTGGACTGCAAGGCAATCAAACTGGTCAGTCCTAGAGGAGATTAACCCTGACTGCTCTTTAGAAGGCCAGATCCTGAAGATGAAACTCAAATACTTTGGCCATCTAATGAAAAGGAAAGACTCACGGGAGAAGAGCTTAATACTGGGAACGATTGAGGACAAAAGAACAAGGGGACAACAGAGAATGAGGTGGCTGGATGGAGTCACTGAAGCGGTCTGTGTGAGCTTAAATGGACTCTGGGGGATGGTAGAGGACAGGAAGGCCTGGAGGAACATTGTCCATGGAGTCGCGATGGGTTGGACACAACTTCGCAACTAACAACAACAACATCATCGTCATCAGTATTCATATCATAATGAATATACATTTTATAGCATGAACTGAAATTTACCTCCGTTTTATTTTTCAAATTGAATATTCTATTGCTTGTTCCTTGTATGTTTTGAATATTTTTGAATGAATGGATAAATAATTTGAATATTCTGTTCCTTGGATGATTAATCACACTTGGCCAAATAAAATATTCTGTCCTGTCCTGTCCTGTCCTGTCCTGTCCTGTCCTGTCCTGTCCTGTCCTGTCCTGTCCTTCCCTGCCCTGCCCTGCCCTGCCCTGCCCTCCCCTCCCCTCCCCTATCCTATTACTGTATCCTACCCTACCCTAGCCTACTCTACCCTACTCCTCCTGAAGAATATATAATATCTTGTGTAATTCAAATAATATTGACCTCCATTATTTTTTGATTGTCAGTTCATAAAGAGGTACAAAAGAACTATATCTGATAGTGCCCTGTAAGGAATTTATTATTAAGAAAATAGAGATATTACCTTTCAATTTAATTCATTTTTCAATACCACCCAACACTGACTGCAAACAATTTCTAAGACCTTGATATGGCCTTCAGTGGATTTATATGGCAGAAGTGCAACAGACCATGAATCCATCTTTCAAGGCTCTTGATCTCCTAGGCTGCCAAATATACAGTGCTGCACAATGATTGAGCTTCACGTTTGCTGTTGCTAGGAGCTATTTCAAGATATAATCTGTTTTCTCTTCTAATTGGACGATGAAAACCTCCATTTGAAATTTGATGGTACCTTGTGTGCAAATCTGAATTAGAATTCAAGCCTGAATTCAATTTCTGCTAGAAGACCTCATGGAAAACCAGCCATTTGGGAAAAAAATATTTGTCACATAGATCAGAGTTTCACAATTTGTTATGAATTCTTCAGTTTTGAGAAGCAATACAAAATAAGCAGTAGGCAAATTTACATATATGGACATAATGTGTCCTAGACATATCACTTAGTTTTCTCTCTCTCTCTCTCTCTCTCTCTCTCTCTCTCTCTCTCTCTCTCTCTCTCTCTCTCTCTCTCTCTCTCTCTCTTTCTCTTTCTCTCTCTCTCTCTCTCCCTCCCTGCCTCCCTCCCTCCCTCTCTCTTTCTGTCTCTCCCCCTCTCCTTTCCATCAAGGCAGTCATTTGCCTGGATTTCCTGTTGTAAAGTCCTTTATTCAAGTTTGGATACAACCTGATCCAAACAGATCCTATACATTGTTGAAAGGAGAATTGGGCCTATTTCAGGGTTGAAATGCTCCCTGTTCAGACCGGATTGCCCGATCCGGTAGCGATGGCGGCAGGTGGTTCGGAGAATTGGTAGCAAAAATCCCTGCCACCCCCCATGCCCAGCTGAGTCACGCAATCATCAGAGGCTGTTTTAAAACTTTTAAAAGCATTTTTTTTACAACCTCTCTGGCCAAAAAAAATGCTTTTAAAAGTAAAAAAAAAAGCCTCTGATGATCACGCAGCTCAGCTGGGATCGTCAGAGGCTTTTAAAAGCATTTTTTCGGCAACTTCTTCGGCCGAAGAGGTTGTAGAAAAACAAATGCCTTTAAAAGCCTCTGACGATCCCAGCTAAGTTGCCTGATTGTCAGAGGCTTTTAAAAGCATTTTTTTTTGCAACCTCTTAAGGTTCTAGAAAAAAAGGTAAAAAAAAAAAAGTTGGCCATGGCCACCCAGTCACATTACCCCCCCCCACCAAGCCACGCCCACAGAACCAGTAGTAACAAATTTTACATTTCACCACTGATTTGTTTGGTTTGTTGCTATTGCTTGTCTGTGTATTGGCAATTGGACAGCATATGTCCTAGGTTGTTTCCTTCCTTCCTAGACTTTTTTTGTGTACAAGAAAGTGTTCCTAGACTTGTGTTAAAGAAAAAAAAAATGGGCAAAAATACATAAATGGTTAGAAAAGATGATAGGAAAACATGTAGATTTTAAACCTGAACTGTTTTTACTAGGTATAATCTCACAAAAACTTGATAAGCAAAGTATATATTTAATACTGCATGCCTTAACAGCAGTGAGGATTATATTCGCACAATATTGAAAAAATGAAAAAACACTGCGAGATGAAGAGATAATTAGGAAGATACTAGATTGTGCAGAAGTGGACAGACTTACAGTGAAAATTAAACAGAAAGAAGATGCAGAAAATTATCAAACATGGAATTTATTCTACCAGTCGTTGGAAAAAAAGGGGTGGCAATTAGGAATATAATCTGCATTGTTAAGCAAATTAAATACAACACGACAACACGATGTTTATTAAGCTCTAACAAATATAAACAATAGAAAATTAATAAAAAAAAATTAAAAAGAAAGTGTTCCAATTAAACAATCAAGGAAGAAACTATTTCCTAATTAAAGAACCATCAAGAAGGAAGCCACAGCCAGCCAAGAATGGCAGGTAAACCAGGGATGGGTTCTAATTTTTTTTGCTACCGGTTCTGTGGGTGTGGCTTATTTTGTGGGCGTGGTTTGATGGTCATGTGACAATTCTTTAGTATTGAGCAGAGGTACTGGTCTACCAGGCTTTTAACTGCTTGCAGAGCTGTACTGGTCTACCAATTTGTTCTTGGAGCATTCCGGTCATTTGTTTTTGGAGTGCACCGGTCTACCACCACACTGCCTTTTAACACTGATCAGCTGTAGGGCGGCCCTTTGAAGCCCCGAGGCAAGAGTTTAAACAGTTTTTTCCCTTCTAGCCGATCAGCTGGGACTCGGGAGGCAGCAAATAGATTGGGGGCAGGGCCAAATAAAAGGTAAGAATAATGCGGTGGTGGGCAGCTCCCGAACAAAGAGAACTGGTTTGGTGACATCATATTGTCACCACTACCGGCTCGGCTGAATCGGGCCGAACCGGGAGGAACCCACCACTGAGGTAAACCTACTACATATAAACAGCAGCAAATCCCAATCTCCCTCACAGTTAATGCAAACTGGTAACGTGGCAAGAAAACAGCTAAGTTTGGTTTTATATATAAGGTCTGCCATCTACATTTTCTTCTATGAGAAGTGATTGCGAAGGAGCAGCAGTTCCATGCACCAAATAAATCAAGCTTTTTTTCACCTATTCATTCTTTATAATTTCAGACATTCCTTATAATATAGCAATCACTGCATCATTTTCTTTTTCTACCGTAACTAGCATGAGCTTTGTATCCATTTGCATTCTGGGTCAATCCCTTAATATGTTCTTGTCACAAAATAATGCATTTATTTTGGATTGATTGAGATCTGGTAGACGACTTAGTGAAAACTTAAAAGTCATTACAAACTTAAAAGTCTCATTAAAAGTAGAAAAATAGATTTTATACATAAAATGAATATTCTTATAGCCAGCCAAAGCCAAACAAACTTAACAATGAAGATAAATCTAGTGTGAGAACACAACTTTCATCTTCCAATCTACAGAGTACATCTATATATTTTATCAGCAAGTACTTGTTAATGGTATAATAATGCTACATTTGCTTGAGATAGTAGTGTTCATTTTTCTTAAGATATGGAAGTCTTATGTGAACAATTTTCTCAGATTCAGAAAGTTAGACCATTAATACTTCATACATAAATAATACTTTTGTTACCTGTTATCCAAAAAAAAATTATATTATTTGTTACCTGATATATATTTATATATCCGTGATGGTGAACCTATGGCACACGTGCCACAGATGGCACACAGAACCCTCTCTGCGGGCACATGAGCCATCACCCCAGCTCAGGTCCACTGCGCATGCATGCACACCTCCTGCCAGCCAGCTGATTTTTGGGTCTCTGCCATTCATGCGTGGGCACATGCGGGAGATGCGTGCACATGCATGGGGGCGGTGGGGGGGTCATGCACGCATGCAGGGGATTGCATGCACATGCATGAGGGTGGGGAGAGCAGGGCTGGCACCGGGGTTCATGCGTGCATGCGCAGGGGTGGGGGAGTGGGGGGGTCACACATGCATGCCCAGGAGGTGGGGCACACAGTGGGGGGCAGAGTTTGGGAGGGCCACGGGCGGCCCTCTCAAACTCCATTTTTGCTGACAGTGGGTTTCAGGAGGCTGGCACAGCTGAAAAGAGAGCTCGGGAGCCCGTTTGCACTGGCAGAGCGCCCGGGCCGCCACAGGTGTCCCTGACACGAGTTACATCAAGCTGGCCATGCCCACTCTGGTCACACACACCCTGGCCCCCAAGGTCAAACACAACCCTGATGCAGCCCTCAATGAAATCGAATTTGACACGCCTGTTCTAGACAATTGTCCTCCACTGTACAGAGCAACAAAAGATAAACTTAGTATGTAAAACTTTTATGCAATAAAAATATCTGTACATAACTATTTTATTTAAGATATCATGGCATGAGCATAGAGGTGAAAATATCAATATTTACATCTATTTAGCTAAAAAGGGATCTAGATTCAGAATTGTACATATTTGTTCTTTATTCCAGGTGGCGCAGTGGTTAGAGTGCTATACTGCAGCTACTTCTGCTGACTGCTAGTTCAGCAGATCAGCGGATCAAATCTCACCGGCTCAAGGTTGACTCAGCCTTCCATCCTTCCGAGGTGGGTAAAATGAGGACCCAGATTGTTGGGGGCTATATGCTATTTAGTATACTGTCGATTGTTGTAAGCCGCCCAGAGTCCTCGGAGAGTGGGCGGCATAGAAATATCATTAATAAAATAAATAAATAAAATATTCTCAACATAGAGCTTTTAACTTTTTTGTAAAATGTAAGTAATCCTACAAAGATTAGGTTGAAAATCTTTGGATTTCCTACCAAGTTTGGGGGATATTTTTACAGATCATCTTTCTGAAGGAGGGATTTATGAGACATTTATTTAAGTGCTGGGCTCGAAGGTGACCCAGAAAACTGCTTGAAAATACTTCATCTTTGTGTGGGGATTTAATTTCTGCTTATTAACTTCTTGGTACAAAATTGAAATATGGTGAATGCATGCAAACCAATATGTAACATATATTTTTAGCAGGATGTTCCAACCCCATGATTACTTGGGATTATACAAACCTGAATTAATAAAAAATATCCATCATTGTCTATTAGAGATATATAAGATTTGTCCATTTGAAAATGCTAGAAAAGCTGACTTGAGAAGAGATATGGAAGAGTAATAAATTTGTAATGTGCACTCATTGTGGCTTGAGGGATAAATATTCAGTACCTGTTATTACCTGATAAAGTCATACATATGCATGATTCCATTTTATGTGATAATTACTGAATCTAGAATTATAGTATCTGCATTTACCTGATAAACCAACATTATTATTTTAAAGAAAGCAGTTGCAATAATTCACACAGCACCATGAACCGTGAAGGCTGCAATATAAACCAATCAAAGGTGATGGGAGCAAGACAGTAGTTTAAATCCTCTAAACATCAAGGTGTCTTAGCAAGAATTCTAACAACCTCGTTTGCATACTAGGCTTGTTAGACATATTCCTGCCAGTGTTCGAGAACTCACTTCTATCTTTTGAAGTGAGATTTCTGGAGTTTCATAGATAATATGTCTTGGCTGTATAGGAAGTAGACATTCCTTTGTTTATTTTTTGTAAAAGAGAAAAAGACACCTTTTTATAGCGTTAAAGGCAAAAAAAAAAAGATATATTTTGGCCTCTTGCTGAAATCAGCAGCTCTCTGTGGCTAATCTGTAGCAGGAAGTATTTGGAATGTTTTAAATCAGGGGTGTCAAACTCACGTTGTCATGGCGGCATCACATGATTTATTGGAAACCTTTTCCCCATTCCCTAAACCGGGCATGGGCGTGGCCAGCGCATGATGCACCTGGCCTGTGGGCCACAAATTTGACAGCCCTGTTTTAAATCATAATGAACAAATAGCACTGAAGAATCAATAGATGTCATAATAACAAGCTAGCCACAACTGCAGCTTTGTGTTCTTTTTTAACGGCAGCATATGTTACATCTTGTGGAGATGTTGAATAACTTTAATATCAGACTATGGAGGTTCACACATTCAATCTCAGCTTGGAGGAAATCACAGAGCCAGGCTTATTTACCTCAGATAGAAGTGTAGATATGCTGATGCAGAGACTCCTGTACTATACATTTTGGTGACTTATCTTTTGTTGACATTAGTCAGAGAGCTTAGCTCCGAGTTCCAGTTTGTATTTTAATTGGCTCAGCTAAAAAATGCTGGTGAAAGTACTTGAAGCAGAACTCTTATTATTATTGTATTTCCATCTCTCTTGCATACCTAAGTGAGGAGATACCAACTTGCTTCATTAATTAAACTAAGCCCCTTACCCTGGGCAAGGGTTGGAATAAGTAAATTTTGACAGATAGGCTAATGAATTTATCCATCTATCAAAACTTACTTTTATTTTGCCAAGTAATCTTTTTCCCGCTAGATACATTGAAAGGGAGCCCAATTTATAATGAAGCTTTGGATATGGATTAGTGATATTCCAGAAGAGTGCTAAACTCAAGTTAAAAAGCAGCCAGAACAACTGACTGGACATGAAGACATAAACACAACCTTTCTCCTTCCCAATGATCAGAAATAATCTCTTCAAAGCCAACCCCCTTCCCCCCCCACAAACAAGTATAGAATTATGCCCACAGGAAAAAATAGCAAATAGAGGAAAAGACTGGACTTGAAGAGAAGAAAAAACTTTGGAAAACAAAAATTTACTTGGATGCAAAGTTTACTCAGGTGAGTTCTGCTGAGTAGTGTGGACTATCAACAGTCCCCTTTGTTACTCTGAAGAGAGAGAAAACAAAGCACAGCAACTCAGCATTTATTATCTCTTCTTTCCTCTATATAGACTGTACTCATCTCATTGGATTTCATTGGAGACTAAACCATATGAAGAACGGTTGCAGGAATTGAGTTTGTCTAGTCTAGTGAAAAGAAGAACTAAGGGGTGAAATGATAGCAGTGTTCCAATACTTGAGGGACTGCCACAAAGAAGAGGGAGTCAACCTATTTTCCAAAGTATCAGAAGGCAAGGCAAGAAACAATGGATGGAAACTAACCAAAGAGAGAACCAACCTAGAATTAAAGAGAAATTTCCTAACAGTGAGAACAATTAACCAGTGGAATGGTTTGATTTCAGAAGTTGTAAATGCTCCATCACTGAAGACTTAAGAAGGAACGGCACAACAATTTGTTTAGAAAGGTATAGGGTCTCCTGCTTGTGCAGCGGGTCGGACTAGCAGATCTCCAAGATCCCTTCCAACTCTGTTATTATGTTTTGTTCTAACTAATACATGGGGAATTGTTTTGTTAAAAAGTAGAAGGGAGCTGGTTCTTATCCTGTTTTCTTGTTCCCTGCCTACCCCTGTGGCGGGGGTGAAATCTAAAATTTGTTACTACTGATTCAGTGGGCGTGGCTTGGTGGGGGGGTTAATGTGACTGGGTGGGCATGGCCAACTTTTTTTTTTTTTTACTTTTAAAAGCATTTTTTCTACAGCCTCTTCGGCCGAAGAGGTTGCAGAAAAATATGCTTTTAGGAGCCTCTGACGATCAGGCAACTCAGCTGGGATCATCAGAGCCTTTTAAAGGCATTTTTTTTTCTACAGCCTCTTCGGCCCAAGAGATTGTAGAAAAAATGCTTTTAAAAGCCTCTGATGATCCCAGCTGAGCCGCGGGATCATCAGAGGCTTTTTTTTTTTTTTTTACTTTTAGAAGCATTTTTTCGGCTGAAAAGGTTGTAGAAAAAATGGTTTTAAAAGTAAAAAAAAACAGCCTCTGATGATCCCGCGGCTCAGCTGGGCATGGGGGGGGGGCAGGGATTTTTGCTACCGGTTCTCCGAACCATGCACCGCCATCGCTACTGGATCGGGTGATCCGGTCCGAACCAGGAGCACTTCACCCCTGCCCTGTGGGGAGTTGTTATTCAAACTGATCTAGGTCAGAATCTTGGCAGGAACAAGGGTCTGCCTTGTTTTCAAACAACCAGGTTTTGCTGTTGATCAATGCAGAATGGCCCTTTAAAACAGTAGCCAGGGACTAGACAGAAGCTAGCAAGACCACAGCAGCTGAAAATACCCAATAGGTTCTGGAATAATTCCACTTCTAGAGACTATCTGACTGAAACAAGCTAACTTCATTTCAGGGAAGTAAGATAGGTGCAGTGGTGGGATTCAGCCAGTTCGGGCCAGTTCAGGTGAACCAGTAGTTAAATTGCTGGGTGCCCCCTCCTCCGCTTCCAGGAGTCCCCCGCACCCCATTTTGACTCCCAGGAAGCTTCAGGGAGGCCTACTAGGCCCAAAACAGGATGCGGGGGGGGTGAGGTACATTCCGTCCGCGGCCCTTTTTTGTTCCCAGGGGTTGCAGGAGGCCGAGTGCTGCCTGTCACACCCCCTGGCCATGCCCATCATGGCCACACCCAGCCAGCCAGTCATTAGGGCAGAGAACCGGTTGTTAAATTATTTGAATCCCACCACTGGATAGGTGTGTGTCAAAGATATTGCAAAGCTATAATGTCACAGAAAAATAAAAGGGATGAATTTCAAAATCAGAAAAAAGCTTTATTTTGGCCAAAAGGTTCAGATAGCTTAATATAAATTCTAACATCTGAACAAAGATCTTGTTTAAGACACGTATCTTTATACTTTTCAGTTAGTAACAAAACAGGAAATGTGAAATAAACCTCCTACCTGTTAGGCTCTCTCCCTCCTCCCATTATTGCCTGAACAGGAAGATTAGTTAATTCTTGTGGTTTGACTTCTTGAACTCTCCAACTATAGAAACTCTGCGGTTTAACTTTTTGAACCCAGCATTTGTCTCTTATATTTACTAGTTAAAGGACCCTTAGAGATCATTCAGGCTGACCCCGTATTAATTCACTCTTATATTTAATTTCTTTTTACGTTCTGCCTTAATAACATCTATACATTATCAGGAAAATGACTAGCTACCTCCCATAGCATCTATAGGCAATTAGCAAAGAATCAAGTGATTCTTCTCTTAATAACTTAGAGATGAATGGGATACTAAAATAAGCATATCCACTTGCCAACATGTCTATAATCTTTCCCTTTCAATACATCTAGTTTAAAAGAGTGAGAATCTAGCTTTATTCATTGTGAACAGCTGCTAGGACACAAGAGCTGGAATACTGACCAAATGGTCATTGAAATGTATCAGATTGTACCCATAGCAAAGCTGCCAGGGCATGTTGCCTGCTTATAGGAGAAACTGTACACTCACTAGCACTGATCATGATATATAGAGAAGCAATGAAAAGCCTGCAAGGAAACAACCACACTCAGAAAGCACCAAGGACTCCACAATACATCCCTGAGCTAGATATATTATTTTCTGTTGGTAGAAAACTCTATGGTTAGCTGGTTATTACCTACAAAGCCCTTCATGGCCTAGGCCCGGGATATTTGTCGGACTCCCTGCAGCCAGCGACAATTCCCAATTGCCCGGTGCGTTCCCACAGACAGGGCCTTCTCAGGGTGCCGTCGGCCAGACAGTGTCAGCTGGTGACCCCCAGGGGGAGAGCTTTCTCTGTGGGCGCACCAATCCTCTGGAACCAGCTTCCTTTGGAGCTCCGGATGGCCCCTGACCTTCGCTCGTTCCGCCGCGATTTGAAGACCTGGTTGTTCCGCAGCCTGGACTAATGGGGGGTTTCTTAATGAATTTTAAATTGTTTTAAATTGGAATTTTAATTTTATATTGGCTGTTATGAGGAACTGTGCATTTTACCATTGTGAGCCGCCCTGAGTCCTTGGAGATAAGGCGGCATATAAATTGCATTAAATAAATAAATAAATAAATAAATAAATAAATAAATAAATAAATAAATAAATATGGTTAACACCCAAACAACTAAGGGCTCATTCATAAATCTTTGCTGCCCAAGCTTAAAAAAATTTAACTTACATTTGCAAGTACATAGTCTCACAATGGCAAAGCCAACCAAGATGTTGTAGCCTGAAAGTAATGATTTTCTTTGGAAAAATGAGGCGGGGGGAGGGAAATCACTTACATGAAGATGTTTAGATTATATGGAGAGGAGTCTTTGGAGGACAGTGATCTGCTGGGCTTCAATAGGTTTGCTGTAGGCTCATTTACTCCCACCCAGCCCCTAGCTCTATGCTTTTATTGCCATCTGAACTTTAGTGGTCAAAACTTTATTCTGGAAATGGAAAGCAAAAACTATGGCCACTTTGCCCAATAGCCCATATCAAGCTTAGGATGAATAAGCAGTGAAGATGGCAAAATAAAGCACCTCTGGAATCTTCTGCTGGATTTGCATTCTTCTTCGTAGCAGAGGAAAATGGTCTGTGTCGCCTGCTCAATGTCACCTTTTCCTCCTCTCCCACTGCTGGGGGCTCTCTGACTTTGCAGAAAATAGAAGAGAGAGGAGGAAGACATTGGGAAGGCAACAAGGAGCTCCTTCCTCCGTTGCAAACCGGAACTCAAACAGGTAGAGAGAATGAAACTTATCAAAAGGAGGGGAATATCTGTATGCAGGTGGCAGCACTGGCTGACCTTGCATAGTAAGAATAAGTTGTGGGGGCATTTTATGAATTCATATATTTATCTCCCATCAGAAGGACATAATAGAAAAATGTGCGTATTTCTTCTAACTTGGGCAGCAAATACCTTTCCTTTGGCAATATATAACCCCGGTCAAAAATCTAAACCATATTTAGATGCCCATTTATGGTTCTCAGAAACTCCTAAATGTTATTAGATCACCAGTGGACATTCTATGATCTGCCCCTCCATCCTTTTTTTTGTGTGGATTTCAACCTCCTCACGTTTGTTCCTATTATCAGAAGACAGAATGTGTTTGTCAAGAATATGTCATATCAGAATCTACTTTAGCTACTACTTTGACATAGCAAAGTATAGTACATCTGCATCATGATCTCAATAATGTGCTTGACAGGTTTCTCCAGGAATCTTTGCACATAAGATGGATAAATGTGGACTAGTTGGTGGCAGGACCTGTTCAACTGGTTGAACCAGCACACCAAAATGGTTTGTCCAAAGTGTCCAAATAACACAATTTGAGCCTGGTCATTTGTTCCTCAAGTTGGAACTCTATGTTGATTTGTTTGTCCACCCATGTCTTTATTTTCTTGATGTTTAAGGTATTCTCAGCAGGCCTGTATAACACAAACTTTCAAGTGTAAATACTCTTTCTTTCTATCTAGCTTCTTCAAATTTTCATATTGTGTCACTAAGAATACCATAGCTGGCACAATTCTGATCTTTGTGGCGAGTGTACAGATCTGTGGATGGGTAGGAAAATCAAATGTGAGATTATAGGACTAGGGATATCTGGCTTGGTATCAATGCAAATGATAAATAGTGCTTCTACTCACTACTATATGAGCAAATAATGTACGCAAAGCTTTGGAAAGCTAGAGTAACATTGGGCTGCAATTATATTACATTTATCTTCTTGTATATTTCATCCAGATCACGAGAGGTAGCACTTTGTTCAGTTTTGGACACTAAACTCTAAAGAACTGATGAGAGTTACCAGAATCGGGATATCATGTACAATAAAGAATGGTTAAAAGAATTATATATCTTTGTCTTCCAAAAGTAAGATAGCATAGCACTCATATCAGAAGCACTGAAGTACTTCTGGGTTGAAAGGATTAGCTGGTGACATCACCATTGCTGGGGGAATGCCCAATTGGGGGCTCTTTTTATGTCCCTGGTAGGAGTAGGAGCTGGAGTGAAGGATGGAAGCTCCACCTCATCCCCTAACAGCACTCGGGTCTCGAATGTGGTTTGCTAACCTCCATCCCAGCATCCTAACCATGGGAGCCACTGTACTACTAACAGGAAGATCAATAAGTGACATATGAGAATGCTGTATAAATATCTAAAAACCTGACATATGCCAGAGAGTATTGATCTGTTTGCTGAAACTGAGAGCTGAACAAGGTCCAACAGGTTGATTTTTTAAATCATTATTTTTAAGAACATCCAGGCTCAATATAGTACTAGGAAGTATTTCCTGATACTTTCTTAGATTAAAACTGCATTAGAACAACTTGTCTAGTGTAGTAGATTCTCTTTTTCTAGATGTTTTCACACAAGGGATGTCAAGCCACCTATTAGAAATAGTTTCATGAATTCTTTCATTGCTTATGGGATGGACTAGTTGACTATACATTTCCTTCTAACTCATATTCTATCATTCTTGGAGTGTGATGCTAATTAGCCAAAATAGGGAATAACATGAGCCTTGTTAAGATATGGTTTGAGCCTAACTATGTTGTCCAGGCAATATAAGTGTACTGTAACTTTAATCTGTAAATGTATTATGTGACTTTAATGCTGAGTCATGCTGTAATTAGATAATGACTGGTTATGAGAGTATTTAAGCAAGGTACTGTAACATGTTCAGTTGCTGCTATGCTATGCTGCCATTGTGTATGAAGATGATGAGATGATGAAGCTGATATGATAAGCTACCATTGAGAGGAGTTGCTATCTGCTAATCATCGTTTGATGGAATCTGCTACCATCGTGGTTTGTGAACCAGAGTGAGTTTGTTACTCTAACCAACTACTGTTTGTTGGGTAAGAAGATTCTGTAACTACTGGACTGATTTACTGGCAAAGACCTGGAATTTGTTTAAAGACTATGAGACTGTTTTCTACTATAAAGTAAACTTTTGATAAACCAGTTTGCACATCTCTTATTCATTGCTCTCAGCAACGTTTCCTTGTGCATTTACTCTGCTGGTTGGTAACACAACAACAATATCCTTAACATTAACCAACCCAGTGCATCAAAAGGGCTGAAAATATTTGGTTTCTAATAGTATTCTCCTTATTAGATGAAAGTAGCCCTAAGGTCAAAAAGGTTGTCTGCTTTTGGTGCCGACAGTTTTTATTGTTCTGTACCAGAGAACAAGGGATGCAGAATAAGTAATTCAAACATTTCAGAGAATTTAAGGAACGACGCAGTCGAAATATATTTAAATAATACTAAACTATCAAAACACCCTTCACATGACCCACAAGCAGTTTCTACATGACTGTCTATGCAGTACGTTATAGAAACCAATGTTTGTCATCAATAATTGCCTCTCTGAAGCATTGGAAAAGACAGAAAGAGCAGAAATTGCGAAGTTGCCTACAAGATCAACCAATGACTAATAGTGCTACATTATCATTATTCACAAAGGAATAAAATAGATTTTTATGTTTTAAAAAGTGAAAAAATCATCAGAAGGGATAACATTAATCAATTCATCTCTTCTGATTTCCATCAGCTGCCAGATTATATGTTCTGGCTTGCCAATGAATTATCTAATAATGATGTTATTAATGGCAGAGTCATATAAAAACTGTACTTGCAGATACTTATTCATAGCAGTAATAAAATCCTCAATATAGGAATATTTATCTTGACACCAGAGCCTATTTATTTTATTTCATTTGACTTGGATACCACCCAACACCAGTCAACTCTGGGTAGCTCACAGCAAAATAACAAACAGCAGTATGTAATTCAGATAAAATAAACAGTGAACAAGATCAATCAATCAATCAGAATACAGTTGGAAGGGACCTTCGAGGTCTTCTAGTCCAACTCCCGCTCAAGCAGGAGATTCTATACAATTTCAGAAAAGTGACTGCCCAGTCTCTTCTTAAAAACCTCCGGTGATGAAGCACTCACAACTTCTGGCAGCAAGCTGTTCCACTAGTTAATTGTTCTTACGGTTAGGAAGTTTCTCCTTGCTTCTCTCCTTGATTAGTTTCCATCCATTGTTTCTTGGCCTGCCCTCTGGTGCTTTGAAAAATAAGTTGACCCCCTCCCCTTTGTGACAACCACTCAAATACTGGACTATTGCTATCATGCCATCCCTAGTCCTTCTTTTCAAACCCAAATCCTGCAACCGTTTTTCATGATGTTGGTCATGAATATAGCCAACAGCAACATACATACACCCTACAAAGGCTCCAGCTAGCCTAAAATCTGGGAGAAAAGTGAGGCCTTTAAAAATTCCAAAATGCTATCATGGTGGGAACCACCCAAGGGTGGGCTTCAAAAATTTTATCAAGGGGTTCTCTGCCTGGTTACTGGGTGGGCGTGGCCATGGTGGGCATGGCCTAGTTGGCCTCCCCTACCATGATGGGGGGAGCATTTTTGCTTTCCCCGGGCTCCAGAGGCTTTCTTTGAGCCTCTGGGAGGGCAAAAACAGCCTCCCCAGGCTCTGGAGGCTGTCTGGAGGCCAGAAAGGGCCCATTTCCAGCCTTCTCGAACTTCCGGTAGGCCCATTTTTTGCCCTCCCTGATCCTCTGTATGCGCCCTGCACTTACCTGCATCTAAAATGGGCCTTGTGGGGATTCCTGGGAGGGGCGGCATGGGGTAGGCGGGGCCAGCCAGTAGTGAGTTTAGGGAGTTCTCCAAACTGCACAGAATCTTCGCTAGAGGTTCCCCCGAACCTCTGCGAACCCCCAGCAGCCCACCCCTGGCACCACTGGATGTCAAGGGGAACCTCACTGCAAAGGGCCGGTGTCATGGCACAGAACAGATGTTTCTGGGTTCCCAATAGATGACGCTGCTTGATTGAAAAAACCTGAAACACATCAACACTATTGCATTGAGGCAGCCAGGTTAATATCACAAGAGGTAGGTAGTCCTCAAATAGTCATCCCTAGACAACTAGAGATTAGTAATAATCAGCATCATGAATCATACCCAGGACTAAACCAGAAACCAGTGCAGCTTGCGAAGCAAAGGTGTCACCTGCACATACCAAGATGCGCCTGTCACTGCATTGTGGATGAATTGAAGGCTGCAGGTGGTTTTTAAGGACAGACCAATGCACAGCACGGTGATGTATTTTCAATGAAGTCAGCTGAAAGATAAGGAAAAAGAAGGAAAAGAAAATAAGATGTGGGAAGTATAGAAAGCAGAAGCAGTTTTGACAAAGAGTTAGTTTATTAGATTGCTGCAATTATTGTTTAGTTGCAGTTGTTGTGATAGAAGCAATCTCAGAAAAACTTTTGGAAAAACCTTTCCTAGGCCATAATGAAACTAACAGCATAGCAACAAAAAACTAGTAGCATAGCAACTAACGAGAGATATTAAATCCAATCTGGCTAAATCTTATATATGGTTCGTTAGGACTGAGACAGAATGAAATAACTTGGCCAAGGCGAACTTATAAATTATGTTGAGTTTGCTTGATTTTAAAAAAACCACAAAATATTATCATTATCACTAGCACCATTATATAACAATGCAGTCCTTCTAATATGGCTCTGGTTGAAGCATGTCTATGGGGGGAAGTGTGCAGCAACCTCAATTGATGGTTTATGAAATCAGCTAATGATCCATTCACAGAATCATGTCCTATTCATTTTCTTTATACAGATGGCTAACTGATGGACATTGAATGATATTTTTCTATCTGTTTTCCCTTCGTGCCAAGGGAGAATGCTATTAAACTATTCATATGGAAACTGATTCAAATTAAGATGCTTCTGTCTAAATACATTAACTTGTCTAGTTTAATTTTTAGTAATATGCCAGAATTCCATTCTACAAAATATCCATAATGAGCGTGTAGCGGAGAGCAGAACATATTGCATCCATTTTTCAGTCTCAGGTTCAATCCTTAGCAAGTCCTGCTAAAATAACAAATTAGTTTCAGATGTTTGGGATAAACTTGACTTAGCTTTAGTGTCCCATGATAATGGGAGTTCTAGACCAAGAAAAATGGGGCAGCAGCCTCATATCTTATCCAAAGATAAGTTAAAATAGCCACAGTTAAATTAGTAATATTAATCATAAAAATAAAAGGAAACCGAAAAAAGGAAAACCCATTCTTATTTGTAACTGGTTATATATAAGATATTAGGTTTCTAGTGCTAAAACACTGAACAGTACATACTTTCTAACATCTGCACACAAGATGGGATTTTGAAAGGCCATTTTTTTATTCATAATTTATAATATCATTTTCCTCCAAAACTTACATTGGAGACCATACCTGCTGAGAAGAACCCTCCTGCAGTAAAGAACTTCCTGAAACTCAATATTCTGTCAGCATTTTGATTCCGTGATAAATATTTTCTCACCTTATGCTCCAATAATTTTTACATCCAATTTTAGCATGCATAAGAATTCTCAAAACAGTTCATATTGTGAAACAGATGACTACAGGGCATATAGTATTGTCTTTGGGATGCTTTTGCTAAATGTAAAATTTATTTTTTCAGTATGTATGTTCTATAGTTTCAAAAAGCCGGTTAGGTCTGGCCAAAGTGCATGAAAGAGAAATGTTAATAAATAATTGATCTTTACTAGAGAACTGTAGTATTTGTGTGGCATTGGAATAATCCTAAACATTGGAAAGCTTTTACTACATGCAAACCAAGTAGTGATAAGCATTAGCATAATTTTGAGTTGCCAATTTAAATAAATGTGAGTAAATCTGCCTATGAGGTTATTTTTATGATTTAAGTTTTGCCTCACAATGCATCTCACCATGTTAGATCATCTCTTGTATCTTATATATGTTACCATTGCTCAGATTTAGTTTAGTATTATAAAGTCATACACAATCTACTCAAGAAGAAAAAGGTATTTTATTCTTTATCTACAAAGGTTTTTGGGGGTGATTTTGGGAATAGCAAATGAAAAATACAGAACACAATGTAAAAGCAAGCAAATAAACAAACCTTCACAGGCTGGAATACAAAGTTAATGGAATGAAAAAAGAAGTTAATTAAAACAAGCATGTAGGAATGATCAACTTGTTTGATCAATTCCACCCAATGACTCAACGCATGGATGGATGGATCTCATTATTTTTGACAAATAGCCATTCTGTATATGTCCATTTGTCTAATTATTTGATCCTGCTTCCACATTCTTCTGAAAGTGAAAAATGATCCATTCGAACTTAAATATTTCAATAGGATTACTTAAAAGTTCAAAAGTATTTAGATTGTGAATAAATCTGTTGAAAATTATGAAAAACATATCCAAATATTCAAGGTGTAACAAATTAAGAGGGAAGAAGAAGTTAGACTGCTTGTTACAAAGGATGAGATGGCTAGCCTCCCATTCTGAATGTAGCCACGTAGACTGACAAGCCAATATTAGCTAGTGAAAGGAGGTTGGGTGCAAAACATAACTGTGTTCTCCAACACATTACTACATGAATGTGCTCTTTTGGGGTTTTTTGCCGGTATAACCATACAAAGTGACTAATAATATTATCACCATAATCAGGAATAAAGTTTCTTTTTTATTAATTCAAAGAAGTTGAAGATCACAATCTGAAGCTAAAATGAAATGAGAAGGTGTATTTTATTTTATTTTATTTTATTTTATTTTATTTTATTTTATTTTATTTTATTTTATTTTATTTTATTTTATTTATTTTATTTTATTTTATTATTTTATTTTATTTTATTTTATTTTATTTTATTTTATTATTTTATTTTATTTTATTTTATTTTATTTTATTTTATTATTTTATTTTATTTTATTTTATTTATTTTATTTTATTTTATTTTATTTTATTTTATTTTATTATTTATTTTATTTTATTTTATTTTATTTTATTATTTTATTTTATTTTATTTTATTTTATTTTATTTTATTTTATTTTATTTTATTTTATTTTACTTATTTTATTTTATTTTATTTTATTTTATTTTATTTTATTTTATTTTATTTTATTTTATTTTATTTTATTTTATTTTATTTTATTTTATTTTATTTTATTTTATTTTATTTTATTAATTTTTCTGTGGTTATATATGTCCAAATAGCTGATCTGCAGTGCTGGCCCTTCCTGAGAAAGCATTTTACATATGCCAGAGATTTCTGCATACTTTATTCTGGATAATTTCTCCCCTCCCCCCGAAAAGTATTTAAAACTGATACAGTTTCCGTTATTCTGTGGTCTTCAGTCTGCATTCCAATATGTACTTATTTGGGAATTGCTCCCACTGAATTTAGTGATGTTCACATGTTAATCCAAGCACTGTGATACTGTTTCAAATCCTAACAAACTACACAGATCAGAAATCCATTATAGCACATTGCTTGCAAATTTCTTCTTTCACTTTTTTAAACTTCCTTTGTAGTTAAAAAGAAGAAGTTGTAGTATAATAAGAAGCATTCCTGCTGGGATCAGCTTGGAAAATGTATGATTAAAGGCAAGATTAGATCAGTCCTCCAAGAATGATAGATGCAGCATATCAGAATTGTACAGGGTCTCCTGCTTGAGCAGGGAGTTGCAACAGGGGTCTGCAACCTTAAACACTCAAAGAGCCATTTGGACCCATTTCCCATAGAAAAGAAAACACCGGGAGCCACAAAACCCTTCCTGTGCCTGACTATTTCTTGAGCAGCCACAAAACTAGCATATGTAGCTGAATTAAACGTTCTGTTTTCTTCTGAAACTTCTCTTTTCTTGGATTTATCCATGGTTGGCCTACTGGGGGTTGAAAAGCTCAATAAATCGCGTACCAGCGAGTGTCGCACATTGGCGGTTGTGACACATATTTTGAGTGACAGGGAGCCTCAGCTGATGGGTGAAAGAGCCACATGCGGCTCCAGAGCCGCAGGTTGCTGATCCCTGGACTAGAAAGCCTCCATGGTCCCTTCCAACTCTATTCTGATTATATGTGAGAACTGTGGTGGTGAGTGGTTATAATGCAGTACTGCTGCTACTTCTGTTGACTGCTAGCTGCCACCAGTTTGGCAGTTCGAGTTTTACCGGGTCAAGGTTGACTCAGCCTTCCATCCTTACGAGGTCGGTAAAATGAGGACCCGGATTATTGGGGGCAATATGCTGACTTTATAAACTGCTTAAAGAGGGCTGTAAAGCACTGTGAAGCGATATATAAATCTAAGTGCTATTGCTATGTGTGACTTTCAGTTTTAGTGGTGAATGTATGCATAAATGTTCCCTACGGATAGTCCAGAACTGGGACTGCAATTTCTGCTGTAATTCATTGAGGTCCATTTTTATAATGGTCATTAAGCAAATCACCATGGTCATTAAATGAATCCAGATTCCCCAATGGGAATTTAAAGATAGGCAAAAAAAATAGCAAACCCCACGATTCTAGGATGCTATAAGCAGTCTTAAATGCCAATCATTTGCCAAGTGCTCAATATTGCAATCATGTGACTTTGTAAGTGGTGTGACAGCCATAATTGTGAGTACAGGTCATAAGCCACTTTTTCCAAGGCCATTATAAATTCGAATCGTTGGTAAACAAACTGTCATAAGTCAAGAGCTACCTCTATTATTAAATCTTCACATCAACAGTATTGAGAGCAGTCTGACTGATATTTCAAATTCTAAGACAGCCAAATGGCAAAGTGACTCAAAGCAAGCTACAAAGAGGTATAAAACACATCAATCTGTGTTTTATTATATTTATATTATATTATATTTATTATAGATTGTGGGCAATCTGGAACTGCGCCGCCTGCAGTCTGACCTAAGCATAGTACATAAAATTGTCTGCTACAACATCTTAGCTGTCAATGACCTCAATAATACATGGGCAAACAAAGTCAAGGTAAACCGCTCCAAACTCGATTGCAGAAAATACGACTTCAGCAACAGAGTGGTCAACGCCTGGAATGCTCTACCCAACTCTGTTGTTACATCCACAAACCCCCACAGCTTCAACCTTAAACTGTCTACCGTGGACCTCACCCCATTCCTAAGAGGTCCGTAAAGGGGGTGTGCATAAGCGCACCAGCGTGCCTACCCTCCCTGTCCTACTGTCCCCATTTATTCATACTCATTCCCTCGTTCATATCTATGTTCATATTCATATCTGCTATCTTGTACATGTTTGACAAACTAATAAATAAAAATAAATAAATAAATCATATTAACAAAAGAAGGTCCAAAGTGATAAAACAACTACATTTTTTTTCCACTACTAGCATTCCAGCAAGAGATAGAAACATACTCTGTCCAGCTATTGTCACCCTATAAAATACAAGTATTCAAACCCTAGACGTAACAACTTCTAGTCTTTGCTGTCCATGAATTTATTCCAGTGGTGGGTTGCCCCCCGGTTCACACCGGTTCTATAGAACCAGTAGTAAAACCAGTGGGAAGCTCCGCCCACTGACCCCAAAATCATCAGAATGCTTCTGTGCATGTGCAGAAGAGCGCGCATGCATGGCCCCATTGCAAACCGGTAGTAAAGGTAAGTAGAATCCACTCCTGATTTATTCAATGTATTTTAAAACTATCCAAGATAGTGGCTGTCCATCTTCCCCTCCATCTTGACTTCTATCTAACATGGCAGAAATTTCAATCATCCTAATTGCTTGGGGCTGTTTTTACACTTTATTTTAATTACATTAAAAATGCATATCTTTATTAATGTTCAAGGCAACTCTTTCCCTTTTTAGGTTATGCCATATTGAGCTTTTCGGCATTTCTTCAGAGGCAACATATTTGTATGCCAGCTACTGAATCATGAACCATTTATAAAATTGGCACAATGTCTTGCACTGGATACTTGCCAAGCTTGGACAAATCAAAGAAATGCAGTAAGTCATCAGAAAAAGAGACCAATGGGAAAGGCACCAGTAAAGCCAACATTATTTTATATTGTTAAGTCAATGGATTTAGAAGGCAATAAATGCCTAGCTTTGAAATCATTTGCCCTTCTTTTATCTTTATGATTATATTTCATTTCATAGGAACAGCTACTTCAATTAATTGTTTCATTGTACAATTTACCTTCTTAGTCCATGTAACATTCATTACACATATAGATGACTCTTGTATTTTACATTTGGAAATAAAAATTTTAAAAAAATATGTTAAAAAGGAGAAGCATTCCCAAAATTTCTTTTCAATGATCCTAATAGTTGGGAACTCTGGCAGTAGATAACCACAATACATTGTGGCAAGCTGGGGAAGCTTGTTTAAGCCTTTATGTTAACAAACTGGCTTTCTAATGTCTGTTGGATTACTATCATGATTAATGTTCTTAAATTAAAATAAGGGTATAACTAATCATTTTTTATCCTAATTAAATAATGACTATTGACAAAATTAATTAAAGCAAGCATGGTAATATATTATTCTTGTCTAGTTAAACTTAATCTGGAAAAGGCAACAGAATACAACATTAACTTCAAAGTCTAGTTTTTACAATTTATTTCCTGATTAAGGATGCACTATATACCATATAGTACAGTGATGGCTAACCTTTTTGCTGTCGTGTGCCAAAAGCGGGGGGAGCGTGGGGGGTTGCAGGCGCGTGTGCCCACATCCATAATTCAATGTACCCTGCGCATACGCATGCAACCTCCCCCACCTGCACTCCCCCTGCTTTTGGCATGTGATATTACGGTGGGCTCGGTAGGCTCATTTTTCGCCCTTCCCAGGCTCCAGAGTTTTTCTTGGAGCCTCCCCCCTCCCGAGGCCCTCCAGAAACCGGAAATGGCCCATTTCCCGACTTCCGGTGGGACTGAAGGCCCGAAAATCAGCTGGCCAGCAGGCGCATGCACGCTGGAGCTGAGCTAGGTCAACACTTGCGTGCCCACCGATATGGCTCCACGTGCCACCTGTGGCACCCATGCCATAGGTTCGCCATCACGGATATAGTATATACTATATACTTTGTATATATTTTGGACATGTGATGCGACACCCAGAAAAATACATCATCCTTCACTTAATCCTCCAGGGAAAGATTGAAGGCAAACGAGGTCCAGGCAGAAGAAGAATATCATGGCTTCAAAACCTAAGGGACTGGTTTGGACAAAACTCAGCAGAACTTTTTCATGCGACTGTTGACAAAAATAGGATTGCCAACATGATCGCCAACGTCTGATGACAGATATGGCACAAGAAGAAGAAGAATATACCATATTCCATGCCTGAATAGATGAAAAATAATATATTCTATAAGAAATTACCAGATTTCTAGTAGAGAATTCCTTGTTGAAGAATTATGTTAAACTCAAGTTATCAGTTACATTAGCATTTAAATAACAATACTTACATAATCATTCTAAACACTATAAATGAGAAAGAGAGTCAAAAGTGCTTATTAGTATTGACTTTAATATAACACAATCAATTTGTTGTAATTGATAGAAACAAGCACTGTTCAGTTTTACTTCTTGTGATCTTTCAATAGTAATATAAATATTTATTGGTTATTTTACAGTGCATTATTGTGAATCGGTAAGCTTTAGAGCTTTATTCATGAACCATTTATTTTCTGTTTGACTTCATTACACTTTATTAAAAGAGTTCCATTCCTTTCAATGTATGTTGCCTAGAACTTGTATTCATTATTTCCACTATTTAATATGAACAGGTACAGTATATGGGGAGAGGGAAGCAATGAGATGTCAAATCTGTCAAAACAAGATAAATAATTGGGGCTTATCACATATTATTTGAAATTATATTAGGAAACATGAATTCACTTTAAACAAGCTATCAAGAACAGCATGATTTCATAGGATGAAACTTGATCATAGTTCATATGCAACCCTGAGCTAATTTATATAATGCTGATTATTCTCTCATTGAGATGAAGAAAAATTACAGGGAGAAAAAGGATACTCCTCAGGGGTAAAATGCACTTATCTTCGTTACTGGTGAGCACACGTGCATCTTCTGTGCATGAGCAGAGCCTTCTGAGCATTCACAGAGGGTCAAAAATGATGTCCAGGTGGGTGGGCGGAGACTCGCCGGATCGCACGATCCGGATAGATCCGGCTGGATTTCACCACTGATACTCCTGCCATCACATGTTTAAGATAGTTTAAGCTTCAGTATCTGGAGTGCAAATTTCTGACATGAAGTTCCTACTTGTATAGAAGTTACTTATCACTAAATACCATGTTAGAGGAAGGCAAAGCTGGATGTGAGATACCAGGAAAGATTTAAGTGGCATTGTTCTATTTTCCAGTAGTTTCTCAAGACATGACTTGTCATGAGCAATGTGCAAATACATTGACAAATAATTTTTTTGGCACTGATTAATAAAATAGCTAGACTATATTATGTATTTATTTTTAAACATAGAGAGTTCTAATTAAAAGGCTATGAAATTCTTTACTTTGAAATTGAGGCAATGGAGACCAGTCAGGTTCTGACAGGTTCTGGAGAACGGGTAGCGGAAATTTTGAGTAGTTCAGAGAACCGGCAAATACCACCTCTGGCTGGCCCTAGAGTGGAGTGGGAATGGAGATTTTGCAATATCCTTCCCCCAGGAATGGGGAGGGAATTTTGCAGTATCTTTCCCCTGCCACGCCCACCAAATTGGCTCTTATATTTTACAAATGATAAATTTGTAAATATGGTCCCTTTCCCTGAAGAGCATAGTTTCATTTCCTAAAATAATATTATCAGGAAAGCTATAGCTACCATCATTGTGATGGTGGATGAACAGATAAATAGGCAGATAGATATTACTTTCTATTGGGGTGAAATCCAGCAGGTTCTGACAGGTTCTGGAGAACCAGTAGCAGAAATTTTGTGTAGTTCAGAGAACCGGCAAATACTACCTCTGGCTGGCCCCCGAGTGGGATGGGAATGGAGATTTTGCAATATCCTTCCCCCAGGAGTGGGGTGGGAATGGAGACTTTGCAGTATCCTCCCCCTGCCGCACCCACCAAGCCATGCCCATCAAGCCACGCCCACAGAACCGGTAGTAAAAGAATTTGAATTTCACCACTGCTTTATATAGCTAACATATAACTATGTTATTGAATAAATGGAATAATAGAACTCTCCAGTATTAATAGGATCATATCCTCCAAAATAACAACAGTAGAGAAGGATTATAAATCAACAACACTGAAAAACAGTTAAAATAAGGAGAGACTCCTTATACATACATGTAATGTTCTTATGTGAAGAAAATATCATCAAAACATTGATGCTACTGAAGTTGTTTTCCATATTCCATCAGGTATACAGCAGCATATCCCTGGATTTATTTATTTATTTTCAAAATCTCAATTATTTATGACAATTTAACTAGGGGAAGTCAAAGCAGAAAAGCTCTCACTGGAAGAGAAAACATAAATTGTTCTGAGACAATTTTAGTTGTCCTTAGTTATTAGTTCATAGTATCATAGATTAGTATCATAGCTAGTAGGCCCCCCCTTAATTTATCAGGCTTCTGATAGCAGCCTGGACGTGAAATGGTTAATAAAACAGCACTTGGACTTATATACTGCTTCATAGTGCTTACAGCCCTCTGTAAGTGGTTTACGGAGTCAGCATATTGCCCCCAACAATCTGGGTCCTCATTTTACCGACCTCAGAAGGATGGAAGGCTGAGGCAACTGTGAGCCAGTGAGGATCGAACCCCCAAAACAAGTATCTATGGAGCCTGACTATTTCCAAAGGAGGTTAAGATAAAAATAGAAGAATTTTACTTTACTTTCAACTATATGTAGGCAAATTAGGGCAGGAATGTTTGCTTACTCTTTCTCGCATACTTTCTTTATAAAAGGAAGGTGAACTTCCATTTTTATGAAACGGGCAGACTGTTTCAATTTTTGGAAGACCACTACTTGACGTTCTTGTCAAGTTTGCTATCAATTTGATGACTTGTGATAAAATTTCTTTCATTTGTTAAATGAAAAAAAGTAATCATTGGGATTATGAGGTTTTCATTTTATGGTAGTGAACTAAGAGTCAGCTGGATTCAAGAATTATTCCCAAATCATACTCGAAATAAAACAGCCATCTTGTAAAGCTACCTCTTGATATCACGTATAAAAATATTACAGAAATGGTAATGTTCAATGGGTGATGCTAACTGAATATTTTCAATCAAAATTTATTTCCAAGTTTGGAAAACCAACTTTCTTTAAAAAAAGTATGTCGATGAGATCAGATCACTAAGTTACGTTGTGAGTTCCAAATGGTACATTAGAATGAGCTTCTGTGTGGGTTCATTGTGTGGTAAGAAAAACATCCCACAATTAGCCAGCATAAAGATAAACTATTGGTGGGGAAACTGGGTGTTCCAAGAACCATAAAAGCTGTGAAATTATCACAATGAAGTTATTGCAGCCAAGGAACCCTCAACATAATTTTGTAATTTTATTCACACAACATAGCTTGCCTGCCAATGTGTGCCATTTATGGTATGAGTGTTATTCTCAATTGGTAATATTTGAAACTGTGGTATAATCACAATGTAAATTCAAATCCCCACTTATATGATTCCTGAAAATTGCACTTCTGTTGCTTTTCTCCCAAGTTCTTGATCATCTATTAAAACTGAAAACAAATTAGTATTTCACAGTTTTTAAAAGTACCATCTGTAAGCTGATGGCAGTATGTGTGGCAACTGGCAGCCTCTTCCATCATTTAAAATTCTGTCTTTATAAATAATCTGCAACCAAATGAGTACATTCTATATATGGAAATAGATGCATTATGCTCGGCAGTTCTACAATCTTCTATTTGTATGGATTGCTCCAGTTGAGCCTTTTCATAAAAGATAATAAATATTCATCTCGCATTCATAATCTTACATCAAAACACCCATATTATTTATTAATTGGTTCTGTGGTTTGGGTGGATTGCCTGACTGTTCTTATGCCTTATTCTCAGACTGGGACATATTTATGACAGATTTAGAAGATTTCATTTCTGATTGTAATATACAGTACTAAAATTAATTTCAGAATACAAAGATGTGCAAGTATAAAAAGAAAGTAAGGCACTATGAATACATTAGGTATTATTTCATAGTGTGTAAACGATGATGTGTTCGATTAGCATCTTTTTACTTTTGTTACCTGAGCAAATAATGTACTCAGTTTATTTCTTTGCTCCAGGTTTTTGCTAATTAGTTCAGTCACTCATGTATTCAAATACTTGCACCTTTTGATATTCAGCAGATGTCAAAATAAAACTACCCGTGGCAACTTTCCATGAGTTTTCAAACACTGAAAACATAGGAGGAATCATATGCAATTATCTCTTGTTAATTCTATAACCCCTTTTCTATCTTCTGTTTCCTGAATAAATAAGTTGTAATTTCAAAGAACTTCTTTGGTCATTATAGGGGGGAAAAAGAGCTCAGATCCCAAACTGACTTTTGCTAGTAAAATGTTAACAAAATGTCTTTAACTTTTTTTTTGGCCCACCCGGTCCTGAGTTCTAGTTCCAAAATAACAAACACGAGGGTTGCTTTTTGCTGTTATTTCCCATTTAACACACTTCCCCAAAAAAAGTGAGTGGAAATGTTGGTGCGTCTTATAGACTGAATACAGCCCTGTTTTTGGCCTCCCAAATCCCCACCCCACGGGCCCATTTTTTGCAAAAAATGGAACGTGCAGAGAATTTGGGAGGCCTGCAGAGTGCTCCTGGGGCAGGGGAGGGCAAAAACCGGATGTGTGGAGGCCAAAAACTGCTTTTTTTTCTTGTTTTCCTCTTCGAAATCTAGGTGTGTCTTATACACCGATAAGTCTTCTAGTCCGAAAAATATAGTACTTGACTTAAAGCTGGATTATATCTCTGTGAATTTATAGGTATCTTCATGTCTTAGTCCCATACAGAGATGAAAATAACCCTAACTACCTTCTAATTTCCTTAAGGCATCTCTTTAAAATTCACTCAGAATCTAAAAGGGGACTTGATTGTTGAAGTGTAAGCTCTGATATTTGTAATGTCTAATTGTCTATGTCTAATATATGACTAGAATCTAGATACTTTCAGTAAAATTACCATTTAATATTTTAGGATCTGTCCTCAAATGGATTACAAGCATTCTAATTTTAAGAATTCTTATCCAGCAAAATCAATAGCTTTAGTAGATACCAGAAGGGAATACTAGATGTTATAGTCCATATGCATTTATTTGGAGGGTACCAAGTTCAAGAAGGCTGATTTATTAATTTTTTCTCATCAAACCTTTTCTATTATGTTAGCCATAGCAATTTCCAGATGTGTCAGGATTACTGTTCTCATATATGTTTTCTGAGTTTTTCGCGGGTATTTGTATGTAGGTCTTTGGTTATTCGGGTTTTCTCCCGCGTAAAATTGGAAGTGTCTTGGCGACGTTTCGACGAAGTCTCATTCATCATCTTCAGGCTGGTGCCGAAAACACCAGCCTGAAGATGACGAATGAGACTTCATCGAAACGTCGCCAAGACACTTCCAATTTTACGCGGGAGAAAATCCGAATAACCAAAGACATATACATATATATAGTATATGTATATATATATATATATATATATACATATATATGTATATAGTATGTGTATATATATATATATATATATATATATATATATATATATATATATATATACACACACATACATACATACATACATACATACATACATACATACATATCTAAGGCTTTGTTTTGGGAGAAATAAAGTTTCAATATCACAAAGTTCAGGGAAAATATGAATTCAATTACGGAATATTTCTAGACCTCTTCCATAACAGTGTCAAGAGACTAGTTGTGGACTTTAATGATTGCAAGTATCAATGTTCTGTTGAGTGTAACAAGACAATGCCAGAATTGTAATTGAAACTGAAACTCCTACATGAATTGTCTGCAGATTGATATGTAACTCAGTGAAAGTAGAGAGACAAGATACGATCTCAAGAGAATAAATCTGTAGTGACAAGGCAGGTATGAACTCTGATTTGATGCTAATAAAAAATTGTTAGGCAGGGAAGACTAGAATGCTATATGAAAAGCCAAAAGCCCTAAAACAAAGTAAAAATAATAAGCAAACTACAACATAGGTAGTTGTTTTTGAGCTAGTTCAGTTTCTCATTAAAAATATTTGAAGTAAATACTTATATGACCGTGTCCTGTGTCTGTGCCCTCAGATATAACTTCCACAGATTGCAAAACAATGAGTCTTACTAGAATAGAATAGAATAGAATAGAATAGAATAGAATAGAATAGAATAGAATAGAATAGAATAGAATAGAATAGAATAGAATAGAATAGAATAGAATTCTTTATTGCCCAAGTGTGATTGGACACACAAGGAATTTGTCTTTGGTGCATATGTTCTCAGTGTACATAAAGAAAAATAAAATGCATTCATCAAGAATCATAAGATACAATACTTAGTGATAATCATAGGTTACTAATAAGCAAACAAGTCATACTAGGAAACAAATAAAATAATATAAATTGTAAAGATACAAGAAACATGGTTATAGTCATAACTGGGAAGAGATAGGTACTAGGAAAGATGAGAAGAAGAATAGTAATACAGTCTTAGTAAATAATTTGACAGTATTGTGGGAATTAGTTGTTTAGCAGAATGATGGCATTCGGGAAAAAACTGTTCTTGTGTCTAGTTGTTCTGGTGTACAGTGCCCTATAGCATCATTTTGAGGATAGAAGTTGAAACAATTTATGTCCAGGATGTGAGGGGCCTGTAGATATTTTCACAGTTCTTTTTGACTCGTGCAGTATACAGGTCCTCAACGGAAAGCAGGTTGGTAGCAATCGTTTTTTCTGCAGTTCTAATTATCCGTTGAATAATTGTCTGTCTTGATTGGTTGCAGAGCCAAACCAGACAGTTATAGAGCTGCAGATGACAGACTCAATAATTCCTCTGTAGAACTGAATCAGCAGCTCTTTGGGCAGTTTGAGCTTTCTGAGTTGACATTCTTTGTTGTGCTTTTTTAATGATGTTTTTGATGTTAGGTGTTCATTTTAAGTCTTGAGATATGATAGAACCTAGAAACTTGAAGGTCTCTACTGTTGATACTGTGTTGTCTAGTATTGTAAGAGGTGGTAGTATAGGAGGGTTTCTCCTAAAATCTATCACCATTTCTACGGTTTTGAATGTGTTTAGTTCAAGATTATTCTGGTTGCAGCACGAGGCTAGTTATTCAACCTCCCGTCTGTATGCAGGTTCATCATTGACTCAAATAAGACCAATCACTGTTGTATCATCTGCAAACATCAGTACTTTAACAGAGGGATCTTTCGTGATACAGTCATTGGTTGTATAGAGAGAAGGGGAGAGAGCACACAACCCTGGGTGTCTCCTATGCTAATTGTACAGGTATCTGATGTAATTTTGCCTAGCTTCACCTGCTGCTTCCTATCTATTAGGAAGCTTATGATCCATTTACAAGTGTAAATCAGCAGGCACGGCTAGCTGATGTAGTTTAGTTAGAAGAATGTCTGGAATGATGGTATTGAATGCTGAGCTGAAGTCTACAAAGAGGACCCTTGCATAGGGCTTTGGAGATTCAAGATGTTGTAGGATGTAGTGCAGAGTCATATTAACAGCATCATCTGTCAATCGATTTGCTTGGTAGGTAAATTGCAAAGGGTCTAACAGTGGATCTGTGATGGTTTTCAGGTGGGCCAGCACTAGCCTTTCGAAGGTTAGTTATATTCTTGACTTCAAGAACACATTATTTCTATTTTTTTGAAAATTAATGCAAATTTCCCCAACCTCATGAGCCTTCTTCCTTCTCTGTTCCTCTTTATCCCTTAGGATCAGCAAAAAAATACATTATCTATTTTAAACGATTCCTGCTGACTGATATGTGTTTTAACTGATTACTATTCTACTTAAGTTGCCTTTTCTCACCTTTTAAATCTTATTTTTAAGTTTTATTTTTTTAAGAACTATATACTGCTGTTTCTTGTTTATTATTCTTATGATGCTTGGAGAGCAAATCTGGCAGAAAACCTGGATGGATGGATGGATGGATGGATGAATTTCTTATTTACCATGCTTTTATAGTTTTTAAGATAGGAATAAGAGTGCAAGGCCTCTTCCAGCCCAAGAACTGTCCCCAAATATACTAAAATAACCCAGCCAACATTTGGTAATAATTTGTCTTGAATTTTGGTGGCACAATCCATTGAAAGAATGGGGTGCTGGGGCACTTGCAGTCTGGAGACACTTTAGATAGTTTAGATCAGTGCTTTCCAAACCTGTCTAAATTGCCCAAAATTAGGTAAAAATGTTTTTTATTTTTCTTTGGGTAATGATACATAAACCCATTGCCCATTACAAAAGAGAGATTTAAATTGACTTAAGGATTACCCACATGTATTAAAATATATTAGAAAAGCTCCCAAAATATTCCTATTAAGATAAAAAATCAATGAAATTATCAATGGTAATTTGTTGAAATGACATAAAGAACATTCAATGATATTATTTTTATAATAAGGTTATCTTTGAGATATGACCATTTGTTTACCAATCAATCGAAGTTATAACAGTGGTAAAGGAAGGTGTGATGGCAATAAGGAAGATCATTGTATTTTGAGGAGGTTAGTGACATATTTTCTCAACTTCATATTAAAGAAAGTCTAAACGCTTACCTGCTTGTATTTTCTACTCTTGTAGATAAAGGAGAAGGGAGGTGTGGCTTCACTCAAAAGCAAATATATTATAAACTGTGAAAGTCTCAGACTTTCAAATCATGTGTGTATCAGTCAAGGTCAGTTCTTGCAGTCTCATGACCATAAAAGCAGGGCCATGAAGTTGGTTCTCATCTTCAAAGAGCTCCATGGCTTAGGGCCCGGTTATTTACGAGACCACCTTCTGTCTCCGATAACCTCCCACCGGCCAATACGCTCCCACAGAGAGGGCCTCCTCAGGGTGCCGTCGGTCAGGCAATGTCGGCTGGTGACCCCCCGGGGAAGAACCTTCTCTGTGGGGGCACCCACCCTCTGGAATGAGCTACCCCCAGGGATACGACTGATCCCGGACCTCCGGACCTTCCGCCGGGCCCTGAAGACTTTTTTATTTCAGCAAGCCGGGCTGGGTTAAAAATCTTTTAATTGGGGAATTTTATGGGTAAGGGGTTCTAAATCGGGGAAGCCAAAGATAAATTTAATTTTGTTTTAAAGTATTTTAATGTTTGTATTGTGTGTTTTTAATTTTGGCTGTTCACCGCCCCAAGTCCTTCGGGAGAGGGGGCGGTATAAAAATTTAAAAAATAATAAATAAATAAACAAATAAATAAATAAATAAAGTAAGTCCTGGTTCCAAGTTTCAATAAAATCCATAGTATTGATCTTAAATGGGGAGCTTCTCCAGAGAATCTAGCATTGGGTATTGTGAAAATTGGCTAGATGATGTCATATCCCTCCCCTTCTATTGAGAGAGGGCAAGGTTTTTACATACAGTAGATGGCCTCTTTGACCCTTCTTTCAAACCAGCAGTCCTCTCTGTCCAAAATGTGGACTTTACTATCTTCAAAAGAGGGTCCTTTGTCTTTTAAATGCAGCTCAGGGATGGGTTCTACTTACCTTTACTACTGGTTCTCAACCGGAAGCTTCTGCACATATGCAGATTGTCGATGATGACATCCGGGGTGGTGAGCGGGGCCTCCCGCTGGTTTTACTACTGGTTCTTGTGAACCGGTCCGAACCGGGGGCAACCCACCACTGATGCAGATGGACTGCTGATTATGTCCTGGACATAATCTATCTCTAGTCTACAACACAGTTCTTTTAGCAGTTCCAAGAAGGCTCCACACCCATTTGCGTTACTCAGGTAACCCTGAGGACACAGATAAATTTCCAACTTCTTATCTAAAAGAATGCAAATGACCAACTGTCTGCAAGGATTATAAATCCTTCCATTCCCCATCAGAGCTGAAGAAGCTTCTTGGATGAGAAGCGAAATGTCTTCAAAGAAAAACAAGAAAGTCCAGTTGCTTTTTGAAAAATCACCTTTGGGTCAGATGTAAACACTTTTCCCCCCCTCTTCTCTTTTTTTATACTGCATTCCTCCCCACCTTTTAAAAAATTTACTTTATGCTGTAACAAAACCTTAATGAAACTTTTTTAAAAAAAAAAGCAAGACAGAAAGTTTTGTTTTGTTCAAAGCACTATATGAATTTTCAGTTTTTACTTTCTAAGGCAACATGCAAACCAGAACTTATTTGCTGAAATCATTCAAATTTTTCAAATGTGGTGACATGGATTTAAAAAAAAACCCTACAGTATAGTGTATAAAAATGCAGTCTATTTGGGGAAGATCACATAGAAAAAGCATATCAAAGTTCATACAAATATTCATAATGATTTCATTTTGCTGAATTTGCAAACCAGTGCAGAAACGAGTTAAAATTAACTCACAGTCAGAAAAATAAGTATTAGTGAAACAAAGGATGCCATCTATTTCTACTAACTATGTAGACTATTTTAATTTATCAGCCATAGTAAGCTCATATCAGCCATAGTGAGCTGAAAGTATATCAGGGAGAGTTTTTAATAGATAGTCAATACCTGGGCATTTTGATAGGAATTCTGTGAACTCCACAATCCACAAAAGTGCTTTCTTATGAAAATCAGGACATAAATTTGGGAGGGGGGGAGGGAAATAAAATTCATCTTGTATTTAAAAGATAATTTTGTTTCCTACAGACAAAAGGATTGGGAAGGATTGCTTGATATAATATAAATATAAATTTAATAAATAAAATAAATAAAACTTTCCCAGGCATGATGTTATTCATTTATTTGGTTCTAATGCATGGTTATAAGATAAATATATTTTCTTGTTATCTTTCCAAGCTGATTTAGTTCTTCACTTTCACTTTCAACCTCAATCTTATTTCTCCCTGCTAGAATTAAATGGTTTGATAATTATATTCAGACTATAAATGTTTTAATATTATCCAATGATATATCCTCTTTACTATCTTTCCTTTGAAAGCCACTCTTGTAATAAAAATAAAAAATTCCCTAATAATGATCCTTTCCATTTACTGACTTATGAGAACTGATTTTTAGTGGATTTTATTGATTTCTAAATTAAGGTGATTAAGGTGCAAATAATTTTACAATGCTTTCTAAAAATTAATCTTTGCCATGATTTATTTACTAAGGAATGTATTTAGAACAACAGAAACCAGATGGCAGTTTTCTCTCTTAGCACTCATGCATCATGTCTAGAAACTGTCAGTGCCTGTAATGCAGTTTTGATTTGCTGCAATTATTCACTCCTGTAAATTCTGGGTTGTTTAAAGATATTATTAAGTCTTTGGGAGGTGATTAATTTAATTCATTTCAGTGAAGCCCAGCTAAAAGTATCTGAGTTAAGTAAATCTTTTTTTTTTAATTTAATTCTTTTCAGAATGGGAGAAAGAGAGAGAATGAGAGAAAAAGAGAGAAAGAAAAGAGAGAGAAAGAAAGTATTCTAACAGGAAAAATGTAGAATTCCCTTTACACTAGCATTTGAATGCAAAGCCTATTAATAAAAGGAGTAAGGAAAAATAAACCTGTCTAAAATGGTTTGGTAGCGCTTCAACAATTTATACCACCAAATAAAAAACAGTATAAGAAATTCTACACTCATTGTAGTAAATTATGTCTCATGATACAAACTAAAGAGTAAGTTATTATATTATGTACATAGCTATGCCTATGCTGGCATATATCGTAATAATAAACTCTTAATCCATACATCAACTGGGAATATAAGAGAAATCTGCTATAGATTTCTTTTAGAGTGAAATGGCATCAATCACAGATGAGCAGGCCATGGTAACATGCCCCATTTATTTCTCGATCTTTTGGTGCATACTTCCTGTCCAATGTATTTTTATTAATGTCCAGGAACAATTGACAGATCAGATAAGATGACAGAAGAAGTTCTTCCAGGTTTTTTTTTAAATAATAGAATAGAATAACAGAATTATTAACCCTAACCTTGCTTAGACAGGAAGCCCTACACCACTTCAGACAAGTGGTTATCCAACATCTTCTTAAAAACTTCCAGTGTTGGAGCATTCACAACTTCTGGAAGCAAGTTGTTCCACTGATTAATTGTTCTAACAGTCAGAAAATTTCTCCTTAGTTCCAAGTTGCTTTTCTTCTTGATTAGGTTCCACTCATTGCTTCTTGTTCTCCCCTCAGGTGCTTTGGAGAATAGCTTGACTCCCTCTTCTTTATGGCAGCCCCTGAGATATTGGAACACTGCTGTCATGTCTCCCCTAGACCTCCTTTTCATTAAACTAGACATACCCAGTTCCTGCAACCGTTCTTCATATGTTTTAGCCTCCAGTCCCCTAATCATCTTTGTTGCTCTTCTCTGCACTCTTTCTAGAGTCTCAACATCTTTTTTACATCTTGGCGACCAAAACTGAATGCAGTATTTCAAGTGTGGCTTTACCAAGGCATTATAATGTGGTATTAACACTTCACATGATCTTGATTCTATCCCTCTGTTTATGAAGACTAGAACTGTGTTGGCTCTTTTGGCAGCTGCTGCACACTGCTGGATCATATTTAAATGGTTGTCCACTAGGACTCTAAGATCCCTCTCACAGTTACTACTATTGAGCAAGGTACTTTGGAAAGGTCCCAGTCTCTTGTGGGGGGGGGGAGAAATCTTTCCTCGAATGGCATCATGAAGAAAAAGCCCAGGAAGTCCTGAGGAAGAAGCTATTTGTATTTACAAAAGAAAAAGAAGAAGAAGAAGAAGCTGTCTGTGGAAGGATGAGAATGTAAACTATGCTTCAGTTTGATCCTGACTGGCTCAAGGTTAACTCAGACTTCCATCCTTCCAAGGTCAATAAAATGAGGACCCAGGTTGTTGGGAGCAATATGCTGACTCTATAAACCACTTAGAAAGGACTGTAAAGCACTATGAAGCAGTATATAAGTCTAAGTGCGATTGTTATTGCTATTCATTCCTGCAAGTTTTTCATTCTAAGGATAAGATAGAACTATATCCATCTTATTTATCTGGTAGGAAAACTCTGAATTGCTACCAGCTACCAATACATCATCTGAACAGTATAGTTCTATAGTTGCCAAAGTATAAGGGAGATATGCTATATAGACCAATTTCTCTTGCAAAATATCCTGCAATTAAAATGCTTACAATATTGGCAGCAACAGGAAGTATATTGGCAGCAACAGGAAATAAAAATCAAACGAAACATCCAGTATAAAATGTAATGGTAAACTTTCTGGATATAAAGTATACTCATTTCACTCATTGTAATGTAAATAGTACCAATAACAAAATATCTGAAAAGGAACTTGTAAAATGTGAAATAAAATGCAAAGTAATGACAAAAAAATCAATTACAGATAAAACCAATTTTTTAATTATTGTAATCTGGTTCTTCAAAAAAAAAACCAAAACAAATATCATTTTATAATTGTGTGATTTTCTATAATACCATTTTGTCATGAATCTATAAATAAAAAGTATTTATGATATCTACTTCTTAGATAAAAATAAAATCAAATTAAAAAAGCTGATTGCATCTTGCTTCTCATAGGTTAAATTGCCTGTAAATTGTTTGTCTTACAGTAAAATTTAAATTCCTTATTCTCCCACTTCTTAACCGATAAATGAAGATATCTTCTTCTTAGCACAATTGACATTTAACACAATGTTTTGACGTCTACAATTCCAGATTGAAAATCAAGGCTGTAAAAAGAAACTCAAACATTTTATCTTAATTTAATACAAGTTTTGATTTAAAAGAACAATGCTGTGTAATATAGTGGAAGGGGAAGTTTTCATTAATATTTCTTGACTGAAGTGATTTAAATCTGCAAATCCCCTTTCCCAAAATGAACGTCAACCTTTAAATTATATTCAAATCAATCATATGAAAATATTATTGTTTAATTACTTTGACAATATTCACAGGCCTGTTTTTGTTGAATAGAATGAGAATATAACTAGCTATCAAAACACACCAGGTGCCCAATAAAACTCAATGCTATGCAATGGTATGTGTAAATACTTTGGGAGCTTGGGTCACCAACAAGAAGATAAAAGGCAGTTGAATATTCTTCTTTTTCTGAGACAGGAAAAAAAGGTTGCATAGCTTTTTTGGCTGAATCTGAAGGAGGTCCAGACAATCTGTTTCATGCAGAGTCCTTTGAAGCTGCAGTGCAACTCCACAAATTTCTCTAAAAAGGGAAGGTTTGAAACCGGATAAAAATTGTTCAGACTGGTTGGGTCAAGTGACAGTCTCTTATGAAGGGAACGCACAAGCACTCCTTAAGAGCCAGCAGTACCATTCTGTCCCTCAAGAAGGAATTAACTATCACCGAACTTAATTATTCTTCAGACAAAATTAGTGTTCTTAGGAAAAAGTTAAGAGTTGCACTGTGAAAGTGAAGAAAGCCGAGTGTTGCTGATACAAGCAATATTGAGATAATAATGCTAACTGCCAAGCCTAATGAAGTACTAGAAATTCAGTACATTTTCCAAATGCATCCATTGACTAATTGAAAAGCTTCTTTAATGAAACAATATAAAATCCCTCCAAGATTAATCTCGGAGAATAGGAAGGATGAATAAAGAATAACACAGTTGGAAGGATCTTGAAAGTCTTAACTTTAATGTGAACGTGGGTAAATATTTATAGGAGCAGTACATGGCAGTTGAGAATTTTTTCTTCTGGATAAACTTTTCTTTCTTTTGATGAGTTGGTTCAATGGAGGTCTGTACTTTCTCTAGGCGAAAATTGATACTTTGAAACTCTCTATATATTATATTACTCTCTGCAATTCTATCCATATTGTTATACTTTTTTTTGGTATTTTTTAATAATTTTCAATATTTTTTTTTAAAAAAAGAAAGAAAGTCTTTAAGTCCAGCCCTCTGCTTGAGTAGGAGACTCTAAAACATTTGAGATAAATGGCTGTCTTGTTTCTTCTTAAAAGCAATTGGTTAATTGTTCTCACTGTTAGGAAATTTCTCCTTAGTTCTAACTTGCTTTTCTCTTTGATTCGTTTCCATCCATTGTTTCTTGCCTTGCCTTCTGATGCTTTGTAAAATAGGTCGACCCCCTCCCCTCATCTTTGTCTACTATCATGTCTCCTCCACTCCTTTTTTTTACTAGACTAGACAAATCCAATTTCTGCAATCATTCTTCATAGATTTTAACCTCCAGCCCCCTAATCATCCTTCTTACTTTTCTCTGCACTCTTTCCAGTATCTCAACATCTTTTTCATATGTTGGTCATATGCGGTGACCAAAACTGGATGCAGTATTCCAAATGTGGTCTTACTAAAGCTTTGAAAGTGGTATTAGCAGTTCATGTGATCTTGACTCTATCACTCTATTAATGCAGCTTAGGATTCTATTGACTTTTTTGGCTGCTGCCTCACACTGCTGGCTGATATTTAAGTGATTGTTCCATAGGACTCCAAGATACCTCTCACATTTACTGATATTGAGCCAGGTTTCACCTAATCTGTACCTGTATATTTGATTTTTCTTGCCTAAGTGTAAAACCTTATTTTTCTCTACACTGAATTTCATTTGGATCTTGAACCTATCTTCTTGGGTGTTGGCTATTCCTGTCAGCTCAGTGTCATCTGCAAATTTGATGACTTTCCCTTCTATTCCTTCATCTAAATTGTTTATGAAGATATTGAAGAGCACTGGATCTAAATCTTGAGGTATGCCCTTCCTTCCTTCCTTCCTTCCTTCCTTCCTTCCTTCCTTCCTTCCTCCCTCCCTCCCTCCCTCCCTCCCTCCCATGTGTATGTACTTCCATAAAGGACTACACATTGAGTATGGTTTGTTAGCCAATTACAAATCCACCTGGTAGTAGTGGATGAACATACTGTATGCAACAACAATTTTGTTTTAAATCATAGGAAGTGGCTCTAGACGATTCTATATGATTCTATATGTGCAGTAAACGTAGAATTAATATTATCAAATTGTTAAAAGGGCTCTGGTAATATTCAAACAATTTTTGATATGTTACCTGTGCAAGTTGACTACTTTGGCACTGATAAACTTAACACTGAATAGAGAGATAGATTACAAATAGGTGAGGAAGACATAAATATGTTTCCAGTATATCAAAAAGCACTACAAACCTCATTAAGTCCAGGTATTCTACTAGATAATCAAAAAGAAATGGGTTGACTCATAGTATTTTAAAACACTGAAAATGCAGTGCATGGATTATCGTTATGAGATACTGAAGTATGTTGATTTGTAACAACACCCTTGCTTATAGATGGGAAGCCAACAGCATTGAAGGTGGTGATGTTTCGGATTTTATCTTTAACAAGTTCAGCTTGTTTCATGGGAAAACCAGCTCTTTCTGCTTGATGTATTCTCTGCTCATATGATAGAATTAGACCACTAATGATGCTCGGCATGCTAACAAATTAGCTATTGATCAGATGCCATTACCTATGGCATTAGCCTATTTGACAAGTTCCTGAAAAAACAAAAAGAATAAAGGAGTAGGTTTTTAAAAAATCTGAAATGGTATAGGGAAGTGGCCCCCAATCTTTTGGGCATCAGGAACTGGTTCCATGGCAAAAGGTTTTTCAGCGAACCAGAAAGGGCATGGTTTTGTGTGCTGTCCATATCCTGTGGATGGGACTTTGCTTGTTTCTGTGGGCTGGTTTCTGGTATGCTGCGGCCCGATGCTGGTCCATGGACCAGAGTTTGGGTACCCCTGGTATAGGGAGTTGGACTAGAAGACTTCGAAGGTCCCTTCTAACTCTGTTATTCTGTTATTCTTTAACTTTAATATTTACAGATTCCATTTTGACAAGTAATTCAACCCATTACTGTAATGTGTATTCTTGAAACAGGTATAGAAAATTGGTTAGGCTTAGGTGATTCTCTGGAATGCCTGTTCTGTCCCCGTCTCACACACGCACACAAACAGACAGCTGGGGGTTAAATAAACTGGCAGACAACCAAGTCTTCCGATAAGAAGCTTGGCAGCAACCCAGTAGCTGCTTGCCAAGAACTTTACTCATAAACAAAATACACACAGTTCAATAATTGTCCAGTTCGTAAAATAAATCCAAGGCAGATAATGTTGTTTCCAAAGATGCAATGTGACTCAATAGTAGTTAGTTTTGTCCATCACAGAGTCTGAATGGTCACCTCACCTCCTTTTATACCCTGTGGGGTGTGGTCCAGTGACTCAGCTTAATCTCTGGCACGCCTTTTCTTCTGTTGCACGCACTTATCTCTGCGACGCTGCCGAGGATCCAGCCAAGACTCATTTCCCTCATCACTGTCCACCTGTGGCTGCATGGACATGCTTGGCCCCGGCCCTATCTCTTGCCCTTCGGCGGACACCGAAGGCATTGCCAGAGAGGAGGGTCCTGGAGAGGGAGGCCTTGCCAACTCCTCTCCTTCACTCTCGGAGTCCTCTCCTGCCGATGACACAGGCTCAGGTAACGGAGCCACAACAATGCCATAGAAAATGCTTTATGGATTTAGGGTATCTGAACAACAAAAGAGAGATAACTACCAGCATAGAGAGTAATTTTCTTAACAAAGATTAAAAGTCTATGGCTGAAATGGTAAGCAACATTTCTTTTATCATGCCTGGCGGACATGTAAAAAAAGCAAAAAAAGGGGGAGGGAGAATACAAATTCATAGACCCGTGATGGTGAACCTATGGCATGCGTGCCAGAGCTAGCACACAGAGCCCTCTCTGTGGGCACGTGTGCCATTGCCAGTTGCTCTTCCAGGTTCTGTCATGCACATGCGCGCCGGCCAGCTGCTCTATTCTGGGTTCCGGCATGCACAGGCGTGCCAGCAGCGTGCATGCAAACTCCAGAACCAAGAAGAGAGCAGCTGGCCAGCACGAATGTGCACAACAGAATCTGGAAGAGCAGCTAGCTGCTGCACACATGCTCACTGGCCAGCAGCTCTCTTCTGAGTTCCGGCACTCCGGCACGTATGCGTGCACGTGTGCACACATGCTCCAGTTTCAACATTTGGTGCCAAAAAGTTTAGCCGTCACTGTCATAGACTAATTCAGAAGATTTTAAAGGTTAAAATACAATTGAAATCCAAGACCTTTCTTCTGGGATTAATATAGAATTATTCCTAAAAATACTCTGTTTTTGTCAAATACTATGAAAACTATGCCAAAAGGAACTTTGTTTTCTGATTGGCAGAAAAAAAATTACCTTTTCAAAAAATTTTAAATTATACATATCTTGAATCCTATCTTTGATTTTCAGTACTCTTCCAGTCCCTCAATATCATTATCATAAAGATCAGTTTTAATTTTACTACTGACTTCCAAGGATTTGGTGTTAGAACTTGCTGCATATTTTATGCAAATTTTAATAAACATTCCTCTGCACAGCTCACCAAATACTAAATAAAAGCATTGAAGAACTTCTGGCCAGGGATGGAGTTACTCCATTTGATACTTGCCATGCCATCCATACACTTAACAAGACTGTTTCATTAGAATATAATGTGAAAAACTTTGCTGAAATCAAGAGATATTATTACATGTTCAGCATGTACCAAGGAAGTTTCACAATGAGACAAAGGAAGTAAGATTAATCAGGCAGGATTTGATGTCCCACATGAAATAAACTTGCCAAATATTAGTGATGGGCAGCTATATAAATCAAAATAATAAATAAATAAACAGCTCAGACTGCCATATGACAAAGCTTTGGGATCTACGAGGCAGGCTTGTTATCTCTTGCATCTGAAAAAATGTACTGCAAATCCTTGGACATGCTGCTGACAGAGGTTCTGTAAATTTATATATATGGGTATGTATTGAAACAATTGTGTGTAATATCTTTTACAATTATATCAAAGCTTTCTGCTAAGGTAGAAGGAAAAATGGCAGCTAACTTCTTTTAGTAGAACTTCTTTTCTTTCTTTCTTTTTTGGAAGCACGGGTATAATATTTATTTCTTTGTGTCAGCCTGAGATTAAAAGATATAGCTTGCCCTTGCATCTCCATGATTGGGGGAAAAAACTGCACCAGTTTTCTGCTTAGCTTGCAGTTGCTGAACAAACACTCAAAAACTTTGAAAGAAAAAAGTTGGCATCTTACAAAGCAATCTACTGATGCTAGCGATTAGGCGGTCCATGCTAGACAGAGCTAATGCTTTGTCTTAAACACTACTAGTTCAAACCACTTAGGTGAAGAAAAGGAAGAAAAAAATATAATCTTTATGTTCTAGCTGGAGAACTAGACAGGCAAGAACTGAGGCTAGGCAGGCTTAGAATAACAACCTTTATTGCTAACAACAAGAACCAATAACAAGGCAAACTCCCATACGGGCAACTGGCAACATTTGCCGTCTGACAGCTATTTATATAGGAGCTGTCAGACGGGTGGACCAATAGCAGAGCTGCATTCTCCCGCCGACTGGTTGGTCACGTCTCATCCAATCAGGATCGCCCTGCAGCTGGCAAGTCTTTAGGCAGCGGTGTAGCCCCGAGGACTTGATACTTTATTTATTATCTTAATATCTTGCGCGTATATTCATTGAATCCCTGTAAGTGGCTAGAGTCACGTTGGCAATTTAGGCTACATAGACATGTAATAAATAAATAAAAATAGTAAACAGTAAATGGTAAAATCAACAGTTCAAAATGCAGCCATTTTTACAGCATTTTTTGGCTTTCTCTGAAAGCTTCTCTTAATAAGAAGTGTGTCAGGTCCCATAGATCCCTATTGGGACTCTGCAATTCCAGTGGGAAAGTGGACGGATGCATTCCTCATTTTATAACCTTTTTCCTGTGCCTGTCTCTCCTGTACTTTGATTTACCTTCTTGGGAATGTAAGGGCAGGGGGAATAAATTGCAGGCCATCTATTTTGTCTCAAGCGCCGGAGATTCCAGCAAGCGATGCTTGAGAACAAACGTCTGATCTCTTTCTCATCCTGCGATTCTCAAAACAACTTCGCACCTGCAGATTGGCTCAAGCTACACTGGACTGAGGGGAGGGTTTCTATCTGTTTTAACAAGTGGTGGGATTCAGCCAGTTCTGTCCGGTTTGGGCGAACCGGTAGTGGCAACTGTGGGAGGCTCCGCCCACCCACCCAGACATAATGCACGAGCAAAGACATTTGTGAACCAGTAGGGAAGGTAAGTGAATCCCACTTCTGGTTTAATCTGACAGTATTGCACGGGAATCCTCAGATCCTGCTTTTTTTTTTATCTTGCTATCACTTTCTCTCAATAAAAGTTTCCTTTTGAAATGCCAGTTGTTTCAAGAGTTCTACTTTCTTGAGCGGAGAGGAGAGGCAAGCCCTTACAAAGTGCTTCATTTGAACTTGATGAGAAGATTGATAAAGTAGAACTTAAGCCGAAAGCTACAGAGGCACTAAAGAGAATGTGCGGAAATTTTTTTTTGTTGGTATACAGGTCTTTATTATTTCTTTAAGGACAAAAATAGATACTGATGATGATGATGATTCCCATCATCTATCGACTAAGATTCAGACAGAATGTAAATATAGTGGATTGGCTCCTGAAAACTTTTATTAGACTGAATTTATGAAAGGAAATTGTCTTTAAGTTCATGGTTTGTTTAAGCTGGGTAGGATGTTTGGGGGGGGGGCAAAAAGCAATCTTAAAAATTTTCAAATGCAATAAACAGTAACAGTGATGTACATAAAGCTATTGTCCAATTTAAAATATAAAATACTGCAGCAGAATTGGATTGATATCTACACTTCAACCTTTTCATCACCTTTAATTCCATAATTTCCTAGTAAGCATGGCCTCCAATATAGATTTCACCACCTTAGAAATAATGTGTGGGTTTAAATCAGATAGAAAGACAGAAGTATAAAATAAGTCGGATCTCACCAAGTAATTACTTACAATAGCTGTTGTTAGTAATGTCAAGGCTCCTTGTAAAAGAGACAATGTAGTAAAGCATATGCCTATGACTCAGCTGAGGTTACCTACAAATTGTTTGTTTATTCACAATACGAGGGGTCCTTGGTGCTCTCTGAGCTTGCTTGTTTTCTTGAAGACATTTCATTACCCAAACTAGGTAATATTATCAGTGCTAGTAAGGAGTATTGTTTGCTGTCAGTTTATATTCTGGTGACTTCCTTGTCAGTGTGGATGGGGGAGGTTTTAGACATTCTTTGGTTGGGTTGTTTACTGATGGCTCTTTGGTAGTTTCTTGATTGGGATATTGTTTACTTGATTGTTGGTCTGCAGTAAACTTTGGAGTTAATCTATGCCCGTGATGGCGAACCTATGGCATGCGTGCCACAGATGGCACGCAGAGCCCTCTCTGCGGGCACAGCAGCCATAGCCCCAGCCCAGCTCACTGGGCATGTACACACGCCTCCTGCCGGCCAGCCAGTCTTCAGGTCTCTGTTGTGCATGTGTGGGGGCAGGGTGCATGCAGGGGACATGCGTGCGCATGCGCAGGGGTGCAGGTTGGTGCAGGAGGCTTCCAGGTTGGTGCAGGAGGCTTTCCAGGTCCAAACGGCCTCCCTGCACCAAAATGGGGCACAGGGAGGCCAGGGCGCATGCGCAGGGGATGCGTGTGCATGCACGGGGTGGGGCGCATGCACAGGGGGGTGCTCGTATTGCATTGTGGGGGTTCAGGCATGCGTGCATGCATTCAGGCATGCGCACATGTGCTTTGGGCACTCGGCACCAAAAAGGTTAGCCATCACTGATCTCTGCTGATCTGGGTGCTGATTACTGATGGAAAAGTGCGGAAGACTTTTTGTTCTCTTTTGTGCTGGTTGATTATCTCTTTTGCATAATCTATAGATGTTGCTAATGTCTATGTGTCTATTGATGGCTGATTTGTCTGAGTGCCAGGCTTCTAGAAATGGCATTTTTGGATTTGGCCTGGTCTAGGATGGTCACATTTCCCCAATTGAAACTATAGTTAAATAACAATATTGTTACTGGAACTGGGAAATTAAGTCATCGAAAATGAGAAGGTGAAGATCTTGTGGGACTTTCAAATACAGACAGATCATCATTTGGAGCACAATACGCCAAGTATCACAGTTGTCAAAAAACCAAAACATACAATTTATTGACATCGCGGTACCAGGAGACGCCAGAGTCGAAGAAAAAGAACTGGGGAAAAAAATCACAAAATATTGCAACCTGGCCATCGAAACTACTCAATTATGGATGAAACATGTGATAATGATACCCATTGTCACTTGGTACCGTGTCCAAGAATTGTATAAAATACATCAACAAATTGCAGCTTCCCGCAATAACACCAGTGGAACTGCAAAAAACTGTGCTACTTGGAACATCGTACATCTTAAGAAGGTACTTGGTTGATACCTAGGACGCTGGCAGCAACCCATATCAACCATTAGTACTGGTCAATGGTATTTGTGATGCACTTTTGAATGTTCAGTTGACTGAGTTTCATGTTTAATAAATAAAAGAGATAACAGTAGTAGTAGTAGTAGTAGTAATAATAATAATAATAATAATAATAATAATAATAATAATAATAATAATAAGATGATGATGATGATGATGATGATGATGATGATGTTTGGAAACAATAAAATAACATACTTTTTAGCACAACATAAATGCATATTACCATGCCAGAGTAATATAACATATTTTTATTAAGACCATTTAAAATAAAAATTGCATTTCAAAAATTCAAGCAATTGAGCTTATATAACTCTTCTTCAAGCCGTATGACAAGCATAAAGATAAAAAGATGTTTGCTTTTTTAATATATTAATGCTGTGTCTCTGGGAAATCCATAATTAATGTCCCTATCTTAGATCAATAAGAACCAAATGCAGAAGCAACTGCAGCCAGTTCCCTATGAACATTGAGTATGCATCCAAAATTCAGACAAAATAATAACTTTTGTTACCTGCTTATCTTCCATATTTAATACTAAAATTTTCCTGATTTGTCCTCAGAAAACATTTTTTGAATCTCATCTAAATGTGGCAGAAACAGTCTTGCTAAAGCATCAAATCTACATTGTTCTCCATGTTACTCAACCTTGGCAACTTGAATATGTGTGGGCTTCAACAATCGGAATTCCCCATCTGGCATTGTTTTGCTCTGTTGGGATAAGAAATGAATTCTGTACTAGACTATTGATCTCAATGAAAGCTACATCTGTCTAGTCCAGGCATTTACAACTTGTGGTCCTTCAAGTCAGATGCAGTTTCCCAGCAACATATAACAGCCTGGTACATGCTTGATAAGCCTCATTTTATTTTACTGATTGAATAAAGTACAAAATCAGGGGAAAGATCTCAAGGGCTTCAGAATATGATGGCTAAGCTGCATTATGTCCATAGACTTGTTGGAAGAAATGTCCATCTGGGTTCAGTTCCAAGTGCCCTGCCCTAGAGCTTTCTGTTCCTGTGCAAGAGCAGGTATTCCATTGATTGCTGTAGGGGTCATGTGCAAATCCTAGGAGTTTGTCTGAGATAAATCTGGCTGAACTGTGGGCTTATGTAATGTCCTCAGATGATTTTGCAATGCAGTGAGCCCTGCTGTTAGATGGGTAGAGGGCTAATCCTATCATGTCCTGAGGGCCATGTCTTACTCCCATCACCCTGGAGCTGAAAGGGGGGCAGGGAGCTGCAGGGAGCTGCTTTGTCTTTAAAAACATGTTTCTCCTTTTCTCACCCAGGGAAATATAATATTCTGCATTTATAATATTTCCTAAAACATTTCATTCTTCTAGGAGGGGGTTGGGTGCTAACTTTCTTCAGAGTACAAGTTGTGCAGTTCTACTTTAGTCTTTATGCATAATAGGTAATTATTATCACATGGGTTATGCACAAATATTTGCATACTTATTTGCAAGTAAACATGTGGGACTGGGATCTAGCTACTGTTCCTACCTTTTCTTTTCTGCACTGTAATATTCCTCTGCTCAGTAATGCTATTCATTCCTTGTAGGTAATGGAAAACAGATTGCATACAAAGTTTATATGAATCATTCACGCCTTAACAAATGGGGCCTCTAACATGGAGGTTATGAAGAAATTTTGTCTTTCTTCAACATATATACATGAAATCAGTCATTCGTCTTTGGCTTTTCTTTTTACAGCTCTAACATAAACGTCTTTTGTTTTAATTTTGAGATTAAGGCACCAGGAAGCATGGGTAACATTTTAAATTCTGTAATGTTTTCTTCATAGGAAATGGTGAAGACCACCTCAAATAAGCACAAGTAGACTTTTTTTAAAAAAAATTTGATTTATATGCTGCCCTTCTCCGGAGACTCAGGGCGGCTTACAATGCGTTAAGCAATAGCCTTCATACTTTTGTATATTTATACAAAGTCAGCTTATTGCCCCCACAAACTGGGTCCTCATTTTACCTATCTTAGAAAGGATAGAAGGCTGAGTCAACCTTGAGCCTTGGAGAGATTCGAACCAGCAAGTAATTGCAGGCAGCTGTGTTAATAACAGGGTGCTCAGACCACTGTGCTATCAAGGCTCTTGCCTTGATAGTATATGATACCCTCTGCCATTTTTTTATAATCTAAACTTTCTCAAGTAGAAGCAATGCATTTATATTTTATAATGAAAAGAGAATCTCGGAATTACAACTACTAGACAGAAAAGATTAGCTTCTGGATTTGCCAGAACTTGATTGTCAGAGATTAACTTTTTTAGCAGCCATTTTCAATGAATTATTTATACTTGCACCATTTAAAAAATGGATTGTATTACTAGGGTAATTAGTACTTCTGTTTATTGTCATGAGAGAAGCCAGGGTCATTAAAAAAAAAGAAGAAAAAAAAGAAATGGCGGCCTTAATTTAATATCCATTAATATGCTGAGTTTTACAATCTTAACACTTCAAGACAGTTCACTGAAATATTTATAGAGTACTTTATCTGTAGAAATAAATATGGAAAACAGTATCATATTCATTCTGGAATGTATAGCTGATCCTCCACTTATCACCATTCATTTTGCAACTGTTTGAAATTATGACAATGCTGAAAAAATGAACCACCACTGCCAGCTGAGAAATGCCAACCTAAAGCCTACATTATGGTCAGCCATGCGAGTAATGTTCTGAAAAGGCCAAATTGCCCCTGTGCTTCACAGATCTTCCACACCACAGTGATCTTCACCTTCTTCTTCTGCTAGTTATGGCCTATGTGAGGCAGCTGCTGGTCACACCATGTCTTCTTCCCAAGGCTGCCTTGTTCTGTTCTCCAAACTGCTCTTCTCATTCCTTCTCCAAATCAGCAATACTTCGGAACGCTATTCCTCAAAATGTGTACGTGATTTAGGGCAGGGCTGTCAAATTCCCGGCAAGGGGGCCATATGCGTCACATGCTGGCCACGCCACGCCCAGTTTAGCGAAGGGGAAAAAAGACCCAATACATCACGTGATGCTGCCATGACAACGTGAGTTTGACACCCTTGATTTAGGAAATGACGCTTCTGAAGCATTGCACAATATGGAGAAGGAACAGAACATGCGATTTAGGAATGAGGCTTCCAAAATATCATTATTTTTCTCCTGATACTGACACAAAAAGCGAGAGAGGAAAGAAAATATTATTTGAAAAAATTAAAACACGATATAATTTGGTTAAAAAAAAAAGAAAATAAGATATAACACCTTCGACTTGACAAATTTTTGGATGAAGAATTTATTTCAGCAGGAGCAATAATTTATATATATATATTTTCCCACAACCTAGTGGTTTTCAAATGAATTGGTTTATTGTCTGGCAGTAGTAAACTTTTTAAACTATTTCAAGGGTACTATGTTAGAAAAGTCACATTAGGAGATTTCATGGAAGTAGCAGCAGCTATTGTGTAATCTCTAACAGCAGATGGCTGAATTATTGTAATGCCATCTCAGACAAAACGAAGAGTTGACACTGTTATGTTGTATAGCTGAGGCAAGGACGAGGTGACTGAGGCATGAGTTAATGTTATTTATTAACAGGAACCAACAGCAACAGTAACGTAACAGAACTGCTTGTCTGTAGATGACAGCTCTTTTATACTCCGAGCTATCAGCTAACTACCCAATCAGAACAGTCAGAACTCCCGCTTGTTTTTAGCCACTCCCCCTAGCCAATCCCTAGTCAGCGTTCTTGTTGTCAAGCCTCGGCGAATCACAACACTCCTTTACCCCTGGATGGAACATATGTAGTCTTTTAGGTATTCCGGGCGCTTACGCACTCATGTCGATCATCTCAGCGCAGATGTGGTCGGAGAAGAGGCAGGTTCTGCTCCAGGAGGTGGCTCTGCGGATAGCTCCCCCTGGTTGGTGGAAGGTGTGGCCGCAGGCGGTAAGTCCCAAGATGCCTTTTGATTTTCTGGCACAGAGTGTGGCTGGTCGGCAGCTGGAACTGGCAGGGGAGTAGGCTCCTCGTAGAAGGTTTCCCTGTCCGGGACCATCGGGTGTGTTGTTTGGCGTACCCTCAGTTGGTCCACGTGTCGGCGCCATGTTCTGCCATCATTCAACAGTATCCTGTAAGAGCAGGGGCTGGTTACTGCAGTCACTAGTCCTGGTAGCCACTGTGGCTCACCCCCAAAGTTCCGTGCGTATACTAAGTCGCCCTCTTTTAGTACCCGAAACCCCTCCCCTGTTATAACAGTAACCCTCTGGGGCATAGGTGGGGTGTAGACGGTCTAAGACAGTATGTAATCGCCGACCCATTAATACTTCAGCGGGGCTTAGGTGGGTGGTAGCGCAAGGGGTCGTGTGTTGGGAGGATAAGTAAACGGCCACCTTTTCCTGCCAGTCGGCGGGTGATATCCGGGCGAACGCCTCTTTGGCTGATCTAACGGCACGTTCAGCCAATCCGTTCCCCGCCAGGTGATAAGGGGCAACCTGGGCGTGGCAGATTCCTAACCCTGCTAAGAAGGATTGGAACGTGGCAGACGTTAGCTGCGGCCCGTTATTGGTTACCACTACATCTGGCAGACCATGGGTGGCAAATAGGCGATGCAGCACCTGGATGGTGGCCTCGGAGGTAGTTGATGTCATCAGTTCCAACTCCACCCACTTGGACAGGGCATCTACCATGATCAGGAAGGTCCGTCTCTTATAGGGGCCGGCAAAATCTAGGTGGATCCTAGACCAGGGTCCCCTAGGGGTTTCCCATTCCCTAGGGGGGGTGGAGGGCACAGCTGGCCGCACCATCTGACAATTTTGACACTGTGAAACCCACTCAGAGACATCCTGGTCTAACACAGGCCACCACACATAACTGCGGCTAAGTTCTTTCATCCGGACAATGCCTGGATGCCCTGTGTGTAAGCACTCCAGAACCCTGGTCCGTAACTTGGGGGTAACTACCACCCTATGCCCCCACAGGAGACAACCCAGGTGCACTGACAACTCGTGCTGACGGGCCCGGTAATGAGCGAATTGCCCAGGCACCTGGCCCCATGGCCAACCCCTGCTCACCCAGTTGAGGACTTGTGACAGGACGGGGTCACTGTAGGGAGTGAGCCACGATGTCAGTGGCGGTCACCGGTATGGCAATTTCATCTAACAAAAGCACAGATAGGGTTGGGGTGGGGTCTTGTACCGGAGCAGGCAAAGGGCAGCGGCTCAGGGCATCTGCATGGGGAATCAGTTTACCGGGGCGGTAGACTAAGGTATAGGTATATGCGGCCAGGAAAGCAGCCCACCTGGACATGCGCAGGGAGAGGACTTGCGGCGTCTGATGGTGACCTGCCAAAAGACCCAAAAGGGGCTTATGGTCTGTCACAGTTCAAATTGCCTCCCATAAAGATATTCATGGAACCTTTTAATGGACGCCACGGCAGCCAGAGCTTCCCGATCTAACTGACTGTATCTGCGCTCCGCAGAGGACAAAGTCCTCAAATAGAAAGCTATGGGCGCCTCTATTCCATTGGGAAACCTATGGCTCAAAACTGCACCAATTCCGTAAGGGGAAGCATCGGCTGTCAATGTAAGAGGCAAGGTAGCACTGTATTGTATTAAGACAGCTGATGATGAGAGGAGATCTTTGACCCTTTGAAATGCGCGGACGTGCTCTTTGGTCCAGGACCAGGGTGTGTCCTTAGATAGTAGCCGATGAAGGGTTCAGCTACAGTGGCTTTATGGGACAGGAACACATTATAAAAATTTAACAGCCCCAGGAAAGATTGTAACTCCGCATGGGAGGTAGGCGCGGCTGCGTGTTTGATTGCAGCCACCTTGGCCAGAGTGGGATGGATTCCGCTAGCATCGATGAGGTAACCAAGGAATTCAATTTGGGTAACGCCAATTTCACATTTGCTCTTTTTTAATTTGAGGCCAGCTTCACGGAAGCGTAGAAGGACAGCCCTAACTCGCTCGATGAGCTCACTCTAACACAATGTGGAGATGAGCACATCGTTGAAGTAGGGGACCACGCCTGTCAGGCCATGGAGCAACCTCTCAATAAGATTCTGAAACAGGCCTGGGCCCACGCTCACCCCAAACTGCAGTCACCGACATTTAAATGCACCCCGGTGGGTTACGATGGTCTGAGCCTCAGCCGAGGCATCATCCACCGAGAGCTGCTGGTACGCTTGGGCCAATCCAATTTGTAGAAGATGGAGCCTGGCCCAAGGGAATGAAGCAGATGTTGGACTACAGGGACAGGGTAGGGATTTGCCTGTAAGGCCCTATTTAAGGTACACTTAAAATCGGCGCGGATGCGCACAGAGCCATTAGGCTTCATGGGAACAACTATAGGGGTCTCCCACTTCGAATGGTGAGTTGGTTCTAGGACCCCCTGGGAGATGAGCTTGTCCAGCACCACGTCCACCTGGCCTGAGCGCGAAAGGGATTCTGCAGGGTTTGAGCCGGATTGAGGCTACCTTCGGGTCTAGGTTGAGAGAAATGGGGGAACCCACATATTTCCCTAAGGTGCCATCGAAAACGTTGGCAAACTCATCCAACAGGCCATCAAACCCCTCCACCGACATAGAGTGAATACCAGATATCCTCAATCCTAAAGAGCTAAACCAATCCATTCCTAATAAACTAGGAAGGAACCCCTTAACTACGATCAAGGGAAGGCACCCCACAAATCCCTCCGTTTCTACAAGAAAATGACCCTGCCCCAGGATTGAAATAAAATTGCCCTGATAGTCCCGCAGATTGATTGGGCATGGTTGCAGCTGGCTCTTTCGCAGCGTTGGTATAAGTTTTTTCAACACTCCCCAGGAAATGATGGACTTAGCAGACCCTGTGTCCACTTCCATGGGGCAGGAGGCGCCTTCAATTTTCACTGTCATGGAAAGTTTAGTGCTCTCTGGTTTAACTGGACAAGTGATCACCTCAGTAATCCTGCGGTCACAAGAGATGGAAAAACAGTCCTCTTTCATGGGGCGGTGAGGTTTCGGAGCAGCAAATGACTTTGCCAGCGACCAGCAGACCCTAGCAATGTGGCCCTGTTTCCCACAGTGATGGCAAATTGCCGACCTGAAATGACAGGTCGCCCTCGAGTGTTCTTCCCCACAACTGAGGCAACAGTTTGGAGGGCCCCTCTTCAGCCGTGGTCCTTTTCCTTGGGGTTTCGATGACTGAAGGCGGCTGATCTCCGCCTCCCCTTCCTCATCCGTAGCACTGTCAGAGGCAATGTCCTGCAAATTAACAGTGGTAGTTGCCTGCCCCCCTGGAGGGTAGAACTTTCTAATGTCTGCGGTGGATTTATCGGACATCTCCGCTGCTTGGGCTTCTTCAAGAGCGATCTGCAAGTCAAGAGTCTTTTTAGCTAGCAGCTGCCTCTGCAGTCTAATGTCTCTCACCCCACATACTAGCTGCTCCACCAAAGCATCATCTAAGACCCTGTACTCGCAGTCTAGAGCAGCGGTTCTCAGCCTAGCCATGTAATGGTTTACTGACTCCCCTTCCTCCTGTAAAACTTGTCGCAACTTAAAACGACGGGCTATCCGGGAAGGGGCCGGGCAGTAGTGGCCCTTAAGCTTCTCATGCAACAGGTCCCAGGAGACTGTATGTACTAGGACAGGAGCGAACAACGCCTGAGCGGTTGCGAACACTTCAGGGCCGCAAGAGTTAAGGAAATGGGCCCTCTTTTTGTTGCTGGAAAGGTCAGTAAAATCATTTGCCTCCAAGAAGCATTCAAACCTTTCCATGTAGGCATCCAAGACTCTGATCGTGCGTCGAAAGAAGCTAATGTAGGCGGCGCCATTCTTCCGTCCTATTTCTCAGCCAAAATCTCATTGCCAGTGTTATGTTGTATAGCTGAGGCAAGGACGAGGTGACTGAAGCATTAGTTAAGGTTATTTATTAACAGGAACCAACAGCAACAGTAACATAACAGAACTGCTTGTCTGTAGATGACAGCTCTTTTATACTCCGAGCTGTCAGCTAACTACCCAATCAGAACAGTCAGAACTCCCGCTTGTTTTTAGCCACTCCCCCTAGCCAAATCCCTAGTCAGCTTTCTTGTTGTCAAGCCTTGGCGAATCACAACAGACACCACAATGCTTATAGTAACTAGAGACTAGATTGAAGCAAAGCATTCTCAAGGAACATTGGAAGTATAAATAGAAAAGAATCCGAATGAAGAAGGATGGGTTTTGGCAAGCTATGTGAAGAGGTTGTGGTCCTTTTAAACAACCATGAGTAGGTTTTGTTTGGTTTGTTTTGTTCAGCTTTAAGAACTGATTTGGCAAAATGTTTAGGTATGTAGGCATTTACGGCAAATTGCATCACTAAGGAAAATTGGCAAGAAATGAGTTTTAATGATAACCTGGGCAGAAATAAATTCATTAATTTAGCAGTACCTAAAGTACTGCTTAGTACTTTAGTACTTTAAAGCAGTACTTAGTACCTAAGTACTAAGTTACTTGCATAATTTGCAAGTACTTTGAGGGACAATTATGTTTTCAAATGCTATTTTTCCAAGGACTGCCAAGTAACATTTTTGAAAATTACTTTCACTTGTATTCTGACTAGAGAGAACAAACAAATAGATGAATTGTGTAAATAAAAATTCAAGATATTCTTGTAAAATAGAGTGTTTTGCCTTCCATTTAATCATGTGGGCATACAAAAATTTTTGGGCCAAAACTATTTCCATATCTATGTAAATTATTTCTGTCAAATATTCCAGTTAGACAAGATCTTATATATTATTATTATTATTATTATTATTATTATTATTATTAGGAAACTACAGTAGATCCATAAAGATGAATTTTCTGATTTAGCTCCTTAAGAAGAAATCTGGTAAAAGTAAAAACTAAAGACCATTTCCTTATTTAATTCAAAGGTATATATGTATGGAACAGTGGTGGGTTGCTACCGGTTCTCCCCGATTCAGGCAATTCAGGTAAATGCAGGGTGCACACAGAGGCTTGGGGAGGGTGAAAAATGGCCTTACCGGAAGTTCAGGAAGGGCCTCCGGAGCCTGGGGAGGCCATTTTCGTTCTCCCAGAGGCTCAAGGAACGCCTCTGAAGCCCAGGGAGGGCAACCCTCCCCCCCCATGGTGCAGGAGGGCGACTAGGTCATGCCCACCATGGCCATGCCCACCCAGCAACCTCTTGCTAAAATTTTTGAAGCCCATCCCTTAGAATTACAGGTAAATTACAGGTAAATGCTGCTTTATAGCCCTTCCCATAGAAGTATCTTATTTCTCTCCTTTACCCTTTTAAGTAACATAACATCTAGAGACTTTTGAGTCCCTAGTTTTCCATGAAATTCACAATTCAGCTAATAAAGAGAGAATTAGGCCTGTGACCTGGTGCTAAAAACAACCACATCAATTAAAAAACTTTGTGACATTCAATTCAGTTATGCCCATCTGTATAGAAACTTATTAAATTCAAAGGTTCTTTGAGAATGTAGCATATTTGTGGAGGGAATAAAGATTCATACAAAAACTGAAATTTAGCAATTACAATAAGTCACAATTAGCATGATCACGCATGTGAAATTTGAATGGGTAATTAAAATGATAGGAACCCCAAAATACAAGAGAAATTGCATTATTTATATATTATAGCTTTGAGGCAGAGTCCATCTGGATAGATTATAGGGGGAAAAACATGCCTAATGTGGCAACTATCTGATGTCATAATACTCTTAGCTTGTGTTGATATGAGGAGCTACAAAAGATGTTCCCAAGGAAGTAGTGTTTGTTGGATATTTATCCTACGGTTGGGTAGGTAATATATAGAAAAACTATGTTTGTGACTTTAAATGATATAAGAAGAATGATTGGCTGTGCTATTATCAGGCAGCCATAAAAGTAGACAGGAAGCCCGGGAGCTCCTGCTCCTGCTATTTGATGATTGATCTCCTGAAGAGGGACTGTGTGTGACTGAAGAGAACAGTAAGCAAACTATGTTTTGTGTTGGAGAGTGATTATTCGAAGATGTGTTATCATTGTTTTGAGAAACCAAGTTTGTTTTTTCACTAAGAGTAAAGAATGTTTTTTTTTTCACCATTCAGAGTCTGGGAGTATCTGTGTGTTTAACCAGCAACGTATCTCTTTGCTGTCTGGTCCGTTGCCTACTATGCAGAGAGAAGTTTTCCCCTCAACAGTGTTGCCACCATTTCTAGATCTAACCAAGCAGCATGTTTTGGAATTAGCTTGAAATACTAACACTTTTTTCCCACTTTGTAATGAGCCCTATAATAAGCTTGTGCATAGCTTTTAAGTTTAACTGTAAAGGTTCAGTTTAATTCCATTATTGCAATCCATCAGACTAACGACCATTAGATTCTTCTCATTGTTGCTCTGTTATTATTATTTATTAAATTTAATATAGCTATCCACCCCAGTGGATTCTGGATGGCTTACAAAATATAACATTATATTAAAACAATTAAGGACATAAATAAAACAAAACAAAAGAAGACAGCCTGGACTAACGGCAACTATTAAAACAAAGCTAACAACTCCCACAACACATAAACTCCAGAAGTGAGACCAAAGCCAGATTTTAAGGGATTTTCAAAGCCCTGACAAAGAAGGTGCCATCCATATGCCTGGACAGATGTTGTTCCAGAGGCTAGAGGCTGCAGCAGAAAAGGTATATTTTGTAGATTTCATAAAGTGACAAATCCCATTAAGTCCTATAATGGAAGGGACCTGGTGCACATCCACTCTGCTTGAACGTACTGGGTGGATAGGAACACCGGGAGAAAGAGTAGTCAGGTCCTATGCCATTAAGGGTTTTAAAGATAACATTTAGCACCTTGAAATGCATCTGGAAGCCAGCTAGTAAAGCACCCATTGCTGCATTTTGAACTAGCTGTAGCTCTCAGATAATTTTCAAGGGCAGCCCAATGTATAGCATTTACATCAGCAGTCCCATCTATAAAAAGTATAGTGGATTCTTTTGTCACTGGCTTTAATGGGCTATGGAGACCTTACTCTTAAAAGTAAATCAACAAAAGACCCCTCCCTCCATGTTAGTTTCCATTATACCTGGTCAGTTATATTCATTTCCTTCCATGATATAAAGGCATCCATTCCAGAGAATCATGAAAGTTTTCCACTCGACCAACTGGTTTTTATTAAAATTCTAGATCATACTTTTATTTATCCTTCTCTTTAAATCTTCACCTAATGACAGCTTGTAGTTCAAGTACATTGTTCCTTGCTTAGATTTCACTTAGATGAATTTTAATGAAGCTCTGCATTTTATTCAAGTGCCTTCCACTTTGGGAGTTTTGCTATAAAACAGAACTCTGATCACATTACCTCAGGCGTCCTATATATTTTGAAAGCCAAATGTAGCAAAATAAAACAATTTTATGTTGTTTACAGTGGTACTTGCAGTTATGAGAATTTTGGTACTTCACACTGAATGAAAATGTGCGAAGGTTATCTGTTCCCTAGCACTCTGTTTATATATCTTCCTAATTTATTTTTTCAGTATCATTCTCTAGACAATCTTTCTGATCACAAAGCCTTTTTAACAAATGTTGATTTTTCTGTTTAGTCTGTAGTGGCAGAGAGGGAAAGGGGCTTTTCTTATTTATGTGTCTCTGTTGATGTCGCCTTATAAAGAACAGCTACGACATTGAGAGAATGATGTCTGTCTGTAGACAAAGCTTATTAGTTTGGTATGTGTGAGTCTGTACAAATTAATGCCGTGTTAAAAAGCTGCTTGTATTTTTTTCAGTTGATTTGTACCCATGTGAAACATACTTTCCCCCCTACGTTATTCTCAAGGTGCTTGAGAATTTATTTTGTTTTTTACTGGTGATTCTTTGGCACTTATTTTATTGTGGGCAGTGACAGCAGATGGCATTGTTTTCTGTGGCATATCCTTCTGAAGCTTCTCTTGTATTCAATGCAATAAAATACAATAAAAAAATAAGGAGGTATCTAACAGAATATAACAATGTGCTTTTATCTGCAGCTCTAAATAGCTGCTGCTATGCTCACGTTAGAAGATACTCGGATGGGGAAGAGGTAAAACATCGGCAGGGTCAAGATCTAGATCAGGGCTGTCAAACTCGCAGCCCGCAGACCGGATGCATCACATGCTAGCCACCCCCACCCCGTTTAGCGAAGAGGAAAAAAGTCACATCATGTGACGCGGCCGTGAGGCTGAAAGTTTGACACCCCAATCTAGATGAACAGATAGGCTGACAGATACAGCAACCAAACTTAAGAGTAGTTCTGAACCAATGCTATGGGAAACAATGTTTGAGGAGGAATTGCCAGATACTTCATACCCGTCACAAATTACATGAAAGATTGACAGGATGCAACCTATCCTATGACTCCTATGCTGGCACACAAAACATCTTGTAGGTGGCAGTGCATTTACTTGGGGCATAGTGTTTTAATGTGTGGAAATACTTCAAGAATCCTGAGCAATGTTTATCATGAAGTAGGACTAGATTGTTAATATTTTCTAATCAGATGCATGACATGGGGTTGAGATCTGGCATTCTGAAAAAAAATAAAAAACAGGACCACAATAGAGGCTATCAAAGTCTAAAATGAAAGTTGTCTCTCAAAGGATTGTAGAAGAAACAGTTGAATGAAATAGGTAAAGACATTATCTGTCTTGGTATATATGTAGTCAACAACTTCTTCAGTTTATGGAATCTACATTTGCACACACTTATATTTATATTCTGTCTTCTCTTAGTCACAAATCTGTTTATGCATTGCTTCTGTATTGGTCAGTTCTAGTCCAGATGCAATCTAGTGGCTTTTTCTAAACCAGCAACTGATGACCAACAATGATACCTACGGATGGAAATGAATAGAAATGGTTTATCCTTCAAGAGATTCCCAAACCACTAGAAAAATTGGCTCTACTATACAGTATTTTTTTTAAGAGTCCAGAGTTAAGTGTGCCTGTTTTAGAATAATTCTATGCAACAGCTTCCTATTATTTCTCTGCCTCCTCAATCTTTAAGCCAAATTTGCCTTTCTTAGCAATCCTTTTGATAAAAGTGACTTTCATTCTATAATTTCCCCACCTCCACCAATTCTTCATCTAAAAGTAAGTAGCTTATAATAATAGCATCTAAGGCTTTACACTTTTTGCTGCTACTGTTAAAATAAAGGCTTCAAGGCTTGTGAATCACTTTTATTCATCGTTATTGCCAAAGAATAAATTGCTATATTTTATATATTTTTTTAGAAACCTTGCTGTTTTAATGATAATATTGTAGCATTGAGAAAAACTTTCCAAAAGTTTGGCAGTGCAATGAATACTGCCCTTCTCTCATTTTGTTATACAATATAATTATATAATCATTTAGTTGAGATACACACACACACACAAAATACTATTTTATATGATATAATATCATATGTTTTTATTATATACCGTATTTTTCGGAGTATAAAACACACTTTTCCCCCCTAAAAGAGGGTGAAAATTTGGGTGCGTCTTATACATCGAATGTAGCCCCACTCACCCGCCAGCCCCCATTCTTTGGCCTCTGACTCCCAGCAATTTGCCTCCTTGGCTCTTCAGTTTTGAAATGGAGATGTGCACCGTCTCCTAGAGTCAGGAACGACTAGCACATATATGTGAGGGGAACCTTTACCTTTACCTATGGCTAGTGAAATAGTTCTTTGTAACTGGTTGTGTACTTCATCAATAGGATAGCTTTTCCCAGCAACCATTGTAAAAAGTTTCAACAAAAGAAATGTTGGGGGTTGTTCTTGTCAACCAAATCAATGAGTAAACCAATGAAGATTGAATTCTTTGCATGGCATGACAATGACATACGGGGGAATTTCTTTAGACATTCCCATGGAAGATGGGAGGGTTGGTCAGGAGGAAGATAATAAAATGTAACAGTGGGACTGGAGAGCACATTTCCTCATGCATTTGGATTCATGAAAAGATGAATTGTTAACTGTGAGTAAGAAGACTGCAGATTCCTGATTCTTACCACAAGTACAGAAAGGAAACACATTGAATATCAATTATATCTTTCTTAAACATGAAATGCCAAATATCAGATAATATAATCTTTTTTATAAGTAATTATCACTACATTAGTTTAAATTTTGAAACCATCATTAACAACTAATCAGGAGTAAATGAAACACAATTTGGGTATGTAGACACCTTGAAATGTTCTTTGTCAAAAGAATCAAATAACATGATAACAGCTAAGATAACTACATGGCTGTTGGGCAAACTTAATTAAATGTGTACATTCTCAAAGGATTTGTAGTTAGGAATTGTTCTCACTTCATATAATTTTGAAATAGATTCTTTTAACTTTCCTCTCTAAAGACTTAAAACAAAGCAAGGGATAATGAGATGCATAGCTTTTGAAACTCACTTGTTTTCTTCTAATGCTTTAAATGTTTTTGAAATGTTTAAAGGTAAAAAATAAAAAAAGCCTTACATTAAAATTAGAAAACAGTCTCATGTATTATTGCTTTATATGCTTTAATTTTGTTTCTTTAGGAATCAAGTGAAATAATTTATCCCCAAGATATTTGAAGTATTCTGTAACTCTATGCAGGTCCCCCCCCCATCATTATGTACTCTCATGCCAATGCAGAACAAACAGTACTCTGATTTTGGAAACTGTCCCTTAAAAATAATTAGTACCAATATTGTATCACCAGAAATTCCAGTGAAAGTTACTTGATCCATTAAGACAGGGGTGTCAAACTCGATTTCATTGAGGGCAGTGGTGAAATCCGAACGGTTTTGCTACCTGTTCGCTGGCTGCGCATGCGCACTGCATGCCAAACGCTTGCTGCATGTGCATGCGCAGTGTGTGCCAATCGTGCACTGAATGCGCATATGCACAAAAGGAGGCTTGGGAAGGTAAGTAGAACAGTGAGGGTGGGGATCAGCTGTGGTGCATTATTTAGCCTTGCTAGAAAGCAGGATTTCCTGCTTTCTAGCAAAGCTAAACCCCGCTGCACAGCTGATCATCAGAAATACCAGTTCGGAGGAACCAGTAGCTTTTTAAACTATTGGTTCGCCAGAATCGGTAGCTAACTATCAGTTTGCCTGAACCGGTAGCTTTTTAAACTACAGGTTCAACTGAACCGGTAGCCTTTTTTTTACTACCGGTTCACCTGAACTGGTAGTTTTTATCACTACCAATTTGCCCAAACCGGAGCGAACCTGTAGCATTTCACCCCTGATTGAGGGTCTCATCAGGGTTCTGTTTGACCTTGGGGGGGCTAGGGGGCATGGCCAGGGTGGGCATGGCCAGCTCAATATCACTCATGTTGGGGATGGCCCGACCATTCTGCCAATGAAAATGGACTCCTGAGCTCCTTTTGGCTGCGACAGCCTCCCTACAACCCTCTGCCAGCAAAAACAGAGCTTGGGGAGGCCATACATAGCCCTCGTGAGCTCTGTTTCCCAGTGTGACAGCCTCCTGTAACCCTCTGCCAGCAAAAACTGTGCTTGGGGGTGCACGTGGCCCTCACAAGCTCTGTTTTTGGTGACAGAAGCCCTGCAGGCCAGTCCTTTGCTGTTTTCAGGGTGGCCCTGCACCCCATGGGCCACATCTGGCCCTGGGCCTTGAGTTTAACACCCCTGAATTAAAAGCAATATATCTCTCATACCACTGAATGACTAATACATGATTTAATGAATGTTAGAAAGTCCTGCTAAATTAGTATAGAGGTTAAGGAAGCTGGTAGAAATTGAGAAACTGAGTTTTAGTCCCATCTTAGACACAAAGTCATCTGGGTGGCTTTGAGCCAGTCATACTTTCTCAGCCCTAAGAAGGAGGCAATGGCAAACCATACTTGAAAACTTGTCAAGAAAGGATTAATCCAGGCAATTGTCAAGAGTTAAGTTGGAATAGAATAGAATAGAATAGAATAGAATAGAATAGAATAGAATAGAATAGAATAGAATAGAATAGAATAGAATAGAATAGAATAGAATAGAATAGAATAGGAGTAGAGTAGAGTAGAGTAGAGTAGAGTAGAGTAGAGTAGAGTAGAGTAGAGTAGAGTAGAGTAGAGTAGAATTCTTTATTGGCCAAGTGTGATTGGACACACAAGGAATTTGTCTTGTTGCATACTCTCTCGGTTTACATAAAAGAAAAGATACATTCATCAAGAATCATAAGGTACAACACTTAATGATAGTCATAGAGAAACAGTCAATATAAATCTTAAGGATACCAGCAACAAGGTTACAGTCATACAATTCTAAGTGGGAGGAGATGGGTGATAGGAATGATGAGAAGATTAATAGTAATGCAGACTTAGTAACTAGTTTGACAGTGTTGAGGGAATTATTTGTTTAGCAGAGTGATGGCGTTCGGGAAAAAACTGTTCTTGTGTCTAGTTGTCTTGGTGTACAGTGCTCTATAGCGTAATTTTGAGAGTAGGAGTTGAAATAATTTATGTCCAGGATGCGAGGGGTCTGTAAATATTTTCACAGCCCTCTTTTTGACTCATGCAGTATACAGGTCCTCAATGGAAGGCAGGTTGGTAGTAATTGTTTTTCTGCAATTCTAATTATCCTCTGAAGTCTGTGTCTGTCTTGTTGGGTTGCAGAACCAAACCAGACAGTTATAGAGGTGCAGATAACAGACTCAATAGTTCCTCTGTATCAGCAGCTCCTTGGGCAGTTTGAGCTTCCTGAGTTGGCGCAGAAAGAACATTCTTTGTTGTGCTTTTTTGATGACTTTTTGATGTTAGGTGTCCATTTATGATAAAATCTAGAAATTTGAAGGTCTGTACTGTTGATACTGTGTTGTCTAGTATTGCAAGAGGTGGTAGTATTTATTTATTTATTTATTTATTTATTTATTTATTTATTTATTTATTTATTTATTGGTTCGATTTATATGCCGCCCTTCTCCGGAGACTCAGGACAGCTTACAATGCGTTAAGCAATAGCCTTCATACTTTTGTATATATCTGCTTAGTAGGGCTTTCCCCCCCCCCCAAAGCAGTGTTCTTTTTTATACAAAGTCAGTTTATTGCCCCCACAATCCGGGTCCTCATTTTACCTACCTCAAAAGGATGGAAGGCTGAGTCAACCTTGAGCCTGGTCAGATTTGAACTTGCAGTAATTGCAGGCAGCTGGTGCTACTTAACAGCACTTTAGTCTGCTGCGCCACCAAGGCAGGTATATGGGAGTATGGGAGGGTTTCTCCTAAAGTTTACCACCATTTCTATGGTTTTGAGTGTGTTCTGTTCCAGATTGTTCCGGTGGCACCACGAGGCTAGTTGTTCAACCTCCCATCTGTATGCGGATTCATCGTTGTCTCGAATGAGACCAACCAATGTTGTATCATCAGCAAACTTCAGTAGTTTAACAGGCCCAACATCACATGTAATCGAATCTAACCTAACCTAACCTAACCTAACCTAACCTAACCTAATCTTATTTTATCATATCATATCATATCATATCATATCATATCATATCATATCATGTATCTTTATAAATTATGAAAATAATTACTTAATGTTTTGTTGAACAATTTAAAATAATCCACACGTCCACATCCTAACTGAAAGTTAGTTATTTTGGTCCTCCTTTGTATTGCAGAAAAAAAATTAATTGAATGAAGCATTGAAAAAAATCATGTTTTATGCTGTGAGAATATATTTCTCATAAATAATTGGGAAAACAATTTATTTTGTATTTGTATTTAATATGATGCTACTCAAGGCACACAGAGCGTTTTTTATGAATAAGCATGAAATAATAACCCCAATGAATTTTAGCTGACCATTCCAATTACTGTAAGTAACAAAATTAAAAAAAAATAACATTTGCAATTTCTTGAAATGCAGTCTTGTCAAGCAGATACTAGGCAATTTGAATAGGAGAGGACATATCCTTAAGCAAACTGACAATAATTTTTACCAAATTAGATTTTTTTTTCCTACTATGTAATTTCATGCAACATCCCACTGGGATACAATCTCTTATTTTAGAGTTTCCGTGATCAAAAAGTTTCTATAATTTTGCCCTCTCCTGGTTTCTGTAGATAACAGCATGATAATAATTTGCAAACTGAGACCACTGGATTTAAATCAGAATACATACATTAAAGAAAGAGGCAAAAAGAAAAAAGGGGGGAAAAAAATAAAGAAAACCATTCACCCAACAATTTTCTTAGATCTCATAGAGAAGCAGAATAGTAAGTTACTATGATTGAGGATTCATATTTGTGGGGTAATATGTAGATATTAGAGCAAGTTTGGTCTAGTAGTTAATTAGGCTAATATGTAATTGGGTATAGTGTGTAGTTGGATATTAAAAGCAATAGTAATTAATCTGTTCAATATAATCATAATTTGGACTTCCATGATTATGTATGGAAAATCCTACATATTTTTTTTCATTTACGTAGAAAGTTGTCATATTCAGGAAATTCAGACAATTTAAGTCTGTTTAATAGTGCTCCTTAATTATACTAAACCTGCAGAATGTGAACATACTTTATTGTTCATGAATACATTATTGTTTTATATCATCAGTTTAAGCATTATTGCTTCTACTTAAAGCTTTTCTTATTGAAATAAATTTTATTCTGCTGAAAGTTTGGATGGCTCAGGATTTTGCTCTTCAAAACATGCAAAATGAAATAACTCATTGTATGTCTTATGGATTAACTGGAAGGTTTCATCATCTTTTGCAGTTCCTGAATATTTCATTGCAGTATTGGAAGAGGAAAAATGGTCTGAGTGTGTATGTAGCCTATTTAATCAGCCGAAGACAAAGAGTTGTCTGAAGAGATTGAAAAACTATATATACCTTTCATTTTAAAATTACAATACAATAATTACAATACAATAATTACAGCACCACAAATAGTTTTTGCCCAAAACTGGAAAAACAATGACATACCATCAGAAGACAAGGTGATTAGAACAATTATGGAGTGTGGGGAAGTGGATAAACTCACAAAGGAGATACAAGAAAAAGATGAAACAGAATAATACTTAGTCTGAGAGAAATAGTATAAATGGTTGGAGGAGAAAGGGGGAAAAAAAGTGGGGGGAACAAAAGAAAACTAAACAATGGCTAAATTAGGTGGAGGAATATGGAAACAAATGGGAAGATATAAATTGTGGAAAAGAAATTAGGTACCTGTTTATGTTAAATGTAAATAAAATATTTAGATTAAGAGAATATATTATAACGGTATATATATGATATACTAGAAATATATGTATAAAAGATATATTAAGATAAGAAAGAGAAAATGTATAAATATGGATTACTGATGCGAAGATGTTGAAAAGAAGATGTAAATATCTGTTTTTCTTTGTTTTGTTTGTTTGTTTTTTAAAAATTGTTTAATAAAAATTATAAAAAAAAATTTAAAAATAAAATAAAAGTACATAGAGCACCTGAAAAAAATAAAAATAAAATTACAATAAAAATACATAGTATATTTTTTGACAAAAATGTAATGTAATATTTCAATAGGAAATCTGTTTAAAGCCTTTTGCAGATTTGTTTTCAAAAGAACAAAGGTCCAAAATTATTTGGAAATTGAGAACAAACAGACACATTATTGACATATCATAAAACGAAATATACGTAACAGAATATAATAGAATAATAGAGTTGGAAGGGACCTTAGCAGTGGTGAAATTTTCCGCAGGTTGCTACCAATTCGCTGCCCGTACATGCATGGTGCGCACCAAACGCTTAGTGCGGAAAAAGGAGGCTTAAGAAGGTAAATAGGACAGCGAGGGAGGGGAACAGCTGTGCCGTGTGATTTAGATTCGCTAGAAAGCAGGATGAACTGGTAGCTTTTATTACTACCACTTCGCTAGAACCGGTAGCATTTTACCCCTGGACCTTAATCCAATCCCCTGCTCAAGCATGAGACCCTATACCAGTGATGGCTAACCTTTTTGCCGTCGCGTGTCAAAAGCAGGGGGAGTATGGGGGTGTCACACGTGTGCATGGCCACACTAATTCAATGCGCCCCACCCCCTACGCATGCACACTCCCCCCACTTTTGGCACATGATGGAGGTGGGCCCTGTAGGCTTGTTTTTCACCTTCCCCAGACTCCAGAGGCTTTCGTGAAACCTTGGGAGAGTGAAAACGGCCTTCCCCATACCCCCGGAGTTCCTTCGGAGGCTGGAAATGACCTGTTTCCAAACTTCCAGAGGGCCCAGAAGGCCCAAAAATCAGCTGGCCGGCATGCGCATGCGCATTGGAGCTGAGCTAGGGAAACACTCACATGCCCACAGATATGGCTCCGCGTGCCACAGGTGGCACACGTGCCATAGGTTCACCATCACGGTCCTATACAATTCCAGACAAATGTATTCTCCAGTGATGGGGCACTCACAATTTCTGAAGACTTTTCACTGGTTAATTGTTCTCACTGTTAAGAAATGTCTCCTTAGTTTTAGGTTGCTCCTCTTCTTGATTAGTTTCCATCCATTGTTTCTTGTCTTGCCTTCTGGTGGTTTGGAAAATAGGTTGGCTTCCTTTTCTTTGTGGCAGTCCCTCAAGTATTGGAACACTGCTATCATGTCACCCCTTAGTTCCTATTTTCACTAGACAAGACAAACTCAATTCCTGCAAGTGTTCTTCATATATTTTTGCCTTTTGCTGGGCCATTAATTTAGTCACTTTGTTTAAAAATGAAATAAGATTTGTTTGGAATGACCTGTTTTTGACAAACCCATGTTGGCTTTTGGTTATAACTTAGCTTGCTTATAGGTGTTTGCAGATCTGTTGCTTGATTATCTTTTCCAGGATTTTCTCAGGTATTGATGTCAGGTTGATAGGTCTGTAGTTTCTTGGATCTGATTTTTTTTCCCTTTTCTGAAGATGGGAAACACATCAGTTCATTTCCAGTCCTCTGGTAGTTCCCTGGTGCTCCAGAATCTTCGAAAGATATGGTTCAATGGTTTTGGTCTGAAATTGAACTTTAAAATATGTATTCTAAGAGAAAGTTTAAAAAAAAAGATGTATTAGCATGCCAAACCAATCTTACATATCTATCAGAACTTCAAAAATGGGTCATCAATAGTTCTGGGCAGGTTGGTGGTCCATCAACATTTTGGTCACTAAGGAACAGCCTTTAAGCAAGGATTACCTGTAATGTAATTTAAAATTATCTGAAATTAAATTAATGAGTTAGCAGGATTAATTAATATAAATAATCAGTACTTTTCTGTTTGATTTATCAAAACCTTGAGGCAATTTTTAGATGTCTCTGACAGCCACATCAAGATTTTCAGAGAGTATGGTAAAGGTAAAGGTTCCCCTCGCACATATGTGCTAGTCGTTCCCGACTCTAGGGGGTGGTGCTCATCTCCGTTTCAAAGCTGAAGAGCCAGCGCTGTCTGAAGAAGTCTCCATGGTCATGTGGCTGGCATGACTAAATGCCAAAGGTTCAAAGAATGCTGTTACCTTCCCACCAAAGGTGGTCCCTATTTTTCTACTTGCCTTGTTTACGAACTTTTGAACTGCTAGGTTGGCAGAAGCTGAGACATGTAATGGAAGCTCACCCCATTACGCAGCACTAGGGATTCAAACTGCTGAACTGCTGACCTTTGATCGACAAGCTCAACATTTTAGCCACTGAGTCACCACGTCCCTCTTCAGACAGTATATGAGCTTCAAAACTTCATGTTATGTCAAGGACCTCCCAACACTCCTGTCCAAGACAGGAGCTAGTGTTCCTATACACAAACAGAAACCATATATCTTAGTGCAAGTTGCACTTTGGGAATGCATATTAAAAGAGCACCGATTAAAAGTAAGATTAAGTGAGAAATCAGCAACAGAACAATTGATCAACAAAGCAAGATTAAGAAATCCACATTATTATCTATATGTCTAGTTTAGACCCTTATTGCCAACAAACCTGGGGTTCTGACTACTGTGACGTTCCAAAAGAAATTAAGGATTTCATTCTTGCCCAATATATTGCACAATCCTCTTTGCTTGGAAAGGTTTAGTAATTGAAAGTTAAAATGAGATAATTATTCTGCATACAGAGCATTCCTAGACTTATTCTGGAGCACTACAGGACATCTTGGTAGTGTTTTTAGGCTTGTATGAGTATGAGTCATGCTATACAATATAAGCTAAAGTAGCAAGTATTTATGCAAGCAAAGTGATTTTAATTTTTTTTTAATCAGCTGCAGCATACAATGAAAACTGTGAAAGTAAAGTAAATGAATAAAAACAAGCTAGCCTATATTTCTTGGTCAAAGAAATAGCAACTCAGATGAAAGAAGACAAAAAATATACTTTTTGAAAATAAGAAATGTAACACAGGTAACATTCTATTCTATTCTATTCTATTCTATTCTATTCTATTCTATTCTAGTCTAGTCTAGTCTAGTCTAGTCTAGTCTAGTCTAGTCTAGTCTAGTCTATTCACTTTGATCTAATGCTTTACAACTGATATTTAAGCAAATCTGCTTTCTTACTGGAATGTATCTGTTATATATGTGCCTTATGTAAAAAAAAGTTGAAACAATATATACATAATACATATATCTACTGTTAAATCATCACTTTTATTGAAGTAGTTACTCTGAATTCTGTGAATGATATGCTGAATGTTTCAATTCACTATATTAAATTTAGATTTGTTTTGCTTCCTTAAGATGAAGCAATCATGATGGTACTGCATTGAAGATCTTAAGAAAGCAATGGGTTGCTTGATTAAAGTACAGATATTTCATGATTTCACTCATAGTTGTTAGCTTGTTCCACTAGTAATATGGGGTTTACATTCATGTTATTTGGCAATAAATTATACCTAAGACAAAAGCTTTCTTTGCATAATAAGGATTCTTTTTGTAATCACTGTGCAATAAAAATGTTGGAAAAAAGTAGTGTATTATACTGTATCTGTTGGGGAAAGGGGAGACATCTTCTCAACTCCTCACTTTAGTTGTTACAACCAGTTGCTAAACACGCCATGTTAGTACATGTTAGGCTCAGTGGTGGGTTGCCCCCGGTTCAGATCGGTTCGCAAGAACCGGTAGTAAAACCAGCGGGAGGCTCCGCCCACTGATCTGGACGTCATCATAGGTGATCTGCGCGGGCGCGGGTACAATGCGAACCGGTAGTAAAGGTAAGTAGAACCCACCCCTGATTAGGCTGGTATTCTAATTTGAAGTCTGTGTCTCCCATACAGCCAGCTGAAACACACTCACCTGACTTGTTTGATTCCATTATCATATATAACAAAGAGACTTTCATATCACACTTAACTCTTGCTAAGGCAATAGTTAACTTTAAAAAAAATCCTAGGCTGAATTCCTTCTTGATTAGTTCCAGCCTTCCCTATGAGTTTTTGTTGTTATTATTGTTGTTTATTCCAGTCTTCTTCCATAAGATGCTTGTTCATTAGCAAAATGTGATCATGTTGGGAAGACTTGGCTGTATAGCAACTGACTTCAGCTAATCCTGATCTAAATCCTGATTCTTTATTGTCATGTGTTGGCAAATATTATTGTAATGCCTACATGGCTTGCTCTGATATTTGTTCTAACACTTCTTCATTAGTTTAAATTGTTCAGCATTTCCCATAGTTAGTCTGGTTTGTCTGTGACCTAAGAATGACAAGAGAGAGCAATAAAATATTAAGTATATCAAGTGTAGCAAAAGAATAATGCAATTACATAATAACACTCACATGAAGAGTTTCAGTTGCAACATTCCTAATTTCCATTGCAACATGTCCTAATTTTTTCACCTTTCATGTGGAAAACTCTACATGTATTTATTCTTGTGAAATTTACTAGATCAATAATCTGCCATGGTTATTCTACTGAATGCTACATCATCCTTTGAATATATATTAGGAGCTTACATTGCATTGCATTGAATGATGTCATATAAAAGATTTAAAAATGGGTTTGATGGTAAAAATTAAATTTAAATTAAATATCTACATTATTAAATAATATTAATCTATATTCACCAAATGAATTATACAGTATGAACAAGCCCTACTTCTGATATAAAAAAATTCTCCTATACATATTGGCATAGCAACACGGGAATTTCATAAATTGGAAAGATGGCAGATGAGGCAGAGAGAAAGAGAATGGACAGCAGAGTGTGGGATGAGCTGGACATCTAGGAAGTGGGAGACTAAAAAGAACAGTTAAGACTTAGGAAATTAGTATTAAAGTACTTTAAAATTTAGTAACTCAAACTGATTGGCTAGCCAACTCCAGGAGATTCTTTTATGTACTGACTGTATTGGAGTCTTGTATGTACTAATTCATAAAAGCAAGTGGAAAAGTCTATACCACAAAAAATTGAAAGTTTATATGCAAGTGTCTGGGACAGTTGGAGTGCTGCCATTACAAGAAAACAAAATCTGTTGGAATATACCGTATTTTTCTGAGTATAAGACACACTTTTTTCCCTCCTAAAAGAGGCTGAAAATTTGCGTGCATCTTATACTCCGAATGTAGCCCTGCTCACCCACCGGCCCCCACCCTTCGGCCTCTGTGCATCCTCTTCCTGACTGCAGAGGTTGCCACTGACATTGGCTTGTTGTTTTGGGCTCTGCGCGTCATGTTTTCAGAACATGGCAATGGGGAGGCATCGGTACTGAGGGGGCATTGAAGTGGAGCATTGGTACTGGCGGGATGCATCAGTGTCAGCAAGGGGCAGGGCAGCAACAACATGGGGCACAGTGGCATCAGGGAGGAGAGGGTAGCAGCAGGGCTGATGTAGTGATGGCCCTCCACAACAGTTTCCATTTCTTATGTGGCCCATTGAGAAAATTAATTGTCCTCACCTGCCATGAATGATTATATCCTGGAAGATTCAGGGTAACAAGAATAGATTAATATTAAACATTATCTTACCTCGTGCTCAAAATCTTGCTATGACCCAAAAGTTATAAAACAGTTAGGAATATTAATCACAGTTAATGAGACTCATTTTACAACCCAACTGACAAAGTGAGAAATAAATAAACTCCTTAATCCAGAAGTTAGGCATACAATATTCTTAAATTACTTGTATGAATATGCTAATCTTTTCACAAAAATATGTAATTTGACTTAATATTGGCATTGGTTTCCAAGGATTGGATACTAGTTAATATAGCCCCAATTTTTAAAAAGGGGATGGGAAGGGGATAAAGAAAATATAGCTTCCATTGAGGATTGCACTAAACCTATAGATAAAGGAGACACAGTAGATGTTTTATACTTGGACTTTCACAAAACTTTCAACAAAGTCATCAAAGATTCCTTAGCATATGCAGCTGGTGAAGAACAAGGGGACAAGTATTCTTATGGATTGGTAGCAATTTGAAAAAGAAGGAACACTGAGTAAAAAAATCACCAGATGTTACACTGGCAAGATACTCAAAATGCAGAACCCAGAAATTAGCATTAGGACCCGGTGCTTGTTAAAATTATAACCAATGATCTGGCACTGTGGAAAGACTTGAAAGACCAGATAATCATGAATCTGATTCATGATTATCAGAGGACAGATAATCATGAAGAAAATGTGGTCGCTAAGAGTCGAAAATGATGGCATATAATGAATCAATCAAAGATCTGTAATTAGTACTGAGGAAGAATGAGATCAAACTTTTCTGGTTGGTAACATCAATAAGAGTTTCCGCAGGATCTAACTTTTCCTAAACAAATACAAAATTATGCATTTTAGTACAAAACACAAGCTACATTTTATGGCATCTAAACTAGGAATCAATAATCAAGAAAGACAATCTTGGCGTCATTGTGGAAACAATCAATGCAAATGTGAACTTCGTGTTCAGCTGGGGTGAATAAAAGCAAATTCTACACTTGGAATCATTAGTAAGAAAACTGAAAATGGAACTGCCAATATAAGAATGGCTTATTTAGAAATTTAGCAAGACCACTATCTGACTATCCATTTGGCTATAGGGTGACCACAAATGCTGGACTAGATAAACCTAAGGCCAAAACCAGCATGATATTCTATTTCCTGCGTGGTTTTTATGTTTTGTTTATTTAAGTAGGAGAATTTTGTGGAGGGGAATTATAAGAGGCCATACGTGACCCCTGGTGTTATGAATTAGAGGTTGTGGGATGAAAATATCCATTTGCCAACCAGTCATCGACTTTACTCCTTGCCAACTCCACTCCCAAACTCCCTAACCCCTGGCCCAAAGTGAACCACATTCAAACAAATCACCCTTAAGCCTTTGTACCTTTGTACCTATAATGACACATAAGTTGAAATTGACAAAGTACATCTCCGGTTCATAAATTTGTAAAATCAGGCAAATTTAATCATGACTAACTAAAGTTTCCTAAGACACAGAAATCTTTTAGCCACACAAAGGCAACTCCCCAACACCAGAACCGCCATACAAAATCCAACACAAAAGGTTAGGATTAACTAATCCTACTTCACATTTCGTCCCCAGCAGGGGTGGGTTCTAAATTTTTTTACTACCGGTTCTGTGGGTGTGGCTTATTTTGTGGTGTGGCTTGGAGGTCATGTGACTAGGTGGGCATGGCTAGCTGGTCAGAGTCATTTCTGGAAGGTCCTCGTACTTACGACCCAACTCATTTGTTTGCTTTTAACACTGATCAGCTGTAGGACGGCCCTTTGAAGCCCCACGGCAAGAGTTTAAACAGTTTTTTTTTCCCTCTAGTCATCAGCTGGGACTCAGGAGGCAGCAATAGATTGGGGGTGGGACCAAATAAAAGGTAAAAATAACGTGGGGGGTGGGCGGGGGGGGAGGGCGGGGGGGAGAACCGGTTCAGTGACGTCATATCGTCACCGCTACCGGCTCGGCCGAACCGGACCGAACTGGGAGAAACCCACCACTGGTCCCCAGTCAGCAAACACATCTACAGGCATGTCTGAAAGACTCACCACTAAGAAAAATTATTGTATAAATATTGCTGTCTCTGTTGTTCAAACTGTGGCCAACTTCGATAGCTATACTGCATGTAAGGCTGTTGAATAAAATCATCCTCCACCTCAAGCAAGTTGCCCAGTATGTTCATTTGTGACAAGGGTCAGAAACAGGCCCAATAATTTTCTTCTAACGAAGTTAGTCAAATAAATCCATATCCCACTCAAAAAGCTAAGTAAAACCTCTCCATAAGTGAGATGCCTAGGAATGCTATATCTAATTTTGATAATATAAAAAGTTTGTGTTTGTATGTGCTGACTTTTTTTTTTCTGAATTGGACTAAAGTGATTTTATAAATGTTTTAAAGAGGAAATCAATTCTTATAAATAATGAAGTAATCTGGAATATGTTGATCACACTGAGGAGTAGAGAGCAAATAGAAGATAATTAGTCAAATAAACTGTTGACAAAAAATGTAACAAAAGAGATTTGAAAGCTTTCCATGCCATATCAACTGCATAAGAAAAATGCCATAATCAAATACCTCAGATGAACTTTGAGAAATCTTTGAAATGAAAATGGAAGCTGCTCCTGTTGGGAGCATTTATTACCCTATACTTTAAGCGTTCCAAATATTTTAAGCATTCTACACACAGAGCTCTGTTTTTATTAAAGCTGCTGCTCAGAAATGTCTTGAGCTTAAAATGTAAATGACAAATTCTAAACTCAGCGGGGAAAAAAATGATAGGATTATGTAGTAGGTAGAGAAAGCATCAATGTAAAATGGAACAGCTGTAAAAAGAGCACATCCTTCTCTCTGGGGATCAGTAGAAAACAAATTGATAATAAAACTACCAATATCCACAATGCATCTACATACATCTATATGGGAATATTGGTAACATTCTTGTTACCAATTCTCTTCTACATGCAGAGTTGAAAAATATGTAGTAAATGTCTCAAAAAACAAAAACAAGAACCCAGGTCAAGCATATGACCACTATTGTGCATTAAACTCTGGATAATTTGGGATAGGCCAGTGGCTCTCATAATGGCCATGAATTTCCAAGATGTCTCAGATCCCATGCCTAGGGAACTCCAGTTGAAGTCCCTCCAGATTATAAACATGGGGAGCTCCACTGTCAACCGGGTGACAGAAACTCAGCCAGGGGAGTTGCTGTATAGCAGGGAGGCTGTTACGACAGCAACAGTCTCTACTGATCCCTCCTAGTGTCCAGCTAAACAAATAAGTCTTGCATCTAGTGATCTGAGAAGCACGGCCCCAGCACGTATCTCAAATGATGTCACTCGGTCTCACCCAGGGGTGAAATCCAGCAGGTTCTAACAAGTTCTGGAGAACCGGTAGCAGAAATTTTGAGTAATTCCGAGAATTGGCAAATGCCACATCTGGCTGTCCCCAGAGTGGGGTGGGAATGGAGATTTTGCAATATCCTTCCCCTGGAATGGAGTGAGGATCAGTGGTGGGTTTCAAAAAAAATTACTACCGGTTCTGTGGGTGTGGCTTGGTGGGCGTGGCAGGGGAAGGATACTGTAAAATCTCCATTCCCTCCCCAATCCAGGGAAGAATACTGTAAAATCTCCATTCTCTCCCCAATCCAGGGGAAGATTACTGCAAAATCCCCATTTCCTCCTGATCAGCTGGGATTTAGGAGGCAGAGAATAGATAGGGACAGGCCCAGTCAGAATTTTTACTACCGGTTCTCCGAACTACTCAAAATTTCTGCTACCAGTTCTTCAGAACTGGTCAGAACCTGCTGAAACCCACCTCTGGTGGGGTGGAGATTTTGCAACATCCTTCCGCTACCACACACACCAAGCCATGTCCACAGAACCAGTAGGGAAAAATTTTGGATTTCACCCCTGCTCTCACCTCTACACTGGGGTCTAGGATGGTGTCCATCCAGAACCCTCAATAAACTCATCTCAGAAAGTAGGGAATTTTCCCCGTTGTGAATTCCCATCAATATTTTTAATAAATAACAGTGACTTAAAAGGGGTTTATGTAGCAAAATATTGCAGTAAAAACACTTATTCTCCATACCTACCTTTATGTTATTCCAAACAATTCCAATTCCTACCCTTTTTGTACAGATGAGAGTAAATAAATTAAAGATTAAAGGTCAGTGGATGTATTTGTGAAATTTATCTCATGGATAAAAGTTTCAGTTGAAAATTGCTCTTAGTTTTTAACTAAGTCAAAAGGTATTGGATAGCTACTTTCTCCTGGCTTTCACAGAGTTACAAATGCAATAGAAAGAAACCTGAGTCACCTGCAAAGTTGCATTTTTTTTTTCTTCATTTAAAAACCACTTAGTTGATGAAAGTAAACATGTGCATTTCATGGACATTTGGCTGTACATGTATTTATTTGCCAACTGAAAATGATGAAATAGTCTGTATTTCATAAACATTCATGTCTTTGCAAATCTGGTATTCATCAAAATGCCACAAGCCTCTTCAGTGTTTACATAGAAAATATTTCCATATGCTTTTCATGGCACTGAATGGACTGGATTATATGCATATCTCTATTTAAGGGGATCCAAATTCTGCCTTGAAGTAACAGGCAAGAAAGTCTTGTTCCTTCAGGCCTTGTAGTTGTACGATAATTCTGGTAAATGTGAAATATCGGCACCAAAAGCAATCTCAGACAAACGTCTGTTCTGTACTGATATAAAGAAATGCAGCATGAGCAACCAACTACCTTTCTAATTAGGAATGACTTTGAACTCCCTATGATTCAAGGGCTACCGATTTAAGTAAAACTCATTTCAGATTCAGTCTTTTAGCCCAGGCTATGCAAAAGTATCTGTCAAAGGTAGAACAAACTCAATCGCTTGGGAATTGTTCTTCACTCTGTTACATAGATTTAAGAACTAGAGCTTTAGTAGTGAACCAAGTGGGAAATCCAAGTTCCAATCTCTCCATTCTTTGCTAATATTTGAATAACCATGGGAACATAAATTTTGCAAGAAGTTTTTTCATATAAAATAACTTGCTAGGCTTAAATTCTATTTGTTGTTTTGCTTCTCATTAATATTAATTTTCTTGTATCTTCTAAGACTTGAAATCAATGGAGACCATATTTATTTGTGAAAAATATGATTATTTGTGAGTTCAAACTTTTTACATTAGTCAAAAGGAACATACTACTGAGATAACGGACACATTATGTGAAGATGGAAGGCTTGGAAAAAACTTAAGTTTGACAATTGACAAGAAATGAGAATGGAATACAGCAAGTAGCATTTCCCCTACTTCTTAACTACTGGTAGGAATTGTATAAGACTCAAGGGATAATGCTTTTAAATACAGAATATTTTTTATTTAGTAACACATGCTTTTGGAGGGGCTGGCCAAGTGTCAACCTGGAGGTCAAAGAAACAATGCTGCTATTTCCTGCCTGTCTTATTAGTCCCATTTAGATGGTAATATGAATCACTGCAATTATTTCAAAATGTGATTAGCCAATTTTGCTTAATTTGTTGTCCTTCTAGTTGCCAATGGGCTCTAGTAAAGGTCATAGGGTGTTTCAGACTATATAAAGCAGCAGACATGAATAATTTTAAGTTGGGTTCAGAATTTTATGGATGACAGCTATCTTATCTTATCTTGACAGACTGGATTCTTGAAGTTACAGATTTTACTGTTTATCTTTTAGCAGTTTATAAATTAAGCAATATTTATTATAATAAAAGCTTTAAAGATCCTAGGTAAGGTCAATATGCAGCATGACCCTTTGCATATTCATATTCACACTGGCAATAAGGTTGACAAAGCAGACTTACATAGCCTCCTTTATTGCATTAGCAGCTGCATTTTAGCAGCTTTATTTAGGTGACCTGCTCCACTTATGAAAGGGAAGTGTGAAAAGATGTTTTCTCAGTACTTTGGTGATAAAATTATTAAAATTCACCCAGGTCTTGATTCTGCATGGGTGAGATCAGAGAAGGTAGGGGGAGGAAACATCTTGCATGGTAACCTGAGATTAACCTGAGACTGAAGCTAGAACTTCATCAGTTCTATGAAAATGAACACAGTGTCCATCAGTAGAAGCACCATCATCTGCAGGCCCAATACCTGCCCCAGCTACGTTTTCAGGACTCAAGGAACCTGGGCTTTGATCTAGGAGGTTGTCAATGTCTCTCAAGGGGAGGGGATGATACAAGTTGCCTTGAAAGAGTTGCTGTGTGGGTCCCTCCTGAACATTTTCCCTCCTGAAAATGCCCTGTCTAGATCCAGCTGTTCTAAACAACTATTTCCTGGATTCCAACCATATGGTTTGGTGAAGTTGAGAAATTTTTTGAAGGTCAGGTGCTTGCCAAGTGACCCTGGACAGCTTACTAGACGTTTAAAATGATCAAAAGAAAATGGCTAAAAGAATGGAATTGCATGACTTCTGATTCTTGTATGTTTTTTTTTAAAATAGATACTAAATTTATTATGGTATTCTCTGGATTGCCTGTGTTCATAGGGAGTAGGGTACATTGATCAAAGCAGCTCCATTCCTTTCTGTGTGACAATTGTAATGGATAGCAGAGGGCAGGAGAGATTGATCTGACAGTTGTATCCTTGTAGGATAAGTGTCAGGCCTGCCTCTGTTTAAAACTCAAGAAAGAAAACCCTCAACTCCATTGAATTAAATAAGAAGTACTTTTACTAAATTTGAAATGATAGCAGTGAAAGCAAGGCAAGATCTGATTTAAAATGCGCACAAATTATACATTGAAAGTCATCCCAAATCCTTCCTCCCAGGGTCCAGCACTGAGAGTCCAATTAACATCCAGTATCATGTTATGGGAAAGCTCTTCTTCAGGTATTTCTCGCATCTGGAGTCTCAGGATGGTTGGCCTTGACGGAGTTTAAACAACTCCACTCAGCAGCGACATAATTCATGAGTGCAAACCTTCCTTTCAGTTCTCATGAGACTTACACCCCAGCACGCTTCCCCATCCCAAATGCTCATGGCCCCCTCCCCGTTTCTATGGCAGCCGATAGCAAGCACGCTGCATAAACACATGCTGGAGATCCAGCTGACAGTAAGTTGTCTTCTTATCCATAAATCCTTTAGGACAGGTCACGTGACAGTTCAGAATAAGATGTCATCAGTGTGCTGATGATCTACAATAGCTCTAACTCAGGTCAGACTGGAGATGTAGTAGAAGTCTAGAGCTGCTATCTAGAAGCTGAAAGGGGCTCAATGGGGAAGAAAAAACTGAAGCTGAACATTTAAAAGCTGGAGCAGCTATTTGCTCAAAAAAGCTGAAGCAGCTATCAAAAAACTTCTGAATGTTTTGGTTTTAATCCTGGATCAGATGATACATCCCCTAAAGGAGAAAGTGTCTGATTTTGTTGTTCCTTTTGACTTATGGCTACAGGTAGATAAGTAGGTGGAGGTCATGATTAGAAAGGTTTTTGCTCAATCTCAGCTGCTATACTAGATATAGTGGATTCTGGTTGATGAGGGCAGGAAATAATGTTTTTAGTGTAGGAAGTTAGCACTCACCCCTCTCCTATAAGAACGAAATATTTTAGGAAATATTAAAAGGGCAGAATATTATATTTCCCTGGATGAGAAATGGAGAAACATGTTTTAAAGACAATGCAGCTCCCTGTCCCTTCCACCTTTGTCAATGGGCCATTAAGGCCAGAACTCATTCTCCCCACCTTTGTCAATGGACCATCATCTGTAACACAATAGAACCCATCTAGCAACAGAAACTCACCACATGGCAAGGCTCAAGCAAGTTTGGGAGACAGCCTACAAAGTTAGCTAGGATCCCCATCCCCTGGGAATCTCATAACCAATCAGGATACATTTCTTATACAGGAACAAGAAACTCTGAGGTGGGGCACAATAGAGGGCATATAACTAAGGCACTCCCAGCATCTTGCCCCCATCCCCTTTTTTTCTAGTCAGGAACTCAAGCCATGTGATTCTGCTCAGGAACTCAAGGCATGTTTTCCTGTTCAGTAACTCAAGCCATCTGATTCCTGTCCACCATTAAACCATCTTTCCAAGCAGTCTCCATGTTTCCAGTGTCTTTTTCCCCACTTGGAACTGAACCCAGATGGACATTTCTTCCAACATTAGTTCCTGTAAATTAGATTGTTTTTGGAAATTTGAATAGCATGCATTCTGAAACCTTTTGGAGCATGGTTTTAAAAAGAACTTTTCCATCAAGCTTTTAACAAGGCAGACCTGAGGCCATCTTGTATTTTTCTATAATGTGATTTATTTATATGATTTCATATAAAATTGCAAACTACTGGGAGTGAAACTGGCAACATAAAATATTGCAAACAAAAAAAAATGTTAATTAAGGAATTGATGGCACTTCAAGATGAGGACTGTACATAAGATTGGAAGTAGCTTTAGAGCTGTGCAACCTCATGGTACTAACTAATCTTTTTATCGCCTCAGTAAACCACAACAGATCTGTTGTTTTCTTTGTTGACAACCCATTTTCCTTTTTCCAAGGACACTTGCTGGCTTTATTTACAATAAGTTTATATACTGTCTCAATCCAATCCATATCCCATTGGACTTTAAATGATTTACAGTATTTATTGAATTTGTAAACATAATTTTATCAATGAATTCAAGCAACATAAAACAAAATACAATAATAATAGTACAATTATATAAAATATAATCAATATATAAATGAAATAAGACTAAATCTTACTTAATTCACAAAATTGCTCTGACAAAAGCAAGTTTTTACATGCCAATTGCATTTCCTAATGGGAGGGGACACTATCATTATCTGGCTCTCTAGCAGGGGTGAAATCCAAAATTTTCCCCTACCGGTTCTGTGGGCGTGGCAGGGGAAGGTATTGCAAAATCTCTATTCCCACCCCACTCTAGGGGAAGGTTACTGCAAAATCACCATTCCCACCCCACTCTGGGGCCAGCCAGAGGTGGTATTTGCTCGTTCTCCGAACTACTCAAATTTTCCGCTACCGGTTCTCCAGAACCTGTTAGAACTTGCTGGATTTCACCCCTGCTCTCTAGGTTAGATGGACAGATTCAATTGAGGATAAGCAGTCTCTTAGATAACTAAGACTCAAGTAATTAATGGCTTGAAAAGCAGCTATCAGCATCTTGAATTGCATTTAAATTCATGCTGGCAACCAGATTACCTTTTAGTAGCAATGATATAAGATGACAGTATCAAAACTGATCAGTGAATCATATGGCCTGCTGCATGATGAGTTTCTGGATGATCTTCAAAGACAGTCCCAAGAAACCTAAATGAAATATGATAGTATATCAATGAATGCCCTCAGTACATCCTGTTCCAGAGATTATAACTGATACAAAGTTTAGCACTTTTGAATTGTAAACCAAGATACATTTCCCTTACAGGATTTGTGCGTGGTCTTTCTGAGGTAATACACCCCCACTCAAAGTAAAATATAGTATTGTTAAGGAAACAAGCAGTTTCTAAATAGATATTTCATTGTTTAGCTTAATCTGAACCTTCTTCTCTCTATTCAGACTTTAATAACTTTAGGCAGTAGTTCAGGACATGTATCACATCTCTCATTTGGCCTGGGCTGGAGATGTACAAATTAGTATCATCTACAAATTAATATCTCAGCCCTAATCCATGGATGATAATCTCACCGCTGCTTTATACAGATATTAACAACATAGAGGAGTGGACTACAATGGAGCATCTGACAGCTTGCCTTCTCACCCCTATCTTTATTGGACCTTCCACCCTGCAGAGCTTAGTGGTTTCAGCTAATCTCATTATCAAAAGAAACAATCTGTTCATTTCATGAAACTGATGGAAACATCTCCAAGAATTAGACTACATTCAACTGAAAAGAAAGGCCAGTTATGTGTTTTGGACCAGTGATGACATGGAAAGGGTCCATAGTTATCATGGCAGCTATAAAGTCATGAGCTGTCTCTGAACTCAGAGAAGGAAGTTCAAAATTGTCCATTTTTAAGATTACACAACCATCCCTGTATGAGATTAACTATTTCTGGAATGGGTGCTACCATGCAGCTGGGACAGTACAATAGCTGCACTGTATGCTTGTCTCTCTGGTTCAGCTTCACAAATATGGCCTCATACTTGTCTGTCCCAGGACTAGAGCTCCTTGCAAGGACCACAGTTCTCACAACTGTCATGCTATCTTTTCTGTCCCAGAACTGTAGGAAATCTGACTGGAGAGAAAGAGTGATTCTCCTTTCTTTGTCCATCCATGTCTTAATGACACATGCCAGGTCCATCCCCTCAAATCTTATACGAGATTAGATTTATTACACATAGAAAGTAGTATTCAAACATATTGACCTAAGACCAGTCTGTCAAGAAATCTGATTGTCTGCTTTTGAGTAGCGACTGGGGAAGGGGGGGTGCTAATAAGTAGAGGTAATCATTCAGTTTCCAGTCTCTCTTCTCCTGGCATGGCTTCCTCCTCCCCCCCCAATCTCACAACATATGTCCCCTTCTCCATCACTATATCTGGAGCTGGAGCTTCAGCCAAGTCTTTCAAAAGAAAATATGGATTAATGCAGGAGTGGTATTCATTTACCTTCACTACTGGTTTGCAAATGTGAGCGTGCACCAGTGGTGGGTTGCTCCCGGTTCTGTCTGGTTCTTGAGAACTGGTAGTAAAAACAGCAGGAGGCTCCGCCCACCCACCCATCCTGATGTCATATTTGGTGATCTGTGCATGCTCCCATTGGGAACCAGTAGTAAAGGTAAGTAGAACCCACCCCTGGCATACATGCCTTCTGCGCATGCACAGAATATCAAAAATGGACATGATGTCTATGCGGGTGGGCGGAGCCTCCCTCAGCCACTGCTACCGGTTTGCCCGAACCGGATATAACTGGCTGAATACCACCACTGTTTGATGGCTTTGATGTTTTCCTTCATTGGAACATCTGGTTTGGGGGGGATGATTTTGGTTTTTATTTGCATAAAAAGAATAACATAAAAATATAGATGGGGAGATGGAGTGGAGTGGAGTTTTTTATTTATTTTTTATAGTTTTTTATAATTCTTCAGGAATTATGCAGTGATTCCTTGCTTCTGGTTCTTAGTATTTAGCAGCAGTAAATATGAGTATGGATCATCTTCAAGCACTTTTTTGAAAGATTAGGAAGTAGAAATAGGAGCTACATGGAAATGTCCTGGGATCTTATTGAATTTAAAGTCCTTGAATTTACAGTTGAAAATAGCCCAAACCACGGCAAGACAAAATCCATTAAGATTAACTACAAGGGACTGTCAACTATATTCAGAAAAAAAATATATAAGGATGAAGCTGAAGAATACAGTATTTAAAACTAATGTTCAACATGGTGGAAAAAAGCTGTTGCTAGAATTCATGCAGATAATATTTTGCAGGCAGAAACATAATAAATATAGTATTTCTTGGATGTGGATTATTTATGAGTGTTATTTTCAGGAAAAATATTTTTAATGTGTCTATAAGCAACTCAAATATCTATCAAAAGTTCTGAGCTTTTTTGTGCTCGCTTTGGCAGCACATATAGTAAAATTGGAACGATACAGAGAAGATTAGCATGGCCCCTGCACAAGGATGACATGCAAATTCGTGAAGCGTTCCATATTTTTCTATTGAAGAGTGGATACTGAAAATAACAAATTTAGCAGAAATGGCAAACATCTCAGCGTACCTGAAGGACTATACACAAGAAAGATATGCATCGGAATGGAGAAGATGGATTGATTATATTCAAAATAAGTATCAGACAAGAAAATATCAAATAGCTTATGAATGAACGTTAAGTATTAGAAGTATTATTTTATTTATTTATTTATTTTATTTTATTGAATTTCTATACCGCCCTACTCCCGAAGGACTCAGGGCGGTGAACAGCCATGAAATAAAACACATACATATACAAAATTTAAAATCGAATAAAATGAATTAAATAAATTTGGCTGAATTGATACCCATAATTTAAAATACCCATATTTTAAAATACAGTAAAAATATAAAATTTACACTTAAAAGGGAGAAGATTTAGGCGAGGCCGGCTTGATGAAATAAAAGAGTCTTCAGCTCGTGGCGGAAGGTGCGCAGATCCGGAATCCTCCATATCTCTGGGGGGAGCTCATTCCAGATCGTCGGTGCCCCCACAGAGAAGGCTCTCCCCCTAGGGGCCAACAGCCGACATTGTTTGGCTGATGGCACCTGGAGGAGCCCCTCTCTGTGGGAGCGTACTGGTCGGTGGGAGGCTATTGATGGTAGTAGGCGGTCCCGTAAGTAACCAGGTCCTAAGCCATGGAGCGCTTTAAAGGTGGTAACCAGAACCTTGAAGCGCACCCGGAAGACCACCGGGAGCCAGTGCAGCTCGCGCAGGAGAGGTGTTACATGGGAGCTCCACGCTGCTCCCATAACCACCCGCGCGGCCGCACTCTGCGCCAGTTGGAGCCTCCGGGTGTACCTCAAGGGGAGCCCCATATAGAGAGCGTTACAATAGTCCAGACGAGAGGTGACGAGGGCATGAGTGACTGTGCGTAACGAGTCCCGATCTAGAAAGGGACGCAACTGGCGAATCAGGTGAACCTGATGAAAAATCCTCCCGGTCACAGCCGTCAAGTGCTCTTCTAAAGACAGCCGTGAATCCAGGAGGAAGCCCAAGTTACGAGCCCTTTCCGTGGGGGCCAATGATTCGCCCCCAATAGCCAGCAATGGCGCCAGCTGACTATATCGGGACATCGGAAACCACAGCCACTTGGTCTTGGATGGGTTGAGCCTGAGCCCGTTTCTCCCCATCCAGATCCGTATGGCCTCCAGGCACTGGGACATCACTTCAAGGGCATCGTTGGGGTGGTCCGGGGTGGAGATATACAGCTGGGTGTTGTCAGCGTAGAGATGGTACTTCACCCCGAAACCACGGATGATCTCGCACTATGTTATCTATAGTGGAGTTAAGGTCTCAGGGGGGGAGTTAGTAGTTTGAGGATAAGTAGGTTGTTAATCTAGTTTATGATTGTTAAATGAAATACCTTGTATCTTGCTCTGGGAAGTCGGGGGGGAGGGTGGGAAGAGGGGAGGGAAAGGGTGGGGGGAACATGGGGGGGGTAGAAAATTCTTTTTTTCCTGTAAAACTTTTCAATAATAATAATAAAAAAAGTTCTGAGATTTTTTAGATAACATCAACAGAACCACTGTTTTTTCCTATGCAATTCCTAGCAGCCTATGGCAAATCAAATTATCTATCCAGCAAGGAACTGTTGAAAAATTTCTATCAATTTTAATTCTGAAATTTCTGCTTTCTTGTGTGTGTCTGCTTTTTTTTTTCTTTGCCATAGATACCATAATGTTATATTCTATTCTACTAAAATAAACTTTGATGAACTGGGTTCTTAATAAATAAAATCTTCTTAATCCAGTCTTCTCCACCCTGGGAAAATAAGTATCTGGTTTGAAGGAATCAATTTTAGGTTTGACCTAGCCCAATCTATTACAAGGGTGTCCGATTTTCTATTACTGCAGCAGTCCCCAACCTTTATGGCTTGGTGGCCTCGGGGGGAGAGGGAACCGGTTCTGAATGGGCCACAGCCTGGTGGTGGGCCACTGCCTTGGGATTGGGGACCCTTATATTATTGCATTTCATGTCTATGAATATTTCCCTTCTTGAATTTCTAGAAGAAAGCAACACTCTCAAATTCCTATGTGTTGTTATATTAGTCTTAAAAAAACAAATAGGATGTTGTGAAAAAAAAAATACATTAATAGATTATAGGGTGCCCCAAGACCTAGTCTTCTCCCAATCCTGTTGAACATCCAAATAAAGCTGCTAGGGAAGATCACCCACTGGTTTGGGATGAAGAAACAGGGATATGTTTATAATACCCATTCATACACCTCCATCATGGGCCAAAACAATGTTGAAGTAGTCATAACCTAGTGTCTGGAGTCAATCAGCTCCTGAGAAGAGAAACATGCTTGGACTCAATCCAAGAGCAGCCGTTAATTCAGAACCCTACCATTTTCAATGAAATACCAATTTTGACTCTTAATGGAATTATACCTCACTTAGAGAGAGTGGTGGTGGAGTAAAGTGGGAGGAAGAGAGAAAGGATAAGGCTGCATTGTTCCTGCTCATAGAAGTTATGGGAAAGATGGTCTTTCTGAACTCTGGCTGTTGTGCCATTAGTGACTTACCTGGAAATGGATAAACTAAGGCAGGGGTGTCAAACTAATGTCGTCACAGCAGCGTCACGTGATGTATCGGGACTTTTTCCCTCTTGGCTAAACTGGGCATGGGCGTGGCCAGCTCGTGACGCATCTGGTCCGTGGGCCAGGAGTTTCACAGCCCTGTACTAAGATCTTTGTTATCATGCAAAGGATTATTGTAATTTGCTTAACAGAGATTTGTCATTCTCTCTCCAATTTTAGATCAATTGGCAGCATGTCCCATAGGAGGTGGGTATCCTGCAGGGCTCAAGTCCCCAACATCTATTGGACCAATGGAACCACTGTATCAGTGGTGGGTTGCTCCCAGTTCTGTCCAGTTCTTTAGAACTGGTAGTAAAAGCAGAGGGAGGCTCTGTCCACCTGCCCAGACATCATAATTGATGATCTGTGCATGTGCAGAAGTGTGCATGCGCTCCCGTTGCAAACCGGTAGTAAAGGTAAGTAGAACACACCCCTGCATTGTATCTATATCTCCTCACAACAGTCCTGCTGGCAACCTGGCCGGCTTCTCAGCCCATGTGTCAGCACAGCTGTCCTTCAAGGTGAGAACGGATACTTTCTAGATCATGTGGTATTAATTTCTTTGATGGAACGAGATATATTTAGGACTGTGGTGTCAATAACAGCTCCTATGTCAGTTTTTTTTAGAAAGACAGAATATGTGTGTTAATTGTTTTAGAAAATGAGAGATAAAAATACTACTTTTCTAGCCAAAGTATGTATTTTATTTATGTTCAGCTTAGTAAAAAGAAGAAAGCACCAACATTTTAAAGGAACTTATAAAATCTGTCAATTGTGTTAAACAGAGTCAATGAAAATAATCAATAGCCACTCACAGGGGTGGTATTCACTTACCTTCGCTACCGGTTCGCAAATATGAGGGCTCGTGTTCTGCCCCAGCTATGGACCCCAAAGAACGCAGCACACACAAAGTCCGTTCAAACCTTAATTTACTGAATAAACCAGTCTTTTACAACAACGGCTGTTAATTAATTGCATTAACAGCCGCCAAGCATTCAAAGAATAATAACCGAAAGCTTACTATGGTTGGCAGAATGCCCAGAAGCAATTTGCAGGAAGCTGATAAGATAAGCAAGATAAAACACAAAGGTGGAGTTGTTCCCTGCAAATTGCTTCAGTCGGCGTTCCTCCTTAAATAGGCTAAGGGAGTGGCCAATTAGCCCCAAGCTTTACTCTCAAGGAGACCTCCTCTTGAGGAACCACTCCTGCCTTTTGGCAGCTCTGCACAGGACATCGTTGAAATAGGGTACCACCCCCAGAAGCCCATTGAGCAGCCGCTCCATGAGACTTTGAAAGATCCCCGCGGTGACACTAACCCCAAACTGGAGGCGGGTACACTTAAACGCGCCTTGGTGCGTGACAATCGTCTGGGCCAGGGCGGTGGCATAATCCACCGGAAGCTGTTGATAAGCTTGAGCTAGGTCCAGCTTCGCAAAGATTTTCCCCTGGCCCAGAGAATGTAGCAAGTGTTGTACCACGGGCACAGGGTAATGGTTGGCCTGGAGGGCCTTATTTAGTGTGCCCTTATAGTCTGCACAGATCCTAATCGAGCCGTCCTGTTTGAGGGGTATTACGATAGGAGTCTCCCATTTGGAGTGCTCCACTGGCTGAAGGACCCCTTGGGCAATTAATTTATCTAACTCCCAGTCAACCCGGGGCTGCAGGGCAAGAGGCACCCTCCGCGGTTTCAAGCATATGGACGCCATCTGGGGGTCCAAATTAAATGAAATTGGGAGGCCCATGTATTTACCAAGTTGGCCATCAAACACATCAGCGAATTCGCCTGTAAGCTCAGCAGCAACCTCAGGGCTAGTAGCGTGAATGCCAGAAATGCCAAGATGCAGGGCAGCAAACCAGTCCAACCCAAGCAAGCTGGGCAGGCCATCTCTCACAACAATCAGAGGCAGGCAACCTGAAAAGGAACCATAGGTTACGTGGAACGTGCCATAGCCTAGGGTGGGAATGGGTTTCCCTGGTAGTCCTTCAGCTTGATGTGACAGGGCTGCAAACACCGCTGGGAGAAGGTGGGAAGCAGGGCTTTAAGTGTTGGCCAGGCGATCAATGAGTTGGAGGAGCCCGTGTCAACCTCCAACTTACAAGGGGCTCCCTCCACCAGGACTGTCAGATAGATCTTGCTATCGGAGAACAAGATGGTGGCGTGGCTGATAGCGACTGCCGCAACCTCGGCATCATGAGAAATCGCGAAGCTCTCCTCCCGGTGGCCAGGCCGCCGGATCTTCTGACGCTTGGGTCCCAGCTCCCCCACATCGTCTGAGACTGGGAATGCCACAGGGCAGACTCTGGACAGGTGCCCTTGTTTCCCACAACACCGATAAACGGCGGACTTGAACTTGCACTCAGCACGATTGTGTGCCTCGCCGCAGCCCAGGCAGATGTCCTGGGGGGGCTTGACAGCAGGTGCCCACTTCTTCTTCTGAGTAGTCTTGACCTCTCCGTCCACATCAGAGGCACCCTCTAGGTCCGACTCTTCATAGTGGATGGACTGAGGGGCATTGGGGGAGGGCCCACCCCTGGGCTGGAAATGCTGGATCTCCACTGAGGATTTGGCGGACATCTCAGCAGCCCTGGCCTCATCTAAGGCGATTGGGAGAGTTAGGTCGGAACGGGCCAGCAACCTCTGTTGCACCTTCAGGTTCCTCACTCCACACACCAGCTGGTCTAGGAGCATATCGTCAAGCTCCCTAAATTCACAATGCAAGTGCAGCCGTTCTCAAAGAGGCCATGTATTCATTAATAGACTCTCCTTCTCTCTGTGACCTCCGGTGAAATGCGTGTCACCTGGTGATTTTCAAGGGAGCGGGAAAATAATGGTGTTTTAGCTTGTCCAGCAAGGTCTCCCAGGGCACTGTGAACACCGGCTGAGGGGCGGCCAGAGCCCTGGCTGTCCCAAAAATCTCGCGGCTGTATGAGCTGAGGAAATAGCCCCTCTTCCGGGCACTTGACAAGTCAGTCAGATCGTTTGCTTGCAAGAAGCACTCGAATCTTTCGAGATAATCGTCCCAGATCTCCGAAGCTGGTTCGAATGGGGTGAATGCCGGGAGGCCAGTCGCCATTATGACTATTATTGTTAATCAAGCTCACCGCCTCAGCTCGGTCTGGGTCTTCGGCAACCGTCACCTCAGGACGATCCCACCTTCATCGCCAGGCATAAAGTCCGGTGTGCAGACAGGAACGGAGGCTTGGCTGCTCGGAACATTAACTTTATTTAAAACAACAACTCCAACAAGAAACCCGCGTAGCGGCAACAACAGAACGGCCTGTCTGACAGCTGCTTAAATAGCAAGCTATCAGCGCAAACCAATGCGTGAGCAGCGATTTCCCGCTAACTTAGCTGCTCACGTCTGAACCAATCGGCGACGGCTAGCAACACGGCTGGAGAGAGCGGAGTCGTAACTGTGAGGACTCAACAGTCTTATTTTCGGGGAAACAGGGTAGAACCCGCTGAATACCACCACTGGCCACTCACTAGTGAATCATACTCCAGCATTATACTTGTATTGCATATGCAGTATGCAAAAGTGTACCATTCTCTTATTTCATTTCATTTTTGATCTTACAGTTGAAAGATCATTGAATTGAAAGTTATTGAATTTTTGATGAACAAATTGAAACATTTTGGTGTGTTAGCAGGTTTTAAGATTAATAAACAGAAAATGAAGATGTTTTGATGAAGAAATCTTGTTTTAAACTTGAGAAAAGGGTTAAATATTGGGCTACCTTCATACTAATATGAAGTATATGTTGTTTCAAAATAACAATACTAAAGTATAGAATGAACTTAAAAAAGATATTGAGATGGGAGAAGTTACAATTCATTCTTGGGAAGAATTTCTATGATTAAAATGAGTTTTTTTCCCAGAATGTTATTTCTATTCCAAATACCTGTATTGACAATTGGTTTTCCATTTAAGTAATTGCAAAACAATATTTATACATTTATTTGGTAGGATAAGAAACTGAGAATTAAATTCTTGCAGAATTCTAAAGAAAGAGGGGGTTAAGGGTATCAAATCTGAAATTGTATTTGGCAGCTTCTTACTTAGTTTGGATAAAAGGAAATAAAAAATAGGAGGTTATTGGAATAGAAAGGACAAAATTTAAGATTGGATGGCATAACTGTTTGTGGTATGACAAAGTTAAGGTGAATGTAGATTTCAAAAATCATTAGATATGCTATACAGAGAATTTGAAATAGGTATATGGTAAAATTGTCATCTAAATTCCTTTATGATTGTCACTACAAGAATCTTTTTTTAAAAGGAAAATGATAGTTAAACAAAAATGTTTAAGTTATGCTGACTTGTTGAATTTTTCCTAAGGAGAGTTTAACTTAAAAATTGAAGGTTTTACATGTCATTGGCTTTCTTATGATCAGCTAATGAAAAGTTTTAAGTTGGATAAAAAGAATTATCAATTTGAAAAAGGTAAAACTGAATTTGATGTAGAGCTCTGTAGAAATGATCATCAGATTACTGCCAACACATATAAACTTTTATTGAAAATGGAAATAGGACAGACAAGTTAAAAACTATACAATAAAATGGGAAAAATGGAATCTTAAAGAGCATTTTTATCAAATGATGTATCTTTAGTATATGATAGCAGATAAATTGTCAAAAATGGGTAAGGGAATTTCAAACTTAATTTAATCAAAAGAGAGAACATTTCTTAAAAATACTTTGGTGAATATATAACAAAGGTAGAAAATATTGGGATGGAGAATGTATTTTGATGCAGAAGATTTTAAAAGTGAACGTTTAATTGAAACTAGAGGCCTTTTTTAAAATCTTAATGGACAAATAAAACATTTTATGGAACTTTGTTCTTATACATGATAACTGAATGAGACTTTTATATGGTCAAAGATGGAAGGTCTTACAAATACCTACATTGGAAAAATTTGGGATAAGCTGGTGGAATTGGCCTTGATGGTAAAATTGACAATCTTGATGAAAGAAATGACTTGGACATATTTTATTTTTACTTGGAAATAGTTTTATAAGAATGGAATTACATGAAAAGTTGATTTTGGGACTTGATTATTAGCATTATATGGGATTATTAAAATTATGTAGATATATGTTAGCTTCAGAGTAAGAGTTGAATGTATTCTTATGTCTATATCTATCTATACCAAGAAAGCTGGATGTCATTCTTTGTTACTTTTTGTTACTTTTGTTACTTTTGTTACTTCTGCACTTATACTTTTATTCTTTTCTGAATCTTTTTCTTTGATCTTTTTTTTTTTTAAAAAAAACTGTCTGTTGTCTACCTACCTATGTATGCTATCTATAAGACACTGATGGAAATATAGGCAATGACCTGTAATGGGAGATAGAAAATTTTCTAAGTTGATTGGTTAGTAGCATGAAGATCTTGCGGCAACAAAGTCTTGATTAATGAGGAATTTAATGTATGGGTTGGAAAGTCCCCATATGATTATGTCAAGAAGAAATAAATAACATTGAGGAAAATTTAGTATTATTACTTCCCTTGTGTAGTTAGTATTAATCACCGATATAGTGAATTACCAGAAGAGATGTAGGTGATGATATTTTCTGAATGATGGCAACAGAGGAAATAAGTTAAGGCTGAGTCACATAAATGCTTACCCCAGTTCTAGTACAGGCTGCTGACTGTTTCTGGAAGGCAAGAATGCACATATTCTCTATTCCACACTCTTCTCTCCCTTTCCTTTTCCCTTTCTTTTTCTGTCTTGTGCCTTCAAGTCAATATTGATTCTTGGTGAATGCCTGGACTAGTCCCTATACCAGTGATGGTTAACCTTCTTGGTGCTGACTGCCAACGCACGTGTGTGTGCACGAATGCGTGTGTGCGTGTGTGAACCCCCCCAAATGGAGTGAGAGCACCTCCACACATGCGCCTTGCCTCCCGTGCCCTGTTTTGGCTTCCAGGTTGGCGCAGGAAGCTTTCCAGGCCCAAAACGGGGTGTGTGGGGGCCTCACACGGTGCCCCCACACCCTGTTTTGGCTTCAAGGTTGCTGCAGAAGGCTTTCCAGGCCCAAAATGGGGTGTGGGGGGGCACATGCACGAACCCCCATAATGCAATTCGAGCAACCCCCCACGTATGCGCAGCAGAGACCCGAAGACCACCTGGCTGGTGGGAAGCGCGTGCATATGCACGGTGGAACTGAGCTGGGGCGACAGCTGGTGTGCCTGCAGAGAGGGCTCCGCGTGCCACCTGTGGCACGCGTGCTATAGGTTCACCATCCTGGCCCTACACTTTCTTGGTAAGATTTTCAGAAGTATTTGGCCACTGCCTTCCTAGGTCACCATATTATTACTGTCATTTTCTTTCATCAACCCATTCATCAACGGGTCTCATAGTGGCTACTGCTGGAACCAGAAGAAAAAGGTTCTATGGCAGATGTTACAGGGTCATCTTTACATATGATAACCTTCATAGACATGATAGCCTTGGTGGCGCAGCAGAGTAAGGCGCTGTTAAAGTAGCACCAGCTGCCTGCAATTACTGCAAGTTCAAATCTCACCAGGCTCAAGGTTGACTCAGCCTTCCATCCTTTCGAGGTAGGTAAAATGAGGACCCGGATTGTGGGGGCAATAGCTGACTTTGTATAAAAAAGAACACCACTTGGGGGGGGCGAAAGCCCTACTAAGCAGGTATATACAAAAGTATGAAAGCTATTGCTTAATGCATTGTAAGCCGCCCTGAGTCTCCGGAGAAGGGCGGCATATAAATCAAACCAATAAATAAATAAATAAATAGACGCAATGTTCCGTAAACGCTGATATAAACTTGCTTCAATCTGAACTTTCTCTAAATTGTCTCTCCTGAAACTTCCTTTCCCGGGCCTTCTTTTCCAAATTTTGCCATTTTCTGGGGACAAACAGCAAAAGTGTGCAAGCCCAAACCTCCTCTCTTTTGCTTATTTTCTTGGGCATTGCAGCAGAGAGGATTCGATCAGGGAGCTTAGTGGCAGAGCCCCAAACGCCTCTCCTTGCCACTGCAGTTCACCTCCCAGGGCTGTGCAGTCACTATAAAGAGAAAGCAGCCACCTCATCCAGGCACCCTAAGCCTGAGTTTGTACAGCACACACAGGTCTAAAAATAACCAAGCGTGTGTTGTGTCATGTGAACTACAGCCTAAGGAGAAACCTAGATTGGCCATAGGAATGAGGAGCAGAGGAATGAATGAGGGAATAGCGAGGTGATAAAGATGCCACTGGCTCCCCCATGGAAAGAAACCTCTGGTGTTTTCTTCCCAGCTGCCCCAACTTTGGAGCCCAACAGAATAAGGGGAGTAAAGAAAGAAAATTGAGGTAGGGGCCATCTCTGCCTTATTTGGCATACCCCGTTCCATGTGTGTCACCCCTTCCCGCCTCCTCACATCTCACCCCCCCCCCCCCCCAAACCAGGAGTGGCAAAGCTCAGAGGCTAATGCCAGCCTGATAAAGGGAAGGCGATGGGATGAACCTGCGGGCTTTTCTGGCACGATTTGCCTCCTGCCCTTTTCCGGCTAAAAGAGCAAGAAAAAGGCGGGGAAAGGGCTTATTCCCCTCAGTTTACCCCCTCCTCAACCCAGAGCCGACATTCTTTCAAAATAAAAGCGACCGAGCGAACCCTTCTCTTTTGCCTCCCGCCGCCTAATCGCCTCATCGGAGCTGAGCTTTGGCAGCCTAACGGCCCCATATCCTCAGAGACCTCTGCCTCAGCCCCCACCCCACCCCCGCCACTCTCCGCAAGGGGAGACAGCCCGGGCTTTTGCCTGCCGCTCGTTTAGAGTTGCGCGCCGGGGTGGGTTGAAGTGGGGGGGGGGAGGAGGAGGAGGAGGAGGAGGGCCTGCGAGGCGGCGGCAGCGGCGGCGGGCGGCCGGGAGAGGCGCGCGCTGGGCGCAAAGGAGCTGAGTGGACGGCTGGCGGGCGGATTGCAATAGCAGCATCTTCAAGAAGAGATACCATTGGCAGCGGCGGCGGCAGCATCTAGCTGCCTTCTCGGTCGCTGGAGTCGGTGGAATTTTCAGCAAGGTGATGGACCGCCTGGTTATCTGCCCCCCCCCCTTTTTTTTTTTAATTTTAAAGATAACTACTCTTCCCCTTCAAGGAAAAAGAAAACCCCACAACTCTTTTGTCGGAGGGAGGGAAACCTTTCTCGCCGTCTCCCCCCCCGTTTGCTTCGCTTTCTCTAGACTAGCAGCACCCCCCCCCCAATCTCCTTCTCCCCCCCCCCTCAACTGGCTCGGTTGGGGAGGGCCTCTCGCGGTGCGCCTAGGTTGCTTCTTTTTTTGGGGGGGGCTAACCATCCCCTTTTTTTTTGTTTCTCTCGCCCCCCCCCCAGATGTTCAAGGTAGCAGCCTTCGCCTGCGTGTGGGCAGCCGCTTGGTGCAATCCAGCCGTGGCGGCGGCGGGGTCGATAGCTGCAGCGACGGCGACGGGAGCCGGAGGCAGGTCAGACAGCGGGAATTTCCTGGATGATAAGCAATGGCTTACGACCATCTCCCAATACGACAAGGAGGTCGGACAGTGGAACAAATTCCGAGACGTAAGTGTGAGCTGAGCAAGCCCCCCCCCCCCGGGGTTTCTGGCTGCTATTCGCTTTCTGCCTTTTTTTTTTTTTTTTTTTTGCCTTCCTGCCCCCAAGGCTGCTTACCTGCGTCCTGGCTGCAGGCGGGATTATCTTTCCGCGGGGAAGTTTTTCGCCTTTCTGTCTCTTTCTGTCCTTTATGAATCCAGCAAGGCTGCCCCCCCCCCCAACAACCACCCTTCGTCAATTCTGTATTGCAGCTTGAGTTTATTTTAGAACCAAAATTAGACCTCCTATTAGGCGCCCCTTACAGCGGCCAACTTTTCCCATTGCTCCCCAATGGGGAGTTTTGGAGCATTAAAAGAAGGTTTGGAGTATTAAAATAAGGAGGGGGGGCGCAAAAGTGATTCTGTTTTATATTTTTTTTACATCGGAGTTGCAAAAGTGCATCGTCTCCCTCCCTTCCCCCCCCCAAACTCCCACCCCCAATCTTTCTCTAGGTAATGTATCGAGAAGGCAGTCTTCTTTTTTAATGATAAATGTAAATAAAGATTATTTTTTAAAAAAGAAAAAAAGAAGGCAGGCATCGATCTTATGGCTTCATGGAATCTTTAAAAAAAAGGGGGGGAATGAAAAGAGACAATGCTACTTTGGAGGACTTCGAATGTCCACGAATGAATAAAAAAAAACCTTGATTGATGATGATGATGTGTTAAATAGCACCGAGGAAAAGGAGAAGAGGGAGGAAAGTAGATGTCCCTTCTTTTTTGCATGCTTGTGAGAATCGTACTGTATAATAAAAGCCATATATTGCATTTCTGAGGTCCAGGGAATGGAAACTATGCTGCAAAAAAAAGGGGGGTGGGGGGGGGTGAAAAAAAGAGTATTCAGCATGCTACAAAAAAAAAATGAATAAAATCTATGACCACCAAGCAAAAATAGGTTTTCAGGGTGGAAAATAAGGTGTTTTTTCCCCCTTCATTAGTCTAGAAAGAGTGGATAGAAAAACATTGTAACCCCTTTTGATGGAAATGAGTTAAGCTTTTTGAGTCTGCCTGTTTGCCATGTTCAGTCATGGTATATATATATATAATAATTGGTAACTGACAGGTTTTCTACTGCCATAGAACTCCGTGTTTAAATGTGGGTTGTAGTATTCGGCCTCATGGGAAAAAAGTAAGGAAAGTTGAAAGCAGCATCATGCATGCATGCATGCAACAGGGTTACAGCTGATGCAAAGCAATCACTGTGTCTTTTCTTTCCCTGTTTCTAATTTGGCCTGTTTAGAAGGGTCAAAGCCAAGAAGTTCACTCAGTGTGTAAAATGCTTCTCAATGAATGACAGAATTGAGATGGGATGCAAAACTGTTGTGAATTGGAAAGCACCCGTAAGCCATTTTCTATCTGCTTGCTTCATCTATTTTTAATTAGGCATATTAAGTACACTGTATTGTATACTTTTAAAGCGTTCAGAACAATGCAGCTACTGAAAAGAAAAGAAAGTGTTTCCCCATTTTTTATACTAGATTAAAACAGGTTAAATTACTAGTTTCTGAACCATTGAAATGCTTGCTTGAAGGTTTATATTGAAGGCATAACTTGACTTGTGCAGCCTGAGCTAAACGTGTTTAATTGGAATTAATCATTCATTGAAATGTATGCCTACAGATGTTTGCAACCAGACTGAATACATCCTGGGAAGAAAATAATACTTATTGTAGTAGTACTTTATTCTGACTGAATTGTATGCCCTGTGTTGTTTAGAAAATAGTTCTTTGGAAGGAATTGGTGTTTCTATTTTTCTCTTTTAAAAATACCTGTCCAAAGCCCTAACATTGTCTTTATAGTTTTTTCTAAACTGTACTTGGAGAAGAAGCTTGCTACTTGTATTATTTATATTTACTATGAATAATAATGATGCATTCACAAAATGATTAATGTACTTTCTTGTTGAATAGCTTGAAGATGTAGAAATTCCATACCCTAGTGCACACTGATGGTAATTTCTGCCCTTGAGACACTAATATTTTCCTAAGAGAGTTTGCTCACATTCCTTGAAATCTCCATATTGGACTCCCTTGGCATTTCGGTTGATGTTTCTGAATCCACCGGCCAGCACTTTGGTTTCTGCTCCATAGATTGTCAGGAGCTCAAGACTGCATCAATTCAGAATCTTTGTTTTGCTTTGTTTTCTCTCACAAACTGAGAGAAGTTTGTGTTGGCTTTTGACAAATCCTGGTAGCTACAAAAATGGCAAAAGATATTATTTGATGAAAGAGAATATGAGAAATAGGGATCTGTTCATGGTGATGGGGATAAACCGAGGCAATATCATAGTATCTCAAGTTTATAGTCATGGAAAATGGTGTGCATTTTGTAGAAATAATTTTTCAAGCCATTTGTTTTAGTTGTTTAGTTGCAGAATGTGAAATATTAATTGGAAACCTGCTTTGCTACAGTGTGTGTCCTTTACTTATTAATTTCTAGGACTGTCACTTTGATTTTCTGCTTGCTACCAGGAGAGACCGTGAATTCAGTGGAAAAGGCTTCTGAGCACCAAATTAGTAGATTGGTGTTTGTTATCAGTGTTTTCCTTAATCTGTTTTTTTTAAAGATGTTCAAATGGATTTTGTTACTTAGTCTGTCATGTAATGAGTACATATTTCCTGTTTTGAGTGTTAATTGAGTGCATTGATTGTCACCCCCAGGCATCACAAACTTTGTGATAGTTTGCACTTATTTCTATTGGATAAAAGTGGGATTTTAATCCATAGCACTCTCTTAAAAAATAATACTATTGTTCATAAATTACAAATGTTAGCAAACACTGATCTACCATATTTTTACAGATAATTAAAAAAGAATGGTTTGCACTTCTTAAGATGATAATACTTTGGCACTAAGCATTCTTATTTATGAAAAGAAATTATATGGTTAAGATAGTGGCAAATTCCTTCAATAGTTTTATCAATGTCTGGACAACAACCATAGCTGAACATAATGAGTAAACATAATATGAAAACTCAGTTAAGATACTTTTTTAAAGTATACTTTTGGGAACTCTGAAGTTACATGCTTTCCATTCTGTTTATTCTGAGCTGATGTTTTTGTATGGAAAACCAGAGCAATTGGCCAAAGAGAGATTGATGTGTATATAAACTTTAATAGCATATAAATGGTATACTAACCCTATTCAAAGGTTTTAAAGTTGATGTGAATGAGGCTGCAGCCTGAAATCAAACACTGTCTAATTTACAAACGTTGGATGTTATAGTGGAGAATTAGAATGAACTTGATGTTTCACCATAAGTGTATACAAACATTACTTTAGGGTGGGGTTTGGTGATTTTTTTGCCTTATGTCATGAGAATTATGCGTTCACTCAGGTGTTAGGCTGTTTTGCTTCTAAATGTGTATGTAATCATGTTTCTTGTATGATGATTGCTAATATCATCCTTATAATAGAAAATCTTGAAGATATCTGATTTTTATTTTTTTTAAAAAAAAAGTACTGGAGGAAACTTCTTCCAACTTTTGTTTAAAAAATCCTTTTAACTGCTTAAATTATTTAACTGGAATTAGCTATAGACTTACTGTAGACTTTTACTTGAAATTAAGCCCAGCTAATGTCAGTGCAGCATAAATCTGGTTTGGAATGGCTAATATGATGTTCTGTAAATATTTTAATAACTTTCTGTGACAGTCATTCAGTAAAAAGTTAGAATAACTGTTTTTGAAATGCATTAGGTCAATAAATGAGTAAACACTTATTCTAATGATATTAACTCATCTTCTGATAAAAGCTTAAATCTATCAATTGTAGAAACAAATATACCAGAGTACTTTATTACTATATTAACCTATAACAAATTGATTGTTTGATTATGTGCTATCAAGTTGGTATCAACTCTTAAGCATCTACATAGATTTCCTCCTTGATGGGTCCCCAAACTATGTTTTTACCATTATTAACTTCCCCATCCAAATTCAACAGGTATAGTTTGATATATCACTTCTTTAATTTCTCATTATCATGCAGTTGTTAAAGACATTGATCCCACATCAGAAAAAAAATTAAGAGTCTTATTTATACTTACTAATATCTGGATTTATTGCAAATGTTGTCTTTAAAAAACATATAAGTAGGAAAATATGATTGTTTCAGCAGTAAGAAATGGTGATTGTCAGTATGACTAATTCAGCCTTTCTACCACTTTGTGGCTTGCAGATGTGTTCTACTTCAACTTTTGGCCCTTTCTGGTTGCAAATTTCTGACCTTAGCAATGTAATATTTCTGAGGTGCCTCCAATGGGAGAGACCACACTAATTTAAAAGGGTTATTTTGGAAATGATTTAAATTCTGCCTCTAATAGCAGTTAAAATTTGAAATGTTAATTTTCCCTATTAAATTGTTTTTCCTGCTTTATGTTGTATCCTGCTTATGCAGTTTAACTTCATTCAAGTGCAGTGATTATTTAGGTTTTCTTACATAGTGTTAAATTGTATTTCAAGCATGCTTTTTGTAAAATAAAGGAAAAGCCTTTGACAAGTTCTTCTAATGTGAAAAGCAGTATTTAAAGGCTTAACTCAGGAATTAACTGACAAGATTGATTTATGTATCACATAATGACCCCAACTTCTGGCTCATTGACTCAGCTTTCCAAAAGTGATTTAGAACACAATAGAAGGGAATTGAGAGCAGTTCAGTAATAACTATTCATAACCTTAGCTTATTTAAGATTTGTTGCACCTTTTCCTGGTTTATTAGATTGGCACTGGATTTCCTAGTTGAATAATTAATATTATATCCACTAAAACAAGTTCATTCCAAAGAATATTGTGTAAAACCTGTTTGAATGTTTATTTTCACTTTTATGGAAGTGGTTTAACACTCTTGACATAAAACTTGTCTTACAGAAAAACAGACGAAAGTATAGGATTTAAAGGATATATTTTGTAGGGCTGCACAACTTCTAAGGATTATTGCTTTCTTGACAAAGATGGAGCAAGGCATCTCTTTAAAGCTAAAGTATTATGGGATATACGGTATGTTGAGGGACTGTGCAAAGTGGACCTTTTGATTCTATGATGATTTTTTTTTTTTTTTGCTTTGTGTACCTGATTGTCCCTCAAGGTGTCCCTTGCAAAGCTTGGAAGACTCAAACTTTCCCAAGAGCTGAAGAATGTTACGAAAAAGCTGCAACATACTTTTTTTACAATTTTTTTCTTAGAATCCTTCATCTTTCACAAAAGCAAATGAGATTTCTGTTCAAGCACAAGATTGTATACAGACATTTCTTTTTATCATTTGTAAATATGGACATGATAAGAAACAATATAGAGTTTTGGGGAACAAAACAAAGCAAATCTATGTTTCACACAGGCTTAATAATTATCTAGATTAGATTTTAATATTTAACTTTGTCAGCCAGCAAAGAGCCTCTTTCTTCCCTGCTGATCTCATCACTTAGCATGCCATCATGGTTAGTGTGCTAAGTGATAGTATGCTAAATCACTTATTCATGAATAAGTATGACTGAATTTGTGCAGCATAGTAATCCATAAATCATGGTTTATAAATCTCAATGGTTTGTTTTTGGCTTCACATACCTGAACCCACCAACTGCTTGTATAACTTAATATAATGTATGCAAACACCCAAACTTTGTTTTGTATCAAACTTCTATTGCCAATTGTTTAGCAAAATTTAAAAAGTATTGCATTATTGTAAGAATGGTTTTAAGTTTAAAGGAAGCTTTTCTAAGGAGACATTGCTAGAAACACAGAAAATCTTGTTGACTTTATGATTTCCCTTCCAATATGTTGATCAGGTCAACAAATAAAACACCTTTGCCATGATAAACAAAAGAAGTAATACTATTCCATTCTTTATGCTGCTTTACTGTAAACTTAGGAGGTTTGAACTTTCAAAATCTAGAAGACACCAGCTTGGAGGAACAAGAGGATGCATTTAAAAATTGGGATTTTTAGAAAATTCTTCCATATAACTGTATGTAGACAAGTAAAATGATGTTTTTGGACAAGACTGAGTAAAAGGAAAATGTTTTTGTTAAACTGGTATACTATGCAACTCAGGGTGTTACTCCCCTCCTCCGCACTAGAATGGTTTCTAGGTTAATGAAGGAAATTTTGGGGGGAAATATTCCCCTATCAGCTGTCTTTTCCAATGTAGATCCCAAAAGGCCTTTCTTTATGATTCCAAATGGCCTCTGATGGAAGAAGGTTCTCTGAGTTTTGAGTAGGGATTTTAAAACATGCACTGCTCCAGTATCTCATTTATGGCTCCCAGGTCACTCATAACTGCAAACCCTAAACCGCTAAGTTTACTCCTTAAAATCCTTGACTCCATATTTTTGGGCTCACTTTTTGCAATCTCCTGTGCACTGCTTGGAGAATCCAAGCATAGGTTAATTTTAGTCTATTATGACGTCACTGAGTTGGAATTTCTTTGGCCACGCCTTCTTCCTCCGGCCGAGCCTCAGTTTTTTCAACTCAGTCTGAATGAAAGACTTGTTTGAGTTGGTTCCTTAAAATAAATTACTTAAAAAATTAGTTATATTAGGAAAATTGGCTATTTTTAAATTCCTTTCAAATTAATGTAATTAGAGCCTCTAAATTGATTTGGGAGTGGCGAAAACAGAGCGCAGAGAGTGATTAGCGCTGCAGACCTTACAAACAGTGTTTAGATTGCTGTGGCGGCCGCCATTACCGCTTGGCTCAGATCGCGCTGGGATTCATCCCTGACCATCTGGAAGGCATCGTGGGCACTAGGGAAGTCCGAGGCTTTGGTTTCCCTGCATTTTGAGAGCTGCTGGTGAGCAGCAGGCCGGAGGGAAGCGCGCAGATTGTGGGGCCAGTAGCCGCCATTTTGTGGGCGGCGACCATTTTGTAGCAGCATACAAGCAGCAAGTTTCTGGGAAAATTGACCAGCTGGGCAGCATTTGGAGCAAGGGACCTTCTCCGGAGGCCTGACCATCACAGAATATCGTGGCCACGCAAGTAAAAACTGTTTCGTCAGTTTATAAAGCGTTATTTGAGTGATTGGTTGCCACGTTGCTGGGAACAAGCCCTGCTAACACCTGAAGTGTCTGGTCATTGTTGCTGCTACTTGTAATCATAGCCTAACAAACCATTTCGCTGGCTTGGGCGTGATTTGAACTCTGATCTGCACAGTGAGTAAATCTTTCAGCTTTTATTCTCTTGGGGGTTTTTAAGCCTGCTTTCAAGGTTAGAGATGACTAATAGCAGTGATTCTGAAGATTCCCAATATCAGGCTGATTGTCCTGTTCTTAAAAAGCCCAGATTAAGATCTAGCAAGGCTTCTGTTACCACTCAAGCCAAATCTTCCAAATCCTCAACTGTGGCTGCTGAGAAAGATGCACTGAGGAGACAAAAAGCCTTAGAAAAGCATTTTGCAAAGGCTCAGCAACAAGCTGCAGCTTCTAAATCTCTCGAGGGGTCTAAGGATATGGGTGAGACTTCTAATTCTGTATCTTCAGAATTGCAGCAAGATGTTCAGTAGGATCAGCCTAATCGGTCTCCCACTGTACCCACGGGATCACATGGCTTTCAGGCAGTTCCCTTTCAGGAAGGTTTTATACCTGACCCTCCTCAGCCCCCATCTGATTCTTCTCAGGTGCCTGGCAGGCAGCGTTGTGCACCATCAGCCATGTTTACACCCACAGCAGCGGGCTGCGCCCCCTAGAGGTGACTCAGCAAACCTTATCCTCAGATTTACGTTTTGCCATTGTTCAGACCATTACCCAAGGTATTGATGAGACACTTGCACAAAAGGGAATTTTGGCTCCTTTACATCCAGAGCCTTCCAGATCAGATCCTATGCATCAACATTCGCATAAGCACAGAGAATATAGGGAGGGGTCCCGCCATGCATCTCCATCACTTCACAGCGAGGCTTCGCTGGAAGGAGAGGAAGAATTAGGTGACTTTGAAATGTCTGGAGATGAAGAGCTTGCCCAGGACAAGCCTTCTTATTCTGGTTTATTTCGTCCCCATCTCTTCAAGACATTACTACTCAAAGCAAAAATGACTGCTAATATGGGTCAGATGGAAAGATCTACCACTGAGGCTGGAGAATCTCAGAATCTTTGTGCCAGTCTCTTTACAGAGTGGGTTACTACGCAGGAAATTATTCCCTCTCCAAAATTCTTTGTAGATGTAATTCAGAGGCAATGGGCTCAACCTCTTTCAATCCCTGCACCTAGTGGCATGGACAAAAAGATGTATACTGTGGAGAAGGAACTGGAGGATCTTCTTCAGATTCCCTGAGTTGATCCTCCATTGGCTAATTTGGCTTTATCTGCAATTCTCCCTTCTGATACTGCTGAAGGTTTGAAGACTGAGGATAGGAAGGCGGATTTGGCTGCGCGCAAAACTCATCAGGCAGCGGCTTGGGCAGTTAGGACCACCACAGCAGCCTCATTTATGTCTAGAATGTCTGTTTTATGGCTAAAACAGATGCAGGCCAGGATCTTTCCAGAGGATGTACGTCTGCAACAGGACATCAGCAAACTAATAGCTGCAACTGAGTACACGGCTGACGCTTCTATTGCTGCGGCAAAGTTTGCCTCTACAGCCCTAGCATCTAATGTTGCATTCAGACGTTTATTATGGCTGCGCCAGTGGCAAGTGGACACAAAGTCCACTTTAAGGGAAGCCAGCAGTTTGGAGAGGCTCTAGATCCCATCCTAGTGGAGGGCAAGGATAAGAGGAAGGTTCTTCCTCAGCAGACTAGGAGAACTGATAGGCAGTGCTGTAGGCAGTCCTTTCGGATCACGGAGGCGGGATTCCCCGCCTCCCAGTAACACAGGCAACACTTTCCTGGGGGGGGACAGAGCGCAAGATAGATCAGGATTTTGAGACAGATTTCGACAATCGCAGTCAAGGCAGCCTTACAGGGGTTCAGGGGGATGCCCCTACCACCGCTCCAAATGACTCATGGGCTCAAATCCCAATTGGCGGCAGACTACAGAGGTTTGCCGACCAGTGGCGGGATACCACCACAGATGCGTGGGTCTTACAGACAATTACCCTAGGTCTGACCTTAGAATTTTGCTCCAGACCCCTCTTTGATTTCTTCAGTGCCCTGTCCCCAGAGAACCCATCAAAAAGGCCATGATGGAGGCGAGATTCAACACCTGCTGGATATCTCGGCCATCAAACCAGTACCAATTGGACAAAGGGGTTTGGGGTTTTACTCCGTACTCTTTCTGGTTCCCAAGAGTTCAGGCGGCCAAAGAGCTATACTGAATCTCAAAGACCTCAACGTTCACATAATTTACAAGAGATTCAAAATGCAATCTCTTCATTCAATTCTGAGTTGCCTCCGACAGGGAGATTATCTAACATCAATAGAACTCAAGGAGGCATACCTTCATGTCCCCATAAGAGAGTCTCACAGGAGGTTTCTCAGATTTGCATTTGCAGGACACCACTGGCAATATCGGGCACTTCCCTTTGGCCTCTCCTCAGCCCCACGCACCTTCACCAAATTGCTGGACATGATAGCAGCATGTCTCAGAGCACATCCCATTCGCCTGCAGTGCTATCTGGACGATGTGCTGATTCAATCATCGTCGCTCAGGCAGGCGCAACTGGATCTGCAGCTCACGATTCAGGTACTTCAGGATCATGGGTTTTCGGTAAATTGGGAGAAAAGCCTTTTGACACCATCCACCAGACTTACTCATCTGGGGGCGGTGATAGACACACAGTTATCTTAAGTGTTTCTGTCTCCAGACCGACAGGAAAGCATAAAAGACTTAGTTCAACAGGTGCAAGTGTCAGTTTCAGTGCCCTTACTGACTCTTTCCCAGCTGTGGGGGAAAATGATTTCCTGCTTAGCTATAGTTCCCTGGGCTCGTCTGCACTCTAGCCCCCTGCAGTGGCTACTTCTCCCCAGTCAGAGGTCAGGGTGCAGCAACTCACTGTGCAGAATCAGAGTTCCTCTACAGGTATGGCAGTCCCTGGATTGGTGGAAGTCGAAGGCCATGGAAGGCGGCTGCCTGTTTTGAGATCCTCCCAGACTGATCCTGACATTGGATGCGAGTCTCTTCGGCTGGGGAGCACACCTGGGGACCCAGGTGACTCAAGGAAGATGGTCTCAGCGAGAGCTACACAATGATATCAATTGGCTGGAGCTGAGAGCAGCCCATCTGGTGCTCTGTCATTTTCAAACCAAGTTGGTGAATCAGCATATTCTTCTGTTAACAGACAATGTCACAGCCAAGGCACATATCAACCACCAAGGGGGCACCCGCTCCAAACTCCTTATGTGCAAGGTGAAGAAATTGGGTCTCTGGGCGGAACAACATCTTCTGTCCTTGCGGGCGGAACACATCACCGGAACATCTAACTCCACAGCAGAATGGTTGAGTTGAATGACGATAGACCAGTCAGAATGGCGCCTTCATCTGGACTTGTTTCATCGCATCACAGTTCGATTCGGGGTTCCGATCTTGAACTTGTTTGCCACACCTCAGAACACTCACCTACCTCAGTTCTTCACCCGATTTTGGACTCCAACAGCAGAGGGGGTCGACGCCCTTCGTTGTCCATGCCCCCCCGACTTTCTTTACGTCTTTCCTCACATTCCTCTTCTCCAGAGGGTGATCCAGAAAATTCTGGAGGAGGAGTCCGAGGTGCTGTTAGTGGCCCCGCATTGGTCAAGGCGTCTCTGGTTTGCGGACCTGATGTCTCTGTCAATAGCACTTCCATGGATATTGCCATCGCACACAGTCTTCCTCAGCCAAGGGGCCCTTCAACATCCGGACCCCCAGTGGCTCAAGTTGGCCGCTTGGCGCTTGAGCGGGAGACCCTCAGGAAAGGACACTATTCACCGGAGGTGATTTCTACCATCCTTATGTCTAGGAAATCGTCTATGACCAGAATTTACAATGCCACCTGTGCTTCTTTCAGTCGATGGTGCACCACTGTAAATCTAGTTCCTACCTCTGCCATAGTCCCACAGGTGCTACAGTTCCTACAGCGGGGTCTGATGAAGAAATTATCGACCAATACACTCAGGCGCCAAGTTGCAGCATTGGCTACCATCTTGTCTGGCGAAGGACCTATTCCTCTCTCACACCATCCTAAGGTTCGTAGCTTTCTGAGGGGTGCGGCCAACTTATTACCTCCAACTGTACATAGGTACCCGATCTGGGACCTATCCTTGGTTTTACAAGCACTCACCTTACCTCCTTTTGAACCACTACGGACTACCACGCTTAGACTGTTTACGTTTAAGGTTGTGTTCTTATTCGCGATCATGTCTGCCCTTGCAGAGTGCCAGGATTTATGCATTTTTCACTCGGACAGAGTTATTCTTCAATTGGAGCCTACATTTGTGCCAAAAATAAATTCCTGGTTCCACAGGGCACAGGAGGTTATTCTGCCAGACTTTTGCCCCAATCCACAACATCTGAGGGAAAAGCGCTGGCATACGTTGGGTGTATGCTGTGCCTTAAAGAGGTATATTAAGCACACCGCGTCATTCCGGAGGCTTTATTCATGTCCTTCCAGCCCACCTCGATGGGGAAGAAGGTATCTCCATCCACCATTGGACGTTGGCTCAAGGCATGCATTGCCTTAGCGTATGAACAACAAGCTCATCCTGTACCATGACGCATCATGGCGCACTCTACTCGCAGTGCGGCCACCACGGCTGCCTGGGCTACACAAGCATCAATTTTGGAGATTTGCAGAGCGGCCACTTCGGCGACCCCTTCTGCGTTCATGAGGAACTACAAGTTGGATCAGTACGCTTCGGCGAAGCAGCATTTGGGAGGCGTGTTTTACAGAGAGTCCTGCAGGCCGAGGGGACCCTGGACCAACCTGCTTCCCTCCCAACATCACTTTAGCTTGGGTATATCCCATGCTTGGATTCTCCAAGAGTGCACAGGAGATTGAACGTTGGACTTACCTTGAACGTTCTATCTATGTGCACTGCTAGAGAGTCCAATCCCACCCTGGCTTGTACGGGTCCGGGGTCCAGGAGTGGTCGGTTCTTCAGATGTATCGCGTCTTCCTTGGTTCCAGTTTCGTTGAAAAAACTGAGGCTCGGCTGGAGGAAGAAGGCGTGGCCAAAGAAATTCCAACTCAGTGACATCATAACAGACTGAAATTAACCCATGCTTGGACTCTAGCAGTGCATATAGATGGAACGTTCAAGGTAAGTCCAATGTTCATTCTTTCCAAAAACCGTAGGTTTTAGCACTAGTAGTTTTTCCTATGCGTGGATTTCAGTGTTTATGAAAACAAGTTCCTGAAATTTCAAGACTCCTTGAATCAAAACGACCCCATACATCAGCACAGATTTTGCTATATTATTTGCTGTTATTTGCAAATTCTAACATGCACATTGTAAAATGCCACAATATTTGACTCCTTTATGAATGACAGGTCTGTTTTTAAATTTTTTGTCACAGTTCTATTATATTCTTGTAGAATTCTTTAAAGTAATCATTCTTCTTACTTATTTCTCTTCTGAACTAAAGTTGTAGCTGCTAACATTCTCAGTTGTGTCACTTTCCTGTAATTGCCTACAGGCTAAAGAAATCATGTATATTCTAAAAGGAACCATAAGATCAAAAATTCTTTTAGCCTTATTGACGACTCTTTTGATTCTGTGATTGGAAATGACAAAATGAACAGCCGCAGTAAGCAAGCCTGCTGTTTTCTGGCAGCGTAGGTCTATCTATAGGCTCTTTTCTTCTCTTCAGAAACAAATTGGAGGAGAATGCCCTCTTTCCATCAATGCCTGCCAAGCAGATACAGACTTGTGAAATACTAAAACTCAGCTTTTCTTGGCAGAGTTTTTCAAATGCTTTGTGCTTTTGATGTGTAATATAAAATTCCCAGTTCATTCAGCAGTAATGCTGTTTCTGAATTGATAAAATAGAGGAGAGACTCTGTAAAATCTAAAATAAGTAGTACATTTGAAAGCAACCCCCAATTCCATGTATTTATCTATAAATGTTACAGTTTTGATAAATAATTTAGAGTCTTCTACAATACTTTATAAACAATTCCATCTTTTAATGATTCTTAAATTAATTTAATTCGGTGTCAAGAGACTTAAGTGATAATTTGGAGTAATTTCTACCGTGTTTTCCCGAAAATAAGACCCTGTCTTACATTTTTTTGAACCTTGAAATAAGTGGTTGGCCTTATTTTCATGGAGGTCTTATTATTTTGGGGTGCTTAGAGCAAGACGGGGCTCCTCTTGCCGTCTTACCTAATTTCCAGCTGTCTCCCTAACCATAACCAGAAGAAATGGCGGGGACTGGCTGTGCATGCGATTAAATATTTTCGGGGAAGGTTTATTTTCAGGGAAGGGTTTATTATCTGTGGAGATCTTATTTTTGGGAAAACACGGTAGGTTGGACTACTTAAAAAGCAAGTAAGAAAATACGTTACTTAGTGATATTTTATTTACCCATGGATAATGTTTAGCTGAGGGAAGCTAGCTAAACTGCTGGATATTTCAAAGATAGAAAAGTATTAATATGCCACTCTGTAGGCTGGCCTTGTAAGATCAGGTAAAGCAGATAACTGTTTTATTTTGCCTTTACTGTCTTTCTGTCAATCCATAATCTTTCTTAAAGTTGCCATAGGTTATTCAGTGGATATGGCTGTACATCATTAGTTGGTCTTACGTCTTTACTCTTATTGGAATTGACTTTTGCCATCTGTGCCTAATAAACCACAGCCACTAAAAATAGGTTTCTACTGTACAAATGGGTAGTAGCAGCAGAATAGGGGGGTAGTTTGTATGAAACATATTACAACTCCAAATGTAATATGGCTTCAACACTTAGATTCCTAAGAATGATCTTCTTTTTCTTTCTGTTTTAAATTTAATATCTGAATTGAAACCATATTATTTATTTTTTGTTTGCTTGACTAGTAATATTAGATTTAGAAAGCTTGGTAATGGTGACTACAGAATGGGAAATGTAAGTCTTTAAAAAGTAAAAATGTATTGAATTAAGGAAATCAGCTTTGTGTGGTTAAAGTATGTGCATCAAATATTGTCATGAAAATAATTCAAGTTGCCAGAATCGTCTTTTAGAGTTGAGAGATTTGCATGGAAATGGCCTTTTTCAAGAAAAAATGTTCTTGATAGGGTCCATGATATGTAAAAAACTCTTGCACTAACTTCTACCTGCATTCAACACAGGGCTGTGATGCAACATTTATGTAGTCCATATTCACATTCATTTTGAGTTTTACGGTAATCTCAGATCTTGATCTATGCAATAAAGCAGAATCACTATAAAACAGAGGCTGCCAATTATGATGACAGACTGAGCAAGTGGACCTGTCACTCAAATAATGTTAAACTAAGCACCTTTTTTCTACTGGCTTCCTGTGGAAGCCCATATACAATTCAGAGGTTTTGACAGTCTTAGAACTTCAAAAAGAAAAGAAAGAATTGAGAGATATGAACATGCTAGAGCAGGGGTCTCCAATTTCTGCAACTTTAAGACTTGTGGACTTCAACTCCCAGAGTTCCTCAGCCAGCTTTGCTTTGCTGGCTGAGGAACTCTGGGAGTTGAAGTCCACAAGTCTTAAAGTTGCCAAGGTTGGAGACCCCTGTGCTAGAGTGAATATCTTGGGATTTATCTAAATAATTCAGTTAGAGAGAAACCTTCAGAAAATGGATTCATTTTTTCAGTCAAGGTTCAAGCCCAGGCATATGGCTGGTGTTGATTTTTATCAGTGTCTATATGTCAGTGTACCTCTCTTGGTCCTAATACAGAAAGTCCTTGACTCACAATAGTTCATTTAGGGTCTATTCAAAATTACAATGGAATTGAAAAATGTGACATCGTTTTTCACACTTACGACTGGTGTAGTATCCTCATGGTCACATGATCAAAATTCAGATGTTTGACAACTGATTCACATTTATGACAGTTGCAGTGACCACCTTTTCCGACCTTCTGACAAGCAAAGTCAAAGGAGAAACTAGTTTAGCTTAACAACCATATTGCTAACTGAACAACTGCAGTGATTCACTTAACAATTGTGGCAAGAAAAGTTGTAAAATGGGGCAAAACTTACTTAACAGCTGTCTCACTTAACAATGGAATTTTTTGGCTCAATGGTAGTTTTAAATTGAGGATTACCTGTATATTTCTCTGTATAGGAGAGAATATTTTCATCTTTGATCTAATTTTTGACTAAGCTATAGATCATGTACTATATTCATTTATTTACTTATAAATTCTTATATTTATAGAAGAGAATATTTTGAATCATGAAGTTGGAACAGGTTTGCATCTTTTGATATAGGTGGGAGGCCAGAAATGCAGCTGATGCAGTGTAACAACCTCTATTAATGAATGTAATTTTCCTATTGCACTAATAAGCCTTTAGGATGAGCAGTTGCTTAATGGTTGGTATATTTTGCAAGATAAAATTAATGATCTTCATTATCCAGTAGCTAACATAATTTGGTTTCTTCATTGATTCTTAAATATGATGTATTTTGTAAATTAAAGGAACACACTAGGCTCTTTCAGCATACTAAGTAAAGGAGCCAGCAGTGATACTTTCCTATAAGAACAGAATAGATAATGACAGAAGAATTACAGTTTTGTCATTTAGAAAGAGCTTGTATCTTAGCTAAGGAAGCTATGTTGTATAGTTGTATGATAAATTGATCTGTGGAACATTCTAATTCTATTCGATTCAAAGAATGTTAGGGCAATCATTGTACAATTTAATCTGTTATATAGACATGTTTTGGGAGATGGACCGTATATGTGTTGGAGAAGAATCAAATTCTTAATACTTTTCAACTTATGCTTAATTGTGATGAAAAATAAATGTAATCAATATACTGTACATCTGAATTATAATTTATTCTCTACCAGGTTTTCTTAAACTACTTGTTTGAGAGGCATAGCCAGCTAAATATTGGCTTTGGCCACATCATTTTCTTTGGCCCTTACTCTTGCTCTGTTACAGAAACATCTTGGAATATATTTATCTGTTGAATATGTTCTGTAGTTAGTTGACTGACTATGGCTTCATGTGACTTTACTGAAGGCATGTTTTAGGGAGGTACTGTACAATCTTTGAAAAAAATAGCTTCGTGCAGTACTGCACAAAGTACTTCGTGCAGTACTGCAGCTAGTTCAGCAGATCAGCGGATCAAATCTCACCGGCTCAAGGTTGACTCAGCCTTCCATCCCATCATATATTGGAACACTGCTATCATGTCTCCTTCTTTTCATTAGACTAAACTTACCCAATTCCTGTAAGCATTCTTCATATGTTTTAGCTCCAGTCCCCTAATCATTCTTGTTGCTCTTCTTTGCACTCTTTTCTGAGTCTCAACATCTTTTGTATATTGTGTTGACTAGAACTGGACACAGTATTCCAAGTGTAGTCTTACTTTGTAATGCAGTACTAGAATATTGTTTAGTATTGTTCTTTTTGTTCTAATCTCTAATTGATTGTTGTGTTCCTTTTGTGTCCTTCCTCTTACGTCTCATGTACCATAAAAATCACAAAAATGATACCCTTGCTGAGCTGACGCAAGATAAGACATTGGGGTTTGTAAAGCAGCTGTCATAAGCACTGTAGAGTTAAGGGGCAGGGCAAAGTTGGAGGGTTCAAGGAAAAGTTGGTAGTATAGCTTTCACCCGTTAGTAAGTATTCTGCACTTAGTGCAGCTTGGACAAAATAACATCCATGAAGAAACTTACCATATGATTTTCTTTTTATACCATGTTTGCCTAAAATCTCATAATTTTGAACAAAGCTGAATCCTCAGTCTGCCATTGCTACTCATTAAATGATCTGATATTTTAGGAAGATTAGTTGTAATAACAGTATTCTTTACTGTATATTAGGCCTTTATATAAAACAAAGGAACATCCAGTAAATTGTCAGGCTTCAGGAATAGAATTACAATGGTAACTTGAGTGCATTTTCCAAGAAGAGTGCAGCAATTAGATTTTTCTAGGAAAATTTGAAACAATGCAGCTTTGTAAGATGCCTGTTAATTATCTTTTTATGGGTTATAGTAGAAATTATAAGGAAACAATAAATACAAGACAACAACCTTACTTAAAGCACTTTTCTGTAATTCACTGAAGTAGTGATTCAGAGAACCTGTTCATACACTGCACTGAGTCAAATTATAATATAATTTAATTGGTTTGGGCAAATAGTTTGATTAATTTTGGTGAAAGCTAGACATTAGAATACATCAAACACATTTATGGTTTAGTACAGAGGTCCTCAAACTTGGCAGCTTTAAGACTTGGCAGCTATGCTGGCTGGAGAATTCTGGAAATTGGAAGTCCACAAGTCTTAAAGCTGCCAAGTTTGAGGACCTCTGGTTTAGTACATTGTATGAAACTAGCCAATACTGGATTATCAATAAACCAGAAACAAATAGCACCACAAGTTATGTGAATCCAGTCAGTATTAGATCTTGAATTCCAGATCATTGTTTAAACTGAATTTGAGTGTGTGCTACAAGTATAAAAAAAATATGGTCCATACAGTAATTGTACTTCAGGAAAATATTAGAATTTAAAATGTAAGGCAATAAACATAAGTAATCTTATATATTGGAAATAATTAGGCATAGTTGCTAGATTAAGGGGGGGGGGGAAACTTCCATACAAATTCTCTCATTGCAAAAGGAGAGATTGAGATTTGGTTCCCCAAGATGGCTTTTAGAAAAATATTGTTTCTATTCTATTCACTGAACTTCTTGAAACTTAGCACTGAAGGGGTTGATTCTGTATTCATAGGTTTGTAGAACAATAGGATTAAGGTCTTTTTCTCAACTCGGTTCATGTTATAACATTTTTGCTGTGAAGAAGAGGCATGTGATCTCTGCTGAGTCAAATTCAGTTTTGAGAACCGCAAAAGTAAACCAAGCATCTGTGATAAGATCTTGTAGGCAGAGAAACTGCCCAATAATCTTACAAAAATCTCTGGAAGAGCATGACATTGTGAATGGATTAATGGAATTTATTTACCAAAAAAATTAAACATATACAGCCTTAATCTACATAATTAAAAAACTAATCTTTATTTCATGATGGAATAACCTTTGGATGGTAATATATTTTCCTCAGAAAGCATTTTATTTAAAAAAAATCCAATTTAAATAAAAAAACTGATTTTTTTGATTTTTTTAAAAAAAATCATTGATTTTTATCCACCCTGGAGGCAAGTAACTGTATAAATTAAACCCACAAAAGGAATCTGATTTGAAAGCAGTAGATTTGATGGACCTTACAGACTTACAACTGAGTTGACTCCATATGCCTTCCTGAAGTTCAAGCCTGCATTCTTATATAACAGCAGAAAACTGATTTAGTGGATAAGTGATAAATTGGCCTTCTTTAGGAGGATTTAAGGAAATAGGGGAATGGATTTATCACAGTTAACTGGAAAACAATTTGATCTGGACAACTAGAAAAATCTCAGTACTGTACTGTAGAATAAGAAATTGAAAATAACACTCCCAACCAAAGTAGTGGCAGATCATTTCTGTATTCTTGCCAAGAAAATTCTGTATGTAGTCACCAGGATTTAAAATTAAGTTGGCCTGATATCAACTTTTTAGCTGCCATCCTCGCAGAATATTGATATATTTGATTTTTAAATACATAGGGAGATTTAAGAAACTGAATGAAAACACATCTTAGTGACAGATGCAAGCAACCAGAACCACTCATGAATAGGCCCAAGTTTTATTTTATTGTCAATCACCTATATTACAAGAACCTTGCCAGACTTTCTGCTTTCCCTTGGGAAACGGCACATATAGTCAAAAGGGTTTGACCCAGTGGTGGGATTCAGCCAATTCTCACCTATTCGGGAGAACTGTTGTTAACTTTCTAAGCAGTTTGGAGAACTGGTTGTTGGAAGAAATCTTATTTTGTTTTTTTTCCACTTTACAGGGCTAATCCTGTAAGGAAGGCAGGAAGGAAGCATTCTGGTGTTGTTTCTAGCCTAATCTTTATTGCCCTGCTTACAGAAACTGCCTCTCCGGTTAATCCTTATTACAATGTAACAGCTAAGGTGAAGCGCCCATCGACGTGAGTAATGTTGAGTTGGCCACGCCCACAGTCACATGACCACTGAGTCACACCTACCCAGCTGGTCATTAGGGCAGAGAACTGGTTGTTAAATTATTTGAATCCCACCACTGGTTTGACCTCCCCTGATCAAACTCTAAACTAGAATGTCTCTTTATTCAGCCCTAAAGGTGCCCCCGCTTCATTTGGTGGTTCCACAATATCTAATAATATCTCCATTTTTTTTTGCCTTTGTTTGAGCTCTTTCAATTGATTTGGAATCATAATTTGAAACTATTTTAGTAATACAGTAAGAAATAAACAAGTTTCAACTACTACTTTGCTACTTGTAGAAACAAGGTCAGAAACATAGAATATTGTGCAATGCAATTTTAAATTGCAATAATATTTAAAAGATAGAGTCTCCCTCTATGTGAGCCTGATTCCTAATTGCTATACTTTATTGACATTTTTATTTTTTCTCAGAATATCATTCTAATCACCTTTTCCTGTTTATTTCCTCCCAAAATAATTTTTGTTTTCTTAAACTCGTACATAAAACCTCTTTTGTTAAGGATTGAAGGAAACCCATCTAGTGAATGCCATAAAACTTCCAAAAGTTCAAGAGCGGCAAAAATGGTCATTCCAAAAGTTATTAAGAAATGGGCTCGGCTGAGCTTTAAGGCCATGTAGTCTACATTACAACTGTGAGCTTTATGGGAATCCCTTGACACTCAGCTGCTTGACTTCTAGCTAACCTCAAAAACCATGGTTCCTACAGCCCACTTACAAGAACTACTTGTTCAAAGTAAAGTTGGGCAATCTCACCTTTCTGCAAAGATTTTGCCAGCCAGAATCTACTGATGGCTGCTGATCTCCATCATCCCTGCTTCTTCAGGGATGTCTAGCTTACCATGTCCTGATTGGAAGTATCAGATTCAAACACAGATTTTGAAAATAAGTCTATACCTTGACTGAAATCAGAACCTATAGGCAAAATTTTATCTGTGAAAAATATTTTACAATTCTGAAAAAAGAAGAGATTTGAATGTTCTGCAAAGTGACAGATAATGGAAGATTTTTAGTCATCTTTGGAGTGTCCATCAGTTTTTCAGGGCTGATCTAGGGAAGAAGAAAAATCAATTTACAAAAACCGATATCAATTGATTTTTGGTTACAGCCAACTTTAGTAAAGACATTCATGTACTATTTTTTTATATACGCCACCTCAGAAATGACAGTTTTCATGAAAACTTTTTCCCAAGTTTAGTTGTATTCCAAGCTCTATTTGAATGCTGAAGAAAACCAGTGCCATAAAGGAGTTTAAATTTCTGAGCAAGATTGGGAGTAGATTATTTTTGCATGTGATTCCTTTTGTTGGACAGGTGTCCGGGTTGCTTGGCTGCCTAATATCTTTGCACCTATTCTTCAGGTACTTATCTTTAATAAAATGGACCCAGACTGCTCAGTTTTTCCAGCAAAAGATGGTCTGGTAGGACATATGACAACTCTAAAATAAATAAATATGTGGAAATGTGTGCTTCCTTTTTGCAAACTGCAGTTATGTGTGTTCATTGGGAACAAGAAGGGGAGGACTGGTTATACTGCAATTACTTTAGCATAGAATATATGTATTTTTTTTTTACTAATTTTTACATTATTCTTAAATAATAATGTAGTTAACAATTAGAAAATTAAAATAGGAGATTAGAACATTCATATTTTTCTTGACAGCTGAAGTCTTCAGATAGTCTCACAATGTTTATAAAATACAAAGAAACATATACAAACTAAACTAAAATAATTTTGACCCAATTAAAAACAGTAACAACATGAGATTAAATATAGTATTACTATAATGTGTGATTGAAAGTTCATCTGTATCCAAGTAGGCTGGTTATATATATTTGATAGCCACATGTTTTGTAGACATAAAAAGTGATGGTTATCTATATACTTATTCTTAGAAATTGAATAAAATTTTAAAAAAACCTTTTCTGTCTTTCTTTCCAAATACTAAGAACAAACTCCTGTGCTTGAATAAAAATGTAACACTTCTGAAGGATTTTTTTTTAATGTTTACCAAGAAAATAAATGTGATGTAGACAATTCATTAGTGTAGATGTGTCAACAGCAAAAGATTGATGGAACTGATTACTAGGTACCTTACTTTCGTAACAAAGTAATATTGAGTTGAATTGTAATGCCAATTATTTACGTTATCTCTTTGTTACTGTTTTCCTACTCTTTAAGGGTGGTTATTATTTTAAACTTTAAAAGCTGTGTTGTCATATTAGTCTACGGATAGAAATATTCAGTTTATATTTAAAGAAAAGCATTAAGCAAGGAAGAAGATAGTTCCTATTGAATGACACTTTCTCAATATTTACCCCTTTCTTTATTTAAACCAACTGATTTTAACTGGCAATGGTTTTTATTTTATTTTATACATTTATAGTTTTTCTTAGTTCCCAAGAGCAGTAAGATTTTGTATTTAAAGGATGTGAATGTGTTAGCTAAATAATCTTGGCCACATAATTGTCTTATCAACCTTAATTGGAGCATTGTTTCTTTCAGGAAGAAACAATAGCCCAATCTAGATTGGTAGGGCAAATCACTATATATAAAATAACCAACACATTATATTCTCCCATGCACTGATGATGTAACCTACCCTGGTAATAAATTACCCACAGGAAGAGAAACAAGTTCAGAGAACACCAAGAACTTGACCTATCAGTCTTTGTACAAATAATTACTTCTTTTTCTAGTCAAATATCTAGAGACTCTTTTGTGTTATTCCCTATTATTTCTGATATATTCTAGGTTTTTGCTTTAAAAATAGCAGTTTTTAAATCATAGTTGTCATTCTGCAACAATTTTATACTGTAGGTACAGACACTGATTACCTTTAATCAAGTAAAAATCTAGTATTGTGTAATACTTCGACTTCCTTTAAGAAATATGGGTGAAGTTTGATGTGTTTCATGTAACATGGGAATATAGAATAACAAGTGTAAAAAGTATTTTATGCTTTTTTGATAATTAATACAACTGAGTCAGCAGTAGCTTACTCATAAAGTTTAAATGTCCATTACATCATTTCTTTTAAATATTACTTCAGCTAGCAGAACATTAAGATGAACTTTACAGAGCTTAGCCAGGCAAGACAAATTGGTTGCCACAGATACCCAATTATAACAAAACTACATATACAAACACTTTGTCTAAGCCTAAAATTGATATTAGAGATATTAATCACTGTACATGAAGCAAGCATGCCATATTGCAATTTTGCTCCCTCAGTTTTTGCTTTTTTTTTAATTCCAAAAATCCATATCCAACTTTTACACTTGAAGAAAGCATAAAGTGCTGCTGCTTGAAATGGAAAGAAATCATATTCCTCTGAATTACCGTATTTTTCGGAGTATAAGACTCACCTTTTCCCCCCCTAAAAGGGGGTGAAAATTTAGGTGCGTCTTATACACCGAATGTAGCCCCACTCACCCACTGGCCCCCACCTTTTGGCCTCTGCCTCCCAGCAGTTACCTCCTTGCAAGCAAACAGCAAGAAAAAACAGCTCCTTTCAGCTTCAGCACAGCCTAATTTGCACAAGTTGATTGGATTGGCCTGCCAAGTCTCCGCTGATTTGCTCTCAGCTGTTTTGCCCAGGGCTCTGCTGCTTGCAGCAAAGTGGTAAATTGCTGGAGCAGATTTTTTTTTCCTTGTGCTAATCAAGCTATGCTGAAAACGAAAATGAAAGTAAAATAGGCTGTTTGCTGTTTGCTGCAACAAGGCAAAATTGCACAGAGGCAGAGGGAGATTTCCTTTTCTTCTTTTCCTCACCAAAAAAGGTAGGTGCATCTTATACTCCGAAAAATATGGTAAGTCACAATTTTCAAAATCATAAAAAATGCTTGGCACCTGAACTGGATAATATATACCTATTTTTTTGCACAGAAATGAACTAAAGGTGGAGGTCAAGTAAATCGCCTAAAATATGTCTAAGTGGATGCTTCACTTTATGGTGACAGCATTCAGTTGTAAAGTTTGATATATAATGAGTGAAAAATCATGGAACTCGGGAGACTGTGCAGCAACCCTAACCAAAAGCCAACACAGTTCTAGGGATAGAATCAAGATCAAGAATCAAGATCAAGATTATAAAGTGGTTAATACCACTTTATAATGCCTTGGTAAGGCCACTCTTGGAATATGGCGTCCAGTTTTGGTTGTCACAATATAAAAAAGATGTTGAGACTCTAGAAAAAATGCAGAGAAGAAAAACGAAGATTAGGGGACTGGAGGCTAAAACATATGAAGAACAGTTTAAAGAAAAGAAGGACTAGGGGTGACATGATAGCAGTCTTCTGATATCTCAGGAGCTGCCACAAACAAGAGGGAGTCAAGCTATTCAGCAAAGCACCTGAGGGTAGGACAAGAAGCAATGGGTGGAAACTAATCAAGGAGAGAAGCAATTTAGAACTAAAGAAAAATTTCCTGAAGTTAGAACAATTAATCAGTGGAACAACTTGCCTCCAGAAGTTGTAAATGCTCCAACACTGGAAGTTTTTAAGAAGAGATTGGACAACCATTTGTCTGAAATGGTGTATTCTGTCCCATCCCATCCCATCCTACCCCATCCCAATCTGCTGTGCTTTGGGTTTTAAAGAATGTTAAATACATTTCTGATTGCTAATTGATCAAAAGATTCTTTCACATTGATTAGATATCTCAGGGACTTTTTGAGATGGACAGCACATTGTATTTTTATGCCAGAGAAGTAATGTGATGGAACCAACATCTATAATTTGCATTCTCTACCTGTGGAATAGTCATAGGCAAGATTGATCCTTCATAATATTCAAGAAATTGGTAAAGTTCTGTATTTGTTCCCATTTTCCATTATTTTTAATATGAGTGTTTTCATCATAATAGGGAAGAGCAATAAGGTTTTAAAATGGTAATTTGATATTGTATATAAATAACTCAGGTAGAATTTTGGACTTGCCAAGTTTGGCCTGTAGATAAAAAGATAAGTTTGGATTGTTTGGATCACTTCAATCCAAAATCCCAAAGAAATAGATTCCCTCTATTTATCTATGCAATAGAAAGATTGATCAATATTATAAGTGGATAGATTTAACTTGCTTAAGAATATAATCACTTTTATATATCTGTATATACATGGGAAGGTATCTTCCCGTATAAAGCCTAATTTCACTTTGCTTTGGGAGGCACATCACAGCTTTATGTGAATTTATTATATACTAGAAAACTGCTGCACCAGTTTCTGTATAGACAAGAAGCTGGTGCACTATTGAATAGTTCAAGAATTTCAGTAGGAGTGAGTAGGAAATATAACTCTTCAACTTCCATTTCTCTGCTTGTTATTTGACAGAGGAATATTCTGTGTAAATAAACTAGAGTGGTGCCATTTTGCATACAGCTAGTCCTTGGCTTATGACTGGTTGCTTAGCAACTGTTCAAAGTTATGAAGGACCCCAAAAAGGTACTCTAATCAAGATTCGGAGTCCTTTGGTCACGTGATCTCACTTTGGGCGCCATGTAACTGGCCTGATTTTACGATCGTTTCCAGTGTCCCATAGCCACACATTACCACTTTTTTTTTTTTTTTTTTGCCAGAAATTGGCAAAAAAGTTTCCAGGAAAAATCGTCCATTGAGGACAGTGGGTTCACTTAATGATTGTGGCATTTGCTTTATGACCCCTACAAACAATGGTGTAAAATTGGGTTTTGTCACATGATTCTCTTAATGACTGGCATTATTTATGATTATAATTCCTCAATTACTTTCATAAGTTAAGGACTACCTATGTTGTAATACTCTTCTTCATATTTCATACGATATTTTTGGATGCTCCCGCTGCTGCTTGTTGCCAATGTTTTTATGTAATGTTTACTCCTTTGGAACAGTTAGGAACTGGGGTGGATTTGACAAGAATTCTGATGTTTTCCATTTCCAACCAAGTGGCAGGAAGAATAGTAAATACTTCTGCTCATCTTTTGCAATACTGTTAAGTCTTTTTTCGGAAACAGTCCAGCTAATGGGCTGGTGGCTTGTAGAACTGTTGAAACATCACCCACGCTTCTCTTTCCAACCAGCTGTTAACCAAGATATTTTTGGACCTAGGTTTGCCAGTAGAATGGTAAATGGTTTATCATTCTTACTGTAGCTAGCCCTTTCAAAAGACAAGTCAACCTGTGTATGGAAAAACTCAAAATGACTGGTTACAAGTGCACACCAAATCTGACCAGAACCTCTCACTCAAACAACTTCAAAGATGCTTACAGTCTCCATTCAAGATACCTCAAGTATACACCTCACCTCAATAATTTAAATTCACCCTATTTCTCCTAAAATAAGACATCCCCTGATAATAAGCCCATTCGGGATTTTGAGCGCATGCACTAAAATAAGCCCTCCTTGAAAATATTTAAACGCGTGCGCAGCCGGTCCCCGCCATTTCCTCTGGTTTCCTCCATATGCCCCCAAATAATAAGGCCTCCCCGAAAATAAGGCCAAGCACTTATTTCGGGGTTCAAAAAAATATAAGACAGGGTCTTATTTTCGGGGAAACACATTAGTTCTCAGCCCCTCTGGAGACACCAGTGCTTCTCTGGGCGATGTATCACACACACGCACGAGATAATGGAGCCAAAACCCGGTTTAATGATAGCTACACTGGGACTTACAGTAGGCACTGAGCTGGTTGATCAGAAACAAAGTCGGAGACGCCTGTGCGCTCCGCCCACTCGGTTTTATAGAGTGTGGGAGCGGTTAACCATCATCAGGTAATTTGCCACAGCTGATAGAATCAAATCTGCTGCTCGGTTCGTCTGTCTTCGGGCGTGGATTTCTGACGTCACCCTCAGCTTTGTCTATCATCCTCTCCATAACTCCCCGGGTTTTCCCTCTTCTTGTATCCCGCCCCCTCTTCTTGTGTCCTGTCCGTCACCCGTTATCACTCGTGCATGTGGTCCTAGTCGCAACACCCTCCTCCACCATGCTCTGTTGCTGGATTCCGTTCTGGATCGTCCGACAATATTCCCCCCCTTCATGGTCTCCCATGCTGACGTGGCAATGCGGTGTCGAGGGGTACTTGACACTCGACAGTAGTTATAAGTGCTGATTTGGTTTTCCACAGGCTGCTGATTCTGGGTAGAAGAGAAACAAACTCAGGTCTTGAAATAGGTGGCAAATAGGATATTAATTCACTTGTGTCCTCTTGTCTCTCTTGCCATAGATGTTCAGGAGAATGTGAAAGGAGAGAAGGAGGAGAATAGTAGATTTGCATTTCTACCATTTCTTCTTTTCTTACCCTGCCACTTCCTATGTAGACAGAACCTGGCGGGATAGGATTTCAAAGTGCAATCAGTAATTTTTCAAGCTGACATACTTATGTCACCTCGTACACTGGCTCAGAGCAGGGTTTTTTTGTTGCTGTGCCGATCAGCCCTTAGATAATTTTGAGAAAAATGTTAGCAATAGCTGAAGATTGATGAAATGTTTCAAACTCAACTGGAATAAGACTAAATGAGAGGAGGGGGAGAAGCCTTCCTGTTTAATCCAAGAACACCTTGTTTGATCCAAGAATACCTGAGAAATCAGCTGGAAGCCTGTGGATTTATATTAAATGCACAGTTTTTCCAGTGTTTTGTTTTATTTAACTAATTTAATCTCTTGGGGATATACTGTTTCCAAGGGCATTCTACATAGACAGTAACTGATTCAATCTTACTTTGTTTTGCCAAAGTCGCTCTGATACACACCTGTTGATAGTTTTGCAGTAATCGATTAAATGGAAATATACAAATATGAAATATTTGAAATAACTAAAATAGAAACTGAAATTACCTAATTATTTATTAGAAAAAAATATTTTTCTAATAATAGATTTATTGGAAAAAAAGTTTGAAATGATAATAGAACTGTGGCAATAATTTTGCTTTCAGATGGAGAACGTATTTGTAGGTAATTCCAGGTCATTAAATTCTGGTTTTCTTTCTTTTGCATCTTCTGCATCTTACTGAGCCTTCCCTCTTTCCAAAATGAGGATCCAGATTATTGGGGGCAATATGCTGACTCTATAAACTGCTTAGAGAGGGCTGTAAAGCACTGTGAAGCGCTATATAAGTTTAAGTGCTATTGTGGAAGATGTCAATCTTTAGTGAGAAAGTGGAAGAACTATGCTTCTGGGTTTTGTGTAACACTGTTGTGTAACAATTACTAGCCATTGTATCAGAAAAGCCTGTCTTACATTTTCAGAGATTGTTATCCAGAAGCACTGCCTGAATGTCTTCCAATTCTAGCATTAGACAAAATTTAGAGTACAAAGGATCACACATTTGCCTAGAGCTGGATTTGGAGCCCTTTTGGATAACTCTATATGACCTAACTTTATCTCTGTTCCTTTTACTTAATATTATTTAATAAGGCAATATATTAATTGTGGTTCACTTTCCTGGCAAGACATGTAATCTATACGTTAGCATGAAAAAATATACTGGCATATGGCTGTGGTGGATATTTAAGTAAAAGTTACTTGAAACTAAATCAGTATCTGAAAGGGCTCATTATTACAGCCACAGGAAGCACCCAGCACTATTTCACAGTTTATTATCATCCTGACTGATTTAACTTCTATTCATTTCAGTGAGCTTAATTGTCCCCAAGATACACACATATATTTGTTGCATGCTGTGATGGAGACATTCAGGAACTTTTCCTTAAGTCCACTGCATTTTAAATAAGATCATAGTTTACACTGTATCTAAAACACAGAGGTTATTTCATTTTAACATACACTTCACTGAATGTAGAATATATTTCATTCAGTATAGAACCTAAAGAGTATAGTAAGCTATTTCTTGTAGCCACGGACATGAACAGTCAGGATGGTATTTGTTAGGTTCAGCTTGCAGCTTACTCCTAACTTGTTGGTCAGGCAATATATCTGTTTCTTTAAGAAACAACTGAGCCACGTAATCAGGGTTTGCTGAACCCTGTAATTAGGCTACAGTGCATAAATAAGCAGCACAGAGAAGCGTTCTTCCTGCTTCTTCCAGATTGATACCTGATTGTATCCTGTTGCTTATTGCGTCTATTATATGGTACTGTATACCAAGAGTTACTAAAGTCTGTTTGCTTTAGTAAGGGAAGATACTTACTGGACTGATATTACTGTTTATGACCTTGGACTGTTTTACTTACACTGAGACTGTTTGTTATCTATAAAGTATTATTCTCACATGAGCTGGACGTTTATCTCCTTCCCTGTGTGTTTCTGCTCTGCTCGTTGCACAAGCAACAAATACTTTTTACACACACCCTAACATTGGTTATGGGCCCAGAACGTTCCAGGGCTCTTTAATTTGTTTTTGTGGAAGTGAGAAGTGCAGGCAGTGGGTGTAGTAGTCAAGATGATGGCTTTTGAGCAAGGTACAAGTTATTCCAGTTGTTACCTGGTCCACGAAATGCTGTCTACTTTTGCGAAAAGAAGGACTGTGGGACGTGGTTAATAATCCACCGGACATAACTGCATTGAATGCTGCTGATGAAGAAGATGCCAAAAAGATAGCGAAGTTTCACAGGGACAACGAGCGTGCTTTATGCATTATTGGCCTGACACTGGGAGACCAGCAACTTGTCCATTTCCGGGGCGAAGAGTCTGCTGCGAGGTGTTGGTCAAAGCTAAAGAAGCTCTACGTTCGTGACTCTGTGGGTGTCCATATTTACCTGACACGGAAATTATTTCGCTTACATCTTCAGAAAGGAGGAGACATGATGGCTCACCTGGACTCCATGACAGGGCTTTTCCAGGAGCTACATGAGAAAGACTTTGTGTTTACTGAACTGCAGCAAGTTTATATTATTCTTTCATCGTTGGATGACAGTTATGACTCTTTTATTTCATCATTAGAAGTATTGTCTAGAGATGAACTAACATTGGCCAGTATAACTGGTAGGTTACTGGATGAGGCCAAACGTAGGCAAGAACGAGACCAGTTAAGGATGCAACAGCAACCAAAAGTGGAAGCTGTATATGAGAATGTCAATATTGTTAAACGCTGTTATGCATGTGGGGCTAAGGGGCACATTGCAAAATATTGTAATAAGAAAGTGTCTGCTAGAAACTCTGCTAAACCCAGGAAAGGGTGTAATTTAGCAACCAGTTCATCTAATAATATAAAAGATGATTGGTGGGTGATTGATAGCGGTGCCTCTCAATCAATATCAAAAAACAGAAAACTGTTTCTAAATATGAAGAAAAGTACTAAAAAGGTCAAATTAGCTAATGGCTGGAATGTGACTGTAGCTGGGGAGGGACTTGTTCAATGTTCTATTAGTAAGCACCCTTTACCCATGCTTTATATCCCTAGTTTGAAATATAACCTTTTATCTGTAAAGTCATTACTACATTCTGGGTTTACAGTAACTTTTAAAAGCAACAAATGTTTGCTGGAATGTGAAGGCACTGTAGTTACTGCAGAATTAGAAGATGACTTATTTGTTATTAGGGATAAGTCATTACTGTTAGTTCAGTCAAAAGCTAAATTTGGAAATGTAAAGCCTCATGATTAATGCGTACATTTATTACATAGAAGGCTTGGTCATCTGAATTTCAGGTTGTTGCATTCAACTGTTAAGCAGTCTAAAGGCATCAAATTAAGGGCTTGCAGCAAATACCTGAACTGTAATACTTGTAACCAGCATAAAAGTAAAGTTACACCTGCAAACCGCTGCAATGGGTTTAAAACAACTAAACCTTTGGAGGTAGTCTTTTTAGACTTAATAGGGCCAAAGAAACCCAGTTTAGGGGGAGCATGCTATATTTTGAGTATAGTTGATCACTTTACTAGATATGGTTTTTGCTACCTTATGAAGTCCAAAAGTGATACGTTCCAATGTATCACAAATTGGCTTCGTTTTGTTGAAAGGAAGCAGAGGTTTAAAGTGAAATGCATTGTTACTGACAATGGAACTGAGTTTACTAACCATCAGTTGGCTAAGTTTTTGAAGGATGCTGGGATACAGCATAAACGTTCTGCCCCTTTTCGGCCAGAACATAATGCATATATTGAAAGAAGAGGCCAGACCCTACAAGCTATGACTAGGACTATGCTGGCTGATGCTTGTTTACCTGATAAATTGTGGGGAGAAGCAATACTATGTGCCAATCATATTTTAAATAATGTGGTGCACTCCTCTACAGGAAAAATACCTTTTACTTTATGGCACGGGAGGAAGCCTGATTTAAGTTAAATACATACTTTTGGTGCACCAGCCTGGGTGCATACACCAGTTAGTCAGAGAAGGAAGGACCAACAGAGAGCAAAGAAAATGATTTTTGTTGGCTATGAGGCTAACCATAGGTCCTATAGGTTCTGGGAAAAAGGAACAACAAAAGTTTTGTGTAGCGCTAATGCTAAATTCCTAGAACATGAAGGCTGGGACAGGTTAGAAAAAGCAGACTATGGTTTTACAGATGTTGATGTTAGGATAGACCATATTCCTGATGATAGTTCATCTGAGATGGATGATAAACCATCTATTAAGGTTGAAGAACAGGAACAGGAATTAGGGTTAGGGGAGGATGAACCCAATATACCTGATGTTAGTCCTGTTATACCTAGACGATCTTCCAGGGACCGGCATCCACCAGATCGCTATAAAGCCACAGTGGTTTGCCAAGTAGATATCGAACCATCCAGTTATCATGATATAAAATTATATCCAGAAAAGGAGCAAAAAGCCTGGCAAGAGGCAATGGATAGAGAAATTGATTCTTTGAAGAGGCTTGGTGTCTATGAAGTTGTAAGAATACCACCAAATGAGAAACTTATAGGCTGTAGGTGGGTCTATAAGGTAAAGAAAAGTGTAGATGGGGTAGTAACCATAAAGCTCGGCTTGTTGCACAAGGGTTCTCACAGACAGATAGAGACTATGATGAGGTTTTTGCTCCAAGTCTACGAGCGAGCACTTTGAGAACGATGCTTGTTTGGGCAGCTAGAAATAAATGTTCTATTACTCATTTAGATGTCGAGACAGCTTATTTGAACGCTCCGTTGAGGCATACAATATATATGAAGAAACCTCCTGGTTATGATACACAGGATAGCATTGAGTGTTGGAGGCTACAAAAAAGCCTATATGGTTTAAGGCAATCAGGTTACGAGTGGAACCAATGTATAGTGCAGGAATTGCATAACATTGGGTTCTATGAGGGCGTAGCAGATAAATGTCTGTTTAAAAAAGAACAGGATGGATGTGTTTCATTCTTGTTACTCTTTACAGACGACATTGCCATAATTACCAGAACTGACGCTGAGGCCAGAGAGATTATCAGTCAGTTGCAAACAAAATTTAAACTTAGAAATCTAGGACATATACGGCATTATCTAGGGCTGGATATCCTGAAAACATCTAGAGGATTTAAAATATCACAATCTAATAAGATCTGCAAATTGTTGAAAAAATATGGGATGGAATTATGTAAACCTGCCAAGAGTCCTATGGCACAGGAATTCCAGCAGGATAGTTTGCAGAGTCCACAGTTCAGTAAAGAACTGTATCAATCATTAATAGGCAGTTTGTCGTATTTGAGCAACTGGACACGGCCTGATATAGCTTTTAGTGTTAATCAACTAGCACAATATAGTTCAGAGCCTACTGATAGGCATTGGCAGGCTGCTAAACGTGTTCTTAGGTATCTTAAAAGAACATTGCATTTTGCTATGTATTTAGAACCAAATGCCAATATGGTATTAAAGGCATATGCTGATGCCAGTTTTGCCAGAAAATCTACGTCTGGAATAGCAATCATGTTGGATAACTGCCTGATTGGATGGAAATCAATTCGCCAGAAACACATCAGTTTGTCTACCATGGAAGCGGAGTTTTCTTGTCTATCACTTACATGTACTGAACTGATTTATTATAAACAGTTGATGGAAGATATTGGATTCAAAATGGATTATCCTATTACGGTTTATGAGGATAACCAGGCAGCCATTAAAATGGCAACGAATCTTGCTGTAAAGACAAGGACTAAATACATTGATATATGTTATCTGAATGTTCGGCAATGTGTTAAGGATAACATGGTTACATTGGAATATTGCGCATCAGAGGACAATATTGCCGACAATTTTACCAAAGCGCAAGGTGCCATTAAACACACCAATTGTTGTGAAAGAATTGGATTAAGAATCTGAAATGTAACTGATACCACTGTACAATGTATGATTTGGATGTGTATTTTTGTTTCTGTATCTATTGTGTATATTGTCCTGCCCAATGGGGAGAATGTTAGGTTCAGCTTGCAGCTTACTCCTAACTTGTTGGTCAGGCAATATATCTGTTTCCTTAAGAAACAACTGAGCCACGTAATCAGGGTTTGCTGAACCCTGTAATTAGGCTACAGTGCATAAATAAGCAGCACAGAGAAGCGTTCGTTCTTCCTGCTTCTTCCAGATTGATACCTGATTGTATCCTGTTGCTTATTGCGTCTATTATATGGTACTGTATACCAAGAGTTACTAAAGTCTGTTTGCTTTAGTAAGGGAAGATACTTACTGGACTGATATTACTGTTTATGACCTTGGACTGTTTTACTTACACCGAGACTGTTTGTTATCTATAAAGTATTATTCTCACATGAGCTGGACGTTTATCTCCTTCCCTGTGTGTTTCTGCTCTGCTCGTTGCACAAGCAACAAATACTTTTTACACACACCCTAACAGTATTTTTTGATGGTTTTTTTTTTTACAACAGCTGAAATGTTGTGAAAGATAATCTGAAAAGAATCAGGATTACATGTTTCGTTATTAAAGGAAAATAAGCAAAATTCCATAAGTAGAAAACATTTTCTGATTGAATATGATGAGTAATAGAATAACAGAGTTGGAAGGGACCTTAGAGATCGTCTAATCCAGGGGTGTCAAACTCAAGGCCTGTGGGCCGGATCCGGCCTGTGGGGTGCTTACATCTGGCCCATAGGGCCACCCTGGAGACAGCGAAGGACTGGCCTGCGGTGCGTCTGCCAGTGAAAATGGAGCTCAGAAGGGCCACGTGCAGCCAAAACCAGAGATTGGTAGCCTATTTTTGCTGGCAGAGCACTTGGGCCACCACAGGAACCCACGACATGAGTGATGTCAAGTTGGCCATGCCCACCGTGGCCCCCCGAGGTCAAACACAAACCTGATCTGGCCCTCAATGAAGTTGAGTTTGACACCCCTGGTCTGATCCAATCCCCTGCTCAAGCAGGAGATCTGTACCACTGCAGACAAGTAGCTGTTCAGTCTCTTCTTAAAAACCTTCAGTGATGGACCACTTGCAACTTCTGAAGTCAAGCCTTTCCTGTGATTAATTGTTCTGTTAGGAAATTTCTCTAGATTGCTTCTCCCCTTGATTAATTTCCATCCATTGTTTCTTGTCTTGCCTTCTGGTGTTTTGGAAAATAGATTGACCCCTTCTTCTTTGTGTAAATCTTAAATATTTGAACATTGCTGTCATGTTAGTCCTGGTCCTTCTTTTCACTAGACTAGACCTACTCAATTCCTGCAATCATTCTTTATATGTTTTAGTCTCCAGGCCTTTAATCATCCTTGTTGCTCTTTTCTGTACTCTTTCCAGGGTCTCAACATCTTTTTAATAATATGGACAGATTATTGTTATGAACCCGTGTAACTATTAAGCTCTACCAAAAAAGAGAAAAGCTTTTATGAAGAAAGCCCCTCTGTCAGGGATTTGTATATCTAACATATTGGAGATGGTCATCTCTTGCATCACTTCTAAGCAATGGAATCCACTTCTTCTATTTGGCTTTTCCTTTTGTTCCATTAAAATAATAAGTGAGATGCAGTTTTCTTTTTTGGACAGGTTCTTTATTATTAATATTTGCATTGATTTCAGTTCATGTCTCTCTCAGTGTCTTCATATTCTGTATTTCATATTCTGTATTCTGTATTTTATCATGCACACTTAATACTCAAATTAACATAAAGGTAGAATTTAAAATAAATCAGCATGCATTTTGGTAGCTGTTTGGTTAGCAAATAAGAATATCAATGTGGATTTAAAATTTAATTATTTTAGGAGAATTTGAGTACTCTTATCTTTATTTATTTATTTATTTATTTATTTATTTATTTATTTATTTATTTATTTATTTATTTATTTATTTTTAAATTTCTATACCACCCTTCTCCTTTCGGACTCAGGGCGGTGAACAGCCAAAAATAAAACATTTGTACACAAAAGTTAAAATAGTTTCAAAATAATTAAATAAAGTTTGGCCCATAATTTAAAACATTTCAATTAAAATCAGTATCAATTTTAAAAACCAATATAAAATCAGGCCAGCCCGGCTAACTGAAAGAAATAGGTTTTAAGGGCCCGATGAAAAGTCCGGAGGTCTGGGATCACTCGTATCTCTGGGGGTAGATTGTTCCAGAGGGTAGGCAGCATCACAGAGAAGGCTGTCCCCCTGGGGGTCACCAGCCGACATTGTCTGGCTGATGGCACCATGAGGAGGCCCTCTCTGTGAGAGCGAACTGGCAGGTGGGAGGCAATTGGTGGCAGAAGGAGGTCCCGTAAGTACCCCGGCCTTAAGTCATGGAGCGCTTTAAAGGTGATCACCAACATCTTAAAGCGCACCCGGAAGTCCACCGGGAGCCAATGCAGCTCACGCAGGAGAGGAGTCATATGGGAGCGCCCCATCGCTCCCATAATCCCCCGCGTGGCCGCATTCTGCACCAGTTGGAGCCTCCGGGTGCATCCCAAGGGGAGCCCCATGTAGAGAGCGTTACAATAGTCCAGACAAGAAGTGACGAGTGCTTGAGTGACCGTGCGTAAGAAGTTCCGATCTAGAAAGGGGCGCAACTGGCGTATCAGGCGAACCTGATAGAATGGTGGGTCTTGAACTAGCTGCTAATAAGATGTATTGTAACATGGAGCTGATAAATATTCAATTAATCTCTTTAGGTTGTAGATCTTGATGATCTCTTCTTTCTAGTGTTGAAAGGGTTTGCAGATTCACAGGAAATGATCTGATACCTTCAATATATTCAAAGATTTTCTTAGAGATTTTCCTTGCATTTGAATGTAAATAATGAGAAGCATTTTTTTCAGCAATTTAAGTCAAATAGTGTTCACCTAGGACACTTATAACTATTTCAGCTGACTCTCCCACACTCCTATCTTCCTGCAATTCATTTCTTGCAGTTTGGAAATTATAGTAAAATGGGAAAGCTGAGATGTGATTCAGATGTGCTTGGCCAAGCAGTATCAGGTTAACCCTAGGCAAGTAAAACTTTCCGTCTCTGGTGAAGTCTACCCCCATTATAAATATAGCTATTTTTACAATTATTTCCATGTAGAATCAAAGTAGGGCAACTACTATATATTGCATGACAATCTCTCTTGTATTGGCAGGATTATTTCTTTTTAAAAAAAATTCTTTATTGTACTATTTTGGAAAGAGAAGGTGTCCCTCCCTCCCTCCCTCCCTCCCTCCCTCCCTCCCTCCCTCCCTCCTTCTTTCTTTCTTTCTTTCGTTCATTCATTCGTTCATTCATTCTGTCATCTTCAGGTATCGCTTCATTTCAGGAATCTTGTCCTGCGGTCCTAAAGAATCAATATGTCTTCAGGAGCCAGTTCTGCAAAATATCACAGTCAGCGTTCCTATTCTTCTTTAGCATAATCTAAACAGTGCATTGGATGTAGAAAATGGAAACTATGCTGAGTATTTGATTCCTTTCAGTAGAAATCTATGCACATGTAGAGAGTAGTAAAGATATTCAAGCTCCAATGCCAAAGCAACAAGGGATAAAGCAATTAAGTCCAGAATGACGAGGAGCCTTGGTGGCGCAGCGGACTAAAGTGCTGTTAAGTAGCACTTAGTTGCTTGTTACCTAGGTGCTTTAGTAGACTATTATGGTCAAACAAAAATGGTAATGAAATTTTTTTAAAAAAAGATACAGTTGGTAAATCAAACTCCAGTAATAAATAATCTGCAGTATGGGCTGGGCTGTAAAAATTTGGATAACTATTTGACAGTAGCAAGGAATTTTTAAAGAAATTATGCTCTTGCTAATATTTAGTGCCATGTAAATGTTGCAGTGCTCATTGTGTATAACACTTAATTGGTTCAAATATGGCATGGTCACCATCCTGCAATACATTTGCAATAGCAACATAGCATACAAAATCAATTGCAACAATTGTAACCAGTTCTATGTTCGATAAACAGGGTAACAATTAACAACAAGGACCTTGACTAGTAGTCAAACGGCACAACCAAAAATCCCTGATCTTGAGCCACATCGACAATGAACAACACCAGTTTGATTGGGATGGAACAAAAATCATTGGCCATGCCAACACTCGCCACACATGTGGATTTATTGGAGCATGGTATTCTACAAAAGGGGCAATTAACAAGCATACTAATTTAGATCTATGTATGTGGACATGTAACAAGCATATTAATTTAGATCCATGTATGTGGACAAGTATGAACATGTAAGAAACCGGATCATTCGAACAGCCAATCAACAAACTGAACAGACCAGCTCATCAGTTAATTATAATGCCAAATGAACAGCCAGTCACGCAACCAACTGACCACACCAGCACACAAGTCATATATAAGCTAAAGAGGAATAAAACAAGTCATTTCTATCAAAGTCCTCCTGTTGATGTTACCTAGCATGGTAACGAAACGTTCGGAAACTAAATGGTAAGTTCAGAGAGCAAACCACTGCAAAAAAGCATTTGTGCTACCTGGGTACTTTAAAGAATCTTCAAACAATTTTGAGAATTCTTTGAATTTTAATACTTCTAGATACTATTAAATTACCCCTTTCTTGCTGGATAATCATGCAAATCTTTGATCAGATTTTTTTCATTTTCATTTTTTCAAGAAAGTCCTGATCAGCACATGATGCACATGTCCACATTCTGAGATAGGAAGTTCGAAGAAAGCTGAAGCAAAAATTTACATGGGTGAGTTCAGCCCAAGTGGGGCTTCCAGGTATTTTTTGCCTGGAAAAAAACCATTTCTTTAAGCATGGGCAATAAAAATGGCCTGCTACGCCTTAATAATTTTTAGTTAGTTAGAAATCAATTGTTTAGTTAGAACAGGAGGCTTCTTTTTACTTGCAGACTACTTTTCATTTTTATTGCTCTGCATCGTTTTGGGGACTTTTGTAGAGAAAATGGTGAGAAGCAAGGAATGACAGATACACGCAAAACTAAAAAAACGCAAGAGGTTTTTTTTTTTTTTACTTCTTGTACATTAACTGCAAATTTATGGCTGAACATTTTTTGTTTTGCGAGCTGAGTGATTTCCCCCTCCCCCAATTATTCTGCCTGCTTCTTTGTGGATTTATAAATTGTGTTTTGAAGGAGTAGAAGGCATTCTAACAAAGACGTGACATGATTGGTTAAGAAGAAAACCTGACTTGCCTTTGCTTTGTGTATTTAAGTTTTATTTCAACATTGGCCACAGTGGAGATAACAAAAGACTTATTTGTTAACAGAAGGTTTGTGAATTTAATAAAATTAACTCTCCTATAAGAAGGGCCCAAAGACTATAGTATTGAAAAGATTGTTAAAAAGATTCTATTTGCATTAGATATACTGGGAGCAATGGGACTTGTCCAGTGGCTCAGGCTAAGAATCTAAATACGGAAGTTACAAGGGAATATTTATTTGTACCTGTATAAGCCTGAAAAGTAACACATTCATGGAGAAAGAGGCTAGCGCCATGGCAACCTGCATTGTGCATGCTTTGTTTGCATTTCTGCCCAGGGAGGACTCCAATTTGCACTAAGAGGAGCCTTGGTAGTACAGTGGTTTAATGCACCCTGTAATTAACACAGCTGCCTGCAATTTCTGCAGGTTCGAATCTTACCAGGCTCAAGGTTGACTCAGCCTTCCATCCTTTTTAAGGTAGGTTAAATGAGGACCCAGTTTGTGGGGGCAATAAGCTGACTTAGTATAAATATATACAAAAGTATGAAGGCTATTGCTTAACACATTGTAAGCCGCCCTGAGTCTCCGGAGAAGGGCGGCATATAAATCAAATTAAAAAAAAAAAGTGCAAACTATTGGGATTGTTGGAAGACAAAGTAGAGAATCTAGAGCAGTAGCTCCCAACTTTTTGGGCACCAGGGACCAGTTCCATGGAGAAAGATTTTTCCGTGAACTAGAAGGGGGGCATGGCTTGGTCTGCTGCCTACATCCTGCAGATGTAGGATGTTTGCATGGCCAGGTTGATGGCATGCCACAGACCGGGGATTGGGGATCCCTAATCTAGAGCAAGTCTATGCATTTTCATCTGTGAAAATGAGAAATTTCTGGAAAAGGCAGAAGTCTGTGTTCAGAATAAATAGAATAACAGAGTAACAGAATTGGAAGGGACCTTGGAGATCTTTAAGTCCAACCCCCTGCTCAGGCAGGAAACCCTATACCATTTCAGACAAATGGTTGTCCAATCTCTTCTTAAAAACGTCCAGTGTTGGAGCATTTACAGCTTCTGGAGGCAAGTTGTTCCACTGGTTAATCGTTCTAACTCTTAGGAAATTTCTTCTTAGTTCTAGGTTGCTTCTCTCCTTGATTAGTTTCCATCCATTGCTTCTTGTTTTGCCTTCAAGAACTTTGGAGAATAGTCTTGAAAGAATCCTGTCTTCTTTGTGGCAACCCTTGAGATATCGAAGCACTGCTATCATGTTGCCCCTAATCCTTCTTTTCATTAAACCAGACATATCCAATTCCAGCAACTGTTCTTTATATGTTTTATCCTCCAGTCCCCAAATCATCTTTGTTACTCTTCTCTGCACTCAACATCTTTTTTACGTCATGGCAATCAGAACTGGATGCAGTATTCCAAGTGTGGCTTTACCAAGGCATTATAAAGGGGTGTTAACACTTCATGCAATCTTGATTCTATCCCTCTAAGTTCTAAATTCTAAATTCAAACTGAACTCATCAAGGAAGAAACAACTACCAAGAAAAAATGAAACCCCAGAGGAAGAGCAATGGCAGTATGTCGCTCAGAGGACAAAAAAACCTGAGAAGACTGTTCTTGTTGGATTGTCCCTGGAGGTGGACAATTGATTTCATATCTTCCCTGTGGGGAAAAAAACATGCAGACATCTGGAGAAGGGTCTTTATTAATTTCTCCAGTGATAGGAAGAAAAGTAACTCAGACTGTCACCAAAAACAGAAGTCCACTGAGTTCCCCACTGAAAAAAGGTGTGTAGTGGTAATTGGCAACTCAATTCTCAGAAGAATAGAATCAGCAATTTGTAGATGAGACAATCTATGTTGTCTCCCAGGTTCAAAGATCAAAGATGTGCCAGAGAGGCTTACCAAAATAATCAAGGCCACCAATTATTATTTTCTCCTCTTCCATGTTGGCGCAAATGATACAAGAGCTTGAAAAAAATACCAAGAGACTATGAGCAGCTAGGCAGGAAGGCAAAAGAGATATGAGCACAGGTAGTGGTGCACAGTTAGGAGCACAGATGGTGTTTTCATCTATACATCTGATGGAAGGTCAACACCCAATGAGGATTTTAGAAGTAACATGCTGGCTGTAGGAATAGTGCTGTCGGGAGAACTTTGGATTTTTGGACCATGGTCCAAATACCTGAAAGAAAGACCGATTCCATAATACAAACACAAAATGTCACAAAGGATTTCACCACCATCCTATCCTAAGATCTGGGACAACAACCATGTTTTTAATAGTTTGCAGAAAGTCAACAGAGGCTGCTGCCACAGATTTTTATGGGGGATCTTATTCCTCAGGTTAGGATCCATCATCAAGAAGAAATGCTTCCTGGGTCTTGTAAGATAACATTTGATCAACAGGACTGAGAACATGTCCATTCTACATGACCTTACCAAACAGGAGAAATATATAAATTAAGCAGTTCTTCAAGTAGCCAGACCAATGCTATAAAGGGGTTTATAGATGATAACAAGAATCTTGAATCATATCCAGAAGCTGCTTGGTATCCAGTGCAGTTCATGAAACAGTGGAGATACATGCATGTACCATGACATATTGCACATGCTACTGGATTCTTGATTATCCATATTGTCTTCAAGGGCATTCCCATATAGAACACATTTCATTTCTGGTAGTACAAATTTTTGAAATAATTTTGTCTCTGAAATGATAGAGTTCAAAATAAAGATGAAAAATAAACTGTACAGGTTGAGCAACAAAAAAGATTTTAGGGAGTTGTAAAACAATATAGTACTTAAAACTATTCAGAGTGAAAAAAACTATTCAGAGTGCAAAAAATATTTTAAAATAATTTTTAAAATAATTACTTGTAACTAGTTTCACTTCACTTAAACATGTAATGATGAATTTAAGGCTGAAAAAATTATTGCTGTGCAATTACTGAACTGAAAGTAATAGTTTCCATTTTTTATGACCAGTGGGAGATTCTAATTAGGCATGGTTTTAAAACATGAGCTCATTCAATCTGTTGTTTTTTTTCACAAAAAAGCACTAGCCAATTAACATGAATGTGATGTAATAAGGACCTGACTACTTTTATGTAATAAGATACACATTATGCTGTAGAATTATTTAAAATCCATTCATGTACATCTCTGGTCTCAAAACTTATAATCACTAAGCAATCCCAAAATCCATAAGGCAGGAGTGTCCAACTTAATTTATTGACCAGTTACTTTTGTCCATTGAATTGTTACACAGAGCCTCACCACAAAAAGCGAATAATTCGGTTTAAAATGTAAAGGGATGTAAAACAAAATAAAACAAGTTAAATGAATTTAGTATAGTTATGGGTTTATGTTTTTTTTATGTTTTTTTTTATTTTTTTAATTTGATTTATATGCCACCCTTCTCCGGAGACTTAGGGCGGCTTACAATGCGTTAAGCAATAGCCTTCATACTTTTGTATATTTATGTTGGTGCAGTGGCCTAGAGGTGAAGCTCTTGCCTCACAATTGGGAGGCTGTGAGTTCGATCTTAGGTAGAGGCAGATATTTCTCTGGGCATGATGAGACTATATCTGCTGAATATATCTCCTCATTGGCGACAGGAAGGGCATCCAGCCAGAAAACACTCAGCTCCATTCAGTTGCCCAGACTGCACCTGCACAAGGGATTATGGAGTCATTAAAAGATGATTATTGTTTGATCAGGTAATTTACATAAACTTAAATACTTAATAAATCTGCAGATCAATCCATGCTCCCTGCTACTAATTTTTGTATATTTTCTTCTTAAACATATAATCCATACATGTGTCATAGTCCCTTTCTGTTTCTGCCTCTCTTTGTCTCTTTCTTTCCCAGCTCTGGATAGGTTAGAAAAATTATCCTCTTACCTTTGAAATATTTATCAATACACTTCTCTAATAATGTTCTCAGTTAGAGATCTAGAGGATATGGTAATGGAAGTTTCTATCTTTCCTTCTATGTCCATCTGTTCCTTCATGCATTATCTTTTATTTTTCATACATTTTTTCCCTCATCTTTCTCTTTTTGAAGGTCTCAACTTCATCTGCATTGAACTTTAGTCTTTTGCTTCTTCTCAACTTATTCTTTCTTTCTTTGTGTAGAGGTAGCCCTTGTTATGACTGTAATGGAACCTGCCCATGACCATTGTAAATTATGATGGTGATAAAAAGAGTTGGATGAATAATCAACCCAACTTTATAATTTTTGTAGCAGTTGTATGTGCCAACACCATGGACATTACCAGCCTTGGTAGTACAGTGGTCTAAAGCACCCTGTTATTAACACAGCTGCCTGCAATTACTGCAGGTTCGAATCTCTCCAAGGCTCAAGGTTGACTCAGCCTTCCATCCTTTCTAAGGTAGGTAAATTGAGGACCCAGTTGTGGGGGCAATAAGCTGACTTTGTATAAATATACAAAAGTATGAAGGCTATTGCTTAACACATTGTAAGCCGCCCTGAGTCTCCGGAGAAGGGCGGCATATAAATCAAATTAAAAAAAAATGGTTGTTAAGAAATCCAGTGCTTTCTATCGCATGGTTTTTGCCAAAAACTGGAAGTAACTGCTGGTTTTTGGCAACACCCATCAACCGGTCACATGACCTTGGGATGCTGCAAACACTTGTACATGTAGCCATGTTGCCGAGAACCTGAAATGTCTGTGGGTTGGTGCAACTATTTGGACTTCAAATCTGGGGGCTATGTCACCTTTTTCAGATAGGTCACAAGTTTGTATGGTCATTAGGAGACTGGTCGTAAGTCTAAAATTATTGTGTATATTGTGTTTCCCTGAAAACAAGACCTACCCCAAAAATTAGCCCTAGCTTATTTTCATGTTAGCTGTGTTGGTCAGGATCCTGCTTGACCTCCCATTTGTTGCAGAGTTGGTCTCCCAATTGATGCCAGAATAGTTAAAATGCCCCCTTACTATGGTGGTGTATTTTTACATACATTTGTTAACTGGGTAGCAAACAGTTCAACTGTTTCTTCTGCTTGGTTGGGTGGTCTGTAAGCATAAAGCTATAGCAGTGTCATTCGTTTTTCCTTTTGTGTTGACCCATACATACTCCAGCAGGCTTTAATCCTTGTTTTGTGCATAGAGAGGAGATGGTCCTTACATATAATGGTCTCTTAATTCTATCTAAGAATTATCTTAGATAATTCTTAACTCTATCTAAAAATTAAGAATTCTTAGTTCTATCTAAGAATTATTCTAACACCACCTAAGGAAGTGGTCTCTTAATACTACCTCTTCTGTATCTCCCATGCATTTTAAGTAACCTGTTCCTACAGTTTTCAACTTTTCTATTTCTCCTGAAATATCCAACTCTCACTTATATAATAAAATATAAATATGCATGCTGTTACATAGTGACATTTTTGTTTCTTTTAGCAAATTCTCATTCCTCATAGTAGAACATCATCTCTAACATTTATCCATCTGTTCTGTTATCTTTTGTAAACATTCTATCAAAACACACAAAATCATTTACTTGCTCTATTTTTTTTTATTTTTTTTTTGCCATTTGCTACTATCTTGTAAGATTTCCTTGATTTTTCCTTTCAGACACAATTACTTTGGTCATGGATTGGTTTTCAGTCCACACCCGTTATTGTATCATATAGTATATCTAACAATCATTATAGATCATTTGAATTCTCTGAGCAGTATAGCTTAATCTGAATGCTAATCTAAATACATATTTTGGTTGTAGCATACTTCTATCATCACCACTAGCATTTTCTGTACATTTATCTATAAATATTTTCATCAACTAAGAAAACTTAACACATCCTCTTACTTACTGTCAGTACTGAACTATATGTTCAGCATTTTGTTTATTCTTTGCATCCATATGTTCATTACATACACTCTTACCTAATTCAGCAGTCTTAAATATTCATGAAGAGATTCCATGAAATCACCAGAATTGGGCAAGTGTGATAGGCAATATAGAAATTTGATAATTAATAAATAAATAAATAAATAAATAATTGAAGCCCATTCACTTTTTCTTATTTCCTATTTTCCTATCAATAAATGGGCAGTAAACATTTTTTAATTCATTAATTTCTTAACACTGCTGAACAACAAGTCTTGTATCAACATCTGTTGCCCAATATAAAATCAATATATTTTACTAATTTTGTCAGTTACCTCTTGTATTTCTGATTATAATTTTGCAGCACTATTAAAACTATGTTTTCAATGTGTTCCATGCAATTTTTATCCTCTTTACTTTTGTTTATTTTCTATTCACTCTGTTGTATTCTAACAATTTAATACATTTTTATACAAGATATATACTTTCTCTTTCTGCAGCCTAGTCTTTCTATTTTCTATTTTCAATTTACTTGATTTAACTCCTTTCCTTTTTCCCATTCTTTCCTCCTCCTTCCCCAAGGTCCACTTGATCCTTCTGCAAAATCCAGGAATGCCAATTTTCTTTTAATTACATGCATAAAGAAAAGAGAGGAAATAGTAATAAAAACATGCACATGTTCATGTATTCTTATGTACTCAACCAGAATCTCTTAATCCAATGTTTCTCAACCTTAACAACTTTAAGATGAGTGGCTAGCTGGGAATTCTGGGAATTGAAGTTCACTCATCTTAAAGTTGGTAAGGTTAGGTTACTACCTTAACCCATGATAAATTTTTGTAATGTCAGTGGGTGGGCATATAAAATTTCAATAAAATAAATAATAAAATAAAATAAAATAAAATAAATAAATAAATAAATAAATAAAATAATATAAAATAAAAAATAAAAAAATAAAATAAAAAATAAAATAAAATAAAATAATAAAAATACCCATTTAAAATTTTAAAAGAGTTGAGGATGGTCATAAAATGGCAGCTATGGTCAGCATAATGAAAACATTTATAGAAGGCAAACCAGTAAGTACGGTCACTCCATACCATTCAGTCAAGCATCCTAAAATATTCTCTCCCACTTCATCCTACCCTTTATTTGGAGTTGTAATTGCCATCCATCAACCATATGAATATTTTTAGGCTTAGAGGTATTGCTGGAAATACAAATTAAATTAAATTTAAATTGTTAGTTTCTTTTGCATTTTTTATGGTCCATAATCTTTCTTTCCCATGCCTTAATTCTTTTGAGTATTAACAGTGCTTGGTGATTTTTTGTGCATATAGTTTTGTTTTGAAGAAATGTATGGATGTAAATACAGGTAGTTCTCGACTTACAACAGTTCATTTAGTGACTATTCAAGGTTACAATGGCACTGAAATATGTGACTTAGGACACAGCTTTTTGCAGCATCCCCATGATCATGTGATCAAAATTCAGATGCTTGGCAACGGGTTAATATTTATGACCGTTGGTGTGTCCCAAAATCATGTGATTACTTTTGGCAAACTTCTGGTGAACAAAGTCAATGGAGAAGCCAGATTTATTTAACGACTGGCTTACTAACTTATCAGCTGCAGTGATTCACTTAATAACTGTGGGGTTATGGGGCGAAACTCACTGAACAAATGTTTCACTTAACAACAGCAATTTTGGGCTCAATTGTGGTCATATAAGTCAAGGACTACCTCTATTGCCGCCAAGAGTATTACCTTTGCTCACTTACCTCAGTGCTATGCTTTGGTGTGAGGTAGAAATATGTGGCATTTTTAGTTCATATCAGCAAACTTAATCTTTGTAAAACTCATGACTATATATTACATCTGACCAAAGCACTCAGAAGAGTATTTAACAAAGGAGATTCATGGGAGCAAAGTCTTTTTTGAAATATTGAGGGCACCTACTGTATTTTATTTATTTATTGGTTCGATTTATATGCTGCCCTTCTCTGGAGACTCAGGGCGGCTTACAATGTGTTAAGCAATAGCCTTCATACTTTTGTATATACCTGCTTAGTAGAGCTTTCGGCCCCCCCCAAGCGGTGTTCTTTTTTTATACAAAGTCAGCTTATTGCCCCCACAAATCACGTCCTCATTTTACTTACCTCGAAAGGATGGAAGGCTGAGTCAACCTTGAACTTGGTGAGATTTGAACTTGCAGTAATTGCAGGCAGCTGGTGTTACTTAACAGCACTTTAGTCTGCTGTGCCACCAAGGCTCATTTTTCAGAGTATAAGATACACCTTTCCCCCCCAAAAAAGAGGGTGAAAATCTGGGTGCGTTTTATACTCCGAATGTAGCCCTGCCCAGCTTCTCAAATGGAGGTTTCAGAGGCTGAAAAAAGCATCAGAAATGAAGCTTCAGAAAAGAAGCCCCCAAACAGAGCTTCAGAAAAAAACACTCCAAACAGAGCTTCAGAAAAGAACCCCCAAACAGAGCTACAGAGGCTTTTTTTCTGAAACTCTGTTTTGGAGGCTTTTAGGGGCAGAAAAGACAGTTTTTTTCTGAAACAGAGATTCAGAAGTTTTAGAGGCAGAAAAAAAAAAGCCAAAAAAAAAAAAAAAAAAAAAAGCAAGGCACAGAGCTCACAACCAAGAATCTGTTTCTAAAATTCAGCTCTGGGAACAGCTGATTGGGGGTATTCTGGGGGTTGATCCACCTGCCAGTCAGCTTTTTTCTTATTTTCCTCCCCAAAAACGAAGGTGTGTCTTATACTCCGATGCATTTTATACTCCGAAAAATACAATATATCTGGCAAAGGATCGGACAGCTCTTTGAAAAATGTTTGAGGACATCTCTATAAGTATATAACTTTGTCTTTTTCACTGTACACACCATGTGAATGATTAGATAAAGGAAAAATACAGTCTACCTGATTTATGTTTAAGTTACTTGCAGCTTTGTATGTTGAAATTTTCCTTCTGACAGATCAACAATTTCATATTTCATGTTGAATGCAATTTCACATATAATTGCTGAATCTAGACTTTCAGCCAGTATGCTTTTAAAAAGAATGTTAGTCTATATTAATTTATACCTAGGTATATAGCTATTAATTATTTGGAATACTATAGAAACATGTATGTGAGGCTTAAGCAATTTATTTCAGTGAAGTTTCTGGGTAGGAGCTGCTCTCTGTGTCTAAACTGAGATAACAATAGAAATCCTTGCAGCAGCATGCATCATTTTCTTCAAGCAATTTTCTGCATATTTTTGGGAAATATCTGTATCCTTATTTTATGAGGAATGGATATATTCCAAATTAATTGGTCTATTTTTCTCTCCAGAATAGCATCTGTGTGAAGAAAGAAATCTTTTCACAGTTAATAATAGATAGCAGTTATCAGAATGATTTTAAATTTTAAATTGTAATGTTCATGCATATTTAGCTGAACATTGATTACTAAATGATTGCTTAAATATGTGCACAGTGCCTCCAGATTATTTCACTGTAGCCTTCAGTTCTGGGTGTTACTTGCCAAAGTCTAGGAATATCAGAATTGTAATTATTTCTACAATTCTTTAGGCAACTTCATAAATATTTACAATTTGAAATATTAGTTATTGTATCATAGTTCAAAATAATGCAAAAAAGAATAATTCAAATGATAAGGAGATTGGGTTGATAGTTGAGGGACCACCTTTCCTATTGTTTCCGCTCTCAGTCAAAAAGACATATTTTGTGTCTCTTCTATGAAACAGCGTCATCTTTTTGAAGCCCAGAAGTGTTGCTTCTCAATGGCAGCATCTGCTCTGTGGAACAGCATCTACCAAAAAATCAGGAATGCTTTGACTCTGTTAGACTTTTGCAAGATGCTGAAGACCTGACTTCAGATATTTAGGTCAGGAGATTAGGTGAACTCTACTGCTGTTCAGGTGTTCCTCTATGAACGAGGTTTTCATTTTATCCTTAGGAACTAGGGATTATATTGTTTTTGTGTTTTAATCCCAGTATGCTGTCCAGGGTTCATTAGGATGGCTATATAAATCAATAAATTATAAATTATACAGGTGAAGGCCACTAAAATTAATAGCACTTACATTAACAGTATGTTGCTTTGTACCAGTGGTGAAATCCAAATTTTTTTACTACCGGTTCTGTGGCCGTGGCTGGGTGGGCATGGTGTGGCTTGGTGGGTGTGGCAGGGGAAGGATACTGCAAAATCTCCATTCCCTCCTCACTCCTGGTGGAAGGATATTGTAAAATCTCCATTCCCACCCACTCTGGGGCCAGCCAGAAGTGGTATTTGCCAGTTCTCCGAACTGCTCAAAATTTCCACTACCGGTTCTCCAGAACCTGTCAGAACCCGCTGGATTTCACCCCTGCTTTGTACTCAGTTTTGTTTTTGTTTATCCTGGGCAATGAAATGAAATTTGAAACTTATTATATATTAGAATGTGCAGAAATGAATAGGTTAACACTTGAAATTAAAGAAAAAAAATCTGATTATTATAACATATGGGAATTATTTTATCAATGGTTAGAGAATAAATATGAAAAAAACAGATGAGTGAAATAGAGAAAATGTTTTAACAAAGCTAAATAAGTTAAGAAGAGGATTGTTATAGTATTAGGTATGGTATATATTAGTATTAGTATTAAATTAAGAACAGATAAAATAATAAATATGGCTGTAAATCATAATTGCTATTGTATAAAATATTTGCACAAAATATTTGTACTCAGATGGCACACAGTTTAATGGAAGATGATGTTCGAATAAAAATAAAATAATTTTTTTTAAAAAAAGAAACTTAGTTTGTAAACAATAAGCTTTGAAAGCAGTACGTAGAGTGACGATCTGCAAGCACTTTAATCAAGTACTTGTAGATGGATTGCTATTTGGCATTGAAAGTTTTCCAGTCATACCATTTAATATTTTTTACAAGATAATTTGTGTAAGCAACTGTCAGAATAGTTGGTAATGATATAAAATGAAAGACAAAGTTTGGAAACTATTGAAATATAACTGCTGAATAAAAAATCTCCGCAATTTCAGATACTTTTTTTCCATCTGGTTTATGGACTAGCTGTTTATTCTTTTGATTTTTTTCATTAGCAAAGATGTGTTTCCTGCAATTAGTATGTCCATATGATAATTGTATCTTTCCTTTGTGTTTTTTTGCTGCGCACCATGTGCAGGAAGTTGAGGTTTGTATATCTTTTATGCATTTCTGTCTTTCTCCATTCATGCGTTTGCACTCGTTTTCCCATTCTAAGCACATTTGCTTTCTTTTTTCTGCTGCAGGATGATTATTTTCGTACATGGAGTCCGCTTACATCCTTTGATCAAGGTAAGAAATGATCTTTATACAAATAAAAAGGGTGCTTTTAATGTTCTATATATTTATAATGGTGAGCAGTAAAGTGAAAGCTGCTGTTTAAGTTATCTTTTTAGGTATTCTCCTTGAATCTACTTTTTACAAAGTGAATTTAAAGCAAGTATAAGTTTTATATTATTATTAAGTGTCTTACACTTAATAATAATATAAAAGTGCATTATCTTAAGTGTAAGACATTAATTAACAAAAAAGTGAAGAAAGTGATAGATTGTTAAATTAGATTAATTTTCCTTCTTGGGAGAATTATTTCCTAATAGATTAGTTTATATGTTTCCATATACCATATGTTAAATGATAATCACTCCATGTTTATTTTTATTGATAACTATTATCAGTGAAACTGTCACAGTAAATGGTTTTTAAGATATAAAGTCATCATTCAACTTGTATCACAATAAAACTTGCCATTTCCCCAACTCCTTTGTGAAAACTTGAATATCACATGAGATCAGGAGCCAAAAATTGTTGGATAATGTTTTATATTTCCAGTAGCAGTTGTATAAAATTATGTCTCAGGACACGGATGAGATGATTCTTAAAAATGTGGTTCACCCACTTTTATTTCCTTTTCAAATGTGATCCAGATCTCTTTTTTATTGTTACTATCCCCAGAACTGATATCAGAAAGAACAGTTAATATGGGTTCTTCATATACGGCTAAGGATATTAGCAGGTTGGAGTGCATTTGTGATTTATTAATTGCAATTGCAATATAGAGGGATAGAGATTAATCATTACATTCCAGAGCCTGATTAACCTTATTTTTCAACTGCTAATGCACACGAACAGACAAACAGATATAGTTTGGCAACTCATTCCTCTAAACTGCTATTGATATTAAGTTGAAGAGCACTACTACAAAACAGCCAACTTTAGTCCTATTTGCACAGTATCTATGACTGCCTTCTGTGACCCCCCCTCCCCATTCATGTTTGATTACTACTATAATAACATTTCTAGTTTCCAGTTTATATGGAATGAGGTGTGGTCCAAAAAACCTGGAGGTCTTCAGGTTTGGAGGGCTGTTTATCTCCTCCCAGTAATTAATCATTCAAACAAAACGGGGATCTGGAAATCCAAAAGAGAATAGATGCGAAGTAGAAGTGGAACTATGAAGCTAGCAAAATTAACAGTAAAAGATAGTTGTACTGTCCCTTAAATTTGGTCCCTTACTAAGTGGTAATAGAAGAAAGCATAGCTATCTTGTCTAAAAAGGAATTGGATATGAAGTATATATTTGAATTCTGATTTTAGTTTTGAATTTTGTTGGATAAATAACAAAGTATATAACAGTTTACATTCTGTAACCAATTAAATCAGATTTCACTGGGAAATATTTAACTTTTGAAAGACAGCTATTATGAATTGAAATACCAATAATTAATATTACAAAAATGTGTACCGTGTTTCCCCAAAAATATGACCCACCCTGAAAAGAAGCCCTATCATGTTTTTGAATACATGTGCTAAAATTAAGCCCTATCTCCAAAATTAGCCCTAATTAAGATCTCGTCCAACCTCGGGTGCAGGTGATAGGACGAGGAACATGGGGAAAAATTAAGCTAGGGTGGGGATACGGTGGTGAAGCTGCCCTACTTACCAGGCCTTGCACACTCCCAACACCTGCTTTGTTTTGCAGACGCACTTCTGCGGCTGCTTGCTACTGCTTGTGTGTGTCACCCCCAGCCTCCAGTTTGCCATCAGAAGCCTTCCAGAAAGCCCACTGCAACCAAGAAACGAGGTCCGGATTGACGAGCATGTCAGGGAAATACTTTAAGACCTGACCAGCTGCTATAATGATATAAGGCAGCGAATGAGTCAACAAGGTTTTTGGGCTGATATGACTTTAAGAGACTGTATATATAAGAGAGGCCCTGTAAGGGCGTCTCTTTCTCCGTGTGTGCTTCTGTGCTATAGTTGATTGATTGCCTGACTTTGCCTAGTATGTGTATGTATACATTCCTTGTAGATAAACCACTATATGAAAGACAAACCTCTGTTTATTGTATTTTGCTCCTGGGTTGTCTCAAAATTGCCACCCTGTGCGCACTCTGACAGCACACATTGCCCCCGGCCTCCGTTTCACCATCAGTCTTCCGGAAAGCCCTCTGAAGCCGATAACAGATTGATCCAGAGCTCTGTTATCAGCTGCAGAGGGCTTTCCGGAAGGTTCTGATAGAGAAATGGAAGACAGAGGGCACCATGTGTGGCAATCTGTTTCTCAGGTGTAGAGAGCTTTCCATAAGGCTCTGATGGTAGAATGGAGGCTAAGGACCACACGTGTGAGTGGTGGCAAGTGGCCACAGAAATGGGGCAGCAGCGTGGAGCTGTCGGTGCCACCGTGAGGTGAGTCAGTAATTAGACCCCCAAAAAGAAGCCCTAGTCGTTTTTACAGGGATCAAAAGAAAATAAGACTGGGTCTTCATTTTGGGGAAACACGGTAATAACTTTCTTTGATGCTAAATGTCACATTATTATAATAGAATACTAATGAATTTACTTAGTTAAAAATGTCATTTGAAAAAAGCCAGTACTGGATATAGTATAGTAATAGTATCTTTCTTTATGTTACAATGTTTTATGATGAATGAATACATAACCCTGTCAATTAGGAATGCTACTTTTCATGCTTACTCACAATCAGCCTACATTGTATATAGCTTTTAACAAACATAATGTGTAGATTTTGCTGGATGATGGAGATAAAAATCTGGATCACATTTGGATAGTCTATTTTCAGAAAAGAACATCCACCATTGTATGCTTTGATCCTATAGTTTTAGATGCATTCTGAAATTTGCATAGTAGTTACTAAACAATTACATTACATTCTATTATCTCAATATTCCATCTTAATAGCTGGACTTAATGCAGTCTCCAAGGTTCAGCAGTTTTCCATTCTCTTTTATTTGACACCTAGTTTGATGAAGAGCTTAAGTGAATTTAAAAAAACAGCAATCAGTTCTATTTTGATTTCCTTTTTTCTGGCATAATAAAATAAATTCTCTAATAGGAATTTTGGAGTTTTTCTGATTAGAAATAAAACAGTCCTTGGTTTTCGACTTCTTTAATACTTATACTACAGCACATGCATTTGTTGAGGAGAATAAATACATGTAGATAATAGATATAACATACACTTAAATTTTTAAGACCTAATGATTTGGGTATTTTTACTACCATTCCTTCTTATTGTATTTACTGATTTCTCTCTAGAAAGTTCCTGCAATAAATAGAAAATAAAACCCATCTCTAGATTGTTAGAGAAAAACTTAGTGTAGAAATTTTTACAGGTATTTTAAGTTTATATGCTTTGATGCTATGCTTTAAAGGACAGTAATTTCAAAATTCATATAGCTAAATTATGCTTAATAAATATGTGTAATATTAACTTAGTGAATACTTACTAGGACAAGTTGGAAGACATTGGGTGGATTATATGGAAGATGGATGGAACATTTATTATGTATTAGTACATATTTGTCCTGTTTTCTGTTCATTAGACTGGTGGCTTGGTGTTTGGGCTGACCTGGTCAACTTGCATTTGTTAAAAATTTTCCATTACTATAGAAAGATTTCTAATAAGAAAGCAAATAGTCTGGGACTTAACTCTTAAATAACTGAACACTTGAATATGAGCGAGAAGTGTGCTGCAGCTGCCCAAAAAGATGTTGAGACTTTAAAAAGAGTTTAGGGAAGAATAACAAAGATGAATGGGGGACTGGAGGCTAAAACATACAAAGAACAATTGCAGGAATTGGGCATGTCTAGTTTGATGAAAAAGGACTAGGGATGATATGATAGCAGTGTTCCAATATTGTAAGAGGGTGCCACAAAGAGGAGGGGGTGAATTTATTCTCCAAAGCACCTGAAGGCAAGGCAAGAAGCTATAGATAAAAACTAACCAAGGAGAGAAGCAACTTAGAACTATGGAGAAATTTCCTGACAGTGAGAACAATTAATCAGTGGAATGACTTGCCTTCAGAAGCTGTGGGTGCTCCAACACTGGAGGCTTCTAAGAAGAGACTGAACAACCATTGTCTGAAATGGTATAGGGTGTCCTGCTTGAACAGGGGTTGTATTAGAGGTAACAGTAACAGAGTTGGAAGGGACCTGCTCATGCAGGAGACCCATACTAGGGATTCGAGCCGCTGACCTTTCTGATTGACAAGCTCAATGTCTTAGCCACTGAGGGCACGATATTGTCACGGGAGTGGGGGGAGGTGCCCGCGAAGGCTTGCAGAATTTGTTCTCAGCCAATGTCCCAAATCTGCTTTTTCAAAAGGCAACTGGACTTGGTTTTTTCCTTAAAAAAAAAAAAGCTCATTTGATTTCTCAAAGTTCTATCTTGGACAAAAGCAGAGGAATATATACAGAAATTTGCTATTTGCCTCACCTTGTAATATTACTTCATTTAGCTGATTTGCTCCCTAAGCTAAACTAACACAGGAAATCTTATTTTAGCTTCTGAAGAACAACTTTGAATCATTCTGGACAAGAACTCATGGAACTATTAGGGAGTCCAAGTCTTTTTAGGAACAAAATGGTTCCTCGATCCATTATTCTGAATACAAGCCCTACCAGTAGTGGTTTTCACTTACCTTCGCTACCGGTTTGGAACTGTGAGCGTGTGGCGAATCTGTGATGATGTCTGGTGAGGTGGGTGGATTCTCTTGCCGCCACTGCTACTGGTTCGCCCGAATTGGGCCGAACCGGTAGTAACCCACCACTGAGCCCTACCAATTTGAATCTCCTAAGGAGCTCCACCCCAATCCCATAAAAACCCCCACCTGTGACATTGTTGGTAACACTGAAGTCTTTTATAAGACTTCAGTAGAGTAGCATATGCAGTGCACATTTTTACAGAACTCCTTTTGTAGTAGATACTTGTTATGCAAATGGAAACTGCCAAGGAACATAATATAAAATATTCACCTCTTAAAGTAATGGCTAATATTTAAAGTAGTGGGAAAAAACCACCTCTGACAGTTATCGCCACAGTTAATTAAACTGATAAAAATAGCCCCGATCATTATTTTTCTAAACGCTTTATGGGATAAAGAATTTTCTACGTTTGAACTCGGGGCAAGCCACATCAATAATAAGGCTCTTCAACATGCAAGACACTGATCTCAGTGTTGCAATATATTCATTTAAACAGTACAAATTCAACAAAACACTAAATATAATGCTGGTACCCAAGATTACATTGAGGTGCTGTGTTCTACTATATTTCAGGGAGCACCAAAATTGACTGGCACTCCATTTCTGCAATTGTATGATGGCAATCCATCCCATAGTTTCAACCTTTTAGAAATTAACAAGTATACAGCCAGGTGAGAAGTTTGGGTAGAATGTTGAGTAGGCAGGCCTGGACTTTGCTCAGTTTGAAGCCCACAGGCATTGAGATTAATAACCGAACTGAGTTTGATTTACACACTTGCTCTATATTTATAGAATAAACCACAAAATAAATTCTGAGATTTCACTTTAATTTGATTTTAATGTAGCGTTTTAATTAATTCGTAATCAGATGTTAATGTTGTGTATAATGAATATTACCAATGCAATCAACTCTACATATATAACTGATACGTATATGCAAATATGCATGTTTATCTTTATGTATAACTAAATAGGCCAATACTATTATGAAGCCAGATATCAATGTTAGTTTGTGCTGATTAACAAAAAGTAACAAAAACCCCACATTTGGCTGATAATTGAAGTGGTTTTTTTTTCTTGTAACATAGACACACATGCAGAATACTGCTTGTTATTATTTAAAATTTCAATTAGTGCATTAGTAGTGCATAACACTACTATACAATTTAGTAAAATGTCCTTAGATTTAACTAATACATTACATGTATTATAATTTTGAAGTTTGAACAATTTTAAATGTAAATGTATAAAAAAGCTAAATTAAACTAAATTTCTCCAGTATGGAATATTTCCAAATTTTTGTGTTGCCTGTCAATTTTCTAGCATTCAAGGATGAAGGTAGTCCTTGCCTTATGGCCATTCGTTTAGCAACCTTTCAAAAAGAAAAATCACATTGACAAAAGTAAGTCTATGTCTGGTTCTTACGATCATAGGTTAAAACTTCGGGGAACTTGGCAACTAGCATGTATTGATGATAGTTGCAGAGTCCTCATTGTCATTTGTGTCCTTCCCAGCCAGCTTCTGACAAGCCAGCTCAATGAGGAAAGCTGAATTTACTTAACAACTACATCTTAATCTTTCCAAGTTTCATTCTTTTTATTGTTGGCAATGTGTGCAAATCAATGTATGCTCATAATGAGCAATTTCCATTATGAGCAATGTATGCAAATCATAACATAAAATCATAACATGCATTTTGTTAGCAATTGAGCATATTCAATATTTTTCTGTAGTTACTACTACTGAATATTTTTTACAGGAATATCTACTACATTGAAAAGATTTAATATCATTATGGCTATTAAAATGTACACCTGCATAAAACTTTCCATGAATACTAAATAGTTTGCACATAACTTTCTATATATAATTAATTGTTTAAACTCTGAGATTCATAATATTTATCCAGATAAACTAGTATGCTATTTGTAAATCTTAAGATAAAAAGCACATGAATATATAAGCTATAGATCAGTGGGATTCAACCAGTTTGCACCACTTCGGGAAAACCGGTTGTTAACTTTCTGAGCAGTTTGGCAAACTGGTTGTTGGAAGAAATCATTAGGGCAGAGAACCGGTTGTTAAATTACTTAAATCCCATCACTGCTATAGATATACATTTTCTTTCAAAACAACCATCACCATACTGCATGGTGGCATAGTGGTTAGAATGCAGGTTTGCAGGCTAATTCTGCCTACAGCCAGGAGTTCAATCCTGACTGGCTCAAGGTTGACTCAGCCTTCCATCTTTCCAAGGTCTATAAAATGAGAACTCAGAACCCACAATATGCTGATATTTGTAAACGGGTCAGAGAGTGCTGAAAAGCACTATGGAGTGGTATATAAGTCTAAGTGCTATTAAGTATATATTATTTGATCTGTGAAGTAGCTTATTAACAAAGAGAATTTCAAGTTGGACATAAGAAACTACATTGTGAGAAATTTCTTTTCTTTTTAATTTTGAACAACTGAAACAAATTGGATATAATATTTAAAATGGTCCAAAATTTGCTCTGATGCTAAACTGTAATAATGTATAACATGGGATAACTCTCTTTTTTGGGGGCAGGGGTAGGATTGTGTTCTGTTGGCATCCTGTTGTGTATTTTATTTGTATATAAAGTATGTTTAGGGTCTTTCCCAACATAAGAAGATCTAATGATACATTTGCATCTCAGATACTATATATGTGAATTTTATCGGACACTGGACTCTTAGCCTATATTAATTATTACCTACAATACAATATCTGCCAAATTCAGAAATCAGAAAAGATAAAAAAATTGTCCATTCCATAAACTGACCTAAATAAATTTGAAGCCTTTAATGCTTTTGTTAATGCTTGTATTTTCCTTGGTAGATCTCTGGATGAAGAATGATTTATGACAATAGACATTTCATAAAATTTAAACAGGAAGTAGTGTAATAAGAGCTGTACACTTTGGATGGTTAATTCATTAAATTGCCAAGAGTGATTGGAGCTATTATATCAGCACCATTTGCATTTTATGTTAACTGTAGAATGCTAGCAATGTGAATATAAGTACATGTATTCCCTGTTTTATGTCCCCACTTTATTGCTGTCTTAGAAATGCCTCACTTAATTTAATTATTTATTAATCAAATTAAATAGCCACTCACCTCACTATGGTGACTCAGGATAACAGCATTTAAAATCCGGATGCAACCAATCAGTGCACATATCAACAATCATTGAAGCCTGATATTTGGTAACTATCCAAAAACAAATCTTGAGGTCCCTGTTTAATTATTTTATAACAATTAAATAAACATGTAACAAATAGGTTGCATCAGCGGTGAAATCCACTTACCTTTGCTACCGGTTTGGAAATGGGAGCGCGCGGGAGCATGTGCGTGCTATGCGCGCACATGCCTCTTCTGTGCATGGACAGAACCTTCTGCGCATGCGCAGATGGTAAAAATGGGATGTAGTGACGTCCCGGCGGATGGGCGGAGCCTCCCGCTGCCAGTGCTACCGGTTTGCCAAACCGATAGAATCAGGGGGGATTTCACCGCTAGGTTGCATATGCAACCTATGAAATTAATTATCACAAGACGTGATGACTACTAATTTGGATGGCTTTAAAAGCAGATTGGATAAATCATAAACTATTTTATCAAGGACTAAAGAATAAATGTTCTTCTGTATTGTAGGTGGTATTCCTTCAAATACCAATTGTAGGAGAACAATTGGTGGGTGGAAACAGCTAATGAGCATCTATTTGGCTCTATGGAATAACTACCAGACCTGGATAACCATGGCATTTCAAAGGAAATACAGAAAGTGTTGCTGTTTTTACAGCTACCTTTGTAAGTCTTATTAGTGGGTACATAAACTATCATTAAGTCATTTAGCTCTTTGAAGAAAAGATGTACCAAGGCTTATGACTTTTCAAAAAACTAACAAAACATGGTTTGTAACCTGAGGATCAACTTGTCAGAAGTTTAGATTTTATTCTTAATTAGGTTTTTAGTCTGTATCAATCTTCCCCATTTTAGTACCCTCCTTATATTTTCACAAGGCTTGGCTTGATGAAGTCAGAATACAGAGCTGAATCGGATATTGGGAAATGCAACCTGTTTTCTATAAGCATGTAAAGTGGGAATATTTATTTTGCAAATTACTTAACTGGTCTTTTGAATCCAAGGCAAACAGGCAAAGTATTTGTATTCAGGAAACCTCATGAAATGCAAAACATTTGAAAGAAACGCTTTGCAATGGTTATACTGCAGTTTGCATAAAAACAATACATTTTCATATCATAAAATTACCTGTCCTGGCTGCTTTTGAAAACTACTTCTGGTGGTCTATACATCATTGTGCATGCACAACTGTTTCACTTAATGAGCTCTACTCTTGTTTCCTGAATACGGGCATTCAATAAATACAAATATTTCTGAATATATTTAAGGGAATATACTCAATAGCTAGTCTTGAATTTTAATGAGTATCTAAGAGCTTGCTTACATAGCCTTATGTTCTTGAATTCATGTTCTTTCTTCATTCATTTTTTGGAATTTGTATTAGGTACAACTTAATACTCTTAAACAGTTTTAAAGGGAAATATATTCCTATGAGGAATATATTACAATAATTTAATTTTTGTTATATTCAACAGTAAGATCGAAAGGCAAAGAAGTTTTTCTTTGTTTAGGTACCATGTACTGTGTTCACTTTTGTTCATCACCTTAACAACAAGAATGATCAGAGCACTAAAAACTAAGCCTGTGAAGAGAAAGAACTGGTTATGTTTAACCTTGAGAAGATTAAAGGGGAAGACATAACATGATTAATGTTACATGAATGATAGTTTAATTTATTTATATCTAATTTGTATATTATATTTTACTTTCCTTCCAAAAGATAAAGGTGGTAGGTATAGTTATTTTTCCTGATTTGGTGGTAGTAATAGTTATCTTTCCTAATTTTATTTTCAAACATCAGCCCTTTGGGGAATGTTAACCCAAAACATAGCATTATTGAACTGTAGTATCAAACTTTAGGTTTAGAATTAAATCTGTACCTTCGCAAGTAGATTTAAATCTGGACCTCCTCAGTTGAAATTGAATCTTTATCCTTTAACAGATAAACTAGGGTTTGGATGTGGTGTATGTAAGGCAGATTTTCTATAAATAGACAGCCATTCCCGTATTTTACTATTATTTACTATTCCCATATTTTACTAGACTATTCTATTACACTATAGACTTTTGTCTCTTAGCTAGACAGCTGCTGGTGTGCAACAATTTAAAACAGGTTTATTAGATTGCCTTATGCCTAAGTCAACAATGATCTAGGATTTGTCAATATAGCTTGTATAAAAATGTTTTCATTTCTTTTTATGTATAATTAGGCAGACTTATATTTGGGTATGAAACCCAGAATTTCTGAATACATAAATGATATCATAGGCATCTACTGGTGATGGCTGCGGCTCTGATGATGGCAGTCATGGTGAAGTGACATGTATATGAGGCCTTAACTCTATCAATCTTCAAACCAGTTTTATAAATAATGTTTCAAGGCTCCATGGGTCAAGAGGCATTCTTGCAAAATAATAAAAAAAAGTGGATGGCTGCAAGCGAGGTCTTTATTTTGATACATAATCAATAAACTAGCAGATATCCTGATGATTTAGGAAGTGGCTTTGGAAACAGCAGATTTTCTTTTAATGATGGGTGTGTTTGTTTATTTTGTATAAACTCTGTGAATACTTTTAGGAATGATGTATAATGCCGTTTTGCTGAATAGCAGCAGTTTGTCTTCTAAGTACCCGTGTTTTCCTGAAAATAAGACCCAGTCTTATTTTCTTTTGGACTCTGAAATAAGTACTAGGGCTTATTTCTGGGGATGCCTTATTTCTTTTGAGTGCCGCCGCCATGAGGTGGGGGAGGGTGGAGTGCCCTATGTGCCCCGCACCGGCTTACCTCAGGGCCCCTGCAGCAAGGCCATGCACGCCCCAACACCTGCCTTGCCTCATGGCTGCAGCAGCAGCATGTCGCTTGGTCTACTCCATTGCAGCCATGAGCAAGAAGAAGAAGTGTGCCAGGAGCCAGGTGGGGTCTTGCTGGACAGGGCTGTAAGAGCAGCTGCCACGAGGTGAGGCAGGTATTGGGCGTGGAAGGCCTGGCTGTGGGAGCCCTGTGGTAAGCTGGTTCGGGAAGTGTGGAGTATCTCCATTCCCTGCCTCACCTCACTTCGTGTCGTTGGTGTCAGTGGGATGGGTGGGAGGCTGGCTGTGCAGGCGCTTAAGTAGGGTTTATTTTGCGGGTAGGGATTATATTGGGTGCACACACAGAAAATATGCTAGGGTTTATTTTTGGGTTAGGTCTTATTTTTGAGGAAACACTATAATTAGTACTTTGTTTTGTTTTGGAGGAAAAAATGGGATTTGGCATATGGATTTCAGACATTCACCTGTGCTGCAAAGTCTGTTTCTTGGCCTGGTTATTATTTTTTAAATTATTATACATTTTCCTTTATTATACATCACTTTTCTATTTTTGCAATGACAGTGTACTGTCTGTATCAAGTCTCTTTTAAGTATAGATAGTATTATACATCCTGATTGTAACCATTGTTCTCATAATTGGCCAAGTGATTTTTGAGTTTGCTTTCTGTGAGAGGATTTGATTCAGAAAGCAAAGTTTCTCTAAGTTTAAAACAGCTTCCTACAAGTTAGTTTCTGTAAGCTTTATTACAGGAGGGAGGGGGGGAGGATTCATATTTGGCAAGTAGGAAAGGACATTTTAATACTTTTAAACTGAAAATCCAGGTGAAGAAGATGCAGCTGCTACTACAATTTTAATTTTTGTTCTACACTGACTCTAAAGCCTATTGTAAGCTTGCTGGTGCAAATGCAATGACAGTTACTGCAGCTGCTTTGCTTCCATTTGGTTTTTCAGTGCTGGAGTTGAAATTGTGAAAAAAAAATATGTAAATGTATCAATGTTGATCTATCTAAATTCAGATTATTTTAGTTCGTAAATGTAAGAACATGAAAAATATATTAAAATACTTATTTTAACATAACAAAAGAGTAGCGTGGATGTTTCTTTTTTACTTTTGCAAATGTGCAGATGATGCTTAATTAATAATTTATGAATACTTCCCTTATTATTATGAAAATGAATATATTAATGCTAACATATCCAGAATATTTTGGCTAGAATTGGACATTGACAATTTCCACTGCAAAATGAGTAATATTTATACTTATACTTAAAGATTAAATTGGGAACATTGGCTCCTACTTCTAACTGTGAAGAAATAAATATAATACTTATAACAGCAATACTAGTTAAAATACTTTCCCCATTAGGAAATGATAACTGCTAAGCATTACATACCTTAAAATTGTTGTTTAATAAGAAAATTGATCCATTAAACGTTTAAACTTCTTTAAGTTGAAAATTAACACAAGTGAAATCCATATTTTGCATAATATCATAAAACTGAATATTGATTTAATATGGTTGGAGCAGAGTGGTGTGAGTGGTCTTCTTACTGAGTTACTTCATTGTGCAATTATTTTACATTTTTATTTTGAGATGATAAAATGTTTGCCCGCTGATGTATGGTAATCACAGTTAATCAAAATTCTGTCCTTTCATATCAATTTAATTAATTTTTCATTAACAATTTGTCATATGATTGTTGTGTTCATTATTTAAAGCCATATCCTTCTGAATTTCTGTATGAAGAAAGATCAGCAGGATTCAAAGCATTGCCAGAACGTTCAGTGTGGAAATGTTAATAAAACATTTATTTAGTATATAACTGATCACATTGTTTACCATGTTGGCATTAATCCATTAATTGGCCCTAAGTGTATCTTTTTGCAAAATTGCAACTTTTACTACAGTGCGCATGCCAACATCAATACACATGTATGTACATATAAGAATCAATGATGTAAATAAAGTATTTTCCTAAAGAAAGGCTACACTGAATTTAAGACAGCCATTGTGTCAAAGAAGAGCAGATAAAAATAAATTAGAAATTTTAGTATGTATGTATGTATGTATAACATTTATTGGCCATTCATCTTTCTACAGGGTAACTTTGAGAGGCTTAAAGTCATAAAAATATATCTATACATATACATTAAAATCACAAATAAATTAAAACCAAGCATTTAAATCTAATGACACGTGGAGAGTGCAGGGCAGAGTGGAGGCAGGTGAGATTTGTTATTGAATCAACCAACTTCATTGCACTGTTCCCCATTGGAATCCTAAGCCAACTGCCAGAGCCAAGTCTATAACGAAAGGATAGGAGGGTTGGGGCCAACCTCACATTAGGGGCAAAAAAGCCCCTCCCCCTAGCCAGCCAGAATAATTGGGTTGATCGGATCCACAGCATGCCTCCTCTACAGGCATGAATGAAACAGGTGAATTCCAGTAGGTTGAAATGGTCCCTCAAGGATAGGGTGGATAAAAATCAATCTTTTTTAAAAAAAATAAAAAAAAAATCAGATTTTTAAAATTTTTATCAAATTTATTTTAATAAAATGCTTTTGGAGTAAAAATCTATCTAAAGATAGTTGTCAGCTTTGGAAGTCATATTAGGCCGTAAGCTTCCAGGCTGCCACCTTCTCACGTGTGGGAAAGTAGGAGGGGGGATTTAGTAGAGGGGTTGCCTTTAGACATAATAGCATTCTTCCTGTTGGTCAAGGTCAGGGTGATCCTGCATCTGGAGAAGGAGTGGTCAGAGTGATGTCTCGAGATGGGATGGCGGTTGATTGGAGCATGTGATCGACTGAGGAGTGAGGGGATGGTTTTGGGGGTTTTGATTTACTGAGGGAAAACCCGGATCTCTCAGATTTGGATTTTCCTAGATATGCCAGTTTACCTATTCTAGTAAATAGAACATTGAAAAATGCTTGCTTCAGAGTCTTTCCTTGGAGTTGGGTATTTTTCTGGAACGCTGACAATAATTTTCTATTTAAGATACATTAATAATTTATTCAGCATGAAATGAAGCTTACTTATGTAGCACGAGGCTGTATATTCTGAAATGTTTACATTAATGATAAACTCATTCAATGAATCCAAGCCCTGCAAGCTAAATGGGAAACCTTCATTTTGTTTGCAAATAATAATATTAAAGATTCTAACTACCAGCAAGAATGTGTCCTTACATTTAAAGAGCACCTGTCATTTCAGATCCATCAAGGCAGTCCTTGTTAGTGGGCATCCACTCACCTGCTGCCAGCCGGGTCTCTTCCTTTGTTGTGTCATTGCCACATCACCAGCCGTCCCATTAAAGTGAATGGGACTGTCGGTGAGTCAACAGCGGGCCAGAGGAGGAGCCGCTGTGGGACAGAGATGACAGTTGCTCATTAAAAATTATGATTTAAATCCAATTGATTTAAATCAAGCCTTTTTACTAGTGATTTAAATCGTGATTTAAATTGACTTGATTTAAATCAAATCCATCCTGCTCAAGGAGGCTGGATCCATGCCATAAAGGACACTTTAAAGGTGAATACCAACACCTTGAATTGTACCAGGAAGCAGACTGGCAACCAATGCAGCTTGCAGAGCAGTGATGTCACAGGGGCCATTCTTGAGGCCCCAAACTACCTGTGTTGCCAGACTCTGCACTATCCGTAGCTTCTGAAGCATCTTCAAGAATAGAGGTGACTAGGGACTGAACGAGCGATCACAGGGAATCCTGATCCTGGAAAGGTCAAACTGGCACACAACACAAAGTTGTGCAAATGCTCGCCTAGCTGCAACTGCCACTTACTCCTCGAGCAGGAATCATGAGTCCAGGAAACCCCCATGTTATGAACTGTATTTGTCTGGGGCAGTGCCGTCCCATTCAGAGTCGAAGACAAAATCCTGGATCCCGGAGCCTCGTGTACCCTAAGCCATTCGGTTTTGCCTGGGTCCAGTCAAAGCCTGTTGTCCCCCATTCAGGCCCCCACAGACTCCAGGCCACAGAAAGAGGGAGGCCACAGCATCACTTGACTCACCAAGAATGGAAATATATAGTCAGGTGTCCTCAACATACTGTATATACTTACTTATATACTTATATACTGTGTATAACTCAACTTTGGTGATGGATGATCTCGCCCAGTGGTTTCATATAGATGTTGAAAGGGAGTTGGAAGAGTACCAAGTCCTGTGCCACACCACAAAATAGCTGTTGAGGTTTGGACCTCTCACTCCCTATCAATATCGATTGGGACCAGATATGGAGAAAGGAGACAAACCAGTGCAAAACTGTAGTGCCCAGCTCCAGCCTCAGCCCCAGCTCCCCAAAGGATACCATGGTCGATGGTATTGAAAGCCACTGAGAGGTCAAGGAGAATGAGGATGATTGCACTACTTCATCCTGCTCTTGTCAGAGATTATCGACAAGCACCACCAATGCTGTTTCTGTCCACTAACTGGGCCTGAATTCTGACTCAAAGGCATCCAGATAATCAGTTTCATCCATTTTCTGCAGCAGTGAGGCCACCATCTTTTACACAGGCTTCCCTAAGAACAGAAGGTTGGAAACTAGATGAAAGTTATCCAGACAGGTGGCATCTAGTGGTGGTCTTTTTAAGGTCAAGGCAAACCAGGGCTTCCTTAAAGCATCTGGATATGTTCCCTCCTCCAGTGACATATTAATCACTGGTGGACCCACCCATTTAATCACTATCTTGTGGAATTTCACTATCCAGGAGGGATACTATCCAGTTGTGGCACTGACAACGTTAAGCGCCCTGTCCACTTAATCAGGGCCAATATGATCAAACTATTCCCAGGTAACAGGGCAAGACCTCTTCCTGGCATCTCACATGGATTATTTCCACTCATGGGATCCAACTGGGAGAGGATCCGAGAAATTTTGTCCATCAGATGCTAAACAAGATCTTCTGTCCAGCCCTGCAAAAGATCACCCAAGCCTCCTGACCCAGAAATGTAAACCAAAATGCTATATATTGCCCAACATCTGCATTTTGTTAACTTAAGCATGCAGTTCCTGTTTGAGTTTCTTTGCCACACTTAAAAAAATTGTTAACACCAATATTATATACTGTCAATAATTGCTAATTAAAATAATTGCCTGAAATATGTGGTATTTTATAATTTGAAACCTGTAAATTAATCATTAACTAAACAAAACAAAAGTCAGGATGGGTATGGCAAAGGGGAATGGTAGCAGCATTGGGAAGTGAAATGAAGGGAAACTGAGGAATAAGGAGAAAAATAATTGAATAAGGAAAGAGAGAGAGAGAAGATAGATAGATAGATAGATAGATAGATAGATAGATAGATAGATAGATAGATAGATGATAGATAGATGATAGATAGATAGATGATAGATAGATAGATAGATAGATAGATAAGATAAGATAAGATAAGATATCATTCAGCAGGGACCACAGTTCTAGTCAGCTGAATTTAAGATCACTCAATTCACTGTTAGCTGTTAATTGTTTATTGCGGGGAAAGGCCTGGTCTTTTTAGCAGATCAGTGATACATCATTGCCCTTAGGGAACTAATATGTTACTTATACTTCCTGTATGTCTGTGGAAACGGTGTGTTTTTTTAAAAAAATATTCTCTACAATTGTTTTTAGCTTTAGACCCAGCTAAAGATCCATGCTTAAAGATGAAATGTACTCGTCATAAGGTATGCATTGCACAAGATCAACAAACAGCTGTTTGCATTAGCCACCGGAGACTGACACACAGGTAAATATCTCCATGTTATTGATCTGTAATCACGACTATTAATATATATTTGTATTCGCTGCTGCATTTTTGCATCATCTGAGACCGAAGTAAGCAAACACTGAGAATACCGTATTTTTCTGAGTATAAAACACACCTTTTTCCCCCAAAAAAGAGGGTGAAGATCTGGGTGCGTCTTATACTCCAAATGTAGCCCCACCCAGCTTCTCAAACGGAGGTTACAGAGGCTAAAAAAAGTATCAGAAACGAAGCTTCCGAAAAGAAGCCCCTAAACAGAGCTTCAGAGGCTTTTTTCCTGAAGCTGTTTCGGAGGCTTTCAGAAGCAAGAAAAGAAAGTTTTTTTCTGAAACGGAGTTTCAGAAGTTTTAGAGGCAGAAAAAAAAAAGCAAAAAAAAAAAAAAAAAGAAGAAGAAGCAAGGCACAGAGCTCACAACCAAGGAACCTGTTGCTAAAATTCAGCTCTGGGAACAGCTGATTGGGGGTATTCTGGGGGTCGATCCACCTGCCAATCAGCTTTTTTCTTATTTTCCTCCCCAAAAACTAAGGTGCGTCTTGTACTCCGGTGCATTTTATACTCTGAAAAATACGGTATATGCACATTGTGAACATTCTGTGCATGAAAAAGGTTCTTTTTAGACTCAATGAGTATCCTCAACAGAGCCTTCATGGAGGGTTGAAATTAGTATTATACAACTTTTGCTTATTTTCAATAAGGTTCCTGTGGGAATAGTTTCCGACATACTATATTATTGTGAGGGCATTTTTAATTGTATTCCAGCTAGTATCAAAAAAATTAAACATTGACCAAAAAAAACAAACAAACCCCATTTGGGAATTTCTACAAAGTATTTTATACACTAAAATTCACTGGAAAATTAATATTTCTTTCAGAAGGATGAAATGCTGAAAGCAAAATACATTATCCATTATCTTACTGTAATAGTATGTGGGGATGATATTTGGAGGCAGGGTAGAGAGCCATCCAAGAGACTGGTCACATAAAAGGCAGCCGAGTCCTCTTCAGCAGGAATGTGGCAAGGCAAGAGGCTTAGAAATGACCCCCACCCCCCTTATTTTTGGAATTTAAATGGGACATGGAAAGGGAAATAGATTACAGATTAACAGAAGGGACCTTGCAGGTCATCTAGTCCAACCCCCTGCCCAAGCAGGAGACCCTACACCTGCCTCTACCTAGGATCGAACTCATAACCTCCTGATTAGGAGGCAAGAGCGCCATCTCTAGGCCACAGCAGCTTCACAACTTCCAGAGTGCTTCCGGAGTTCCAAGTACTTCCAGACTTGCAAGATTCTGTTACAATAAAAGAAGAATTAGCCCATCTGGTTGTGTTTCATGATTGGTCTACCTAATCAGGCTGACAATTAAATGCAAGTAATCCTCAGTTTACAACAGTTAGTGACAGTTCAAAGTTACAACAGCACTGAAAAGAGTGTCTTACGACCGTGTTTCACATTTACAATACTTCCAGCGTTCCCATGGCCATCTACCTCCTAGCTATATGGTATAGAGGTGACTAGAGGTTTCAAACTTTCCTTCATCTGTTGGGATATAAATCAACCGTGTAAGAGATAATCAAGATTACACTTTAATAAAAAACATATTAAAGTATCTTTCTTTTATTTTTAATAGTGAAATAGATAAATTTAGATTTATTTATTTATTTATTTATTATTTAGAATTGTTATTCTAAATTATTATTTAGAATTGAGGAAGAAGAGCAAATTGAAAAAAAAAAGGAATAAAATGGAACAGATAATGCAATGAAGTAGACCACAAGAGGCCAACGGTCCATTACAAAACTTTCTGCAAAGTTTTGGGGTAGAGTGTATCAAATTGATATAAAATTCTTTTAAAAATCTGAACAAAAATACATTCATGCTTCAATTAAGAATGTCAATATTTAATTTCATAAGGTTAACAAAAGTTTCACACAGAAAAACCTCCCACCAGGGTTCCTTGCTAAAACGCATGGAATAAGTGCCTTCCAGGCGTTTCCAGCATCACCAGGAACAACCAAGGAAATCAGGCACAAAGATGTACCTTGAAGAGAAATCTGATGTACCCAGATAAAATCTGATGTACCAAGATAAAACCCTTTTAGAGTTTTATCAGAAGGAGCAACTATGAAGAACATGGAACTATAAAACTATTGAGCTCCTGGATGAGAGAAAATAAATACCAAAACCTTTATAAACTCTTCAGTGATGTAAACATTTACCTGTATATTCTGCAGGTAATTGTTTCTTGAAATCAAATTAGTCTAGATCAGGGGTGGGTTCTACTTATCTTTACTAATGGTTCGCAACGGGGCCGCATGCACGCGCTCGCTTCACTCGCTTGCACGCACACTCTTCTGCACAAGCGCAGAAGCATTTTCATCACGTCAGTATCAGTGGGCGGGGCCTCCCACTGGTTTTACTACCCGTTCTATAGAACCGGTGTGAACCGGGGGCAACCCACCACTGGTCCAGATGTATTTTCCCAGTGCTTATGCTTGTAAAAGACTGAACCATTTCAGTGAGTAACAAGGAAATTAGTGAAAAATTAATGCAGGGGTGGGCTACTGGGGGTTCGCAGGGGTTTGGGAGAACCTCTAGCTAAGATTCTGTGCAGTTCGGAGAACCCTCAAATCCCACTCCTGGCTGGCCCCACCCACCCTGCCCCTCACAGGAGTCCCCACGCGCCCCGTTTTGAATACAGGTAAGTGCAGGTCGTGCATGGAGACTCAGGGAGGGTGAAAAATGGGCCTACCGGAAGTTTGGGAAGGCCAGAAATGGGCCCATTTCCAGCCTTCAGAGGGCCTGGGGAGGCTGTTTTTGCCCTCCCGGAGGCTCAAGAAAAGCCTCCGGAGCCCAGGGAGGGCTAAAATGCCCCCCCACCATGTGCAGGAGGCTGACTAGGCCACGCCCACCCAGCAACCGGGCAGAGAACCCCTTGCTAAAATTTTTGAAGCCCACCCCTGAATTAACGTAATGCTATTGTAACCTTTGAGGGGATTTTATACATTTTATAATCTCTACAGTGAATTAGAATTCAAATGTTAAAATTAATGATGTTCTATGATACTAGATGCAATATGGATACATTTCAGTAACAACTATGGCATCCTTGGTATAATCTCTGAGTTTGTTTGGAGACATTTTCACTATCCTTCTAGGTCACATCACCAGTGCCAGTGACTGTGGAGGTTGCTTCCAGTTTATATAAGTTAAACTGTTTATAAACAGTTAAAAAAGAACTATTCATTTTATACAGTGTAATAGTCTGATTGAGAAGGAGAAAATTCAAAACTTGAGTATCTGCTTTCATGCAAGAAATATCCATAGAAGATAGGGAAAATCTAAGCTTGAAACTGAAAATTCTTTATTAAAAAATCACTATTTTAGACAGAATCACAAATCATTCAGTCCAAGTAAATTTGTAAGAATCACAATGTTCCTATATTATATATGTGTGTGTGTAATTGATGAATATACAGTATGTGTATGTATTTTATAGGGTTTTACTTACTGTTCACAGATTGCTATGAAATAGAAAGATATTTCTTTGCTGATCAGCATGATCTAGTTCTAAATGATTGGTTATGAAATGTGAAATTTAGGGCAGCAATTAGATGCTAGCATTTTATACGAGTAAAATTTCAGTGTGGAAGTACGAAAGACAATATACAGTATTTCATGCATGTCGGTACTTTTACAGACATTTAAGCATTTAGATAGATTGTATAATCTTTGCTTTCCGTTTAATAGATTTTGATCCTGTAATGCGGCTGCTTTCTTAAAAAACAAGATGAGCCACCCTTTTCAAGTTAAAGGAACACATTTTATTGCCAAGCTTATGCTATCATTGGCAGCTGATAAGCACAGGTCTCAAAATAGATAGCTTTAATTGAGTGCACCTGCATTGATGAAGAAGGTATATCGGCTTTTAGAAAAGATTTTTTCCTTCACAGAAATTGTAGCTTGTGTTGATGAATTTCAGATTTAACAAGATTAAATTTAGGATAATGAGGAATCGTATTTCTTAATGGACATCTGGGTCTTGATTTATTTAATACCCCTCAAATCCCCTTCCTTCCAGAGAAATGGATGGAAGTCAGAATAGCTTTTCTGTATGCAAAATGTAAATCCGGAATGGTGATATAACTGACTTAACTAGTATTTTATAAAGTATTGCTTATTGTAACTATTTATTTATTTATTTATTTATTAAATTTGTATGCCACCCATCTCTCAACTCTAGGCAGCTTGGTTTACAATACAATACAATATAAAACATATGAGGAAATAGTACAGAAAAAGAGAATGGTTCCAATTTTCCTGGGTTTGCTTCAGTGGTGAAATTCAAAAGTTTTCCCTACTGGTTCTGTGGGTGTGGCTTGGTGGGTGTGGCTTGGTGAAGGGTCATGTGACTGGGTGGGCGTGGCCAACTTTATTTTTTTTACTTTTTAAAGCATTTTTTTTAACTAAAAAGTTTTTAAATAGTTCCGACGGTCAGTTCTGACAATCAGCTGTGCCCGCAATCATTGGAACCTTTTTTTTTTTACTACCGGTTTGGGCGAATAGGTAGTAAAGAAATGCTTTAAAAAAGTAAAAAAAAAAAAAAGTTCCGACGATCATGTGGCACAGCTGATTGTCACAGATGATCGTTGGAACCTTTTAAAAACTTTTTAAAGCATTTTTTTACTACCTATTTGCCCAAACCAGTAGTAAAAAACACAGCAATTAGTGATTGGACTAACTCAACAGAAGAGAGAATATTGAATATAGAGGGATATGGTTTGGTATATGGCTGGCATGCATATTTATTATATGATAAAAAGGTGGATAAGAATTTTAAAAGTCATATATTAAGGTATGCGTTATTATGTATCTGGAAAAAGTATCAATATAAACTAAACAATAAAATACCTATATGGGCAATACCCAGACATGCGATAGAGAATATAAGTGTAGAACAAAAACAAGATTTTGTTTTTAGAAAATCAACTCACATGGAAGTTGGAAAGAGGCACATTGCAGTTAAAATCTTTGAATGTATTAAAAGAAGAAAGGATAATTCAAACTTGGTTTCAGTATGGACAGCTGCAAGCTAGATGAAAAGAGGATCAGAAAATTGGTATCTTGCAAAATGAGGAAAACTTGGTAAAACAAATTAGAGGCCAAGGTCAAATGCACATAAAAAGGTTGTATAATGTACTGATAGAGATAGATTCAGAAATGGAGTTAGTCAAAGACTGTATGATAAAATGGGCACAAAATATTGAGGAAACAATAATGATGGAAACATGGGAAAAAATATGGGTTAGAAAAGTAAAATTTACGCAAGCCCAAAACTTGAGAGAAAATTTTTATAAAATGTTTTATAGATGGCATCTAGATCCTAAAAAGTTAGCTTGTATGTATCCAGGTTTACAATCCAAGTGTTGGAGATGTAAGTGTGATGATGCCACGTATTATCCTATATGGTGGACATGTAAAAAAATCAAGGCATTTTGGATAAAAATATGGTGGATTATGCAAAATATTCTTAAAAAGAGGATAAAGTTCACCCCACTGTTGTTTTTATTGGGTATAATTACAGATTGTACGGTTATAGAGACTAATTTGATTTTGAACTTAATAACCGCAGCCAGACTTTTGGTGGCGCAGTACTGGAAGAAGGAAGATCTACCTACTATTGAAGAATGGACATTAAAAGTAGTGAATTTAGTGGAGATGGCTAAAATTTCAGCATATTTGAAGGATCACTCAAATGAAAGATATATATTGGAATGGAGAAGATGGATTGACTATATTCAAAATAAATATGGGACTAAAAAGTTTCAAATAGCTTATGAATGAAAAAAAAAAGATATTTAAGGGAATTCTTATATTTAGTCATGTAAAGGGGAGTTAAAGTGCAAGAGGGAGATAGGAGTTTATAGATAGTTTGCATATGTTAGCTTATGTTTGTTAAATGCTATACCCTGTATTTTGCTCTGGGAAGTCCGGGGGTAGGGAGGGTTGGGTTGGGAGAGGGGAGGAGGGGTGGAAAAATAGTTTGTAAAAATTTTTTTAAAAACTTTTCAATAAAAAAATAATAATAATAGAAAACATGCTAAAAAAAGTTTTTAAAAAATGTTCCGATGATCAGCTCTGACAATCAGCTGTGCCACGCGATCATCGGAACCTTTTCTAAAAACTTTTTTAAAGCATTTCTTTACTACCTATTCGCCCGAACTGGTAGCATTTTTTACTACCAGTTCGGGCAAACCGACCTGAACCCATAGCATTTCACCCCTGGTTTGCTTGCTTGTACAATTTCTATGGTCTCCTATCGGAGTCAAGGAGTCTGGGGCAGCTTACAATTCAAAAAATACATTACAGTTAAAAATATTAAAAACATTTTAAAACAGTAAATGCAGTTAAACCAATAAAAACATCCAAATTACATGAGAACAAAATACTTGGCCAGTTAGCAATATAGCCAAGGAATGAGGCTCTTGATTTATTCAGTATCGCAGGCTCAAGGAACATAACAAGGTTATTTAGGGCCCTATGAAAGGCTGACAGAGTTTCTATATGATCTCATTAAGGGGAAGACTGGAAGAGTGATTGAGATACTGCCTCCATTCCCTCTTGCCTCTATTTCCCTTATCTCATTTATAACTAGAAAGAAATACTTTATAGAACTCAGTTTTATTAGCTAATGAATAGCATGGTGGTTATCAATTTATTATGATTCTATCATTGGATTGACAGTTAATACTATACAAGGAAAGCAGTTGTTGTTTGTTTGTTTGTTTGTTTGTTTGTTTGTTTGCTTTTTGGCTCTGAATTACTTTCTGTATAGAAGCTAAAGTTTTTGAGCAGTGAAATCGACCAGACTGGATTCACATCTATATCGAATTTCACTACAGGATTTAACTCTTAAAAAGCTCTGATTTGGATTTTTTTTCTTTTTTTAATTTTCAATGGATTTTTTCCTTTTTTTTTCCTTCACACTTTCATTATGAGAAATATCATTTTAATGTACTTTGCAGCCATTTTGTTACAGTACATTTTCCCCTTTTGTCTTTGAAATGAATTGTTTTCTTTGTCTATGTAAGTTCAGATGCAGGAGAGTGTATTTAATGTTAAAACTGCAGATAATGCACCAAGTTAAAGATAAAGCCTGGTGGGCTACCTTCACAGAAAAAAAAAACATTTTTAATCTACAAGTTCAAATTGAAAACTTTGGTAAAAAGCTTGATAAAATTACCTGGATTTCAAATCAACCTAAAGAGAATACCCAGATGCAAACCAAGCATCTCATAGCCAAGCCAGACCTACAACTGGATGGTCTATAGTCTACATTCATGCTGGAAGATTTGAAGGAGGAGTTGAAAGCAGAGGACTTGCTGCAGAAATTTGAAAGAGATCTGGATTTTACAAACTTGTAATTACCAGATGTGATGAGTGACTCTCTTAAGAAGATGGACTTAAGGACTTCCGGTTGACGTCACTGCGGGATCGGCCACATGGTGCAGATCTCCATGCACCCGTGCCAAATTCTCTCCGTTGGTGAGCTCTGAAAGGAGCCAAAGCCGCCCTGTAGGGGTGGTGAAGCAAAGAGGGGCGCCCTGTGAGGTCGCAGAGAGTCACAGCTCTCCTGTTTGACCTGGGGTTCTTTTTCCCTCCCAGCCATGGCAAGGAGAAGAGGCAGCCACGAAGCTGGGACAACCGAGGAACAAGTAAGACTGGTGCTGGAGCGAAGTAGGTAAACAGTGTCTGGAACTGGGGAAGAGGATTCCTTTTCGCTTAAAGCCTAAGCCTAAGGAATAATTTAGAACTATTTGCTCAGAATTATTTTTAAAAGCGGCGACTAAGCATTCTGGGAGAAATACGCAATTGAAAAATAATTTAGACTGCCCTTTCCTGAGAATATGGATTGATGTTGGAAAATGGATTCATTATACCTAAACAGAGAACAACTGACAAGAGACTTTATACCTTGGTTCACAGGGAGATTGCTTCAACAATGGATGTGGTAGAAATGTTTATAGCAGGGATTTAGGATATTGGAAAATGAGACATTGTTGGCAAAGCTTCAACTAAAAATCATAAGGGGAAGTTGTATTTACTTTATTAAACGTGAAACTCAGTCAACTCAACATTCAAAAATGCATCACAAATACCATTGACTGGAGCTAATGGTTGATATGGGTTGCTGCCAGAGTCCTAGGTATCAACCAAGTACCTTCTTAAGATGTACGATCTTCAACTAGCACAATTTTTTGCAGTTACGCTTCAACTGAAAGCTTCAACTAAAAATTGTAACGGAAAGATGATGATGATGATGATGATGATGATGATGATGATTCTCTTTTATTCATTAAAAATGAAACTCAGTCAACTGGACATTTAAAAATGTGTCACAAATACCATTGACTGGTGCTAATGGTTGATACGGGTTGCTGCCAGCGTCCTAGGTATCAACCAAGTACCTCCTTAAAAATATATGATGTTCCGAGTAGCACAGTTTTTTGCAGTCCCGCTGGTGTTATTGCACAAAGCTGCAATTTCTTGAAGTGTTTTGTGAAATTCTTGGTACCAAGTGCCCCGATGACAATGGATATCACTGTGATAGATTTCATCCATAGCTGTGTAGTTTCTATGGCCAGGTCACAATATTTCATGATTTTTTCCAGTTCTTTGTCTTCAAGTCTGGCGTCTCCTGGTACCCTGATGTCAATAAATTGTACGTTTCAGTTTTCGACAACTGTGATATCTGGTGTGTTGTGTTCCAAGTGACAATCCATCTGTATTTGAAAGTCCCACAAGATCTTCACCTTTTCAATTTCTATAACTTTTTCCACTTTATGTTCTCATGACTTTTTGGATACAGGTAAGTTGTATTTTTTACATAATGGCCAGTGGATTAATTTAGCAACTTGGTCGTGTCTAGCTTTGTAGTCAGTTTGTGCGATTTTGCTGCATTCACATATTAAATGTGAAACTGTTTCAACTTTGTTGTTGCAAAGTCAGCAGTTTGGATTGTTGGTGGATTTTTGTATCTTTGCTTTCATGGCATTAGTTTGTAGTGCTTGTTCTTGAGCAGCCAGTATTACGCCTTCCGTTTCTTTCTTGATGGTTCCCATCTTAAACCATGCCCATGTAAAGTTGTCATCACATTTTCCTTTAATGTTTTTCAAGTGCTGTCCATGCAAATCTTTGGTTTTTCATCTATTTAATCTGTCATCCAGCTGTTTTTCCTTATAGTCTGCCTTTGTTTCTGTTGTTTTTATAATGTTCTCCGTTTTCACAGCCTGCAGCAATTTTTCTGTACTTTGGTTCATATAATCATCAAGCTTCATTTTTCTTCTTCTACAGTTTGGTGGATTTGCAATAGTCCTCTGTCCCCTATTTTTTCTTGGCAGGTACAACCTGTCGATGTCACTTCGTGGATGTAAAGCGTGGTACATATTGAAAAGTTTGCGTGTTTTCTGGTCCAAGTTTTCCAGTTCAGCCAAAGTCCAGTTGATTCCAGCTGAGTAGCTTATCACTGGAACTGCCCATGTATTAATGCCTCTAAATATGTTTCCAGTATTCAGTTTTGATTTTAATATTTTGCGGACCCTCCTGATGTATTCCTTTTGCGTTGAATCTTTGACTTTTCCATTCAAGATGTTATCTGCTTCCAATATGCCTAGGTATTTGTAACCATTATCCTTTGCTAATGCTTTTACTATGTTTCCATTTCCCAGTTCTATTTCTTCTATTTTTTTCATTTTTCCTTGCTGCATGGATAATATAGCACATTTTTCAAGTCCAAAGTTCATTTTGGTGTTGCTGCTGAACAGTTGAACTGTGTTGAGTATTGATTTAAGTTCAGTGGAGCTTTTCTCATACATTTTTAAGTCATCCATGTATAGTAGATGGTTTATCTTGCCATGTTGGTTTGAGATTTGGTATCCCAGTTTTGTGTTTCGTAGGATTATTGTCAATGGAATTAATGCAATGTTGAACAGTAGTGGTGAAAGTGAATCCCCCTGGAAGATTCCTCATCTGATGTTGACTTCACCAATGTCCTCTCCATTTGCTGTTAGAACTGTTTTCCATTTTTGCATATTTGCTTTCAAAAATGCACAGTTATTATTATTGTTGTTGTTGTTGTTGTTGTTGTTGTTTACTTTATTCATTAAACATGAAACTCAGTATTATTATTATCATCATCTCTTTTATTAATTAAACATGAAACTCAGTCAACTGAACATTTAAAAATGCATCACAAATATTGACTAGCTGATGTTGCTGCCTGCATCCTAGATTTCAACCAAATTATTGTTACTTATTTATTTATCCAACTTGTATGCTGCCTTTCTCCGAAGACTCAAGGCGGCTTATAATGCATTTAAAAACCATATATAAAAACATTAAAAATTAAAACATTATTATCTACTTTATTCATTAAACATGAAACTCAGTCAACTGAACATTAAAAATGCATAATAATAATAATAATAATAATAATAATAATAATAATAATAATAATAATAATAATAATAATAATAATAATAATAATAATTGCACAGCCATATGTTCAGACTGGATTTGGCATTTTGTCTACCTATCGAGACCTTACCAAGGACATGGGATAGGCAAATATGGATGTTTGACAGTGTTACATATATTGTCACAGGATGGAAGAAGAAAAATGCAGCTTGAATGATTACATCCAGAAAAGTGAAGAACCAATGATTAAGGAAGTAAATAAAGGAGGCCTTTTAAAGACAACTAAAACAAAAGCAGAATATAAGAAAGAAGTAATTGAGCAGCGAGCTGAAAATTGGAAACACAAAGCTCTGCATGGCCAATACTTGAAAAGTATTGAAGGCAAAGCTGACCAGAAACTAACTTGGAACTGGTTAAGATCAGGAGTACTGAAAAAAGAAACTGAAAACTTTATTTTGGCAGCTCAAGAACAAGCCCTAGCCACAAACTGTATGAAGGCAAAAATTCAACATGTTACCACCAACAGCAAATGCCGCCTCTGCAATGAGAAAGATGAGACAGTCGACCACCTGATCAGTAGGTGCAGCAAAATTTCACAAACTGACTACCTACAATGCCATGGCCGTGTTGCTAAAATCATTCACTGGAAATTGTGCCAGAAGTTTGGATTTGAGTACAGCAAAAACCACTGGGAACATCAGGTTGAGAAAGTTTTAGAGAATGAGAAACTCAAGATCTTGTGTATTGGTCCACAATACACCTGACATAACAATAGTTGAAAAGAAAAAAGTATGGTTCATTGACATTGCAATACCTGGTGATGTACGAATTGAAGATAAGCAGCAAGAAAAAATCACAAAGTACCGGGACTTACAAATTGAAGTTGAGCGACTGTGGAAAAAGAAATTGTGTGTTGTCCCGATTGTAATTGGAGCCCTCGGAGCAATACCCAAAGGGCTACCCCGCTATTTAGAAATCCTAAATTTGCCGGACTTGAACATTTTGACTCTACAAAAAACCACCTTACTCGGAACAGTTTACATCCTCCGACGATACCTTAACAGTTCCTAGGTCCTTGGTTAGGACTCGAGCTGCTGAGCTATTAACCAGCCTCAAAGGCTGTGAATCTCACTAAAGATTAACCAATAAATAATAATAATAATAATAATAATAATAATAATAATAATAATAATAATAATAATAATAATAATAATTGCACAGCCATATGTTCAGACTGGATTTGGCATTTTGTCTACCTATCGAGACCTTACCAAGGACATGGGATAGGCAAATATGGATGTTTGACAGTGTTACATATATTGTCACAGGATGGAAGCTCTTTCAAGTAAAGCAGCCTTCTGCAATTGACTGATGGCAAATTTGTCAATGCCAATGATGGTGTTCAAGTGGTGTTCCAGTTGTTTTGGGATTGCACCCAAGGCACCTATTACTATTGGTACTACCCTTGCTTGCCTTTGCCATAGTTGTTGTTGTTGTTGTTGCTGCTGCTGCTGTTGTTGTTATTGCCAGATGAGCTGATTCTGGTGACTTGTGGCAGATAAGACACCATTGTAGAGTTAAATGCAATTAAATAACAGAGGGCTTTGAAGTTTAACTTTGTTGCTGATTTACCTGTTAAGTATTTTGTTTTTATATATAGTAGATAGATGACAAGCTAGTTGTAAAGTTAGTTGTAAATAGATGTAGAAGTTTATAGATTGTGGGCCTGCTTTTCAAGGGGGAGAAGTTAATATTTTGCAATATATTTATCAGTAATTATCTAGGAAGGATAATATTTGTATATGTGTTTTTATTTTTTGTCCTCTTTAATGCACTTTTAAAAAATGTTCTGTCCATTTTTGTTCTTCTTTGTTAATTTTTGGGGGGGAATTTGCATTTTAACTTTTTGAACAGTTTTTTTTAAAAAAAGAAACTTAATACTATACAAAACTCACTTTCAAATCTTTTATGCTAATAACAGTCCACAACATAACTTGCATAGTATGATTAGCAACTGTGATAACTTTCTGGTTGTATCAGTAAAATAAACAAAGCTGAACTATGCAAGGGTTATAGAATAAACTGAACATCAAGAGAAAAGACTACAGAACAACTCAATAATAACTTAAGAACAATTCTACCAGACACAGCAATTATTTAGAGGATTGATTATTTTGGTTTAAATATGATAAATGGAGTGCTGGATGCTAGCTTCTGATAGTGCGGCAAGAGCAGCCAAATAGAAAAAATTGAACCCAATATTTTATTGATAAACCAGAAAACTGTTTGCTATTTTTATTGTATCTAAAGTATATTTTATCTAAGAAACAGGTTAATACTTCTAATGATACCTTGTCCCATTTGATTCAGAGGCACTGTTTAAGGTGTTTTAAGGTTAAAGGATCACGGTGATATCACTGTTGCCATGGACACCTGGTTCAAGGCTCCTTACATGTCTCCATTAATGTGCCCACCAAAATGGTACCTATTTATCTACTCGCATTTACACGCTTTCGAATGACTAGGTCAGCAGGAGCTGGAGTAAATAATGGGAGTTCACTCCATCACACAGCAGCACTTGGGTTTCAAATGCGGACTTGTTGATTGTCAACCTAGCATTCTAATCATGTGAGCCACTTCTCTCCACTATAACTAAGAGTTAGATATACTTTGAAGAATTGCAATAGAGATCTTAAAATTTTTGATTTGTAGTCTACTTAAAGGCATCTTGAATCTTTGCAGTAGTAAATCTATGAACTATAAAGTAGAAGACTAAGTATTATAACTAATATATAAAAGAGGTACTTCCCCTCTTGTTTGTTTCCTTGAGAATCATGGGATTGAAAAATATTTCCCACATATTTAAAGGTCTCAGTTTGTTCTATATGTGTGTAATTTATTTTCCAGTGAAAATTATAGTAATCTTTTAGTAAAGACTATGATTTTTGTCTCAGAATGCTCGGGACAGGGGTTGTTCCTCTGTCCTGGTCCTATTAGACCTCTCAGCGGCTTTTGATACCATCGACCATGGTATCATGCTGCACCGGTTGGAAGAGTTGGGGGTGGGGGCACCGTGTTGCGATGGTTCTCCTCCTTTCTCTCCGGCCGGTTGCAGTCTGTGTTGGCAGGGGGCAGAGGTCGACCCCGAGGCACCTTGTATGTGGGGTGCCTCAAGGGTCGGTCCTCTCGCCCCTTCTATTCAACATTTATGTGAAGCCACTGGGTGAGATCATCCATGGTTTGGGGGTGAAGTACCACCAGTACGCTGATGACACTCAGCTGTACATCTCCACCCCGGATCACCCCAATGATGCCCTTGAAGTGATGTCCCGGTGCTTGGAGGCCGTGCGGATCTGGATGGGGAGAAACAGACTCAGACTCAACCCATCCAAGACCGAGTGGCTGTGGTTTCCAACGTCCCGATATAGTCAGTTGGTGCCATCACTGACTATTGGGGGTGAGTTGTTGGCCCCCACGGATAGGGCTCACAACTTGGGTGTCCTCCTGGACTCACGGCTGTCTTTAGAAAAGCATTTGACAGCTGTGGCTGGGAGGACTTTTTATTAGGTCCACCTGATTCGCCAGTTGTGTTCCTTTCTGGATCGGGACTCATTACGTACGGTCACTCATGCCCTCGTCACCTCACGCCTGGACTACTGTAATGCTCTCTACATGGGGCTCCCCTTGAGGAGCACCCAGAGGCTCCAGCTGGTCCAGAATGCAGCTGCACGAGTGGTTATGGGAGTGACGTGGCACTCCCATGTGACTCCCCTCCTGCGCGAGCTGCACTGGCTCCCGGTGGTCTTCCGGGTGCGCTTCAAGGTTTTGGTCACCACCTTTAGAGCGCTCCATGGCTTAGGACCAGGGTACTTACGAGACCGCCTTCTGCCACCTCACTGGCCAGTACGCTCCCATAGAGAGGGGATCCTCAGGGTGCCGTCAGTCAAACAGTGTTGACTGGCGGCCCCCAGGGGGAGAGCCTTCTCTGTGGGGGCACTTGCCATTTGGAACGAGCTCCCCCCGGAGATACGGAGGATCCTGGATTTACGCACTTTCCGCCGTGCTCTCAAGACCTTTTTATTTCAACAGTCTGGCCTGGCCTAACTTCCTTTTAATTGCTAATTTTACATTTGTTTTAAAACAATAGAGGTGTTTTAATCTGTTTGGGCCAAATTATCTAATGTGTTTTTATGTTGCTTTTTTAAATTTTGTATTATGTGTGTTTTATCTTGGCTGTTCACCACCCTGAGTCCTTCGGGAGTAGGGCGGTATATAAATCCAAAATAAAGTAAAGTAAAAGTAAAGAATGAATGATTGTCTCGATAGTATAAGGCAGGGCTTTGGAGACTGAGCCTTATGCCTATTTGTCTTACAGAGAGCATGGCTGTATCATCCACATAAAGAACTGAGTTTGGTTTGTCTGTAAATTTATAGGGATGAAATTCCTTGTTTGTGAATGTTAACAAAATAATGATGATGATAATAATAATTTTTTTTAACTTGCATGCTGCCTGACTCTTTTAACAACTTTGTGTTGCTGACAACAATAAAAATCAAAATAAAACATAACCAATAAAGATAAAAGAAGGTATGTAGGATGAAGTGAGGGGTGTCTTAGCTCTTTTAAACAACAGAGTGGAGGCCATCCAGATCTTAGGGGGAATCTTGTTCCAGAGGGCAGGCTGTCAATTCGCAAAGCATCCCTGGCCTGCTCTCGAATTGCAAGGGGGATGGGAAAACGAACTCTGCAGCTGCGGCAAGGCAGCATGGCAGTCAAAACAAAAGCACATTCCAGCCATATCTCTGTCAAGGCCATCTCTGTGGTAACCCACAGTGGCCGGAAGGGAGTGATCTCTACAACCCGAGAAATTGCTTCATTGGCGAATGTGACTGATGACACACTTTGTGGGGAGGGGAGAAACAGGGTCAGAGCTGGAAATTACATAGGATCAGAGTTGGCTTCACTTGGAACGTGCCAACATGAAGCTCCTAATAAATAACTGGATTTCTTTGAAGCTTGGCTCAAGGCTCATTATTTAATTAGGGCATCGGTCAGAACTTGACACAGGCACTGCCCCAGAAAAAGTGCAGTTCCAGGAGCCTACAGACCGAGAAGCCTTCCTCCAAAATGGAAGATTAGAGTATGGTTGCTGGTCATTGAAGAAGGAAGGGTTCTTGAGGTACCCACCCCCTCCTTCAGAGAGGTCAACTCCACAGTAATGTGAACCTCATTGGCTGCTGTTAAAATCCAAGACAGGCCTGGATCCAGTAAATAGTGGCTGAACTGACAGCACTGACAACTCTGTCCATTTCAACAGGAGTTGCTGGCTTAAATTTGTTTTAAATCATATCCCCAGATTCAGCTTGAGCTCTTAAAAAGAGTAAAGAAAACTACATATTGTTGAAAAATAATTGGAAGAATCTTATAGTTAAAGTGTTATTAGAAGAATTTTAGAACTGTAAATACAGCTTTACCAAGATTACATTTTCTCAGCTGAACTATTGATGCAGAAGATTATCACAGAAGGGTACATAGTCTGTGACTATCATAGCTTGGGTATATTTAAATAATTAATCTGATAGCTTTTGCATAACAAATTTCTTTTGTAAACAAAAATAAAAGTTTATTGTTTTTGGCACCCAAACCTTTTTTGGGGAAAAGGGCTTCTTACTCCCTTCTCAACATGTGAAAGTGTTGATAGTTGATAAAACAAAAAGAAGGCAAATTTTGAAAATGTTATTTGAGAGTTCTTTTTCACCCTAAAGCAGTTTTTGACAGTTCAGAAACTTCTAGATTGTGTGTGTGTGTGTGTGTGTGTGTGTAATATGAATATTCATTCATATTCCTAATCTACATTTTTGCATAGAATGATTAGATGATAGATATATAGATAGATAGATAGATAGATGGATGGATGGATGGATGGATACCGTGTTTCTTTGAAAATATGACTGGGTCTTTTGACTCCCGAAAAAATGGCTAGGCCTTCTTTTTGAGGGGTGTCTTAATGTTTGCCCCATGCACCTTGGCTGGCCATCGGGCTGTTTCTTTCACGGCCCAAAAGAGCGACCCACTTGCCCAATGCACCTCGCCTGGCCACCGGGACGCTTCTTTCATGGCTGAAAAGAGCGACCTACTCACCCAATGCATCTCACCTGGCCACCGGGCCGCTTTCATGGCCGAAAAGAGCAACCCACTCGCCTAGCCACCTGCCAAAAAGAGCAAGCGATGCACCCCATGCGCCTTACCTGGCCACCAGGCCGCTTCTTTCATGAAAAGAGAAAGCAACATGACCCATGTGCCTCGCATACCCTTGCCTACCTGTTATGGTCACTCCAGCTACTGGTAGCTGTCCACCCAAAAATGCCTGCTGTCGTCTACTCTGGCAAGCTTGGCTGGGCATGCATTTAAATAGGGCCAAATTTTGGGGGTCGGGCTTAATTTTAAAGCATGTGCACAAAATAGTGCTGGGCCTTCTTTTTGGGGTGGGTCATGTTTTAGGAGAAACATGGTGGATGGATGGATGCATGCATGGATGGATGGATGGATATAGTAGATATAGATTTCTCCTACTGTTTATTATATTATATTCTTACACATATATACAAAGAGAGAGATATACATATACTTATACATATATCTCGGCCATTCCTATATGTAGTAAATGTTTTAAGATTTCAACTTAACAGAATCACAGAGTTGGAAGGCACCTTGGAGATCATTTAGATCAATTCCCTACATGAGCTGTTTATCTATATACAATGGCTGTCCAGTCCAGCTTTTAGTCATTGGGCACCCACAACTTCTGAAGGCAAGCAATTCCATTGGTTGATTGTTCTCACTGTTAGGTAATTTCCCCTTAATTCTAGGTTGCTCCTCTCCTTGATTAGTTTCCATTCATTGGTTCTTGTCTTGCCTTCTAATGCTTTGGAAAATAGTTAGCCCCCTCATATTTGTGGCAGCCCCTCAAATATAGGAACACTGTTGTCATGTCTCCACTAGTCCTTCTTTTCACTAGATGAAACATACCCAATTTCTGCAACCATTCTTCATATGTTTTAGCATCCAGCCCCCTAATCATCCTTGTTGGTCTTTTCTGTACTCTTTCCAGAGTTTCAACATCTTTTTTATATTGTGGTGACCAAAACTGGATGCAATATTCCAAGTATGACCGCACTAAGGCTTTGTAAAACCATACTATTGCTTCATGTGATCTTGATTTTATCCTTCTATTAATGCAGCCTAGGATTGCATTGGCTGCTGCTGCACACTGTTGGCTCATATTGAAATGATTGTCCATTTGGACTCCAAGATCCCTCTCACAGTTACTGGCATTAAGCCATGTTTCACCTAGTCTATACCTGTGCAGTTGTTTTTTTCTTGCATAAGTATACAACCTTACTTTCTCTACACCGGATTTCATTTTGCTAAATAGGGCCGAGTGTTCAAGTCTGTCAAGATCCTTTTGGATTTTGAGCCTAAATTCTGGGATGTTGGCTATTCCTGCCAGCTTAGTGTCATCTGCAAATTTGATAAATTCTCCTTCTATTCCCTCATCTAGATCGTTTATGAAGATATTGAAGAGTACTGGGCCTAAAACGGAACCTTGAGGTACCCCGCTATTTACTTCCTTCCATGTGGATGTAGTTCCATTGAGGACTACAGTACATGTTAAGTACAGTTTATCAACCAGTTACAAATCCATCTGGCAGTGATGCTATCTATCTCACATTTTTCTAACTTACCAAGATGTAGGTTGTAGTCTACTTTGTCAAATGCCTTACTGAAATCTAAGTGTACTATATCCACAGCATTTTGCTGATCCATTAATTTAGTCACTTTGTCAAAAAATGAAATAACTTGTTTGGCATAATCTGTTCTGACTTCTGGTTATAACTTTGACTTCTGGTTATAACTTTGCTTGCTTCTAGCTGTTCTTAGATTTGTTGCTTGATTATCTTTTCCAAGATCTTCCCAGGTATTGTTCTGGGATTTCTTGGAAAAAAACAAGACAAAATATAAGAACTGTTGGATTGAGTCCAACTTTTTTTTTTTTAATTTTGATTTATATGCCGCCCTTCTCCGGAGACTCAGGGCAGCTTAAATATATTCTTATAATATATAGTGTTATATATTCTTTACTATTTTTTTAAAGAAACAATTTTTCTTGTATGTCTTAGGTTATGGAATATTATGCTCTTATATTTTGAAATGGAATGTGTGGATCATCTTGGGGAACAAGGGGAAGAGATGTTACTGTTGTGGCTCCGTTACCTGAGCCTGTGTCATCGGCAGGAGAGGACTTCGAGAGTGAAGGAGAGTAGTTGGCAAGGCCTCCCTCTCCAGGACCCTCCTCTCTGGCAATGCCTTCGGTGTCCGCCGAAGGCCAAGAGATAGGGCCGGGGCCAAGCACGTCCACGCAGCCACAGATGGACAGTGATGAGGGAAATGAGTCTTGGCTGGATCCTCGGCAGCGTCGCAGAGATAAGCGCGCGCAACAGAAGAAAAGGCGTGCCAGACAATCAGACAAGAGAGACAGGAGCCCCCAGTGACTTAATGCTTAGAGAAAGAAACTGATGAATGAACCATCCTAAGAATTAAACAATTAAAAGTGGTAATGAGAAGTTTCAGACTTCCAAGATTTTGTTACTGTAGCTTTGCAATAAAATAGAATAAGTACATCTAGTCATGTTTCCTGTCTGGTTTATCTGGGAGAGCTGACATCTTTGCAAAGGCAGTAATTTAGATGGAAACATCTTTCTTTTCTTATTATATAGTCATTTTTAAGCTAGAATTTCTTCACTTCTTCCACTAACTCAAGTTTTTTTTTCCATTAATAACTATGTAATTAATGTAAGCTTGTAAAAATCATTAAGATTAGTGTATGTTTAAGTTTTGCTGCTCTCTTGTTATTATTGTATAAGAAAATATGAGGTAGATGTAACTGGTAATCTTTTTATTTAAATATGTCCATTTGGGAATAGGTTTCAGATGATGGATGAGTTGGTAGATTGAACATGGATAGAGGAAAGGTAAGGTAAGGATAAGAGGAAAGAAAGTGTGACTTTTATGATTAAAAATTGGATTGCATGGTACATTTAATTAAAGCAATATTTCTACTAATATTTAGTAGAGTTTAGTTGGGAGATTTATTTCAAATGTCTGCTTGTAAACATGTTAGCACATTGTTCAGACTCAGCATAGGAAAAATGGGAATGAACCCACTGAAGATTTGGATCAAACTCACAAGGAACAATCTTATTTTCCTTACTAGGAACAGTCTCATTTTTCAATCCCATAGCTACCCTTATCCTTGTCTGTTTCTCTCTGCTATCTTTCTTGCTGAATCAGGGTTATCCAAAAGATTGTTCTGGCATTCTGCTTCTTTCTGTCCTCTTACCGAATATTGTTTGTTTGTCTTACTGATTGAAAATGCTTTGCTTTGGTGGAATGGGTTGGCATTCTTTGTAAATTTTTGTTCTGTCATTTTCTAGAAGTCTTTCAAGTTCTTTGGAAAAGCTCAGAGTATTTTAGTGCTTTTCAGGATTCCTCAGAACATGGGAATTTTGGGGAGGGGAGAGAAGGACATGTCTAAAGTTGTTTCCACTTTTGGAGACCTGAAAATATTATTTTTTTCCTGTTATATTTCTTAGTGTGATTTTTTTTTAAGCTTGATTCATATGGCAATGGATAAAAGCTCCCTCGAAGCATCCCCCCACTTCATTTCCCCCATAATCATTTGGGATGCTCTTCAGGGAAATTATACATAAGATGTACAGGAGAAAATTGGAATCCATATTTCAACTGAAGAAAGTTTCACATTCTTATGGTACAACTCTCATGCCCAATGTAAAATAAAACAATAAGAGCCATGGTGACACAGTGGCTAGAGTGCAGTACTGTAGGCTACTTCTGCTTATTCCTGGCTGCCAGCAGTTCGGCAGTTCAATTCTTCCTGAAGGCTCAAGGTTGACTCAACCTTTCATCCTTCCGAGGTGGGTAAAATGAGGGCCCAGAATGTTGGGGGCAATATGCTGACTCTGTAAACTGCTTAGAGAGGGCTGTAAAGCACTGTGAAGTGATATATAAGTCTAAGTGCTGTTGCTATAGTGAAACTGGCTTGGTCGAGTGGAGGTGAGTGTCTGTTAGACCAGAATGTCCATTAATCTGTAAATTATGGCATTCAGGATTATTTGCATAAATTAAGTAATTATTTTATTACACAAATGATGCATATCACTATAAATGATGTAAAATTTAAATGCATTACCCTGACTCTGACTATAATGGCCTCATCCATTCCTTTGGGGGGCATATGTGAACAAAAATTTAAATTGTATCAAATCTACACAGAGAGGGTCTATTAAATTAGAATTGCACTATGTACGTTTTGTTAACTTTTATTGTGGGAGTATTGTCTTTGAATACATAGGTTTTAGCTTTACCAGTGCTTGAGGAAGTAAAGAAATGTTTGCCATTTAATGATAATGTAAACCTCAGAAAGTTGCGTTTTCCTCTTTTTTTTATTCAGGGATCATAAATCTTTCAATCTGATTTAAACATGACTTTGCTTGGTAAGCATGCATGTGCTTCTTCTTATATGCATTCTTATTGCTTTGTTTTGTTGTTACTCATAGCCTGGCGTGGGCTTCAAAAATTTTAGCAAGGGGTTGCCATGGCCTAGTTGGCCTCCTGCACTGGGGGGGGGATTTTTGCCTTTCCCGGGCTCCAGAGGCTTTCCTCGAGCCTGCAGGAGGGCGAAAACGGCCTCCCCAGGCTCTGGAGGCCATCTAGAGGCCTGAAACGGGCCCATTTCCGCCTTCCCGAACTTCCGGTAGGCTCATTTTTTGCCATCCCTGAGCCTCCGTGCACACCCTGCAGTTACCTGCATCCAAAACGGGCCACGTGGGGACTTCTGGGAGGGTTGGGGCGGGATAGGTGGGGCCAGCCATGAGTGGGATTTGAGGGTTCTCTGAACTGCACAGAATCTTAGCTTGAGGTTCTCCCGAACTCCTGCAAATCCCCAGCAGCCCATCCCTGCTCATAGGTACAGTCTTAATTTACAGGATAAGGCGGTATCATCAATTCAAGGGTATAACTATATATGTATTAATAAATGCCTACTTGCCGAGAAATAAGGATGTTAGGATTTTAGATTAAAAAAAGAAAGTAAAACCTGGGACAGTTTTCACTTCGTTCTCTATTTACAGGCATGTGGAATCTGTTCTCCTTTTTAATTATGGTCTTCTCCTGTGCTGCTGCTCCTCCTTCCTGCCTCACTTGCTTTTTAAAAGGCATGCATTAGACAGATTGCACAGAAGCTGAAAACAAGGCTATTTAGAATGTCATCATTTTGCATTATAATGCTGCTGTCTGAAGAAGCCCAGCTGGCACAGTTGAATCTCTTGGAAATTTTTAGTCTGATTCATTATTGTGATGTGTACTTGGTGTATAGAAACATTTAATCATTCTTATGTTCCGAGCTCTGTTGAATCTAGGGAAAGCTTTCTGTTTCACTTTGTAATTTGTGCTGCCAATCTGCTAGTTTGGAAAAGTTTCAAGCTTGTTTTATTATCTGTGTTTATTTGTACAGGAAGTGGTGTTGCACATAGGTTGAATTTACACTAATTCCTTTGTAATGGACTAATGAGTAAGACTTTCTTAGTGACAATGGCAACATTATATAGCTTTGATTAGTTCAATTACTCTAAAACTGGGCAATTGTGATGATTCTTAACACTACCCCACAAGGCATCATATTTTCGTTTCTCAAACCCTGAAAAGCATAAGCTATGATCAACTTTAATTTTATGGAAGAAGTAAGGGTTAAAAAGATTTGTGCAAGGTGCATGATACTCATGTTTTATTTATACTGCAAGACCATAATTAATGATTTGTGGTTGCTAATTAATAAACAATGTTCTTGCATAAGTATAACATTCTATACCAGTGATGGCTAACTCCGGAACGAGTGCCCAAAGCATCCATGCATGTGCATGAACGCATACATGCACATGAAAGCAAAAATGGAATGCGCGTGCCCCCCCTGCACATGCATGTGTGGCCCTGCATGTGTCCCATGCATGTGCGCGTGCCCCCCCACATGCTTCCTGCCCCTCTGCATATGCGTGGCAGAGACCTGATGACCAGCTGGCTGGCAGGAGGTGTGCGCACATGCGTGGCAGAACTGAACTGGGGCGACGGCTTGCGTGCCACACATGCCATAGGTTCGCCATCACAGTTCTATATTGATATGTCAAAAACATGGAATTATACATTGGCATACAGATGATGGAACTTATGTATTAAGGAAAAAATAGAACCTCATGGAAAAATATATGCCTTTAATGAAACCTGGGACTTTTGTTATTGATGGAAAATGGGCAATGAAGTACTGTATTGCACATGTGTGCACACACATACTGCATTCCAAGTTTGGGGACTTTTATCCACAGAGGAATGAGAGCAGGGGTGGGTTCTAAATTTTTTTTACTACCGGTTCTGTGGGCGTGGCTTATTTTGTGGGTGTGGCTTGGAGATCATGTGACTAGGTGGGCATGGCTAGCTGGTCAGAGTCATTTCTGGAAGGTCCTCGCACTTACTACCAAGTCCTCGCACTTACGACCCAACTCATTTGTTTGCTTTTAACACTGATCAGCTGTAGGACGGCCCTTTGAAGCCCCGTGGCAAGAGTTTAAACAGTTTTTTTCCCTCTAGTCATCAGCTGGGACTCAGGAGGCAGCAATAGATTGGGGGTGGGACCAAATAAAAGGTAAAAATAACGTGGGTGGGGGGGGGGTGGGAGGGCGGGGGGGAGAACCGGTTCGGTGATGTCATATCGTCACCGCTACCTGCTCGGCCGAACCGGGCTGAACCAGGAGGAACCCACCACTGAATGAGAGGGCTTTCTCCCCAAACCCAGGCATGATTGGCAATTTGTAAGCTCAGATGCGGATAAAATTCTCCAAACATGGAATGGAGTTTGTGTGTGGGAGGGGGTGGAGTGGGTGCGTGATGTGCACAGCACACCAAAGGAGATGTTCTTCTCCCAATCCCAGACATCATTGGCATTTCCCTGTCTGAAGCCCCCTCCCAGCAAAGCAGGAGGCAGAGGACAATGCTGCTGTGTGTAGAAATCTGGAGGATAAAGTTTTCAGGAAGCAGTTTCCTCTGAGTCCAACTTCTGCCTTGATCGATCTCTGGAGAACAAGAGGAGGAGGCAGTGCTCCCTGGTCCCGCACAAAGGAGGCTGGCCTTTCTTGAATGGGAATTCCCATTTCCAATAGTGTGTGGTAAGGATGCTGGCTTGTTGGAAAATTCCTGTTTTCTTCTACTATCTTTGCCTCTTCTCTCAACATTCCTATCTTTATCCATGTCTATTTGTAATTTCCATAAAATAATTCTAGTAAATCTCTAGGATCCAATCTGGGCCAATCATCAGGACCAGAGGTTTAGTCTTCCAAGCTTTCAGACTCATGCTGGAGCTCATCTTCAGAGAACTTCTGTCTAGCAAAGTATGTGATTTGGACTATTCTGTATGTGTTCTTTATATGGTACCTGGTTGTGTGTGGTTTTTAAGTTATTGATTGGAGTGTTGATGGCCGGCTGTTAAATCATTGGCTGTTGTTTCTTTGTGCTGCCAAGCCCTTGCCTCCTAAGTACTTGGTAAGCAGGTGGTAAATCAACACTCCAGTTGACTGATGAGTGACTCATTTCCCAGATTTAATCACTTTCCTGGCTGTTTTTGTATCTGCTCGTCCAACAATCTTAGTAGCTGCAAAATTGATTTTATGTCCTTGTTCATTTAATGTGAGACTATCAATGAGTTCGGATCGCCTCATCTGACCACTCACTTGAGTTCTTGCAATCTGGTGAATCGCTTCCTCCCTGCCTGTTCTATATAGTCACAGGAGCAATCCATGTAGGAGATCTGGTATATTACATTAGAAGTCTCTCTCAGTTACAATCAATCTTTACAAATGTATAATTTGTCCTCATATGATATCCTCTAGGCATTGATGCCGACGTTCAGATCTCAAAAGCTGCATTTTACTGCTTCCAAAATGTTTTTGATGTATAGCAGTATGTATCATGTGGTTGGTTTTATACCTTGTTTCTTTCCTTCTCTTCCCACTATGTTGATCAGACATCTTGTAACAAATGCTTGTGGATACCCATTCTGCCTAAATTGTTCACATAGGTACCTGTCCTGCAGTTGTTAGCTTGTTAGGTACTACAGTACGTTCTCAACCTGCCATATAGTGTTCTCATGGAACTCTTTTGGTGTGACAATGGGTGGTTACTGTTGAAATTCAGAATGTGTGGAATGTTGATGGCCTTGTGGTAAACTTGGTTTCTAGGCTTCCATCTTCTTGTCTGTTGACAAGCATATCTAAAAATGGTAATTGTCTGGCTGTTTCTTCCTTCCTCCCTTGTGAACTGGTTGTCTGAGAAGATGGAGTTCAGTATGGTATGAAAACTCTTGCAGTGCATTTCTTGGATGATGATAAAAATGTCATCCATGTAGCAGTACCAGAATGCATGCGAGTAGTTTTGAAATTATGGTGTTCTAATTCGCTCAGTACTGTTTCTGCAATGACTCCTGATATTGGGGATCCCATGGTTGTCCCTTTTATTGTCATACATTTCCCTTTTGAATGTGAAGAAGATACATTGATAGTACTGGAGTAGCTTCCTTATTCTACTAATGAAGCTACTCATACTGTCAACATATCTTGTGAGTACATTCATGGATAAGATTTACAATTAAGCAATTATAATTCTTCTATGCTTTTTTGCCGTCTTGATTTTGCATTTTTTGCCATTTTGTCTTCATGATATGCTATCAGTCAAGAATAACTGAATTGTGAATTATATTGTACTCTATTATGTATGTTATGGTTCTAGCATTACAATTTCTGTACGGTGGTGGTTTTTATGGAGTTCACTGGCATGAAATATTATTGAATAGAATTAGGTTCTTAAAGATTTGGTAAACTAAAACTATGGTTTAGTGATTCTAAGAAAATATTATAAATTAATTACTACTTTCTTGTGTCTTTTGTCTCTTCTACCTACCCCCTGGAGTTCTATATCATCGATAATAATAACAGCAACAACAAAAATAATAAGTGGCAAATCCTCCACAGTTATAGTACTCTCTCAATCAGTATCTCTCAATCAGTACTGCTATTCTTGCTTCTCCAGAACTAGTGAGTCTAGGAAACAAATAACTTACTAATTGATGTACCGTAGATCTTGAACTATCAGTATGTCAACCAGTGTTTTCACTTGTATTCACTCATGAATATTAATGGACTTGTAGTATTGGAGGGACGCGGTGGCTCAATGGCTAAGATGCTGAGCTTGTCAATCGAAAGGTCGGCAATTCAGCGCTTCTAATCCCTAGTGCCGCATAATGGGGTGAGCTCCTGTTACTTGTCCTAGCTTCTGCCAACCTAGCAGTTTGAAAGCACGTAAAAAATGCAAGTAGAAAAATAGGGACCACCTTTGGTGGGAAGGTAACAGCATTCCGTGTGCCTTTGACATTTTGTCATGCCAGTCACATGACCACAGAGACGTCTTCGGACAGCGCTGGCTCTTCGGCTTTGAAACGGAGATGAGTCGGGAACAACTAGCACATATGTGCAAGGGGAACCTTTACCTTTAGTATTGGATAAAAGTAGAAATAACATTCCCAAACATTGTTTGATGATTCTTTCTAAAGGTTTTGTGAATTGCTGAGAGAATTGTGATTACTGGTGATATAGAAATATAATTATTAAAGGAATGTAATCCTGATAGCTTCAAGCTAATATAGAAGGCATGGAAGAAATGAAAAAAAAAGTTGATTTAATTAAAAAGATATTTAAATATATGTTTTTAACATTCATTGTGATATATATTTTATCTAAAAAATGTTAATTTTTCCCCAAATGCTTAGTTAAAAGAGAGGGAGAAGAATTCTATGTAATGATACAAAAGTTGTCACTGTAACTTTAATTATTTGCAAAAATAAGAAATAACAGGGATTTAGCTGACATGAAATGGATTAATTGTGCTGTTACTGCCTTCTAATTATCCCATAGTGAGACAGATGTTTTACTCCTCGAACAGCGGAGAGGAGACACTACTCAAGTCCAGATAAACAGTTTGCCAAATTGTAAGATGGTTTTGAACATTATGGAAAACAGGAGAGCTGTAGCTAAATTTAATTGGCTTGTTCAGTTTAATACATGATGTATATCCATTGTGCAGCCTTCTGCTAGTGTCTGCTGCTTTATCTCAGTAATAGGAAATGAAATATTTTCCACAGAAACATTTTTGAAATGGGAACTTTTCCATTACCTTTATCTTGTGAAAATGTTTTAGAAAATGCATGGTTTCATAAAACGAATTGGTCATAGAATTAAGAAAGAAGCATCATGAATCAACAAGGCAAATCAGACATGGCATATTTTGTCTTAAGAAGCTCAGATATATGCACGCCAAAGGAATACATACTTCATTCTTCTGTTCTTTTTTTATTTCTTCTTTATACGTTGAAATTCAACACTTATTAGATTAATCAACTATCAAATGCGTAGCAAAGTTTTAAACCATTGTTTTGAAATTGATTTCATTTTGTAATTTGTTCTATTCCTGTTACTTCGATAAGCTTTAAGAAAGAAGAAGAAGTGGAGAATTATGACCAGTTAAGATTAGAACTTAATTTTAACATACATGGCTTGTTCATAATTTATTGATTAGAATGCTTAGTCTGTTGTTGGTTGACTCTACAGTAATCATTTTATTCTCTCTTAAATATTAGTTTATATTGGTAGCTTTCATAATGATTCATATATTTCACTTTCTAATCTGAATTTGCATAGTCTTTCTCGGAGTATGAACAATAGATCCTTAATAAAAATCATCTCGCTTTCTTAGAGGTGTTCCAGGATCCTCAAATATAAATAGTTTTGCTAGAATATCAAGACATACAGACTTTGTTGATAAATTGGGCCAAGGTCTGTGTTTTTATAATCAAACTGGAACAACATAATAAACACAATGGTTGTGGTTATGCAACATGTTAAATAGTGTTATTCAGTCCTGACAATGATTGATCTTTCTTATAGAGTTGTAAATATTTCTCCGCGGTAGCCAAGATATTAATATAAGATGCAAATATTAGTTTAAATTAACGAAGAAAGTGGCATAGTTTTCAAATAATAGTAAGCTACAGTGCGATTTATTGTTTGGATGTAATGTAGTGGATAAACCCATCATTAACCTAGTTTCATGTAGTTAATCAAACTGGTTTAATAAATGTTTTTTCAAGGTATCAAATCATATTTTAATATGGGTTGTTTTCTAAAAAATGCTGTTTAGAGCAGACAAAGGAGCTATAAGACAAAAAAAGTATGGAGTTTCCATCAAGATTTGGATCTGGCTTCATTTACTCTTGTTCCACCATGTGACTTGTGTTCGCTCTTCTGTTACCCTCAATAGATAACAGAAAAATGGCTCATCATTGCATTAATTACGAAAAATCACTGTGACCTATTCAACAAACTGTGGTTTAATATAAAATACTTCTCTGGTCCCCTTTTCATACATTTCTTACCTGATTTGATTTCTTTCAGGATGAAAGAAGCTGGTTTAAGCCATAAACAATGGAGAGTTGGTTCTCTTTCATCAAAATGCAAACAGTGTCCTGTAATTTATACCAATCCAGTTTGTGGATCAGATGGTCACACATATTCTTCTCAGGTAAGCCAATGAATAGACTTGTTATCTATTCTGTGCAATATATATAGCATTATACTGTCAAACATTGTATGGTTTGTTCAGTTTAAATAACTATATAAACCTGTTTAAATCTATACAATTGAACTGACATAATATCACAGCCTTGTTGCTCAGTGGTTCTTTTTTTTTTTTCATCCTATAAATCCCACAAAGACTTACAGCTGTTGTTGACTGGCTGTTTTCCCCCCTGAGCTGCTCTGGTATTTTGACACAGATAAGAAGGCAGGGAAGTTAGCCAGCGTTCAGTGATTGATTGCTGGCTAGAGCCTTACCCTGGAATTTGAACAGAAAGGGACACTGAGCTAGACTTCTGGGAGATGTAATTTTCAGCAGAAGCAGTTAAATCAGAGTGCTTGGGACTCCAGCAGCTCAGAGCGAGAAAGGAAGAGGCAGCCTTGGGAGAAGGGGATTGGAGAAGAAGTTATAAAAGGGGAGGAAAAGGTTGTTAGGTGAGAATGCTGGATTCACGGGAGGGGGGGGAGAGACTTGGTCCGAGGAAAAAGGTGTGTGTGTGACAATTCTAGCCTAAGGCAAAGACTTGGAGTGACTGCATCCTTGATTCAGGATGGAGTTTCTGGGCCATTGTCCCCTGGCTGGAGAGGTGGACCCATAGGCCTTTTGCTGGGCCGTCAAAGGACACGTCCATAAATCAACAACATTAATGAGGCACCATTTGGCCAAAGGACAGCTTCTGGGACCTATGTGTGTGTTTTATTTAAGGGTTCCAACAGAAGCAAGATGGATGACAAACAAATTTAATACATTAAAATAAAATAAAAAATAAGAATCACGATACTGGGTAATTCTATTTATTACTATTTTAAAAGTTTTCTTAAGTATTACCAGGAAAAATTAAATATAATTGAAACAGTGTAAAGCAAAGTGAAATAAAGTCGAGTCACAGATTTTGATATTAATTTTTACACTAAAATATTATTATTACCAGATTTCCATTGTTCATTTGACATCTCAAATACTCAATTGAATACATAGGGCAGGGAGATTAATCTGTTTCACATTTATATACTTGTGTGTGTGTATGCATGCATATGTACAGATACAGATATAATTAGCTATATTTTCACAACTTTTTTTTCCTTTCATGGTGAAAGATAAATCCTGTTACCATGTTTCTCCGAAAATAAGACCTCCCTGGATAATAAGCCCTCCCCTAAAAATAAGCCCTCCCCGAAAATATTTAAATGCATGTACAGCCAGTCCCCGCCATTTCCACTGGTTAGGATTAGGGAGACAGAGCTGGAATCAGGTAACATGGCAAGAGGATCCCTGTCTTGCTCCACACGCCCCAAAATAATAAGACCTCCCCAAAAATAAGGCCCACTGCTTATTTCAGGGTTCAAAATAAAATAAGACAGGGTCTTATTTTTGGGAAAACCTGGTAGCATGAAAAGGTTATATTTCATAGCCAAAAGACATGTCAAACATATACTTAGATTATCCACATTTAATCACATGGAAATTATCATTTTGATTTTGTATCTGAACCAGGGGTGGGTTCTAAATTTTTTTTACTACCAGTTCTGTGGGTGGGGCTTATTTTGTGGGCGGGGCTTGGTAGGGAGGTAATGTGACTGGGTGGGCGTGGCCAACATTTTTTTTAACTTTTAAAAGCATTTTTTCTACAACCTTAAGAGGTTGCAGAAAAAAATGCTTTTAAAAGCCTCTGATGATCAGGCAGCTCAGCTGGGAGCGCCAGAGGCTTTTAAAGGCATTTTTTTTTCAAACAACCACTTCGGCTGAAGAAAAAATGCTTTTAAAAGCCTCTGACGATCCCAGCTGAGACACACAATCATCCGAGGCTTTTTTTTTTACTTTTAAAAGCATTTTTTCAGCCGAAGCAGTTGTAGAAAAAATGCTTTGAAAAGTAAAAAAAAAAAAAAAGCCTCTGATGAGGTGGGCGGTAAGCGAGCGGTGACCGGGTCGGGGACCAATTCGGGGGTGTGGCCAGCCAGTGTTATTACTGGTTCTCTGAACTGCTACAAATTTATACTATTGGTTCTTGCGAACCGGGAGCAACCCACCACTGATCTGAACTAAGTTGTAGATAGCAGTATCATTTTTTTTTTCTTGCTTGGGTTGGAATAGCAAGTTTTTAGGGATTTCTTTTCCAAGCAATCCAGCAACATATGAACATTGCCTTCTCAATGAGGCAAGCTGAACATTTCTTTCCATTAGTGAAAGCTTCTCACAGAAAGTGCCTCCAGCTTATTTTCAGAGAATTCCATTTCCCTGTTGTTGTTATCTACTCAGTTTAAAGTGTATTTTATTCCATGTCATATTTTCACAGGAATGGAGGGGCATCAGGGAGGGAGGGAAGAAGAGTGCTTTACATTACAGTTCCACATATTCACATTCTAATTCTGAATTAGACATGAAAGCCTGAGTTACTTTAGACCAGTGATGGGATTCAAATAATTTAACTGGTTCTCTGCCCTAATGATCAGATGGGTGGGCGTGGCCATGGTGGGCGTAGTTAAGGGGTGTGACAGGCAGCACTCGGCCTCCTGCACCCCCCTGGGAGCAAAACACGGGCCATGGTAGGATGTGCTGCCCCTGCACCCCATTTTGGGCCTTGTAGCATCCTGGGAGCAAACATGGGCCACGGGGGGGGGGGGGAGCGCTGCACACACACACTCCCTTGTGCCCTGTTTTGGGTCAAGTAGGTCTCCTTGCACTTACCTGGGAGCCAAAATTGGGTGCATGGGGACTTCGGGGACAGGAGGGGTGGGGCCAGCCAGCAATTTAACTACCGGTTCACCCGAACTGGCTGAATCCCACCACTGCTTTAGACCAGTCACACTCTCTCAGCCCAACTCACCTCACAGGGTTGTTGCTATGGAGAAAACAGAAGCGAAAGGAGTATTAGGTATACTTTCTGCCTTACATTATTTACAAAGTAATAAAGGCAGAATAAAAAGTAAAATACATTATTCTGAAAAATTCTCCTGTGTTTATGCAAAATTGCTGACAATCTTTAGTCTAAAATGAATAATGCTTTATATGGTTCCTCCTACCAGAATGTCATACAAACGCAGAATTGTATGAGCTTATTCTTATTGCTTTATATGTTGTCCAGTAATACAGATGACCAATATTGAAATTATAATCATCATGGAAATGAATAGAAAATGATTATTCTTAAATTGTGCTCCCTGAAGACTTTTATTTCACTCTAATCAATGCAAATGGGTGACTGGGGAGAAAGGAGGGTATGTTAGAGAAAACATAGTAATATGAAATGTTTAGAGTAACCTTAAGTTATTTTTTTTGCAATAACTAAATATAATAGTATATATTTTTAAAAGTACTTGCTGCTTGTTTCTCTATCCTATTAAAGACGGGGTCATTTGGAGGCAGTCTTTCAAATTGCACATTGTATTATACAAATGCAGGATTATTTTGAAGGGTAATCAGTGTTCAAATTTCCAGAAAAGATATATAAACTTTGTTTAAAATTAAAAAAAAAATTGTGCTTTGTATGGTTTAGCTACTTCGCTTTATTTTCAGCATGTCAGGATGATTTCTGCAAATTATACAATGCATTTTTGAGAAAATATCAAGATCTGCACTACTGCTATAGAAGTAAAATAAATGCTTAATAGTATAATATCATCTTCCTTATAACATTTATTCTAGAATTTTTGTGATACTAAAAATAGCAATATGCCTCTTCACAGTGCTTTACAGCACTCTCTAAGCAGTTTACAGAGTCAGCATATTGTCCCCAACAATCTGGATCCTCATTTTACTGACCTTGGAAGAATGGAAGGCTGAGTCAACCTTGAGCCAGTCGGGATCGAACTGCTGGCAGTCGGTGGCCAGCAGAATTAGCCTACAATAATACTTCATTCTAAACACTGCGCCATCACGACTTTTCTGATAGTCTAATCAAAGTACAGTAGGAATTATAATTGGATGATTTTTTTTTAATGGTCAGAAATTATGTAGACTACTTACTAAACTTAGTGCAGTAGTATTATGCTTAGTCTAATTTCTGTAATTTATGCTTAAATTTCATCAGTCTTTCACTAATTTTCCTTTTAGTCTGCCATTCAAATCACACTGTTCACACTGTACATGTGAAGGCTGGAAAATATGTTGTATGAAAATTAAATAATTTAGTATTATCTATGTGTTTCTTAAAACAAGTATACTCTGTCTTTCTCTATGAGGAGTGGGACTGAGGAGTGGTTTTGTTGATGGCTGATTGACAAGTCCTGGGAATCGAAGCAGAGGGGTTTTTTTGTCAGAAAGATAGGGCTTCTAAAACCAGAGCCAGAAAAACAAGTATCCAAAGATTTAGCTATTTTGTTGCTGGCTTTTGCCACTCAAAATTGTATATTAGCATTATTACACTGCTGTAAATTATGATTATAATTGTTATGGACTATAGGCAGCTGTCAATTCATGGTTCCGGGAAGGATATTACCCTTCTGTCTATCTGGCTAGTGACATCCTTGCCTTCCTTATTTTTAATGTTGAAATAGTGATTCTTTTGTTTATTCTGTTACTTTCAAAAGGTTTTGCCAGAATCTTTGTAGTTTAGTGGCACTGAAGTGATATTCATTTAAAGGAAGAGGGTTGTTACACCACCCTTTCCAATAGGGTGCCTCTAAGAGATGTTGCTTAAGAGACGTGATGGCTCATTGGCTAAGACACTGAGCTTGTCGATCGAAAGGTCGGTAGTTTAGTGGTTCGAATCCCTAGTGCCACATAATGGGGTGAGCTGCCGTTACTTGTTCCAGCTTCTGCCAAACTAGCAGTTTGAAAGCACGTAAAAAATGCAAGTAAAAAAATTGGGACCACCTTTGGTGGGAAGGTAACAGCACTCCGTGCGCCTTTGGTGTTTAATCATGCCGGCCACATGACCATGGTTCTTTAGCTTTGAAACCAGGAGATGAGCACCACCCCTAGAGTCGGGAACAACTAGCACATATGTGTGAGGGGAACCTTTACCTATTTATACCATGTTCTTTCAGACTTTGAAATATATTTTAACCCATGCAAACCTATTTGCCACTAATTTTATTTCTTATGCAACCTGGCTTTTGAGACTTAGTTTACAGTCAGATACCAAAACATAGTTTTGTTTATGCATTTTCACGATCACTGATCATAAGAGATTTGACCAAATAATAGTCTTTTTGTCTATTTTTCAAAAAGATGAATGTGAAAACAATAACATATAATTTCATGTTTAAATAAGCATATATCCCTTAAATGTTTGATAAATGAGCTCGTAATAACAGAGATTGTAAAAGAGTATATAAGGAATCATTTGAATAAGCAGTAAGTTTTGTAATGGATTTTTCAGTACTACATACTGTTGACAAAATAAAGAAAATGTAGCATCCAATGTTAATGATTTTTTTTTATGTTTAAAAATCTTATTGTTTAACATCCAAGAAAAAAGGTCAGAAAACCAAAATATGACTACCTCCCCAAACTGTTTATGAAATGTTTCATTTATGTGAACTGTAATTTAAATACATATTCATAATTTAAACAAGATTAAAGGACTGAATTAATGTAGGAATAACGAATAGAAAAAAGAGAAAGTATTGTAAATATCCTGCATCAGGGGTGGGTTCTACTTACCTTTACTACCGGTTCACAACAGTTGCGCGCATGCACTTTCTTGTGTGCATGTGCATTTCTGCGCATGCTCAGAACCTTCTGCACATGCACAGATCGTCCACAATGATGTCATGGTGGGTGGGTGGAGCCTCCCGCCACTTTTACTACCAGTTTGCAAGAACTGGACCAAACCGGGAGCAACCCACCACTGTCTTGTATACAGTGATGTCCCATAATAAAAAAGGCAACCCTTGGTTTCTGTAGCACTTAGTTTAATTCATTTTTAGACAAATAAATTTCCAAACTTTAGAGAACATTCAGGCTGTTAAAGGTCCTATTGAAGAAAATGAAATAAGATTGTTCAGTTATCAGTTTTTGACCTAACAGCAACTCTTCCCTTCTTCAGTAACCTATAGCAACTCTGCAGTGCATTAAAAAGCAAGTCACAAACTCAGTTTTAGAATGCATTATATGCTTGTGTTTATTTTCTTAATATAATTTTAATGTTTGTATATTCAATTAAGCATTGCTTTAAAGTTCAAGCATTGTTTTAAAATATGCTGAACCAAGATAATGTTGTTTTGTTACTAACGGGATGGGCTTTTATGACTTTAATGCTAATGGGAATAAATCTGTTGTCATCAAGGTTAGATCTCAATATTAAATTCAGTTCCTTAGGCTCCACTGTTTTCCTCATCTGCATCTTATCATTAATTATATTGCCGTTAATTATCTGTTTTCCAGGACAATCTGGCTCTTCATGTCTTCCAAAGGCATACCCATTACCACTATAACTAATTCTATCCATTTAACTGCTGCTTCTCCTCATCTTCTTTTTCCTTATACTTCCCCAAACTTATAGATTTTGCCAGAGAGCTGGGTCTATATTACGCAGAACAGAGGTGGGCTTCAAAAATTTTAGCAAGGGGTTCTCTGCCCGGTTGCTGCTGGGTGGGCGTGGCCATGGTGGGCGTGGCCTAGTCGCCTCCTGCACCATGGTGGTGGGGGGGCATTTTTTACCTCCCTGGGCTCCAGAGGCTTTCCTTGAGCTTCTGGGAGGGTAAAAATGGCCTCCCCAGGCTCTGGAGGCCGGAAATGGGACTGTTTCTGGCCTTCACAAACTTCCGGGAGGCCTATTTTTCACCCTCCCCGATCCTCTGCGCACAGCCTACACTTACCTGCATCCAAAATAGACTACATGGGGGCTCCTGGGAGGGTGGGCAGGGCCAGCCAGGAGTGGGATTTGGGGGTTCTCCGAACTGCACAGAATCTTAGCTGACATAGAATCTGGAATGTCAAATTGCTTCATTTTTCATTTCTTAATAATTTAAAGCAGGGTTCCCCAACCCACGGGCTGCAGCCCACTACCAGGCCTTGAGCCTTTCGTAATCGGGCTGCAGAAGTGGCAGCAAAGCGCATACATGTGCGCTCTATTTCCTCATACGACAAACCCACCACACATGTGTTCTTTTGGCCTGTAGTAGGTTCAGATCAGGGGTGAGTTCTACTTACCTTTACTACCGGTTCGCAACAGGAGCTTTGCGCTTGTGCAGATCATCAATTATGACGTCCGGGTGGGTGGGTGGAGCCTCCCACCGCTTTTACTACCAATTCTAAAGAACTGGACAGAACCGGGAGCAACCCACCACTGGTTCAGAGGTTGCCATAATAAAAAAGGAAATTTTATGTACCTGCCCCTGAGCAATGTCCTGTTAATTCACATGATGTCCCGTAATATCCTTTTCACATTTTTTTCTTATTAGCAGGTTCATCTTGGATGCATCAGTTGGAGAATCCTTTATGCATCATCTGATCTTGGAAACCATTTTTCCCCTATGTTTTTCTCCACCATGAAATCCTAGTATTTCATTTAAAAAAAAACTGAAGATTTCTAAGATTCTTTCAAACACAAAGAGAATTGGAATGTAAAGAGAACTTTAAATTTCACTCCAGTAACATGTCAGAAATAATAGCTGCACGGATTTCATTGTGGGGAAAAAATGAGGAGAAAGGATATGTTTGCCACCTTAAGCTATTTGTAAAAATAATAAAGATGGGATACAAACAAATAAAATAACTAGATTCAAAACATATTTATTTATTTATTTGTTTGTTTGTTTGGTTTGTTTGTTTGTTTTGTTCAATTTATATGCCGCCCTTTTTCCGGAGACTCAGGGCGGCTTATAATGCGTTAAGCAATAGCCTTCATACTTTTGAACAGGGTGGATTTGATTTAAATCAAGTTGATTTAAATCACGATTTAAATCATGATTTAAATCACTAGTAAAAAGGCTTGATTTAAATCAACTCGATTTAAATCATAATTTTTAAAGAGCAACTGTCATCTCTGCTACTCCTTTGACCCACTGTTGACTCACCGATAGTCCCAGTGTTGCAGAATATACAGCCTCATGCTACATAACTAAGCTCCATTTCATGCTGAATAAACTAAATTATTTATGTATCTTAAATAGAAAACTATCTTACAATAGATTTTTACCCCAAAAGTTTTTTTATTAAAATAAATTCGATAAAAATAAAAAAAAATCCGATTTAAATCAAAAAAATCTGATTTAAATTTTAAAAAATCTGATTTTTTTGATTTTTATCCACCCTGCTTTTGTATATACCTGCTTAGTAGGGCTTTCGGCGCCCCCTCTAAGCGGTGTTCTTTTTTATACAAAGTCAGCTTATTGCTCCCACAAACCGGGTCCTCCTTTTACCTACCTCGAAAGGATGGAAGGCTGAGTCAACCTTGAGCCTGGTGAGATTTGAACTTGCAGTAATTGCAGGCAGCTGGTGTTACTTAACAGTGCTTTAGTCTGCTGCGCCACCAAGGCTCTTTATATTTTGTCTCCCAATTAATCCAATTGTTGGATCTAAATGCTATGGCAAGCAGAACACCACTGATGTTGACATTTCAATTATCATTTCCTAAAACACTTCCCTCATATATAGATGTAGGGTCATATACTTGCAGTTCTTTAACTTACCCATGTAGATTAACTGGAGGGATCATTTCCTTTGCACTGAGAGCTTGTAGAGGCTTCTAAAAAGTTTAATACAACATAATGTTGATTATCAAGTAGTTCATGTATACAGATGGATCTTCTTTTTCTCTCATATTCTGTAGACGGTGGTGCTGATATTTATGCATGGATTTAATATTACCAAAATTTACTAATGTCCATAGTGAAAAAATGTAAAAGTTCACAAAACAGTTTTTTACCCAAAGCAGCAAATAATATGCTTTGATTAATATGATTATGTACAAATCTTTCGATAATACTAATGAGCATGCCCTTTATGTGATATTTCAGCTCACTTACAACTTTATAAATATTTCAACTTTAGATAATTGAGTAAATTGGTCTTGATAAATTAGCAATGCAATCAGTGGGTGTTGTTTAAGAAATGGTACAGCATCAAGAAGTCAAATTATAATAACCATTATAGTATGATACATATTTCATAAATGAGTCACTAACAAATGTAGTAGAGAAGAAAAAGAATAATTGAACTTCTTGAATAAAATTCACAATGCTTACTCTAATAAACTATTAATTATAAGTATTGCAGGCTATTTCCGCCAATTGCCAGCAGTTCAATTTTCACTGGGTCAGGGTTGTCTCAACCTTACATCCTTCCAAGGTTGGTAAAATCAGGACCAAAAGTGTTGGATGCAATGTACTGACTTTATAAAATGCATAGAGAAGGCTGTAAAGCACTGTGAAATGGTATATAAGTCAGTGCTATTGCTATAGCAAAGCTATAGAATATTTGTTGCATATTTTTTCATGTTGCACCAAAATGGATCCAAATTTTAAACTCTTTTGAAATATTCTTCTATATTAGAGGTTGATATTAGTCTATAAGAAAACAAGTGCCTTTATATTTGAAAAAAATATCATACCCCCAACTCAGGTCTCAGTATTATGTTTGTTGTTCTATTAGCATCTCATTGGTTATTCTTATTCCCGTTGAAGGAAGTTGTGGCAAGAAATAAGCAGTCCAAATCATTAGCTTTTGTAATAGTTGTAATGACTGATTAGTCAAAAACATATTACATATTCAGTGAACACAGAAATACTATGACAATCTAAAAGGCAATAAAATAGACTATGATACTATCTACTGCATGTTTCACTAATCCAAACTGCTTTGCTTTCTTAACAGGTCAGCCCTTTTATCTTGGAGTGAGATGCTCCAATTCAATTTAAATAAAAAATAGCTAAAAGTATTATCATTTGCATTGTTGTATATTAAGGATTGTTCCACATGCTATAAACAAAAAATTATTAGTTTGAATATCATTTTCCTATGAATGTATATCTAGAGTTATAGACAAGCCATTTTGTCATCCTAACCCCTCAATTACATCTTCTGTTTGAGGCTAAAACTGAGTTACTGTTTAATGATTGTTTAATGTTTGTTTAATTATTTAATGATTGTGAAAATTGACATAGTGCAAGTGAGATGTTTTATATGTGATTTTTCTACATGCATGCTGTATCCTATTTTATGTACTCCCCAAAAACACATTTTCAGACCGATGGAACCACAGTGAAACATGCTAAAACTGATATTTCCAAAGGGAAGAAAAAACTCTGACATAATAGGCTAGACTTTAAACTGCTAAAATGTATGGATTCATTAATTTTTTAAAAAAAAATCAAGAATCAGTAGAGCATTCAAACAGAACTCATTATTTGATTAAATCTATATAAAATGTAGGAGAAGAAAGAAAATACAGGGAATAGGAAGATTATTCAGGTTATAGATGAGAGCTGGTATCAAATAAATTGAGAAGTCAGGAAGACAGATGCTGCTTAATTGGGGTTATACGGCATTTTCTAATTTTGGCAATTTTCAGATGTGTGAACTTCAGCTCCCAGAATTTTCAGCACAGCCAAGAGTTACAATTTGTCTTTAGGTAACAACACAGTTACCTGAGTAATGAGGTGGCTTACCTGTACTACTATGAGATAGAGTTAAAGCCTGTTCCTTATCACATTTTAATCTGGGTTAATGGCTTCACACCATCATTCTCCTTGGTGTTGGTTTTATGCTTATTTTCTGTAAACCTCTGGGATTCACCAAGTTAATTAGTTGCGAAATAAATAAGTAAACATGTAAATAAATGGTAAATTCCAGCTACCTGAAAAACATTTAGTGAAGTGCAATTTACATTATGTTTGTTTATTATAAGGATTAATATCCTTGGTGGCGCAGCAGACTAAAGTGCTGTTAAGTAGCACCAGCTGCCTGCAATTACTGCAAGTTCAAATCTCACCAGGCTCAAGGTTGACTCAGCCTTCCATCCTTTCGAGGTAGGTAAAATGAGGACCCGGATTGTGGGAGCAATAAGCTGACTTTGTATAAAAAAGAACACCGCTTAGGGGGGCCCGAAAGCCCTACTAAGCAGGTATATACAAAAGTATGAAGGCTATTGCTTAACGCATTGTAAGCCGCCCTGAGTCTATGGAGAAGGGCGGCATATAAATCGAACCAATAAATAAATAATAAATATTATTTTTCTATTACAGTGCAAACTAGACTATCAAGCCTGTGCCTCAGGAAAACATATCTCAGCTAAGTGTGAAGGACGTTGTCCTTGCCTTTCAGAAAAGTCCACAAGTGCAGGCAGAAGTGATAAGAGAGGTAAGTTTTAATGTTTGTGTTAGATCTCTTAGTTACTTCAGCAATTGGTATGTCTGCAAATTAAAAAAAAAGAGAAGTAATTAATGGCTTAGTTCTCAACAGCTAAATGATTTTAAAGGACAGCGTATAAAGATAAATGTTACAAGTAAATGCCTAACTGTGTATACACCATTGCATAGACTGACCCACTGATCCCTCCTCCCTCACTTAGCCCTTCCCATAACCCCTCCTTACCTTGACTCCACCTCCTCCATATATAAAGGCTGTGCGCAGAAGTCCAGAACCAGTTCCAAATGAGTTTACCTGAATAGAAAGAAATTGAGTAAATAAATACATTGAACTCAAAGCCTATCGTGTCTGTGATTATTGGGCAAGATCCTTGGAAAAACTTACTTATCAAAAATGGCAGCAGAGGACGGTTATGCCCAATAAACAGAACCAAAATCGGAAATGGAAGGAAGGATGAACACAAGGTCCACCACCAGGCTGATGGCAGAGATGGAGGAACTGGACCAGACAAACAGAAGCGTGAGGCCAAAAGAAAGTGCAGCCAGGCACGCCAGAGACAGATCACCCGAGAGAGATGAACTGAAGGACACCATACAGAAAATGATAGAAGCCTCCATAAGCAAGGATGAACTCATCGCGAAGCTCCGGGACCTTCTAGATGACCAGGGAGCAGCGATGAGCCCCCAGGAACAAGACCACGAGGCTGCCAGACTGGTAAGACAGAGATACCCCCTGGCAGAGGCCCAAGAGCCAAACGGTTCCATTTTCGTGCCATGCTCCGGGCGGCCATCTTGGGATGGCCACCGACCAATAGGGAGCCAGGATTCAAATCCAATGGCGGGAAATGAAAGAAACCCCAGAACAAATGGGGGAACAGCCAAAGGCACCCCAGAAGGGACACACCAAGGCATCTGGAGCTCGCCTCCCGAGCTCGAAGCCAGAAAGACACCCGAGGCCCCAGCAGCCACGATAGGCCCTGCACGCAACCCCTTCACGCCAGCCATGCACCCCAGAGACACCGCCACGAACCGAGGGGGCTACGGGGGGGCCATCGATGATAGCACACCCCCCCAGATACTCCACACGATGACCAACCCCCACGAAGACAACCGCAGGGCACCAACTATGCTTGAATCATGCAAATGGCAGGACTCGAACCCAGCACCCGCAGCACCAAGCATAAGAGGCCTGAGGGGAAGAGGCCACACCTGCTACTCAACCCCCATGCGGCCTCCGCCCGGCCTACTCATGTGCCCAGGGACCAGCAATCAAGGATCGGGGCCCACCGCAGCCACCACGCCCCAGAACCCCAGAAGTCCTCGACTTACGACCGCCTCGCCTCCTCGACTCTCTCCAGCCCCCTGCATGGATCCGGACGCCCAGCGATGGATGCCTGCCTCCAGAGATGAAGCCGGACACCCCAGGAGTGAGATGGGACCCCCAACTGGAGGCCTAGGCCGAGGCCTAAGAGCAGCAACAGCCAGCTACTCCCCCATCGGCTACAGTAGCGAAATGGGCCTCGCACGTGCTCAGTTGGCTCCAGCAAGAAGAGAAGGAGGGAACATAAATCCAAGTCTGTGCAGAGCTGCAAACTGCATACCCAAGCCATATTGTGAGTTCCCTCACCTGAGACACCATGGGCAGCAACAGACTGTGAGTAATTCATCACACAACTCAGGGAATTTACCAGCTAACTTTCCCACTCTTAAATTAGACGGATCGAACCTCATGCAGTGGAATCACCAACTCCAGGTTTTATTTTTAAAAGAGGATCTATTGTTTTTAGTTGATGACCCCCCCACAAAACCTTGGACTTTAGAAACAGATTGCTTGCATCACAGGGCTTACTATTTAATTATAGCAAGTATCCCACCAGGTGTATACCCCAGCCTAAGCCATTATCTGACTGTGTCTGAGATACAGCAGAGAATATTTAATCTGTTCTATAGTAAAAGCGCTGCCACCACAGCAAGGATATCCAGGGAATTCCACTCTGCCAGGCATAAAGCGGGGACTCCCATGGGTGAACATATACTGAACCTGAATGCCACAAGGACTGAACTGATACAAAGGGGGGAGGATATATCCGAAGAGAGCATGAAGAGCATAGTCATCAACTCCCTGGACTCCAGCTGGGACAATTTTATAATGCAGCTGGATAGCATAGGCTTAGGCCACCTCACACTCGAGTCACTGACAAATAGGATAATAGCAGAAGATAGCTTAAGGAGGGACCGCTCCATCAGCCGCAGGGACAGCAGGCCAACTAAGAAAGTTGAGTTCCAAACTAGGAACCTAGACTACCCAGAATGCTTCACTTGTGGCTCAAAGAATCACTACAAACGGGATTGCCCAAGAAACTCAAGGGGAAGGGACCACACCTACCAAAGGGAAAGGGAAGGCAGGAAGCCAGGGCTCCCCGATAGATCCCCATCAGACAACAGATACAGGCGCAGAGACTCCCCCGACCCAAGGAACAGAAGGGGAAGTAGGGACAGCTCTAGGGAGAGCCGACCAGGGTCCATGTATGGGATCGGGGAGAACACACACACACACTCACAAACCAGAGAAGGAGAAACATGGCTCATCGACTCGGGAGCCACCAACCACACAACTCATGACATAAAGATACTGACCTCATTCACAAAGGAAAACTACCACATTAAGGTGGCCAATCAAAACAAGGTCCTAGTGACAGGGAGAGGAAACACGTTCATAAGCGGAATAGGCAAAGTAGAGGGGGTATTACTCATACCCGAAATACCCCACAACATTTTAGCACCGCTTAAACTGAGCAAGGACATGGGCATAAAGACCACCTTCAAAGAGGGAGAAGCCTACCTGACCAGAGACAGGGAAAGCATCGGCAAAATAGTCATTAATGGAGGGCTAACATACCTCCACCCTAAAAAGAATAACCAGACCCAAGTTATCGCCCAACTAGAAAACACTGAGAATAAAGTCAACACACATGTTGAGGCAGAGGGGGGCAGGGAAGACGACCCCACCGAAGGCAACACGACACACAGAGGGAAATTGCTGATAGGCAAACCCATTCACGATGACTGCGCCCATTTGCTACACAGAAAATTGGGCCATGCCAGCTTCCCAGTCATCCAAAAAATGACAGAATGTACCAGTGATTTGAAAATAAAAAACTGCAAAAACTACTTAGAGTGTTCTATATGTAAATCATCTAAGTTAAAAACCAAACCCAGACCTAGAAAAGCCACCCGTACTACCAATTCTATCTTCCACCTGGTACATATGGACATTGTGGGCCCCATGAAGCCCTCTATAAAATACAAAAGGAGATATTTTCTGACAATAGTAGACGACTACAGCCGCTATGGCTTTGTGTATACCATTAATCATAAAGACGAGGTATTCCAAAAATTTAAAGAGTTTTATAAGAGAGTGGAAACGCAACACAACACAAAGATAAGGCAAATAATGACAGATAGGGGGTCTGAGTTCTTATCGAGGGAATTCTCGAACTGGTCAAAGATGCACGGGATAATACACTACAAGACTTCTCCCTTTTCCGCGTTCCAAAATGGAGTCGCAGAGAAGAGGAATGGAGTCCTACAAACAATGATGAGATGCGCCCTAGAGGATGCGGGGTTAGGACAGCCATTCTGGGCGGAAGCTATCAACTACTCAAATTATACGCTGAACAGACTCTGGTCTAGCGTAATAGGGAAAACACCTTATGAGGTGATGTACGACCGAAAACCAAAGATTGCGCACCTGCACATATTTGGAGTCACAGCGGATGTGCACATCCCCAGGCAACTGAGGCGAAAAGGAGACAAGGTCTCCAGGAGATTAAGGTTCATGGGGTATGAACCAGGCACAAAAGGCTATAGATTCATTGACAAGGACAATAGGTTCATCGTATCCAGAACAGCGGTGTTCCACGAGAACGCCAACTGGTCTAAGATACACCTCAACGAGACACTCATCAGACAGGAAAACACAAACGAATCAAGGGACGAAAGCAAACCCATCACATTAGAAGCAAATACACAAGACAGACAAAGACCAAGACACCATGAGGTAGCCACCAAGGGGTGGAAGGAAGACCACCCCATCATCAAGGTAGACACGGTCACAGAGAAGGAGGCCAAATACATGCACGACACCGACACAAGACCCATGAGACCTATCAGACCCAACAGAAACAAAATGCCCAAGAGGTTTAAAGATTATGTCATGTCCATTCACCCAAATAGAACAACACCCAACTCATACGAAGAAATCATTAGTCTGCCGCAGGTAGAGAGAGATGAGTGGGAGCAAGCTATGGAAAGGGAGATGGCTAGCCTGCGCGAACTAAACGTGTACACCCCCTCTAAGGTCCCAGCCGATAAGACACTCATAGGCACGAAGTGGGTTTTCAAAATCAAGGAACTCGAAGACAACAAGGCCCTCTACAAGGCTAGACTCGTAGCTCAGGGGTTCGCCCAAAGGTATCCAGACGACTACACGGATACCTACTCACCCACAGTTAGGGCAGAAAGTGTCAAAAGCGCCCTAGTAGTTGCATCTATCTTAGGCCTAGAAGTCTACCAATTTGACGTTCAAACCGCATACCTCCATGCGAAGTTAGACAAAGAAATATACGTCAGGGCACCCCCAGGGAAAGGCGCGAAAGAGGGAGTCACTTGGCTACTAAACAAAAGTTTGTACGGTTTAAGACAGTCCGGGAAAAGATGGTATGAATGCCTAGCCAAAACACTCAGGGACATGGGTTTTACCGCCACATCAGCAGACCTCTGCCTCTTCGCCAAGAGGGAGGGCACATCGATCGAATACGCACTCGTTTACGTAGACGACATCCTGTACATGGGGCAGCACAAGCAAAATTGCGATAAATTCGCCAGAGAACTGGGGAAACAATTCACACTCAAGACCCTAGGGAAAGTCAATAAGTATCTAGGAGTACAAATCGAGAAAACAGAGAACGGGTTCAAGGTTTCTCAAAGGGAGAAAATATTAGAACTTGTACATAGATGCAACATGAGGGACGCTAAACCATGTGAAACCCCCATGCAAACAGACTTCTTGAAACATATGCACGAAGAGGGGGAGTCATTTAAGGACAACACCTTGTATAGATCTGTCATTGGATCCCTCCTGTATATTGCCAATTGGACAAGGCCCGATATCAGCTTAGCTGTTAATTTATTATCCAGACATGTCAGTGAACCCAAGGTATACCACTGGGAAGGGGTGAAGCGAGTAATCAGGTACCTGAAACATAGCATAGACGCGTACCTATGCCTGGAACCATCCAAATCCAAAAAACCGGCGCTGACCTGCTATGCGGACGCTGACTGGGCAGGTGATACCAAGAGCAGGAAAAGCACATCAGGTTACGTGTTCCTCATCAATAACTGCCCGGTACACTGGTATACTGGCAAACAGAACCTGGTTGCCACATCCACGGCAGAAGCAGAGTACATCTGCCTATCAAAGGCAGCTAACAATTTAGTGTGGTTCGATGACCTGCTCTCTGAAATATGGACTGAACCGGCTTATCCTATAACTATCCACGAGGACAATAAAGCAGCCATAGACATCTCCAACGCAGAAGCAGTGGGTCAGAGGTCCAGACATATCGACATCAAGCATAAGCATGTCAGGCAATTATCAAATGTAGGTTTTATTAGGGCCGTACATTGTGAAACCTCTGAGCAAGTCGCGGACATTCTAACGAAACCATTACCAAACAAGCAACACACATATCTCACATCAAAACTAGGGGTGACCATGCCGGGTACGAATCAACCCCGAATGTTAGGCATTTAGAGGGGGATTTGTTACAAGTAAATGCCTAACTGTGTATACACCATTTCATAGACTGACCCACTGATCCCTCCTCCCTCACTTAGCCCTTCCCATAACCCCTCCTTACCTTGACTCCACCTCCTCCATATATAAAGGCTGTGCGCAGAAGTCCAGAACCAGTTCCAAATGAGTTTACCTGAATAGAAAGAAATTGAGTAAATAAATACATTGAACTCAAAGCCTATCGTGTCTGTGATTATTGGGCAAGATCCTTGGAAAAACTTACTTATCAATAAATAAAATTGCTTATTTGAAACTGTACTTATTCTAAGTGCTTAGAGAACAAGAAGGAAGAGGCCTTCTGTGTTTCTGACCAAAAAAATAAATAAATAACACAAGTGTTGCCATATTTAACCATCCAGACTTGGAAGTAAATGCTAGATCCCCAGGCACTTAGCTCTCAGCTAGACTTAGCAGAAAATTTCTATACACCACTAGCTAATTTAAAGTTTTTATTGCAGACAAACCTTAACAAGTTATTTGATTGCTCACTGCAGAATCTCTCTCTATTCGTGTTCCAGCATGTCAATTTTTGGCTTCTTCTTTCTGCCTTTCTAATTGATGGATACTTGGCCCATTTGCCTGGTATAGATGGCTGAGCTATCCAGATAACAGTTGTGTGTTTTTAAGCCTGGTTCGTTCAATGCCAGTTTCAGCCATTACTGATATCTCCATGAAGTCAGCATAAACCACATTAAGTGTAAAAGAGTCTTTATTTATGTCTTTAGCAGAAAGCGATATAGAGTCAAGGGTTTGTTGGCGTAGTTTTAATCATTATTTTTTGTATATACCATTTGGCTAACTGGTTTTACTTGGAAAAAAAGCTGAGTTATCAATAAGTTTACAGATACCAATATAAAAACGAATACAAACTAACAAAAATATTAAAAAGTAAAGAAACCCAAAAGTGCAAAAAGCGTTGGGAAAAAAAAGATATGTAACAAATGACTTTCTGCTCCTTCTAGCTTCACACATACTCGAGTATTTTAATAAAAAAGGGGGGAGGGACCTCTTCTTCTTCTGAGAAAAGAGCCACGGTGGCACAGTGGTTAGAGTGCAGTACTGCAGGCTACTTCTATTGACTGCCGACTGCCTGCAATTTGGCAGTTCGAATTTCACCAAGCTCAAGTTGACTCAGCCTTCCATCCTTCCGAGGTCGGTAAAATAAGGACCCAGATTGTTGGGGGCAATATGCTGACTCTGTAAATTGCTTAAGGAGGGTTTATAAGGCCCTGTAAAGTGGTATATAAGTCTAAGTGCTATTGCTATTATGTTATGACTTTTCTATTGCTTCTTGACTGTAAGACAAAATATGTGAAGTTGCAAATTCACTTTCATATGGAGAAAGCTTGGGGGCTGCATGATGTTGAGATAGGCTGACATTAGCATGAATAATTGGTTGATAAGTTCTTCTGTATTTATCCTGGTTCTTTTGTGGAGGCAAAATTTGGCCAAGAACTGCTTAGGGTGCCTCATGCATTTTCTCCCTTCTAAGCTTTGCTGCCTCTTATGGTCGATTTATTTGATTGTGCATTTCTTTGTTAGTTCTGACGTGACTTTAGCAGCTTCAGTATGAGAATTGGGCCAAATCAATATTTAAAGGTTCCCATGCAAATAGTTATTACTCAAAAAAGGAGATGTAAGGCTCTAAAGCAGTGGTAGGTTCCTCCCGGTTCTTGAGAACCAGCAGTAAAAGTGGCGGGAGGCTCCTCCCACCCACCCAGACATCATTAGATGCGATCTGCGCATGTGCGTGCGTGCTCCAATTGCAAACCGATAGTAAAGGTAAGTAGAATCCACTCCCGCTCTAAAGGCTACTTTCTCTGAACCATACGTGTGTGTGTGTGTGTGTGTGTGTGTGTGTGTGTGTGTGTGTCAGGTTCCAAACAAAGAAAAAGAAAGAAACACAGCCAAACACAAACCTGGTTTGTTGCTGCCTGCTTTACTTCTTTTTTTGCACGCACTTACAATCGCAAAAGGAACTTCTTGTTAGCACTAACCGCCCATGCTCCCCGCCATCTTTTAAACTATAAGCACCGCCCACCCACTCACTCATGCAGCTCCCTCCCACATGACCCTGAAATGAGCAGGGGATAAAACACATGTGAAGAAGCCAGCATCCGCCTTAAGTCCAGCCTTCCTTTTCCTCCTCCTCTGCTGCCAGTAAGTTTTTCAGGAGGACTGGTCCTCTTCCTTCACTGTCAGTCAGCCTTTACTGGAGGACCCTTCCCAGCCAGTCATCCAGGACATTTCAGGACAGCCAGGGAGGTGGCTGCCTCCCCTCCGAATGACAGCTATGGGCCGGCTGGCATGCCGAAGCTGACTGTGTGTGTGTGTGTGTTCCTAGTTTTGTGCCATGTTCTAATTAATTACACAGGGTATCACAAGTGTTAGAGCAGTGATGAGATTTCCACCCCCACTTCCCGAGGAAGAAGCAAAAGCTTGCTAAGCTGCTTTGGCACTTTCTAAGTATCACAGGAAAACTCAGCAGTCTTAGATTACAAGACTACAGTACTACCGGTATGCAAGGCCAGGTCAGAGATAAATTCTCCTGAATTCTGCACATAACAGGTCAAGCTTTGCTAAGTTAAGTACTTTGATAAGGTGATAAGTTAGGTACTCTATTTAACTTGTCATCTTATCAAAGCTAGTAATAAGGGGAGATATTCCTGAACAGAGCAAGCATACTACCATGTTTCCCCAAAAATAAGACCAGGTCTTATATTAATTTTTGCTCCAAAAGATGTATTAGGGCTTATTTTCTGGGTAGGTCTTATTTTTGGAGAAATACAGTACTAAATGCACCCATCTGGCTGACAATCTTAACTGGGGCTTATTTTGGGGGTAGGGCTTATATTACGAGCACCCTAAAAAATTATGCTAGGACTTATTTTCCAGTTGGGTCTTATTTTCGGGCAAACAGAGTAGTTATTTATGCCAACTCTCCTGGCACCAAGAAATGAGAGGCAACTCTCCCCAGCAAGTCAATAGATACTTTTTGACAACATATCAGGACTGATTATTCACTCCAGTAAATTAGTAGATACTTTTTGGCATCATGCCAAGACTGATTATTCAGGAGAGACTGATTATTCAGGAGACCATATGGAAAAACAAGAGCTTACTTTGATAGCACTTTGAAAATTTTATTCAAAAGGTGGAATAGATTGATTCCTGAACTGGTTTAATACGACAAAGGTTCTTTGTTCAATTTAGAGTTGCTGTAATGTTCTTTGTCCTCTATCTTTTAAAAAAATACATATTTCAAGAATTTTTTGTGGTAAAACTAGAATCATGATATCAAAGAATCTTATCTCCTCTTTTAATTTCATCCAACCCAGTGATTAAAAACAAATAAAGTTGTAGAAATATTTTGTGTTTCCCATATACAGGTAATTCCTGAGTTATGACAGTTCATTTAGCAACTGTTCAAAGTTACGACATACCCCCCCACCCCAAGTAGTTATGACCCAGTACCAAAGTTATGAATGTTGCAGTACCACGGCGCTTGTTCAGACTTACGAATGATGGCAGAGGCACTGCAACATTCACCTGCGTATTCCCCCACCCTGCAAGGATTCCACAGCCATTGGGCCTGTGGAAACCGACTTACCTTGCAACGATCTAGCGAGCCATCAGTTCCTTCACCTGCTTCAGTGCATTTGCAGAAAACAGGCCTAAAGTAGTGAGAGATCCCACAAGATCAGTAACATGAGATCTCACGCTACTGATCTTGCGTGATGTCACATACCAGTTCCAGTCGAAGAGCGCTTGAAAGCCGATGAGACTTTGGGGTAGCAAAATCGCATTGCTTCAAGCCTCCCATCGGCTTGCAAACACTTTTTGTGCCAAGACTGGGAAGGCAGGAAAAGCGTTTGCAAGGTGATGGGAGGCTTGAAGCAAGACTATTTCACTGCCCCAAAGTCTTATTTATTTATTTATTTTATTTATTTTATTTTATTTTTATACCGCCCTTCTCCTGCGGGACTCAGGGCGGTGTACAGCCGAGATAAAACATAGCATATAAAATTTAAAAACAGTTTAAAAAACAATTAAATAATTTCGGCCCAAAATTTAAAACATCCCAATTAAAACCGAATTCAATTAAAACTGAGAGGATGGGATCAAGCCAGCCCGGCTAGATGGAATAAGTGTGTTTTCAGGGCCTGACGAAAAGTCCGAAGGTCTGATATCGTGCGTATCTCAGGGGGTAGGTCATTCCAGAGGGCAGGTGCTGCCATAGAGAAGGCTCTCCCCCTGGGGGTCACCAGCCAGCACTGTCTGGCCGACGGCATCCTGAGGAGGCCCTCTCTGTGCGAGCGAACCAGTCAGGGGAGGCTATTGGCGGCAGAAGGGGGTCTCGCAGATACCCCGGCCCTAAGCCATGGAGCGCTTTAAAGGTAGTCACAAACACCTTGAAGCGCACCCGGAAGACCACAGGAAGCCAGTGCAGCTCGCGCAGGAGAGGTGTCATATGTGAGCGCCCCATCGCTCCCATAATCCCCCGCGCGGCCGCATTCTGGGCTAACTGCAGCCTCCGGGTGCACCCCAAGGGGAGCCCCAGGTAGAGACCATTGCAGTAGTCCAGGCGGGCTGGCTGGCTTGAAAACAGTTTTCATGCCAAGACTGCAAGCAGGCAAAGAAAGTGCAGCAGAGAGGCTGGAGAGGAGACAATCTTCAGAAAGTAAGTGACACAGTGTGGCAGGATGGGAGGGGACCAATCGTGGGGACCGCAGGGGAGGGAGCATGAGGTATCTCAGTGGGTCGGGCGAGGCCTTGAGTGGTCTGAAGCAGGTGGCCTATTCCATCGCTAAGCACCCATGATCTTCCCCATCCTGAGATATCTCATGTGCACTTAACGACCTGCGCATTCTGTTAGAGAACGCGTGGGCAAAAGCAGGGAGTGATCGCTAATTTGTAGTAGTGATTCACTCTTACAAATCCTTGGGTTATGAATGTAATTGGCATACTCCATTACATTGGTAATTTACAGCAGAATTCTTCAAATTTTGTGCTTGCAGAATAACTGAACTTGTACAATCCGCACATCAATAAATTAAAATAATAACTAAATAAATTTATAAATACCATATTTTTCGTAGTATAAGTTGCACCTTAGGTTTTGGGGAGGAAAATAAGAAAAAAGCTGATTGGCTGGTGCATCGGCCTCCTGGAATACCCCCAATCAGCTGTTCCCAGAGATGAATTTTAGCAATAGGTTCATTGGTTGTGAGCTCTGTGCTTTGCTTCTTTTTCAGCCTCTGAAACTTTTGAAACTCTGTTCCAGGAAAAACTTTTTTTTCTGCCTCTGAAAGCCTCCAAAACAGCTTTTTTTCTGAAGCTTCTTTCAGAGGCTTTTTTTCTGAAGTTCTGTTTGGAGGCTGTTTTTCTGAAGCTTCATTTCTAAGGCTTTTTTCAGCCTCTGAAACCTCTGTTTGAGAGGCTGGGCAGGCCTACATTCATGGTATAAGACGAACCCAGATTTTCACCCTCTTTTTTGGGGGCAAAAGGTAGGTCTTATACTCCGAAAAACACAGTAATTTACTAAATAACTAATGGATGAAAGGATAGCCCAGGCAAAATGAGTACAAGATTTAAGACTGTGCCTGCTTTATCTGGGCAAATCTAATCTCTTTTTCCTTCTCCCTCCCTCCCTTCCTATCTGAGACAGAGAGAGTGGGGGGAGAGGGAGAGAGAGAGATCTAAATTGCAAGTTTTTTTCTTTAATATTTAATCTCAGAGTGGTTTTAATCAAATTGACTTCCTAAAAACCAAGCTTGTCAACCAGATTGAATCTATATTTAGAAATCTCTATATTTCTAACTTCCAGTTCAAATTGAATCAGAACTGATTCTTATACGCATAGCCATAATTATTAAAGATCCACTTAGCAATTCCTTTCTTTTTATGAATGCTTGGGATTTTTTTCCTTGTTTTTTTCTTTTTTCTTTTAATTTTCAGAGAGAGAACACATTTAATAATCATCCCTTGCCTTTGTAATTCTGTTGACTGTTTAATAAATCTTAACAGCTCTCATTATGGTAAGATGACATATTCTACAACCTAATGTTGTATTAACCTTTGCAATTAACTGCATTATGCTTGTCATTTTTAAAAAAGAAATGGTTACAGTTGAATAGCTATTATAATAATTTTCTGAATATAATGAAGATAAAAGTTTAACCTTAAAATTATGTACATTTTGTCCCATTTATTTTCTGAAATATTTTTTTTCTGAAATAAGATGAGTGTCAGCAAAATACATGGATTTATTTTTGACACTTAGAAATTTTAAATGTTCATAGTACCCTTTGTTTTTGTACAAATGTATAATTATACATAGGGAGTTCCTAAGCCAAGTATTATGTCATATTTCTAAACTGTCAGGGAATAATTTTCTCACATTGAAAGCTATTCTAACCTATTTTTCCTGACCAGAGGGCCTTCAGATATATTTGAGTTCAACTCTTGCTAGTTTAATAGGGTGGATGCTGAATTTATTTATATTTATATGAGAAAAGTCCATCCAGTACATTTTAACAAGACAAATCTGAATCTAGTCATAATAACTTAGATAAAAATCAGTTTTTAATGGCAGAACTATTTTTTTTAATAAAGTAGCAACAGAACTTTTGATCTGTTTTCAATAGAAACTAATCGCCACTTCCCTGCCCCAATACTAGTCATAAAATTTTTTGCAAATGTGATTAAAAAAATAAGCCGTTAGAATACTAATGTGTACATGTTAATGCTGTTTTTTCAGATGATAATTGCTAAAACCCAGAATTTGGGATCTAAAGAGAAAGAGTGAGAAAGTGTCTGTCTATACTGAGTTTTCTGTGTGTGCATTACGAGAGGCACTCTAATAAGGCTAGTTGAGTGATCTTGGGCCAATCACTTTTTCTCAGCTCTAGGAATCAGGCAATGGCAAATCACTTCTGAAAAATATTACCCAAAAACTTCAGATACTAGTCCCGTGATGGCGATCCTAGGGCACATGTGCCAGAGGTGGCACGCAGCACCCTCTTTGATGGCATGCGAGCCATCACCCCAATTCAGCTCTGCCGTGCATGCGGGTGCGCCTCTCACCAGCCAGCTGGTCTTCAGGTCTCTGCGGCATATGCGGGAGGGCGGGGCATGTGTGTGAGGGCCACACATGCATGTGGGGGGTGGGGCATGTACATGTGTAGAGGGAGGGATGCATGAGGGGGCATGTGTGCATGCATGGGGGTAAGGCGCTTACGGGGGCACGCGTGCATTCGCGGGGCGGGTGCGTGTATGGGGGCCACACACTCATTGCATTTTGGAGGTTCAGGCGCATATGTGCGCACGCTCTTTGGGGACTCAGTCCAGAAAAGGTTAGCCATCACCGTACTAAGCAGTCCAACTGTTAAAAATGTAAGTGCATTTTATTAGATGTCCTTACTAACTTGCTCATAATTGGGAATTACGCCTATAAATCTGATGTCCTTAACTAGTTCTCCTTGTGCTAAATTCATGAAGGTCTTTATTAGAGAATGTTAGGGAAGCAGTTTTTATGCAAATTTCAATCTCAAATACATGTACACAGAGAAGAACATGGGCACACACAGAGAATTCTACAGAAAAATATTCAGTCCTCAAATTTTCTTGCATATCATGTGGAGCCAACTAACATATAAAGGGAATCAGAATGATAGATTAAACAAGGAGGCAATGTGTGCCGGGAATATGTGCTTTGATGTTCAATGCAAACTCCTCTGCTATTTCTTAAAATGTCACACACAAGACATCTCAATTTCACAGTATACTTTTTATCATTTTGGCAAAATCCCAGCTTGCTGCAAATACTCTGGTCTGAATGAAGAGGTAGGAACAAAGTTTGGTGCTTGATTCATTTATTCTATAAACAATTTTCCTAGTGATTTGCCACTAGGAAAAATAATAATCCCAATCCTCCCAAACCCTCCACGCGTTGCGCTTTTGCCCTCCCCGGCCCCCAGGAGCACTTTGCAGGCCTCCCAAACCCTCTGTGCATCCCTTTTTTGTGAAAAACAGGCCTATTTTTAGTAAAAACGGGATGCGCAGAGAATTTGGGAGGCCTGCAGAGTGCTCCTGGGGGCTGGGGAGGGCAAAAACCAGACGTGTAGAGGACAAACACTATTTTTTTTTCTTGTTTTCCTCTTCGAAAACTTGGTGCGTCTTATACTCCGGTGCATCTTATAGTCCGCAAAATACGGTGTGTGTATGTGTGTGTACACACACATACATACATATGCACACACACACACACACACACATATATATAACATATAAGAATTTTCTAATAGCTTACAAAATATTATGCCTAATATTCATATTTAAAACAAAGTAATAAAAATTATAATAAAAATAAAAATTGAAATTGTATTACAGAAATAGAGAACAGTTATTTTAATGCAGACTATATTAGTTTGCTTTAAATTACAGTTTCAACATTCCATATCCATCTTTTATGATATTAGCAATCATATCCTTGGTCACAGTACATGTTAACAATTTCTTATTAATAGTAACTGCCTTGTTCTTCACTTTCAGCATTTCATATCCATTTTTTAAAATTACATTAATGCTCACATTGTTGGCAATAGTAGATGTTAAAAAATTCTTATTTCTGTTAACATCTAGTAACTGCCTTGCTCTTCACTTGTTTTATTATTTTAATTAGTACTTTTATTGCCTTTTTAATTCTTACCTTAGGTACTTTTATTAATGGGCATTACTCTATTTTTATTTTAAATACTGTCTATGAACAAAGTGATGTTAACACTACAAATTAAATTGCTTATGCAATAATGTTTAATTATGTTAATTTTTCATTTGCAAATTATAATATATTATTTCCTTGAAGTTTGATGTTATTTCTTTCATTGGTCAAAACAAAAAGAGCTAAAATCAAATCAAGCTAAAAATCATAATGGATTCCATGAGAGAAGTACTATCAAGTTCAGATATTATACAAATATAGATTTGGTTTACTAAGGCATTTGCATGTATAACTAAGCTAAATGAAGGAATGTATAAACCTGTTAGAAAATGCAGTTATGATTGCATTGTGCCCTCTCCCTTCCCCAGACTGTATTATCCAAAACACAAATAAAGTAGAATCATGATTCCTGCTGACTATTACACTTAGACATGAATGGTCATTATTGATCATAAAAGCTGGAGCTGAAGCTGAAGTTCAACAATATCTGGAGAACAAAGATTTACAATCCATGGTCTAGTCTTCCTGATTATTTCAACCAACTAGGAACTACGTAAATAATATGATTATATTAATGTGATAAGTAGCCAGGTTAAGCAGGCAAACCAAGCTTTATGCACTGTTCATTTTGGTGACTTTTAACCACCTAAGTGAGTTTTGGTATCAGGTTTAGCAGGAGGGGAGAAACTATGAGTCCTCTTTGCAAACAGTTGTTTGTGTGTCTGCCTTATATATACCAGAATCCTATAAAACTCCAAATAGTTGACAGTATTATATGTACATATAATGTGTTATAAACAGAGGTGGGCGTCACATACTGTAACAACCAGTTTGCCAACAACCGAAAATGAGTGTGCGCCTTCCATGCATGCATACAGCATCGAAAAAATGGCGATTATATAGGACGGATAGCGCCTGGGTGGGCGGGCGCAGCCGCTGGTTGGAACTACCGTTTCGCCCAAACCGGTCCAAACCAGCAGCAGCCCACCTCTGGTTATAAATGAATAAAATACTACATTTTCTTCATGTATTTATCTAAATCCAATGCCTTGTATATGAAGAATCCAAAGAGCATTAAAAATATATATAATGCATTTGTTGCTTTCACCTTATTCATCAAAACTAATAAATTGTTTTCTGTTCCAGTTTAGAATGAGTTCTGAGCCTGTTATCAGCCGATTACAAAATTAAGTTTAGAATTATTAAAACTATTCTGGTTTAATTACAATTAGTATGTTTGCTTTAATTCTATATATTTGTAACTCTTGTTATATTTGGAAATGTTGTCAAATCTTTTTACTGTCTGTTCCTAAAATTTTAATCCTACCCCTTTGTTTTAGCTAGTGTGTTTCCTTATGGGAACATCAATCTAAAAAAGACTTTAAGCATGGTAAGCCTAGCTGGTTCAAAATTACAATAATATGTGACAAACTAAGTCAGCATTCTCCGCATTTTCACTGGTCGTGAGCAGAACCCATGCTTGCTATATTTAAAGTAACAATCAGAATGAAGGATAAAAGAATGGATCCCTGGCACTTTGAGCACTCAATTTGAAAACAAAATCTGAACTAAGCTTGCAAAAGTTTTCCATCTGGGAACTATCCTTGTTATCCACTTTCTTCCTTAATTTCAGCAGCCTAAATGGGAAAAATATAATAGTAGTGTTGGTATTACTAAACAATACAAACCATTTACTGAGAATCACCCAAAAACCAGCTCAGAAATCTCAGTTTCCATATTGATATAGGCCATGTTATTGCCTTAAAATAGTCCAGTGGTCCATATGTAACTTGAGAGTGTGTTGAACAAAGCACATTATATCCAAGTGTGAGAGTTGAAATCCAATGTATAGAAGTAGTTATTCTTCATTTATTTTACTGTTTGTTGATCTTTCTCCCTCTACAAGAAGGAAGAAGGGGAGAAATAAGAGAAAAATTATTCTTTTTTTAAAAAGGCATATCAAATGCAAAGTCCTAGCTTTGTGGAAGCTCTTTCTGGAAAACAACACTTCCCTTTATATGAAAGTTAGAATTCTACCATCCAATGTAAATTGGATGTAAATATGGTAAATTGGTTATTTCTCCCTTTTGTAAGATCCTGGTGGTAGGGATGGGAGTGAGTAAATATGTATTTTCTTCTTGGTCCTGGAGTTATTTAACAGAACCCACACTAAGATTAGCTTGTTGAACTTCCAGAAACATTCTGATGAAAGTTTATTCAATTGCATTTTTAGTTTTATTTAAATTAGAATTCTTTAGTGGCCAAGTGTGATTGGACACACAAGGAATTTGTCTCCAGTGCATAAACTCTGTTTAACATACAAGGAACAAGGAATTAATCATGATCATAGCCACAATACAATCATCATAAATCATAAGATACAACAGTAATAGTCATAACACACTAAATAAAAGCAATCAACATAAATCATAAGATACAGACAACAAAGTGATAGTCACAAGATGCTAAAGGAATAGGTAATAGGAAAGATGAGAAGGATAATAGTAATACAGATCTACTACATGGTTTGATATCCTAGGGCAGTGATGGCTAACCTTTTCCAGACTGAGTGCCCAAAGCAAACAAGCACCCCCGAACACCCAAAGTGCAATGTGTGCACTCCCCCCTGCGTGCCCCCGTCCCCATGCAGGCATGCTCGCCCACACATGCATCTGTGGACTTCCCGCACACGCCCCGCCCCCCGTGCATGCGTGGCTAAAAACTGAGAAACCATCTGGCTGGTGGGAGGCGCGCACGTATGCACAGCAGAGCTGAACTGGGATGACGGCTCGTACTGCGCCATCAGAAGGCACTGTATGCCACCTCTGGCACATGTGCCTTAGGTTCGCCATCACGGTCCTAGGGCATAAGACTGTTTTGGGAATTAGTTGTTTAGCAGAGTGATGGCCAGGGAGAAAAAAACTGTCTTTGTGTGTAGTGTTTTGGCATGCAATGCCCTATAACAGTGATGGTGAACCTTTTCGGCACCAAGTGCCCAAACCAGAACACGTGTGCAGGTGCATGCATGTGCACGTGCCAGAGCACTGGAAACCCGAAGACCAGCTGGCCGGCACACGCATACCTGTTTTTTGGCCTTTTTTGACCGTTTTTTCAGGCCGGTTCAGGCCATTCTCCGGGCCGTTTGAGCCAGTTTTCCAGGCCGTTTTTTGGGCTGCTTTCAGCCTGTTTTCCAGGCCATATTCAGGCTGTTTTCTGGGCCATTTTCAGGCCCTTTTCTGGTCTGTTTTTGGGCCATTTTCTGGCTGTTTTCTGGCCATTTTTCTGGTGGTTTTCAGGGTTGTTTTCAGGCCATTTTTAGGCTGTTTATTGGTCTGTTTTCATGTCATTTTCTAGGCCATTTTTCAGGCTGTTTTCAGGCCATTTTCTGGCCTGTTTTCAGGCCATTTTCTGGCCTGTTTTCAGGCCAAAAACAGCCTGAAAATGGCCCGGAAAGCGGCCTAGTTTTTGACTGTTTTCAGGCCATTTTCCGGTGCTCCAGCACCCACGAAGACCAGCTGGCTGTGCACACCAGAAACCAGAAGAGCAGCTGATGACAGCGGGCGTGCCCACAGAGAGGGCTCTGTGTGCCACTTCTGGCACGAGTGCCATAGGTTCGCCATCACGGCCCTATAATGTCATCTTGAGTGAAGAAGTTGAAACATTTATGTCCAGGATGTGAGGTATTTAGGTATTCAGTCCTCAATGGAAGGCAGGCTGGTTGCAATTGTTCTTTTCTGCAGTCCTAACTATCTGTTGAAATCTGTGCTTGTCCTGTTTGTTGTGCCAAACCAGACAGTTATAGAGGTACAAATGACAGACTCAATAATTCCCACTAAAATTAGATTAGCTTGTTGAACTTCCAGAAACATTATGATGGAATTTTATATTGTATTTGAATGATATAATACCTTATTTATTTTAGTTCAAATTAATTTACTTTCTACATTACTCTGGTTTACTAACTGTACCTTGCCAAGCATCTGATATTACAGATTTATTGCAGTGATGCATGAATGTTTGTTTGTGTGTATGTATGGATGAAATATGGGAGAAATAGTTCAAGTTGTTATAGGAATCCAGGGATAGGAATCCTGCTTTAGGAGCTTTTGGTACTCCTTGCCTGTCCGCTAGAGTGATGACCTATTTAATTTTAAAAGAAAATGGGAAAAATGGATTTATATATCTACTTTCTTTGCCAGGAAAAAAAATATTTATTTCCCCAGAAATTAAAAATGCTGTCATTCCTAGTAAAATTTATCCTTACAGAATTTAGAAAGGCATCTTCCGTAGCCCGTCGTTCATTTTACTATCTGCCACTCTGTCACTTTATTTCTACAAGCAATCTAATTTCAGATGCAACTGAGAAACTGCATACACCCTTAACAAAACCCAAGCCATATAAAGCTTAGAAACAGAAAGGAAATAGAATTTTTATGTGGTTTGGTCTTTTGAGGTAGCTGAAGTAGACAGCTTGAGAGACCTTCAAAGGATTGATCTGAGGACATATTTTTCAATAACTTTTTTCCTTTTTTAAAAAACTGAGAAGCAGTTGTATTTGAAAGAATTTATATGCTAATTTAACAAGGACACTGTTAACCCGCATTGCCATTTCTTTGAAAGAAAGGAGATAGAAAAAGTGCTTTCATTTTAATTGAAAAATGTTATATTTATCAGAATTTATTGAATCCCAATAATGTTGTTATTTGCACTTTAAACCTAATTCCACTAAGATTTTTCCCCCCTTCCAACAGAGGCCAAATACAGTAGTCCTTGACTTTCAACAGTTCATTTATTGACCATTCAAAATTACAATGGCACTGAAAAAAGTGATTTATGACCATTTTTCACACTTATGACCAACTAAGCAATCCATGAAAACCTTTGGCTACCATCAGTGTTCTTGGGCTTAGGCCGGGGGTGTCAAACTCGCGGCATCATGTTGTTGTCATGTGAAGTATTGTGACTTTTCGCCAAACCATGGGTGGGTGTGGCCAGTGCATGACACATCTGGCCTGCAGGCCGTGAGTTTGTCACCCCTGGCTTAGACAATCTTGTTTTCAGTCCACCTATGTTGTTGATGCCTTTGATGCAGTGGTGAAATTCAAATTTTTTTACTACCGGTTCAATTGGCGTGGCTTGGTGGGCATGGTGTGGCTTGGTGGGCATAGCAGGGGAAGGATATGGCAAAATCCCCATTCCCTCCCGACTCCTGGGGTAAGGATACTGCAAAATCCCCATTCCCTCCCCACTCCTGGGGTAAGGATACTGCAAAATCCCCATTCCCACCCCACTCTGGGGCCAGCCAGAGGTAGTATTTGCCGGTTCTCCGAACAACTCAAAATTTCTGCTATTGGTTCTCCAGAATCTGTCAGAACCTGCTGGATTTCACCCCTGCTTTGATGCTGTTTGCAGCCACCATAATATTTGCTGTCTAGCATAAGACTTAAGCTGTTTGTAAAAATTCAGTGAATTTTTCAGTGTCACAGAAACATGGAACTGTCACTTTGAAATAAAAACTCAAAACTTGACAGTTGCAAGGTTTTATTGACTGTTGCAATTTTATTAAAATACTGGAGCTGCTTGTTCTTTATCCTGGAAGCTTTTAAAAATAAAAGCAGTACTAGCACCTGAGTTTCAATTTTCCTCTCTAGACAAGACCTACCAATGATTTTTGACTTAGGGAATTAGAGTTCTCCAGTTACTGAGCTTCTGCAACAAACAGATGTTTAAAAGGGCACTGCCAATATCAAGTCCTTAACCTCCAGCCTCACTCAAGAGACCCTCAAGCTTCTTTCTGCCTGTTACAGAAGCAGAGTTTCCTCACTGGCAGCTGTATTTGCTGTGAATCATTAATCTCCCTCAGCATTGAAAAAGCCTTCGCCTAAGAGCCCAGCAGTTAATGGTAAATCAGGTTTGATTCTCACCAGTTTGGTAGCACCTCTTTCCTCTTCTGACCAAGCTATAGCAGAGATACTTTGGAGGTTATCCATCATGATAAAGAAACAGCTTTTAGAAATCAATGCAACATTGATTTCTGAAAGTTGGGGAGTAGAGGTCCTGTCTCTACTTCCCAATCAACAGTAACAGAGTTGGAAGGGACCTTGGAGGTCCCTTCCAACCCCCTGCTCACACAGGAGACCTATACTAGGGATTCGAACTGCCGACCTTTCTGATCGAAAAGCTCAGCGTCTTAGCCACTGAGCCACCCAGGGAGTCTTGAGTTCGGAGTCTTGAGACAGCAGCATTTCAAAAGGAACCTTATTTGAAAGGGAGTGATTGCAAGACAAAATCAGAGCAGGGTCTGAGTTCTCCACCAACCAGGCAATTCTGTTTGGATAAAGTGGTTAAAAACCCCTCCTCTCAGTTTGATGTTGAATGAGCCAATCCACAGGTGCAAAGATGTTGTGGAAACAGTCGGCCGGAAAAAGAGATAAGGATTCATTCCCATAAGTTTCTTCTGCGAGGCTTCCAAACTGAAAGAAAACAGATGGCCCTCCCCCAGGGGTGAAATCCAATTTTTTTCCCTATCGGTTCTGTGGGTGTAGCTTGGTGGGCGTGGCAGGGGAAAGATACTGCAAAATCCCCATTCCCACCCAACTCCAGGGGAAGGATACTGCAAAATCTCCATTCCCTCCCCTCCTGGGGGAAGGATATTGAAAAATCTCCATTCCCACCCCCCTCGGGGGCCAGCCAGAGTGGTATTTGCCGGTTCTTAGGAGCCTGGTGGTGCAGTGGACTAAGCTACTGTTAAAGTACTATTTAGCTGCCAGCTGCCTGCAATTACTGCAAGTTCAATTCTCACCAGGCTCAAGGTTGACTCAGCCTTCCATCCTTCCGAGGTAGGTAAAATGAGGACCCAGTTTGTGGGGGCAATAAGCTGACTTTGTATAAAATAGAACACCGCTTGGGGGGGCCAAAAGCCCTACTAAACAGGTATATACAAAAGTATGAAGGCTATTGCTTAAAAGCATTGTAAGCCGCCCTGAGTCTCCAGAGAAGGGCGGCATATAAATCAAAATAATAAATAATAAATTCTCCGAACTACTCAAAATGCTGGATTTCACCCCTGCCCTCCCCCCTTGTTCATCCTCCAAGGTAAATCAAAGCACAGGGCAGAATAGGTGACAGGGTAAAAGTTATAAACTAGGGAATTACAGGATACGTAGGGAAACAGGACGAGAGCAATAAGTGAGTAAAAGGATCTGGGGTACCCTCCCTACTTGAATGGCAGTATCACGATAGGGATCTGACAGTTGCTTTGGGCAATATGGTTTATTCCAATAAGTGATAGTCACATATTTCATTTGGTGCAGTCAGCCACATTCCATATTGTATTGTGATTTTACTATGACAAAATAGTCAGCCGCATATCCTAAGTGTTTGTTCTAATCTGTCCTGCTTTGAAGTATGACACCAAAGAATCTTGCCAGATTCTGACATCAGTGCTACCTATTTTGTAATTCTAGATAACTTAAAATTGTATTTATAGATATAACATTTTTCCCCACATAATCTGCATGTCACTTGCATTAATAGTTTGCAATACAGGCTGAAAAGTGTGTCCCGTACCAGTGAACCAGGAAGGCCTGAGGCTCAATAGTTTCAGAAGATTTCATTCCGTTCATTTCACATTGCAAGTGATCCTATTTGCATATCATCAGCTGTTTTTCAAGGAAAAGATTGTTCATTTCTTTAATAGTAGAAATATGAAACAACTTGTTTTTCAACATGCTATCCAGATTATGAAGCAGCAGATAAATAGGATCTACAACTTAGCATAGTAAAGATATGTCATAAATGATAACCTTTTCCAATAAATTAGAACAATTAGATAGTGGAACAACTTGCCTCTAGAAGTTGTAAATGTTTCAACACTGGAAATTTTTAAAAAGAGATTGGATAACCATTTGTCGGAAGTTGGCAAACGGGCTGTTTCTGGCCTCTGGAGGGCCTCCGGTGGGGTGGGGAAGGCTGTTTTCACCCTCCCCAGACTCCTAGAGAGGCTCTGGAGCCAGGTGAGAGAGAGAAACAGGCCTACCGGGCCATCGCGTGCCAAGAGCGGGGGAGGGGGGACGTGTGTGCATGTGTGGGGGTGGGGTGCATAGAATTATGAGTGTACGCTCACACACGTGTGCAACCCACCCCCACCCGCCATCCTGGCACGCAATGGCAAAAAGGTTAGCCATCACTGATATAGGGTTTCTTGCCTAAGTATGGGGTTGGACTAGAAGACCTCCAAGGTCCCTTCCAACTCTGTTATTCTGTTCCATTCCATGCCAAATCATACTTTTGCTGCTGTTTGAGTAATCAATCCTGTGTCGATCTTTGAATATAGTGCAGTATTCAGTTATATGTATGATTATTAAAAAGTTTTTCTATAAATAGTGGCAGTCATACTGAAAGTCATATATAAGATCAATGCTATTACAGTAGGCTATTTTTTTTACTGTTTATTATTCAGCTGAAGCATACACATATAACAAATTTGGGGTCTTTTAGAGATTTGGGAAGTGATGTTGAGAGATGTAGTGTTTGTTATTATAATTATATCATTATTTCATTTTATTATAATATACTTATTATAATAAACTTCTAAAATTACTAAATGCTAATCTATACTGCTATACTGAAATAAATTTCAGAAGTATCACATATTCCCTGTGGTTTCTCTATAATATATAGATTTGAGGGATCCAAGTTCAAAATGTTACATATCTATTTCAGTAATCAAGTTGTTTAACTTGTCAGGGTAACATAAAAATATACAGTATGATTAGCATAATATATAACGTTCCACAGTGAATATTCCTTCCTGTTCTTTGGGGATATCTTCAGTAGTAATGCATTTCTGATGTTACATGAACAGTTGAAACAATTTTTCTTTAAGCATCAGTTATTGACAGATTATTTTCTGACTTTCTTCAACGAAGTCCTAATGTTGTTGTAATCAACAATTCAATCAGTTTCAGTTTCATGAATTTTGTAAACAGTACAGATTAGCAATACAGATATTAGGGAAAATACATGATGTTAATGTCAGCGTTCTTACCAATGCCCTAATTAAATCATGAGCCTCGAGCCAAGCTTCAAAAGAAATCCAGTTATTCATTAGGAGCTTCATGTAGGCACGTTCCAAGTGAAGCCAACTCTGACCTCACTTAATTTACGTCCCAGCTCTGCGGATGCTTTGTGAGTTGACAGTTAGTTTAAGATACAAGTGATAAATGAAACACAGAGATGATGATTTGACAGTTCTTTTCAGCTAAAAGTAATGCAGCTGATAATTACAGCCACTTCAATCAAATAACATTATTTTATTAATAATAATAATACAATTTATGGCTGTATAGATTGTTGCTTAGCATTTCGTGTCCACTTTAAAAAAAGTCCTTGTAGATGTGACACTAATATAGCCTTTAAAAATATCTCAATGGGCAATATTATAAATTGTTGCAAAACGTGTTTGCAGTACGATAGCTTTACTGACAATAATAATTTTGTTTGAAAGTGAAGCTATAATTCACATAATATAGAGTACATGGTCTTCCTGATAGGACATTCCATAATACTATAAGAACTGGTTTATGTATATATGGAGTCAAAAGTTAAGAATAGGTATCTTCATATTCACTGTGTATAAAGTTTTGATTATTCGTCATGGTGAAAATTAATTTAATAATTTCCCCCTACTGATTTCCTATCAGCTGTGTTACCAGATATAAATGCCAGTTTATGGAATGGGAAAGAATCTATATATGGTTGTTGAATATTAATGCAAGATATAAAAGCACAAACAATCATTTTATTAAAACTATATTAGCAATAAAATCCATGTTATGTTTCTATTCAAGATGATTCTTTAGTTTTCCTAATGCAAATAATTATAATTAAAGGACATATAGATTAAGTGCACGGAATGATTTTGAGTCTTCTACCAATGTTTTATAAGCAATTTTTTTCCCCCCTGCAAGTCAGTCTTGACTTCTGGGAATTGCCTAGAGTAGTCCTTCTATTTTTTGGCAAAATTTTCAGAAGAAGTTTGCCATTGCTTTCTTCCTGGGGCTGAGATATAGTGATTGATCCAAAGTCACCTAACTAGCTTTGTGCTTAAAGTAAGACTAGAACTCACAATCTCCCAGTTTCTAGCCTGGTGCCATAGCCATTTCACCAAATTGGCTCTCTTGCATAGTAGTCTTCCAAAATTGTCTATAGAATATGTACTGATAAGACCATATATAAACTGGGACCACTCCACCCTCTGTGACAATGTAGGTGATCAGACCAAAAATAATATGATTCACATAGACACATACATCATAGAGGTACAGACAACCCACCCTCCCCTTCACACAGACACACACAATGATGAGCAAAGCATGCTATTTAAATGTTTTGCTTTTCATTTAGGTGACTGCCAGCATTTTACAAGAAACAGAGAAGAATCCTAGGCAGTGGTGGGATTCTGCTGGTTCTAGGGGGTTCGGCCGAACCGTTTGTTAAATTGCTGGCTCGCCACGCCCCTTGCCCCACCTCTCCGCACCACTATTTATTGCCAATAAATAGTGGTGGGTGAGGGGCGGGCGAGCCAGCAATTTAACAAACGGTTCGGTGTTTTTTTGTAATTTTATTGGCCCGTGGAGCTTCAGCATAGGCTAATTAGCCCTTGATTAGATCGGCTCCCGACTCTCAGCTGTTTTGCTCAGGGCTCTGCTGCTTGCTGGAGCAGATTTTCCCCCCCTAACTACGCTGAAAAACGAAATTGAAAGTAAAGCAGGCTGTTGGCTTTGCTGTTGCTGCAACGTTGGAAAATTAGGCAGGCAGATTTCTTTTCTTTTTCCTCACCAAAAAAGGTAGGTGCAAACAATGGGAAATTTAAGGAAAAAGAGGAGAGTTCAAGATTTTAAAACACAAAAGAAAAAAGCTCTATTTAACTAGGGAATTGTAATAATTGAGATACTATTAATTGTATATTGTGTTGAAAGCAGAAATGGTTTGGAGGAATATATGGGGGAAATTATTTGGTTTATTATTGGTTTATTATTATTGGTAAATATAATTATTTAATTAATTAAATATAATTAATATAATTAAATATAATCAATTAAATATAATTAATTGACTTGTAAGAAATTGGATTGCATAGAAATAATTGGAATATTCATATTGATTAATATACAAAAAAGATAGTTATATAACTAATTGATTTATATTAAAATGTTGAATTTATATTAAACAACTGTAATATTACATAATTAACCAATATGAGGATGGATATAAAAATAGATGACAATGGGAAGGGGTATAATATAGAATAGAAGGGAAAAATTGAATTTGATTAAGATTAGAGATGAGGATGAAGGGTAATATTGGTTTTTTACAAAAATAGATGAGGAATAAATATAGCAAAAAGGAAATATACAAATTGTAAATTTAATTGAAATGACTAAACACTGTTTAAATTTGTGAACCGGCCAAAAACTCTGTTCAAAGAAAATACATTGTATGTTTGTATGTGTGTTTCTAATTATTGTTATTTATTCATATTTGTTCTCTTTTATTCTTTAAAGTTTAACAATTCATTCTTTATCTTAATATCTTTATATTTGTTTGGGGTTGGCTTTCTTCCCTTTCATCTTTTTTATGGTACAGCAATCTTTCTCCTCAAACCTACCACCTCTCTCTTTTCTTTCCTTCTTACTTTCTCTTCCTCCCCCTCTTCTTCTCCTCCCTACTTCCTCTTCCTTTCTCCTTCTCCTCCTCTCTTCCTCCCTCTCTTACCCTCACTCCTACTCTAATTTCCCTTCCCTTCCTTCATCCCTCTCTATTGCTGTATCCTTTTATGCATATGGACTACTCAGAGGGCTGAAAAAGTTATTTCTGACTGGTCCTCGCACTTTTGACCAGTCCTCGAACTTACAACTGTCCTCACATTTTCCGTTTTTGCCCTATCTTGTCACCATGGTGAAGAGAAGCAGTTGTGAAATGAGTGACACGGTTGTTAAGAATACTACAATGGGCATAAATGATGACCAGTCATAAGTGCGAAGACCGGTCAAAAGTGCGAGGACCAGTCAGAAATCACTTTTTTCAGCCCTCTGTAGTCCCTATGCAGATAGCCACGTCCACCGGTCACATGACCAGCTAGCCACACCCACCCAGTCACATGACTAGCTAGCCACGCCACCCAGTCACATGATCACCAAGCCACACTCCCAACTAAGCCACACCCACAGAACCGGTTGTTAAAAAAATTGAATGCCACCACTGATCCTAGGTATGTGAAAAGGCACAAATTAGTAAAAGGGATTGATAAAAGAAAAATGTTGAACAATTCAAAACAATCCAGCCTTCATCACAAAACATGTGAACAGTTATAATGAAAGCATAACTATAATTTCTATGGGCTGTTAACCACAAAGGATAAAGGAATACAAAAGAAAAGTTTCTCAAATTTAAATATTTCAAGTGAAATATTTTATGTAAAACAGCCATAAATAAACTCAACAAACAAAAGGCCATAATATTTAACATGAGAACAAAAGGCAGAAAACAAAAACTAATAACTATAAATGAAAGAACAAGAACTACAGAGGTGCCTAAGAAAAATGGCAGTCCTTAAGAGATATATATATATATACGTGTGTATATGTGTGTTCCAGCATAACTCTGGAAGGCCTCGAGCAATTTTAACCAAACTTGCTACATGGGATGACATACTCTCTGGAAAAAAATACTGTGGGAGTAAGACACCCCTAACACCGCTCAGGGTGAATATAGCAGCTGTACCGCCCAGCTGATAGATTCTGGTGGCCTTCCGCAGCAGCCATGCACCACCCGCTTGGCCGTTCCGGATGGCATGGAGGACTGTTGCCACCAGATGGGTGTTGGCCCAGGTGGTTACCGTGGCAGCCGGCCATGCGCAGCCCCAATGCCACCGGGTGCCGGATGGTGGTTACCGGTAGGTGTGGGCAGCAGGATAGACAGGGGGTAGGGCCCAAAGACTTATAGTGATTTTGTGTACGATTTTACTTTATAATGTGTATAATGTGTATACTATACGTATGCTTTTAAAAGTCTGCAAGGATTGGGATACATAAATACCCAGGCAACGCTGAGTTATCAGCTAGTATATAATATATAAAATAGGATCTTAGAGGTGTACCAGTTTCTTCTCAATGCCTTCCTTCTCCTCTCAGCTGCCACCACTGGTATTAATTCAAACCACTGAAAGAAGCACAAAATTTAAGATAAACATCTTTCCCCCACCCAAAGAAAAAACCCTGTTCTTAATAAATAAATATCTCAGATCTGTCTTAACCTGTCAGTTCTCCATGCTGTAAATCTTGATAGGATTATATCTATCTATATAATTAGATATTATATATCTAATCCTGTAGTTTTTGATGACAGAATGAGGCATTCTTGATAACAGTGTGGAGACAATTTGATCAAATTCCTCTACTGGGTATCTAATTTAATTGAAAACATTTTAAATTTTCTGCTACATTAGTCATGGACAGAATGTCTCTATGTAACATTAATTTAAAGTAGTAAAAAAGATGTACTTCCCTGGTATTTCAGCAGTATTTATATTAATTATCTCATAACATGGAATAATTAGTGTATAAAACTCAAATAGTTAAGTAGCAAATCATATGGCTTTTATTTCAATTTCTATTCTGTTCTGTTCTAATAAAACAAAAGGCATTTCTTTGTTTTCTCTTTAAAAAAATAAAGAAACAAAGCTGTCATAGAATAGTAGTATCCAAGTAGCATTGGGTTCAGGTTCTTTCCTTCTGCAAACTAATAATTCTGTTTTCTTTCTAGTTTGAAATGATTAACGAGCTGTATAAAGGCTCTGACCATGTACAGATTCATCTGAGCTGATAAAATAATGTTCTGATTGGAGTGAATTAAAAGTTATTTTAACCTTGTTTCAGAGATATGTCTGTAGGGCCATTACTTGGCTTTCCCAGCAGTTTTTTCTACTTACCTCTTAAATCTGAAATGGAAGGAAGTTTTACATTGGCTGTCCTACCTTATTATGTGTTTCTATCTTGCAACTACCCATCATTTAATTTACAAAATGACATGCTGCAACAAAGATAATTAACTTCAATTATTGCCTGAGGTAACCAAGATGTCAGATAGCAATCTACCATGCTTCTAAGGAGTCTATCTCAAAAGTTCAAGAATGAAGGTAGAATAGAACCACACCATAGATAGTAATAAATTATCTAATTTTCTCCCTAGTTTTGGAACTCCTGGAATTGTTTTCATAGAAAGTTTAAATAAATTTTAGGAACTTTGCGGAAGAGTGACCATGTCGTATTGGAATTCAATATAATGCAAACATAATCAATAAAACATAATCAAATCAGTGTCTTAGACTTTAAAAAAGCTGATTTTAACAAACTTGGAGAGTGTTTGGGAAGGATTCCATGCATGAAAATCTTAAAGGAGAACACAATTCAAGAAGCTTAAGAAACACTAAAAAATATAATTACAAAAGCCCAGTTCAGCTCAATACCACTGAAAAAGAAAAACAAGAAATCAAAGAAGAACTCAGCATGGTTACACAAAGAACTCTCTAATAAAGAGAAGATAAGTACAAAAAATGGAAAAATAAGTAAGGTAGAATACCAACAAATAGCCTGAACTTGCAAGGATGAAGCCAGGAAAGCTAAGGCTCAGAATGTAGTAAAACTTGTAACAAATGTCAAAAATAATTTTAAAATGTTTCTTTCAACTTATAAAAATAAGGGAAAAAAAGTCAAGGAAACAATTGGTCCACTAACAAGAGAAGATAGCAAGAAAGTAACAGGCAGTAGAGAGAAAGCAGAGTTTTCTTTGCATCTATCTTCATGCAAAAAGGAAAGTTATAACCAGAAGCCAAAATGGGTTTGTCAAAAACAGATTATGCCAAACAAATCTTATTTCATTCTTTGACAAAGTGACTAAATTAGGCGACCAATGAAATGTAATGGACATAATATACATGGATTTCAGTAAGGCATTTGACAAAATAGACCACAACCCACTTCTTGATAAGCTAAAAAAAATATGGGATAGACAGCATCACCAGCAGATTAGCTGACAAATTCCCCCAAAATAAGACATCCCCTGATAATAAGCCCAATCGGGCTTTTGGGCGCATGGCAATAAGGCCAAGCGCTTATTTCAGAGTTCAAAAAAATATAAGACAGGGTCTTATTTTCGGGGAAACGCGGTAGTATGTATAGAATGGTATAGAATTGTGCTGTGTAGAATTTTGCCAGATTATTTGATAACTAGAAGAGTTGTATGTTTTGAACAGAATCACTTACAGACATTCTTTCTGTTTAAGGTAAATGTTCTTTCAGCTATTACGCACTCATAGACATCTAAAATTCTATATGTACTCCACGCTGAACTTCTTTTGAGACAACATTCATGTTTTTGATTTCAAGCATCTTATATTATCTAAGTGAAATGACTAATCTTATAACCTGCAGTGCTTTGTGAGATGCATATTTTACATGAGAAATGTTAGACATTTTTTTCATACATGCCTTCATGAGTCCATAGTATGAAACAATACAATACAATAGATTTTGCACTGAAAGTTAAAACAATAAAGGAACATATGCAATTCTAAAAATTCTGACTAATCAGTGTATTTCTGTATATTCAAATGCCAACTCCAAATTGCAGCATTTATTTAATGTGAAATCAAATTCAGCAGTTGGTTCCATTTTGCATTTATACATTATGAAAATAATTTACAGGACATGTATGAAAGATTCCCCCCATACTTGTTAAATATGTTATTTTTATGTACCTAGTCATCTTCTAGAATTTTCTGATGGTCAGCTAAAATACATTTGACCTGGGAATTTTATTTATCCATACTTATTATTTTAGTGGTTGCTAGAATTGCTTGTAAGAGCACGACTCAGTATTACACCAAAAGAAAGCACTTCTTGGCAGGTTCCTGAGTGGATTCGTCTGATTTAATATGCATTTTTTATTACTGTATAACCTTCCAGAACCTTTACTGTCTGTCTTCATCATTAAAGATTCATCTGCCAACCTGTTGATTCAAATATCAGTCTGAATTATCTCATCTTGACCTTATTTTAAATCAATGCAGACCAATATGTACTATATAATTTAAGGAGCAATACCTTCATGAGAATAGAAAAAAAAATTTTTTTTCATTTTAAGAAGGAAACTCTGCAATTGGAGTACCTAGCTAGATGTAATCCTTAGTAAGCTGCAAACTCAATCTGTCATTCTGGCAGTAGCAGAGCCCAAGAACTTAACTGAATTATTTAATATCACATATTTAGCAATCTCTATAGCTATAATTAGGCAATGTGGAGCCAGTAGTGTCAATATGGTTTTTCTCTTAAATAGTTTAAACAGACATCTAATTATTCCTAATATTATTCCTAACTTTCAGGTTTGTCTTGTTTTTTATACAGATACCAGCCATAGTCAGCTGCTCTGTACATTCAATATAATTTTATGTTTTTCACTTCATCTTCTTCCTATGTTCATCACATGTAAAACAAACAGTAGGATGTTATAGAACTGGAGCTCAAGAGTAGTGCCATAGTATCTTTTTTTTTTAATTTGATTTATATGCTGCCCTTCTCCGGAGACTCAGGGCGGCTTACAATGCGTTAAGCAATAGCCTTCTTCCAAATTAAACTATTCCAAGCTGCTCTTAATTGTTGTAGTGTTTGCATTTTTGTTTTGTTTGTTTGGGGGGGAATAGATTAAAAAAAAATTGAAGCAGTGGTGGAATTCAAATTTTTTTATTACTGGTTTTGTGGGCGTGGCTTGGTGGGCGTGATGTGGCTTGGTGGGCATGGCAGGGGAAGGATACTGCAAAATCTCCATTCCCACTCCACTCTGGGGCTAGCCAGAGGTGGTATTTGCCAGTTCTCCAAACTACTCAAAATTTCCGCTACCAGTTGAATAGTACCCCTGCTTTGAAGTGTTAGGAGGTTTGTGTTACCCGGAATAAGAATATACTTTTTCCAATTTAGTTCAATACTCTAGCAACTGGAAATGGTTAACTACTAAGCACTCTGACAGCAGCAGAAGCTTAGTTAGAAGTAGTTGGAAGAAAACACAGGTCTGTTATGCTCAGTAGTTTCTTGATAGATCAGTTAATTTATTATTATAATTATACTTTATGTACAATTTATTATAATTTATAAAGTGTTTCTTTTATGTGATAAAAACATAGAAACTCTTTGTTATATATTATTCTAGTTTTCAAATTATAAAAATGTTGTATTGTGGTTAATACATTAATATCATATCTTCATTTATTCATAATGTTTCAAATACACAAGGGGTCACCAAGGTGGAAACCTATTAAGATACTTATTAGACCGCCTTTGCTTTATCATGATTTCAGCAGGACCTGCATGTAGAACAGTTAATTTATATCATTTGTATCATTATGTCAGTGAGAGCCAACTATAATCAGAGATACACAATACTTTTACTCTGAGATTTTGAAAGTTCCATAATTATGGATCTTGGAGATTTTGGGACATACGATATATATCTAAAAATCATGTTTAGCTTAAATAGCATATTTTAATCTCTTTTTCATAAAACTTGAGATTCATTGAAATCAAATAGAGAGTTTTATAGACAAAAAAAGTTTTCTACTGCATAGCACAAAGTTAAATTGGTGAATTCACTGCCAGTGATTGTAATAAATGGCTATGAGTTTCCAAATATATCCAGTTGGCCACTGTGTGACATCGAAATTTGAATAAGATAGAAAACCAGACAGATTCAACAAGACACTTCTTTTGGGTTTTGTCAGATATAAATGCCTTATTCTCTAATGTGTAAATAATGTATATATGGAACATCAGGGGTTAACTTATTCTTTGGACTTTAATGTATTCATAATTCACCACTCCCATTCCTGGCTCCACCCCTTGTATATATAAGGAGCCATCCTCCCCATTTTCATTGCTTCTATCTTGAATATTCAGCGAATATAGAATGCCTATTATGATTAAAGAGAAATATATTTAAATCTCTAACTTCTATTATCTTTATTGAGTCTGATCCTGAAAATATTGCAACAAGCTGGTAGCAGAGGATGGTTAATTGACTCAATAAGTAATAAAAAATGTCCAAGAAAGATAGGCCCAACACCAGGGCCTACAGCAAAGAAATAGAAACTGACCAAGAGACAATCAACGAATCCACTAATGCGATTTCGAGAGAATCCGAAGAATACACCACTGAAGAAGAAGAACTGATGAGTGAAAATAACGACCAGGAAGAAATCGAGATAGAAAATAACGAACTCAGGTCTGAGATATTAAAGATACTAAAAAGCCAAAAGAATGATGAAAGCCTCATCGCGGACCTCCAGGAGATGCTGAGAAACAGCGGAGCAGCGAGAGAGAAAAACGTCATTAAAGAAAAACCCAAAGATCAAAAAACTGTGAGTGAAATGACTACTGAGAAAATAGTTGTAAAAAAGAAAAGATGTGACATCGCGCGAAATTTTGAATGGCAGCCATCTTGTTTTCAACGAACTTCAAAAGAGAGTGAAGCGGAGCCAATCAAAACGCTCAGTTCAAAATTTCTGGCGCGAAAAACGCTATCAGACGAAGAAAGTGAAAAAGAAATCTCAAACTCTTCAGATGAACCAAAATCAGAAAGTGAAGACGATTTAACAAAGTCTCAAGTAAAGTCAGCAATGAAAACGCTTTTTGCTGCTTTTGGGCCAAGATTGAAAATTTCCAAGACATCAACAAAGAAGCAAGAAATCAAACCGACAACTCAAGACCTGCACGCTCCCATCCTGACTTCGAAAACGACGACACCCGAGCCCAGAGAGCCATGCCGATTCCGTCCTACACCGCAGACAGAATCGAGTGCCAGCGCACACAAGAGAAAGAAAAGAACCGTCGCCACCACCAAAGCCCCAAAAACCGAGCCAGAGACCGACTCATCTGAAGAGGAGCGGATCGAGAGAGCTGAAATGGAGAGAACCTTCCACAACGGCGCCAAAGAAGAAATGAGCAACGCGCATGTGCAAAACTACGTAGACGGCCCCGAAAGACTTGAACTGGCCAGAGAATCGCGCAGACTCGTTACAAGCATCCCAATGCCGTTCTGTAATTTCCTGCACTTGAGAGACCACGGACTGCCTCAGGTTGTAAGTAATGGACAGAATAATGTAGGGAATTTACCCAGTGACTTCCCAAAACTTAGAGTTGATGGCATTAATTTACAAGAGTGGTACCAACAGCTTCAGGTTATTTTTATGAAAGAAAATTTACTATTCTTTATAACTAGTCCTCCAAGAAGACCTTGGACTTTAAAAATAGATTGTTTACATCATAGAGCATTTTTCATAATAATTTCTAGCGTGTCTCCTGCAATGTATCATAGCATCAAACCAAACCTAACTGTATCAGAAATAATTCAATGCATGTTTAATCTATTTCACAGCGATAGCGTAGCCACAACCACGAGAATGTCTAAGGATTTCTTTTCTTCTAGAGTGAAACCAGGGGTTTCTATAAGTGAGCATTTGATAAATCTAAACAAAATAAGAGCAGAGCTGCAATTGAGGGGGGAAGTGATTTCAGATCAAACAATGAAAAGTGTTATTATCAATTCACTTGATCCATCATGGGATAGCTTTATGTCACACTTAGATACCATTAATTTGGGATATTTATCAATAGAAAGTTTATCTAACAAATTGATAGCAGAAGACAATTCAAGAAAAAATCGTTTCAGTAACCAAACAGAACACAAATCTTTTAGGAAAGTAGTCTTTCAAGATAAATATAATGAGGCCTTTAGATGCCACAATTGTGGATCCAGGGAACACAGTAGAAGAGACTGTCCCAAAGTCCCAAGGGAAAGACATAGGCCAGAATACAGGAGCAAATACAATTACAGACAATCTTCCACAGATAGACACAAATATAGAAGTCCACCAAATTACAGAGAAAGTAGAGGGGGTAGAGAAAATTCAAAAGAGAGAAAATCTGGGTCACTAAATGGGCTAAATAAACAAGACAGCACCAGAACACAACAAGATGAGAACAATAATTGGCTTATTGATTCTGGTGCAACAAATCACACCACTAACAACAAAAGTATATTATCTTCATTTACAGAAGATAAGTTTGTGATAAAGGTAGCTAATCAAGAAAAGGTTCAAGTATTAGGCAGAGGAAATGTGACCTTGCCTGGTTTAGGGAAAATAGAGGGGGTATTATTAATCCCAGAAATACCTCACAACATACTGAGTGCCATAAAACTAAGCAGAGAATCTGACATCAATATAGTTTTCTCAAAGGGGAAAGCAACTATAGAAAAGAACAAAACAAATGTAGGCACTGTGATAATAAAAGGGGGTCTACCCTATCTGATAACCAAAGAAAGATGGTTACATAACATTGATTCAAATATGGAAGATTGTATTGAAGCAGATGATGAAAATGTCAGTAACAGTGACAATGATGAATGTAAAATAACTCATGATAACAAAAATACACACAATGAGAAGAAACCAAAAATAGGTAAACCAATTCATGATGAGTGTGCTCACATCTTACATAGGAAGTTAGGACATGCAAGCTTTCCTGTAGTACAAAAAATGACTGAACACGCAGAAGGTGTCAAAATAAAAAATTGTGAAAATTATTTGGAATGCTCAGTATGTAAATCCACCAAACTAAAAACCAGTCCCAGACCAAAAAAATCTAACAGATCAACCAACAATATTTTTGATTTGGTACATATGGACTTAGTTGGTCCATTAACTCCATCAATTACCTATAGAAAACGTTACTTCCTAACAATAGTGGATGATTACAGTCGCTATGGTTTTGTTTACACATTAAAGCACAAGGATGAAACCTTTCAGAAATTTAAGGAATTCTACAAACGCATAGAAACACAACATAATATTAGAATAAAACAAATTATGACAGATAGGGGATGTGAATTCATGTCTAAAGAATTCTCCCAATGGTTAAAGGATAGAGGGATGCTACATTTCACGTCCAATCCATTTTCTGCATTTCAAAATGGGATTGCAGAGAGAAAGAATTCCACACTACAAACCATGATTAGATGCACATTAGAGGATGCTGGTTTAGGCAAACAATTTTGGTCAGAAGCCTTACATTATTCAAATTACACTCAAAATAGGACATGGTCCAGTATTGTGAATAAGACACCATATGAGGTGATGTACAATAGAAAACCCAAATTAGCACACATGCACATATTTGGAGTTACTGCAGACGTACACATACCTAAACAATTAAGGAGAAAGGGAGAAAACGTATCCAGGAGATTAAGATTCATGGGATACGAAACTGGAACCAAAGGGTACAGATTCATTGATAACAATAACAAATTTATAGTATCCAGAACAGCTGTGTTCCATGAGCAGGCCAATTGGTCTAAATTGCACCTTAATGAAATATTTCCTAATAAAAGCAAAGATAATATATCTTGCGAGGAAGGAACAACAGAAATTCAAAGTATTAACAAAAGTAAGAACAAAACCAAAACTTGGACAAACAGTCAGCATAAAATAAAGACAGACACATTAACAAAAAAGGAAGCTAGATTTTTACATGACAACCATAGCAAACCTGAAAGAAATATTAGAAACAATAGAAACCAAATACCAAATAAATACAAAGATTACATAATGCATATGGATAGAGAACAAATAACACCTAATACATATGAGGAAGTATTGAAACTTCCCCGTGAAGAAAGAGAAAAATGGGAACTAGCTATGGAAAAAGAGATGGAAAGTTTACAAGGATTAAATGTATTCACACCTGCGATCGCACCTAAGGATAAAACAATTATAGGTACCAGGTGGATTTATAAAATTAAGAATTTAGAAGGAGGTAATACCTTATACAAGGCCAGACTAGTTGCACAAGGTTATGCACAAAAATATCCAGAAGACTATACTGACACATATTCACCAACAGTGAGAACAGAGAGTGTCAAAACAGCTCTTGTAATAGCATCTGCACTCAATCTGGACGTGTTTCAGTATGACATACAGACTGCATACTTACATGCAAAATTAGATAAGGAAATATATGTAAGAGCACCACACAGTCAATACACTAATAAGAACGAAATTTGGTTATTAAATAAGAGTCTGTATGGATTGAAGCAATCTGGAAAAAGATGGTACGATTGTTTGGTAAAAGTACTTAAAACCATGGATTTCAACGCCACCACTGCTGATAACTGTTTCTTTGTAAAAAAAAGTAATGATCATATTGAATTTGTATTAATTTATGTGGATGATATTTTATATATTGGAAAGCATAAAGAGAGCAGGGAAATCTTTGTAAATAAGTTAAACGAACACTTCTCTTTGAAATCACTAGGTAGAGTGAACAAATACCTTGGTGTACAAATTAACAAAACAAAAAGGGGATTCAAACTTACTCAGAAAGATAAAATCATTGAACTCCTAAACAAATGTAACTTAAATAATGCCAAGACATGTGACACACCTATGCAAACTGATTTTCTCAGAAACATTGATGAATCTTCCCCTGAGTTTAAGGACAACACATTTTACAGATCAGTTATAGGTTCACTCCTTTATATATCCAATTGGACTAGGCCAGATATTGCATTACCTCTCAATTTATTGTCAAGATATGTTAGCAGACCAACCTTGTATCATTGGGAAGCTGTCAAAAGAATTTTAAGATATCTAAAAAGTACATTAGATTTTTGTTTAATATTGGAACCCAATAATGACAAAGAACCAAAAATTACTTGTTATGCTGATGCAGATTGGGCTGGTGATACATCATGCAGAAAGAGTACCTCTGGTTATGTTTTTCTATTGAACGATTGTCCAGTTTACTGGTATACTGGTAAACAAGAACTGGTAGCCACTTCTACCACAGAAGCGGAATATGTTTGCTTGTCTAAAGCTGCAAATAACCTTGTATGGTTCAATGATTTGATCACAGATATTTGGAAGAAACCTACTTTACCATTTATTATGCATGAAGACAATAAAGCAGCCATTGAAATATCTAGATCCGATGCAATTGGACAAAGGTCCAGGCATATTGATATAAAATTTAAGCACGTGAGACAACTATCTCAAGACGGATTCATCAAAGCAATACATTGTGATACTTCTGAACAATTAGCTGACATATTAACAAAACCCTTACCTTCTAAACAACACAAATATTTAACTTCTAAATTATATGTATTATATTGTCCTGAATCTGAATGTAACTGGTGTTGTATAACGAACCGGCATTTAGAGGGGGATTTGTCAGATATAAATGCCTTATTCTCTAATGTGTAAATAATGTATATATGGAACATCAGGGGTTAACTTATTCTTTGGACTTTAATGTATTCATAATTCACCACTCCCATTCCTGGCTCCACCCCTTGTATATATAAGGAGCCATCCTCCCCATTTTCATTGCTTCTATCTTGAATATTCAGCGAATATAGAATGCCTATTATGATTAAAGAGAAATATATTTAAATCTCTAACTTCTATTATCTTTATTGAGTCTGATCCTGAAAATATTGCAACAGGTTTATTTTGCAGTTTTAAAGGATTATAAATAATTTATAAAGGAATAATTGCCAATAAAACTTTTCAAAGGCCTTATGTAAATTACATTTTTAAAAGAAAAATATAGAAAAAGAAAAAGGGAATGGAAGTCATAACAAAACGATTTGCCTGTGGCTACTTTACATTTATTTACAATATGAAAGATTTAATTTTTAGGCAGCCTGTGGAGATTAAAGGACTTTTTATTTTGCTTTTCAGCGTGTGGTGACTTGGAGTTCAGAGAAGTTGCAAGTAGATTGCGAGACTGGTTCAAGGCACTTCATGAAAGTGGAATTCAGAAGAGAGCTAGGCTTTTGCAAAGGCCTGAAAGAAGCAGTAAGCACTTAACCATCTTTAATACGTCTCTGGAAGAATTTCTGATTTAGAAGGGATTTTATTTTTCATTAAGCTTCAAACTTTATTTCCTAAACACTTTCTAGGATGCCTTTGATAAATTCATGTCTTAAAATGTTGCTCTGTAGATAATAGAAACACGTGTATGTATTAGCATGGAACAATATGCACCTAGATTTATCAACAAATTCTGCACGCTTATAAATGTGATGAATTATGTAATTAATTGCCTTTTCAACCAAGCATATAGCACTTTGTTTACAGTATTATTAATTAATTGATTAATTAATGTCTGTCAAAGCAGTATGTCCATTAAGCTGAATGGGATTTTGTGTGTGTGTGTGTGTGTGTGTGTGTGTGTGTGTGTGTGTGTGTTTTCTGAGGTTTTTGCGGGTGTTTGTATGTAGGTCTTTGGTTATTCGGGTTTTCTCCCACGTAAAATTGGAAGTATCCTGGCGACGTTTCGACGAAGTCTCATTCATCATCTTCAGACTGGTGTTTTTGGCTTCGTGCTTCTAGAAGCAATGTTGATCGCAGCTGTTTCTTCCTTTTAACTGCCAGTGGGCATATGAAGTGATTGGGTGGGAGCTTGGCTGTGTTCTGATTGGTTGGGGATGTGTTCTGTTTAGGTGGGGGCTTGGTTGTGCTCGGGTTAGTCTGAGTTGCAGGGGGATTTGAGCTGGTAAGCTGCGTTGCTGTTGTTTGGCTTCACATTCATGGTCGTGCCACATCTTCATGGTGGGTGTCAGTTTGTTTCATGTATGGATTGGAGGGGTTTAAAGTGGCTATTGATGCAGCTGTGGTCTGGCTTCTGGTTTGTGGTTGTGCCTCATCGGTGTGGATTTGGGTTTGTTTTTTGCGTGGATGTGTGGTGGTTACATCCTGTGTGGTTTTCGTGAGTGTGGATCTGGTGTCATTCTTAGTGTTGGGGACTTGTTTGTCAATAAGGGCAGGTTTCCAAATGGCTGGTAGGCGGGAGGTATAATCTTATTTATTCATGCTGTGTGGGCGTTTTTCTATCTCGATGGCTTCTCTGATTATTCTGTTGTTAAAGTGTTCAGTTTTGGCGATAGTTCTGATCTTTTTAAAGTCAATTTCGTGTCCTGTGGCTCTAAGGTGCTGGACCAGGGAAGAAGTTGGTTCCTCTTTTCTGACTGAGTTCTTGTGTTCTTCAATGCGTGCACTTATTCTTCTGTTGGTTTGTCTGATGTATGTGGTGGGGCAGGCGGTGCATGGGATTTCATATACTCCTTGATTTTCTAACTCAATTTTGTCTTTGGGGTTTCTTAGGATGGTGGATATTTTTCGATTTGTGCAGAATGCTGTCTTGATGTTGTTTGTGGAGGATCTTGCTGATTCTGTCTGTGGTGCCTTTTATGTATGGGAGGAGGGCTTTGCCGTTTTCTTGTTCTCTGTCTTGGATTTTAGTGGGGGTTTCTTTTTGGATTAGGTTGGTAATCTTATTTCTTTGGAATCCGTTGGATGTTAGTACGTTAGTGAGAGTGTGTAGTTCGGTTTTTAGGTGTTGTTCATCAGCTAAGCTTTTTGTTCTGGAGATGAGTGTCTTGGCTACGGAGTTGATCTGTGCTGGGTGGTGGTGTGAGAGTGCGTGCAGATAGTGGTTTGTGTGTGTTTTCTTCTGGTAGATGGTGTGTCGTAGGGAACCATTGGATTTCTTGTAGACTAAGACGTCCAGAAAGGGAAGTTGGTTGTTAGCTTCTGTTTCCATGGTGAACGGTATTTTGGGGTGTAGGCTGTTGAGGTGTGTAAGGAAGTTGTCCAGTTTTTCTTTCCCGTGTGGCCAGATTATGAAGGTGTCGTCTACGTATCTGAGCCAGAGTTTGTGATCAGATTTTTCTAGAGCTTGGGTTTCAAAGTGTTCCATGTAGAGGTTTGCAATGACAGGTGAGAGGGGTGATCCCACGGATAGCTGTCAAGGCTTCTTTGATTGGCACTTGGGTGAAGAGGGATATGACATCGAAGCTCACGAGTAGGTCACTGGGCTGTAAGTTTTGTTTCTTTATGATCTCTATGAACTGGAATGAGTTTTTTACGTGTGAGGTGATGGATTCTGCATAGGGCTGTAGTTGTTTGGTGAGAAATTTGGCTAGGTTTTGTAGAGGTGAGCCTATGGAGCTGACTATGGGTCTAAGTGGGGTTCCTTCTTTGGGTATCTTGGGGAGACCATAGAGCTTAGGGCATCTGGATGATTTCTCTCTGGGAGTGATTCTTTGCTGGATTTCTTCGCTGATGGGGGAGGCTTTTATTTTGGATCTAATGGTTTTTTTTCCAGATAGGTGGTGGGATCTGTGTTTAGGGGTTTGTATGTGGAGTCTTGGAGTAGGTTGGTTAATTTGGTTTAGTAGTCAGATGTGTTCATAACCACCGTGGCATTTCCCCTTGTCTGCTGGTAGGATTATTATTATTATATTATCAGAACACAGACAAGTTCCCACCCCCACTGGTAGTTAAAAGGAAGAAACAGCTGCGATCACACATTGCCCCTAACCTGAAGATGACGAATGAGACTTCGTCTAAACGTCGCCAAGACACTTCCAATTTTACATGGGAGAAAACCCAAATAACCAAAGACCTACATACAAACACCTGCGAAAACCTCAGAAATAAATATATATATAAATAAATATATATATAAATATAAATATAAATATAAATATATATATATATATATATATATATATATATATATATATATATATATATATTTTCTCAGGTTTTTGTGGGTGTTTGTATGTAGGTCTTTGGTTATTTGGGTCTTCTTGTGGGAGAGGACCCGAATAACTAAAGACCTACATACATACATACATACATACATACATACATACATACATACATATATATATATATATATATATTGTACATGTGCATAAAATAAGAATGGGATTTTATGTATGATAAGTTTATACATTTTACACATACATAACATGGAAATGGGATTTTGCACAAGCACAATTATTTATATTTTACAAATATAAAATCTCTGGGGAGAAGTCCAATTTTTGGAGTATGGAATTATATCAGGTAGAATAGATTTCACCGATGAATGTTGCTTTTCTCTCAGAAAGCACTAGATAGAACTGCAGTGAACTGGCAAATAGGTAATCAATAGCATATGAGAGCATAAAGCTGTTAAATGGTGTTGTCCAGATGTGGAATTTACTTATCTTCCCCACTGGTTCACAAATGTGAGCTCTGCGCATGCGCACAGCTTTCCATGCATGCGCAGTACTCGTGCAATATGTCAGGGTGGGTGGGCGAAGCCTCCTGCAGTCACCACTACCAGCTGAATCCCACCTCTGGTGCTGTCATAACAGAGAAACAAATAAAGCAGAAAATTAGCAGAATTTGTAGTTATTTCTAGGCTATGTTTATGAGATTATGAACAGTGAAAGTGGATTCCTATTGAGGAAGGTTAGGAAGCCTACAGAGAAAACTTACTAGGCAGAGTTTGCAAGCATTAAAACTGGACTCGCCAATAAACAACAAGCCAGTTCCTGTCTGTTGTTTAATAGGTGCAAGCTGTTAACTGCTTTCCTTGTTAATTGCATTATTTACATTTTTAAATATTCTGAATATTTGTTCATGTCTGTTTAATTTCATGTACTTATTTTTGCAAATTTGCATTAGTTATAAATTCTATTATTTTAACTGTATATTATTTCTTTATGGGATTGCAATGGTGCATATATAATTTATATATTGCATTATAATTCAGCAGTATCAGCAGTAGTAGTGAGATGAATACACATAGGATCCAGGTTTATATTATTCTATAGGCAGGAATGGAACGTGGTGGCTCAGTGGCTAAGATGCTGAGCTTGTCGATCGAAAGATCAGCAGTTCAGTGATTTGAATCCCTAGTGCAACGTAATGGGGTGAGCTCCCGTTACTTGTCCCAGCTTCTGCCAACCTAGCAGTTCGAAAGCATGTAAAAAATGCAAGTAGAAAAATAGGGACCACCTCTGGTGGGAAGGTAACAGTGTTCCGTGCGCCTTTGGCGTTTAGTCAGGCCGGCCACATGACCAAGGAGATGTCTTTGCACAGCACTGCCTCTTCAGCTTTGAAACGGAGATGAGCACCGCTCTCTAGAGCCGGAAATGACTAGCACATATGTGCGAGGGGAACCTTTACCTTTACCTTTATAGGCAGGAAAGGTAATATTTGAACATGATATAAAGCGGTAGAATTGAGCAGACTATTTATCTAATTCCTGTTCCAAACTTATTTATTTATTTTTATTAAGAAAATATATCTGGCTGCCCAATTCACTCTCAGTGCTTACACTTACAAGGATAGAACAAAATGAAATAACTAAGCTGTCTTCATATCTCTCACTACTTAAAAATAACTATGATCTTTTTTTAAACAAACCATATTATATAGTAGACTAAGTTTCAAAACAATGTTTTGATTCAGCCCCTTTCATGGATTGCTACATTGTAATCAGGAGTGAAATTCACTTATCTTCCCTACCGGTTTGCAAATGTGTGCGCGTGCCGATTTCCACACATAGGCAAAGCCTTGTGCGCATGCACAGAGGTTGAAAATCATTGCAAAAAAGGAACATCATGATGCCGTGTGGGTGGGCGGGGCTTCGCGCAGTCAGCCCTACTGTATTGTGCGATCCAGTAGGAACTGGCTGAATTTCACTCCTGATTGTAATGGTGAAGAAGTTGGTTCAATGATGGCATGAGTTCTAATGTTGAGACTGTAGACTCCCCCTCCCCCCCCAAATTTTTATCCAAAATTGTGGTGGATCATGGATAAGGAACTAAACTCTCCATAAGGAAACAACAATCCAATCCAATATTCTTCCATGAAAGCCAAGTGGATATTTATAACCTTGACAGTGTAGGTACCATACTGGAAAATGAGCTTCCAGATCAGAAGGCATTTAGTTTAAAGAACTTTGGGGAAGAGCAGAAGGCAAATCCGCTCTTTATTATTGAATATAATAAAAACTAAAACTGCTTGCATTTTTGCTGATTATCTGCATCTAAAATTGAAGTTATGCTAAGTGAGGAAAAACTATGTACCACGAAAACCATTTTCATCGAAAACAAGCTTTATCAATGTTGATCATTGCAAATATTGATCATATACAATTTGTTATTATTTTAGAAATTTTAAAAAACAAATATACAACAACCCCAATGCTCGGTAGTTGGAAAGTCTCCACATTAGTTGAGTTTTCAGAAGCTAGCAACTTGTTTGATTTCAGGAAGACAACCAAATTCATATATTATGTATTTTTCTTATATGCAACTGCCAAGCACTCTTTGGAATTGTGTATATGATGAAATTCCTTTTTACTCCTTTGTTAGGACTGGTTTTCTCTGATTTAGAAAAGCCTTTGTAAAGTTGGATGATATTTTATATAATGTAGATCTCCTTTCTTCGGCTCATCTCTATTTGTGTTTTTTTCCTGCTAAGTTTCTGTACTTTTGACTTAGTATTATGTATGGTTTTGTAATGTGTTGTAAGCTTCTAAGAATCAATCTATTGCAGCAGAAAAATCCCAGTCAAAAGTGCATCATATAACCAGGAAAGCATCCTTTTGAAAAATGACAAATTGATCCCAGCCTAATGAAAACCAGCTATCGTATACCTAGTTATGATGCTTTTTTCACCTAAATTTCAAATACATTTTGGTTTAAATGTAGGCATTTTTCTTCTGTTAAAAATATGAGCTGCACACGTGCATGTTTTAATTATTGTTCTTTAATGTTTATTTTTACTCCTTAATCACAGGCTATAAACAGTGCTGAGTAGCTAATCATTTTGTCTCTCTGACAGAAATGGGCGGCTGAGCATAAGACAAGTAGTTTGCTTAAAACTATATAATATTTTGTTACTATTCTGAGAAGTGAATCAAGTCCCTCCGTGTTCATGTGCTTAACCCTTGTCACACATGCTGTGGCTAGGGCAGTGATCAGGGGGTCAGACTTTTATTCATAGATTTAATTTGCTTCAATTCATCAGCTACTAATTCCTCTGTTGATCCCTCCACTCATCAGTATTTAATGCCAGATTCTTTTGTCAAAGTCCTGTTGCAACTTAATCATTCCAGATTATCAATATCTGGAAAAGATACACACTTTTTGACTAAAATTGTAAGTACCGTATTTTTCGGAATATAAGACACACTTTTTTCCCTCCTAAAAGAGGCTGAAAATTTGGGTGCGTCTTATACTCCGAATGTGGCTTTCTCGAAGCTTTTTTTCAGCCCTAACGAGACACTAGCGAGTGAAGCGATCTACCTCCGACTCTCAGCTGTGCTTTAGAAGCTTTTTTTCAGTGAAGTGATCTTCCCCAGCTCCCTCCGACTCTCAGCTGTGGAGCTTTTTTTTCAACCCTAACAAGGCACTAGCAAGTGAAGCGATCTTTGCCTGCTCCCTCCAACTCTCAGCTGTGAAGCTTTTTTTCAGCCCTAAGGAGGCGCTAGCGAGTGAAGCCATCTCCGTGGTTTGCCTGCTTTTCTCATTGCTTCTCTCTCCAAAGATCAGTTGTGCTTTAAAAGCTGTTTTTTATCCCCAAGCAGGAGATAAAAACCAGCAAACTAATGTGCTGAAGCTGACCAGACTAAGGACACTAGCCAGATGAATACCTGGTAGGCAGATTTTTTCCCCCCTAGTTTCCTCCCCAAAAACTAAGCTGCATCTTATACTCGGGTGCGTCTTATACTCTGAAAAATACGGTAGTTCAGATTCTGGCTGTTGATTGTAAATGGAGAAAATGTGGTTCAAAATTTATTAATATAAAATAAGGTCATGAATTTGCTCTGTGGCTGTAAAGTAGCAAATGTCTTTTTAAAAAATCTTTAGTTTTTGGCTTTGAAAAGAAAAGACATAGAGCCACCAGTGGTGGTATTCAGCCGGTTCAGATCGGTTCAGGCAAACCGGTATTGGCAACCTGCCATCCTATTTAGCCACGTTTTCTAAGCCGCATGTATGCGTGCAAGCCGCCCGCATGAGCAACGCGCATGAGCAAAGTGCATGCGCGCGTGCTCACATTTTCGGTGCATGGCAAACTGGTGGCAAAATTATGTGAAACCCACTTCTGAGAACCTATTTATTATGCATGCATCCTTATAGATAAAAAAAGAATACAGGTAGTCCTCAACTTACAATTTTGTGACTGTTTGAAGTTAAATGGCACTGAAAAAAGTGACTTATGACCATTTTTTCATACTTACGACAGTTGCAGAATCCCAGTGGTCACATGGTCCAAAATTCGGACGCTTGGCAAATGGTTCATATTAGCAACAGAACTTTTGGGCTCAGTTGTGGTTGTAAGTCAAAGACTACCTGTACCTGTGGTCAAATTTTAGTGTTATTATAATGCATTATAGTTGCTAATAGTGGGAATGACAAGGCCTAAAAAATGCAAAGGTATTTATAGTAATGTCTGGAATGTTGCATTTTTTTCTGAAAGGAAGGAAACAGAACAAAATGAAATTAATGGGCTGCTATATATATAAAATTGGTAAAAGGCCTATTCTATGACCAAACCACTGTTGTCCCCCAACATCAATCTGACCCATCAAGGCTTTTTCCCAAAGAGACATCTGTGTATTTTAACTTGCATTAGCTTATCTCAATGAAATATATGAAAAATTTAACTTTTTAAAAAACTTTCTAATGACCTACTTTCCTTTTCAAATGCTTAGCTCAATCATGTTGTTCATCCTGAAGAAAATCTCTGTTCTAACATAATCTAGAGCACATACAATATAAACTGAACATGAGAAAAAATATAGGAAATGCTATATACAAAACTTCCTGTACATTCTTTTGTGAAATTCTGATGCATTTCTTATTAAAATTATATTTTGTATTTATTGTATTTATTCTGTTCGTTAACATTGTTTTTAAGTTCATACAGGGATATGGGTGAATTTTTTTAAAAAAACCCAGAAAAGTTCCGATTTCAAGCTCTTGATGTATGAAATATGCTCCTGTTCTGGTTTGGGAATCTGTTCTCATTTCCTGATTATTTTTTTTAAAAAAGGTCATTGCCAGGAGGGATGATTTATAATGTGTACCACAAGAACAGTCTAGTATAGGGGCATGTCCCAGATTAGGGCACAATAGATCTTTTTGCTTCAAAATGAATATAAAATGTAAACATATTCACAATCAAGCAATTGCTTTAATTAGTTTTAATATGTTTTCAGAGAGAGGGAGGGAGGGAGACCCATAAACAGAATAAATAAACATACTAATTAACTTATACATTGTTAACTTATACATTACTAAATAATTCTGTGTTTTCTTGCAGCTAGAGATCCTTTATTAAACTTAGGTCTAACAACTTTTTTCCATATGTGTATTTTCAAATTTAATAATCTTTAGCAACTATTTGTTCAGAATAATAACCAGATGTGTTTTATGAAATATTCACCAAGTTGCTGCACTAATTATGGCATTAATTAGTTTTATATCTATAGAAATTTTAATAAAATGTTATTAACCAGAATACAGCAACTGGCCATATAAAAGTATCGTATTTGCACAATGTGATGTGATCCAGAATGCCAGCACCTACTGTACTTGCCTGCCAAAATTAAAACTCTTGTTTCAATCTTCTCGTTTATTTTTTTTTATTGGAGTTATGTATATAAGGAGAACTTTTCCTTTGCCATGGAAATACTTTGAATTCTTTCACTAGATATAGTGAACTTGAATTAATACAAACCAAGAGTGAATGTATATCTTACGGTAACTGATATTTTTCCTTGGTGTAAAAAGTTTAGGGGAAAAAATTGATCCTTGATTCATTAAACCAACATTGAAGAAGGGAAACAGTATACTATATTCTGTCTATACCATAGTATGGGCAAAGTTATAAAACTGTAAGTATTAATGTGATTAACAAATAAGCTCTTCTAATACACAGGAGAACAAAGAAGGAGTATAGATATGCACTACATAATTTTTCTAGAGCCTTCTATTTCTTAAAATAGTCTATAAGTACGTTATCCATGGTAAATGTACTCCAGGTACCATATAGATCTGTATGATTTCCAGAAGACACTTAGGGTATTTTCTTAGGATAATGGCAGGCAGTTCTACCATGAATCTCAGCAACCTCTCAAATATGGAAATGATGGAAATATTGAGGGTAATCTTCGTCAGATTTAATTTACTAAAAAAATGTGTGAGATGAAATACAGGAGCCATATCTAGAGGGAAGGATGGGCTGCATGACTGTTTTCAGTTTTTGTGACAAAGTGGCAAAACATCTAGCTATTTGTGTTCTTAATGCAATTGGAATAGTACAACATGCTCCACAGAAACTGCCCTTGAAAACAAACCAGAGATTATATTGGTGCAGACTATATTGATCTATATTCTATTAGTAGAAGAAAATACATGTACCTCAAGTTGTACTGCTCACAGTTCTGTCTAACAACCAAGTTCAGAGACTACCAAGGACCCCACAGCCTGTATTTGGCAACTGTGACATATTTGTAGGATGACTACATACTGTATATCTTGCAGATGTTACTTACATTAGTTGCCGGTGTGTTTCTAAATTCAGTTCAATAAATTAACAATTTATTGCTGTTAATAATCCATAAAGCCTACTGTATATGATTTGAGTTACCTACAGGATCATAATCTCCAGAGGCAATCTGTCCATCTGCTCCAATTCAGCCATGCAGTGCCTACAAGTATCACTTTGGAGAGTAAGAGAGACTAGAACACGGGTGTCAAACTCAAGGCCCAGGGACCAGATCTGGCTCGGGATGCTTAGATCTGGCCCGCAGGGCTGCCCTGGAAATAGCGAGGACTGGCCCGTCGTGCCTCTGCAAGTGAAAAACAGAGCTCAGGAATTCCGTTTTCACTGGCAGAAGGTTGCAGGAGGCCGTTGCAGCTGAAAATGGAGCTCCCGAGCTCTGTTTTTGTTTTCAGAGTGCTCGGGCTGCCACAGGCACCCCCGACACAAGTGACGTCAAGCTGGCCTTGCCCACACTGGCCATGCACACCCTGGGCCCCTGAGGTCAAACACAACCCTGATGCAGCCCTCAATGAAATCGAGTTTGACACCCTTGGTCTAGAATCTGGAAACAGGATTTCTTAAAGGTGGCCCATTTCGTCTGAAACTTACGCAAACATACCAAGCCACGATGACTCATATATTAGTAATATTTTATAGAATGTTAAAAAAGCTGCAGAACGTTTGGTAGTTGAAGATCATGCTGTCAACTCGCGAAGCATTCCTGACCTGCTCTCGAGTTGCCATAGGCGGGGGATGGGTGGGGAATACAACATCGCAGCTACATTGAGGAACTTGCACTTCAGTCAAAATAAAGCACATTCCAGCTGGCCAGGTCAAGGTCATATCCACGCAGACCCACAGTGACCGGAGGGAGGGATCTCTACAACCCACGAAATTGCTTCGTTGGAGAATGTGACTGATGACACATCTTGGGGGGAGGGAGAAATAGGGTCAGAGCTGGGATGCGAATTAAGTGAAGCCAGAGTTGGTCCGTGCCGACATGAAGCTCCTCATAAATAACTGGATCTCTTTTGAAGCTTGGCTTGAGGCTCATGATTTAATTAGGGCATCAGTTGGAACCCTGACACATGCTATGTAAGGCCATTTTAGCAGGTTTTTTTTAATGAATTAATGAATTATTAAATTAATTAAATTAATTTTAATTGCAATTCATGTTACTAATTTTTGAAGTTGCCAATTACCGGGTTTGTTTTAAATAATGGTTAAAATATTTAGTGTTGCTGCTATTTAGTAATCCTTTCAAATTTTGCATCACCTAGTACCCTTGCTAAATGCCATTAGTATAGACCTGATCTAGTTTTATGGTATAAAATAGTTTCTGTGAGAAAGGACACCATTGAATATGTTGATATGTGTGTCAGCTATGTTTGTATTAGTGAATTAATTGCTTGGTGTTTTTGCCTCTTAGGATTTGATACCAGCATTTTACCAATTTGCAAGGACTCTCTAGGCTGGATGTTTAACAGACTTGATACAAACTATGACCTACTTTTGGACCAATCAGAACTTGGAAGCATATATCTTGACAAGAATGAGCAGTGCACCAAGGCATTCTTCAATTCTTGTGACACTTACAAGGACAGTTTAATATCAAACAATGAATGGTGTTACTGTTTCCAAAGGCAGCAAGGTGAGCAATTAAAATAATATTCAAATAGTTGAAAGCTATGGAAAAATGGAAAATAGAATATGCCTTATGGCAGTTTAAGCTGGTTCTTGAAAATACAGTGCAACAGCATATATACAAAAGAGTTAAATCCATACATAAGCAAACATTCTCCTATCCTAGATTAATTAGTATAAGAACAAATTCCAAAAGGGTTACTCAAGGAATTAAACACAAAAGTGTTTTGTTGTTCAGTGAGTTCAAAACTCAAAATGCTTTAGATAGTTTCTTACTCAGTACATGGATATTACTATATATATTGTAGATACAGATATCATTGATACATATAGTCTTGAAATAATGATCGAAAGATATAAAGCTAATTATTTAACTGTGAAATATTTAGCTGGGAAAATATTTACATATTTATATAAATATATTTACATAAATATTTATTTATATTTATTCTGCTAAACAAATAATTCCCTCAACACTCTCAAACTATTTACTATGTCTGCAATACTATTAATCTTTTCATCATTCCTATCACCCATCTCCTCCCACTTATGACTGTATGACTGTAACCTTGTTGTTGGTATCCTTAAGATTTATATTGACTGTTTCCTTAATGACTATCATTAAGTGTTGTTCTTGATGAATGTATCTTTTCTTTTATGTACACCAAGAGTGTATGCACCAAGAAAAATTCCTTGTGTGTCCAATCACACTTGGCCAATAAAGAATTCTATTCTATTCTATTAAGCCACGCCATGGCAAACCTATCTAAATATTTTGAATAATCATCCTGTATTTGGTTGCTGCTTGTCAAGTCTGGGCCATCTACAACACGGGTGTCAAACTTGTGGCGTCACGTTGCTGTCACATGATGTCTTGCAATGTTTTTCCCATTTATGGAGCTGCGCATGGCCTGCACATGATGCATCCGGCCCATTGGCCACCAGTTTGACACCTCTGATCTACAAGGTTATCCAAGAATTTTGAATATGCTCAAGTAGCAGAGGACTTTTTACTTGAAAGTGAGCATTTAGTTACTTCTTTGTTATCTGAGTCAACCAACCAATATCACCATCTCTATGGTGCAATATTGAAGATCAAGGATTAGGGAATGGTTCTGTCTTGGGTCTAGGACAAACTCGCCACAGCCAACTTGCTTCAGTCACCTTGCTGCAGCCAACTCGCTGTGGGAAAACTTGCTGCAGGACAAGTGTCAAAGAAATGATAGAATAAAATCATTAAATAACAAAAGGAGGGATAAAATGAAATGTGGATGGAAAAATTAAAATAACTTTTTAATTATTTTAAATAAATTGAATTGTTGAATTGTTCCATGGCGAGTTGTCCTGTGGCAGGTTGTCTCATGGTCAATTGGCCATGGAGAGTTGGCCCATGGGGAGTTGGCAACAGCAAGTTGTCTGGGATGAGTTGGCCACTGCAAAAAGGCAGCAGCAAGTTGTCCCATTCCATTTTGTCTTGTACTGGAGAGCTTGATAGACTTCCCTATCCTATTCCTGGGGATTTATTCTCAAAAAATACAATGGCAAGTCATGTACAAAGAAGGCACCATCTAGTCAAACGCTGGTTTCAATGAGTAATTCTCTCAATGGAAGTTAGAAGCTTGTGTACTTTTGCATTTTCTCCCTGGAATACAGATATGGGACTAATGTTTTGCCTCTCCAGAATAGTTACTGTCAATTTCAGCTAAATAAATATGTTCTGCTATTTTTCAATAATGTTTTTTCAAATACTTTAAATTGTCAGTTATTATATAAGATATATTTTTGACAGATTAAATATTAGTATGTTTTAAAACTCTTCTGGTTGTTTGTCGAATTTTGTATAGTTTGGATAAGCAAATGTATGTATACATGCTATCACACATATATAAATACATGAAACAATAGAAATAAAATGTACATGAGTAAACGGAATGATTTTTTTATAATCTAAAATGTACTCTATATACATTAATTATTTTAATAGAATTTATTACTGGAAAATATGATGATATGACATTCCTGACTATCTTTGTAAAAATTAAACTAATTCAAAGAAATTAGGTCTACTGTATGATATCTATTATTAATAGATATAATATATATTATAATATATACTGTATACAGTATAACTAAATAATATATTTAGTTATCAGAAGTAATATATAAATAGCAGGGAAAACCTGCACTTGTCATACTTAGTTTAAAAGAACCTTCTTCAGTCCAATGGTTCCAAATGTATCAATATGTATTGTTGTTGTTAGTTGCAAAGTTGTGTCCAACCCATTGCAGGTCCCCATGGACAATGTTCCTCCAGGCCTTCCTGTCCTCTAACATTCTCTGGAGTCCATTTAAGCTTATGCCTATTGCTTCAGTGACTCCATCCAGCCACCTCATTCACTGCCCTCCCATTCTTCTTTTGCCCTCAATATTTCCCAGCATTAGGCTCTTCTCCAGTGAGTCTTTCCTTCTCATTAGGTGGCCAAAGTATTTCAGTTTCATCTTCAGGATCTGGCCTTCTAAAGAGCCGTCAGGGTTGATCTCCTCTAGGACTGACTGGTTTGATGGCCTTGCAGTCCAAGGGACTTGCAGGAGTCTTCTCCAGCACCAGAGTTCAAAGGCCTCAATTCTTTGGCGCTCAGCCTTTCCTATGGTCCAACTTTCACAGCCATACATTGCAACTGGGAAAACCATAGCCTTGACTATAAGCACTTCTGTTGGCAGGGTGATGTCTCTGCTTTTTAGTATGCATCAATGTATGGAAAGACCCAAACTGTTAAAGGTTGTCCTATGGCATTTCAGTGCACATCTGAATAAGTAGAGGCAGAATCAGAACACTTCTGTAATCCAGTCTTGAAAAATGATTTGCAAACCAAGTTTAGTGACTATCTTCTGGATAAGAAGATTAAAATGATAATCAAACATTTTAAAATATTTGAAAGAAACTTATAAATTGAGCAAAACTTTCTTCAGTTGTCATACTTGCTAAATTTTAATATGCCTGATGTTATTTTAGATCCACCTTGCCAGTCATTACTCAGCAACATTTACAAACAGCAAGGGGGAAAGAAATTTCTAGGTAAGTTATATGTTATTTTTTGAAGCTTTTTTTTTGCTTACACAATAAATAATTCTAGTGAAACTGCAATACAAAATTAACATGAATCCTAAAATAATCAACTAAAATTCTATTAACAGAATGTATAAACACATTGAAAGCTATTAAAATTATTTCATTATTAGTTTGAAGATAGTAAAAAATTAAAGGTGTCCCTGCAGGTCTTATTCCACTAGTCTTAGCAGTGCTCATCTTCATTTTTTTAAGCCATTCAGCCAAGACTTTCCAAAGATGTTTCCATAGTCATGTGGCCAGCATGACATCATGCCACAGCACAAAACGTACGGTGAAACACTGAATGCTGTTGCCTTTCCACTAAAATACCTATTTATCTACTTGCATTTATATGCTTTTGAATTGCTAGACTGGCAGGAGTTGAGGCAAGTGATGGGAGCTCACTCTGTCAATTGGTGGTAGGACTCAAACTGCCGGTGCACAGACCTTTTCCCAAATCTTTTAAGCTACGGACCCACTGTGCCTCCCCTTGAAGATAGTACTGCTATTTTAAACTATTGCTAGAATGGCCGTTTTACTTTTAAAACACTACGACTAGGTAATACAAAAGTAAATTAAAGTAAAACAACATTTTTGGATAATTTTTATTAACTCTATTTTGCAAAGCTATGCTAATTAAAGGGTATAATCTTTCCTCTTTTTTTTTTTTTTTTGCATAGCAACCAATCTCTTTCAGGACATATTGCCTTGATATTTAAAAGAAATTCAGGAGAAAGAGTGCTTATACTAAAGTAAACATCCATTAAATGTTATAAGATGCTTCATTGGACTCATAATATGAAAGCAGCAAAACGTTGCAAAATATTTGTGGTTTTTGTCTTGCTCAGGGCAGTATATTCCTTTATGTGATGAAGATGGCTACTATAAACCAACTCAGTGTCATGGAACTGCAGGTCAGTGCTGGTGTGTCGACAGATATGGCAATGAGGTAACAGGATCCCGAACACACGGAGCTGCAGATTGTGGTAAGTCTCCAAAACGTCCCTTTTTCTCCATTAAAACTGTGTGCTAATTCCAGCATTGCAATAGCTAATTTTGAAGGTTTTTAATCTAAACTAATTTTCCCAATTTGAGGGTGTCCACATACAGTATATTAAGTTATAACTTCTATCTCTACCACTTTATGTTAGACAGATACCATATTGGAAAAGGCTGATTTGGAGACTAATTTGGAAAGGATTTGGGGGCTGAGAATGAGCATATGCCTCAAATAATCTACATGTCACATTCAAAGAAGACATCAGACTGACACTTTCTCACTTATCTTAATCTTTATCTTGGACCATTAACTTTTCATATAAATAATGAACTAATAAAAGAATATTGTGTTGAATTAGTTTTATGAATAGATTGCAATGAATGCTATCGTAATTATAGACTCATTAAATCATTGAGCAAGTTCATATCACCTATTTTTGCTTGCCTTCAGAAGAAGCCATTGCTTTCTGCTTATAATAATTAACCTTAATTTTAATAAGTTTCTCTTCTACTTGAGGTACAAGATACTTTATATAATTTACCATTTACTTAATTGAAAACTTTCTTTGCCAAATTAATGTTTTGTCGTATTTAGCCCCCCAGGGAAAAGATGATGGGAATATATTACTCTAAAACAACAACCTTAGGCTGCCATGTAATGGTATTCTGTGCACAATAGAGACCCCATACATTCTCTGCTCCCCCTCCCCCTGATTAAAGTTCTGTTATGTTGCTAGAGAACCTTAACTGGAAAGAATAAAAATGTAAAGGTTGGATAACCAATCAGCAAATCATGCTTTTCTTCTCTAGGCAGTTAATATCATCATAGAGTTCTTCAGAATTCAAATGAATTCTAATGAATCTATTGAGGAGGGGTTGTGTTACTTCATTTCAGTATAGTTCAGTTCAGCAGGTTCTGTAGTTCTCTGATGATTTATTAAAATAGTATTTATCTGGAAAGACCTAGGAAAAGATTCACTGCTCCAACTTGAAGAGCAAGGGGCAGCTTTGGGAAGAAAACCTTTGCGTGGATTAATCTGGTGCACCAGTTGTACCCATTCATAGATTGAGAGATCTGTCAGAAAGTCACTCGTGCCGTAATCTCAAGACTGGATTACTTCAACAGGCTGTACGTGGGATTGCCCTTGAAAATTATTTGGAAGCTACAAATGGTCAAGAATATGGCAGCACAGGATGGTATTTATATATCACAGGCAGGTCTGTGTGCCATTGCTGTTTTGTATATTGCAGTGGTTGCCAGCCAGTTTCTGTGTGCAATTCAAGGTGAGGATTATCATATAGAAAGACCCCCATAGCTCGGGGCCTAGTTATCTGATAACTCCAAGTGTTTTTTCCTTCTGGAATAGTATCCCTCCCCTCCCTTCCAATAAACACTCTGAGGATGTTCCATAAATGCTGGAAAGGCCTGGAGACAAGGTGCTTACTGAATCCTTGTTGATTTTAATGTTTTTGGTGTTGTTCTATTTTGGAAGGCATTATGTTGTGTTTTTCTGGACATTCATGATCATTTTCTTTTGCTTTTGTTTTAATTGTTTGTACTTATTTATTTTCTGTATATTATTTTTACACATAACTCCTAAATCAAGGCAACAAACATATGCAACACACCTTCCTCCTCCTATTTTCCCAAAACAGCTCTCATGCCTAAGGCAGGATTAGAACTCACGTTTCCCGCTTTCTAGCTTAGTGCTTTAACCACTAGGTCTCTAGGGTTAATTCCAAAAAATAAATAAAAATAACAACCCTGTAGGACACTTAACACAAAGAAACATTAATTGTGTGTGTGTGTTTGTGTGTGTTACCTATTTATATATTTTCCTCTTCGTTGTGTAGATTTAGAGACATCAGGGGATTTTGCAAGTGGTGATTTCCATGAATGGACAGATGATGAGGATGAGGATATCATGAATGATGAAGATGAAATAGAAGATGATGATGATGAAGATGAGGGTGATGATGATGATGATGACCATGAGGGATACATTTGATTTTCTTAGCTGTGACTAATTTGTCTCTAAAATTTACAAGATGCTATCCCAGAAATTCTTCTACCTTCAGAGGTCAAATGGAATCAAATCTACATGTATATTTTGTATGATTATTTGAAACACTGCAGCTGGACATTTTTCGTTTAAATGAAAATCATTCTATTATGTGTTGTTTTTATATACCACTCAGCAGAAGAAATGCACTGGAGTGTAGCCTCCAAGGTGGGAAAAATAGATACTTGAGATGTGTGAGGTAGTGAAAAACAAGCAAACCCCAAGATAACTTTACGGACAACTGCTGTTTCAGAATCTAAAGGCACATTTCCAGCAGCCCAGTGCTCCATTATAAAGCAGTTTTCTCGTGATGTCAGGGACATTTTTCAGAATGTGCATGAGCAAGAGAAGGAAGCTTGAACATGTCATCAGCTTACTGTATATAAGAGCAGCAGAGAAATCTATAAGAGGACACAAAGTGCCAGGTACTCTTTTTCTGTTTTGAACTGTTATATTTTCAATTTCCAAATTATTAGGACCTTGAAATGATATGTCAGTGATGGCTAACCTTTTATTGCTTGGGTGCCAAAAGCGCAAGCGTAATAGTGCACACCCATGTGCCCACACCCATAATGCAATGCCCCCATGCATGCCCCACCACCTGTGCAGGCGTGCACAATTCCCCCCTCCCCCGTGCTGCCCTTTCCCCCTGTGCAGGCCCGTGCAACCCCACACACACACACACCCCGTTTTGGGCCTCCCTGAAGCCTCTGGAGGCTGGAAATGGCCTGTTTATGGACTTCCGGTAGGCCCATTTTTCACTCTCCACAGGCTCTGGAGGCTCCAGGAGAGCGAAAATGGCCTTCTACGGCCCTCCGGAGGCTGGAAACAGCCCATTTCCGGACTTCTGGTAGGCCCGTTTTTTTGCCCTCCCAGAACCTCTGTGCGAGCCCTGTACTTACCTGACATCCAAAACAGGCCACTCCATGTGGCAGGGGCAGGCGGCATGGGCATGTGCACGCATCTCCCGCATGCGCGGCAGAGACCCGAAAATCAGCTGGCCGCGCGGTGGAGCTGATCTAGGATGACGGCTCGCGTGCCCGAAGAAATGACTCCACGTGCCACCCGTGGCACACGTGCCATAGGTTCACCATCACGGTGATATGTGTTCATTCTCTAAAGTGGGGGTGGGGCATTCTGGCCCCTTTATGAGTTGTGGATTTCAACTTCCAGAATTCCTGAGCCAGCATGGTTGGCTCAGCAATTCTGGGAGTTGAAATCCATAAGTCATAAAAAGGAGATAGCTGCCAACCCTGCTCTAAAGCTTGACTCCTAGTAACTATATGGACGGGCCCATGTTGTTTAGGGAAAACAAAATGGAAATGTCTGCCATAGATCTCTAAGAACTTTTTGATTTCCCAATCTAATATACTGCCATAGTATTCTCACTTTCAAAAATTAACCAAGGCTAATCTGTTTAGCCTTTCTGAAATCAACTAGAAATAAATTCAGTCAATCCCAAAAAACAATAGACAGAGGGGTTTTATTTTGTTCCTTTCTCCTGTCCTGAGTAAAACTTTCCATAAAGTTTGTGTTTCTGTGTTACTGTAACTGATAACGATGACACATGTCTGGATAATTGTTTTTTGAACTATGGCTTTTTTCATTTTTAAATGAAAAACATTTCTCTTCTAATTTATCCCTTTTTGCTATTAGTTCAAAACTTTAGAGGAGCTATTGTAAGGTGCCTTGCAAAATAGTAATAGAAAGATTTATAGCATGCATACAGAAATAAATTTATGAGGCAGTAGCCAAGCATTTCCAAATTCCAAATTTTATATCACTATAAGTGCTGCTGCTGTTATGGAGAATATTTTTTTTCTCCTCTGCCCCAATTTTTACATAATTGCCATACAGAATGCATTATAATTCTTAAATAGAGTTGCATTCACAATTTGACTATAGACAAAATTATTTTAATCACTATTTATGTTAGCATGTTAATTGTGTAACGTTTTGAGATTCCACTACCTTCATTCATATCAAATTATGGCTTCATGCCTTAATGAAATTGACAAAACTCTGTGTAATTATGCAAGCAGTTGTTTAATTTCAACTCTGCATTATCATTTTTCCTAATTTTTAATCTGCAATTAATTGAAATAAAGTTTCTTTGCATTTGATTAAATAGATTTAATATTAAATTTAATGATTATCTTATGTAACATTAAAATAGTTTTTCTTTTTATGTTCATGTATAGTTTACAAAATAAAGACTCTTGTAACCATCTTTTATTCAGAGTGCTGTAATGTTTCTTATAGAATTAAGGGAACAGATACTCTAAGCATTTTTGTATTAAGCAATATTGGAACTAGATGAAAAAGCAGCACTCCAAGCAATAACATTTGCATCTCCATATACTTTAATGTGATTTTCAACAAAGGCTTTTATTTTATTAAATGCATATAACTATTGGAAAATCTCCCTGTGCTCAGTTGTTATTAGGTAAGATTGTAACTTATTGTGCGGCTAATTAAAATATTCAATTTGCAGTCTTAAACATCCAGGCTAATTGCTTACTAAAGTCAAATGTTTTTCTAAAGTCAAATCTGCTTTACCACATCATTGGCCTAATACTATTCATTTTGTAAAAAGGACATTTTCAATCCAGTTTTATTGTGCTGAAACCTATTATTGCTTAAGTATGGAAGAGGTTTCTGTTGTTAATTAGGGTTGCATAAAGCAAGCCATAGAATGGACACTTTTTCACCATCCAGCAGAAATGCGACTGACTAGTTAGTTACTATCCTACATAAAAAGGGAAAACAGAGAATATGCTGGTGTAGAATTAAGGTAAAGGTAAAGGTTCCCCTCGCACATATGTGCTAGTCGTTCCCGACCCTAGGCAGTGCTGATCTCCGTTTCCAAGCCGAAGAGCCAGCACTGTCCGAAGACGTCTTCGTGATCATGTGGCCGGCATGACTAAATGCCAAAGGCGCACGGAACGCTGTTACCTTCCCACCAAAGGTGGTCCCTATTTTTCTACTTGCATTTTTTACGTGCTTTCTAACTGCTAGGTTGGCAGAAGCTGGGACAAGGAACGGGAGCTCACCCCATTACGCGGCACTAGGGATTCAAACCGTTGAACTGCCAACCTTTCGATCGACAAGCTTAGTGTCTTAGCCATTGATCCACCGTGTCCCTATGGTATAGCATTACTTCAGTATATATGCACTGATGGTTTAAACAAGTGAAAATTAATTATTCTTACAATTCCTTACAAACTGTCACTGTAAGACCAGAGGTTTTGTCTTCTGAGCTTTTGGACTCGAGCTGGAGCCCATCTACAGGGAACTTCTCTCTAGCAGAGTGTGTGCCTGAGTCTGAAAGCTTGGAAGACAAAACTTCTGGTCCTGATGACCGACCCAGATTGGATCCTGCAACATTAGCCTGGGACACCTGTATTCGTCTTCATTCGTGTCACTGTTGTGTCACACTTGAACTAGTTCAGTTCATGATTCATGCCCAATGTGAATGCCTTATTTATCAGCAAGACTGTAAGTATGGAAATCTGAAAAAAGACCAAGTGTCTCCATCCTATATTTGTGCCTTGCATTTTTCCTAGCCAACACTTTTTTTGTTCTTTTATCTAATTAACCAATGCTCCAAGTTTCGCCTTACCTGCCATTTGTATAAGTGTTGGCCCAACTTTCATACAAGTTGTAAGACAAAAGGTTGAACAGCACCAGAAACGGGGGGGGGGAACCCCCACTGGCATATGACTCAATGTTTCCATCCAAACAGAAAAGAAAATATTAATGACCACTCTTGATGTTGCTTTTTAGCCAACTGTGAATACAGTTGGTGATTGTTATATCATCTATCATGTTACTCACATTTTTCTAAGAATACCGTGAGGCACTTTATAAAGGTTTTGCTGAAGTCCTGGTGCTCTGCAGCTATGAATTTTCTTGATCTATTAGATAATCGACTATTTAAGGGGTTAAGGTTAATTGAACATAATTTGTTTGTGACAGATCAATAGTGATTCATGTTAATTGTAGCATGCCATTCTATGTGCTTGCAAACATTTTGCTTCATAATCTGCTCAAGAGCCCTGATCAATACAGGTAGTCCTCTACTTTTGATTGTTCATTTAATGATCATTCAAAGTTATGACAGCCTGGAAAGCTAGAAAACATCACAGTTCTCAAGACCATAAATCTTTCTATGTCTTGATCTCTAATTTTATATATGATACGTTATGTATATACGACCTCTTAAGGCCAAGCCTTAAGAATAAAGAGATATAAAGCCAGAATTGAGAAGTCAGCAACAGACAGCAAATGCTGCCTCTGCAAAGAAACTGAAGAAAGAGTGGACCTACAAGTTAGCTGCTGCAAGAAGATTGCAAGACTGACTACAAAAAACGACATGACAATGTAGCAACAATGGTGCATTGGAATATCTGCAATAAATACCACCTGCCAGCAAGCAAAAACTGGTGGGACCACAAAATAGACAAAATAATGGAAAATGAAGATGATACTTCATTGGGACTACTCGTGTGTTTTACTGACTCAGGAAGCCTAGGTCAAAACACTAACCAAAAATAACACTTCTAAAAAATCAGTGTATGTATAGTAATTAGTCCATTTCTTCCAGTAGATTTCAGCCCTAAACATATGACCAGAGAATATTTGAGGATGGAATAATTGTGTGAAAATTTTGCCAGCAAGTATTTGATGCATTTTGTTGTTAAGTGATTGTTGACTCCCTTGATTCCTGACTAATTTACCATTTTAGTAACAGATTTTTGTTTTCTGTACAAAAGTTGTGGTTCCAGCATTTTTTAATGTGTTGATAATATTGGTTATGGTAAAGATCTTTGTATATGGCTAGCAATATATGTATATAGCAGGGGTGTCAAACTCGCAGCCCGTGGGCCAGATACATCATGCACTGGCTATCCCACCCCCATTTTAGCAAAGTGTCATGTGTCGTGATATGTCATGTGACGACAATGTGATAACGGGAGTTTGACATCCTTGGTATAGAGTATACTAGAGACAGGCAGAATGTGTAACTATGTAGGGAACTTTTCTGCTTTGTAGGTAGTTATATGTCAAGCTTCCAAGTAATAAATCTCCACAATGAATAATCAATGGCAGTCATATTCAGTCAAAATCCTTTTATTAGGAACATATCAAATTGGTAAAAATTCCGGCTCTGTGAATCACAAGCCCATTGGGGATGATTTTAATTGTTCATTGTGATGGTTTTAATTGTCCTTTTCTGCAATTTAAGATAGCAATAGAATTTGCAAAAGATAATTGAAAAAGACACCTTTTTATTTACTTTTTGCAAATAAAATTCAATTAATTGGATGTTATGTATTGATTACAAGTACACAATTCAAGATAATATTGTTTAATTTTTAGTGCAACATACGGAGAAAAACCATTAATTTTTTGGGAATTAATTGCTTTAATTGTATTTGATTTTAATTAAAATAAAATTTATTTTTCTGGTGATTCTTTTAACTTAATTGTGTTTGAGTCCGTGGACCAAATATTTCTCCCAAATACTGTACATATCTTATTGTGTAACTCTTCCCAAATCTGCAAAATCTAGTTTAGAGCTCACATGAAAGTTGTGGCTGAAGACAATTTTTAATGCAACAGAAGGATATGTTATTCAGTATGGAAATAATTATTGTATCTTAACTATATATAAGTACATTCATTTAAATCAAATTCAAATTTGTCCCATCTCTACGAACTTTTTTGTTCCACTTAGAATGCAAATCTAGGAAACCCAAAAAATGGTTCTCCGTCTGGAAAAATTATAGATAGTGTGCTAGAGAAATTAGATTGTATCTTGGATACAATAGATTAAAACCATTATACAAAAAATACTTTGACATACAGAAATAAAAAGTGTCAGTTCTGACCTGGTGAACCACGGGTCATAAATCATGCAGATCCTATAAAACTTTAATCAGAAAATGGTACAGATGAGAGAATGCAAGAATATTAAAATAATACAAATAAAGAGAAACAATTTATTTATTGATTGTACACTACTGTAGTCCCATCAGTTTATAATTATAAAATAAATATATAACACAATAATACCAACATTGTAATATCTTAATATTACAGCTTAAAAGAAATAAATACCCCCAATCAGCTGTTCCTAGAAGTGAATTTTAGCAACAGGTTCATTGGTTGTGAGTTCCGCACCTTGCTTTTTTTTTTTCGTCTCTGAAACTTCTGAAACTCTGTTTCAGAAAAACTTTTTTTTCTGCCTCTGAAAGCCTCCAAAACAGAGCTTCAGAAAAAAAAGGCTTTTTTTCTGAAGCTTCTTTTCAGAAGCTTTTTTTTTTCTAAAGCTCTGTTTGGAGGCTTTTTTTTTTTTTTTTTTTGAAGCTTCATTTATGAAGCTTTTTTTCAGCCTCCCGTTACATTCGGAATATAAGATGCACCCAGATTTTCACCCTCTTTTTTTGGGGCAAAAGGTGCGTCTTATACTCCAAAAAATACAGTAACTTCAGATTTCAGATCCAAAAAATACAGTAACTTCAGATATTTCAGATTTATGATAAGTCCTCCATTTTGTAGTTGGAGGCTGGATTATTCAAAGTGAAGACTCATGCTGATAACCATATTGGTTTACATTTAATGTAAACCAATATGGGCCTGGTGTAGAAGAACAGTCCAGAACAGGAGTCTCCAACCTTGGCAACTTTAAGACTTAAGGACTTCAACTCCCAAAGTTCCTCAGCCAGCTTCCTGGGAGTTGAAGTCCACAAGTCTTAAAGTTGCCAAGGTTGGAGACCCCTGGTCCAGAAGACAAATTATAACAAAAAGATCACCTCCTGGAAAAACAGGAGGTGATTGTCTTGATGTTCTTGGCCACAAAAGGAAGGGAAAGAGAAACTCATCAAGTTTTCAAGATTCTGGAATTGTGCATTAATACATATAGAGAATTCTAGTGTTTCTTGCGTTGTTTCCTGGCCTGGCCAGGTTGACAAGACTCCTGTAACAATCTTTGTTAAATTTAATAAACCTGAAAGATGACACTATTGCATAATCTATTAGCTAAATTATAAAGTTTTAGTTGACCGAACTAAGATTTTCCATAAATATTTCTGATTATTTCTTATTCACATGTCTATTCTTCTTAGTCATGAACCCGATATTCCTGGCTGAGTTTTGAACTGTCCTACTAATTACAAGTTTTCTTTAAAATTGTTTAGAAAAAAATTATCTTCATTTGAATTCTTTCACAGCTAATAGCTCTGTTAGGTTCAGATTTGTAGAGTTGTATAGATAAATGCTATTTTGTTTCCATATGGGGACTGAAATTAGATTTTATTGAATAACATAAAAATGCAGTAAATATGGAATGCTGGGACATTAGAAATTGGCAACCCCTTTTTTATATACAAATTGCACATTACCTGTGAAAAGTTCTTAGGAGTCAATATATCATCAGCATGGAGAGAACTAAGGGATAATTTGTTACTCTGTTTATTATTCCAAAGATAAATATTCCTCATTCTCCACATCAAGCCTAGGCAACCTTTTTGTGCCTAAGAGATACATTTTTATTACTTTTTCAACTTTTTATATCTCAAAGGATAGAAAAAAAAACCATGATTGTGACAAGATTAGAGGTTATTGGGCTGAATATTTCTACCTAAGTTTTTAAATTTTGCAAAATGGGTTCATTAGACCTAGGAAGATTTAAGAAGCATTCATAGCATTCATACTTCCCCCAGCCTCCTTTAAAAATGTGAAAAATATGCGGATGACAATTGGAGTTTTGCATCTTTCTACATCCTTAATGTATCCTTAATGTATCTATCATGAAACATGGAACAGGGCTGGGAATACTCGGATCTCTTACAATGCAAATCGCTTTCCCTTGCTCCACAGGATGCATTTCTAAGGAGTTTGCATCAATATCTACCAAACGTTACTGAAAATATGAAAATATAAATACAAAGCAGCTGTATAGAACCGTGGTGGAATGTAATCCAGAGGGAAGGAGTGTATTTCATCACAAGAACACAATCTTGAAAAAACTTTCATGCTTGCCCTGCATAAGAGGTGGTTGTGCATATCGGTAAACAAGTTGAGAGGGAGAAATACTTCTGGAGGAAGCAGCAACCTCATTGTAAAGAGCAAATTAATGTACAGCTTCAGGTAACGAATGCAATTTAAAGTCATCACTGGAAGTGAGTCAGAGGAAATAAGGCAGCTGATGAAAGAAAGTTACCCCAAGCAAAAGACATGGCAGTATGGAATCGGAGTGAAACACTAAGACTTCCAGCCAGTTTGTCTTTTTTTTTATTATTATTTTGCAAAGCCTTCAGTTTGTTTTGACTGGTGGATCCACTTTTATACAATATTAATTTGAGTGCTGCCCTCCAGACTGCAATTAATTGACAGTAGAGAGGGATAGGAGCTGTAGAGACTGAACTTGATGCGCAGATGAGCACATAGCTGATATTCACATTTTTTAAAAAAAAAAATGATAAAAGAGATGATGATTACCTGTATATCAAAGGATAATTTTGGTGTTTTTCAAAGTGCCCATTACAGTTCTTTACTAAGTAAACAAACAAGTGAAAAACACCCCTTCCTCCAATAGAATGTTTAGGACAATCCATTAAAATGGAGAAAAATACTAATAAAATTTGCACAACACATCTAACAAGTATTTGATGAAGCTTTGTTTGCTTTTATAAATGCTCTTTTTCTTAAAACAGGCTCATTACACAATTTCAAAGACTTGCTTCATGCAAACTTTCATTAAAAAAAATAAAACCTTTGAAGCTTTGTATCACCCTACTATTTAAAATGTTTGTGAATATATGAAAATAGATTTATATTGCAGGAAAATCACATATTGCTCTGTAACAAAAATTGTCAAAATTAGACCAGGTTTTCTTCAAATTTATTTTGAACAATTACTGAGAATGCTTTTTTTTTCTATTTCTGTTTTATCTAATTAACTACTTTCACCCAGGTATGGTATTCACTTACCTTTGCTACCAGTTCGCAAATGTCTGCACAAGCGCAGAGGGTCAAAAAATGGGACGTGATGAAGTCCGGGCGGGTGGGTGGAGCCTCCCACCACTGGCGCTACTGGATCACGCGATCCAGATAGAGCCTGCTGAATTTCACCACTGCTTTCACTCCTCATCTTACAGGGCAACTTGAGAAGTTACTGGCAAGATCTTCTCAACATCACCTCAATATATAGCAACAATGTAGAAACAGGGCCTTTCAGTTACTGAGCTCTCCTAGAATTTGAATGCCTCTTTTTTATACATCAAAAAAGAGATGCACTTTTTCCAGCTGAGAATTTGGCTATGACAGCTTCATTCAAATAAACAATTTATAAATTGTTTAAATTTTCCATTCCATGATACAAATTAGGAAATCTCTTTTACTCGCAACAGAATGCAATGAAACCTGCTAAATTCATCTTGGAATAAACTGTGACTTTATAGTCTCTCTCCAAAAGATTTAGGCTCTTTCCATTGACTGGAAGAACAAAGGTGACATCTGGGTTTCCAAAACAAGCCTTGTGGGATTTATAATATTTATCTCAATGCAAATTATTCTCCAGCCTACAGAGCTGGAAATTGTTTTCTAAATGGCTGCAATTTGAAGTTATCCCTTGTTGTGTATGGTGTCCATTGCAGTTAATCACCTACCTGGTGAACCAGTCCCCAAAGCTAATGAAAGAAACAAATATTATTCCTTATTAACTGGAAAATAAATTTTAGATCTGTATTTTAAGCTGAATAAGAAACATTTATTTACTTAAAATAAATAGCAGGTTGATTTTTTTTTTTTTTGGCCTCTCAAACCTAGCAATAAAATTCCAGTCAAGAATCCAGTGGTAGGAAATCGAGGGATTATCTATAACTCCTTAGACTTTTTCAATAAGTGGCATTCTGAGGCAAACTAGTTAAGAATTTTAATTACAATAGTAAAAAAATAGGGAGGGAAAGAATTGGTAGTAGCTCCCATTGGCTCTTCTGGTGCTGCACTCCTTATCCTAAACAAGATGTCAAATTACCTCTGTTTTTCTGGGAATACATATGTGAATGCTCAGCTGGATATTTTACCTGCTTTGATAGTTGTCTAAAATACAAACTCGTCATTAAACCAATTTGCTGCAGTATGTTTGCTCAGTATAGAACAGGACAGCAATCCCAGAAATTTTCTCTTTTTCATTCCTTTGAAATCACTCCAATCATTCTGTCAATTTGGTGTCCTAATGGCTGAAAATTGATGGCCTGGTTTCCTGCCATTTTGAGGAATGAAATATATGAACACTGATTGTCAGCATCCCTTTTAGAAAGCAATTTAAGAAGGAAAAAAAAACTGTAGGGGAAAAAAAAGGAAAAATCTGGATAGTTTTTTAGTGTCTTAAAATCTCTTCTGGGAGTGTTTAATTTCTACAAAGCCAACAGAAATGAAAAAATAGGCCAGTTCTGCAAGGCAAAAAAGTATGATAATTTGTTTAACTGTTTAGCTCTTGTACCTCAGAAACTAATCTTAAACTGGTGTCCTTTATGGTAACTTAATTGTCATAAAGTTAGTCAGGAACCTGACAAATCTCCTGTTGCATCACAAAGATTATTGCATGATTCAAGTACATAAAAATGGCAAACAAAGCAGTTTGATCTGCTTGCTAAAGGGAAAAGAAAAACAAAACAAAATTATCTTCTAGACATATTAGAAGTGATGGTTCACACTTTCACCCTTCTACATTTATCTAATTTTAAGACAACTGATAATAAATGCTAATAGAAAGAAGCCCAACAAAGAAAGATGACACAAAATCACAAAGTTTACACATCAGTTTGTAGGAATAAAAGGCACACATGCTTCAAGAAAAATATTTTTTCAAAAAAAATTGATTTATATGCCGCCCTTTTCTGGAGACTCAGGGTGGCTTACAAGTCAGCTTATTGCCCCCACAAACTGGGTCCTCATTTAACCTACCTTAGAAAGGATGGAAGGCTGAGTCAACTTTGAGCCTGGTGAGATTCAAACTTACAGTAGTATAGTTTATTGAATAGCCCGAAGGCCTTTTCAAACAAAACAGAAGAGAAAAAGGGAAAAAGATAAAACAGTTACAAAAATAGCAATCTAAAAATATATGCTAGATGACATTAAAATTTTACCATATCGAATTTCAATAGCTAAGTTGCCAAGACTAGAAGACTAGATTCAAACTTACAGTAATTGCAGACAACTGGTGTTAATCACAATGCTTTTAGTCTGCTGAGCCACCAGGTCCATAGCACATTGAGGTATAGAAATAAATAAGACAGTGGTGAAATCCAATTTTTTTTACTACCGGTTCTGTGGGCATGGCTTGGTGGGCATGGTGTGGCTTGGTGGGCGTGGTAGGGGAAGGATACTGCAAAATCTCCATTCCCACCCCACTCTGGGGCCAGCCAGAGGTGGTATTTGCCAGTTCTCCGAACTACTCAAAATTTCCGCTACTGGTTCTTCAGAACCTGTCAGAACCTGCTGGATTTCACCCCTGAAATAAGAGTTGATTTTTGCTACTGCATCACAGTAACAACACAAGCCTCTGAAGTATATACACTGCTTTGCTCATAGGGCTGACAAGAAAGACATATAGGCCTTGGCGAGCTGTATGGACTACTTAACAATCACACTGGCTTGTTTGCACAACTTTCTCAATTTGTTCCATGAGGCAGAAGCTTGTGTCCATCTATGGTGACTACCAGTTCTTACCTAAGAATTTAAGAAATTAAAAAAAAAAACAGTTAATATCTCACTTTCTTTTATACAACTTCTCCAGTATTGTTGTCCCCAATTCAGTCTGAGCCTGGTGTCGAAGCCAATGATGGACGCCAGACACGAGGTGCAGTTTTTCTTTTTGCTTTTTATTGGAGTACCCCAAGGAAAAGGGCTCCTGGCCAAAATGCCAAGAACCAAGAACAAAGGATTAAGTAAGTTTTATACATTTTCACTAAAAGAAAAGGTGGGACAAGGCAAGATAGTAAGAAATATCATCTAATAAACATTTTATTAATAATTCTACAATTTGTTCTATTGATCTCTAGCTGTCCCTATTCCTAAACCTTGTCTAATGAATGCCCCAGGAGTTATCTAATACACATTTTATTGGCTGCAGGCCATCACTATTCCTAACTGTTAGCTAAGATCTGCAAGTTGCCAGCTTTCTAACTACCTAGAATTGTTACAAGATTTACACAAAGCATTCTTTGTTCTTGCCAGACACACTCCGCAATTACAGGCTTCCTGTTTTACTTTCAAGTGTGTGTCATGACCTGGCTTTATTTTAGCACACAGCCCATCAGTATCTTCACAAATTTTTATTCTGGTCTTATTGAGAAGATCCATGGTAATATTGAGGCTTCTGATCAATCCTGGAGGGCTATTTTAGAGGCCTATATTGCAGAACTCAAAAAAGAATGAAAAAGAGTTCTTAGATTTATTTTCCAACTACTTTATAATAAGTCTTGTAATATAATCTGATATCGTATTATGGATTCAAACACAATAAGTATAGGTATTTAATGACAGAATAGTTTCAATGTCTCAGTATCAGTGATAGCTTCTTTCCTTGAGAGATTGGCAGCTTTTGGCCAGCTTAACTTTTCATGGAAGCTGGTAAAAAATCCAACTTCCTTTCTTTATTTTGCAAGCAGAATGGCTTTAAAAAAAAAAAAAGAAAAGCTTTCTTTCTTGGTGCCATAATGCTCTAATCTTCTTGTTTATAATGTGTTAATTTTAAACATAACAGTCAAATTGGCATAACACAAACAAAATATCAGCCCCCATAATTATATTTATTTCCATGAAGGTCTTGGTGTCAGGATTCCAACAGATGCCCTAATTAAATCATGAGCCTTGAGGCAAGCTTCAAAAGAAATCCAGTTATTTATTAGAAGGTCCATGTCAGCACGCACCCAAATGAAGCCAAGTCTGACCCCATGCCCTAATCATGACCCTGTTTCCCCCACTCCCCCCAGGGTGTGTCATCAATCACATTCACCAACGGAGCAATTTCATAGATTGCAGAGATCACTCCCCTCCACTTTTTAAATGCAGACTCTGGGATGGCAAAAAATGGGCCTACCAGAAGTACTGGAAGTCTGGAAATGGCCTGTTTCTGGCCTCCGGAGGGCCTCCGGAAGGCCTCCAGAGAGCCTTCGGACAGGCCATTTTTGCCCTCCCAGAGGGTTGAGGAGCCTCCGGAGTCTGGGGAGGGCAAAAACGCCCTCCCTGCCATGATGCAGGAGGCCGAGTAGGCCACACCCACCTTGGCCACACCCAACCAGCAACCGGGCAGAGAACCGATTGCTAAAATTTTTGAATCCCACCCCTCCCACCCCGCTCTGAGCGGCTTACAATGTGATGGTTTCTTAATCATAGTAAACTTGATTCCAATGTACCTAGAATCTTAGATAAACTGTGACAGTACAGATGAATACTTCTACTTCATCTGGAGACAAAAGTATTATGATACGTTATAATAGCACAGAGGAATTTTCTTGCTAAAAAAATTCATTTTTCTACCACCCTTTTCCATGACTCTCTGGCTATTTTTTTTAAATAGATGTTCAATGACTTAATGATAATATTCAACCGTGGTTGCAACAAAATTATGATCACACTATCATAACCATGCATTGACCATTACACAAATGCCAGAATTACATAGTTAAATCCCAATTTCTGATCCAAGTACATAAACTATAGTATCTGCATGCAGAGGTCATCACTCATGTTTTGTCCTTTGTCCACTTCCCCCTGAGGTAGCCATGACTGTAATATTACGTAGTGCATATATGAATTACTCCTTATAGATAGAACTATAATATAATATAATATAATAACTTTGGAGGTCTTCTAGTCCAACCCCCTGCTTAGGCAGGAAACCCTACACCACTTCAGACAAATGGTTATCCAATATCTTCTTAAAAACTTCCAGTGTTAGAGAATTCACAACTTAGAATAGAATTTTTTATTGGCCAAGTGTGATTGGACACACAAGGAATTTGTCTTGGTGCATATGCTTTCATAAAAGAAAAGATACAGTCGGCAAAAATCATAAGGTACAACACTTAATGATAGACATAGGGTACAAATAAACAATCAAATCATATTAGGAAACAGTCAATATAAATCATAAGGATACAAGCAACAAAGTTACAGTCAGTCATTAGTGGAAGGAGATGGGTGATAGGAACAATGAATAAATTAATAGTAGTGCAAACTTAGTAAATAGTTCGACAGTGTTGAGGGAAGTATTTGTTTAGCAGAATGTTGGCGTTCGGGAAAAAAACTGTTCTTGTGTCTAGTTTTTCTGGTGTCAAGTTCTGGAGGCAAGTTGTTCCACTGATTAATTGTTCTAACTGTCAGGAAATTTCTCCTTGGTTCTAGGTTGCTTCTCTCCTTGATTAGTTTCCACCCATTGCTTCTTGTCCTACCCTCAGGTGCTTTGGAGAATAGCTTCACTCCCTCTTCTTTATGGCAGCCCTTGAGATATTGGAACACAGCTATCATGTTTCCCCTAGACCTCCTTTTCATTAAACTAGACATACCCAGTTCCTGCAACCGTTTTTCATACCTTTTAGCCTCCAGTCCCCTAATCATCTTTGATGCTCTTCTCTGCACTCTTTCTAGAGTCTCAACATCTTTTTTACATTGTAGCAACCAAAACTGGATGCAGTATTCCAAGTGCGGCCTTACCAAGGCATTATAAAGTGGTAGTAACACTTCACATGATCTTGATTCTATTCCTCTGTTTATGCAGCCTAGAACTGTCCTGATGGGTCACAATGCTTTCTCAATGTTTGGACCTCATCTTTGACTGCCAGCTGACATACAGATACATTAAGTGATGGACATTCATGTCTAAACCTATCCTCCATGAGAACAGTTTCTTATGAAAAATGTGACAGAAGTGTATTTTTGTATTTTAAAATTCCTATCTCATTCATCAGTTTTTGGGCATCACTGCTAAATAAAGTTATCAGTAAGCATCTTAACTCCTAAACAGCTGCAAAAAGTCAATGAAAAGTAGATGATGGAGATAATAGAAGCAGTAAAGGTACTGCAAGTTAAGAAGAAAAGTAAAAAGAGAATTGGTTTGCTCCAAACTCTTGATAGGAATAATTTCCTTAAATTATAAATAGGGCATTCTGTTGAATTTCACTGCTTTAATAAAATATTTACTATTCCCTGTTTATCAAGCAATTCATATTCAGCTCATGCTTTCCATTGAGGATTGACTGTGATAATAAAGAGCAGAATGTCAAAATTAGGAAAAAGAAAATGAAGAATTGTTAGAGGATAAGAAATGTGGGGGGAAAACTATTTAGACATGATGCATGCTTTAATGTCATTCAGAGAACTGGAATAGTTAAAGAGATGATTAATGTATAAAATGGTTGGACTGTAGCAAAGAGTGCACACAGACCAAATATATTCTTCCATACACCCTTTTGTTACTATGTTACACAATATTTGTTTCCTTCTAAAGGAAACAGTACTTTCAGTGTGCTGAAAGTACATTGCCATTAAAAAACGTAAGATTTGAAAAATCTATACTCTTTCTTCTTCTTCTTTTTCCTGCATTCATCAAATCATTTACATGGGCTATAAATCCGCTGCTGAAATTTCTATTGAGTTTTCCTCTCTCTCTTTTAATGCTGAAGCTATATGAGGCATACAATTGCTATGGATTTTTATCCTTGACTTAAAACTAAACTGAGGATTTTTGCCTGAAGTGCAAATAAAGAAGTATTTGAGGCTGCACTTCTGCATAGCTTTGTAGAAATAAGTCCCATGCTGTTTACTAAGTTTTAATTCTCAAGAGACATATATAGAATCTTCTATTTGTTCTGGGTGTTAGCAATGCTATTCCCATTGGCACCATGGCGTCTGCCACACTTCTAAATAATATCCTTCCTCTTGATTCTATACACAGGTAGACATGCACACAAAACATATATGTTGTAAGCCTGCAGTTGCTTAGGATGGGTCATCCTTCTTCCCTCCCTCCCTCTCTAGATCAGAGGTAGGCAACTATGGCCCTTTTATGACTTGTGGACTTCAATTCTCAGAATTCCTGAGCTAATACAGGAATTCTGGGAGTCCACAATTCATAAAAGGGCCATAGTTGCCCACCCCTGCTCTAGATGATAGAGAGACGAGAGACAGAGAGAGAGAGAGAGAGAGAGAGAGAGAGAGAGACGGAGGGAGGGAGGGAGGGAGGGAGAGAGAGAGATATACACATACACATACAGTATACACACACACACACACACACGGAATTTCATGGTTTTCAGAGCGAAGTGGTCTAAATCTCATATCATTTCAGGCATCTATGGAGATTCTCAGTTATCCAAGTCATGGTTATCCCAAAAGTGCTTTTTTCAAGAGGCAACTGAATTTTCTGGCCTTTTGTTTTTAGACGTTTCGCTCCTCATCCAAGACGCTTCTTCAGCTCTGACTGGATAGTGGGGAATGGAAGGATTTACACTCCTTGCAGACAGCTGGACATTTACATTCTTTTAGCAGGTCATTAAGGCCACCTGAAAGTTTATGTCAGGGTACCTGAGTGATGCAAATGGGTGTGGAGCCTTCTTGGAACTGCTGAAAATATTGTGTTCTAGATTGGAGATAGATGATATCATATCCCTCCCCCTCTATTGAGAGAGAGCTGTTCAATTTTGACATAGATGGACTCTTTAACCCCTCTTTCAAACCAGTAATTGTCTCAGTCCAAAATATAGACTTTGTTGTATTCAAGAGTGGCCTGTGTCTTTTAAATGCAGATGGACTGCTGAATCTAGTCCCAATGTGTTTGTTCTCCTATGTTGTGCCATGTGTTTTTGAAGTGGTTGTTTTATTTCCCCATGTACAGATCTGCACATGGCTCACCGCATTGTACTGCCTATACTACGTTGCTCAGTTTCTGCCTGGGTGTTTTATCCTTGGGGTGGACAAGCTTTTGCCTCAGTGGATTCTTGGATTCAAATTCTTGGATTTGAAGTATACACATATGTTATGTTGGCTGAAGATGCTCCTGAGCTTTTCCGATATGCCTGCAATGTATGGAATGACAACGTTGCTTTGTTTATTAGTTCTAGGTTGCTTTTCTCCTTGATTAGTTTCCAACCAGTTTCTTTTCTTGCCTTTTGGTGCTTCACGATTCCCTCATGAAACTATTTTCCAAACCATTTTCTTGACCCCTTATGATATACATTGAGTGGCCTTGACTCTGTATGCCACACTGCATTATTTTATCATTAGTCTTATTTAACAATTATAGGAAACTTCTGATGCTCATCAGGGGTTTTGTGGCTCAGTCACAAAAATACGCTTATGATATTTAACAGAATAACAGAGTTGGAAGGGACCTTGAAGGTCATCTAGTCCAACCCCCTGCCCAAGCAGGAGACCCTGCATCTCCCTCTACCTAGGATCAAACTCACAACCTCCTGATTGTGAGGCAAGAGCTCCCCCTCTAGGCCACAGCAGCTGGGTAATATGCAGCCCTAGTTCTCCATAACACCCGAATAAGCATAGATATGCTTGTTCTGAGTCAGTGATGATAATAATCAGCTGATCATGGACTTTTCTTATGGCCAGAATAATGTTTAACCTTCTCAAAACTATAGCAATAGTTCTAGCAGCAATATTTTAATAATGAGAACAACAGCTTAAGGATACTATCAGAAATAGTAATGGCCCACAAAATCTGTTTTTGAAAATCCTATATTATCCATTCCTTAAAAGTACATAAAATAAATGGTCTGTATTATCTGAGAAGTAGAATGGTGTTATTAAACCGTCTGCAATCAACTAAATTTTACGTGCATGAAAAATTTTAAACCGTATGTTTAGTTGTTGTACGTGTAAAAATATCTTTTATATTTTGTCCCATTAATTTATCCAAACTGACTTTTTTTGTAGTTACAAATATCCTGAACAATTGCAAAAGAAGCAAACAGGAACAGAAGCAGGATCCCCAGTCTACCTCAAACCACTCTTGGATTATATTCAGCTTGCTGAAAGCTTGTTTCCCTCCAGAATAACACTCAGCATTGGATGTAGCAGATATATTTTGATGCCAAATGGAGCTTTGTCTCAAGAGATGGGAACTCACTGACACAATCACAGAAAAATATTGCCCTTGTAATAACAAGCACTTATGGAGCTCACTGTCATTGTGATTTCTAAGCCTGCTCGCCTGAGATTATAGACAGTTTAAAGCTATTGAGCCAAGTAGAGTTGCTAAATTCAGCATTCTGTTGGCTATTTTTCTATAGTCCAGCTTGTTTAAATAATTAATATTATCGTGGTTTTCCTGAAAAAAATGGAAACTAATTAATTTAACCTTTTTTTAAAAAAAACACTTTGGATTTTATAAATTCATCCCATTGTTTTTAATTATGTTCTTCTTTAGTGACTACTTAATTCAATTCTCTATCTAGGGGGGATTACAGTTTTCAAGTATCTATAGGTTGACTTTCCCCTATTATTTTAACAAGCTATACAGGTAGTTCTCAACTTACAACTGTTCATTTAGTGAGCATTTGAAATTACAGTCGACCGAAAAAAGTAACATGAACATTTTTCACACTTATGAGTGTTGCAGCATCCCCATGGTCATGTGATCAAAATTCAGACTCTTGGCAACTGGCTCATATTTATGAGGTTCTCCGGGTCATGTGATCACCTTTTGCAAACTTCTGACAAGCAAAGTTGATGGGGATGCCAGATTCTCTTAACAACCGTGTGACTAACTAAACAACTGCAGTGATTCATTTAATAATTGTGCCAAGAAAGGTCACAAAGTGGCTCAAAATTCACTTCACAACTGTCTCGCTTAACAACAGAAATTTTGAGCTTAATTATGGTCGTAAGTCAAGGACTACCTATACTTGGTTTCTTTGACATGGTCTTTCCAAAATATTCCCTTTGATGAATATTGGTACGATGTCTATTGCAGTCTTCAAGCTTTATCTGCTTTCTTAACATTTTTCATTTTTCACTTAATCTATAAATTAGACCAATACCCTCAATAAAAAATACAATTTTCCTCAAGTATTTTCAAATCCAGTTTTTATCCCGAATAGTTTTTTTTTTTTAAAAAATGATTCTGAAAGTATAGGATCTTTAAAAAGTTAGTAAGAAACTATTTGGTGCCATAATGAAAAGTCAACAGATTTATAGGCCATAGTTAATTACTTTTCTTATTTGCAAAGGACTGTGGAAAAGTTACAGAAATATTGACCAAATTGGAAGTACATTATAGTGTCAAGGTAACTCAGGGGTGTCAAACTCACATCGTCACAGCAATGTCACGTGACATATCAGGACTTTTTCCCCTTCACTAAACCGGGCATGGGAGTGGCCAGCGCGTGACGCATCCGGTCCAAGGGCCGGGAGTTTGACAGCTCTGAGGTAACTGAACATTTCAAAATTACATTTATTAATACAGAGTTAACAAGCTATTAAAGTTGGTTTCTCCAGCATCACTTTTTTTTTGGAAAGAATACTTGCATTTGGAAATTACTGAGTCAGTTATTTCAATTGCAGGATCTTCCACAAGACAATATATGTTGAAATGCTATTTTGTCAGTTAAGCTTCTTTCTGCCAGATCTGCAGATGCAAAACAATACAGCAGGACTCCCATTCTTCTGGGCTCAGAACTCCAAGCGCTAACAAGTGCATATAAATCTCTATTAGAATTCACTACATTTTCATAACTTTGGCTCAGGTGATCAGACATTTAGCTGAGGAGTTCCACCAGACAGGCAAAAATAATAGAACATAGGACTTAGAACAGAACAAAGAACATCATCAGAATTGAAAGGGATCTTGGAGGCCTTTTAGTCCAACCCCCTGCTCAAGTAGGAGACCCTATACCATTTCAGACAAGTGGCTCTCCAGTCTCTTCTTAAAAGCCTCCAGTGATAGAGCATCCACAACTTCTGAAGGCAATACTTTCTTCCATATTTCCTTCCATAAGTTGGTATGTGGGAAAACCTAAACACTCACTGTAACTATAAAAATATAGTAACTATATAGTGCAACAAACATATGTAATAATTATAAGTGTAAACACTTTAAATAGGATTATTAACAAAAACAAAAAACATATTGAAACAAAAATGTTCAGTTCCTATATTTGGGGGCGAAAGTTGAAATTAAAGTCTGTAGCATCATCTAAAATGGGAGCTATTTCTCTTGTTTTTTTTCTGGTGGCTTTTGAAAAGTAGCTTGCTGTTTCTTTGTTCTCTTTGCTTTATACGGTAGGTCTGTAGGTTTTAAAAAATTATTTCTTTTTATTTCCCTTATTTCTCTTTATGGCACACCTGTCATACTAGTAACTCATTCACATTAAAATGGGTCTTTCCCAATTTTAATTGCCATTGAATTGTTGTAAAATAATTTTTCTTCTGAGTGTAGCTTTTTACGCAACTGGCATCAATACAAAAGTTGGTTTGCCATAGCCTTCTTCTACGACATTTTTGGGACATTCCAGTATAGCTAGCAGTCCAGAATTTTCAAGTACTTCTCACCAGTGGTGAAATGTAAAATTTGTTACTACTGTTTCTGTGGGTGTGGCTTGGTGGGGGGGGGTGTAAATATGATTGAGTGGGCGTGGGCAACTTTTTTTTTTACTTTTAAAACATTTTTTTCTACAATCTCTTCAGATGAAGAGGTTGTAAAAAAATGCTTTTAAAAGCCTCTGATGATCCCAGCTGACTTGCCTGATCAGCAGAGGCTTTTCTTTTTTTTTAAAGCCTCTGACAATCCCAGCTGACTTGCCTGATCGGCAGAGGCTTTGTTTTTACTTTTAAAAGCATTTTTTTTTTGGCCGAAGAGGTTGTAGAAAAAAATGCTTTTAAAAATAAAATAAAAAGCCTCTGATGATCGTGTGGCTCAGCTGGGCATGAAGGTGGGGAGGGATTTTTTCTACCGGTTCTCTGAACCACCCACTGCCATCGCTACCAGATCAGGCGATCCGGTCCAAACTGGAAACATTTCACCCCTGCTTCTCACTCAATTGCTAACCACAGTTGACCCTAGTTAGGTTTCAAGTTCAGATTTACAGCCACAGCTGGGATTGAAACATTCTAACCGATACAGTGAATCACACCCAATTTTACAAATTCTTTTGCTGTTGTCATTAAGTGAATCACTACAATCATTAAGTGTCATTAAGCAAACACAGCTCCCCTATTGGCTCTGTTTGTCAGAAGCCTCCTGGGAAGGTTGCAAATGACTGGTAATCACATAACCGCAGGGTACTGCAACTGTCTTAAGTAGGTGCCACTTGCCAAATACCCAAATTTTGATCATGTGACCATGATGGTGCTACCACGGTCATAAGTGTCACTTTTTGTTCAAATGGTCACTAGGTGAATATTTGGGAGTCAAGGACTACCTGTAGGCCCTGGCCCTTTGCAGAGGCATTGCATCACTGACAGATATATTTTAATCTCCCCCCCCTTTCCCCTTCCCCTGATTACTAATATTTCATATTAAGAAAGAGCCTTGGTGGTGCAGCAGACTAAGTGCTGTTATGTAGCATTTAGCTGCCAGCTGCCTGCAATTAGTGCGAGTTCAAATCTTAGCAGGCTCAAGGTTGACTAAGCCTTTCATCCTTCCGAGGTAGGTAAATTGAGGACCCGGATTGTGGGGGCAATAAGCTGACTTTGTAGAAACACCGCTTAATAAGCAGGTATATACAAAAGAATGAAGGCTATTGCTATAAGTGCATTGTAAGCCACCCTGAGTCTTCAGAGAAGGGCGACATATAAATTGAACTAATAAATAAATAAATAAATATCTATATCCACAATTTTCATGTTAGGGCAGTCACATTCCTGTAGTAAAAATGGGGGGGAAATGCCGCACCTCTCACCCCAATGTTGCAGTAGGGACTTTCCTTCCAGTTAAAAATGAAAATGGAATATGATAGAGCCACAAAATGCTCAGATATTTATAGATATACATAGGAAGACAAGGATAATTTTTTTACTAGTCATTGTTATATACTTGTGATGGCAAACCTATGGCACGCATCCCAGTTCAGCTCCACCACACATGCACACACGCCTCCCACCAGCCAGCTGGTCTTTGGGTCTCTGTCGCGCATGCAGGGGGGCTTCGTGTGCATGCACAGGGGCCGCAAACACATATACGGGACGTATGTGGTGGGGCGGCGTGCACATTGCAATTTAGGGGTGCATGCATTCGTGCACGTAAGCGCACTCTTTGGACATTCGGTCCGTAAAAGGTTAACTATCACTGTTATATACCCTACATCCAGCTTGATACTTAAACAATATTATCATTTTGATCTCTTGCAGAATATTACAATTGTTGAAAGTAGAGATACAAACTTCCAAACAATGGAAAATTGTTTATGTGACGATGATATATTAGAAGCCATAGCCTATGGCCTATTGAACTGTTTCATCTATAGAGAGAACTGTCAGAATTGTAATAGCTCTCTGATTACTTTGTTTTTCTGTGAGGCTGGAATGGTTAAAACAAACCATTTAATATGATGTGTTAATGTCATGGAAAGGTGAAGTGTTTTTTTTTTTAACAAAATACTTGCACAAAAAACACATTTCGATATCTAAAAGTGATTGGGAAGAATTGTAAATATTGTGTCTCTTGTATCCAGTTGGTGGCTGGAGTGAATCTGTTTATCTTTTTTCCTTAATGGAGAATTGATGATTTTTCTTATCGCTACTGAAATCATCAGTTGTTTGCCCTCTAGGAAGTCTTTGATTACAGGGGAACTGATAATCATCCTACTGATTGGAGATCATCCTTTGCTTGCCCTCTGGATTTATCACTGCCACTGGAGGACTAACAATCTTCTGCTGCTGAATGTCTCTACTGTTTGTCACTCAAAAATATGTACTCCGTTCCTTCAGACATTACATGTCACAAACCTCCAGATCACTATCTTGTCTGAGTAAACTTCGTGCATTAGAACGAAAACTTGAGATCAGGTTTTGCTCGTTCATTCTTCACTTAACTTGCTAACTGGTCACAAAATTAAGCATCTCAAGTTTGGAAAATGATAAGAATTGTTCAGCATCCTAAGCGAAAGGGAAACGGAAAAGAAAAATGGATAGACAATGTGATTTTCTAAGATAACTTGGTGTATTCACATTGTAGGCTGTTTCTATGATTTCATCAACCATTGCAAAATCTCTTCGTGTTTGGCTAAATTCATTGAATTTACTTTCATAACTTGATTTGCTTTTTCTGCAGAAGTTTCTTATTGGAAAGAGAAAGAGAAAAAACAGATTAGTTCAAAATATCATTGCAACATTCTTTTTAATTATTTATGCTTTCAAGCATAATGTTAAATACTGCCAAACCACTCTACTAAATTCTTTGCTTGTTATGAATTATTCATGCAAAGGGAAAATAGACTAAAACTTTAAAATATTGAATATACCGGTATTTTGTTGCACAACTCTGTTTCAAACGTACATCATTACTAGAGTATTCTTGATTTTACTGATATCTTCAGTTTCCATTTAATATTTTACATGTACATGTATAAAAGAAGTTAACATAGAGAGGTTTCCCTTCATCTTAATTTCACAACATTTTATGCAATTGGCTGTGCTAATAGATCACAACTTGTCCAAGTGAGCTCTATTCATATACCTATATGTGGTTGATTGATGCTATACAATGTTTAACTTCTATACTATCCTATACTAAAGGAGGCTTAACTGAAGATCAAACTTAGTTCATATTCATTTTAAGATAAAAACACAATTTAGAAAAAGTCAATTTGGAAAACACATATTTCAGTTTCTACATTTTTATTACTCTGAACCCTTTATTCAAGTTATGTGAAGTGCAAATTTATTTATCTCTTTTATTCACTCACTTTTTGCAAATGTTTGTTGTGATAATTTTTTGACCAAATTGTAATCCATTAAACAAAACTATTAAAGGATATGTGTAATAACGACATTTCTGATCTTACAACAGGGCAAATTTTACAAATCAGAAAATGTGCTTGATAAATGGGTTTTATTGCAAATAAAAATGAGGAAACGAGCAGCTGTCCCAGCACTTGAACTTTCGTTGCTTTTGAAGTGCACTGGTTAAATTTTGTAAAATCATTTTGTTTCAAGTTTTTTTCATCTTGTGTTACTTGAATCTTTTCTTGCCAAATGTCTTGCTTCTTCTTCTTAAAACTTGACAGGAGCAAGAGAGCATGTCTGAAGTATATTTTGAAATCTGGTCTTGTTGAGATCCCTAAGGATTAGTTGCATGCGTGTGATGGTGAATTTGAGATCCCTGGCGAATGCCTCTCACTGTTTGAATCATATGAATGTGGTTTTCCTCTTCTGGATCCTGAAAATAAATGCTAAAATGTCACAGCCCACAACTTACAGGCCTACTGAAGTGTTGACCTCTGTTGAACATTTCAAACACATTACACTTGAATTAGCAAGACTTATTTACAAGTGTTGCTTTGCAAAATGTGCTGAAAGAAGCTAGGCTGGATGCAAAGAATATTTTAACAGCATTTCTAGGCATAGCTTCTGTTTTAATATTAAAGTGCCTTTTTACTTAAAATCGATTGATAGGATGTTATTCTTTTTTTTTTTTAAGAAATAGACTGCATATGTGTTTTTCCTAACTTATAATGCAAACTTGGCCTAACCATATTATGTTTATTTAACTTGACACACAAGAAGTATGTTTTATTTAATTTGACACACTCCAAACAACTGAACCAGTACATACCTTTTTGTTGTTTAGCAACTACCCTGTTTCCCCCAAAATAAGACATCCCCTGATAATAATCCCAATCGAGTTTTTGAGCGCATGGCAATAAGGCCAAGCGCTTATTTCAGGGCTCAAAAAAATATAAGACAGGGTCTTATTTTGGGAAAAACACAGTAAAGGAATAAATATAAGCAAAGTAAAAAAAAACCCTTACTTATATTTCAAAATAATAATATTTGTGAATTCATTTAAACATGTCCATATGTATGCACCAGAGTATGCACATTACATTAAACACTGGTAATTTAAATAAGAATTTATTTCTAAATTAGATTGGATTATAATTGATGAAACCATATAACTACATCAGTATAATTCATTCTTTCTCGATTCACCTCATCTATATTGTCAACGTATTAATTTGGATGTGTGGATCAGTTTTAACATAAACAATGCATACCTCAGGGACAAACTTAACAGCAAAAGATTGTATCTCTTGACCCTTAGATATATCTCTACATATTCTAGCATTAACACACACTGAAGTGTCTGTCACCTATAGATAAAGCTATCTCTTTTACAGTATGCTGTAAACCAGAGGTATCCAACCTTGCCAATTTTAAGACTTGTGGATTTCAACTCCCAGAATTTTCCAACTAGCAAGGGTGGCTGGGGAATTCTGGGATTTGAAGTCTAAGAGTCTTAATGTTGTCAAGGTTGGACACTCCTGCTGTAAACCTACACTGCTGCTAACACTGCTGAGTACTGGTTAGCCTCATAAATTATAATTGCTTTCCTGTTGATAAGTTGAATTTGAATGTAATGAAATTGGCCTCATCTAGGCAAACCAGAGAGAGGGGGGAAGGAATGTTCAAGAGATAAAACATGTTCCAAATGTGTAATAGGTGGGTTGGTGTAGGAGAGTAGAGTGATTGATTTGTTGCTATACAAGCAGTCCTTGACTTACTACTACAACTGAACTTAAAATTTCTGTTGCTAAGTGAAACATTTGTTAACCGAGTTTGCCCCATTTTGCCACCTTTCTTGACATAGTTGTTAAGTCAACCACTGTAGTTGTTAAATTAGTCAAACCATTGTTAAGTGAATCTGACTTCCAGAGGTGGTATTCAGCCGGTTCGCACTGTTTTGGGCGAACCACTAGTAAAAATTTTGAGCAGTTTGGAGAACCGGCAAATCCCACCACTGGCTGGCCCCGCCCCCACCTGCCCGCTTGCTGCTCACCCCCGCTATGTGTGCACACATGTGTGGAAGCCGTACATGCATGCTCACATTTTTGGTGAACTCATGGTGAAATTATTTGAAACCCACCACTGCTGGCTTCCCTGTTGACTTTGCTTCTCAGAAGGTTGCAAAAGGTAACATGACCCTGAGACACTGCAAGCATCATAAATATGAGTCAGTTGTCAAGCGCCTGAATTTAGATCACATTACCATGGAGATGCCACAATGGTCGTAAGTGTGAAAACTGGTCATAACTCACTTTTTTCCGTGCCGTTGTAACTTTGAATGTTCACTGAACGAACTGTTGCAAGTCAACAGTTATACCTAGTCTTATACTCCAGCTTAATGCCCTTTAGATATGTGCACTAAAAATCCCAAAAATTTCAGCTATCGGATACATTTGTTATAAAAGAAGAAAAAAAGCATCCAGAGGCCACCTGGATGAGAAGGATTGGTTTATTTAGTTAAAGCTTTTATCACAAAGTTATGACTGACACGTGACTGTATTGTGAAAGGCATGTATTAAAACTGTTAGAAATCAATTTTATAACAGAGATTAATGACCTTTTCTTTCTGCTTTAAGAGAAAAAGGTATATTTTGTGGAACAATGAATGGGAAGTGTTACTAGTTTCTGTGAGTTTTATTGATTAAACATTTGTTACTAGAAGATAAACCTGATGATTTATTTCAGGAGAAATGTGAAAACTTCTTAATCAACAACACGGGTTGATTATTCCTAGTGATATTGTTAGCGCAAATAGCTGTAAAGCAAATTGTCTGCCATCTCAAATTATTCTCCAGCAATCTATTTAAAAAGAAAATTATATCCATATGCATACACAGTAGAGCAAATTATAAGATACTACCAGTCTAAAAATAGATCTTTAGTCGTTCTTTAGACTATGTTTAAGATAGAAATTATATGGTTCATCATTTAAGAAGTGTCAGGTGGTTGGAGTTTAGGAAATTGTTTTATTCTGCACCAGCTGTTTGTCCATCTACTCCAATTTTCTCTACCATGACCAAACAATAATATTAACAACTAACAGGTAACAGTTACTGGCTTTTTTACTGATCAAACAAGATGTATTATAGCTATAAATAGGTTTTTCCGAGGCTTCTAAGGATCCTAAAAATATCCACTGTGTGGGGAAGCTCGAGGCAATCAAGCAACAATGCAAGATTGCAGGCATGATTAAAAATCAACAACAATAATCCAGTAATTACAATTATATTACTGGAGAACATAATATGCTGGAGAACATAAATTATGTTTTGTGGGCATTCTGTTGATCTAAGTAGATGTTGACAAGTTTCTCAAAATGTTTTTCACAATTATTCTTCTTTATTGGATCTAAGGATTAATGAGGGTACATCTCAATTCTAAATTGTGCAATAAGATCCTTCTCTGATGCTTATAATAGCCCTTCTTAGTAATTTTATCTATGCAGCTGATATTCTCTGAGCCCAGAGATTTCACTTTAGCTATTATAGCTGAGTGGTACTGATAAACGTACCTGCTATGAAAACATTGCATAGGAAAATAACTCATTAAAAAATGTCAACTACTGGAGAGAATTCAAAGAATTGTTATATTAGTCCAAAGCTACCGTGTTTCCCTGAAAGTAAGACCCTGTCTTATTTTTTTTTGAACCCTGAAATAAGTGCTTGGCCTTATTTTCAGGGATGTCTTATTATTTTGGGGCACGTGGAGCAAGACGGGGCTCCTCTTGCCGTCTTACCTGATTTCCAGCTCTGTCTCCCTAACCCTAACCAGAGGAAATGGCGGGGACCAGTTGCGCATACATTTAAATATTTTCAGAGAGGGCTTATTTTTGGGGAGGGCTTATTTTTTGGAGCGGCATATTTTAGCGCATGCACTCAAATGACCAATTGGGCTTATTATCAGGGGATGTCTTATTTTAGGGGAAACAGGGTAGCAGGCTACAGAGAGTCACTGGTCTCTTGTATTCCTGAGCAAGAACCACAACGTGACATAGATCTTATAAAGAATGTTGAACAAAGGTAATTCAAGTGTACCCATACACTAGCAGAAGAATTATTATTTTACAATAAGAAAAGAAAATAAGTGCAAAGGGAGAAAGGGAGACATACCTTTGATGATGTGAAAACATTGCAGGAGAGGAACAATTGCAAGTATTTGGAATACTTCTTAGGCAAAGAGTTTGTTGTGGCCCGCCAGCGGCCTGCACGGATCGTGGCTGATCCCGATGAAGAGGAGGCTGGTGTGGTGTCGAGCCAGCAGCTTGCGCAGCCAGCACTCACGTTGGACAGTGAGGAGGCTGAACAGGATGTGGTGCCAGAGGCAGAGACTCAGCCAGGACCTTCAGAACCTCCAGAGGTTCCTTCAAGTGGAGAGAGCGAAGTGGAGGAGCCTCTCCTCAATGCTTGAGCATTGCCAAAATGCAGGAGTGGCTACTCAGGAGGAGGAGGTCTCCTCGAGAGTAAGGCTTGAGCATAATTGGCCACTTCCTTACCTATTTAAGTCACATGCCATTAGTAAGTTTCTTGCTAGAAACAACTCGTATTTTATTATCAGAGTATTTTGGTTTATCATATCTTGTTTTCTGGGCTGGTTGCCAACCTTTGCCAGTCTTGTTTATTCTTGCTACTTAATAAATTTGATAAGGACCGTTGGTGTGTGTCAATATCCTCGGAAATCTGGAGCTGGGGCAGAACAGAGTTTGGCTGTTATTCTAGAAGTAGAGCTTGACTTCATTGGGAGAGAAAGAGAATCTACTGTCCTCCACATCCTCTTCTAAAGGTGTGAATTCTGTATTATTAGCAGGCATAATAATAAAAATTCCATTCCTGACAGATTATAGGGGAAATACAACAAAGAATATATTGTGAAGCAAATTCTTCGTAAGTAAGAGATACCGTTAAGAGGTAGTTCTTGTATTTGAGAACTAGAGATTCTGGTTTAAGACAGTTGGTTACAGTAGAAGTTACAGTATTTGCTCACCAACTCATACATGTACTCCCCGCTCCCAAATACTCATATCAAAGCCTGGTTACCCAATTAATTCAATCTGTTTTTCTTCCAACTCACTAAATTATCTGGGTAATGGCATAATAGTTTGGCACTGCCATTCTATAAAAATAGTGCTACCAAAACTCTGTATTTCATCATTAATTATCTCCAAGCAAAGGCATCTTTCATAACAAAATCCATCGAGTTGGGTTGTGTTTCACAGACCACTTTCTCCATTGGGTCCTAATGACTTCAGAAGTAATAGTTGCTGGAATATTTAGATAATTATTAATGTAATTGTAAACATGAAACACACATCAGAATCACATTTACATTATTGCCTGAAGATTATTTTTTAAAAATTTAATTCTGTGTGAGGAAAACTGCAGTCTTTGTCAAGTCCCAAATGATTCCCCCCCCCCATAATTATGAAGGCAATATGGAGCTGAATGAACAGCCATAAAGTGAAGCTGAATCCTGATCAGCTGACAGGTTGTTGAGAGATAGTTCTTGTGTGAGGTTTAAGGGCAGATAAATAATGGAGAAGATCTTCGGATTCAAATAAATCACTAGAGAAATTGGCTGCTCCCAGTTTGATTGATACCCTCCATTAACAGTTCTGAAAATTATGCTATTGAATTAAGTTAATCATACTCCAGTAACCTCACATCTAGTCTAATATAAAATGCTGTTTCAAAATTATCTAGAAGCTACAGTAAATGCCTCACACAAATATGAAGCTGTGAATAATTTTCTTCAGTAAATAAATTAATACATGTAGTGTTTTTTATGCCTTTGCTTAAGTTCTTTTTATCTATTTTTAGAACCTGTATAAGAATACATCTTGTTTTAGGACATATTCATGCAGGAATACAGATAATCCAAAAATGTGCACAAACTTTTAAACACCACTGCATTTACATATGTGCAGACAAAAACACAACTGTATTCTCTCTGGAATTATACACAGGTGCAATTAACAAATTTAAACTAAACAAGTTAAGATGATAATGTTATAAATATAAGATTATAGAAAGGCCTCAGACAGCAGTAAGCTGTAATATATTTTGTGTAGAGATGATTTCAGGTTAATTTCTGTTAACCCTGCAATAAGCACAGATTAGTCTTATTATGTACCACTTCAGCTCATGAACAAGGATTAAAAAAGAAATCCTGAACTGCCACTGGGGAATTTTTGGTATGTGATGAAGGCAATTCACTGATGCCACCAACTGACATAGTAGCCTTGGCCTAAAATTTGCAGATAACACCAAGCTGGCAGGAATAGCCAACACTCCAGAAGATAGGCTCAAGATACAGAAGGATCTTGACAGACTTGAACATTGGGCGCTATCTAATAAAATGAAATTCAATGGTAAAAAAAGTAAGGTGCTACATATAGGCAAGAAAAACAAAATGCACAGGTACAGTATGTGATACCTTGCTCAATAGTAGTAACTGTTAGAGCAGCGGTTCTCAACCTGGGGGTCGCGACCCCTTTGAGGGTCGAACGGCCATTTCCCAGGGGTCGCCAAAGCCCTCTCTTCCCCCCCCTTCACTCACCCTCTGCCTCTGCTGGATCGCCCGGTCGCCGTTCGCTTACCCCGCCCACTCCCAATCTATTGCTGCTCCGGAGTCCCAGCTGATGGCTAGAGGGAAAAAAACTTTAAATTCTTGCCGCGGGGCTTCAAAGAGCTAGCTGCAAAGAGGTAAATTCCTGGAGCAAGTTTTTTTCCCCCTAGCCTAGCTATACTGGAAAGAGAAAGAGAAAGCAGAGTCTTTGGTGCAAGGTGACAAAATGAGGCAGAGGTTTCTTTTTCTTTTTCCTCACCAAAAAAGGTAGGTACAAAACTGCAAACAGTGGGGAATTTAGGGCAAGAGGAGGTTTCTTTTTTTCAAAAGAAAAAAAGCTCTATTTAACTAGGGAATTGTAATAATTGAGATACTATTAATTGTATATTGTGTTGAAAGCAGAAATGGTTAAGTTGTGGTTTGGAGGAATATATGGGGGAAATTATTTGGTTTATTATTATTGGTAAATATAATTAATTGATTTGTAAGAAATTGGATTGCATGGAAATAATTGGAATATTCATGTTCATATTGATAAATATACAAAAAAGATAGTTATATAACTAATTGATTTATATTAAAATGTTGAATTTGTATTAAACAACTGTATTACATAATTAACCAATGTGAGGATGGATATAAAAATAGATGACAATGCAAAGGGGTATAATATAGAATAGAAGGGAAAAATTGAATTTGATTAAGATTAGAGATGAGGATGAAGGGTAATATTGGTTTTTTTAAAAAATAGTTGAGGAATAAATATGGTAAAAAGGAAATATAGAAATTGTAAATTTAATTGAAATGACTAAATACTGTGTTGGAAGAAATATCCTTCTGGGTTCTGCTCCAAGTGGGGAAAAAGACACTGGAAACATGGAGACTGTTTGGAAAGATGTTTTAATAGTGGACAGGATCACATGGCTTGATGGGGCCCATTGTGTTAGTTTCTGTTGCTATTGTGTTGCAAATGTCCTTTGACAAAGGATTGACTTTCTGCCTCTGGCCCATTAACAAAGGGTGGGGGGCAGGAAGGTGGGAGCTGCTTTGTCTGTAAAATATGCTTCTCCATTTCTCATCCAGGGAAATATAATATTCTGCCTTTTTAATATTTCCCAAAATATTTCATTCTTCTAGGAAAGGGGTGGCTGCTAACCTCCTACAACTGTTTAAATTTGTGGACCGGCCAAATACTCTGTTCAAAGAAAATATGTTGTATGTTTGTATGTGTGTTTCTAATTATTGCTATTTATTCCTATTTGTTCTCTTTTATTCTTTAAAGTTTAACAATTCATTCTTTATCTTAATATCTTTATATTTGTTTGGGGTTGGCTTTCTTCCCTTTCATCTTTTTTATTGTACAGCAATCTTTCTCCTCAAACCTACCACCTTTGTCTTTTCTTTCTTACTTACTTTCTCTTCCCCCCCTCTTCTTCTTCTCCCTACTTCCTCTTTCTCCTTCTCCTCCTCTCTTCCTCCCTCTCTTACCTTCACTCCTATTCTAATTTCCCTTCCCTTCCTTCATCCCTCTCTATTGCTGTATCCTTTTATACATATGGACTACTCAGAGGGCTGAAAAAGTTATTTTTGACTGGTCCTCGCACTTTTGACCAGTCCTCAAACTTACGACTGTCCTCACATTTTACGTTTTTGCCCTATCTTGTCACCATGGTGAAGAGAAGCAGTTGTGAAATGAGTGACATGGTTGTTAAGAATGCTACAATGGGCATAAATGATGACCAGTCATAACTGCGAAGACCGGTCAAAAGTGCGAGGACCTGTCAGAAATCACATTTTTCAGCCCTCTGGGTAGTCCTTTTGTGCACAGGGACTACTCAGAGGGCTGAAAAAGTTATTTTTGACTGGTCCTCGCACTTTTGACCAGTCCTCGAATTTACGACTGTCCTCACATTTTACGTTTTTTGCCCTATCTTATACCATGTTGAAGAGAAGCAGTTGTGAAATGAGTGACATGGTTGTTAAGAATGCTGCACAGGCATAAATGTGAGGATGGTCATAAGTGTGAGGACCAGTCAAAAGTGCGAGGACCTGTCAGAAATGACTTTTTTTCAGCCCTCTGAGTAGTCCCTATACACATAGCCATGGCCACCCGGTCACATGACCAGCTAGCCACGCCCACTCGGTCACATGACCTCCAAGCCACCCCTGGTTGGGGGTCACCACAACATGAGGAACTGTATTAAAGGGTCGCGGCATTAGGAAGGTTGAGAACCACTGTGTTAGAGGGATCTTGGAGTCCTAGTGGACAACCATTTAGATATGAGCCAGCAGTGTGCAGCAGCTGCCAAAAAAGCCAACACAGTTCTAGGCTGCATAAACAGAGGGATAGAATCAAGATCACTTGAAGTGTTAATATCACTTATAATATAGCAGATTTCCAATATCTCAGGGGCTGCCACAAAGAAGAGGGAGTCAAGCTATTCTCCAAAGCACCTGAGGGTAGGACAAGAAGCAATGAATGGAAATTAATCAAGGAGAGAAGTAACTTAGAACTAAGGAGAAATTTCCTGACAGTTAGAACAATTAATCAGTGGAACAACTTGCCTCCAGAAGTTGTAAATGCTCCAACACTGGAAGTTTTAAAGAAGAGATTGGATAACCATTTGTCTGAAGTGGTGTAGGGTTTCCTGCCTAAGCAGGGGGTTGGACTAGAAGACCTCCAAGGTCCCTTCCAACTCTGTTATTCTAGTCTATTCTAATACTTATTACATATCTTTCTAATTCTAATCTTGGATAATATCGATGACACAGTTTCATCAGACATAAATTGATGAGATCCTGAAAGGCTCTCACGGCTGAGAGAGAGAGAATAACTGACCCAAGGTCACCCAATTGGCTTCGTGCCTAAGGTAGGACTATAACTCTTGGACTCCTGGTTTTTAACTTGATGCCTTAATTACTAAACAAAACCGTCTCTCTTCTGACCTAATAACATGTATATATTTTAAATGTTTAATTTGGATTTTATGCTTTAATATTGCTTGTGCATTTTATTTTGCTTTATGTTGTTTGCCACATTAAAGATTCCACAACCTGGAGAATTGAATAAAACTTATATATATAAGTAAATATTTATACAATGGAGCTGGAGCTATTGACATTCTAATATATAAAAAATCAACAACTTTCAGAGATATAGTCATATTAAAATATCACAATAAGAACAATAAAAGCTTTTTTTTTTAGTTTGTACTGCAAATTATTAAGCTACAACTACACGATTAGCATTTTATTATTTTTATTATTTTATTTTTGTCCAGTATAAGTAACAAGTAATTTCAATTATGTATACACTATTTTTCATGCTTAAAAAAATTAGACAGTTTTTACTTTTTCTCCATTTAGCACTGAATGAACACAGAATGCTTTCTTAACAAAAATAATATCTTGTGGAACACCTACAGTATAAATACATATAAATCTTTCAGGTAAACATTATTATGCAGAATCTAGAAAATAAGTAAAAAACAGAAAGACAAAGAAATTATCAGTCGGCGTCACTCAAATTACCTCTCCATTCCTTTCTATCATTGTAAAGCATGATTGCTTCCATCAGGATGCTACATATGTTATATTTTGTTCAGTATCTCATCTTTTTTCCTTTCAGGATCTCATCAATTCCATTCAACCTTGCCTTTCTCAATCTTCCTTTTTTTCTTAACAATTCACATATTCTTTATATGTGTACATTCTGGTGCCGTGGTGGCACAGTGGTTAGAATGCGGTATTGCAAGCTAATTCTGCCGACTGCCAGCAGTTCGATTCTCAAAGGCTTAAGTTTGACTCAGCCTTCCATCCTTCCAACGTCGGTAAAATGAGGATCCAGATTGTTGGGACAATATGCTGACTCTGTAAACCGCTTAGAAAGGGCTGTAAAACACTGTGAAGTAGTATATAGGTCTAAGTGCTATTGTTATTTGTTTCATCCTTATTCATTACCACACTTATTCATTCGTGTTTCATCCTTAGTCATTTATCACATCTGGAATATTGCATCCAGTTTTGGTCGCCACAATGTAAAAAAGATGTTGAGACTCTAGAAAGAGTACAGAGAAGAGTAACACAGATGATTAGGGACTGAAGCTAAAACACATAAACTAGATATACTCAATTCCAGCAACTGGATATGTCTAATTTAATGAAAAGGAGAACTAGGGATGACATGACAGCAGTGTTTCAATATCTAAGGGTTGCCACAAAGAAGAGGTAGTCAACCTATTCTGAAGTCCTGCTGTTAGAACAATTAGTCAGTGGAATTGCCTCCAGAAGTTGTGAATGCTCCAACACTGAAGACACTAGAAGACAAGACAAGAAACAATGGATGGAAATTAATTAAAGAGGGAAGCACCCTAGAACTAAGGAGAAATTTCCTAATGGTGAGGACAATGATCCATAGGAATGGCCTGCCTTCAGAGGTTGTGGGGGCTCCATCACTGGAGGCTTTTTAGAAGAGACTGGACAGACAGCCACTTGTCTGAAATGATATAGTATTTCCTGCCAAAGCAGGGGATTGGACTAGATCCCCTATTAGAAGGAAGATCCCTTCTAACTCTGTTATTCTATTATTTAGTGCCATGTCTTCTTTTCCATTTCTTTTTCTTGATGAGCAATATCTTTTGCCACAGCTAACATATAATTATCATTCTACCAGCATTTGCATTTCATAATTTTTTAAAAATCAACATTTATTGGTTCAATTTATTTATTGGTTCGATTTATATGCCGCCCTTCTCCGGAGACTCAGGGCGGCTTACAATGTGTTAAGCAATAGCCTTCATTCTTTTGTATATACCTGCTTAGTAGGGCTTTTGCCCTCCCCCCCAAGCGGTGTTCTTTTTTTATACAAAGTCAGCTTATTGCCCCCACAAACCGGGTCCTCATTTTACCTACCTCGAAAGAATGGAAGGCTGAGTCAACCTTGAGCCTGGTGAGATTCGAACTTGCAGTAATTGCAGGCAGCGGGTGCTAATTAACAGCGCTTTAGTCTGCTGTGCCACCAAGGCTCTTTATATTCTACAAAAGTAGATATATAGGTGAGTCATTCCTCTGCTCCTTGCCCTTCCCATCCCTGTAGTGAAAGCAAACTTTGGTAGAAGGTTCCTCTGCTGATTGGTCTACCAGCACCGGGTTTTTTCCTTCTAGGGATATTTTCTTCCTCTCTAGGATTCTTGTGTTTCCTTCACTTTCCAAGACATTCACACATGTGAGTGTCTTGACTGCCAACCACTTTTCACATTATCTCCTTTGACACTAACAGATGCTGCTTTTGAGTTGAAGAGTCTATAGCCGGGATGGCGAACCTATCGCACGCGTGCCACAGGTGGCACGCAGAGCCCTCTCTGTGGGATGCCAGCTGTCATCCCAGCCCAGCTCCAATGCACATGCACGCATGCCTCCTGCCAACCAGCTGGTCTTTGGGTCTCTGCCGCGCATGCAAGGGGGAGTGCAGGTTGGTGAAGGAGGCTTTCCAGGCCCAAAATAGGGCACAGGGGGACCTCACGCTGCGCCCCCGTGCCCCGTTTTGGCATCCAGGTTGGTGCAAGAAGCTTTCCAGGTGCAAGCCTCTTGCACCAACCTGGAAGCCAAAACAGGGTGGGGTGGGGGGCTGGGGCGGATGCGCAGGGGACATGCAGATATGTGCAGGGGTGAGGCACATGCGCAGGGGGAGCTCGCATTGCATTTTGGGGGTTTGGGCACACGTGCGTGCATTCACACACGCGTGCGCACGCTTTGGGCACTCGGCACCAAAAAGGTTAAGTATCACTGGTCTATAGTGATGACATACCCTTGGCAAAAGATCACATGGTACATCTTGGGACCACAGTAAACAAGCTCTGTGGATAAAGTCATAATGTATAATAAAGTAAAGAGACACACAAATATTAAATACAGCTAAGTACTATTGTGTGACCATTGCATTTTCATATAAAGTTATGTGTTTTTCCAGCAGACAGGTAAAGGCAAACCTTTCAAGCAATCATATTCTATTCTTATTAGCACTGGGGAAAAAAAAATCTAAATATTCTTCCTGCCCAACAAAAACTTTATATGGGTTAAATTTAAAACAGGACAATAAAACATTATATTAAAAAGATCTTCAAGTGGATACTGCCGTATAAATAATGCCTAAAATTAAAGGTGTTTTCTTGAAAATTTGCCCAAGAATTTACACCTGCAGTTTACAAATTTAAGATCATATAATTCTAAGACAGAACGTGAAATGGGGTGAAGATCACATTTAGTTCTCAGATTTAGGTGTAAATTTATTACTTGTAATTGCATTCAAATCCAGCTGGATAAAGATGTTAAACTGATTTACTTGCTATTTTGTGTAGCTACAGAAAACAGTACCCGACTTGCAATATCAATGGGGATGTCAGAACTGTGTATCTGCCATTCTTCGTGGAAGAAGTGGGGGGGGGGAAATTTGGGATTGTCACATTTAGTTCTTTTCCTATATGTCCTAAGTATCCAATTTCTTGCCTGGTCCTCTTTGTATAAACTTTAACCTGATTTATAACTGTTGCCTGGCTCCAGGAATGCCTGGAGAATTCTCACACCTCGGGAAATGAAAGGGGAGGGGGGGAAACAAGTGGATTGTAAAATGATCCTGGGAAGCTCTTTATATCTGTTTCTCAGAGGGGCTGGTACAATTCATCATCACACCAGCGGATTGGTCAGAATCCACATCGGAAGGTGGGAGGGGGTTCCTAATTTCCTTTATCCTGAATTGCATGCCCTGAGGGACCCCAGAGCCTGCTTTGAGTTTTGACTTGCTTTCATCTCTTTTAATAAAAGGTTCTTTTTGAAATACAAAGTTCTCACGAATTTGTACTTTTTTGGAAGGGGGGGGGAGAGAAGCTGGTCCTTACAGGGGATTCTGCATTTTGAAAAAGAAAGAATCTTAAGCCAATAATAAACTTTCTAACAATTATAGAGTATGTATAAAAGAGATAAGGATAAGAAGGATAAGAATTCTACAAAAGAATAAGTATTTTGCAGATGCCTGGTATTACTTAATATTCTCAGTCAACCATTTCTATATTAAGTCAGTTCCATATCTTAATTAAGAAAATAAAAAAGGGTAAGTTTTTATTTTAAAACATGCAAAATTGATTACCTTGTTTGCCATCAACAACAACATTCTTAAGAGGTCTAGTGTGTATATAATATTCATAATACTATCAAAAGAAACCTAAATAGTTATAAAACAATACCGTGATGTTTGGCTAGTCTGAATTTATGCTTTGGGATCTTTGCCTCAATACTGTGATCTTAATCTTTTTTTAATAGTAATGTTAAAGTTGTACTTGAAAATATACACTGGTACCAGAGGTGGGTTCTACTTACCTTTACTACCAGTTCACAGCGGGGCCATGTGCACGCTCTTCTGCGCATGTGCAGAAGCGTTTTGGTGATGTTGGGGTCGGTGGGTGGAACCTCCCACTGGTTTTACTACCAGTTCTATAGAACTGGTGCGAACTGGGGGCAACCCACCACTGACTGGTACTTAGGGTGAATATTCATGCAAACCGGATGTGACATTGGAAGTATGAATACTACAGCCATATGACAATGTATAATGTTCAGCCAATATGATACTCATGCATGTTCTAGCATGACAAAAGTATTTCTATGAATTTTATTAGAGACCAGGCACCATTTTGGAAATTAAAGCAGAAATGAAAGGTTAAAATAATATCTCAAGGATTAAGAATTATTTATTTAGTATTTATCATTAGGAATAGAAGAGTCTTTCAACAGATGAGATATTAGAAGACCATTAAACAAAATATATAATTGACCTTACATATTTCATCTTTTGACACCTGTCATAATAGCCATTTGTTTCATTTTTCAGGAGCTACAACAGTGACCTTGATGTGAAAAAAATCAAGACAGACCAGCAGTTTTCTCCAGTCAACATATCACTGGTTTAATACAATTTATCAAAAGCTAACAAATGAAAAAAGAAAATTACATGTTCTAATTCCTGATATACTTATTCATGAATAGTATAAGAAATAATAAAAAATATGGCAGTAAACTATTTAAATTACAGACTCTAAGATGTAACCTTTTTACAGTATATTAATTTTCTTCTTCAATCAGAATGAGTAGTTGATTCGAAGTTAATGGTATTATAATGAGGAAACACTTAGAGTTAAACTGACTCCTGCAAGTGGTTTTTGTCTCTGGAGGAATTTTTTTTTTTAATGCGCTGAAAAATGATCTGCACTGAAAATGTGTATGGCCAAAATTACTGGCTTTTTCTGCAAAGGCAGAATTACAAAAGGAGCTTGAAACCAAATAAGCATGAATCTGGCAAGTTCAGTAGAGGGAAAAATGACATAAATCAACAAGAAGTTGACTGATATCGGTAAATCAAAATTACTGGAATTACACATTTAAAGTAGAAAAGCATACTATTCACTACTAGGGATATTAAAAAAAAGGAATGTTGTTGAAATTAAGACAGAATATATTTAGGGTAAAATTTTGGTATGCTAGACTCAATTATAAAATAATATTAATTAGAATTCATAGATAACTGATATAACAATTATCCAAATTTATACTTCAACCACTGATGTAGAAGAAAATGTTGGAAATTGACAGAATGTGCAAGCAATATGTGCTTATTGTAGTTGTAGATTAGAATGGCAAAGTTGTAAATATTAAGGAGGCAAACCTAGTTGGACTCTATGACCTAAAAACCAAAATGAAGCAGTAGAATGACTTGGTTTCTGTCAATCAAATGAATTCCTTATTGCTAACAGCTATATTGACCACCAGGAGGCACTAGTAACCGAAAAATACTGCACAGGATATACCCTGTATCTTCCTCCTTCCAACAGGGGAAATTATGTAAAATCCTGTATGTGGAAGCATGACACACAATATAATATTTGTATCTCTCTGCTATGAGAAGTTAAAGCAAGATAGACTGCATGTACTATCCTGAGAGCTTCATTGCCAACACAATCTTCAAAGACCAGCAGCTCTATGGATAGACTCAGTTACAGAGGCAATGGACGCACATTGGTTTATCTGAGGGACAATTTGGGGACAGAATATTCTGGAGAAAATCTATCTGGCCAAGACCGCATAGACCAAATTTATGGCACATAATCCAATCACTCAATCAACCAATAGAATAGAGTAGAGTAGAGTAGAGTAGAGTAGAGTAGAGTAGAGTAGAGTAGAGTAGAACAGAACAGAACAGAACAGAACAGAACAGAACAGAACAGAACAGAACAGAACAGAACAGAACAGAACAGAATAGGATTTTATTGGCCAAGTGTGTTGGACACACAAGGAATTTTATTAGGAAACAGTCAATATAAATCGTAAGGATACAAGCAACAAAGTTAGTCATACAGTCATAAGTGGGAGGAGATGGGTGATAGGAATGATGAGATTAATAGTAATGCAGATTTAGTGAATAGTTTGACAGTGTTGAGGGAATTATTTGTTTAGCTGGCATTCAGGAAAAAACTGTCCTTGTGTCTAGTTGTTCTGGTGTACAGTGCTCTATAATGTCTTTTTGAGGGTAGGAGTTGAAAAAGTTTATGTCCAGAATGTGAGGGGTCTGTAGAAATTTTCACAGCCCTCTTTTTGACACGTGCAGTATACAGGTCCTCAGTGGAAGGCAGGTTGGTAGCAATTGTTTTTTCTGCAGTTCTAATTATCCATTGAAGTCTATGTCTGTCTTGTTGGGTTGCAGAACCAAACCAGACAGTTATAGAGGGGCAGATGACAGACTCAATAATTCCTCTGTAGAAAGAAAAATGGTAAACTATACACATACCAGGGGTGAAATGCTCCTGTTTCGGACCGGATCGCCCGATGGAGGCGGGTGGTTCGGAGAACCTGTAGCAAAAATCCCTGCCCCCCCCCCATTGCCCAGCTGAGCCACACAATCATCAGAGGCTTTTTTTATTTTTAAAAGCATTTTTTCTACAACCTCTTTGGCTGAAAAAATGCTTTTGAAAGTTAAAAAAAAAAGCCTCTGATGATCGCGCGGCTCAGCTGGAATCATCAGAGGCTTTTAAAAGCATTTTTTCTACAACCTCTTCGGCTGAAGAGGTTATAGAAAAAATGTTTTTAAAAGTAAAAAAAAAAAAGTTGGCCACACCCACTCAGTCATATTACACCCCTCCCCCCACCAAACCATGCCCACAGAACTGGTAGTAATAAATTTTACATTTCACCACTGACACATACATACACAAAACTGAAGACAGCTGTATAAATAATTAAGGTAAATTTGAATCATTGTAACCAATGTACCAGGGGTGAAATCCAAATTTTTTTACTACCGGTTCTGTGGGCATGGGTTGGTGCGCATGGTGTGGCTGGGTGGGCTGGGTGGGCGTGGCTGGGTGGGTGTGGCAGGGGAAGAGTGCTGCAAAATCTCCATTCCTACCCCACTCCAGGGGAAGGATATTGCAAAATCTCCATTCCCACCCCACTCAGGGGCCAGCCAGCGGTGGTATTTGCCGGTTCTCTGAACTACTCAAAATTTCCGCTACCGGTTCTCCAGAACCTGTCAGAACCTGCTGGATTTCACCCCTGCAATGTACTTTCACTTATTTATAGCATGCTGATGAAATTACAGTATATATTCCTTCAGCTGATTTGCTCAAACCATTATACAGATGAAAAAATAAAGCAAACCTCTTTTGTGTGTGATATCCGGGCTACCTGTGGTTTCAGATTATCACACAACACTACAGTAACAGGATATTCTGTTGTCTATATTTTGAACAGTAAAAGGAGAGGATTCAAAAAAGTAATAGATTGCAATCTTGAAAAAAAAAAGCTTCTAGAGATGTCTTAGCATATCCTGTTTCCTTACATTTCTCTAGGGCTATAAATAAATTTGCATACTTAATGCCTAAGAGAGATTGAATTCAATATTGACTTTTCAATTGAAGTATAGTGTGGAGGATTTACTGCTAAGATTCATTTTTAAAAAATAAATGGATGAAATAATTTCGGGAAAAGCAGTTGCTCAAGTATTACTAACATACATTAAATGCATATATAGCCAGCTATACTGAGGAGAAACATTGAATAACTGTATTGCAAGTATCAGACCCGTAATTTATTTCTTTGGTAAGCAGTATAGTAATGTGACAGCAATTCAAGGGGCTTTTTCAGTAAGCATTACAAAACAACAGTCATTTGAAAGAGAGAAGCTTGTTTTCCAATCCCATTATTGAAGGTACTGTTTAGATCACTGGTTACCAACTGGTGGTCCATGGACCACTGGTGGTCCACAAGAAAATTCTGGTGGTCCACAGAAAAATTATTTGCATTTTTTATATTGCACTAAATGATGTGGCTCAGTGGCTAAGACGCTGAGCTTGTTGATCGAATCCCTAGTGCCACGTAACAGAGTGAGCTCCCGTTACTTGCCCCAGCATCTGCCAACCTAGCAGTTCGAAAGCACGTAACAAAATACAAGTAGAAAAATAGGGACCACCTTTGGTGGGAAGGTAAGAGTGTTCCGTGCACCTTTGGCGTTGAGTCATGCTGGTCACATGACCATGGAGACGTCTTCAGACAGCACTGGCTCTTCGGCTTTAAAACGAAGATGAGCACCGCTCCCTAGAGTCAGGAACGACTAGCACATATGTGCAAGGAGAATCTTTACCTTTACTTTAAATACTATTTATCTTTTTAGAAAATTCATACTAGTGATCTGCAGGGTTTAAAATGATGAATTTAGTGGTTCCTGAAGTCTGAGAGGTTGGTGACCCCTGGTTTAGATTAATTATTTAATCTCATTTTTTTTAATTGGCCTAATTATCTAATATCACATAATGCAAAATCTTCTTCAGGCCAAACAGTCAGTCTCATCTTTTTAGTGAGAAAGGATACAGTTTTTTAGAAGGTGGGAAGAATAACTTTGAAGGAGTGATAGGACCATGGCAAAAATTAAATTCGATGTAATGTAATTGAACCATATCTGCTTCTTTGACATATTTGAGAATATCAAGAATCCCCAGGAAATCAAAATTTTGAACCATTGTCTCAATAGTTACACCATGTATATTGAGACTTTAAGCTTCAAGGCCGAATGTTCACAATATGTTAGAACAGGAAAATAATGGGGATTGGTAGATTCAGGAGCATTTTATGGAAAACCCAGCTAGTGGTCTAAAATTGCATAAGCCAGGCCACCATTTTCAATCATATAGAGTCAGATTTTTGCTTATTTGTTTCAATATAGTGCAAATATGTTTTCTTAATACAAGATTGTGTTACATGAACCCAAGTACTGTGTATGACTATGGTATTTAAGTGGGGAAGAGGGTGATATACAACAATATTGAACAATTTTAATTATTTATTTATTTGATGTACTGCACGGATTGATTGTGTACATAGGTAAAGGTAAAGGTTCCCCTCACACATATGTGCTAGTTGTTCCTGACTCTAGGGGGTGGTGCTCATCTCCATTTCAAAGTCGAAGAGCCAGCGCTGTCTGAAGATGTCTCCATGGTCATGTGGCCAACATGACTAAACAACAAAGGTGCATGGAACGCTGTTACCTTCCCACCAAAGGTGGTCCCTATTTTTCTACTTGCATTTTTTATGTGCTTTCGAACTGCTAGGTTGGCAGAAGCTGGGACAAGTAACGGGAGCTCACCCCGTTACGCGGCACTAGGGATTTGAACCGCTGAACTGCCAACCTTCCGATCGACAAGCTCAGCATCTTAGCCACTGAGCCACCATGTCCTTTATTGTGTACATAGCTCTATGCTTATTTTTCTGTACACAAGAATGAGGCTAAGAGACTGTGAGTGTCCCAAAGCCACAGCTTCTGTGAAGATAAATCTGGGTACCCAATTTCAAGTTCAATACCTTAACTATTGTATCAGCTACTGATCTTCTACTGAAATGAATGGGAGAAAAATATGATAGGTGATTTTATTGTGTTCTTATTGACATCAGCTGATTATTAACAATTTTATACAAACTTTTCATCATTTTTCCAACAAGTAATACAAATACAAAATATAAACAGATTTGAAGTAGATATGGGAATGTTTTAAAATGCTGATTTAATATAATAGATATTTTCAGAAAAATATACAACTAGGTGTGGGAAACCTTTATTTGTTTTCCAGTTTAAGGCTTAAAATGAAGCAAAATGTTTTTGTATTGTAGTTTGCACTTAAAATGAATCCAAATTTTCTGCTTAATTAATTTCATTCACACATCACAGATATCTGAATGTAAGTTTGTCATATTTGATTTATATCATTTTAAAAGTAAGTTAACGTAACACGTAACTATTTACTTCTCATCAAAATTAATTATACAAATCTAACTATTAGATTTATGTCTATAGATTCAACAGTGGATTGTTTACCATTACATTTGCAGTTACACATGTGTATACTATAGGTTGTATATCCATAAATTTGCCACTTCTTTCTCACTTAAAAACACAATCAACCCAATATAAAAACCCCCACAAATCCAGCTTTCAAAGTTTGACATGCACATTTCAGTTCAGTTCAGGTTTACACTGATATCTGCCAGTGAATATGAAGGTCAAACATAAGTTACTAAAATGCAGTTACTAAAACACCATAAGTGGTGTTTAAGTAGAGTTAATGTGCACAGAGTATTGGAGATAAGTTCATCTCTATTTCCTTCCCATTTTAAGCACACTGACATTCTCCTGTATTTTTTTTTTATTACCATCCTGAAAACCACCATTTGACAGCCAAAAAGGTGGCAGCCACATATCCTTTTACAGGATTATTCTAGATATCTCTGCACAGAAGGTGTTGCCATTAGAAATTTGGATATTATATCAACTGTAGCAGATGATATTTTTGCATTGTAATTTCAATATTTGCCATGGGGATCACAGTCTAGTTTTGCTTGGCCAATGAGACCAAATATTATTTCAAAGTACATTGGATGATTAATATGTCCCATTAATAATTAATTTTGTTGTGTCTTTATTGAGACATAATGGAAATGTATTTCTAAAGCAGGACTGGATATGTGCCATGATTAAAAGCCAGTTATCTCCAAGACGATATGTAATGTCTGTAGAAGAGTCTTTACTCTGCTCAAGATATGATTTGTTGTTTTCTTTTTTGCAGTCCATTATTTGTCAATAAAGAAAAGGATCAAAAAGACAAACAAAGGGACATCAGACCTAAAAAATCAAAGCTTCACCAAGAGACAACAATCGCATTTGAGATCTTTTCCATGTACATGTGATTTTCTTTAACTCATATGCAATTTCTTTCCATACTATCATATCAAATATAAAAACTTTTTTTTTAAAAAAAAAAAATCAGGCTTTCTAAAAGAAAAAAAAATATTAATAATCTTTCACAACCAATCATTAATTATAATGTTTTAGCTGGAAAAGCACATAGAATTTAGCTTAACAATCAGGCTGAATGAATTATATTTTCAGTGAATTAATATTGGTTCTCATCATATATGCCATATTATTCATTCAGATGTATAATTTTGAACCCACCTAGATAAATAAATAGAACTATATTGGTTGCAAAATGATTTTGTTCAAATAAGATTTTTCTCTCCCATGTATTTATTTTATATTGGCTCAGCAGCAATATTGACAAGACCAAATCTATAGTTAATCTTTCTACTTCATTCAGTGGAGTATTCCTACTGATTCTAATCAATATTTAAGAATATTTGTGAAGCTATGTGTCCTATTTTGATTTCCTTCAAAATAAATAACACCTGGTAGTAAGGAGTAGACTTAATCTGAAAAACTGAACATTGTATCAGGAGTTCACCATGAAGTCAAATGTGCCTTGCCTCAAAAAAGAGGTTAATATGAAAGCCATATAGCAATATCAATAGCATTTAGACTTATGTACCCCTTCATAGTGTTTTTACATGCGTCTCTAAGTGGTTTTACAGAGTCAGCATATTGCCCCCAACAATCTGGGTCCTCATTTTACCCACCTTGGAAGGATGGAAGGATGAGTCAACCTTGAGCCGGTGAGATTTGAACTGCCGAACTGCAGCTAGCAGTCAGCTGAGGTAGTCTGCACTACTGCACTCTAACCACTGCGCTACCTCGGCTCTTATAGCAATTAATGAAATAGATAGGACATCTCATAATTCTTGAGGAACTGGGGACATAGTCCTTCAGACATATAAACAAATGCCCATGAAAACACATATACAGAAAGATGCATAGCTTTCAACAACAAATTTCTAAAGATGTTGAATATCTAGGCTATTTTCCCAAAAAATATTTAATCCCAAATATGGTATCATTGTTCAAGACAATAATAGAAATTCAAAGTAGCAACATCAATTATTTAAGAATGACAAATGTATAAGTGTTCTGCCCTAGCTCCGGATTCCTGAGGATATAGACACACACCAATGGTCCTTATCAAATTTATTAAGTAGCAAGAATAAACCAAAGTCCGGCAAAGGTTGGCAACCAGCCCAGAAAGCAAGGTAAGACTTTTCCAAAAATGCTCTGTTGTTAATTACAAGTTGTTTCTAGCAAGAAACTTACTAACGGCATGTGAGTTAAATAGGCTAAGGGAGTGGCCAATTATCTTCAAGCCTTACTCTTGAGGAGACCTCCTCCTCCTGAGTAGCCACTCCTGCCTTTTGGCAGCCCTGCGTGCTCGAGCATTGAGGAGAGGCTCCTCCACTTCGCTCTCTCCACTTGAAGGAGCCTCTGGAGGTTCTGAAGGCCCTGGCTGAGTCTCTGCCTCTGGCACCACATCCTCTTCAGCCTCCTCGCTGTCCGATGCGAGAACTGGCTGCGCAGGCTGCTGGTGCAACACCACACCAGCCTCCTCGTCGTTGGGATCAGCCATGATCCGCGCAGGCCGCTGGCAGGCCACAACAATAGGGGAAATGTTGAGACAAAAAGTTGATTCACGGCAGCCCTTTTTTTTAGCAGCACTTATGTGTATAAATTGAACAACCCTATTATGGATCTCTAGAGTCAGTATTTTACATGTTTCTAGAGTCACTTTTTTTCTGAACAATGTTTCTCTAGAGTTATATTCTATAGGTAAAAAAACAACATCCACACTCACAAAAAACACCCATGTAACAAAACAGCTTTTTAAGCTGCAAGGGAAGGAAAAGAAGAAGAACAAAGTACTCTATTCTTCTTGTAAAAAGCCATCTAAAAGAAGAAAAAAAACGTGTAACTCAACCAATCTGAGAAAATCAAAGTCAAAACCTGTCATTATTTTCAGGTAATTTCTATTTTTAACAGGCCTCATAGAAATGAGCTACCCGTATTTTTTGGACTATAAGACACACTGGAGTATAAGACACATCAAGATTTTGAAGAGGAAAACAAGAAAAAAAGTTTTTGCCCTCCCCAGCCCCCAGGAGCACTCTGCATGTCCTGTTTTTTTGAAAAATAGGCCCATTTTTCCCAAAAAAGGATGAACAGAGAATTTGGGAGGCCTGCAAATTGCTCCTGGGGGCTCGGGAGGGCAAAAACGTAATGCGTGGGGGGTGTGGGAGTCCAAAAATGGGCTCATTTTTCATGAAAATGGGCCCATTTTTGGCCTCCCAAACCCTCCATGTCACATTTTTGCCCTCCCTGGTCCCCAGGAGCACTTCGTAGGCCTCCCAAACCCTCTGCGCATCCTGTTTTTGTGAAAAATGGGCCTGTTTTTGGTGAATCCTCCTGGATTCACGGCTGTCTTTAGAAGAGCACTTGACGGCCGTGACCGGGAGGATTTTTCATCAGGTTCGCCTGATTCGCCAGTTGCGTCCCTTTCTGGATCGGGACTCGTTACGCATGGTCACTCACGCCCTTGTCACCTCCCGCCTGGACTATTGCAACGCTCTCTACATGGGGCTCCCCTTGAGGAGCACCCGGAGGCTCCAACTGGCGCAGAGTGCAGCCGCGCAGGTGGTTATGGGAGCGACATGGCGTTCCCATGTAACACCTCTCCTGCGCGAGCTGCACTGGCTCCCGGTGGTCTTCCGGGTGCGCTTCAAGGTTTTGGTTACCACCTTTAAAGCGCTCCATGGCTTAGGACCCGGGTACTTGCGGGACCGCCTACTACCACCAATAGCCTCCCACCGGCCGGTACGCTCCCATAGAGAGGGGCTCCTCCGGGTGCCATCAGCCAAACAATGCCGACTGGCGGCCCCCAGGGGGAGAGCCTTCTCTGTGGGGGCATCTACTATCTGGAACGAGCTCCCCCCAGAGATACGGAGGATCCCGGATCTGTGCACCTTCCGCTGCACCTTAAAGACCTTACTATTTCACCAGGCCGGCCTGGCCTAAATTTCCCCCTCTTTTATAAAAGATTTTTAAAATTTTAAATATCTTTTAGTATTTATATATTCAATTTTAAATTGGTTTTAAAAGTTTGGGGTTTTAAATTTGTCGGGGCCAAAATTATTTAATTTGATTTTATTCTATTTTTAAATTTTGTATTGTATGTGTTTTTATTGTTTGGCTGTGCACCGCCCTGAGTCCTTCGGGAGTAGGGCGGTATAGAAATCTAATAAAATGAAATGAAAAATGAAATGAAAAAATGGGATGCCAGGGCAGGGTTTCAGGAGGCCAAAAATGGCTGTATTCAGTGTATAAAATGCACCAACATTTCCACCCTCTTTTTTGGGGGGGGGAGTGTGTCTTATACTACAAAAAGTACGGTATATAGTCTAAAATATGAACTAGAAGACCTCCAAGATCCCTTCCAACTCTGTTATTCTGATAAGACCCAGCTGAGATGTTGGGAGCATAGGTGTTTTGGTGGGTTATTTTGGGGTATGCATCCATCCATCCATCTATCCTATTTATGGTTATGATCTACATAGACCTCTAAGATGAATGATTTTTTTAATCTTTTTAATATTTATAAATGATGTCTCAAACATTTTGATGTCACTGTAAAAAAATTGATTTAATTTGCATTGTTTGCACCATAACATTTCTGACATAATGCTGGCTTTCTGTTCAGTGTCTATACAGGGAATTCTTGCTTAGCAATGCTGTAAATTTGGTCACAAAAGTAATAGTTGTAAGTTGAGGACTACCTGGAAAAATGACAATGTGGGCTTCCTTCAAGATGCCTGGGCCTTCTCATATCTGTTATTGTTGTTGTATCTTCTCATATCTGGAGGCACAGACATTTGTCTGGAATGGTATAGGGCCGTGATGGCGAACCTATGCCACGGGTGCCACAGGTGGCATGTGGAGCCATACTGGTGGGCACGCGAGCGCAGCTTCGGCACGCATGCATGCACCAGCCAGCTGATTTTTGGGCCTTCTGGGCCCACAAGAAGTCAGGAAATGCACTGTTTCTCGCCTCCGGAGGGCCTCTAGGGTGGTGGGGAAGGCTGTTTTCACCCTCCCCAGGCACCTAGAAAGGCTCTGGAGCCTGGGGAGAGCGAAAAACAGGCCTATCAGGCCCACCGTGCCATCGCGTGCCAAAAGTGGGGGGAGCTTGGGGGGTGGGGAGCATAGAATTATGGGTGTGGGCACACATGCGTGTGACCCCACTGTGCTCCCCCTGCTTTTGGCACGCAATGGCAAAAGGGTTAATCATCACTGGTATAGGGTCACCTGCTTGAGCAGTTGGTTGGACTAAAAGACCTCTAAGGTCCTTTAAAACTTTGTCATTTCTGTATTCTAGTCTTATGAATACACACATATTTCTATTTTATTTATTAATAATTATTAATAATTAATAATAAATTATTAGGAAAAGGACTATAGTAGTTCCTTATTACTCTTCTTATCCTACCTTTGTAAAATTCCTTACTGGATTTTGTCCTAATTTGGCTTTATTCTGGCCACATTAGGCCACATTATTTTCCCTTGATATAATAATAAACTGCTAAACATTTCCATTATATGCCCTTCATGCCTAATCCGGATTCATATTTCATTTCTTTCACTGCCTGACAACCCTAACTTTTTTGTAACTTTGCTTAAATTTCTTTTAACATCGTATTCTTTGAATTATATCTGGCGGGGTTTTTTTTGTGGGCTGTACTTAAAGTAAATTCCATGAAAATAATGGATTGGAGTGACAGCAAAAATCCAGCTTAGACGTAATAATTGACAATACATCAGTCTGAAATGCTTGTCATATTTATTAATACTGAATAAACTATTATTTTTATTAATTTCTGCATACTTCGCTCAATTATGCAGAAACTCTTGTTATATGTAATTTTAACATTAAGTTAATACTTATTTCTGCTAAGATGCTTTCTCCTTTTTTCTAAAGAAAAAAAATCTACCTGTAATCTTTTTAGGAAAACAAATTTTTCAGAATCCTTGCAGTGGTAGAAAAATCTTTCTCAGAAAAGTGCATTAAATTATACTTATTGGAAATTGTTCAACTATATTGTTTCTCCCACTGCTAGTTGCTTTAATACAAACTGAATTGGCTAAGTACATTTTTATAATGGATGGCGTCTTCTATTACAGGTGGTTTAGGATCTTTAACCTCCTTCAATATCTCAGAGCTCTTATTGTGTCATTTCTTTGATATATTTTTATTGTAATATTTCTTTTCTTTGTTTTAGCATTAGCACTTAGACTTATATTCCACTTTACAGTGCTTTACAGCCCTCTCTAAGCGGTTTACAGAGTCAGCATTTTTTTTTTTTTAATTTGATTTATATGCCGCCCTTCTCCGGAGACTCAGGGCGGCTTACAATGTGCTCAGCAATAGCCTTCATCCTTTTGTATATTTATACAAAGTCAGCTTATTGCCCCCACAAACTGGGTCCTCATTTCACCTACCTTAGAAAGGATGGAAGGCTGAGTCAACCTTGAGCCTTGGCGAGATTCGAACCCTGCAGTAATTGCAGGCAGCTGGTCTTAAGCAGCTTAATAACAGGGTGCCTTAAACCCTTGTACTACCAAGGCTCTTTTATTGCCCCCAACAATCTGGGTCCTCACATTGGAAGGATGGAAGGTTGAGTCAATCTTGAGCCTGGTGAGATTTGAACTGCCAGATTGCAGGCAGCCGGCAGTCAGCAGAAGTAGCTTGCAGTACTGCACTCTAACTACTGTGCCACCATGGCTCATTGCACCGTTTTGTCTTTATTGGCTCTGTTGCCTTTATTTATACTGTTATCATTCACATTTTCCATCTTCAGTATAGCATCCTAGAATTAAATTGCTCTTCCACAACGAATGGCAAATAATCCAGAGGCATTTTGTTTTCAAGAGAAAAAAAATGAAGGCATGATATTTCTCAAGTCACTTGCATAAATAAATGTTTGGATGCATGACTGCAACAATCATATTTTTTTCAAATTTCCACTAAGGAAATTTAGGCAACCATTCAGGCATTCATTTATGTAAAGTTGTGATTATAGTGCCAATCACCATATTTTTAAAAAAGTATCGGTTAGCTTTAATTTAAAAGAAGAACAGGTACTTAATCTATTATTCTTTAATGTAATAGAAGAAGGTAGATTATATACTTGTCTTCATTGAATCATTAATAATTTGGGTCAAATATATTGTTGCTATGGTGCCCATGAACCCCAAAATCATCTCTGACCATTGGTTCAAAGAAGACAAGTTGAAGGCCTCCAGGTGTTGGAGAACTCTACCTTCAGTTAATCATCTTGCTCAGGTAGGGATGTTGCTGTGTTTCAGGGACGAAGATAAGCAAATTTACCAACTTATCTCTAAGGCGAGCCTTACAAAGACAGGGCACATCCAATTAACCACATTTGTATCACATGGAGTCTCAACCTTCATGATACTACAAGGTTGAGGGTTCTGCAGGCAAACTGCCATTTATTCTCGAAACATATCCCCATTTTAAATAGGCAATCCCATAGAGAGCAGTGTTCATGCTTGCCTGCATCCCTTAATTTTTTATGCCCCCCTGCAATCCCTGCACTAACCAATAAACATTCTTTTAAATCCATGTTGATGAACCTATAGCACGTGTGCCATAGGTAACACGCAGAGCCCTCTCTGCAGGCAAGCCAGCTGTTGCCCCAGCCAAGCTCCACCGCACATGCGTGTGCACCTCCCACTGGCCAGCTGGTCTTCAGGTCTCTGCCACACATGCGTGGGGGGTGGGGTGTATGCGGGGGATGCACACACATGCAAGGGGGTCAGGGTGCATGCAGGTTGGTGCAGGAGGCATCCCAGGCCCAAAATGGGGTGCGGTGCCCCTTTTTGAGCCTGGAAAACCTCCTGCACAACCTGGAAGCCAAAATGGGGCACGAGGGTGATATGTGAGACCCTCCATGCCCCATTTTGGGCCTGGAAAGCCTCCTGCATCAACCTGGAAGCCAAAATGGGGCACGGGAGGCTGGGGCACATGTGCAGGGAGTGAGGTATATGCGCAGGGGCAGGTCGCGGGGAGATACACGGGGGGATGCTCCCATTGCATTTTGGGGGTTCGGACACATGCGTGTGTATTTGTGCACATGCATGCACTCTTTGGACACTCAGCACCAAAAAGGTTAACCATCACTGTTTTAAACTATTCTCAGATTGAAGAATACTCATTCAGAACAATGGACAGATAAGCAAGTAGTAAAAAGAAGGCAGATGGATAATTGAAAGAGTGGGGGGACATTATAAGGGAGAAGTTAAAGGGCTAAAAAAATACAGGAAAACTGGACACAAAGACTTTCAGAGGTGATGTTATAGGTCAAATAAAGTGTTTCACAATTAGTGATAAAAGTTAAAGAGGCATAGGACAATGAAAAAGAACAAAGAATGGAACAAAGAACAAACAAGATCAGAAAAGAATAGCAGAATAAATCAAAGTCTCTTACTCTTATTTTTTCAAATGATTCCACTTAAAGAAATTTGAACTGAAGAATAAGATACTAAAACTTACCATGCACTCATATGGAGGTCTTCTTCAGAGAGGAGAAAACAGTTTTGCTAACATGTACATTTATTTCAAAGCACTCACATTGCTAAACTATTATTCATTTTGTCCCTATATGAAAGAAAAATGTCAGAAATGTTTGAGAAGCTGCAAAGCCAGAAAAATCTATTAAACTGAATATCTTCAAAACAATTCAAAGGCATCAGACTGGATTCAACATCTCAAGTGATTTAAAGACTCAATTTAAAGGCATTATTCAATGAAATTTCCTAGTGCATGTGATTCAGAAACGATGTATAATATTAAAAGATTGCAAACAAAACTAGTAAAAAATAGGTATTTTTTTTATGGCTTTCTTTATAATATATTGACGAAAACTGGGGAATGGAGAGAAATTGTCCACCCACATTAGAAACACAATCTTTGTGTTTTAGGCCATTTCTCCCAAAAATATTAATATTATTAATATTAATAAAAATATTAAGTATTTTTTTTAAAAAGGAAAAGAGTATAATTGTGGTATAATTGTGTAGAATTATTTGATGAAAGCTATTGAGAATAACAGATACATTCTAAAGTGAGCATGAGGGGCTGAAAGGAATTCTTTCCAGAGGAATTTTTTTTTTAAATGAATTGGAAGCATTAGAAAGAAATTGATAAATGATTGAATAGTGACTTAAAGATACATTGATTCTTTGAGCAAGTATTTATTTTAGTATATATAATTTCATTATAAACTCCAGAATTTTCATTGACAGGTACTTTCCATTTCCAGAATAGGTTAATGTGATCCATGGATGACATAAAATCCTCAGCTCCCTTTTGGATTCCTCAAAGAAAACCAGTATGATTGAAATTTGGTGGCCATATACTGAAATGCTGCAGAAAGTAGCTATATTTTTTTTAAAAAATTAAAGTAATAGATGTCTTAAACTTCCAAGGGACTTAACCACGGGGGGGGGGGGGGGTTCTACTTACCTTTACTACTGGTTTGCAACGGGGCTGTGCGCCTTGCTTCTGCGAATGCACAGATCGCCGATGACATCCAGGGCGGTGAATGGGGCCTCCCACTGGTTTTTTGTGAACCAGTCTGAACTGGGGCAACCCACCCCTGGACTTAACATAGCTCTTCTGTCTTTGGTTTATATACTCATCCATTCTAAAATGGAGCATTTTCAGGCCCACCCATTCCAGATACCTCACATTCTTTGATCATACCTTTGGAGACCCAAAGACTGGGGGGAAAAGAGAAGAGAACTCCAAACACCCAAAGGATGTCTAACTAGAGAAACACAGATGGCTATTATATAGTCATTTGAATTGAATCTAGACTTAAATTATGTTTCTGTGGAAACAGCTGTACCTCTTTACATTCATTCTGTAGTTAGAAAAAATCCAAAGCAGTTTTTTTAAAAAAAAATCTGCATGATTTGTTTGAATCAGTTTATAAAAACTGACAACATTCACTTTTCTGAATTTAGAAACCAAATAAAATAAAATAAAATGGTGCATGAAAGAAAAGTAGAAGATTTGGAAAAGACAAAGAGGTAAGTGCAGATCATTTTCAAGTCAATCTTATTTTTAAAAAATCTTCTAATTTAACTTCTCATGAGTACACAGAGAAAAGTTATTATTATTTTTTCTTCTCAAATTATGCAAGTTTTCCTTCAGAGTCTGGAAGAGGGGGGAAAAGTGTGCTATGTATCCATCTTGCAAAACTGATTGTTATTAGTTAAGAAGGCAATATATGTGATGGATGTCCTCTTTAATTAGACTGCGGTAAAAATTGTAATTACAGCTACTAAATGCACTTTTATGTTTGCATACATAAGCTATTTTGAAATTGTTACTTTACTTCTATTGAAGAAATAATTTAGTTTCCAAAATCTGTATTGTTTGTAGTATTTTTCAACTACCGTATTTTTCGGAGTATAAAAATGCACGTTTTTCTCCCCTGAAAGAGGCTGAAAATTTGGGTGTGTCTTATTCTCCGAATGTAGCTTTTTTGAAGCTTTTTTCAGCCCTAACGAGGCGCTAACGAGGTGCTAGCGAGTGAAGCAATCTTCCCAGCTTTGCCTGCTCCCTCGACTCTTCGCTGTGCTTTAATGAGGCACTAGTGAGTGAAGTGATCTCCATGCTTTGCTCCGACTCTCAGCTGTTCTTTAGAAGCTTTTTTTCAGCCCTAACTAGGCACTAGCTGAGTGAAGCGATCTCCCCCCATGCTTTGCCTGCTTTTCTCATTGCTGCTTCCTCTCAGCTGTGCCTTAGAAGCTGTTTTTTATCCCCAAGCAGGGGATAAGAAACCAGCAAACTAATGTACTAAAGCTGACCAGACTAAGGACGCTAGCCAGATGAATACCTGGTAGTGTTCTGTCCCCGTCTCACACACGCACACCAGCAGTCGACCAAGAGTTAAAATAAACCAGCAGACAAGATTTTCCTTTGATAACAGAATTGGCAGCAACCCAGTGGCTGCTTGCCAAAAGTTTTGACTTACAAAGGGAGATTTATCTCCTCTGACCGAAACATCAAAGTAAGTCCACAAAAGCCAAAGAATAGTCAAGTCCAGTCCAAAAATCAATCCAAGCAGAGCATATAACAAAGTTCCAGAAATGCAGAATGACTTGCTAGCTTTCAGTTTTGTCCATCACAAAGCCTGAATGGCCACCATACCCCCTTTTATCCTCTGTGGGGTGTGGTCCAGTGACTCAGCTTAATCTCTGGCATGCCTCCTTCAATGCTGCATGCACTTGTCTTTCCGATGCTGTCGGGGATCCAGTCAAGACTTATCTCAGTCGCTGAATTGTGATGAAACAATTCCTTCCAGATAATTACTTAACTATGCTATTTTCTTTTATACATTCATATTTGTTTGAATAACAATAAGAATTTAAGAACTATTGACTTCTACCCCCCTCCCCTTCAAGCACTGCAACTCACTCAGAAATGCTTGCTGGCTCTATTTATAATCTGGTAGTAAACTGTGCATCCTGATTATGGAGAATTAAATCAATTATAAAAGGTGTTTCTGGGACCCATGCTGCATCCCCAGCTGTTATCTAAAATTCATAGTGAATCAAGATGTTTCCTGCATAAGACATTCAACTAGGAAAATTTCTTATGAACTAATAGAAAAAGGTTTAACATCTTGCTATACTGCATTGTGCTGATATTCTTATGTTCTCGCAAGTACAGAAATTAAGGTCAGCACAATATAATAAGAAAAAAAAGAAGTTCCGCATTTTCTTGTTCTCCTTCTTAAACTGGAATAGAAAACTTTTAATTCATATCCATGAATTGTGCAAGATAAAGCTTTCTATTATAATAGCTCTGTGAGATGTAAATGCCTTATTCCCTAATGTGTAAATAATGTATATATGGGACATCGGGGGTTAACTTATTCTTTGGTTCCTAATGTATTCATAATTCACCACTCCCATTCTTGGCTCCACCCCTTGTATATATAAGGAGCCACCTTCACCATTTTTCTCGCTTCTATCTGTGAATATTCAGTGAATATAGAATGCCTGTTATAATTAAAGAGAAATATATTTAAACCTCTAACTCTTATTATCATTATTGAGTCTGATCCTGAAAATATCGCAACAAGCTGGTAGCAGAGGATGGTTAATTGACTCAATAAATACTTAAAGATGTCTAAGAAAGATAGGCCCAACACCAGGGCCTACAGCAAAGAAATAGAAACTGAACAAGAAATAATCAACGAATCCACAAACGCGATTTCGAGAGAATCCGAAGAATACACCACTGAAGAAGAAGAACTAATAAATGAAAATAATGACCAGGAGGAAATCGAAATAGAAAATAACGAACTCAGGTCAGAGATATTAAAACTATTAAAAAGCCAGAAGAATGATGAAAGCCTCATCGCGAATCTCCAAGAAATGCTGAAAAACAGCAGAGCAGCGAGAGAGAAAAACATTGCTAAAGAGAAACCCAAAGACCAAAAAACTGTGAGTGATATGACTACAGAGAAAGTCGTTATGAAAAAGAAAAGATGTGATCCCGCGCGAAATTTTGAATGGCAGCCATCTTGGTTCCAACAAGCCTCCAAAGTGAGCGAAGCAGAGCCAATCAAAATGCTCAGTTCAAAATTTCTGGCGCGAAAAACGTTATCAGACAACGAAAGCGAAAAAGAAGATTCAAACTCTTCAGAAGAACCAGAATCAGAAAGCGAAGACGACTTAACGAAATCCCAAGTAAAGTCAGCAATGAAGACGCTTTTTGCTGCATTTGGGCCAAAATTAAAAATTTCCAAAGCGACAACGAAGAAGCTAGAGAACAAGCCGATACCTCAAGACCTGCACGCTCCCATCCTGACTTCGAGAGCGACGACGCCCGAGCCCAGAGAGCCATGTCGATTCCGCCCTACACCGCAGACCGGATCAAGTACCAACGCACACAAAAGAAAGAAAAGAGCAGTCGCCGCCATCAAAACTCCTAAAACCGAGCCAGAAACCGACTCGTCTGAAGAGGAGCGGAGCGAGCGAGCTGCAATGGAGAGAACCTTCCACGACGACGCCAAAGAAGAAATGAGCAACGCGCATGTGCGAAACTACGTAGACGGTCCGGAAAGACTTGAACTGGCCAGAGAACCGCGCAGACTCGTTGCGAGCATCCCCATGCCGTTTTGCAATTTCCTGCACTTGCGAGACCACGGACTACCTCAGGTTGTAAGTAATGGACAAAATAATGTGGGAAACTTACCCAGTGACTTCCCAAAACTTAGAGTTGATGGCATTAATTTGCAAGAATGGTATCAACAGCTCCAGGTTGTCTTTATGAAAGAAAATTTACTATTCTTTATCACTAGTCCTCCAAGAAGACCTTGGACTTTAAAAATAGATTGTTTACATCATAGAGCATTTTTCTTAATAATATCTAGCGTGTCTCCTGCAATGTATCATAGCATCAAACCAAACCTAACTGTTTCAGAAATAATTCAATGCATGTTTAATCTGTTTCACAGCGATAGTGTAGCTACCACTACAAGAATGTCTAAGGATTTCTTTTCTTCCAGAGTAAAACCAGGGGTTTCCATAAGTGAGCATTTGATATCTCTAAACAAAATAAGAGCTGAGCTGCATTTGAGGGGGGAAGTGATTTCAGATCAAACAATGAAAAGTGTTATTATCAATTCACTTGATTCATCATGGGATAGTTTTATGTCACACTTAGACACCATCAATCTAGGATATTTATCCATAGAAAGTCTATCTAACAAATTGATAGCAGAAGACAATTCAAGAAAAAATCGTTCCAGCAATCACACAGAACACAAATCCTTTAGGAAGGTAGCTTTCCAGGAAAAATACAATGAAGCTTTTAAATGCCATAATTGTGGGTCCAGGGAACACAATAGAAGAGACTGTCCCAAAATCTCAAAGGAGAGACATAGGTCAGAGTATAGGAGCAAATACAATTATAGACAGTCTTCCACAGATAGACATAAATATAGAAGCCCACCAAATTACAGAGATAGTAGAGGGGGTAGAGAAAATTCAAAAGAGAGAAAATCTGGTTCACTGAATGGACTAAATAAACAAGACAGCACTAAAACACAACAAAATGAGAACAATAATTGGCTTATTGATTCTGGGGCAACCAACCACACCACTAATAACAAAAATATATTGTCTTCATTTACAGAAGATAAATTTGTAATAAAGGTAGCTAATCAAGAAAAGGTTCAAGTATTAGGCAGAGGAAATGTGACCTTGCCTGGCCTAGGAAAAATAGAGGGGGTATTGTTAATTCCAGAAATACCTCATAACATACTAAGTGCCATAAAACTAAGCAGAGATTCTGACATCAATATAGTTTTCTCAAAGGGGAAAGCAACTTTAGAGAAGGACAAAACAAATGTAGGCACTGTGATGATTAAAGGAGGCCTACCCTATCTAATAACAAAAGAAAGATGGTTACATAACATTGATTCAAATATGGAAGATTGTATTGAGGCAGATGATGAAAATGTTAGTAACAGTGACAATGATGAATGTAAAATATCTCATGATCACGCAAATACACACAATGAGAAGAAACCAAGAATAGGTAAACCAATTCATGATGAGTGTGCTCACATCTTGCATAGGAAGTTAGGACATGCAAGTTTTCCTGTAGTACAAAAAATGACTGAACACGCAGAAGGTGTCAAAATAAAAAATTGTGAAAATTATTTGGAATGCTCAGTATGTAAATCCACTAAACTAAAAACTAGTCCCAGACCAAAAAAATCCAACAGATCAACTAACAAAATTTTTGACTTAGTACATATGGACCTAGTTGGTCCATTAACTCCATCAATCACTTATAGAAAACGTTACTTCCTAACAATAGTAGACGATTACAGTCGCTATGGTTTTGTTTACACATTAAAACACAAGGATGAAACCTTTCAGAAATTTAAGGAATTCTACAAACGCATAGAAACACAACATAATATCAGAATAAAACAAATTATGACAGATAGGGGATGTGAATTCATGTCTAAAGAATTCTCCCAATGGTTAAAGGATAGAGGAATGCTACATTTCACGTCTAGTCCATTTTCTGCGTTCCAAAACGGGATTGCAGAGAGAAAGAATTCCACACTACAAACCATGATTAGGTGCACATTAGAGGATGCTGGTTTAGGCAAACAATTTTGGTCAGAGGCCTTACATTATTCAAATTACACTCAAAATAGAACCTGGTCCAGTATTGTGAATAAAACACCATATGAGGTGATGTATAATAGGAAACCCAAATTAGCACACATGCACATATTTGGAGTCACTGCAGACGTACACATACCTAAGCAGTTGAGAAGAAAGGGAGAAAACGTATCCAGAAGATTAAGATTTATGGGATATGAAACTGGCACCAAAGGGTACAGATTCATTGATAATAATAACAAATTTATAGTCTCCAGAACAGCTGTGTTCCATGAACAGGCCAATTGGTCTAAATTACATCTTAATGAAATATTTCCAAATAAATGCAAAGATACAAAATCTTGTGAGGAAGGGACAATAGAAAATCAAAATATCAACAAAAATAAAAACAAAACCAAAACTTGGACAAATAGTCAGCACAAAATAAAGACAGACACATTAACAAAAAAGGAAGCAAGATATTTGCATGATAACCATAGCAAACCCGAAAGAGCTATTAGAAACAATAGAAATCAAATACCAAATAAATACAGAGATTACATAATGCATATGGATGGTGAACAAATGACACCTAATACATATGAGGAAGTATTAAAACTCCCTCGTGAAGAAAAGGAAAAATGGGAACTAGCTATGAAAAAAGAGATGGAAAGTTTGCAAGGATTAAATGTGTTTACACCTGCGATTGCACCTAAAGATAAAACGATTATAGGTACCAGGTGGATTTATAAAATTAAGAATCTAGAAGGAGGCAATACTCTATACAAAGCTAGATTGGTTGCACAAGGTTATGCACAAAAATATCCGGAGGACTACACTGACACATACTCCCCCACAGTGAGAACAGAGAGTGTTAAAACAGCTCTAGTAGTGGCATCTGCACTCAATCTTGATGTATTTCAATATGACATACAGACTGCGTATTTACACGCAAAACTAGATAAGGAAATATATGTAAGAGCACCACACAGTCAATACACTAATAAGAATGAAATTTGGCTATTGAACAAGAGTCTATACGGATTAAAGCAATCTGGCAAAAGATGGTACGATTGCTTGGTAAAAGTACTTAAGACCATGGATTTCAACGCTACCACTGCTGATAACTGTTTCTTTGTAAAAAAAAGTGATGATCATATTGAATTTGTATTAATTTATGTAGATGATATTTTATATATAGGAAAACACAAGGAGAGAAGAGAAACCTTTGTAAATAAGCTAAACGAACATTTCTCGTTGAAATCTCTAGGTAAAGTAAACAAATACCTTGGTGTACAAATTAACAAAACTAGAAGGGGATTCAAACTTACTCAGAAAGATAAAATCATTGAACTTCTGAACAAATGCAATTTAAACAATGCCAAACCCTGTGACACTCCTATGCAAACTGATTTCCTTAGAAACACTGATGAATCTTCCCCTGAATTCAAGGATAATACATTTTATAGATCAGTCATAGGTTCACTTCTTTATATATCTAATTGGACCAGGCCAGATATTGCATTACCACTCAACTTATTGTCAAGATATGTTAGCAAACCAACAATGTATCATTGGGAAGCAGTCAAAAGAATTCTAAGATATCTGAAAAGTACATTAGACTTTTGCTTAGTATTAGAACCTAGTAATGGTAAAGAACCAAAACTTACATGTTACGCAGATGCGGATTGGGCTGGAGATATATCATGCAGAAAGAGCACTTCTGGTTATATTTTTCTATTAAATGACTGTCCAGTTTACTGGTACACTGGTAAACAAGAACTGGTAGCCACTTCGACCACAGAAGCGGAATATGTTTGTTTGTCCAAAGCTGCAAATAACCTTGTATGGTTTAATGATTTGATTTCAGATGTTTGGAAAAAACCTGCTTTGCCTTTTGTTATGCATGAAGATAATAAAGCAGCCATTGAAATATCCAGATCCGATGCCATTGGACAAAGGTCCAGGCATATAGATATAAAATTTAAGCATGTGAGACAATTGTCTCAAGATGGATTTATCAAAGCAGTGCATTGTGATACCTCTGAACAATTAGCTGACATATTGACGAAGCCTTTACCTTCTAAACAGCACAAATATTTAACATCAAAATTATATGTCTTATATTGTCCTGAATCTGAATGTAATTGGTGTTGTATAGCGAACCGGCATTTAGAGGGGGATTTGTGAGATGTAAATGCCTTATTCCCTAATGTGTAAATAATGTATATATGGGACATCGGGGGTTAACTTATTCTTTGGTTCCTAATGTATTCATAATTCACCACTCCCATTCTTGGCTCCACCCCTTGTATATATAAGGAGCCACCTTCACCATTTTCCTCGCTTCTATCTGTGAATATTCAGTGAATATAGAATGCCTGTTATAATTAAAGAGAAATATATTTAAACCTCTAACTCTTATTATCATTATTGAGTCTGATCCTGAAAATATCGCAACAAGCTCTTTAGTTAGGATCATGCAGATTGTGATAACAACAAATATTACACGTGTTTTGGGAAAAATGCTTTTCCTCTATTGGAGTATTTATTGCTTCCATAATGTTAAGTCTGGAAAGATCTTCCCTTCCCATATAAGTGCCCTTCAAATGTTTAGCTTTACAACTCTGATCCATACTCAGCTAATATGAGGAATACATACATACAATACAAACTAATCTGAAAGCCATGAACTGATTTAAAATCCATACCAGGAAAATATTTTAAATTAAAACTAATGAGGAGAAAAATGGTGGGATACACCAAAGACTTTCATTTGTGAAAGAGTGGCAACTGTTGGAATCCATATAGAAACTCATTTTTTTAAAATATTCTTGTTATATGATTCACAGGTATTTGATTACAGCCTTAACATAAATTAAGATGATGCACTGTACCCTTTTCCTGACTGGAGAATAACCATTATGTAAACCTATCTTTTAAGGCAGAAGAGCTGGAGGAAGTAGCAAGTATAACCAATTATGGCTTCCTGTCAGGTGTGCCTCTGTTCAAAACTCGAGAAAGAAAAACCCCAACTCCATGTTTGCAGAGAAAGGTACTTTTATTGAGCATGAACTGATAGCAACGAAAAGAAAGCAAGATCTGAGGCAATAGGCACGGAAATTACATATTGAAAGTATTCCCAAATCCCTCCCCCAAAGACCCTGGCTGAATGTCCAATCCCAAGCTCTCCAAGGTGTCATGTGAGGTGCATCTTCAGATGGTCCCATCCATCTGGTATGCCAGAACAGTTGACCTTGACTGACTATCAACAAGTCCATTCAGCTGCGCAGAAGATGATGAGAATATTCCTCCCTTTTCCACCCTTTCGGACACATCACGAGACATCTTCACCAGCTCACTCCCCCCCCAATACCTATACAGTCCCCCCTTGTTACTATGGCAGTGATAGCAAGCAAGCATCATAGAGGCTGACACTTCCATTCATTTTTAGTCAAATCCTGCAAGTGTGCCAGTAATGGATAAAGCTGAGTTTTAATTATCCTATTATCTGTAAGATGCCCACCCTTCCCACAGTCTTTCTGCTTACACTAGGAAAGACAGTAGAAACCACTGCTCATATACCTCAATATCTTCCTAGACCCAGTCTAAGACAGTGGTGGGTTGCTACCAGTTCTCCCTGGTTCTTGCGAACCGGTAGTGGAAATTTTGAGTAGTTCGGAGAACCGGTAAATACCACCTCTGCCTGGCCCCGCCCCCAATCTATTTGCTGCCTCCCGAGTCCCAGCTGATTGGCTAGAAAGGAAAAAAAACTGTTTAAACTCTTGCCGCGGGGCTTCAAAGGGCCGCCTTACAGCTGATCAGCGGTAAAAGGCAGTGTGGTGGTAGACCAGTGTGCTTCAAAAACAAATAGGTAGACCGGAATGCTCCAAAAACAAATAGGTAGACCGGTACGGCTCTGCAAGCAGTTAAAAGCCTGGTAGACCAGTACCTCTGCTAAATCCTAAAGAATTGTCCCATGACCATCAAGCCACGCCCACAAAATAAGCCACACCCATAGACAAAGTAGTAAAATATTTTTGAACCCACCCCTGTTCTAAGATTTAAAAAAGATATGAAAATTGAAGAATATTGCTCAGACGGTGAAGAAAAAAAAATAACTAGGTGAAAAATTACATAATTCACTAAGCAGCTGCATCTATTAGGAACTGCTTTGCAGTTCTTATTACTTTATATTCTGCACCAGAACATTGTGAGCACATAATGCGCTCTGACTGGTGTTCCAGAATTAAAGCAGGAGGTTTTGTTAACATGTGATTTCCTCCCAAATGAGGCTGAATGAATCACTGAATTAATTCTTTAGATTCTTTGGAGGAGAACCCATTAGAAGTCTCATTCTTTAGATCTAAATGAAAAATATTATGTCAATTCATTATTCAGGATTATTCTCAGTGGCTGATTTGATCAACTGAAGCTGATAATACGTCTTAAAGCATCAGCTAAAATCCTTGCCTGGTGTTTCAAATGAAATACATTCAATAAGCAAGATGTAAGCAACTGTGCTATAAGAAAACAATAATACAGTATCTTTTAGGATATAAACATGGCTTTGGTTTTTCAAAACCATCTTGTAGTAACAATTACGAGGACAATCTTTTAAAGAGACTAAAATGAGTTAATTGTTTTAATATTTTAACCAAATTGATAGGTTTTAGGGAAAATTTATTTAGGAAGGTAAAACAATTAGAAACTCTAAATTTTCTAAATTACTTTTGTCTGACAGATCCCCACCCCCGCTAGCCCTTATTGTGGTGTGGACTATTCCTGGGATGAGTGAGTGAAGAATGTTGGGAGTATTTGTTAAGAGTAAATATATAAATTAACTATATTCACAGGAGGGTCACTCAAGGCATGAAGGTCATTCCAGCTCCCCAGTTAAAGAAATAGACACCTATATTGGACAGTAGTGATGTAAGAAAAGACCAAAGACAGAATAACAAAACAGAGTTGGAAGGGACCTTTGAGGTCTCCTAGCCCAACCCCTGTTCAAACAGGAGACCTTATACCAGTGATGGTGACCCTATGGCATGTGTGCCAGAAGTGGCACGCAGAACCATCTCTCTGGGCACGCCAGCCATCGCCCGTTGCTCTTTCGGGTTCTGGTGTGCCAGCTAGTCTTCACGTATGCCCAGGAGTACTGGAAACTGGAAGAGCAGCTCCCTAGCGCACATGCATGTGCCAGGAAGCTGAGCTTCCGGTTTCTGATGCACACATGCGCACTAGCCAGCTGGTTTTTGCATGCACATGTGCACCAGCTTCCCGGTGCATGTATATGCGTGCCAGGGAACCTGTTCTTCAGTTTCCAGTGCTCCCCTGTCCACATGCATGCACTCCATTTTCAGCACTTGGTGCCAAAAAGGTTCACCAACACTTCCCTATACCATTCCAAATAAGTGGCTGTCCAGCTTCATCTTAAAAGCCTCCAGTGATGTACAAAGAGAATATGTATAAAATGTTCTACCGGTGGCACCTCCTGCCTGCGCACCTAGCAAAAATGTTTCCGAATACCTCCTCAACTTGCTGGAAGTGCAAATCACAAAAAGGAACTTACTACCATATGTGGTGATCATGCCAGAAGGTAAAACAATTCTGGCATGCAATAAAGATACAAATAGAAGAAATCACAAATCAGAATTTGGAAATGAAACCGGAAATCTTCTTATTAGGAATAATTACAGGCTATTACAAAAAAGAAATAAAATAGCTAATTATCCACATACTAACGGCAGCACGGATAGTCTTTGCTCAAAACTGGAAACATGAAGACACACCAACAGAAAACAAAATAATCAACAAAATTATGGAATGTGCAGAAATGGATAGGCTTACGAAAGAATTAGAGGAAAAAGATGAAATAGACTATTACTCAGCATGGCAGAGATGGTATAATTGGTTGGAGAAAAAGAAAGGAATATAAAAATAGGGACACAAAACAGAGGTCGAAATTTATAGACAAGAATTGGGTACCAATTAAGAAAGATAGTTAATTTAACATGGAATTTATGATATTGTCTTATACGTAAACATATAGATGTATAGATAAGAATATAAATACTGTCTACCGATGTGACAAATTGGAAAAAGAAGTCATAAGACTTGATTCATGTTTGTTTGTTTTGTACGTTGTATTGTTGTATCTATGTTTGTTTGTTATTTTTAACCAATTAAAAAAAAAGCCTCCAGTGATGGAGCACCCACAATTTCTGAAGGCAAGCCATTCCACTCGTTAATTGTTCTCACTATTAGGACTGTTCTCCTTAATTCTAGGTTACTTCTTTCCTTAATGGGTTTCTGCCCATTGTTTCTTGTCTTGCCTTCTTGCCAAAAATATCCTCACAGCTGGTTTGAAAGAAGATGAACTTGGTTTTTAAATTGGAGGATGAAACGTCAGTAACCTAACTATGCTGAGGAACAACTCTGATAGCCAAAAATCAAAAGGATCTGCATGCTGTAGTAATAAAACTTATGGGGGGAACAGATTGGATCACATTGCAAGCTTACTTTCTCCCTTTAAAGATTTACAAAATCAGCTAAATTTGGGATATGGCTGTAATTACCTTTTGTTGTTGTTCTTTTATATATTAACTTGTAATAGATTAATAATTATTTGCTGCCTTATAAGTCAAAGGAGCATTGTCTATTATCACCAAAAATCTGTGTTAGTTGCTCCAACAGAAAACAAACCCATCACCAGTTTTAAATAGACACTCCATTTCCACCACTTCAGTATAATGACTTTGATATGCTGTATAATCCTAGGCATTGATAAATGACTCACAAAATGCCATCTCTGAGAGGTTGATGAAGGGCTTCTTCTCCTCCCTATGCCAACGGGATGCCTTTTCATTTCATCTTCTTCTGTTCTTCGTTCATTGTTAATCTGTCACCAGGCTGCACAGTTTACAAATGCTGTTATGGCAGGTGATGGCAGTGGTGAATAAGAGCCCCAATAATGTGAAATCTATCAGGTTTTTTTTTTTCCCAGACAGGCAGCTTGAAATCTCTATTGAAATACCTGACTAGGGTTGATCCTAGGTTTAGATAACATTTGAGTTAGAAAAGATCAGTTTCTTTTCCCCTGCTATTCTTCTGAGAGGGTTATTCTTTGCATTTCTCATCTTTTGTTTGAAGAAGGTGGCTAAACTTCCCAGGGCTCATGACCAAATCAATTATAACTGGCTGCAAAAGTTGTTTAGAGAGAGACAGAGAGAGAGAAAAAAGACTATGGGATTTATCAGAGCAATATTTGGCATTTAGGTGACCTCATGCTATATAGCACCCAGATCAGAAGCTAGGCAACAATTCTGTTTTGGAAAAGAAGTCAACAAAACAAAAGAGACGATTCTTTCCCAAATGAGAAAAAAAGAAAGAAAAGAAAATGTCTTCCTTCCTTTCTTAAAGGTAAAGATTCCCCTCGCACATATGTGCTAGTTGTTCCCGACCCTTGGGGAAGCAGTGCTCATCTCCGTTTCAAAGCTGAAGAGCCAGCACTGTTTGAAGACATCTCCATGGTCATGTGGATGGCATGACTAAATGCCAAAGGCACACTGAATGCTGTTATCTTCCCACCAAAGGGACCACCTTTTTTACGTGCTTTCGAACTGCTAGGTTGGCAGAAGCTGGGACAAATAACAGGAGCTCACCCCGTTATGTGGCACTAGGGATTCGAACCGCTTGAACTGCTGACCTTTCGATCGACAAGCTCAGTGTCTTAGCCAGTGAGCTGCTGTGTCCCTGTAGCTTCCTTCCTTCCTCTTTTCTAATATGAATGATAACTTCTCCAGTGTCATAATACTATCATTCCAGGTTTTGGTACGGTATTATTCTCTGCAACAAACATGTTAAGAAATAAGTAATTATTTCTTAATTACTTAATTCTCTAGCATTTTAGAACACCATACAATAAACAACAATACATTTGGCTACTCAATAATATTGTTTCACAGATATTTCTAGACTCAGATATAACCCATAAAAATCTTTCATATTGATCTTTCAAATCATTAACATATTGTTAATATGGTTCAACTGTTCTGAAACAGATTCAATCTGAATCTGTTCTGAATCTAAAGTTTAAACCTTCTGTAGTTTTATTATTGTTTCAGAAGGAAACAGAGCTACTTCATAACAAAGATGAAGAGAGAGAGTGGTATGAGTTTGTGATTGATTAGCTTCTATGATTCCTACCCTCTGCATTTCTCTTTGAATATAATGTGACTTTTGATCCTCAGAGTTATTCTGTGATATATTTTTCTTTTTTTTGTTGTTGTTGATTAAAAGAGGGTAGATGACAAAATCAATTCTTCCCAATCTGAAGTGACACCTTACATACTCTATAATATACAAACAAATAAAAAACAGAACTCTGAAACACCGAACATATTTAGAAAATATTTGAATTTCTAAATTCTTGCTGTTCTCAGGTTATTTTTCTTCAGATTTTTTATTACAAAGCTTCCAGTGCATGGGGGAGTGAAGTTTTCAGGTTCCTTATAGCTTCCTTGCCGGCCTTGTCTAGGGGGGGTGCCTTTTTCCTTCATTTCTTAAGATTTTGTTCTCTCCAAATTGTTTGCCAGGTTCTGTTTCTGAATTACCTGAGTGCTGGTTGCTGGGACTATACGCTCTGAGCTGTTTGTTTCCTTCCTTAACATTTAGTTGTATCCAGTGGAGGTATTCAGCTGGTTCTATCCGGTTCGGGCGAATCGGTAGCGACAGGAGGCTCCGCTTCATCCCCCGGGCATAATCACATCCCTTTTTGACGCTCTGAGCTCTGCGCATGTCTGGAAGGTCCTGCACATGTGCGCATCCTCACATTTGTGGCCCAATAGCGAAGGTAAGTGAATACCATCCCTGGTTGTATTTTATAAATGTAGGAGGAGTTTACATCTATGTTTCTGTAGATGGTGATTTGTCAGAAAAACAAGCCATTTCCTAGAAATTTTGGATTTAACTTTGTCTAAAATGTCAACAGTTTCTCGACTGAAATTGTGGTTGAATTAGTTTATGTGATAAGAGATTAAGAAATGTTAATACCATCTTTTGGCTGCTTGTTGATGTTTGTGGGTGTGTTCTGTCAAACGTAGACCTGTCTAGCCTAAATAATGCCTGTTATAATCTCCATTGTGTAATGATTCCTGTTTTTTTTTTCTTTTTTGGCTATTGAGTCTTTAAGAAGTTTTGGAAGGATTTTTTTTTTTAATTGTTACAGTGATGCCAAATGGTTGTAATAGTCTGATGATTGTCTCAGAGTGTTACCCTTTTGATAGATTCTGATGGTTGTGTTCAGGGGTGGGTTCTACTTACCTTTACTATCGGTTTGCAGTGGGGCCGCACCCGTGTGCTTGCTTCACTTGCGCGCACACGTCCTCTTCTGCGCATGCGCAGAAGCGTTTTGATGATGTTGGGATTGGTGGGCGGAGCCTCCCGCCGGTTTTACTACCAGTTCTATAGAACTGGTGCGAATTGGGGGCAACCCACCACTGGTTGTGTTGCAATAGATTGTATAGCTGAGTACTTTTTAATAAAGTTTAATGGGTACCCATTGCATTAAAAGGTAAAGGTTCCCCTCGCACATATGTGCTAGTCGTTCCCAAATCTAGGGGGCGGTGCTCATCTCTGTTTCTAAGCCGAAGAACCAGTGCTGTCCGAAGACGTCTCCGTGGTCATGTGGCCAGCATGAACAAACGCCAAAGGCACATGGAACACTGTTACCTTCCCACCAAAGGTGGTCCCTATTTTTCTACTTGCATTTTTTATGTGCTTTTGAAGTGCTAGGTTGGCAGAAGCTGGGACAAGTAACAGGACCTCACTCCATTACGTGGCGCTAGGGATTCGAACTGCCAAACTGCCGACCTTTCTGATTGGCAAGCTCAGTATCTTAGCCACTGAGCCACTGTGTCTCATTGCATTAGAGGTATATATAGTTTGTTTCCTCTTTTTGCAATTCTAGATTCCTGAACAAATGAAATTAGCTGGGGTTTTTTTTTAAAAAAAAAGAACAAAAAAGCACTTAACTTAAACCCTTTTGCCTGAAAGTATTGTTGCTAGTTTGATGTTATTATTCTTGAAAGACATTGTGTGATTTTGCCTGAAAGGGATCCCTATATCACCTTCTTGCTATTCTTCTCTCTTCCTGTATTTTCTTTTCTGAAAAATCAAGCTTCACAATACAAATTAACAGCTTTTATGAAGCAGCTATTTTGGAACTGGATGTTGTTGTATGCAAAAGACAAATAATTGCTTTGTAAGGATTTTTATAAATAGCATCTTCATCAAAGCGCTGCACAAAAATACTCGTTTGCATATGCAAAAAACAAAACTCTGGTTCCTGGAACAATTTGTCAAGTCTTTAAATATCCGCCCCTCTACCTTCCTCTCCCCACCACACCTCCACTCAGTGTTTAATTATTCACAGGCAGATTCTTACTCGGAGAAATGTGTGAGTTCTGTAGCAGTCAGTTTCAGTTGGTAGAGATGTGGAACGTGGTGGAATAAGAACTGGGAAAATTGTTCATTATTGCAACTAGAAAGCATGTATTTCATAAATGTTAATGCATTGAGTCACATCTTGAACTAATGAGAGAATTGGGAAGAAAAACCATATTATTGCACTAGATTTTACCTTTACAAGGATAACCTTCTCATGCACAGAAGATCTTGGGAAAAACAGAAGGAGAAACTAAAAACAAAAGGGCCTTAGTACAATACTTCAATGCAGGGGTGAAATCTAAAAATTTTTGCTATCGGTTCTGTGGGTTAAATAGTGGGTGGAGCTTGGTGGTAAGGTGACTGGGTGGGCGTGGCCAAGTCAATGTCACTTCTTTGCCCTTTTTTAACCTACAAAACACAACACAACACAAGTGGCTCACTCGCAATGTAAAAGCAGCTGTGCTAGACTCAAAATGGCCCCGCAACAAGCAGGAACCTCACACAGCCACAAAAAGCCCAAAAAAACAACTTTCACACTTTACACACAAAAAATTCCACATACAGCTTTGTGAGATTTTGTGTGTTTGTGTAGTTAGAGTGAAACACTACAGAAACACATTAAATCTCAGAAAGCTGCACAAATATTATTTTATTTTATTTTATTTTTATTTTTATATAAAAGCAGCTAAATTTAAAACTTCCTAAACTTTAAATGGCTAGGTCTAACAACTAAAAAAAACCCCAATTAACTATTTTTTTTAAAGCTCCCAAAGGGGAAAAAAACTTACCCAATAGAACAGGGGTCTCCAACCTTGCTAACTTTAAGACTTATGGACTCCAACTCCCAGAATTCCTTAGCCAGCTTTGCTGGGAGTTGAAGTCCACAAGTCTTAAAGTTGCCAAGGTTGGAGACCCCCTGCAATAGAACATACAAGGCAGGCAGGCAGATAGAGCTGCTCACCGATGAGCTTGATTGCAGGCAGGGAGATTCAGTTGCTTTGCTGATGCAATGGATTGCAGATATTACAGCAAGTGAAGCAAGGCAGGTGTTGCGGCCAGCAGCTAAGGTAAGCAAGCTGGAGGCTGGGGGCGGTGGGGGGAGGGAAAATTTTATTTTCTTTTAAATGGGTCTGACGATCCAAGCTGAGTTGCCTGATTAGCAGGCAACTCAGCTGGGGTCGTCAGAGCTTGAATCATCAGAGCTTGGCTCAGGCTCTGATGATCGCGCGGCTCAGCTGGACATGGGGAGCGGGGGCAGGGATTTTTGCTACCGGTTCTCCAAACTGCCCGCCGCCATCGCTACCTACTCGCCCGAACCAGTCAAAACCGGGAGCATTTCACTCCTGCTTCAATGAGCCTCTGATTATTTTGTTTGACAGGAAAGAAAAAGTAAATGAAAGCAATCATTCAGTATAGTTGGCATGATCATTCTGAAATTACTACACTAATAATGACTTTAATTTTAGTAAATTTTAGTAAATTAAAGTGAAAATAAGTTAAGGGCTCCTGGCCTTGCCTACTTTTCTGGAATGTCACCATTACATTACAATATCATCACTCAAATGAATTCTTAGATTTCAGCTCATAAAAATGATGAGCTGAAACTCAGGATTCTTAAATGGATGAGAGCAAAAAGCATAATGAAACATAGCTATATGTTTGTATCAGGGGTGAAATGCTCCTGGTTCGGGCTGGATCAAGCAATCCAGTAGCGATTGTGGCCAATGGTTCAGAGAACTGGTAGCAATGGCGGCATGAGGCTCCGCCCACCCGTTCTATTGTCATTACTTCCTGGTTTTAACCAGGAAGTAATGTGTTTTTTACCCTCTGCACATCTGCAGAAGGTTTTGCACATGCACAGAGGGTCTGCGCGGCACATGCACTTCTGAACCGGTAAGGAAGGTAAGTAGATTTCACCTCTGGTGTGTATTTAAATGTTATGTGTGTTTTTGCTGATCGTATCAAGAGTGCATCAGATCTAAAAACTAACCTGCTATTTTTGCATTCATTGCCTTAAATCAGGGGTGTCAAACTCATGTTGTCATGTGAGCATCACGTGATGTATCGGGATTTTTTTCCCCCCTTTGCTAAACTGGGCGTGGGCATGGCCAGGGCATGACACATTCAGCCCACGGACCAGGAGTTTGACAGCCCTGCCTTAAATGATGGGAGAATATAATAAATAGGGTTAATCTTGAAATAAAAGAAATGGTAACTTTGTTATCATTTTTGATTTATTTAGTCTCCAGAATGACAGTGTTTATACAGAAAAATTTCAGCAAGCTTGGAAAAGCCTCAGTGTCAGCAGAGACATCTGTTATAAACAATATTCATGAAAACTTAAAAAAAAAATCTTAGTGTATAAGTTAGGTATAAAAATAAAAAATGAGAATGATATTTGCTCAGTGAGCACCATTATTTAGCTACAAAGGAAAACAAAGGCAGAAGGAATGAAAAAAAGCACATTGGCTAACCTAAGTTGGAATCCTGGACATTCCATATCACAATATTTCTTTATTGATCCCACTGTAACCTATACCTGGATATAATGAAAAACCAGTTGAAAATTCCAAATAATAATTATACCAGAACAATTTAACACATATAACGTGTTTCCATCCTGGGGAAGATTATCATACTGCGCTTCTCTCCACATGCTGATTCTTCATTATATGTACTTTGTTTGATTGCCTTCCCTGTTGCTACTGCCTGTGGAGAAAATGGAAAAGAACATATACTTTCATTCATATATGTACTGTCTTTCGTATAATTCAATATGTATGCATCTTTTTTTCCCCAGTTTTCTTTCAACAATGCACTATGGAAACTAATTAGGGATGTAGTGTTGTATTTTGTTCTAATGTTTTGATTTGTAGCAGTGATGAACCTGCTACAACATTGTTTAGATCAATACAACAGGTTGCTGATCCTCTCAAGTTAACACATTAAATCTTCTTTTTGCAAGAAGCCAAAGAGCTCAGAGTATTTGAAACTATTCTGCTACTTTGTTGTCTTGCTCCTGAGGCATACATCATATGGAAGAATTAATTTTTAAAAACAAAAGAAAGGTATGCTACTTTTGAGAACCAAGCTGCATAGTTGCTAGGCTTCAAAATGGGGACCAGCAATCCTTCATCTCAGACGTTTGGGTGTAACCTAAGATCATGAAGTCATTCTTCTTAATTGCTACTTCTAGAATCCCTAGCTTCAATAGTCACTCACATACTTGGGAATAACAATAATTTCTGGAGGATTCAATGTTCTGACTCTTACCCAGATGTTTTACAACCAATCCTATGTATCTGTATATCCTCCAGCATCATGTCTGTGATGGAGTGACATTGCCCGCACCAGAGGTCTGTGGATCAGTCTGCTTGCATGCATAATAATTAATGTTACACATACCCTAAAATAATCTACAGTAACTCTATTTTTGTCCTGAACTGCTTAATTCTTGTAAGTTAATTCTTTTCAAATGTTTGTAACAAACATCCAGGAAAGGAAACCCCCAACTCCATGTTTGTAGAGAAAAGGTACTTTTACTGAGTTTGAAATGATAGCAATGAAAGAAAAGCAAGATCTGAAGCAAAAGGCATGAAAGTTACATACTGAAAGTATTCCCAAATCCCTCCCCCAAGGACCCAGGGTAAATGTCCAATCCACAACCCAATTGGTGGAATGTCCAATCCTCAACCCAATCATGTGGACCGCATCTTCAGGTGTTTTCTCCCATCTGGTATTCCAGGACGGCTTGATCTTGACTGGGCATAAACAAGTCCATTCAGCTGCACAGTAGAACATGGGAGCAATCCTCCCTTTTCATTCACACAGGGCATCTCTCTCCAGCTCCCATCCTCCACCCAAATGTCAACCCCTCCCCCCATTTACTATGGCAGCCGATAGCAAGCAAGCATCATAGAGGCTGACAACTAAGGCTTATAGTAGGAAAGATGGGGCTGCAGTAGCTCACAAGATTAGAACCGCTGAGTCAGAAGACTATAGAGCGGTCGACAGCTCGGCAGTTCAACCTGAGAGCCTGAGCGCATAGGGGGAATGAGCTCCCATCAACAAGTCCCAGCTCCTGCCAACCTAGCATTTTGAAAGCAAGTAGATAAATAGGAATCACTTTGGTGGGAAAAATAATAGGCCCATGAAAGGGAGCTCCCTTGGGTGTCCCCTGGGTAATGGTTATGTCACCGGCTAATCCTTCCAACTTGGAAGTGCCTTGGTAGGTGTTTCTGACATATAACAGTAACAGAGTTGGAAGGGACCTTGGAGGCAATGGTGAAATCCAAATATTTTTACTACTGGTTCTGTGGGCATGGCTTGGTGGGCATGGTGTGGCTTGGTGTGCGTGGCAGGGGAAGGATACTGCAAAATCTCCATTCCCACCCCACTCCAGGGAAAAGATACTGCAAAATCTCCATTCCCACCCCACTTCAGGGAAAGGATACTGCAAAATCCCCATTTTCACCCCACTTCAGGGAAAGGATACTGCAAAATCCCCATTTCCACCCAACTCCAGGGAAAGGATACTGCAAAATTCCCATTCCTTCCCCATTCCTGGGGGAAGGATATTGCAAAATTTCAATTCCCACCCCACTCTGGGACCAGCCAGAGGTGGTATTTGCCGGTTCTCCGAACTATTCAAAACTTCCTCTACCAGTTCTCCAGAACCTGTCAGAACCTGCTGGATTTCACCTCTGCTTGGAGGTCACCTAGTCCAACCCCCTTCTCATGCAGGAGACCTATACTAGGGATTCGAACCACCGAACTGCTGACCTTTCTGATTGACAAGCTCAGCGTCTTAGCCACTGAGCCACCTAGCCAGGCTAGGTATATAGCAGGGGTGAAATCCAGCAGGTTCGGGATAACCGGTAGCGGAAATTTTGAGCAGTTCAGAGCACCGGTAGTGGAAATTTTGACTAGTATGGAGAACCGGCAAATACCACCTCTGGCTGGCCCCAGAGTGGGGTGGGAATGGAGATTTTGCAATATCCTTCCCCCAGGAGTGGGGAGGGAATGGAGATTTTACAGTATTCTTTCTTTGGTGTGGGTTGGGAATGGAGATTTTATAGTATCCTTCCCCTGCCATGCCCACCAAGCCACGCCCACAGAACCAGTAATTAAAAAAATTGGATTTTACAACTGGTGTATAGTAGTAGGGAAGATTTTCTGATGCTGCCAATCTATTTTTTTTTTTCAGAATTGGGATTGCCCAAATAACACATATTGTACATCTGTTGTAAAATCTAAGCTTTCATCTCAATAGGTACCTTATTATATTAGGTTCTTCCTGTATGGAGTTCCCATAAATACTTCTTTATTAGTGCAGGATCCCCCCTCCCCCCCCCCGTTAAAAGTAAGATGAGTGCACATTGCACAAATCATTGCTGTAAAACCATTTTTGGAAGAGAACTAGAAACTGATTTAATCTAAATGGTAATCCTCATTTGGAGACTGAATCTAGATGTATATCTGACTTGCCTTTCTTTTCATAAGTTGTTGACAACTCTTTTGTTCTAATATCTGTCTACTTTATTTTCAGTCTGGTGGTTAGTTATGGTAACTTTGAATTGCTTTAATAAAGTATTGTACAATAGAGGGCTTAGAACTTTTGAACTACTATGTTTAATTACTCTGAACATAAACAGATTTTATGTTTACAACCTTATCATTAGCAAATTTGTTGCTAATAGAGCAACAGAATGCATTTTCTATTGGCTTTGCCTGGCAAATTCTACCAAAATATGACCAGAATTTCTGTAAAAATAAAGAACAATCTGTGTGAAAAGGAAAATTTAGTCAAATTGCTGAAAGCATCATCAAATAAACAGACAAAAGGTAAAGAAGGCTGAAATCTCACTGCTCTGCTGAATATTTTCTGCATCTTACAATGTTTTTTTTTCTTGAGGCATTGAATCATTCTTAATAGCATAATTGTGTTTAATTTTTAAATATTGCTTCTTTATTAATTTTTAATCAACTTGTGCTCACTAGTTAGTGAGAAATCATTCTACTGAAATCAAAGAGTCTTTGGATGTGATGTAGGTGCATAGAGAACAGATAAGCATTCTGAGAGTGTTTCCCTCACCTCACCCACCGAAAAAAAGCTAAGTTTCTGATCAACATAGTATGGGCTGCAGTATGGACTATTCTTTGTATATTTTGAGTAATGGGATTATAAAAAACAGAACAGAATAACAGAGTTGGAAAGGACCTTGGAGGTCTTCTAGTCCAACGCCCTGCTTAGTCAGAAAATCCTACACCACTTCAGACAAATGGTTATCCAACCTCTTCTTAAAAACTTCCAGTGTTGGAGCATTCACAACTTCTGGAGGCAAGTTCTTCCACTGATGAATTGTTCTAACTGTCAGGAAATTTCTCCTTAGTTCTAGGTTGCTTCTCTCCTTGATTAGTTCCTACCCATTGTCTTACCCTCAAGTGCTTTGGAGAATAGCTTGACTCCATAAAACACTGTTATTTTGTATATATGAGATACAAACAGACACACATACAGAAACACATGCATATACCGAATTGCATGAAAAGTATGTGTAAAATAGATTTTTTTTTAATTTTACAAGTGTTTATACACAGTATAAACAAATTGCCTTGATTTTTTTTGTATATATTTGACATTTCTAAAAATGAATGATATTATAAGAATATCTTAGAACCTTGATTTTTGAAATGGCTGCAAATGTACAAGAGGAAATGTATTTTCATGTTCTTCAGTAGTTGGTCTCACCGTTCTCAGTGGCTAATGGAAAGTAGTTTTAACACAAGGATGGCTCCCTGATTTTTATCATCCCTCCCTGTCGCCTACACACGTATACATATTGTAGCATCTGGTGCCTGTGCCTACAAGCTGCTCCTGATACTTTGTCAAATAAGGACTACAATGAATAGGAATTAGCAAACAGGATGTTCGTATCTCAATACAGCAGGCTTTTGCTACTTAAGAAGGTCGCTCATAATAATAAGTATGGGAGAGCCGTCTGAAGAACAAGCAAAATTTATGTGCTCTTTTTAGTGAAAAATTTGCTTTATGGATTGAACTGACCATGCAAATAATGAATGAATGTGTGTCATGATCCCTTTGAAATATATAGCAAGTACATTTATAAGATCAACAATGAGATACACTTTGTCTCAAAAAATACATCAGGTGAGATAACAATTTTAAAGCAAAAGGTGTAACAATTTTAATAAGTGCTGTAGATAAAAGTGATAGTTTGCTGTAAAGCTGTACTTAACCAGCTTTTGGTATAGGTGTCTTACCACATTAATTAAAAGAGAATGTACTATATGAGAGACTGGAATATGAGACATGATGATATGTATGTAATGTTATATATGTAATGATATATAACAGTAGTGGCGAGCCTTTTACTCACAGTGCCAAACAGGTTCGTGCTTTGCGCATTGTGCATGCGGAAGTCATCCGTGCTAACGCGCGGCTCCTTCCCATGAGCTGCATATGCAACCACACCATCTGCGCATGCGCACAGCTTTCACGTTTGTGCCCCACCATGCGCTGTGCATGTAATCGCACCATCTGTGCATGCACGTGGTTTTTGTGCCCTTGATGCACACATGCGAATGCCATCTGCACATTTGTGCACTGCGCATCAGTACTCTCATGTACATGCGCAAATGCACATGCATGCACAGGAGATCTCCGAAGACCAGCTGGGTTCCCTGAATTGCGCGCATGCGCTTCGGAGGCCCAAACACCAGTTGGGGTGAGTGTGCATGCTCAGCTGCAGGTGAGTTGGGCGACACCTTGCGTGCCTGGAAAAATGGCTCTGCGTGCCACTTCCGCCAGGTGGGCCATAAGTTCCCCATCACGGATATATAATAAATAATAAAAATAACTATTTATTGTACAATCTGCTTAATACTCAAAGAATCTCAAAAATCTCAAAGCAGCTAATAAAATTTATTTTATTTTATTGAATTTCTATACTGCCCTTCTCCCGAAGGACTCAGGGCGGTGTACAGCCAGAAATAAAACCATGACAATAGAAAAATTAAAAACAAGTTAAAACAATTAAATCAATTGGCCAAAAATTCTAATAAAACAACCCATTAAAAAAGTAAAAATATTATTATTATTTAGGCCAGCCCTGCTTGTTGGAATAGTAATGTTTTTAGGGCACGACGAAAGGTACGCAGGTCAGTAATCCTATGAATCTCTGGGGGCAGCTCATTCCAGAGGCTCTCCCCCTGGGGGTCGCCAGCCGGCATTGTCTAGCTGACGGCACCCGGAGGAGCCCCTCTCTGTGGGAGCGTACCGGTCGATGGGAGGCTATAGGTGGCAGAAGGCGGTCTCGTAGTAAGTACATCATAATAAAACACAAATACTACAGAAGTATAATGCACTCACTAAAAATAACATCTGGATAATGTATTTTAAAAATGGCCAAAAAGGATTGTCTTAACCTTGAGCTAAAAAGAATTGATATGTTGTCCATGTGACTGGTCACAATTTCTCCAGATTAATGGACTAAAAATTATATCCAGTTTTTCAACTATACAGAAAGATATGTCCTTTTTCTTTTTTCTTCCATTTTTTTCTTTCCTTTTGCTCTTCAGCTTCAAGGCTGCTAGGAAGGGCCCTCACCCACGAATGTGTGCTGATGACATGGAATGTCTATTAATGGAATTATGGAGGGGGGAATCATTTGAGGAAAGAATAGTCTGCAGATGTGAAATTAAATATTTGAATTTGTGATAACATAATATGATTTTCTCAAGCATCTCCCTTTATGTTCCTGATGATAGAGAAGAAATACTTATATTTTTGGAAAAGATGCAAAAACGGATGTGTAAGTTAGATCTCTAAATATGGCTATTATTCCTTTTTCACATAAAATGCAAAGGCGAAAGGACTTTTTATTCATTAATTAATTCCACCCCCCTGACTTTTAAAAGGAGTATGACATTTAACAGACATTCAAAAGTTTTTAAAGCTTCATTAACAACTCACTAGACAGAGGTTGTACAGAAATTTTGCTGATATATGACTGATGATAATTACAAAAAATATCTTGCAAAAATAATAGATCATGTAATCAAAAGAAGTATAATAGTATCCCTAGGACCATCATCATACCTGATTAATTTTCCCACTTGGTCCCATGACGTTGCCCTTATCTCATTCCCAGCATCTTCATTAGCTGTATCAGTAAAATTCCATCTTCCGTCTTCCTTTCTTTCTTTTTAATACCACCCAACCAGGGACAGCTTCATAGAACATAAAATATGTTCACCATTTATTCTCTTGGGTGTAAAGTCAGTAAAGTTGTTGTCAAGTGTGATCAGAATTGCATTTTGGGAGCATTGAAAGCATTAGGATATGCGGATACATCATTTCCTATCTGTTTTCCGTAATCTTTTTTGTAATTTACTTGAAGTTTTTCCAAAGATTTCTACCAAATAAGAGAAATGGATCAGAGGTCGTGTGTTTCATTTTGGGGAAGTGGAAGAGCTTTATTAACAATATCTTGAAATGATTCCGGCCTCACTTTTCTTACTGTATTATCCAAGGAATAGTGAATTATATTTAACTGGATTGTTATTGCTTCTGTGACATTTTCTTTCTACTTGTCAGTCTCAACCACTCTTTCAAAGAGACTCGGATGCCCAGCAGCTAATCAGTTTCTTTTCACTCTGGTGAAAAGGACCCCGTTAGCAGTATGATCATAGCAGAGTATTTGCTTTCTTCTCTAGGGCTGTAATTATTTTGGTGTCTTCCTTTTTATTTATTTATTTCACTTGGTAAATGCTTAAATGATGCAATGTAGACAAACCAGTTTAGAGAATGCAAGCAGGGATAAGAAGTGATACCAGTGGTGGGGTTCAAATAATTTAACAACCGTTTTTCTGCCCTAATAACTAGTTGGATGGGTGTGGATGGGTGGGCGTGGCCAGGGTGGGCGTGGCCAGGGGGCATGACAGCACTCAGCCTCCTGCAGCACTCTGCCAGCCAAAACAGAGCATGGGGGTTAATTACAAAATGTGGGTTTTGTTTTGTGATATCCAGATCCAGCGAGCTGTGAACTGCACAGAAACTGCACTTTTGTTTGGTTATGAAGAAATTTTAAAACTCCAGGTAAAGAGGATTCATTTTAGGATGAGTACCCTTCTCATTCTGCAAGCAGTGCCTCCATTGGCATATGTTTTTCCACCTGTAATATATTGAAAGAAAATCAAAGGGAAAACCCAATCACATCGTCTATAACTGTGATGGTGAACCTGTGGCATGAGTGCCACAGGTGACATGCAGAGTCCTCTCTGTGGGCACACGAGCCATTGCATCAGCTCAGTTCTGCCACGCATGTGCCTCCTGCTGGCCAGCTGGTTTTCGGGTCTCTGCAGCACATGCGCAGGGCGTGGGGTGCATACAGGGGTCATGTATGCATGCAAGGGTCATGTGCATATGTGCAGGGGAGGCACATGCGAGGGTCACACACGCATTCATGGGGTTGTGCATGGGGCGCATGCAGGGGGAGTCACATGCACTGGGGGTGGGGCGTGCAGGGGGGTAGCACGCATATTGCATTATGGGTGGGCGTGCACACACACATGCATTCGGCACTCGGGGCCGAAAAGGTTAGCCATCATTGGTCTATAACAATTAGCATATCAAAAATCAGGAAAAAAAAATCCCCACCTGAAATACAATAGAGGTTGGGAATGAGAACAACAATATCAGCAATATTTTGTATTGGTCCAAGGATGGGTCAATAACATTTTAATTCAGGCTGTGGGAAAAGGCCTCCGTACGGTGAATAAAGACCAGAACTAATAGTTTCAATCAGTGAAATGTTATCAGAGAGTATAATAAGTCAGACGATTTATCGCTCCTTGTAAGTGAAACTCTTGATTAATGTTTTCAGAAACATCACCAAGAGCATTACATGGTTCATTAAGACATTTCGTTCCGTAAGATACTGATGAGCAAATCTCACTGAGTTTTATAGATTTTCTATGAAAACTTTATATAGCAATGAATGACAAAGGTGGATTTTCAGTTGCAGGAGAGGCTGATGAAATGTTTTCAGCGGCTGTCCTGCCTTCCAAATACTGACACAGATCAGAAGAAAAATATTATATATTGATCTCAGTTAAATAGCTTTGTCAGTTTGCTACAAGAATGTAATCAAAGTTTTGTTGAGAACATCAAGGACATTGAGAGCAGATTCATACCGACTTTCCCGGGTTGCTGGAATCACAATCTCTGTCACTGAAAACCTGATCTATTACTGTAAGTTGTAATGTAGAGCCATGTTTCAAAATTATACAGAAATATAGAGCAAATGTCAGCTTTGGAAGCCATATTAGGCCGGAAGCTTCCATGGTGCCACCTTCTCATGCGTGGGAAAGTAGGAGAGGGGGATTTAGTAGAGGGGTTGTCTGTAGACATAATAGCATTCTTCCTGTCGGTCAAGGTCAGGACAATCCTGCATCTGGAGAAGGAGTGGTTGGAGTGATGTCTCGAGATGGGACGGCTGTTAATTGGACCATGTGATCGACTGAGGAGTGAGGGGATGGTTTTGGGGATTTTGATTTACTGAGGGAAAACCCAGACATCTCAGATTCAGGTTTTCCCAGATGTGTCAGTTTACCTATAGAACTTTGAAAATGCTTGCTTCAGAGTCTTTACTTGGAGCTGGGGTTTTTTTCTGGAATGCTGTCAGCAAACTTGTGCCGTAAACCTTCATTCTCTGATATACAGAAATTCATAAAGCAGGGGTCAGCAACCTGTGTCTTTTGGAGCTGCATGTGGTTCTTTCATCCCTCTGCTGCGGCTCCCTGTTGCTCAAAACACATGGTTTATTGAGCTTTTCGACTCCTGGTAGGCCAACCATGGATAAATCCAAGAAAAGAAAAGTTTCAGAAGAAAACAGAATGTTTAATTCAACTACATATGCTAGTTTTGTGACCACTCAGGAAATAGTCAGGCATGGATAGGGTTTTGTGGCTCCCGGTGAGAAACGGGTCCAAATGGCTCTCTGTTTGTTTAAGGTTGCCGACTCCTGTCATAGAGGATAAAGCCAGCTATACCATTTGGATAAGTGAAGTATTTAGCCAACACAGTGACATCAGTTTTTCTCAACGTATTCTGAATATAGAAACATTTTCATCAGACCAGAATAATGGATGGAGTGGATTTTGCCAACAGCAGATCAATTGTGAATTGTGAACCTTCACATGTGATATAAAAAAAAAAAAATCTTTGGACTAAATCCAAAGTCTCATCCTACATAACCATATGTACCCAAAGAATGAAAGAAAATGAATTATACATAATATTCTGCCCCTGCAACCCCTATTAAAAAGGTAAAGGTTCCCCTCGCACATATGTGCTAGTCGTTCCTGACTCTAGGGGGCGGTGCTCATCTCCGTTTCAAAGCCAAAGAGCCAGCGCTGTCCAAAGACACCTCTGTGGTCATGTGGCCGGCATGACTAAACGCCAAAGGCCAACAGAACCCTGTTACCTTCCCACCAAAGATGGTCCCTATTTTTCTACTTGCATTTTTTACGTGCGTTCGAGCTGCTAGGTTGGCAGAAGCTGGGACAAGTAACAGGAGCTCACCCTGTTATGTGGCACTAGGGATTCGAACCCATGAACTGACGACCTTTTGATAAACAAGCTCAATGCCTTAGTCACAGAGCCACCTTTTGCAACCCCTATTATGGCATCTTATTTGAGTTTCAGCAAGCTCTGAAATTTCTACTTTCACTCAGTTATGTTTGCAAATCCCTGATGAAACAGAATTTATCAGAAACAGATAACGTTTCCAGATTCTGCTACTGGATATGTATGGATGATAGAGATAGAACCAGAATAAATGATATGTTTATTGAATTTTTAAATCTTTATACTTTAAAAAATATTTATTATTTGTATATTATTAAATTTAAACCCCACTGTTCTATGGATACAAAACTCAACTGGTTTATAGCAATATGACATCAGGGTCAGTGGGCGGAGCCTCCAACCGGTTTTACTATCGGTTCTATAGAACCAGTGCGAACCAGGGGCAACCCACCACTACCCAGGTTCAAAGTTCTAGGTCACACAGTTAATCAATGACCTTAACTCAGTTATTATTTTTAGTGTAATATACTTCACAGGGATGTTAAAAGAATGAATTAGTGAAAAAACATATAAACTCCTTTTGCTATTTAATGAACTGGTATCTATAAATATAATTATTAAATAACAATGAACTTTAGGAATTAATTCATGAATATTGTCAACATCTCCTTTTAACAATCCCATAATCCCTTGCAGGGTGGAGTCTGGGCAACTGAATGGAGCAAGCAGAGCGTTTTAATGGCCAGATGCCCTTCCTGTCGCCAATGTGGAGTTTTGTTCAGCAGATATATTCTCATTGTGCCCAGAGAAAGAAATGTCTCCTCTACCTAGGATCGAACTCACAGCCTCCTGATCGTGAGGTGAGAGCTCTACCTCTAGGCCACCGCACCACTCCCATAAATATGCTCAACATTGTGGCAAATTCTGAGGATAAATATGAAGAGGTCCACTTTATTATAAAATGGTAAATGATATGAAACACTCCATACTTTGGGCTGAAAATATGCATGCTTTTATGAATCTTATTGTAATGTAGACTATGATGGAAGTTCCATGTGATATTGTTTCCATATAAAACATGTTTCCTTTCTCCAAAGGCTTTATTAAAATGTTATATAACAACTCCAAGAATGTTGTAAAAAATCAATTTGTAAATAATTGGCATCCCTGAGGAGCACAGCAGAGGCAATAAGAAGATTCAGATCATAACTGACATTTCATAAAGAATGTTCGGAGTGGACTTCCTCACTGGAAAAAAATCATGTCACAGATGTTTCTCAGTAGCTTTACTTGCAGCTAAGGTTTAACTGGTGTGATAAGCATTAGTAGATGAAGATTTGACTTTTTTTCTTTTACACAATATTGAGTTCATCTGCACCTTAAACTACCATCACCTCCTCCTCCTCAACACAACAACCTTAGTATTTACTTGCTATGCTTCAGATGGCAGAAGAAAGGTAGAAGAAGCTCAAGGAGAATCAATATTCCTCCTCCCTGATCTGTCTCTCAATATTTCTATGATCTTTTATATTGTCCACATAGGAGATTATTTACTTTGGCACAGCCTATCAGGGCAACAGCCAGTATATTATATTATACCATGTTTCCCCAAAAATAAGACTGGGTCTTATATTAAATTTTGCTCCAAAAGACATATTAGGGCTTATTTTCTGGTTAGGTCTTATTTGGGGGGAAATATGGTACTAAATGCACCCATCTGGTGACAATCTTAACTGGGGCTTATTTTAGGGATAGGGTATTATGAGCATCCTGAAGAATCATGCTAGGACTTATTTTCCAGGTAGGTATTATTTTCGGGGAAACAGGGTATTAAATATGAAAGCCAAACTTCTTTTTTCTCAGATTCAGAGATAGAATCTGTTTCACATATGCTATTGAAAATGTTCATTGTATATCCATTGGTAATCAGTTTAATTCTCCTAATCATTAATCATCTAATTGCTATGGTGACCAGGAGGCTGTTATCTTCTCCTGGGTGACTACTCTTTAGAAACCACTAAGAAGGTTGCAACATTTTTATCAGTAGCTATAATTGTCAGAGATTGTCAGGCTTTTCCTCAGTACAATTAACTGTTGACTGCCAAATGTTTTAGGATTTTCTTGGAATTTTTAAACTTTCCTTTTATAGATATTGAACAGTATGTTGGTCTTTTCATATGTTTGGTCTTGGACCATAAATAATTGTTTTAATTTGATGTGGTATGGTTAAGCAAATATAGAGATAGCTATTTCCCTCTCTCCAAAACATAGAAGACTTTAAATGTCAACTTGGTACAGGAGTCATTAAAAAAGGGTTAAGAATGTAGGAGTTATATTCTGAACAAGTGACATCTGTTTTTCAAAGGCAATGCGACATATGACACATTATAATCCCCTTTATGGACACTGTCAGTTGAGATAGTTGTACCTATCTCAAATTGGCTATGCATTTATGATATCTTATGCTATCGTTTCTTTTTATCAGCAGAAGTTATTCGGCTTAGCTGCAATGCAGAAAGAACTGCTTTGAAGTAATTTCTCAGCTGGACTTCTGTGGAGCTTGGAATAAGCCATTTCCCTTTGGAAAGAATTATTGTTAAGGCTCTCCTACCAGCACATGAATTTCAGCTGCCCAGCAGGTTCTGTAAAAGGGAAGAAAAAAAGGCCTGACACTTTCACTTTGATGAACATTCATCAAAAACCTTCATATGATCTTAGTCAAATACATGGCATCAACCAAATCAAAAAAGGCCAATTTAAAATAGCATTTCAGACAATGATATTAATTAAAAATTAAAGGTAGTAGTAGGTTTAAACAAAGAAATATCTGTGTGATTAGAAATTGTGTGCTTTTTCCTGATGTATGGACCTAGGCATTCTAATGCCCATGGGCTATATCTGATCCTTTGGCTATATCTGTCCAGCCTGCAGCAATCGTGGCAGTGGTGGCAGTGGCCACAGTGATGACTGCGGTGGTGGCTGTGGCAGAGACCATGGTGGTGATTGCAGTGAACATGGCAGCTCTCTGGATTCAGGCCTCCACAACAGTCCTAGTTTTGCATGTGGCCTTTGGAAAAATTAATTTCCACTCTTGGGATAATACTTTATATAAGCATATGTATAAGACCCCCGCCGCCCCGTCCCCCCAAAGCCCAACCATATCTCATGTAGTAATGGTGAAGAACAGTATAAGCCTATTATATGGATCAACACAGCTCTGACCTAATGAAAGACCTGGCAACCTGATCATTTCCCACACAATTTGGATTGACTCAAAGATGTGGAAGATATGGTACCAAGCAGTGAGTCCACGCCTGGCTGGGAGGTACCAATAAAGCTACAGGGGAAGAGAAAAGAGACTATCATAGTAGCAGGAGCATCTACCATGAGGATGGGATAAATCCTAATGGCCCCCCAACTGTTGACACAGCTCCTAATGAAAAGTTCCCTCCACTGTTCAAAGATTTTTAAATTAGGAATATGGAATGTCAGTGACTTAAAGTTAGGAAAGCTGAACATTGTTAAGAAGGAAATTAATAGGCTCAGCATTGATATACTAGGCATCAAGAGGAAAATCCAGCAGGTTCTGACAGGTTCTGGAGAACCGGTAGCAGAAATTTTGAGTAGTTCAGAAAACCGGCAAATACCACCTCTGGATGGTCCCAGAGTGGGGTGGGAATGGAGATTTTGTAGTATCCTTCCCCTGCCATACCCACCAAGCCACGCCCACCAAGCCACATCACATCACACCCACCAAGCCACACCCACAGAACCAATAGTAAAAAAAATTGAATTTCACCACTGCTAGGCATCAGCCAAGTTCATTGGAGTGGCTGTGGCTTCTTCAACTCTGATGGGCATATTGAACAGTAATCTGGCAATGATACCATTGAAAGAAGAGAAGGGGTTTTTTATACGGCATAAAAAGCAGAACCATAGAAAGTTTTCGAACAATCAGTGATAAGATAATGGTACTACATATCAACTGAAACCTCTCAACATGATAATTCTGCAAATCTATGCTCCCATTCTATGCTGAAATTCAGGAACCTCTGAACCAAACACCAAATAAAGACTGTATGTATGTATGTATGTATGTATGTATAGATGGATGGATGGATGGATGGATGTATTTATTTATTTTGTCAAGCATGTATTGGAAAACAAGTATAAGTAAGAACATAATATATAAACATATGTATATATAAACAGGTATAAGGTCTTTGGTTATTCGGGTTTTCTCCCGCGTAAAATTGGAAGTGTCTTGGCGATGTTTCGACGAAGTCTCATTCGTCATCTTCAGGCTGGTGTTTTCGGCTTCGTGCTTCTAAGAGCAACATACAAACACCTGCGAAAACCTCAGAAAACAAACAGGTATAAGTATATACATAATAAACAAGTAAGAATAAATAGGGACAGTAGGACAGGGATGGTAGGCACGCTGGTGCACTTATGCACGCCCCCTACAGACCTCTTAGGAATGGGGTGAGGTCCATGGTAGACAGCTTTAGGTTGAAGCTGTGGGGGTTTGAGGATGTAACAACAGAGTCAGGTAATGAGTTCCAAGATTGATCACTCTGTTGCTGAAGTTGTATTTTCTGCAATCGAGTTTGGAGCAGTTTACTTTGAGTTTGTATCTATTGTTTCCCATGTATTATTGCGGTTGAAGCTGAAGCAGTCATTGACAGGTAGGATATTGTAGCAGACAATTTTGTGTACTAAGCTTAGGTCAGACCGTAGGCGGCATAGTTCTAGGTTGTCCAGGTCCAAAATTTCAAGCTAATTCCAATTATTTCAAAATTTTAATTATTTCAATTATTTTTAAATAACTGAATAATAATATTTTAAAAATTTCAATTATTTCAAAAATTTCAAGATAATTCCAAAATTATCTATACTATTAGAGATTTCAATGCAAAAGTGGAAGAAATGGAAGAAACAGAGATTACAGACAAGTTTGGTCTTGGTGAACAAAATGAGGCAGGAAAAACAACAGATTCATAAATAACAGCTAAGTCTAATGAAAACATGATTTGAACAAGCCAAATGGCAACTATACTCTTGGACTTCATCAAATGGAGAACATTGAAACCAAATTGACTACATATTATGCCAAAAGAAATGGAAAAGTTCCAACCAAGTGGAAAACATTCCCTGGTTCAAAACATGGGTCAGACCCTGAACTCTTAGCTGCCAAGGTAAAATTCAGGTGCTGCAGTGTCAAATGATCACCCTTGATTCAGAAAATTGAGGCCATTGCAGTTGAAGTTAAGACCAGATTTGAACTGCTCAACCTCACAGAAATACAACCAGATATGCTATGAGAGGAAATAAAAACAACAATCACTGAAGTAGCCCAAGAGCACATTGCATACATGAAACCAATGAAATTGGCCAGATAGATATCAGAAGCTACAATAGGGACTGCAGAATAGATAAAGGAAAGCAAAAGCCATTGGTGATAGGGTAGAAATGTGAAGATTAAATGCAAAGTTCCAGAAAGATGAAAGGAAAGATAAAGAGAAATACTGGGCTGAGCAATGTACGAAACAGGAGGAAGAAGCCACAAGAGAGTGTTTCACTTATGTGAAGAAGGCCAGAAATCCCTTTATGGCAAGAAAGCAGAGGTGAAATTCGACAGGTTCTGGAGAACCCATAGCGGAAATTTTGAGCAGTTCAGAGAACCGGCAAATACCACCTTTCGCTGGCCCCAGAGTGGGGTGGGAATGGAGATTTTGCAGTATCTTTCCCCTGCCACACCCACCAAGCCACGCCCACCAAGCCACACCACGCCCACCACGCTACACCCACAGAACCGATAGTAAAAATATTTGAATTCCACCACTGCAAGAAAGGCTATGGTCAGAGAATATGATGGGCAGGAATTGCACGACCAACAAACAATCAGAGAAAGATGACAGGAATGTGAAGAACAACTACACACAAATGAAAAAAGAAGGCCAAGCCGTAAGAGGAGAAGTTGACCTACCAGAAATGAAACCATATATCTTGGAAAAGGAAGTAGTGTGGGCACTGTAATTGCTACTTATGGTTGCAAAATGTGGACTCTGAAAAAGACAGATAGAAGGATGGATGCCCTTGAACTCTGGTGCTGGAGGTGACTATTACGCAACTCAAGTCTTAAATCGAACCTCACCAAAAATATTGCTTGAAGCCAAGATCACCAAATAGAAGCTGTCATACTTTGGTCATGTCATGAGAGCTGACTTACTGGGAGTGATCAATGTAGAAAAGAGAAGGGGTCACCCTAGTACCCGCTGGCTGGATACTATAAAGTAGGAGTGGGCAACTGTGGCCCTTTAACAACCTGTGGACTTCAACTCCCAAAATTCCTGAGACAGCTGTCTCAGGAATTCTGGGAGTTGAAGTCCACAGGTTGTAAAAGGGCCACAGTTGCCCACCCCTGCTATAAAGGATGACACTGGGATGATCATGGTGGATCTGAAGGAGGCAGTGCAAGACAGAGGGCATGGAGAATGCCAATCCATAGAGGAGCCAAGTGTTGGACACATCTGAATAGTTGATAACAACTATATATCTAGTTCTGTGCCCACCACACAGTAGGCATTTTAAATTTTGCTTTAGAAAGCAAAAAAGTTAATTATATTGGCCGTAGTTATATTAATTATATTTAATTCATTGATCATGATAATTAAGTTTAAAGTTAAATATATTTAGCTCTTCTGTTTTATCAATTTTCAGAAACATTTGGTCCCCTGTTCGTATCCCATAGTAGTGCTGGATCTTGAAAAGTTTGCACATTCCTTATGTAATAAAATATTAATAAAATAATATTTTAATAATTAATAAAAATATCCTCTCTACGGAGTAGAGAGTTGGTCTCTGACAGAAAACCACTTGAAGAGACTAGAAGCATTTGAAATGTGGATTTACAGACTGCTGTTATGTATAATAAGCTGGGTTGGCAAAATCCTAAATGAGGAGGTGATAAGCCACCTGGGAAAGCCAAGGGAAATCATCAAAACCATTAAAAAGCGAAAGTTAGAATATTTTGGACATGTGATGTGACACCCAGAAAAATACAGCATCCTTCACTTAATCTTCCAGGGAAAGATTGAAGGCAAATGAGGTCCAGGCAGAAAAAAAACATCATGGCTTCAAAACATAAGGGACTGGTTTGGACAAAACTCAGCAGCACTTTTTCATATGGCTGTTGACAAAAATAGGATCGCCAACATAATTGCCAACATCCGATAATAGATATGGCACAAGAAGAAGAAGAAGAATCCTTCCTTCAGAAATCTATTTTTTTTTCCTATTTCTCTCTCTATTTCTCTCTATTTCTGTCTCTTTCTATTTCTCTCTATTTCTCTCTCTCTCTCTTCCCAACTCTAGGGGGCAGTGCTCATCTCCATTTCAAAGCCAAAGAGCCAGCACTGTTCGAAGACGTCTCCATGGTCGTGTGGCCGGCATAACTAAACACCAAAGGCACACGGTACGCTGTTACCTTCCCACCAAAGGTGGTCCCTATTTTTTTACTTGCATTTTTTACATGCTTTCAAACTGCTAGGTTGGCAGAAGCTGGGACAAGTAATGAGATCTCACCCCGTTATGCAGCACTAGGGATTCGAACCACTGAACTGCCGACCTTTCGATCGACAAGCTCAGCGTCTTAGCCACTGAGCCACTGAGCCTTACACACACACACACACACACACACACACACACACACACACACACACACACACACACTTACTTTAGTATTGCAGGTTGATTTCAATCAGTGTGCTTTATAAATGACCCCTCAATTTGTTGAGCTTATTATTGATTTCCAGTTCCATTTATTTTCGGTTGAGCTACCTATTAGAGATGAAGTAATTTTTCAGCTGTCTTGCAGTGTTGCTTCTGAGTTAGCCCCAATCAAAGAGAGAAGTGCCAATTTATCATGGATGCATCATTTTCTAGTTGGTTTGCATAATTTCTGAACTGTAGCATCAACTGTATGTTGGCAATGCAAAAGAATAAAAGATTCTTGGTTAATTGCCTGAACTTTTTTTATTTTTTGAATGGATGAAATGTGGCAAGCTGAATAGGAAGCAATGGGCAAAGTCAGCGTGTAATCATGATAGCTTGGTAAAAGATAAGTGAAATTGGTTTCTTCAATTAAAGTACACTTTATCGCCAAGCTCTAAAGAATTGCTACAGTGAATAGGTATCCAATCCCACCAATGGAAACCTCTAATAATCTCTTCAATTTTGTATCCCAAACTCCTTTTATTCTGCGTAAAGATTATTTTTAGAGCTAAATCTGCAAGTGAAGTAGACATTCCAGTATTGCAGGATGGAAATAATTGTTTCTCTTCAGTATTTATAGTTTACCATTGAAACAAGCTGAAATTATCCCTTTGAATTATATAACAAACAGCATTGCATTTGAATTTCCTTTATACATTTTGGATAGAAAGATATAAAGCTAAATGAAATACAGAATTCATTAAGTATTTTTTTAAAAAAAAAATTGGTAAAAATTGCTGCCCGGAACAACGTAGTGGCTTAGGGAACCCCAGGATTTGGCTAACTTTTAATTAATTGTTAGATGAAATATTGTGCAGCCTTTAAGTGTAGTTAACTTATATGTTTTCATGTGAAGTGGCTTCATTTAATTAAATATGTTATACTGCTTATTAAAATATAAATTCAACTTTAATGAATTAGACTGTTGATGGAAATGCTACCTATGTAAAATTTCTATAAGAAGTATATGCAAGTTAGATAATGTTAATTATAATATATGTCTGAATTAAGGAAAGCTACTGAAATCAGAAAGGGACGCGGTGGCTCAGTGGCTAAGACACTAAGCTTGTTGATCAGAAGGTCGGCAGTTCAGCAGTTCGAATCACTAGGGCTGCGTAATGGAGTGAGGTCCTGTTATTTGTCCCAGCTTCTGCCAATCTAGCAGTTCGAAAGCATTTTAAAAAGGCAAGTAGAAAAATAGGGACCACCTTTGGTGGGAAGGTAACAGTGTTCCGTGCGCCTTTGGCATTTAGTCATGCTGGCCACATGACCATGGAGACATCTTCGGACAGTCCTGGCTCTTCGGCTTAGAGACAGAGATGAGCTCCACCTCTAGAGCTGGAAATGACTAGCACTCATCTGCGGGGGAACCTTTACTTTACTTTACTCAATTTAGAGTTCCATCCTCTGTACAACTTTAGCAGCTAGCTCTTTTTATAAAGCTATGGTCCTATTTCTACACAATGCTGTACGTGAACTGGGATTTGAGCTGAGGTTTCCCAACTCATTTTATGACACTGATTTTGGGGCCTTTCCAGAACTTAATTGAAGATGCTGTTTCTTTTAGCTTATAAAGCTGTACAAGATACGAACCCAAGGTTTTTGTGACATTGCCTTCTCTAATGGATTCTTTGTTCATTCAACTTGCAAGAGGATTTTCTGGGTACTCCAACCTCAAGAGGTAAACAAATGGGAGTCCAAAAGGATTGGTTTTTCGATGGCTGCCTAAACCCACTGAAACATGATCTCATGAAGATATGTTTGGCCCCTATTTTAGTCAACTTTCAGAAAGCTTTCAAAACATGGCTGTTTTGATAAGCCTTTGGAAATGAATATACTTTGCTGGCCATCTGTTTGGCAATGTGCTGTTTTAATTTTGCACTGCTTTCTAGTAAGTGTTATGAAGAATGATGGTCTTATACAAAGAATGAATGAGTAAACAAACTCCATGAAGCATAGAGCTGATTAAAATGTTTGATCAAGGATGGAGAAAATGTCCACAGTCACATCTTTTCTGTCTTAATTTACCGGTACTTATTATATGTGGTTTAGGGAGTCTAAGCATTCTTTGGAAAAAAGGAAAGAGAAAGGTTTGGCAGGAAGCAGAGAAAAGAAATTTAAGTTGTTTACATTTGAAATCCCAACACAAGCAAAATCAATGGAATTGTACATCACTATTACATAAGCAACAGAATAAAGCTGCTGATATTTACTTCCCAGGGTTCAATCTTTACAAACCAGAAGATTAGCTCAAACCAATTGAATGACCTGATTGACCTCAGGACTGTAATTGCCTTCCCCCTTTATACTTCCACTCCTATATTATAATAAAGGTCAAATGGTTCCAATCAGACTCTGTTGTGTTTGAGAGAAATGACACTACTGCTTTTTTCAACATTTCATTAAGTCCCCATCTAAAAGAACTAGATTTCCTTTTATAAACCAAATTCACAGGATTATAATCCAAAAAAGTAGTATCTCTATTTTAGAAACTTCTTTTGGCCAAAGTATTTGAAATCCAAATTGTATTATTCTTGAAAACGATCTACCGTGTTTTCCCGAAAATAAGACCCTGTCATATTTTTTTTGAACCCCAAAATAAGCGCTTGGCCTTATTTTCAGGGAGGTCTTATTATTTTGGGGCACGTGGAGTAAGACAGGGATCTACTTGCCATCTTACCTGATTTCCAGATCTGTCTCCCTAACCCTAACCAGAGGAAATGGTGGCCACGCATGCATTTAAATATTTTCGGGGAGGGCTTATTTTGGGGATGGTTTATTTTCAGGGAAGGGCTTATTATCCGGTTTATTATAAAACACGGTATGTCTTTTAGAAAAATATACTACTATTTGAATTGCCATTTTTTTCTGTCCTTCCAAAGCCATGCTGGTGAACCTATGGCACGCATGACATGCTGGCACGCAGAGCCCTCTCTGTGGGCATGCGTGCCATTGCCAGCTGCTCTTCTGGTTTCCGGCGTGCAGCTCATCTTCGTTTGTGCCGGAGCCCCGGAAACCCAAGATTAGCTGGACGGTGTGCATGTATGTGCCAGCCACCTGGTCTTTGGGTTTTTGGGGCTCCAGCACACGCGAAGATCAGCTGGTTGGCGCGCATGCGTGTGCCGGGAACCCAAAGACCAGGTGGCCGACGTATGTGTACACCAGGTGGTCTTCAAGTTTCCGGGGCTGTGGCAGGGGCTCCGGTCTGGGCACTCTGTGCCAAAAAGGTTCGCCATCACTGCTCTAAAGCAACCCAACATAAATTGTTCATCAATTTTTTTTAAAAAAAAAAGCGTTTGGCAATTTGCATTGAGTAATTTTAATATTTTTCGCTCCATTCCAATTCTCCATCAAACACCAATTTTCATTAGAGAAACCTATTAGTCCTTTATAGAACAGTATTTTATCCTCAATTGTTGACATAAATACACAATATCAAACTCTTAGTCTCATGCAAATTTATTTCCACCCCAAGAAATCTACAATGTTTATCAGTCAATACAAGTTCTAGATGGAGTTTAATGTACAAAATAAATCTATTCCTTTTTTCAGATCCTGGTGAAATAAATTCTTTATTAAAATTTTTATCAATCAAATATTTTATATTCATTTTCCTCGGCAAATTATATTTTTTAAAAGAATAATTATTTTTTCTTTTAAGCAGCATGTGCTCCATTTATAGTCTACATTAAGCATTTGTAATCCATAATCAAGCCAAACATTTAGAAAAATTGTTACTTGCTACACCTAATTCAGTATCATCCCTTTCATTTCCCTGTTGAAATTTTGTGCAGTCTCATCTGATGCTTCCATTTGATCCAGCAATCTCTCTTTATTTTTTTCTAGACATTCCCTTACCCTTGAACAGAATTCAATCAAAACATCTGTTGTTTAAAAATAAAAATCATGTCTTCCAATATGTCCCATCAAAATGGAATCTTAATTTTTATTTTCTGTCTTCATCTCTTAGTCAATAATAATACTTTTTCTTACACAATTCTTTAATGATAGTCTTGACAAAGTGCAATGAAATATCCCTCGGAACATTTTAATCCTAACAAGTTTTGTATTTATCCTATATACTTTCTCAGTTTTTTCCTAACATATTCTCCTCATCCCAACCCAAAATATTTGCTAAATAATTTTTTTTCTGATACCTTCCCCAGAATCCTTTGGGACTGCTATAAATCTCAAAACAAAAGTCCTTCTTTCTCAATTTAAATATAGCTCAATGATCTACTTATCCTTCCAACTCTCTATTATAACTTCTACTTACTCTCCAGAATTTCCATTTTGCCATTAATTTGTTTCAGATTTACAGACACTTGTTTTATAGAGCTATCCATCTCCTTAAGTTTTTCTTCCATCAACCCTTTCATATTTACTGTACAAGTCTTATATTCATTCTTTTTTCCCCATTTTTTTCCAGTTTTTTAATTTAGAATCAAGTGATTCAATATTGAGGAATTAGATATTGTTTAATTCCTCAAAATTGTTTGAAGCAAGTATGGTATAATTTCTTTCTGTAGGCTACTCAAGTGTTCCTCTTTTCTTTTCTGCTATTTTTGTCACTTTTCTGGTTGTTGCCATTATGATATTATAATCCAAGAGTAAATAAAAATGTTTCAAGCATTGGAAAGAAAAAAAATGGCAAGTTGCCTTGAGACAAACTAAATATCCCTGAGGCAGAAGGAATGGCATGGTAGTGGAGGTTGATGGCCAACCAATGAAATCTGGGTGGTACAATCTTTTTGGATAAAGAGAAAGTCATGAAATGCACTCAGGACAGTTGCTCCTCTTGAGTAGACTGCAGGAATTGAGGGCTTTACTGTCATCTTGTGAATTGAGTGGCTGGGAGTTCAAGAATTTCAATCAAATTTACAGCCATAATGCAGTCTATATGGAGACAAAGTTTGCATTGGGGCCAAGATCCTCATTTAAAAAAACAAAAACTTTTGAATGGAACTAATTTACAGTTAAAGAGAGATTTTTCTGAATGGTAGAATAAGAAACTTTCACTTGGTGAGTAAACATTGTTTCTGGAATTACAAAGGAAAAAAGTTTCAAAGATTTAAAAACTTTTGGCAAAAAGAATGTATGTAAGAAAGTTTACAATGGATGTGAGTGGGTGATGGCTTAGTAATTAAAGACACTGCGCTTGTCAGCTAGAAAGACTTGAGCACCGCAAAACTGGATGACGTCCAGTTTCCTCCAGCTCCTGCCAACCAAGCAGTTTGAAAGCATGCAAATGCGAGTAGATAAATAGGTACCACTTTGGTAGGAAGGCAACAGCTTTCTTTTGCTCCTTGGCTGACCACATGGCCAGGGAAGACTCCGCTTAGAAATGGAGATGAACACTGCCCCCTAGAATCCGAAATGACTGGACATGGAAAAACTTTATCATTACCTTTCTAAAATAGATAAAGGGGACAATTATTTTAAAAGATTTTGGGCAGCGAAAGTGTTTTTGAACAAATTAGTGTGCTAGACTGATAAAGACTGAGCCAAGGTCACACATTTTTCAATCTTGATGCTTTTCTGATGCGTAGGTTTTAATTTTCAGGACTTCTTAACAATTTTCATGCTGCCTGGAAATTTGGAGACTTGAAATCCACACATGCTGATTGGAAAAGGCTATACTAGACTATGCTAGCTATAACTTCAATACAGAATACCACCTTCAAAATCATTGCCTTCTTAGTGCCGTGTGTGTGTGTGTGTGTGTGTGTGTGCGCGCACATGTGCACGTGTGTGTGCATGCAATCACCATAATTTTGCCCTCCAAGCTCTGATTATTCCTTATCCTTTTGGAAAGTCTGATCAGCATAAAGACTGAAATAATCAGCAACTTTTGGGAAAGAAAGGGCAAATAACACTTTTTAAAAAACTTTATTATAGGTAATTTTCCATCTCTTCTATTGCAATCACATACCAAAAAAAAAACAAAAAAAAAACCCCCAAACCCCAAGAAAGTAGAAAAGAAGAGTAAAGACTGTGCAAAAACCAAGCCAGTGCAGAATCCTTGGTTCCTTTCTTGTCTCACCCCTTGACAGAATTGTAAAACCTCACATTCATTCAGTGATATAAATTTGGTCCCATCTTTCCAGCTGCTGGTCAGGATTTGAACTGGTAGCAGTGACAATGGCACAGGGGTGAAATCTAAAATTTGTTACTATCGGTTCTGTGGGCGTGGCTTGGTGATGGGGGTAATGTGACTGGGTGGGCGTGGCCAATTTTTTTTTTTTACTTTTAAAACCATTTTTTCTACAACCTCTTCAGCTAAGAGGTTGTAAAAAAATGTTTTCAAAAGCCTCTGACAATCACGGAACTCAGCTTGGATGGTCAGAACATTTAAAAGAAAAAAAGGGTTTTTTTCTTTTAAATGCCTTTGACGAGCCGCGCGATCATCAGAGGCTTTTTTTTTACTTTTAAAAGCATTTTTTTTGGCCATAGTTGTAGAAAAAATGCTTTTAAAAGTAAAAAAAAAAAAGCCTCTGATGATTGTGCGACTCAGCTGGGCATGGGGGTGGGGGTGGGGATTTTTGCTACCGGTTCTCCGAACCACCTGCCTCCATCGCTACCGGATCGGGTGATCCGGTCCGAACCGGGAGAATTTCACCCCTGCAATGGCATTTTTGTTTACACACAGAAAGAGGTATGCTTATTAAAAAGTGATTTGAGAATAAATAATCATGAATTCATCATCAGTGATTAGTTAACAAAAACCTAATCTTCTACTCCAGCAAAATTAGGAATGTCTGTTGCTGACTATGCCTTACGCCTTAAGCATAATGAAGGAGCTGCTCCAGAAAGTGAGTTGGAAGGAGAAATAAGGCCACATTTCTACATTACTCTCATCCAGTTCCACCCCATGAAGAGCCTCTTTCATTCTGCTCAACAATTGGGATGACTCTGACTAAATTGAAGAAATGGTAAGTGCTTTATGTAACCTATTACGTTAATATTTTGTTTATAAAGGTAAAGGTTCCCCTCACACATATGTGCTAGTTTTTCCCAACTCTAGGGGGCGGTGCTCATCTCCATTTCAAAACCGAAGAGCCAGCGCTGTCCGAAGACGTCTCCGTGGTCATGTGGCCAACATGACTAAACATCAAAGGTGCATGGAATGCTGTTATCTTCCCACCAAAGGTGGTCCCTATTTTTCTACTTGCATTTTTTACATGTTTTCGAACTGCTAGGCTGGCAGAAGCTGGGACAAGTGACGGGAGCTCACCATGTTACGCGGCACTAGGGATTTGAATTGCTGAACTGCCGAACTTTCGATCGACAAGCTCAGTGTCTTAGCCACTGAGCCACCACATCCCTTTCATTTTGTTTTCAAATTTGTCAGCATATTTTCACTGGACCAAATCTTGTTTTGTTTGGGAAATTGGATCTTTGGAGGATTTAAAAAAGTTTGTCAATGTAGTTATTCTTTTTGTTTGTTTGTTTAGTCAATTTATGAGTGATGCTTAACGAACTTGAGGCATTTGAATCGAACTGTTCTCTACTTGATATGCAATAGTATTATACAACTGTGCCCAAACTACTCAGCAGGGAGCACTCACGTGTAAAATCATGAATAATTGTCCACATTCAATCATGCAAGGTTGAGTGTTTATTAAGAGGTAGTAGCTTCTGCATATTACACAAAATCTCCACTGTAAGGTCAATTTTATGTTGTATGGAAATAATTGTTTAAAAAAGAAGTATGACTCATCCAATCACCATTGTCTGTCAAATCTAATTATCTTGTAGATTTTTAAAATTGGGGTTAGCCTTTTCTAAACCTTCAGTGTTATGCAATATCTAATGAGATTGTTATCAGCTCAGTCACACTTAAGAGTTTCCTCTGCTGTATTCTCCAAGCTTTTAAAATTCATACCTACCTAACATTGATATCAGTGATTTATAGTTCATTTATACAGTAAAGATCTAAAGTTAGGGGAAAGTGCAGCGAGGATTTTATTAATTGACACAGTGATTGATTGATTGATTGATTGATTGATTGATTGATTTACTCTGTGGTGATCATCAAGCCAATAAAGACTCAAGACCGTTTATAGAAAACCATTAAAAACATAAGCAATTAAATTGTTCGTGGTAAGTTGACGCTGCCATTACTAATATTGTATGGTTGGAGGGTTGAGTTTCTTTGCGTCATCACTTTTATTACTAATTATGTTTAATTCCCTACATTCTATTATTTATACTTTACATTTTATACCAACTTTCAAAACAAGCTTATTTCTCTGAAGATAATTTTTATTTTCTGTGCTTCTTTTGAGCTTAACTTCCTTGCTCTATTGACTACTGTGCATTCATTTGACATATATTTTATATATACATATATTATAGGATATATTTCTCTCACCATCATATTTCAGCAGTGATTCTCACATATGAACTTCTTTCCTCATCCATGGCCTCCTTCACTTCACCATTACACCCAGCATTTATTATACTTCTTTTAGTATAACTTTACTTATGCTGCCTTTTGCACTTTTCATGTTAATTCAAACAACTTCCACATCATCTTTCCTTATGTCTACTTGTTATTAATTCAGTTTGTATACTTACAAGTTTTCTAATAATTTTGCTTACATTCATCCTGCAGTTGCTTACACTATCAATTCTTAATTGAAAAGAATAAAAGGGAGTAGCCAAAATGATTTTGCAGCTCGCCTACAAGAAGAAATGCCAGTACTAGCAGAGAAAATGTTAGCTTGTGGCGAGTATCTAAGAAGACCAATGAAAAATGTATATAACAACATTATTTAATATGTTGGTAAATAGCTTTTCTTTCTCACAATGTAAAAAATTATTTAAATTAAATGCAGGAAGATTAACGATCAATATAATAACTATTCCTTTTCACATAGTTAAATTGGGAAATTGACTGAAGCTAGATTTGGTGATGGCTAATCATTTTAGATGCTTTTGAAAGGAATCTCGACACATTTATGCAAGATTGAGTTATCAATGGCAATTAGGTTGATGGTTGTAATGGGAGGCATGCCTAGGACAAACAAGAACAGCATTATGTTTCTCTCCATATTTATGAGTTTTCCTAAATGCATCATGCTGTCATTGTGAAGAGAATTTTTTTCCTTACATTATTATGCCTTCTCATGAAACAAAATCAACTGTATTCTCAGTTAAATCTTAGTTCATCTTAGAAATAAGACTTGATTCTAAAATCAAGAGCCTATCTGAAGAAAGGCACATAATGTTCCAGTTCTGTTTTCCAAATCTCTCTGGATTCTCAATAATCAACACTTACTGCCTAAAGTGGCCATCACATTTAAGCTAATGATTGAACTAACATTATGGTCTTTGAAAACCTCTGTGATGCTATTATGTCTTGTAAATAGTCAGTCAGGCTGCTGACTGTCTAATTAGCAAGCTTTCTTTCTGCTGATATCAAATAGACCTCAATGGGCTAGCAGTTATTAAGGTCACTGTTTTGCAAACACTCTGACTCAAATTATTGTTATGTCAGGGTATATGCCACAATTATTAGCTCTTTTTATTATAACTATATCAGGTGTATTTAGGGGAAAAACTTTATTCCACCTAGAAATCTCTCCTTTTATTGTTCTCCTTTGTTACCTTGTTTTTGTTGCAAGACGTATCAAATTATTCTTGATATAAATTGTACTTCTGTTTTTGTATGACATACTGAATTTCCTCAGGTTCTATTTTGCCATTTCAGTTTCATGAAAATGTCTGAAAAATGAAGTTTGAAAAATTCTCATAAAGGAATAAGGTAGTTTACAGAATAAAAGGTAAACCAGAATATAAGTAACCACCAGATTTTGCACTCTTCCAAATGTTGCAGTACAGTACATAATTGTTTAAAGGATATATTAAAGTATTCCTTAAAATATTTTTCAATATTTTGACAAAATTAGAAAATATTATTTATCTACATTAAATTATCTCTTCCAATGACTTTTTGCATTTTTAAATAATCACAGATTATTGCAGTATATAACAGGTTTGTCCTTAAAACTTGAAAAGTAGCACAAAATAGAATCAGATAGATTCTAATTGATCTGTTCTATATTTCTCTATAATATCTCCTATGCTATCTTGATTTTTAAAAATGTCAGTTTCACATTTCAAAGAGCTGTGAGACTATGACCATATGAGTAAACATGGTCAATGTTATAGCTAATGTTGAAAGCATTTTTCTGCTCCTAGGTTCAAAGCTTTCAACATTACATCATATTTTACATTTGAATGTGTAATAGTATTGCCTTATTACTATTATATGACCAATACAGAATTCTGCTTGGTCTTCTACAGAGAACATTGTTCTCTGTGGTGCCAGTCAAATTAAAAAATATGGTTTTATAGGTTCTCAAGGTTGGATCCAGACCTTAATCCAGTGGTGGGTTCCTCCCGGTTTGGTCCAGTTCGGCCGAGCCGGTAGCGGTGACGATATGACATCACCAAACCGGTTCTCCCCCCCTCCCACCCCCCACGTTATTCTTACCTTTTATTTGGTCCCACCCCCAATCTATTGCTGCCTCCTGAGTCCCAGCTGATGACTAGAGGGAAAAAAACTGTTTAAACTCTTGCCGCGGGGCTTCAAAGGGCCGTCCTACAGCTGATCAGTGTTAAAAGCAAACAAATGAGTTGGGTCATAAGTGCGAGGACTGGTCGTAAGTGCGAGGACCTTCCAGAAATGACTCTGACCAGCTAGCCACGCCTACCTAGTCACATGACCTCCAAGCCACACCCACAAAATAAGCCATGCCCACAGAACCGGTAGTAAAAAAATTTAGAACCCACCCCTGCCTTAATCTATCTAAACTAATCGTACTGAAATCCCTTGGAAAAAAATGATGATGAGTTACTTATCAAACTAAATAAAATACACAAACCTCAACACAGAAAAATGTTTATTTATTAAGCAAGTTATTTTATCAATTATTGCTATGTTAAATTTAGTAGGAGCAACCTACTAAATAGGTTGCTCCTACTAAATAGTTTTTTTTTTAATGATAAAGAGAAAGTTCACAATTACATGACAGTATACATTCCATCTCATGCCAAAATTTTTGAAGAAAAAGAAATTTCACAAATCCATTGTGTATTATGATTGTACTGAGATACAGGCCCCAAGAACAAAGTTTAATGTGGAAACTCTGAAACTTGTGAGAGGTGCTTTTCTTAGAATTGCCCTACAATAAGCTGGCAAAACTTGTCACTGCTGGGCATGCTGGGCTTTCTTTTAGGAAACCAATAGAGCAAAAGCAGAGCAGCCAGGGCTGAGATTTGCCCTACTACCACCAACGTTATAGTTACTTCTTGCTATGATTTTGGGATAAGAGGCACAGTTCTGAATCTAGGTGAGGTAAGGCAGCTGAACTCCTAGCCCCATGATGGCGAACCTATGGCACGCATGCCACTGATGGCACACGGAGCCACATCAGTGGGCACCTGACCATTGCCCTAGCTCAGCTCCAGCGTGCGCATCTGATTTTCAGGCCTTCTGGGCTCACCGGAAGTCGGCAAACAAGCCATTTCCAGCCTCCGGAGGGCCTCTGGGGGGGGGGGAAGGCCCATTTTTGCCCTCCCCAGGCTCCAAGAAAGCCTCTGGAGCCTGGGGACGACGAAAAATGGGCCAACAGGGCCCACCGTGCCATTGCGTGCCAAAAGTGGGGGAGTGCGGAGGGGGGGTCACGTGCGCAGGCGCACAGGGGTGGGGCGCATTGAATTATGGGTATGGGCATATGCACACATGACCCCCCCTGCTCCCCCCACTTTTGCCACGCAACGGCAAAAAGGTTAGCCATCACTGTCCTAGCCCCTCATAAAACAGTAACATAACTAAATGACAAAAATAAAGATCACAATAAGCAAATTAAATTACATGCAGTAATCTTAGAAGCCTTATTCCAAAATTGGGAAGCTCAGGGACTGCATATGCCCCATGCAGATCCCATTTTGGGGAGCTGGCAATGCTGAAATTCAGTCGCAGAATTTCTGATTGTATTGAGAGTTTTTTTCTGCTTTTAATCAAAATGGATATCTCCCTTGTGATGTTATCAGATCTTGTGATATTATTAGAGCAAATCTTGTCAGATTAGAATTAGGATTGCATCTGTTCCTCTGTAAAATGGACATCCAACTTCCTGAGGACTTTGCTTAAAGAGTTATTCAGAGGAGGAAAGGAATAACAAGCCCTGGTTGTGATGGCACGGGCCACACAAAATGAGTTGGAGACACAAATACTCGGGCCACAAATCTGAGACTCCTAATATATTGTATATTGCATTATAACCTTGGTTAATTCTTTCACAAGAATTATTTTTCACATACTTTCAGTGTCTAAAGGTCCATTTTATTCTTTGGTTTAGTCAAGGTTTAGAAGTAGATGAGAGGCCATGATTCAAAATAAATAAGGCTTAGTGTTGTATAAATCATTTGCACACAAGAATGGGAAAAGTTTTGATCTTATCTCTTGAAAACAAAACCCGAAATTATTTCCAGAACAGAGGTTTCTACTGTAGATGAAACAACTTGTTTTACATTTGACCTTAGAATATTCCCTTTCTCGTGTCACAATGTGGGGCTACTTTACTTCTATTGCTTTTCCTCAAATGCGATCAAAGCAATGATGGACTTGTGAGTTTTCCAAAAGCAGAATTTGAGATGATTATTAAAAATACAAAAGGAAATTAAATCCCTAATTATAATATTGGTTCCTGACCCAGCAATGGAAGAGAGACAAGTAGGTATGTCACTGATCATGGCTTTGATTATAAGATGTAATTCTTCATTTCTGAGCATTATAAAGAGAAATTTGCTTCCTCGATTGTAAGAAGGAATACTTTGATTATACCTTTTTGAAAAATCTGATTCCCCATGCAGAGGCAGTAAATTACTTCTTATTTATATAGGTCTGCAACAGCAAAGAAGACAATTTATGAAATTATGATGCCTTTGTATCTGCCAGAAAGTTCACAAAAAGTCTAGTTATGCCTTCTATTCAGTCTGCTATTCTTGGGCATAACAAAGAGACAGCAAAAATAGTTTAATTGAACATCCAGCTCATACATATTCTTCTTGATTTGCTCATTTAATACAGAATTGTCAAAAAGTAAAATGCATTTCTGAGTAAAAGAGTTTCCTTTTGGCTGTTAAGGTTTTTTTTTAAAAAAAACTAAAAAACCAGCATGCCTATTTTTTCTCCCTTCACTGTTTTGTAGATGGATATCTTAAGGCAGGTCTGAAATATCTATGCCAGTTTTTTCTTTTCTTTTCTGAATCATTTATAGAGAAATCTGCAAGGAAACATTATCCATTCAGTGCCTACTGTTCCTTTTATTGAAACTACGCAACTCTGGTAATTTTAATAAGATGGATGAATCAAAGGCCTGTGTTTATGGAGATGTAAATCATATGTAAAAAGTATTTACATTTTATGCCAAAAGTTAATGTAAGAAGTTAACAAAGTCAACATTCATTATTTCTTTCTTCAGTATGCAAAATTTATAAACGTTAACTTCGAGCTGAATGATGCATATAGGGAATTTTGATATGAGTTAGTGAACTCTTCTGTTTTGTTTTCTCCTATATTTTCAGCAAAAAAATATTAATGCTCTGGAGACATCTGCCCTCCCTTGAGTATACTGGAATAAAACAGCATTTCAAGCAGAGGTGGGTTTCAGCAGGTTCTGACCAGTTCTGGAGAACTGGTAGCGGAAATTTTGAGTAGTGCGGAGAACCAGTAAATACCACCTCTGATTGGCCCTGCCCCCAACTATTCTCTGCCTCCCGAGTCCCAGTTGTTCTGGAGGAAATGGGGATTTTGCAGTAACCTTCCCCTGGAGTGGGGTGGGAATGGAGATTTTACAGTATCCTTCCCCTGCCATGCCCACCAAGTCATGCCACGCCCACCAAGCCACACCCACAGAACCGTAGTAAAAAAATTTGAAACCCACCACTGATTTCAAGCATTAGGAAATCTAAGAAATGTAACTTTCCACTCTACTGAAAATATTCGTAATAGCCTTTAGAGGCACATAGACTATTGAGGAACTTATGTAAGGAACTTGGAAATAATTTCCCAGGCCTTCATACTGAGATAATCTGTTGTGGCAACTAGATGAAGGAGGAGAAAATTATCTTCCTGCTGATACTGTTGGACATAAGAATTCAGGCTTTCATCGGATGTTATTCAGAATACGATGTCCAGACTGGCCTTTGAATTATTCAGGCATTACACAGTATTTGTCACAGAACAGAAAGATTACATCCCACAATGTTATCATACATATGCTGTTTTTACCCATCTATTATGGTTGTCTCTAATAAAGGAACTATTGTCATACAAATATATTTTTCTTTAATGTAGAGAAGAATGTGCTGTTAGAATTGTATGTATATTGCAAGTTAAACATCACTGAATTCAATGGAATATAATTATGTAACTTTATAGGCTACTACAGTCATGTCATATAAACATATTGGGCAATGTTATTATTGTTGATTTTTAATGTACATGCTCATATGTGTAAAAGGGAGATTTTTACTGTCAGATTGGGTCCTTTGAGTGTAAATGAAATCGCAGGATATATTCCATTTATAACAAGGTGAGAAGGCTGTAATTAGAAATATCTGTATTGCAGAATTCACCACACCACTGAACTGCGCTACTATGATGGTGTAAGGATAGTATGTTGTATACCTCTTGGTTTGAATTGTAAGCAGAATTTGTTAAACAGCTGGCATTCAGTAAAATATAGTTCATGGATTGCAAGAAGTTTTGGTATTACGAAATTTGGCATAAATAAGTCATAAGAGCCTTGGTGGCGCAGTGGACTAAACTACTGCTGTTAAAGTAGTACTTAGCTGCCAGCTGCCTGCAACTACTGCGAGTTCAATTCTCACCAGGCTCAAGGTTGACTCAGCCTTCCATCCTTTCGAGGTAGATAAAATGAGGACCCGGTTTGTGGGGGCAGTAAGCTGACTTTGTATAAAATAGAACACCGCTTGTGGGGGGGGGGCAAAAAGCCCTACTAAGCAGGTATATACAAAAGTATGAAGGCTATTGCTTAATGCATTGTAAGCCGCCCTGAATCTCCGGAGAAGGGCGGCATATATAAATCGAACAAATAAATAAACAAATAAACAAATAAACAAATAAACAAATAAACAAATAAACAAATAAACAAACAAACTTTGAGCAGATGCAGCTTTTCTTTCAATTAAACCCATTAATATGAAATCAACTTTTTAGCTACTCCCTATCCAATGGTCATGAGTGGCTATCATCAAATCGTTTGTTTTATTATTTTGTCCACAATAAACTTTTACAAACTCTCTTTTTCAGCAGTTGCATATAACAACTTAATTGTTCTGTCTTTTTATATAATAAGATTCCTACTGTAAAATCTAAAAGATCTTCATGTATTCATCAGAAATAAATTTGATGGGTAAGATAAGCTCTAAATCAGGGGTCCCCAACCCCCGGGCTACGTCTCACTACCAGGCCATGGCCTATCTGCAACTGGGCCACGCGAGTCATGGGCTGGGGTGGACGCGGTGCATGCAGTACGACTTGCAGGAGCAGCGAGCCGGGACAAATGAACATGCATGTGCAGCTCAACTTGTGCAAGTTAAACTGGGCACACGCATGTGTGCACCAGTCCACCACTTGTGTGGCCCAGTTCCCCTCTTCCCCCCGCTGGGCCACCAAGCCGCAAAGATTGGGGACCGCTGCTCTAAATGATAGTAAAAAAATCTGCTACTTCTCTATATCTGACAAAGGCACTATGAAAGAAAAGGAAAGTAAATTGAAAGGTTTTTATCATGCCATTTACCAATCCATGTTCAGGCTGAGCCAGACAACTGTTCCAGCAAAATGGAAAGAAAAGACATAAACTGTAAAATATGTAGATCAAGGATAGCTTTAAAACAATCTCAATCTCATAAGTGCACATGTGCATAAGGGAATTCTAACTAGATTAAATTCAGAATTGAGTTTTACTAAGTTATATATTAGAATTGACTCCCGATGATTAAGTAGTACTTACAGCTTCTTTTTATCTCAATAACCCAATACAGTGGTTAAAGACACTCATCTTGTCAGCTGGAAAGCTGAAAGCCCAAGTTCAAGACCTGAGCACTGCACAATGGGATAAGCTCCTGTTACTTGCCCCAACTCCTGCTCCTAACAGTTTGAAAGCATGCAAATGCAAGTAGATAAATAGGTACCACTTTGGTGGGAAGGTAAGTACAGCATTCCATGTACTTCAGCATATAGTCATGCTGGCCACATGACCACAGAAATGTCTCCAGATAATGCTGGCTCCCTTGGCTAAGAAACAGAAGTGAGCCCTACCACCTTGAGTCAGATATGACTGGTCAGGGGAAATTTTTACCTTTATCTCAATAGAAGAATTAAATATAACATAACATGATGTTCAAATATTTGATAGATAGTTTGTATTGAGTGATACTATGTGATAATTTTGAAAACACCTAGATAACCTTGGCTGATAGATTAAAGCTAAACAGGGACACATATGATTAGAACTTTGATTGGGAGACTGTGAGCAAACACATTTCCATTTTATCACCACAGAAACCAGCTGACATGTTTATGAACTCATCAGGAGTCCACCTTATTTGGTTTTAAATAATTCATATTTCACTGTGTGAAACCTAATTATTAGATTAGTTGGTATGCAGTGTAGATCAGGTAGATACATCTTGTACTAGTTATTAACAGAGAAAGTTGTATTGTGTAGACCACTAGATCTACACAATTCATATAATACATATATAATATAATACAACTCTAGTAGTTCTAGAAACAGTTATATCAGTTAGAACATTATAGACTTTATGAAATATCAAAAAAAAAAAGAATTATTTGATTCTTTTTCTCATGATAAATTGATTTTATGAGGAAATCATTAAAAATTGGGAAAAACATAGTGATATGGAAAAATTGAATCAAAGCAGGTTCATTGACTTTGGACCAACTGATACTCAATTAATTTTCAACATATGCTGTGCTTAGAGACAATTATCATCTATGAGATGTTATTCAGTAATAATATTTGCAGCTACAATATTTGTTAACAACATTAGATTAGCAGCAAATTTCAGTTTCTGAGACAGCTGAGATACTAGAACAACTGGTTAAATCTTTTAAAAATAAAAAAACCCCAAACCTACTATTAGTTTTTGTAGATATTTGTAATCAATAAATCAATTCGATATGCAGAAGTTAAGCGATGAGTAAAATAAAAAATTATAAGTTCCCATATTGCCTGTTCAATGGAAAAATGTCTTCAATAGCAATGGACCTTAAACTGCAATTTATACATGAAAAAAAAAAGCTTAGAATTTATTGGACTACATTTCATCTTTATAGAAAATGGTTGTCTGGGACAGCATTTTGCTGGAGATGTTATAGGACTAATGCTTCTTTTAAAACACATGTTTTTACAATGTCTTACATTTATTAGGTTTTGGGAGAAAGTAGTGGAATATTTAAATGTGACTGTGCAACAAAAGCTAATATTGTCAGGACAAAGTTCTCTTGAATTGCATACCTATTAAATGGAATTTGATAACTGGACAACATAAATGGATTCTCTTTGTCCTTGTTACACATGAGCAGATTGCCCATATATAAGGACTTTGAATATAAGTCTTTGAATATAATGCAATATGAGATTCATTTACATAAAATATCATAACATATGGGAGGGAGCATACTGCTTCCCTTTTGCCTTTCAGCTCTAATCAGGAGTCCTCAAGCAGTTGCATTCATGACAAACCATTTTATACCAAATTTATATTTCGCTGATAAAGAAATAAAAGGAGACTAGTATAGATTTATTTCAAGCTATTTAGCTCTCATCAGCTAGCTATATCCTTACTCGGATTCAAACTTGGGCTGCCTGTATATTAGGCAGTTGTATTAACCTCTGAGCCACAAGTTCTCCTCCCTTCATCAGCTTGAGCCAGGGGATATGCTGGCAGCCCAAGTTCGAATCCGAGTAAGGGTATGGCTAGCTGATGAGAGCTAAATAGCTTGAAATAGATCTATACTAGTCTCTCTTTATTTCTTTATCAGCAAAATATAAATTATATCACACACACACACACACACACACACACACACACACACACACAGTTTTTCTATTTCATAGAATCAAAGAACTGGAAGAGAGGCTTTGGAAGGAAGGAAACTTCAGAGATCCATTTCTTCAGCAACAATCATGTTATTCTCTATTATTATTGTTGCATTAAAAACCTTTCATCTGTCTGGTACCCTCCCAAATGTTTTAGTCTCCAATAACTCATAACTTTCAGCGGGCCTGGGACTGAAACAGACATGCTTTAGATACCCTGGGAAAAACCAGTTCAGGAAAGGGTAGTATAAAACTTTATGATATATCATTATGCCCTTTGAAAAAGATCTTTAGCAACAGAATACATTTTTTAAAAAAAATTTTGAATGAACAGTAGACAGAGTTACATAAATTCTACACACTTTTGGACAATATGATATCATTTCAATCCATAAAAGACAAGTATTTATTTAAGATTGTTTTCATGATAAAAATTATGCTTGTATCACCAAGCATTGAACAGACACCTACTTAACTTCTCTTAACTTTCTAAGACAACCTGAAGCAGATACAGAAATAATTAATTATTCCTCAAAACCTGAGCAATGCCCATAATAATATGTTATAATAAAATGTCAAATAATGGGCAGGCTTTGCATTTAAAAATAAAGATTTTGACAGTTTATAGGCAGTCTACTATGAGGTCAGGTTGCACACATATTATAATATGTGCTGTCAGGATCAATATGTATTGTTATATAAATAGAATTACATTTATTTTAATGTAAATATATTTATCTGCTCTCTCTTAGGTCCTGTTTTACCTCAGTGGCATAAAAAGGTTTTACCCTAATGTTGAATCTTAGATGTAAATTATGAAACACATTTGACACATTTAAAACCAGCATGTTTCATTGCTTTTTCAAAGTAAAAAGAAAATTCATAGCTAAAAAATTTAAAAATCATTATAGGAAGATTTCATACATCAGGTAAGTGAGTTTTCTGAGACTGTAATTGTATGCCATTGAATCTGTTATTAAGACCTTTTGAAGTGAGTTGGTGTTACAGCTGGTCAGACAGAATTAAATCATAAATACTTTTAACAGCACTTTTTAAATGTCAGTAGTTAATTACTGAATCTAAATAGGGCAACAAACATTTGAACATGTAAGTAGATTGATATATAGAAAAGATATAAAGTAGATATAAAAAGTGCCAGTTCTTTCTTGTTATTTTATGCTATTATGCATATCTCATTTTTTATTCTTTTTTTTCTTTTTAACTTGTAATTCGTTACAAAAAAAATGTTCCAGTTTAAATCCTTTTCTTCAGGCAGCTTTAGTCATATATATGATTTACAGTCTTAAAGAACAACTTCTTTTTCACACATCTAGAATTACGTCCTCATTAAATAGCCTATTCATATTTGATGTCCACATTTAATTCTGTTGTAATATTTTAGTGAACATTATTCAGTGGCAAAGGGGCACTGACACAACTGAACCAATCTAGTCACGGAAATAATATTAACCTTTGACTGCCATGTAATGTAGAATAATAACTGTAATTCACAATTGTGGCATTTAAAAATATCACTTGCCTGATAGGTTTTAGGACTTTCGTTAATCTAAATTCCAGATTAAAATCCAAAGAAGCTAGAATGAATTAAAAAGTAATCCTGCAGCAAGCTCTCTTAGAAATAAGGACTGCAGAATTCAGCCCCTGTTCCAGAAAAAAATATCAAGGAAGCACAGCTACAAATGTCTAAAATCACTGATGTCAATAATGTAGTTATTCAAATATTTTTCAATGACAATATTTCCTGTTCTGGCTGTAGTTGTGTGCCTAGTATATTTTGAGTTATAATGGTAGTACTGAATAATATAATAAAATGTAATTAATATTTTCATTAGTCATAAGTATGTGGAATGAAAATTTTGTGAAATATTATTCCTTTTTTGATTTCGCTGGAAATTTATTTTATTTTTTTATTCCCATTGTGGTCATGAGAAGTCTTTTAAACACGCACATAGTAGAAAAGGGATCTTATTTCCAGGAGTGCAGGCCGTGAGAAATATTGCACAATATTGGGGTGTAGATTGTGTTTTGATAATGACGCTCATGAATATTTCTTTAAAAAAATAAACTATTTTAAAAATAGGCTGTAATATATGTTATTGGAAACCTTTACTAGAAGCAAGATAGTAACTTTGAATACATTTTTATGTAAAGATTATTTTAAATAGTTTTCCTGATTTCAAATTGAGTTTGGTCTTCCAAATTCACAACAGTGGCAATATTTTAAAATTAAGCATGTTTTAACAGCTTAGTACAGACCAGCTGCTTTGTCTGTTTCATTAGCACCTGAGATAGTTTTTTTGATGAAATCAGTGATAGAAGCTAAACTCATAACCTATCAAAACTTTAAAAAAATAATAAACTAAACCCTATCAAGATACGAGTCCTTGATTTACAATCACAACTGAGCCTAAAATTTATGTTGCTAAGCAAGACAGTTAAGTGAATTTTGCACCATTTTAGGACCTTTCTTGCCATAGTTGTTAAGTAAATCACTGCAGTTGTTAAGTTAGTAAAATGGTTGTTAAGTGAATTTTCCCCATTGATTTTGCTTGTCAGTAGGTTGCAAAAAGTGATCACATGACCCCAGGGTACTGCAACCTTCATAAATATACAGTATGCCACTTGCCAAGGATCTAAATTTTGTTCATGTGACCATGGGGATGCTACAATGATCATAAATATGAAAAACTAACATAAATCATTTTTTTCAGTGCTGTTGTAACTTCGAACGTTCACTAAATGAATGTTAGTAAATAAATGATCCTTGTAAAGCAAGGATCACTTTTACATCAAATGTGGACTAATATGTTTTATATTTTTAATCTTATTTCTTGGATTTAATTTTGTTATTGAATAACAAAACTCTCTTTATATTTTGCATTCTTCTAAAAATAAAGAATAAAGTAAAATGTTTATTTTTATTAGTGACTTTACTTATACTCAAACTTCTATACCAGTGATGGCTAATCTTTTTGCAATCGAGTGCCAAAAGCGGGGGGAGTGCTGGGGAGTCGCATGTGCATGTGCCCACACTCATAATTCTATGTGACCCACCCCCACGCATGTGCGTGCAACCCCCCCCCGCGCTCCCCCCACTTTTGGCACGCGATGGCATGGTGAGCCACCAAACTTCCGGTGTTGTGGGGAAGGCCATTTTTGCCCTCCCCAGCCTTCTAGAAAGGCTCTGGAGCCTGGGGAGAATGGAAAACAGGCCTTCCGGTCCCACCAGAAGTAAGGAAACAGGCCGTTTCTGGCCTCCAGAGGACCTCCGGGGTGGGGGAGGCCATTTTCACCCTCTCCCTCAGGCTCCTAGAAAGCCTTTGGAGCCTGGGGAGAGCAAAAAACAGGCCTTCCTCACCCTCCGGAGGCCAGAAACAGCATGTTTCCTGACTTCTGATGGGCCCGGAAGGACTGAAAATCAGCTGGCCGGCGCACGCATGCACACCAGAGCACAGCTCGTGTGCCCACCAATATGGCTCCATGTGCCACCTGTGGCACGCATGCCATAGGTTCGCCATCACGGTTCTATACTGTCCATGTTAGAGATTTGAGGCAGTTTATAATACAATAATAGCAAGTTAGCCTCTTTCCCCATTATTATTTTTTTCATTTTATTTGTATGCAATTCTTCTGCTCTTATTTAAGTAGCCTCTTTTTTTCCACAAGATTCTACTGACTACTAAACTTCTTGTAAGCCAAAGAAGTAACTGAAAATTGTCTCAGTTTAATAGAACTGTTGACAAGGGGCATGGTGACCTAGAGGAGGAGCACAATCCCCACAATCAGGTGGTTGTGAGTTTGATCCTAGGCAGGGACAGATATCTCTCTCTCAGGGTGCAATGAGTAATTGTCTGCTGTGACAATTGTAGGTGTCAGGAAGGATGTTCGGCCAGTAAATTCTCAGCTACATTCAGTCAACCTGACTCCACTTTGATGCAAGGGATTACAGGCAGGGGTGAAATCCAGCAGGTTTTGACAGGTTCTGGCGAACCAGTAGCGTAAATTTTGAATAGTTCAGAGAACTGGCAAATACCACCTCTGGCTGGCCCCAGAGTGTGGTGGGAATGGAGATTTTGCAATATCTTTCCCCCAGGAGTGGGGAGGGAATGAGGATTTTGCAGTATCCTTTCCCTGGAATGGGGTGGGAATGGAGATTTTGTGGTATCCTTCCCCTGCCATGCCCACCAAGCCACACCACACCCACCAAGCCATGCCCACAGAACTGGTAGTAAAAATTTTTTGATTTCACCACTATTTACAGGGTTGTTAAAAGAAAAAAAAAATAGAACCGTTGACTATTTCACATACGTACTAGATCAGAGTTTAGACAGGCAATAAAAACAAAAAAGGACAAATCTGTGGCTGCCCCAGCTCTCTGGAACCAGTTTTTTTTTTAAATTTGATTTATATGCCGCCCTTCTCCGGAGACTCAGGGCGGCTTACAATGCGCTAAGCAATAGCCTTCATTCTTTTGTATATTTTATACAAAGTCAGCTTATTGCCCCCACAAACTGGGTCCTCATTTCACCTACCTTAGAAAGGATGGAAGGCTGAGTCAACCTTGAGCCTTGGGGAGATTCAAACCAGCAGAAATTGCAGGCAGCTGTGTTAATGACAGGGTGCACTAAACCACTGTACTATCAAGGCTTTTTTTACCTCCTGAGGTCCGGACCATCCCCACCCTATTGACCTTCCGAAAAGCGGTGAAGACCTGGCTTTTCCGGCAGGCCTGGGGCCGTTGATCCACTCTTGTGATCTGGCGAGATCCAGCCATGAATGGCATGAATGAGTTTTAATGTTTTTAATGTTTTTAATTTTTAAATGTTTTTTATAATGATTTTTTAAAATTTATTGTGAGCCGCCCTGAGTCTTTGGAGAGGGGCAGCATATAAATTAATTAAATTAAATTAAATTAAATTAAATTAAATTAAATTAAATTAAATTAAATTAAATTAAATTAAATTAAATTATTAAATTAAATTATTTGTTTTAGCAGTTTTCATTTCATTAATTCAATTCTAGTTGAATTAATGTCTCAATTGCTCTATGCATAAGACTATGAAACCTCTACCTATTTATGTGCAGAGAAATTGGATTGTCAACTTCTCAGAATTTTTACAGCGATACATGAATTCTCCATTTGTAGTGTATTGCTTCTGAAAAAGCCCGATGAGACAGCTGTCACCATTAATCTAGGATTTCTCTTTATTGAAAGATGAACAATTGATATATGCTTCAAGGCCTAAGCAAGAGAAACTTCAAACTCTAGCTATAAGAATGTCCTTGAAAAATCACATATTGTTTGAAAGAATTTCTAAAGCAAATTCCTTCATTAAATTAAATGAGAACTAGAAAATATGCAGGGAACCACAGTAAAGGTCAGGATTCACAGGAATCACATATCAGAGCAGGAAATCAAATGGTTCTTTCCAGCAAAGAAATATGGGTCAGAACCAGGGGTGGGCTGCTGGGGGTTCGCAGGGGTTTGGGAGAACCTCTAGCTAAGATTCTACACAGTTCGGAGACCTCCAAATCCCACTCCTGGCTGGCCCCACCCACCCTGCCCCTCCCCTCCCAGGAGTCCCCATGCAGCCCATTTTGGATGCAGGTAAATGAAGGCTCGGAGAGGGCAAAAACGGGCTTACCAGAAGTTCAGGAAGAGGGCCTCCGTAGCTTGGGGAGGCCGTTTTCACTCTCCCAGAGGCTCAAGGAAAGCCTCTGGAGCCTGGGGAGAGCAACCCTCCCCCCTGCAGTGCAGGAGATTGACTAGGCCACATCTACCATGTCCACACCCATTCAGCAACTGGGCAGAAAACCCCTTGATAAAAGTTTTGAAGCCCACCCCTGATCAGAACTGCCTCTAAACTCAGGCCGCAGCCAGCTAACTTCAATTAAAATAGATTCTACCTTTGTTTGGCAAGGAAGGAGCCTCACTGAGTCCATACTTTGTTGTGCTCTCCACTCAATTTGCTGAGTCCAAGGGCCTGGAGGCTGTGCCTCATCGTCTGACTGCTCCAGTTCTTCTCACAGTACCTGTGTTTGATCAGCCTCAGGTGATTCCGAGCTTGATGTCTCTTGAGGCTGACATTCCATATGTTCAGCTGAAGAAGCAGCTTCTTCAGCGTCAGAGTCTAAGTCTGAAGAAGACTATGGCACTCTCTTTAGAACATTATTATTATTTATTTCCAGTCACTTCTTAGAGAAGAGAAGAGAAGAGAAGAGAAGAGAAGAGAAGAGAAGAGAAGAGAAGAGAAGAGAAGAGAAGAGAAGAGAAGAGAAGAGAAGAGAATACTTTATTGGCAAAGTGTGATTGGACACACAAGGAATTTGTCTTGGTGCATATGCTCTCGGAGTACATAAAAGAAAAGATACATTTGTCAAGAATCATAAGGTACAACACTTAATGATAGTCATAGGGTAGTCAATATAAATCTTAAAGATACAACCAACAAAGTTACAGTCATACAATCATTAGTGGAAGGAGATGGGTGATAGGAACAATGAGATGGGTGATAGAACGAGAGAAGATTAATAGTAATGCAGACTTAGTAACTAGTTTGACAGTGTTGAGGGAATTATTTGTTTAGCAGAGTGATTGCGTTCGGGGAAAAACTGTTCTTGTGTCTAGTTGTTCTGGTGTGCAGTGCTCTAAATAAATAATTGAAGTGCATTTATGAGATAGATAGATGATAGATAGATAGATAGATAGATAGATAGATAGATAGATAGATAGACAGATAGATAGATTCATAAATTACATGTTATTTTTGTATGTCTATTCTGTAGGATTATTTTGTAAATGTAGAGAATTTTACCTTTTTCAGATGTACAGAAACACATTGTATTTTTATATTAGTCATAAATAGGACCCACCTTATATAAACAATGGTACTTAATGTGTACATGGAGCATAGAAACTCACTCATCATAGAAATCCCTTTTCAGAATAAGCCTGGTACTTAAGGGCAGGAGAAGTTGGGAAGAAAAAATATTGCTATTTTCCCCCCCATTTGCTATACCTCTCCATACTCTCTCTTGCCAAGTAACTTTGCCTCCCCTGTACATTATCTTTTGCTCTTTAAGTTTGCTCCCTCTTTTTAGATTTCAATTTTTTTATTCGTTTGTTAAAATATAAAATACAAAGAAAAATTAAAAAAAAGGGAAACAATGGAAAGGAAAAGGGGAAGGGAAAATAAAATGAAAGGTAAAAGGGGAAAAAGGAAAAAAAAGGCATTGACTTCCAACTCTTTTTACCACAATAAAAGATAATGTTACAGCCTCAACTTTCTACTTTTACACATTATATATACTCAGGGGTGGGTTCTAAATTTTTTTACTACCGGTTCTGTGGGCGTGACTTATTTTGTGGGTGTGGCTTGGAGGTCATGTGACTAGGTGGGCATGGCTAGCTGGTCAGAGTCATTTCTGGAAGGTCCTCACACTTATGACCAGTCCTCGCACTTACGACCCGACTCATTTGTTTGCTTTTAACACTGATCAGCTGTAGGACAGCCCTTTGAAGCCCCGCAGCAAGAGTTTAAACAGTTTTTTTCCCTCTAGTCATCAGCTGGGACTCAGGAGGCAGCAATAGATTGGGGGTGGGACCAAATAAAAGGTAAGAATAACGTGGGGGGTGGGGGGTGGGAGGGCGGGGGGGAGAACCGGTTCGGCTACATCATATCGTCACCGGTACCGGCTCATCCGAACCGGACCGAACCAGGAGGAACCCACCACTGTATATACTAGCCATTTCTATAACAACAAATCTATCTAATCAGCAAAACCAGAATAAAAATATCATTTTTTTATCATAAGCACAAAATCCAGAAGCGATTTTCAAATAAAAACATAATTAAATATATTTTCTTCTTTGAATAAAGTTATCAATTTAACCATCTCTGCTTTTTCTTCCTCGCTATGGAAATAATATGTATTTCTGTTTGCACTTAATAGTCTTCATAAACTATTACCATTTATATTAACAAAATTTACTATTTTTTTACATTCTTTAACCTTGAAGGGAAAAAAACCACTTGCTCTCTCTTTTGAGGATCTCATCAACTTCAACCAACCTTGACTGTCTCCTTCTGCTCAAGCCATTACGACTTCTTTCAAATATTTTTGTGATTCTAGCCTGATTCATTGCCTTTATATAAACATAACCACAGTGTATTTCTTTCAGACTAATGTGCTTTTCTATATTAATTCATGTTTATTTTCACCACATCTTGTTTTACCACATACAAGTCTTAAATTCTAATCCCCATTGTATCCAGCTTACTTTATGTCTCTCCATGATATCCTCAATTTCCAAAACCACTGGGCAGAATCTGGTTCTTAAACACAGTCATTATAGCTTCTTTCAATAAACATTTCTTCCTTGCAAGAAACCATATGCTATCAGTTAGCTTTCCACTCCATTTGCACGTTTAAAATATTTCCATTTATTTCTTCATCTTAATAAACATTCCAACAAGGTTTGCCATCATTTTTGAATAATTTGCAACCTTCCAAATCATTTCCATCTTCAGTTCAATTACCTTGTTCATTGATAATTTTCAGATCCATACATCTTGTTGCATAGTATGATTTAACATTTGTGCTAAATAATTTTGGTTCTCAGACATGGTAAAATCTACATAAAAAACATCCAAATAAATTCACATTCCCAACATTTCTAACTTCTTTACTAGTGTTGCTTATAATTTATAAATAATCAAAAGGATATCTTTGTCTCATTCCTCATTAATGTTAACAATTAACTATTTGCTAAGCATTCAGTTTATTCTGTATAATTTTTTTTATTTCAGTCACAAATTAATTAATTGAATTCAGCAATCAACTTTCAGATTCCATTCTTTCATCAAAATGTCAAAAATTAAGGCTGTTTACTTACTCTAACTCAACAAACATAAATAAACTTTATTTATTATTTATTCAGACATTCAACTAAATGCTAAAGATCAAAACTCTGGTCTGCATATAACCTACTGCCATAAAACATCACTGCACATTTTTTACTGTCCTGTGATATTCTTTCAAGCACTTTCCCAGATGAGGTTAAGGATTTTGCATTCATTCCTGCTACATGTTCCTTTGTACAGAGGAACAATAATGGTATTCTTCCAATCATCAAAAATGCATAATGTAACTCCATAAGCAAATCCATGTTTTAATATTTCTGAAATTACTCCATTTGATCCTGTAAAATTACTATTTTTCAATATTCTTGGTGTGTTCCCATCAATGCATTGTAAAATCTAGCAGAATAATTTTTTGCCCTTGGGGTCCATTTATTAAAAATGACTCACTATTTCCCCCAAAAACATTCCTGCAGTTATCACTATCATATAAATTATTACACCCACAACAGTAACAGTAGAGATACAGTTTAGGCAGCCAGGTTTTGACCTCTTTGTGAATGGCCAGAAGATTGGCGACTTTCCTCACTTCTGGGGGTAAGACAGTAGTGGGTTGCTACCGGTTCTCCCTGGTTCTTGCAAACCAGTAGTGGAAATTTTGAATAGTTCGGAGAACTGATAAATACCACCTCTGCCTGGCCCCGCCCCCAATCTATTTGCTGCCTCCCGAGTCCCAGCTGATTGGCTAGAAGGAAAAAATCAGGGCTTACTGACAAAGAAGAGAAAAAAAAAATAAGACACCTTAGCTTTAAATTGAGAAGCCAAGAAGCCTCCCAACTGATTGGCTAGAACCGATCCACTCCTTGTAAACCGCTCGGTGGTGGTAGATTGACAATTGAGGCCAAGCTGCCTGAAAGCGATTTCCAATGCTCTCAGTGGTGGCAGAGCGGCAAAAAACTGTTTAAACTCTTGCCGCGGGGCTTCAAAGGGCCACCCTACAGCAGTAAAAGGCAGTGTGGTGGTAGACCGGTGCGCTCCAAAAACAAATAGGTAGACCGGAATGCTCCAAAAACAAATGGGTAGATCGATACGGCTCTGCAAGCAGTTAAAAGCCTGGTAGACCAGTACCTCTGCTAAATCCTAAAGAATTGTTTGTCACATAACCATCAAACCACGCCCACAAAATAAGCCACGCCCACAGAACCAGTAGTAAAAAATTTTAGAACCAACCCCTGGGGCAAGAGGTTCCACAAAGAGGGACAGCAGCAGAAAAGACCCCCTTTCTTGACCCTGCCAGTTGGAATTTTCTGATTGATGGGGTCTGTAACAGGCCTTCTCGTTCCCTGAATGAGTGGAATGAAGATGGTTCCATAGATAACCTAGCCCCATGCCTTGTAAGACTTTATAAGTCATGACCAACGCCATGAATTGGACCCAGAAATAAACCAGCACCTAGTGCAGTTCACAGAGCAGAGGTATTTATTAATGTGCCCATGAGCATATGCTATATGTGTTATATATTTTAAGTTATGGTCTTCCATTCAGCATCAGCAGCAGAAGATCCCACAGTCATTGACTGCTATTGCATCACTCAGTTGAGGCTTTCAGAAAACATGATGTTAAAAACAAGTGCAGAGTAGGTTACCAGGCATAGTTTTATGTCTATGTCTTCCAATATTCTCTGCTAATGATAAAAATAATATGAGTCAATCAGGGGTGGGTTTCAAATATTTTTACTACCGGTTCTGTGGGTGTGGCTTGGTGGGCGTGGCATGGCATGGCTTGATTGGCGTGGCTTGGTGGGCGTGGCAGGGGAAGGATACTGTAAAATCTCCATTCCACCCCACTCCAGGGGAAGGATATTGTAAAATCTGCATTCCCACCCCAATCTAGGGGAAGGTTACTGCAAAATCCCCATTTCCTCCCGATCAGTTGGGACTTGGGAGGCAGAGAATAGATGGGGGCGGTGCCAGTCAGAATTTTTACTACTGGTTCTCCAAACTACTCAAAATTTCCGCTACCGGTTCTCCAGAACTGGACAGACCCTGCTGAAACCCACCTCTGAAGTCAATGGGACATTTTGGCTAGTATACCACAAGCCTAACCAAAACTCAGCTGTGCTCAAAGTATGATATATAAACTAGGAAATCTAATCTATGGATTCCTGCAAATTAATACACTGTAGCTACTTATTTTCTAAGAGGTACATGCAATGTACTCATACATATTCAGAATACAAGCTACTTAATCTTAGCAATATAATAGTAGCCTGAAGTATTCAAAGCTCAATATAATAGTACCACACTATTGGTATGGACAGTGCCATACTAACGTTACCAAAGTACACTGAACAGGGATTTTCAGATAAGTATTTAGGGATTTTTTTTTCTCTTTCTTTTTTTCTGAATTAACGGGTTTCATGTGATTTTTATTGCTATTAATCAAAGTAGTTTGCTGTTGATTGGTTTGACCTTATCATGCTGATTTGGATAATAAAGACCTTAAAATGTCTGCAACTAGGATCTTTTAAGGATCATGAGACAACTTTTTTCCAGTTAAGATCATAAGGAAATTAACTAATTGGTACCTTGGATGCTGCTGTCATTTTGTCCATCGTTCTTTGTGGCTTTTTGTTTTATCCATATTTGTAACATCTGTTTCTTATTGTTTGATTTCATAGATATTTGATCTTGTTTTATCCCATTTTAATTGCCTGTCTTGTTTATTTTGAATTCCAAGCTGGCAGACATATGTCAAAGCTGATCTTTTCCATGGCTTCTCTGAACAAATGGTTGAAAGGATTAGCATCTTCCCCTTTATTTTGACTTTCCAACAACTAATTAGTGAGCCAAACCTGTGGTTTATGTGACCCTAAAACAGTGAAAGGTTCTCTGGGCAGAACAGGGTTGAATCTTCCCTTTTACTGTCTAAGTAAAAGAAATGGGTATTGGATTATGAACTTTCTTTATGAGAACAAATGCAAACTGATTATTGACACAGAGGCTGTTATTAAACTGAATTGTAATATATTTTCTACATTTGTTTTTATCAAAGTAAAAATAGACACTTTAATCGGCTTTTTATGTCTTACATTAGGCGAGCAATGGGAGAAATTTCCAGGCCCATCTTAAGTATGGTTTAATATTAGAAATAATAATGGATTTATATTTTTTATAAAGCAATTAAAACAATCATTTAAATATAATTATAAAAAGTATCATTTCCATATTGTGGCTTCATTATACTCTCCAGTGTATGGACCACTGTCTTCATTAAATAAATATAAAGTAATAAAATCACTTTGACATAGAATGCAGGAAGAAAATGAATAGCAGAGGGCTCAGTTTAATATTCTGCGCCCAGACCTCCCCAAACCTTAAAAGGTTTTTGCTAAAGATACCTCAGTGAAATGGTTCTGAAAAATGGCTCTTCTTGGTCTTAAAGTATTATGTTGGTCTGATCATCCAACTAACACAATTAGAGGTAGTTCCCCAATTAAAATTGCTATATCACCACATCCAAAATGAAATGTTGAAGCAGACAAACTTGGTATTGCCAACTGTTTCAACTTAGGGGAAAGGGCCATTGTTAATGTATAGTGTTAAAGGAGCCCTGGTGGCGCAGTGGTTAGAAAGAAGTATTGCAGGCAAACTCTGCCCACAGCCAGAAGTTCGATCCTAACTGCCTCAAGATTTACTCAGACTTCCATCCTTCCAAGGTCGGTAAACTGAGGATCCAGATTGTTGAGGGCAATATAGAGGTAGTCTTTGATTTCATTTAGTGACCGTTCTAAGGTAGAATGGCACTGTAAAAACAAATGTGGCGAGAAAGGTCGTAAAATTCACTTCCCAAATTTCTCACTTAGCAACATAAATTTTAGGCTCAATTATGATCGTAAATTGAGGACTACCTGTATGCTGATGTTGTAAACCTCTCATGGAATGCTGTAAAACACTATGAAGCAGTATATCAGTCTGCGTACTATTGCTCTATTTGTGGAGGCCCTCATTAGTATCTAATCTATTATTTCTTCTTGGCCAGCGAAATATCAACAAGTACCACATCTAAGAAGAAACGTTGCCAAAAGAAAGTGTGTGGGTATGAAAGTTCTTTACAAAATCATTTGCTTCTCATTGACATTATAATACACTAAGTAGCAAGGAATTATCCCATAGAGTAAGTCAAGCAGGTAAGAGAGGATTGATTGATGAAGATTAGTGTTTTATGTTATTTGGAAAATAATTTGGCCTGCATTATGAAAGGACAATGCTGTTCACATTTGGATGAAATATTAGAATAACTGTAAATCTTTTGTATCTCTCCCAAGAGATGTCAGCCCAGTGCTGGGAATCCATTAAAATCTTATGCTTTTCCCGCAGTCTGTTACAGAATACTGTTATACTAGCCCTGTTAAAACAAAAGGGATTTTAGTAGTCCATTAGTGATTTAAGTGAGTTCCACTTAATTCTGAAAAGTGTACTTTTGCATCGTACAGAAACCAGCCCAAACTAATACAGTGAATCATGTCATTTTTATGATGCACAAACCCAGCAAAGGATATGCAAGATGATAGCCATATAATAAATAATAATAAATCGAGAAAGTATCCAGCTTTCTTCATCAACTTTCCATGTTCTGCTTATTGCTGTTATGTCTGAACATTCAGTTAACTCATAGTCGCCTACAGCATGTTAACTAGCAATGGTTAGAATTTCAGAACTAGATGAAGATGCCAAGAGTTGAAATTTAGCCCTTATAATATCAAAAGAAATATAAGAAAAAAGATATTTTCAAAGAAAAAAAGCTCTGTTCCTCCCTAAGTGTTCAAAATATGGAAATGCTGCCTTTGACAGATGCCTGGATATTCCAAAATTCAGAAATCCACAATACACTATTTTCAGCAAAATACTAATGAAGTTCTAGAATTGGCCTGTGTTGGATTTCTAATGCTTTCACACCAGTGGTGGGCTGTCCCTGGTTTGGACCGGTTCTATAGAATCCGTAGTAAAACTGGCAGGAGGCTCCACCCACTGAGCTTGACATCATCAGAAGCAATCTGCGCATGCGCTGAAGCAAGGCACATGCACATGCGCGATCCCATTGCAAACCGGTAGTAAAGGTAAGTAGAACCCACCCCTGTTTCACACTATCTATCAAGTAAGTAGAGACTGTCCCAATGACATATGCAGAATGCAACCCAATTTCAGTCATGTGGTTCCAAGGAGAAAAATTACCTTTTGAATAAAAGATCAATGACAGACAAGAAAACATATTACAGAAATACAAAGAATACTTTTAAAATAAATATTGCTCCAGGGATGTCCGAAACATATGGGAGACAGCTAAAGCATATACAAAAGAAATTCTCATATGGTTTACAACAAATTGAAAGCAACCATATGAGACAGATATTCCAAATGGAAAAACATTAATAAAAGAATTAGAACAAAGTCATAGAATACCCAATAGGTATTGAGAGAATTAAACAAAGTTAAATATTAATTAGATTTAATAGAAAGAAAAATTTTACAGACTAGGAAAATTGCTGGTATATTGACTTAGAAAACAGAAGAAAAAAGAGGATGATAGCAAGCATTAAAGATAGGGACTATATTTTTATACAGAAGTTCATAAATTAAAGGAGAACCTGCAGAATTCTCTAAGAATTTCTATTACAAGCACAATATAAAATAAAGCCTGGAAAGTTATATTGGAGACTTAGAGTTTAAAGACTTTACCAAATAGCATATACAAATATTAAGTAAACCCAAAACAATTAAGGATTTTTTTAAAAAAATAAAACTAAAATGGAGAGGGCACCAGGCCCAAATTGTTGGAAACATTGCTAAGAAAAATGAATGAAAGATCCAAACTAATACCAAAGACATGGGAGGAAAAATATATAACTTTAATTTACGAAGAAAGGAATGATCTGGAAAAGCCTCTGTCATACAGACCAATTTCTATACCTGAATATAGGAAGAAGTGCATTACTGAAATAATACATACAGATCAAACATGTTACATTCCCAAGAGGAAGATGAAGGACAACAGTAGATTTAGAATAAATGCACTAGAATGCATGGATAATAAGAAAAAGGAATGTTCCTAAATGCAGAAAAAGCCCCGGATAATTTGAAGTGGGTTTTCTTATTAAAAGTTTTTTAAAAATGAATGTAGGAGATGAATTTTAAAGCTGGGTGAGGAGTATGCATCAACTGCAAAGAGTAAAGAGTACAACAAATGAAATACACTTCAAGTTTTCCCATTAATAAAGGTAAAAGGGTAGGCTTTCCTTCTTTCCTTTATTATTTGTAATCACTTTAAATGCTTTGGAGGACAAGATTTGGATGTCAAAGAAATATTTTAGATCAAAATTCAGGGAGCGGAGTGCAGAAAGTGGTTGCAGTGCTTCCTTGTAAATATTTACTATAACCATAAAATAGTAAAGTGGAGGTTGCCTTTATGACTGGCTACTGTATTCCTAGCTATCATTATGTAAGGCTGCCCTTGACGTGTATTGCAAATTCCACATGCATCCATTATACCAAAATGTTTTGGTGGCATTGGCCAATGGGCTAAGCCTTATGGCTGCACCTGTATGTTGCTTTCCATTTTCAATGCAGCGTTTGGCAGGACTGCAGTAACTTATTCTAGTTTGACCTCTCACATTTCCAATAGATCATATCACAGATCTTGGCAGGTATAAATTCTCATTTACATTATAATAAATAAAACTAGATAATTGTTTTCAGTCTGTTGGTTAATAAAAAATTGATAAAAGAGCTTTCTCTTCCTCCCTTCCTTTCCCAGAATATATTCTTGTGACTGTCAGACCAGTCTCAACAGGATCCTCTAGGAAAGAAAGACCCTTGACTCCATTTTGTTGAAGTGATAGTTCGTTTACTAAAAATGGCTGGCTTCAGTAAAGGCAGGCTAGAACTGTTCCCATGCAAAAGGTTACAAACGTTTCCCCTTCATCCCAGCCCTCATCTGTTGACAGTTCATCTTCATCCAATGGCAAGCCATATTGGTGTTTTGAGAATCACTTGGATGTTTGGAGCAATCCACATTCCTTTAACAAGTTTCATGCCCTTGAAGATTAAGGTGACCAGATTTTGACATTGGTAAAGAGGGACATTGTGGGCGTGGCTTATTTTGTGGGCGTGGCTAGCTGGTCATGTGACTGGGTGGGCGTGGCTAGCTGGTCATGTGACCGGGTGGCCATGGCTATGTGTATAGGGTAAGGTGAACAGATTTTAACATTGGTAAGAAGGACACCATTGTGGGCGTGGCTTATTGTGTGGGCGTGGCTTGGAGGCCATGTGACTGGGTGGGCGTGGCTAGCTGGTCATGTGACCGGGTGGCCATGGCTATGTGTATAGGGACTACTCAGAGGGCTGAAAAGTCATTTCTGACAGGTCCTCACACTTTTGACTGGTCCTCACACTTATGACCATCCTCACATTTATGCCCGTGCAGTATTCTTAACAACCATGTCACTCATTTCACAACTGCTTCTCTTCACCATGGTGACAAGATAGGGCAAAAACGTAAAATGTGAGGACAGTCGTAAGTTCGAGGACTGGTCAAAAGTGTGAGGACCAGTCAAAAATAACTTTTTCAGCCCTCTGAGTAGTCCATATGCACAAAAGGACTAACCAGAGGGCTGAAAAAATCATTTCTGACAGGTCCTCGCACTTTTGACTGGTCCTCACACTTATGACCATCCTCACATTTATGCCCGTGCAGTATTCTTAACAACCATGTCACTCATTTCACAACTGCTTCTCTTCACCATGGTGACAAGATAGGGCAAAAACGTAAAATGTGAGGACAGTCGTAAGTTCGAGGACTGGTCAAAAGTGTGAGGACCAGTCAAAAATAACTTTTTCAGCCCTCTGAGTAGTCCATATGCACAAAAGGACTAACCAGAGGGCTGAAAAAATCATTTCTGACAGGTCCTCACACTTTTGACTGGTCCTCACACTTATGACCATCCTCACATTTATGCCCGTGCAGTATTCTTAACAACCATGTCACTCATTTCACAACTGCTTCTCTTCACCATGATGACAAGATAGGGCAAAAATGTAAAATGTGAGGACAGTCGTAAGTTTGAGGACTGGACAAAAGTGCGAGGATCAATCAAAAATAACTTTTTCAGCCCTCTGAGTAGTCCATATGCACAAAAGGACTAACCAGAGGGCTGAAAAAAGTCATTTCTGACAGGTCCTCGCACTTTTGACTGGTCCTCACACTTATGACCATCCTCACATTTATGCCCATGCAGCATCCTTAACAACCATGTCACTCATTTCACAACTGCTTCTCTTCACCATGGTGATAAGATAGGGCAAAAAACATAAAATGTGAAGACAGTCGTAAGTTCGATGACTGGTCAAAAGTGCGAGGACCAGTCAAAAATAACTTTTTCAGCCCTCTGAGTAGTCCATATGCATAAAAGGATACAGCAATAGAGAGGGATGAAGGAAGGGAAGGGAAATTAGAGTAGGAGTGAGGGTAAGAGGGGGAGGAAGAGAGGAGAAGGAGAAAGGAAGAGGAAGTAGGGAGGAGAAGAAGAGGGGGGGAAGAGAAAGTAAGAAGGAAAGAAAAGAGAGAGGTGGTAGGTTTGAGGAGAAAGATTGCTGTACAATAAAAAAGATGAAAGGGAAGAAAGCCAACCCCAAACAAATATAAAGATATTAAGATAAAGAATGAATGGTTAAACTTTAAAGAATAAAAGAGAACAAATATGAATAAATAGCAGTAATTAGAAACACACATACAAACATACAATTTATTTTCTTTGAACAGAGTATTTGGCCGGTTCACAAATTTAAACAGTGTTTAGTCACTTCAATTAAATTTACAATTTCTATATTTCCTTTTTGCCATATTTATTCCTCATCTATTTTTTTTAAAAACCAATATTACCCTTCATCCTCATCTCTAATCTTAATCAAATTCAATTTTTCCCTTCTATTCTATATTATACCCCTTTCCATTGTCATCTATTTTTATATCCATCCTCACATTGTTTAATTATGTAATTATGTAATACAGTTGTTTAATACAAATTCAACATTTTAATATAAATCAATTAGTTATAAAACTATCTTTTTTGTATATTAATCAATATGAACATGAATATTCCAATTATTTCCATGCAATCCAATTTCTTACAAATCAATTAATTATATTTACCAATAATAATAAACCAAATAATTTCCCCCATATATTCCTCTGAACCACAACTTAAACATTTCTGCTTTCAACACAATATACAATTAATAGTATCTCAATTCAATTATTACAATTCCCTAGTTAAATACAGCTTTTTTTTCTTTTGTGTTTTAAAATCTTGAACTCTCCTCCTAAATTTCCCATTGTTTGCAGTTTTTCACCTACCTTTTTTGGGGAGGAAAAATAAAAATAAAAATAAATCTCTCTCTGTCTCATTTTGTCACGTTCCACCAAAGATCCTGGTTTCGGTTTCGTTTCTGCAGCTTAGCTAGGGGAAAAAAAAACTGCTTCAGGAACTCTTTACACTGATTGCCTGTAGGGCGGCCCTTTGAAGCCCCGGGCAAGAGTTTAAACAGTTTTTTTTTCTTCTAGCCATCAGCTGGGGCTCAAGAGGCAGTGGGACTGAGGAGGCAGAATGAAAAATCAGGACTTTTTTGAAACGCCGCGGGACGCGGGACAAATTGCTAAAAAGCAGGACTGTCCCGCCAAAAGCGGGACGTCTGGTCACCTTATTGAAGATTGGCACAGGCTGGTTTCTTGCACCCCTGGTGTCTGTCAAGCTGCCATCCCCCGGTGGTCGGTTGCTACCAGTTCGCCCCAGATCAGGCGAACTGGTAGCAGTGGCAGCAGGAGGCTCTGCCCACCCGCCAGGACGCTTCTGCGTGTGTGCGCGAGCAAACTGGTAGCAAACTAAATTGAAACACACTACTGCCATCCCCACTCCCTTTTTCCCACTTATGCCCCATACATGTTTATTGCCCACTTGCTCTCACCCTCACCCCAAAGCTGATGGCAGGATGCCAGTGAGGCACCAAGCCAAAGATGGCAGAGCTTACAGTGACCCATTTACAAGGACAAATTTGAGGCTGCAGGCAGACTGAGAATTTATCTCTCCTTTCATTTGCTTCTCTAAAGACTACTTAAATAGATCTGTTCCCCAGTTTGGCAGCAAAGATAAAAATAAACAAGTGCACTTATCTTTTTTTTTTTCCTGGCCACACAGGACATTGAGTACTTTCTTAAATTTGAAAAAAGAATAATCGCTCACCTTTCCTCTGTTTTATTACATGTTTTAATTCATTTTTAAAGGCAAAATAGTGTGAAAGTTTCTGTAAGGAAGAATTTTCACTTAAATTAATAGTGATATAACTGACTGACCATCAGAATACCTTAGGCATTCAATTACATTTAATTATCTAGGGATTTTGCTGTGATGTTACAACTCTATTCATCAGATCCCTGGGGGCGGTATTTAATTAGGTCAGATTCTTTGACCCAGTCTTCTTCTGTACTCCTGTCAGCTAGAATTTGTGTGACACAGTTCTGCCTACCTACTTAGACAAAGGGTAATAACCTTTCTCTGGGTATTCAGAGGAACTTCACTGTACAAAGGAACAAATGTGGCAATCTCTTTTATACAGATAAGGCCATAGAATGGGATCCACGAAAAGCAAATGAACAACACTCCTGCTGGTCTTGTTAGATTCTGGCCTCCTTAAGAGTACAAACTATTGCTTCAGGAGATTGTGGTAAGTCATGCAGTGTGAACGTGCTAAGCAAAGAGCTCACTGACTCTTCGTGGGTTCTTGGAATCCTGCAACAACATAAGTTGGGAAATCTGCTTACCTTTAGATGTTGCTGATTGATGTCTCCCAAGATCCAAAAGCCACAGCCTTGATCACCTGAGGCCAATGAAGATTGCTAGGAACTGTGCAGTGACAGATCTGAAGAGATAAAATTTCCCTATCCCAGCACTGTTTGTTAACTACTTACTGGTGACCAGGTATAGCAATAGCACTTAGACTTATATACTGCTTCATTGTGGTTTACAGCACTTTCTGAGTGCTTTACAATGTCAGCATATTGCCCCCAACAATCTGGGTCCTCATTTGACCAACCTCGGAAGGATTGAATGCTAAGCCAACCTTGAGCTGGTTAGGATCGAAGGAATCGAACTCCTGGCAATGAGCAGAGTTAGCCTGAAATACTGCATTCTAACCACTGTGCCATCCCGGCTTATCCAATAGTATTATTGTTGATAGTTGCGAAGTCATGTCCAATATATCACAACCCCATGGACAACATTTCTCCAGGCCTTCCTGCCCTCTACCAACCTCTGCAGTCCATTTAAACTCACGCCTACTGCTTCAGTGACTCCATCCAGACACCTCATTCTCTGTCGTCCCCTTCGTCTTTTGCCCTCAATCTTTCCCAGCATTAAACTTTTCTCCAGTGAGTCCTTCCTTCTCATTAGGTGGCCAAAGTATTTGAGTTTCATTGTCAGGATCTGGCCTTCTAAAGAGCAGTCAGGGATGATCTCCTCTAGGACTGACCGGTTGGATTGCCTTGCAGTCCAAGGGACTCGCAGGAGTCTTCTCCAGCACCATAGTTCAAAGGCCTCAATTCTTTGGCGCTCAGCCTTCCTTATGGTCCAACTTTCACAGCCATACGTTGCAACTGGGAAAACCATAGCCTTGACTATACGCACTTTTGTTGGCAGGGTGATGTCTCTGCTTTTTAGTAAGCTATCTAGATTTGCCATAGCTTTCCTCCCCAGGAGCAAGTGGGCCTTGAGTTTGACGCCCCTGGTCCAGAACATATAAAGAACAATAGTGGGGAAAAGCATTTTGTACAAAGTTTTTAAAAATGTTAAGTAGCTTGATCATTTTGCTTAATTTAATATAACACAGATTTTAAAAAATGAGCCTATTCCAGCATTTTATTTATTTGAAAGATTTGTATGGGTACCCTTCTACAAGCACAACACGGCAGTTTGCAGTGACAATACAAAGTTCAAAATCATAAAACAAAAAAACAAAAACCCAGAGCCTCAGTTGAACTACTCATAGGCTTCCATTATTCTGCCCCACTGGGTAAAGAGCAAGTTTTCACAGCCTCCCAGAAGATTAAAAGGTCTTCTTAAAGAACACAATATTTGTTTTCTAATCAATTTTATTTTAACTAATGAAATTGAACTCAGGCTATATTTCTTATTGATCAAGCTTTAATAAAGCTTAGCATTATTAAATGGTTAGTTAAGTCATCAATGGGAAACAGCAGCTAAGTGATGACATAACAAAATGCAGATTGTTTAGCAATACCCAGGTCACTCTTTAGCAATGTCTATGGTAGGTGTTTGGAGTGCTAGTCAGATTTTTTCTAATTATAGCACAACCAGGGTTGGGATTGAAAAGTTTTAGCAACCGGTTCTCTGCCCAGTTGCTGGGTGGGCGTGGCCATGGGGGTGTGGCCTAGTTGGCTTCCTGGACCATGGCAGGGGGGCATTTTCACCCTCCCCAGGCTCCGGAGGCTTTCCTCGAGCCTGTTTCTGGACTTCTGGTACTCCTGGTAGGCCCATTTTTTTGCCCTCCCCAGGCTCCGGTTGCTTTCCTCGAGCCTCCAAGAGGGCGAAAAACAAAAATTTCAATTTGAAGGAAATATGTGAGCAAAAGGTGTGTGCAGTTACCGTATTTTTGGAGTATAAGATGCACTTTTTTCCCCATAAAAGAGAGTGAAAATTTGGGTGCATCTTATACTCTGAATGTAGACCCACCCAGCCTCCCTCCCCCACCCTTTGGCCTCTGCCTCCCAGCAATTTACCTCCTTGCAGCAAGCAACAAACAGCAAAACAGCCCATTTCAGCTTCAGCACAGCCTGATTAGCACAAGCAATTGATTGTCGGTTGGATCGGCCTCCTGACCCTCAGCTGTTTCAGGCTGCAGGGATTGCCATTGCCTAGTGCCATGTGGGCCTCCACTGCTTGCTGCAAGCAGGGCAAATTGTTGGGAGGCAGGTTTTTTTCCCCTTGTGCTGAAAATGAAAATGAGCTCCCCCCGGAGATACGGAGGATCCCGGATTTACGCACCTTCCGCCGTGCCCTCAAGACCTATTTGTTTCAACAGGCTGGCCTGGCCTAACTTCCCTTTTAATTGTAACTTTTAAAATTGGTTTTAAAACATTAGGGGCGTTTTAAATTGTTTTGGGCCAAATTATTTAATGGGTTTTTATGTTGTCTTTTAAATTTTGTAGTTTGTGTATTTTATCTTTCTGGCTGTTCACCGCCCTGAGTCCTTTGGGAGTAGGGCGGTATATAAATCTAATAAAATGAAATGAAAAATGAATGAAACTAAAGTAGGCTGTTTGCTGCAACGAGGCAAACTGGGAGGCAAAGGCAGAGTTATTGTGAGTGTTTTATGGTCTTATTTTCTTCTTTGTGTCCTTTTGTTGTAAAATTTCTGTCTAGAATCAACAATTAGCTGGAATTTAAAAAACATTTCACTAACTTAATTGAAATGTTACCTGAAGGAAAATAAAGAGAGGGGGGGGGAAATCTAACAGATACATCTAACAGATTGCGTGCTGAATAACTTACTGATTCTGATTACAATAACAATTTATGCCAAGAAAAAAAACTCAAAACAGTTCCAAACTGGTAAAATTTCATATTATTTCCCATATCCATACACTAGCATATATCTTGTTTTCCTCCCCAAAAAAGGTAGGTGCGTCTTATAGTTCAGAGCGTCTTATACTCCGAAAAATATGTTATGTTTGATCTGTATTAAATATTTCAGCAAATTGTGAACTTGCCTTGTTCAGAGGAAACTTCAGGTGACCATTCTTTCTTTTGCATAAGACTTCTGATTTCATAATTAAAACAAAGTAGGCATTTAGTGGGCTGTTCTGAATATTTCTAAGCCTGCAGGAATACCAAGTATAGCAATTAAATTCTCTCTCCACTCTGTCTTCTCATGCAGACATAAGTATTTAAGTAGGATTAATTATGGTGCTTCATACAACTATGCCTAGAAATCTCCTTTTGATCTCCTTTTATGTTAGACCACAGGTATGGATGCTGGACCTCTTCTTCCCTTTTCAAGTACAGTAGGCGGCCATGTAACTCTTTGTTTACCTACCTGTAGATATCTGCCCAACCTCCTCTTGCAGGAGAATCAGCTTCCTACTTTACAGGCTATATTTTTTTCAAAAAGAGAGAATTTCCATTCAATCAACACTTGCTCTTTCCTTTCAATACAGCAGTAGAGAGATGTTTCAACCAGTCATTACCATGGCAGATCATTCGGCCACTTCAGTTTTACGGTATAATATCTCTGAAAAAAAGTTAACAAATTTACACTACTTTTTTTTATACTCTTCTTGATAAGGAACTATACTAATACATATTTGGAATCCAGAGGTGCTGGGCGAACTGTCACCAACAGTTCGCCCAGCACCAGAAATGTGAGCACTTCCGCGCCATTCGCACATGCGTGCAATGTCAAATAACACGGAAATTCCTTCGTGTGTGCCGTCCAAACATGTGTGCGGCATCAAAACGACAGCGATTTAGGACGGGATTGTGCCAGGGCAGGCGGGCATCCCACCCGCAGGTCGCTACTACCGGTTCGCCTGAACCAGTCCGAACTGGCTGAATACCACCTCCCTTATCTTGCCCTTTTCTCTAGGCCTTATAATGGAATAACAAGACACAGCTAGGAAAACAATTCGGGCATCCAATGGCCACATAGACCTTGCAACAAAATATTGCAAAATATTGTTCTTTCTGCACCAGGAGTCACTACTTGAAACAAAAGAGCCTAAACCACAACAAAGAAAAGCCAAGAATTTTGCACCTCAATTTAGAAATGGCCTGACCTATCAAAGTTCCATCAGATTGAGATTCAGCACTGTCTACAACTACAACTGGCAGCTATCAACTTTTGTTTCCCTGTTGTGAGTAGATTGTTAGGTTCCGATGTCATCTCAAATAAATTGTACTCCCAAGCAATTAATCTTTGCTGAAATATTCCTTTTATTGAGTACGACAGATCTAACCCTGACTTCATCGTAGCCAATATTAACCCTCTGACCCCCAAACCCTTCCCTTTCCGTTCCCCAATTCTCATCTTCTCATTGGCCATCTTCCAAGTCAGTCTCCCCAGCTTCTGATCTCACCCCACAGGAATGTTCCCCCCACCATCCCATCTCCTAGGGGATATTATCTACAAAGAAATAAGTAGGTGAAAAGTCAAGCCTCGTCTTTTTATGGCAGCATCAGAATGTTGACATAGATCTTGTGTTGGGAATTCTGGGAACTACATAAGTAAACTAGGTGTGGGCAACTAAGACAATTTTGCAACCTATAGCCAGATGTCTGGCTCAGGAATTCTGGGAGTCAAAGTCCACAGGTTGTAAAGTTGCCATAGTTGCTTACTCATGGACTAAACAAAACCCTCTCCACAATAGCTTGATATTTTTTTTATAATTTACTTTTCAACTAATGTTTAATGATGATATCTGTAATGTTTTAGATACTGCATAATAAGAGAGAGGAGACACGTACTTGTTCATAGGCTTGTAAACAATTTTCATTAGAAACATCACCCTTAAAATGGATTGAATGGCTACACAAATAAAATACACCTGCAGACAATGACTTATTTGTGAACATTTTAAAAAAAAAGAAATCACAAAGAAATTCTAGAAGCAGGATGGGTTTTTTTATTATTATTATTTTTGTTTTGCTACTGTTTTGCATAACAATTCATTTTCTAAAGCTAATACAATAATGGAAGAAAAAAACATTCAACAATCAACAACATTAAAAAAAACCCCAACAATTTTGGTGTCATTCACCATGTCTGACTTTCTAAATTGCAAAAATGTTTGATAAAGGTAAATTATTATCCCTTAATTATTTTCACAGTTCGTGGGCAACATCTGAGATAAGGACTTTATGAAGCATAAAATTAAACAGCAAAGTATTCCTAGGTATATACTGCAGTTGTCTTCTCTTTTTAAATCCAATGTCAAATATAAACTCTAGTTAAATATCAAGGCCAGGATGCTTAGCAACCTACATTGCTAGATTTAACAACAATGCATTGCTATTCATACTAGATAAATTCCTTTCAATACTTGACGTATCTAATTGTTGCTAACTGATTTTCTGAAAGCCTCAGTTCTTGGGCAGCTTTGGATGCAGTGTCACAGGGGTATTTTTGCAGATCAGTAGGAGTCGCTTGGTAGAAATAAATTTTATTAAGTTCCCCTTTTCCTAGCAACTTCAAGATTATCTCTCCCCTCCCCCAACATCATTAAGAATCCAGCAATCAGTTGCAATTTTACTTAATGGGAAAAGGATGAAGCTTTTCTCTCAGACATTCAGTTAAACTCTTCTGTGTGTTTGGGCATGTTTTGTTGATATCAGTGAATAAGTATTAATAGATCAGTATCAGTGTGTAACTCCCAACTTGGCTGTCTCAAAACACAAAATGTTTACCAAACCTTGTCTTAACAGACTGAGGAGCGCTCTCTTGCTTACTTTAATGAAGACAAGAAACATGCATCAGCAAACATTGAATATCAAGGGACATTTAGATTCAGTTACTCTTCCATAAGTAGAGTAGATTTTTCTATTCATTATACCGTAAAAGGACATGTTTTTTAATTGTAACTACAATAAGGAGGAAATAAACATAACAGCCTGCTGTATGCCAGAGTTCTCCATGGGATCTTCACCAAGGGTGCCATTCAGCAGGTTCTGACAGGTTCTGGAGAACCGGTAGCGGAAATTTTGAGTAGTTCGGAGAACCAGCAAATACCCATCTGGCTGGCCCCAGAGTGGGGTGGGAATGGAGATTTTGCAGTACCCTTCCCCTGCCATGCCCACCAAGCCACGCCCACCAAGCCACACCATGCCCACCAAGCCACGCCCACAAACCGTTAGTAAAAAAAAAGTGAATTCCACCACTGATCTTCACCCTTACACATCTCTACCTAATTCTATTCTTACCCCAAATGGGAAGGCCTGTCATGGCCACATCAGAGCCCAGGGGAGGAGGAGCTGGAATCAGCACCATCCAACGGGGATGGCACATGGGGATGATGCTGTCCCAGGCCCCTCAGACATTGGGGAAGGTGGTCAACTGGACAGGATGCCGCCTGCTTTCACAGACACAGGGGAGGATCGGCTGCAGACAGGCAGTGGTGTTCAGATTGATGAGCAACAGCTGCATACCCCACTTGATCCGAGGCATGAAGAGTAGAGCAGAGGCAAACTCAAAGGAGGTCTGTGAGGCAGCTCGGGAGAAGGTCATCCCACCCCACCTCACAAGTAACACCTGGCTTGGGTTGACTTAAGCAGAAACCAGGAGAGGTTGCCTTTGTTGGGAACAATTGTTTTGCTTTGGGATGCACTTCCCCATGGATAAACCGAGCCTTGACTTGTGTTTCTCCCTGTGAAATTCAACCATCACTTGTGGACTCTTTTCCTTGCGCTGTGGACATAGAATCTTGGATATGACCTATGGACCTTGCTTTGTGGACTTGCACCTTGTTTTGGGGCTTCCTCTCTGCCTTTGTGTCTTTGGCTCTGGTGATTATTGGCTTTGTTTGTGGAGGGGGGCTGCTTTTTTATTCTACTTGCAGGCAGTTGTTAGCATCAATATACTGGCAAGGTCCACTGTTGATTATATGACCTGGTACTTCTTTCATTGTGCCAAAATCTTGTTGTTATTTCAATAATTAATACTTAACATGAACAATGATCATTGCTTAAAGGATATTGAGAACATAAAAGGGTGACTAAGCCCAGTTACTTAACAGCATTTCTTGAAACCTTATTAATGTCAAATCTCACAAAGAGGAGTGACTCCATAGAAACATATTTTCCAGAATGTCTGCAAATGGTCCTAATTAAGCCAGAAGCATTACATTTCTGCTGATACTGATATATCATCCCTAGACATTACAAATTTCAGTTACGAATAGTGGTAAGCAAGCTTCTGTATACGATCATCCTGTTTTAGCTGATTGCTGCATCCTTGTTTCTCCTCATCTCTGGAAAAAGAACATTTGCATTTTTCTTTCATACTGCTAATTGCTACCTTTTAATTTTTTTTCTTTCCTTTGTAGACTCACTGAGGGAAGACAATATCCTCTTCCTGTAGCTTTGAACGTAATTGTGCACTTCTGATGTGATTCATTCCTAATCAACTTCATGACTTCTTGCTTTGAAAAAAACGTTTAAATTACTTACTACATTTAAAAGTCAATAGGGATACTGTAGGATGCCGTACAAAATAATGGTCTCTGTAAAATATTCAGAAGAATGTATTATTTGCATTTTCCACCCAAAACCCAAAACTCATTTCAAGTAATCTGCAGTAATTAAAACTAAAAACCAACCATTTATATCTGGATAAAAGATACTGGCCTGGACTGAGTAGCTGGCATCCTGTGACCTGGATATTTGTCAGTGGCTTTTCTTAATATATTTATCAATCCAGGTAAACACAGAAAGCTTGCTGAAGGTTATACCTCCTGAAAAGCATGATATCAGGATGATGCATTCACAAAACTGATATTTTCAGCCATGTCTGGAATCAAGCCATACAAGATTGAAAAATGTGGAAAGAGCTGATCCATAGAACATAGAATATCAGGGTTTGAATGAACCATGGAGGTTTTGTAGTCCAAGCCTCTGCCTCTGGCAGGAGATCCTGTATCATTTTGGACAAATGGCTCTCCAGTGTCTTCTTGAAAACCTTCATTGATGAAGCACCTACACTTTCTGGAGGAAAGTTGTTTCACTGATTAGTTGTTCTTATTGTCAGCAAATTTCTCCTTAGTTCTAGATTGGATCACTCTTTAATGATCTTCCATCCATTATTTCTGTCATGCACTCAGGTACTTTGGAGAATAAGTAAGGTAAAGGTAAAGGTTCCCCTCACACATATGTGCTAGGGGTTGGTGCTTATCTCCGTTTTAAAGCTGAAGAGCCAGTGCTGTCCGAAGATGTCTCTGTGGTCATGAGGCTGGCATGACTAAACATCGAAGGCACACGGAATGCTGTTACCTTCCCACCAAGGGTGATCCCTATATTTCTACTTGCATTTTTACATGCTTTCGAACTGCTAGGTTGGCAAAAGATGGGACAAGTAATGGGAGCTTACTCAGTTACGCGGCACTAGGGATTCAAATAGCTGAACTGCCGACATTTTGATTGACAAGCTCAGCATCTTAGCCACTGAGCCACCACATCCCGGGAGAATAAGTAGACCCCATTTTTTCTGTGACAGGCCCTCAAATCGCAATAGCAATAGTACATAGACTTAAAAAAAATAGAAGGTTAAAATATAGAACAGAGTTTATTGAATTTTAGGCGCTTCCTTGTACAACTATAATTGATTTGGTGGAACCCAGAGGTTAATTTTCCCACATGCACACATCCACTGAACATTTCAATTGCAAATATAATTAGTATATTTCTGGTCAAGACTGGTTAATTTTTTTTTTTAATTTGATTTATATGCCGCCCTTCTCCGGAGACTCAGGGCGGCTTACAATGTGCTAAGCAATAGCCTTCATCCTTTTGTATATTTATACAAAGTCAGCTTATTGCCCCCACAACTGGGTCCTCAATTTACCTACCTTAGAAAGGATGGAAGGCTGAGTCAACCTTGAGCCTTGGAGAGATTCGAACCTGCAGTAATTGCAGGCAGCTGGTCTTAATAACAGGGTGCTTTAGACCACTGTACTACCAAGGCTCTTTTTTGCTAGGCCCTTTTAGATAGATGTTTGTATATCAAGTGTGTATATATGCTAATACTTATTATTTACAAAATTGGGAATATAAATGTATTTACATTACAAATTCCTGTAATGTATCACCTCAATCTTATAGTTACTTCTTATTAGATAGATGATAGATAGATAGATAGATAGATAGATAGATAGATAGATAGATAGATAGATAGATGATAGATAGATGATAGATGATAGATGATAGATGATAGATAGATAGATAGATAGATGATAGATAGATAGATAGAATCGCCTCAATCTTATAGTTACTTCTGATTAGATAGATGATAGATGATAGATAGATAGATAGATGATAGATAGTATCGCCTCAATCTTATAGTTACTTCTGATTAGATAGATGATAGATAGATAGATAGATAGATAGATAGATAGATAGATAGATAGATGATAGATAGATGATAGATGATAGATAGATAGATAGATAGATAGATAGATAGATAGATAATAGATAGATGATAGATGATAGATGATAGATGATAGATAGATAGATAGATAGATAGATAGATAGATAGATAGATGATAGATAGATGATAGAGATAGAAAGATGATAGATGATAGATAGATGATAGATAGATAGATACATGATAGATAGATACATGATAGATAGATAGATGATAGATAGATGATAGATAGATAGATAGATAGATAGATAGATAGATAGATAGATAGATAACAGAGCAGTTTCATATATGTATCTTACATAGCAATTATCCCTTTGAAAGAAACAGGGAACAAAAGTTCTCCATGTAGTTAAGTTAATATAGCACCTTATTTTCAAATATTTAATGACTATCTGATATTTATTTAAATAAATTTATTTTTCAGACTACATAACAAACATACAACTAACGTACTTGGACAGTATTATCCTATTTATTAACTGTATTCACGCTATCCAATAAATGTCTCTGGGAGGCTGACAGTGGTCAAGTAGCCATCAATGACATTTCCTTTTGCTGAGAAATGTAGAATTTCACTTAGCCCCTAAAACATCCTGAAAAAAAATTACTTAGCTGTTTATAAGTTGGAGATCTCCATTAAGAATTTTTGGACAAACATAGAGGATCATTTGAAAAGGAATAGTTTATCTTTTTCATGCTACAATTTTACGTTCTGGAAGTCATGAAAGTCCCAATCCAACACAATGCCATTGAAAAAGAAAAACCACAAATCCAAGAAAAAACCAGCATGGTTGCACAAAGATTTCTGGGATAAACTGAAAGAGAAACAGTATAAGTCCAAAAATTGGAAAGAGGGACACATAACTAAGGCAGAAGAATAGCAGATAGCCCAAATCTACAAAGATGAAGCTTGGAAAGCAAAGGCTCAGAATGAATAAAGACTTGCAACAAAATAATAATTTTAAAAAATATTTCAACATATAAATAACAAGAAAAAAATTAAGGAAACAGTCCACTAGAGAGAGAAGATGGCAAAGAAGTAACAGGCAGTAAAGAGAAAACAGAGCTGCTTAACTCATTCTTTGCATTAGTCTTCATGCAAAGAGAAACTATAGCCCAACCTTCCAAAAATATAATTGTAAAAGAAAGACTAGAAATAAAAGTTAAAACAAGCAAGAAAATAATAAGAGAATACCTGTCTGACATTGATGAAGATAAATTACATCCCAGAGTTCTGAAAGAGCTGGCAGATGTTATCTCAGAACCATTGTACCATGTCTTAAAAAAAAATCCTGGAGCACCGAGGAACTATCAGAGGATTGGAAAAGAGCTGATGTGGTTCCCATTTTCAAAAAAAGGGGGGGAAAAACAGACACAGGAAACCACAGACCAATCAGGCTAATATCAATACCTGAGAAGATACTAGAAAAAATAATCATAAGACAGATCTGCGAACATCTAGAAACAAATAAAATTATAACTAGTAGCCAGCAGGATTTTGTTAAAAACAGATTATGCCAAGCCAAAATTATTTCATTCTTAGACAAAGTGACTAAATTAGACCAGCAAAATGCTGTGGACACTGTATACATATACGTCAGTCAAGCATTTGACAAAGTAGACCACAACCAGTGGTGGGTTCCTCCCGGTTCGGCCGAGCCGGTAGCGGTGACGATATGATGTCACTAAACCAGTTCTCTTTGTTCGGGAGCTGGGCCCTCCCGCCCCCCCCCCCCGCATTATTTTTACCTTTTATTTGGCCCTGCCCCCAATTTTTTGCTGCCTCTCAAGTCCCAGGTGATCGGCTAGAAGGAAAAAAACTGTTTAAACTCTTGCTGTGGGGCTTCAAAGGGCCACCCTACAGCTGATCAGTGTTAAAAGGCGGTGTGGTGGTAGACCAGTGCGCTCGAAAAACAAATGGGTAGACCGGTGCCTCCAAAAACAAATGAGTAGACTGGAACGCTCCAAGAACAAATGGGTAGACTGGTACAGCTCTGCAAGCAGTTAAAAACCTGATAGACCAGTACCTCTGCTAAATCCTAAAGAATTGTTACATGACCATCAAACCATGCCCACAAAATAAGCCATGCCCACAGAACTGGTGTAAAAATTTTAGAACCCACCCCTGACCACAACCTACTTCTTAGTAAACTTGGTAAGCTAGAAAAATGACAGCATCAGATGGATTTGTAACCGGCTGACAAACCGTACTCAACAAGTAGTCCTTAATGGTACTACATCTACATGGAGGGAAGTAAGCAGCGGGGTACCACAAGGTTCCATTTTAAGCCTAGTATTCTTCAATAGAAGGGGAAATTCATCAAATTTGTGGATGACACTAAACTGGCAGGAATAGTCAACACCTCAGAAGAAAAGCTCAGGATCCAAAAAGATCTTCACAGACTTGAACAATAGGCCCTATCCAACAACATGAAACCTAATGTGGAGAAAAGCAAGATTTTATACCTAGGCAGGAAAAAAACCAAGGGTACAAGAACAGATTAGGTGAAACCTGACTCAAAAACAGTAACTGTGAGAGGAACCTCGGATCGAATGGATGATCACTTAACCATGAGCCAGCGCTGTGCAGCAGCAGCCAAAAAAAAACCCTGTAACATGATCCTTGGTTGTATAAACAGAGACATAGAATCAAAATCACAAAAAAGTATTAGTACCACTTTATAAAGCCTTAGTAAGACCACACTTAAAATACTGCATCCAGTCTTGGTTACCATGTTATAAAAAAAGATGTTGAGACTTTGGAAAAAGTGCAAAGTAGAGCAACTAAGATGATGAAGGGCCTGGAGACAAAAACATATGAAGAATGGTTGCAGGAATTGGGTATGGCTAGTCTAGACAAAAGAAGAACTAGAGGGGACATGATAGCAGTATTTCAATATTTGAGGGGCTGCCACAAAGAGAGGTCAAGTTTATTCCAAAGCACCAGAAGGCAAGGCAAGAAGCAACGGAAGCAGTGGTGGGATTCAGCCAGTTCGCACCACTTCGGAAGAACCAGTTGTTAACTTTCTGAGCAGTTTGGCAAACTGGTTGTTGGAAGAAATCTTAGGGCAGAGAACCGGTTGTTAAATTACTTGAATCCCACCACTGAATGGATGGAAACTAATTAAGAAGAGAAGCAACCTGGAATTAAGGAGAAACTTCCTAACAGTGAGGGGGGGAGGGACACAATTTCATTTGGCAGATGAATCTCGTACCATTGAGGTGACAGCCTTGTATTTAGAAAAGAATAAATAATACTTTTCCCAAATGTATTTTGCTAAATGGACTTTTGAGGGAAGACACTTACTTTTATAGGGTTGTGAAGATGCACTCCATCTTCACTAATGGACTAGCATTATTTTTAACCAGACAGTAAAAGCATCATTGTAGTAAGAAAACTTACTGCCTTTTATCATTGTAACTGTTTTGAAGGCATGCTACAGTTCCGTTCTGGAAGTCCTCATAAAACAAGAGAGAAACTGTATTTTTGTGAAATACACAACATAAAGGGAAAAGTAGGAACATCTTTAAATCATTCCAGTAAACAGCATTATAATCAAAAGGGTTATATATGGGGAAAAAAGTAAATGCAATAAAATTCAGTATGAAAAATACAAATCCATATGCAATATTTTCCTCTACAGCTCTAATTGGTCCTAATTTAAAAAGGTGGTTTGAAAGAGTACAATTTATAGTTTATCGTTTCAGAGGAATAGAAACTGTGAAAGGATTTAAGACTGCAAAGCCTACTGATATATCGTTAGGAGTATGTCTTGTTGATCTCTTTGGGATTTATTTCTGAGAATAAGCTTCTCCATAAAGGAGAAATTCCCTCACGAGGATCTTCCTTAGGATTTTATTGAAGTGTGATGATCCACTTTTAAGAAATGTCTGTGCATTAAGAAAAATAGAAGATTCATAAAAAATAGAAGGTTCATCAACAACCTCTTGTTTCATAAGAAAGTAAGCACAAGGGTGCTATACTCCACCAATACAATTTTATCAATGGTTTTCTTCGTTTAAATAATTTCTACATGATTTTTTCCCTAGCAAATTGAATAAGAAGTGCTAGGGAGAAATAGCAGATTTTTTCCCCTCTGAAAATTATTACTTATAAAAAACTCAGGAAAAGTTCATTTTGATAAGGGCTGTTGCTAATGATAAGGGGTTATTGTTGATCATTCATTATATTAATTATTGTTGTTGTTAGTTGTGAAGTCGAATCCCTAGTGCTGTGGAACAGGGTGTGCTCCCATTACTTGTCCCAACTTCTGCCAACTTAGCAGTTTGAAAGCACATAAAAAATGCAAGTAGAAAAATAGGGACCACCTTTGGTGGGAAGGTAACAGCGTTCTGTGCTCCTTTGGTGTTTAAACATGCTGGCCACATGACCACGGAGACATCTTCAGACAGCGCTGGCTCTTCGGCGTTGAAACGGAGATGAGCACTGCCTCCTAGAGTTGGGAACGACTAGCACATATGTGCAAGGGAAACCTTTACCTATACCATTAACAACTTTAGCTAAGGTTTCCTATTATAACTGAAGCAAGCAGCTGTGGTTTTTTGTATTAACAATAGTCATTATCATTTGCAAGCCAAGGTCTTTTTATTGATGTTAGCTCTGAAGAAGACTGGAGAGAGAAAGGAATAAAATCTTAACAATGGATTCATGAACTGTGCAGCACTTTTACTTCTATCAGTTAAAAGAAAATGCTAATTCAATTTAAACTATTTTTTCAATAATTACTTGTTGAGTGAAGTTAAAACACTTTGGAAACAGTTCTCATTTAACATGCAAAGACTTCATCTCCTCACTTCACTAGTGATTTGCTGCAGTTCCTTATTCAAGACATTGCAAATTCTTTTGGCCTTTTATGTCAGCACTTGGAAATGTGTTTTATAAAAAATATGACAATAGAACCTTGCTAAAGACACATAGATAAGTCCCACAACATATAAAAGCAGACTTTGCTTTCCTGAATAAATGTAATTAGCTTTAATCTCCCTCTTTCCTTCCTGTCCAAACACTAGCTTAATTTTGTCATTGTTTAGTTTGTTTCAAAATTGCTCATTGGGGAAAAACAACACAAATTGAACTTAATTTATTTTAAAGAAACAAGACTAGGATTTGATGGGTAAATGGATATGCCAGATATGGAATGAAAAAAATCGTTAGCTTTATCACCGGACAGATTTCCCTGACTATATTTGTGTTGACAAATAGGATCTGCACAAGTAAGAAAGTAAGGCTGAAAAGATGCTGCTGTTGATTAAATCGCTACTTCTTTCAATTGCCAATGGTTGTAAGTAGGTGACTGTACACCTGATCTCTTTATTTAAAAAGGGATCAGTTTACAGTAATTGCATGGAAAAAGTGTGGCTTTGGGCCAGTCACTCTCTCTCAGCCCAACTCCACCTTACAAGGTTGTTGTGATGGAGAAAATAGGAGGAGGAGAAGTCGGTGGGATATAAATATATAGGTGGGATATAAATGAATGAATGAATGAATGAATGAATGAATGAATGAATGAATGAATACATACATAAATACATACATACATACATACATACATACATACATACATACATACACAATAATACACTAGGCAGCAATTTTGTCACCTTCATTATCTAGTGTACGTTTTGTAGTGAAAATCTGTGTTCCTTTGAAATGTCAAATTATCTGTTCCAAAATCTTCTAAATCATTATTATCCCTCACTTTAATTCTTCACTTTAGAATCCTCTAATGCACGGGTGTCAAACTCACCGCGTCACGTTGCCATCATGTGACGTTTCACAATGTTTTTCCCATTCGCGGAGCTGGGGTGGGTGTGGCCTGCGCGTGATGCATCCAGCCCGCGGGCCGCCTGTTTGACACCCCTACATCTAATGCCTTCTCAGAACTGAAGATAATCTGGCATTCTGCATTAGAAAAATTGCATAGAGTTTTTAATACAAGTATCTATGCATGCCTCTGTAAAACATATTACAATATTAGGGAACGGTGCTAGTCTTTTTTGAATGATATATTGGAATAATTTCATAAAAGACACCCAGGGGTTTCCCTGAAATGTACTGCCCCAGTGGCTTATGTACCTTTGAACATTAGAGTTGATTCTACCCATTAAAATAACATTTCAAAATGCTGAGGGAACATTTCAAAAATGCAATATTGTAAGCATTGGTTTTTTGGGTTTTTTTGGAAAATATATAGAGGGATAAACAGAGGAAACTTTGTTTGACTCAATTGCGGAAAGCATTAAGAGAGTTCAAGAAATATGTTTTTGATATTGAATTTGTTTTCATAGTGTAGATTTAATTTATTACAGTAGTATTTATTTTTTCTTTATTGTTTTAAAACATTCTTTCTTTACCAATGCTAGTAGCAATATATTGAACAGCGTTGAGAGCAGTGGTGAAATGTAAAATTTGTTACTACCGGTTCTGTGGGTGTGGCTTGGTGGTGGTAGTGGTAATGTGACTGGGTTGGCATGGCCAATCTTTTTTTTTTTTTTTACTTTTAAAAGCAGAGCCTTTTAAAAGCATTTTTTCTGCAACCTTGGCCGAAGAGGTTGCAGGAAAAAATCCTCTTAAAAGCCTCTGACGATCAGGCAACTCATCTGGGATCGCCAGAGGCTTTTAAAAGCATTTTTTTCCTACAACCTCTTCGGCTGAAGAGGTTGCAGAAAAAAATGCTTTTAAAAGCCTTTGACGATCCCAGCTGAGCCACATGATCATCAGAGGCTTTTTTTCCCCTTTTAAACGCATTTTTTCTGCCAAAGAAGTTGTAGAAAAAATGCTTTTAAAAGTAAAAAAACCAGCCTCTGAAGATCACGCGGCTCAGCTGGGCATAGTGGGGGGGGCAGGGATTTTTGCTACTGTTTCTCTGAACCACCCGCCGCAATCACTACCAGATCAGGTGATCCGGTCTGAACCGGGAGCATTTCACCCCTGGTTGAGAGGGGCTGTGAAAACAGTCAAGATGGTGACTCAGTGGTGGAAATGAAAGTCTAGGTCTTTTTAGGTGTGTCACATGTATAAACAGTCAGTTGCTGTTACCCCTGAATGGATACATCATAATTATTCCTGACATTTTCCTTGGAATGTCCCACTACAATATGTATATTTTCTATGCTAAATTATATTGAGAGCAAGTCTGGTGTTGTGCTAAGGATAGAAAGTGATTAAGGATGGAAACCAAGAGATTATCTTCGCCGATGATGTAAAAATATTTAACACTACCGACAATGCTACTACCCTTCAAAAATACCTTGACTTTGTGTCCGAATGGTCAAACAATTGGCAAATCCAAATCTCAACCAACAAATGCTCTGTCTGACACATTGGTAAAAAGAACCAGAACACAAAATACAAGCTGAGTGGACACGACCTTATAGATGACCCTTACTCTGTCAAGGACCTTGGAGTACTCCTATCTAATGATCCAAGTGCCAAAGCCCACTGTAACAACATCGCCAAAAAAGCATTAAGAGTTGTAAACCTAATCTTGCGTAGCTTCTTCTCTGGTAATATCACACTACTAACCAGAGCATACAAAACATTTGCTAGACCAATTCTCAAATACATCTCATCTGTCTGGAACCCGCACCAGATATTGGACATTAATACAATTGAACGTGTCCAGAAATATTTCACAAGAAGAGTCGTCCATTCCTCTGCTCACAACAAAATACCTTATGCCACCAGACTTGAAATTTTGGGCTTAGAAAACTTAGAACGATGCCGCCTTCAGTATGACCTAAACATAGCTCATATGCTCATCAGTTACAATATCCTACCTGTCAATGTCTACTTCAGCTTCAACCACAACAATACACGAGCACACAATAGATATAAACTTAAAGTGAACCGCTCCAAACTCAATTGCAGAAAATATGACTTCAGCAACAGAGTGGTCAATGCCTGGAATGCACTATCTGACTCTGTGGTTTCATCCCCAAACCCCCAAAATTTTAACCTAAGACTGTCTACTGTTGACCTCACCCCATTCCTAAGAGGTCTGTAAGGGGTGTGCATAAGAGCACCACCGTCCCTGTCCTAATGTTTTCTCTATTTGTATCTATTTTATGTATCCAATCCATGCTTATATATATTACCAAATACGTTCTTGAGAAATAAATAAATAAATAAATTATGAGTTCAAGTCCTGCCTTAGGCACAAAGCCTACTGAGGGAATCTGAGCCAATCAGTTTCTCTCAGCCCTGTATAACAAGCAAACGGCAATAGCGGTAGACCTTGACTTATGACTACAATTGAGCTCAAAATTTCTGTTGTTAAGTGAGACATTTGTTAAGTGAGTTTTTGCCCCATTTTACAATGTGTTTTGTCTCAATTCTTAAGTGAATCACTGCTGTTGATAAGTTAGTAACCCAGCTGTTAAGTGAATCTGGCTTCCCCATTGACTTTGCTTGTCAGAAGGTGATCAGATGACCTTGGAACACAGCAACCGTCATAAATATGAACCAGTTGCCAATCAATAGTGATATGCAAACTATTCGTAACTATGAAAAATGGTCATAAGTCACTTTTTTCAGTGCTGTTGTAACTTTGAATGGTCACTAAATGAACTGTTGTAAATCGAGGGCTACCTATAACAGTATTGTTCTGCCCCAGCTATGGATCCCAAAGAACACAGCACACATAAAATTTGTACAAAACTTAATTTACTAAAATAACTCAGTCTTTTTCAAAACAAAGGCTGTTAATAAACTTTCTTAACAGCCTACAAGAAACCAAAGATAAAGTAATCACAATCTTACTAAGGTTGGCAGAAAGCCCAGAAGCAATTTGCAGAGAATCCAGACGCGAAGTAGAGTGAACTAAAGTTGTTCCCTACAAAATTACTTCAGTCGGTGTTCCTCCTTAAATAGGCTAAAGGAATGGCCAATTAGCCCCAAGCCTCCTGAGGAGCCACTCCTGCCTTTTGGCTGCTCTGCGCGCCCGTGAATCAAGAAGAGGCTCCTCTTCTTCGTCCTCTTCACTTAAAGGAGGTTCTGAAGGCTCTGGCTGAATCCCTGCCTCTGGCACCTCCAGCCTTCTAATTGTCTGACTTGAGTGCCAGCTGCACAGGCTGCTGGCGCAACACCACACCAGCCTCCTCGCTGTCAGACTCAGCTACAATCCGCACAGGCCGCTGACGGGCCACAACAAGTATGCTGCACATAAAATACACTAAATGATTCTAACAAACAACTAAATAGCAACTGAATCATAATCTGCATTAAATAAATCCATAGAGGAGCTGGCAAACAATTGACAAATGGTTCTACAAAATCAAAATTATCTTGATCTCTGAACAATAATTTAAAGATTTCCTTTGACATTTGAAACCTGTTAGGTTCCATTTTATCTCTTGTAAATAAACTGAGTTCATAATCTATTGGGTTTCCATAACCTAATAGATTATGAAACTCAACAGATGTATGTGAGCCGAGAATTAAGAAAATTGGTTTTATGTAGCACTGGGAATTAATCAAAATGTAATTGCTCAAATTTAGTACCTTTCCGTTTAGTACTGTCATCAGACAGGACTATGTGTATGAATTCTTATAGCAAGCAGATAAATTCTTGCTTCCGTTTAGTAATCATCTGGATTTTTGCAAGCCATGTGTAATCCTGCTAATTAAAGCAAGTACTTCTTCCTTAAGGACAGAGGCAGACTGGGTGACATTGGCCACTCTCTCTCTCTGTCCAACCTACCTCACAGGCAGGGGTGGGCTTCAAAAATTTTAGCAAGGGGTCCTCTGCCCAGTTGCTGGGTGGCCGTGGCCATGGTGGGTGTGGCCTAATCGGCCTCCTGCACCACGCCCGGTGGGGGGGATGCTTTTGCCCTCCCTGGAATTTATCATTGAGCCTCCGGGAGGGTGAAAAAGGTTCCAGAGGCCCTCTGGAGGCTGGAAACAGGTCTGTTTCCGGCCTTCCCAAACTTCCGGTAGGCACGTTTTTTGCCCTCCCTAAGCCTCCGCATACACCCTGCACTTACCTGCATCCAAAACAGGATGCATGGGGACTCCTGGGGTGGGGTGGGTGGGGCCAGCCAGGAGTGGGATTTGGGGGTTCTCTGAACTGCACAGAATCTTAGCTAGAGGTTCTCCCGAAGCCCTGCGAACCCCCAGCAGCCCACCTCTGCTCACAGGTTGTGGAGAAAATAGAAGAGAGCTTTGTGCACACACTTCTTTCAGTTACACCAAATAAAAATGGGATACAAATCAAATTGAATAAATACTGATTTTGATAAACAAGACAAATAAGTAGAAATGACACAATGCATTGCATTTGCTGGATTACAGCATTTCAAATAATTTTTGTCCCATATGTCTGTCTTTCTCTCTCTCACACACACAGATATACTGTACAACACACACATGAAACATAGGAGAAGACTTTTGGAATCCAATCTGGATTGGTGGGAGAAGACTTTTAGTATATCCTCCTTATTCCAACAGTTTTCTATGTTGCATTTCATAATGCCCTGGAATTTTACATAGAATTCATATGTCTAAAAATGACTGGATCCAATGGTGGGATTCAGCCAGTTCTCTCCAGATCGGATGAACCAGTAGCGGCGACTGTGGGAGGCTCCACCCACCTGCCCAGACATAATTCGCAAACACTGCGCATGCCCAGAAGGCCGTGCACATGAGTGCATGCTCACATTTGCGAACCAGTAGGGAAGGTAAGCGAATCCCACCTCTGACTGGATCCTACAAGATCCCTTTTATAAATCAATCAGGTTTCCTTTTCCATGTTCTATAAGAGGGGCCAATGATAATGTTTTGCTACTCTATGCATGTTGGCATTTTCTTTTTTTAAAGGTAATCATACAGAAACACAGAGGAAATGTCTTATGGTAGCCTCAAAACATCATTGTTTTCTTTCCAGATTTCACTGTTATTTTAAGAGTCATCTGCAGTTTCCAGCTCACTGCTATCATCTAAATATTGTAGGAGCTTTCAGGAAACTGACAAATCAAGCTGTTGTGCTTTTCAAACTTGCCCTCATGCTGTTTTCTTCTGGTCTATTCTGTAGTCTTGGAAACAGATGTCTAGTTTGCAAAAATTTGTCAGGTAAACTACCCACGGTTTGAGAAGTCAGCAGCAGTGGACAGAATAGTGGTAATAATTTGGCAGATTGCACAGGAACAAGAAACTGTCCTTTTTTAAAACAGCAGTAACCAAAAGTTCTAAAACACATATGAATCGGAATATAGTCGGAAAAGATTTTGATGTTGGCCAGTTAGTAAAAATAAAGAAATCCAAAGTTGGAGTCTTTGAGTTTAAAGTTTTTTGAAGTCACAGAAAACAGGACTTTACAGAGAATAACTGAGTAACAGAGTTGGAAGGGATCCCGGAGGTCTTCTATGCCAACCCCCTATACCCATGATGGTGAACCTATGGCACGTGTGCCAGAAGTGGCATATAGAGCTATTTCTCCAGGCATGTCAGCTGGCACCCATTGCTCTTCCAGGTTCCGACACGCACATGTGTCCCGGTGTTGTGGCTCCGTTACCTGAGCCTGTGTCATCGGCAGGAGAGGACTCCGAGAGTGAAGGAGAGGAGTTGGCAAGGCCGCCCTCTCCAGGACCCTCCTCTCTGGCAATGCCTTCGGTGTTCGCCGAAGGGCAAGAGATAGGCCCGGGGCTAAGCACGTCCACGCAGCCACAGGTGGCGAGTAATGAGGGAGATGAGTCTTGGCTGGATCCTCGGCAGCGTCGCAGAGATAAGCGTGTGCAACAGAAGAAGAGGTGTGCCAGAGATTAAGCTGAGTCACTGGACCACACCCCACAGGGTATAAAAGGGGGTGAGGTGGCCATTCAGACTCTGTGACGGACAAAACTAACTACTATCGAGTCACATTGCATCTTTGGAAACAGCATTATATGCCTTGGATTTAATTATGGACTGGACAATTCTTGAACTGTGTGTATCTTGTTTATGAGTAAAGTTCTTGGCAAGCAGCTACTGGGTTGCTGCCAAGCCTCTTATCGGAAGAATTGGTTGTCTGCCAGTTTATTTAACCCCCGGCTGTCTGTTTGTGTGCGTGGTGGGCATGGCAGGGGAAGGAAATTGTGAGACGGGGACAGAAAACCCGGGCAGCTGGTCTTTGTGTTTGCAGGAGCATGCATGTGTTGGGAAGCTGAGCTTCTGGTTTCCAGCACTCCCACGTGTGCAAAGACCAGCTGACCAGTGTACAGCTGGTCTTTGTGCATGTATGCACACCAGAAACCGGAAGGCAGTTGACCAGCGTGCATGTGCACACTGGAAACCGGAAGCTTAGCTTACAGTGCACATCACTTAGCACATCAGTGGTGGGTTTCAAAAATTTTTACTACTGATTCTGTGGGCGTGGCTTAGTGGGAGTGGCATGGCTTGGTGGGAGTGGCTTGGTGGGCATGGCAGGGGAAGGAAATTGTAAAATCTCCATTCCTTCTCCAATCCAGGGAAAGGTTATTGCAAAATCCCCATTTCCTCCCAATCAGCTGGGACTCCGGAGGCAGAGAATAGATGGGGGCGGAGCCAGTCAGAATTTTTACTACCGGTTCTCCGAACTACTCAAAATTTCCGCTACCGGTTCTCCAGAACTTGTCAGAACCTGCTGAAACCCACCTCTGGCGTGCATGCATGCTGGGAAACTGCTCTTCCAGTTTCCAGTGCTCCCACACGTGCATGTCAGGAGTGCTCTTCCGGTTTCTGGTGCTCCCCCTTGCGCATGTGCTCCTGTTTCAGCACTCAATGCTGAAAAGTTTTGCCAACACTGCCCTATACCATTCTAGACATTCTAGGTGTCTGCCCAGCCTCTTTTAAAAGCCTTGAGTAATGGAACACCCACAATGTCTGAAGGCAAGCCATTCTACTGGTTGATTGTTTGCACTGTTAGGAAATTTCTTGTCTTGCCTTCTGGGGCTTTGGAAAATAGGTTGAGCCGTTCTTCTTTGTGGCAGCCCCTCAAATATTGGTGACACTGCTATCATGTCACCTGTAATCCTTCTTTTCACTAGACAAGACAAAATTGGAGTGTAGAAACATACTTTATTGTTGTGGCCCACTAGCGGCCTGCGCAGATCGTGGCTGATCCCGATGATGAGGAGGCTGGTGTGGTGTCGCACCAGCAGCCTGCACAGCCAGCGCTTGCGTCAGACAGCGAGGAGGCTGAAGAGGATGTGGTGCCAGAGGCAGAGACTCAGCCAGGGCCTTCAGAATCTCCAGAGGCTCCTTCAAGTGCAGATAGCGAAGTGGAGGAGCCTCTCCTCAATGCTCGAGCACGCAGGGCTGCCAAAAGGCAGGAGTGGCTACTTAGGAGGAGGAGGTCTCCTCGAGAGTAAGGCTTGAGGATAATTGGCCATTCCCTTAGCCTATTTAAGTCACATGCCGTTAGTAAGTTTCTTGCTAGAAACAACTTGTAATTATCATCAGAGCATTTTTGGAAAAGTCTTATCGTATTTTGTTTTCTGGGCTAGTTGCCAACCTTTGCCGGACTTTGGTTTATTCTTGCTACTTAATAAATTTGATAAGGACCATTGGTGTGTGTCAATATCCTCGGAAATCTGGAGCTGGGGCAGAACATTTATATGATTTCTGAGGGGAAGAGAAATTCACTAGGAGTTTTTAAGAAGCGGCAATTAAAAATGTTTTTTTTCCCCTCTCTGTCACTCTTGTTGTCGCTATTGCTATCACAATCTCTATCTCCCAGGTAGAAAGAAATTACTGATAATTCTTTTGAAGTATTTTCTGTTTTTCCATCCATTTGACTAGAAGAGGGATATAGTGCCTTCCTACTGCTTAAATTATTTTATTTTTCTAAAATATAATTCATTATTCCTGTTCTCTAAAGTGGTAGGCAGATATTAATGCAGCATGGGGCAATGTTTAGAAGGAGCAAGTGGTGTCTGATTGGCATTAAAGCATGAGTATTTCTGCTTTAAATGCTGCATGCATCAGTATGAAATGCTTTCACTATCCCTATGTAATTGACATTTTTTTCAACTGTTATTCATAATTGCATGTAAATCATATGTTACTTTGTTTTCCTTTGCACTCCCTGAATATTAAATTTATGTTTGGTTTCTCTGCCCATATTTGTTCATCATTCTTTCATTCAATGCTAAAACTTATTTTGTCTTGTTGTTAATTTGGATGCAATATACATTGGTGATTTTTTTTATTTTATTAAATTGTACCTATTTCCATTTTATTCATTTTACTGACCTCTTAGGTATGATTTATAGGTGCCCTCTGCTCTGCTTATTCAGTACCTTTATCTTTTTCTATATGTGTGGTTTTCTTGTATAAAGTTATTCAGATATTTAACATGTATTATATGTGTTCCATTCACATTTGAAATGTAATAAATAGAGGTAATCCTCAAGGTACGATAAGCCATTTAATGAATGTTCAAAGTTACAACCCCCTCCCAAAAGCTAAATACATATCCATTTCAATGTTACATGCTCTGCAACACCCCCATAGTCATTTGCTCTTACGACTGACTGCAGAGGTGCTGTTGTGACTCTGGCTCCCAAGCCTGTCCTCATGAAGGAAGATGACTCTGAAAGTGATGGGGAGGAACTGACAAGGCCTCCTTGTCCAGGACCCTCCTTTCTGGCAATGCCTCAGGTTCCAGCTGAAGGCCAGGAGGAAAGCATGTCGGAGCACCCACTAATAGGGAGTGATGAAGATCAATCTTGGATTGATCCCAGGCAGCATCGGAGGGAGAGGCGGGTGCAGCAAAGGAAGAGGTGTGGAAGGGCCAGAGATTGCTGAGTCACTGAGCCATGCCCCACAGGGGATAAAAGTGGGTGGGGTTGCTCTGCAGGCTCTGTGACGGACAAAAACTGCATATCGTGAGCTTCGGATGGGATATCTTTCGGAATTAAGGCTTGGACTTTGTGAATGACTTCTGACTACCCTTTGAACTCTTGGTTGCCCCAGCAATGGACTACAGATACGCTGACTCCTGTTTCTAGAGGTGATAAGAAACTTAGCAGGCATTCGGAAAGTAGCTGCCAGAACTTTTATCTGCCAAAGGATTCAGGTCGGCTTGTAAAAATAAATTACTGGTAGACGTCTTTTGCTCGTGTGTCTGCCTATATGAGGTGGGGGGACAGAACAGGTGCTGCATCACACCCACCTACCTATTAACCCTCCAATCCCAACCTGCCGGGTCCTCCTCCCCAGCCCTCTCCCATCACCATTAACTCACTTATCTTTCAAAAGTATCCAGAGTTCAGTAAGTCAGGGTAGAGAAGGCCTCTCCCTTGCTGGCCACATGGCACAATTGAGAAGAAATCCTGCTAGTTTTGCTTTCCTTGCAATCCTTTATTCCCCACTCATCATAAGGTAAAGGGAAAGGTTCCCCTTGTACATATATGCTAGTCGTTCCCAACTCTAGGAGGTGGTGCTCATCTCTGTTTCAAAGCTGAAGATCCAGCGCTGTCTGAAAATGTCTCCATGGTCATGTGGCCAGCATGACTAAACGCCAAAGGCACACTGAATGCTGTTACCTTCCCAACAAAGGTGGTCCCTATTTTTCTACTTGCATTTTTAACGTGCTTTTGAACTGCTAGGTTGACAGAAGCTGGGACAAGTAACGGGAGCTCACCCTGTTACATGGCACTAGGGATTCGAACCACTGAACTGTTGACCTTTCAATCAACAAGCTCAGAGTTTTAGCCACTGAGCCACCAATCATAAATCAGTGCAATTTCTTCTTAGCTTCCCAAATGCCAGTGTAATACAATGAGGCTTTTCGTTCATTGCAATCCTTAACTCTTCAAATGTCAGCTTAATGCAATGGGGCTTTTGGTCCGTTGCAATCCTTTGCTCGATTGCAATATGCTGCATTCAGAGAGCTAAGGATTCCTGGGATTTCTTAGCTCCCCAAATGCCATTGTAACCCATTGGGACTTTTAGTCTGTTGCAATTCTTAGCTCGCTGAATACTGGTGTTCAGGGAGCTAGGAATTACAAGAGACCAAAAGCCCTGTTGTGTTATAGTGGCATTCAGGGATATATAAAACAGTTACCTTTCTTTTCCAGCTTCTGACCCTAATAGACATATTCAATAATAATGTAAATAACATTTTTTTTTAAACATTTAGGAATATTTATACCCAACAAAATATACATTCTTCTATTAAAATTATTTGCCTTCCCTTTGGTCCCTCAAACAAATGACTTTCTTTCCTTTTCTTCTTCTATGATGTACAACTGACACAAAAGTAGCAATTGTGTGGGCAGCCAAATTATCATTTGGATTTTCCAAAATAGCAATAGCATTTAGACTTATATACAGCTTTATAGTGCTTTACAGCCCTCTCTAAGCAGTATAGAGAGTCAGCATATTGCCCCCAACAATTTGGGTCTTCATTTTACTGATCTCAGAAAGGATGGAAGGCTGAGTCAACTTTGAGCCCATCAAGATTGAACTACAAACTGTGGTCAGAATTAAACTGTAATACTGCATACTAACCATTGCACCACCATGGCTCAGAATGTTGTGCATGTCATATCACTCTGGAATACTCTGTGTATGTTTATGTGTGTGAGACAGAGAAAGAAAGATGAAGAGAAATATCTAATGCTACAACATGTTGGATGCATGATCCCTCTTCCCAAATTTTCATTTTTATACCTGTGTTGCAAATTTCTGAAACATTTTCAGTCAGGTTGTGCTCCAACTTGGCATGAAATTTAAACTCAGTAAGGAATGGGGCAATTAGGGTTATTTTTGACCAACAGAGTAAGGAACAAGAGTATCTAAATTGCCATGTCGCTGATCAGAATCCCCTGTAGAGGCTCCGAGATCATAACTGAGTCCAAATTACAGACTTTTGGATATGTGGAAAAATGTGAAAGATGGGCCTATGTGTATTTAATACATATCTAATATAATTTCAGTCATATATCATTCTTATCTGTATTCTGTTCCTGGGTGATTTTCTTACAATGCTGTCATGTGAACAACAATTTATCTTTTCAGTTAATATGTTCACTCCCATTTTCATTTGATTTCCTTCAGTTAATTCATTCATCTAAGTTGCCATTCCATTTTTGCCACCTTATGTCTTCCAAGCTTACTTCTGCAACATATGTATATATTCCAAATCTTAATTTTATTTTAAGACAATATTTTTTTATTTACAATAGTTTTAATTAATCTATCCACCCCACAATTCATTCCTTGATTAGTTTCTCTTTTTTATTCTGCTAAATTTTAACTACTACATGTATGTTAAATTTCTTCTTGTAGCCTTTTGTTCTTATAAGCTGAACTTTCTGCCCTCAGCCCAGTGGTGGGTTTCTACCAGTTCACACTGGTTCGGGAGAACCGTTAGCGCCGACTTCCAGCCATGAGCAAACGGTTCTCTCTTTCTTTCAAGTGGACATGCCCACCAGTCCCTGCGTTATACTTACCTATATTTCTGCGTCCAAAGTGCAGCTAATTGGGGGCAGCAGAGTGGATTGCCGCTCCTCAGCTGTTTTCCTTGCTCTCAGTTCAATTTCCTGCAAATTGTGCACACACGTGCAGCGAACTGGTTGTTAAACCAGTAGGATCTCACCCCTGCCTCAGTCCCATTCTGATACTACTACTATGTGGCAGAAACTGACGATAAAAAAAATATTTAATACAATTTTACTAGCTGTGGATTACTAGAAGCTCTGAGATCACAGAAAGATATTTCTATGGTCAAAAGTCCTTGTCTTTTGAAAATTGCAGCACAGATTTATATCAAAGTTAGCATGCATCTACAGTAAAGGTCATAAAGTAAAAATGGTAGTCAGCAGAATCAAAACCATGCCGCTTTGTATATACATGCAACATGGATGCACATACAAAAAGTGTGGAGCTTTGATTGTTCTCTTACAACCATCATCTTGATTTGTATCATTAGCACCACTACCACCACTCCACTCCATGTATGTTGCTGTATGTATATTTTATCCTCTCAAGATGATTTGATTAGACTAACTAGGTGGCTCAGTGGCTAAGACCATGAGTTTGTCGATCAGAAAGGTCGACAGTTCAGCGGTTCGAATCCCTAGTACAGGTCTTCTGCATGAGCAGGGGGTTGGACTAGATGACCTCCAAGCAGTGGTGAAATGTAAAATTTATTACTACCGGTTCTGTGGGCATGGCTTGGGTGAGTAATATGACTGAGTGGGCGTGGCCAACTTTTTTTTTTTTTTACTTTTAAAACCATTTTTTCTACAATCTCTTCGGCTGAAGAGGTTGTTAAAAAAATGCTTTTAAAGCCTCTAACGATTCCAGCTGACTTGCCTGATCAACAGAGGCCTTTTTTCCTTTTAAAAACATTTTTTCTATAACCTCTCCAGCCGAAGAGGTTTTAAAAGCCTCTGATGATCCCAGCTGAGCCGCGCGATCATCAGAGGCATTTATTTTTTTACTTTTAAAAGCATTTTTTCAGCCGAAGAGGTTGTAGAAAAAATGCTTTTAAAAATAAAAAAAAAGCCTCTGATGATTGCGCAGCTCAGCTGGGCGATGGGGGGGGGCAAGAATTTTTGCTACTGGTTCTCCGAACCACCCGCCTTCATTGCTACCGGATCGGGTGATCTGGTCCGAACCGGGAGCATTTCACCCCTGCCTCCAAGGTTCCTTCCAACTCTGTTACTGTTAACTGTTAACTGATGGATTTCTTCCATGCTGGATAAAAGAATTTATCCGATTATCACTCCATAATCAGAAAATAAGGAAGAAGACATAGCCCTCTCACTGTTTTAGTGGATTTGTTAACTTTCAGGATCTGGTCAGGAAGATATTTGTGCTGTTCTTACGGAGACCTTGATGTATTTTCAGGGGGAAAAAATGTCTTCATGGACTATATGCAAGTCTAGATATCACTGTTTCAGAAAGCTATTGGAAAAAGCTCTTTGAATTTTTATGCTGTGTTATGACAAAAGAGGTCAAGCTATGCAACAAGTGAATAATAACACCATGGGTGGTTTGTTTTCTACCTGGCGTGAAAAATGGCAGCCTTCCAAAGGAGTTAATTTTCTTAAGCGAAGAAAAAAGTAAAAATGTGGGAGAAGGAAATCCTTTTCTTTCAGATACAAAAGATTTAGCTAGCATGCATGTGTTCAAATCTATGAGCTACTTTTTAGAATGAAAAAAATCTATGAACAACAACAAAAAAAAAAATCTATGAACTACTTTTTCAACTGCCCAAGGAGCTGCTGATCCAGTTCTACAGAGGAATTATTCAATCTGTCATCTGCAGCTCTATAACTCTCTGGTTTGGCTCTGCAACCAATCAAGACAGACACAGACTTCAGAGGATAATTAGAACTGCAGAAAAAACAATTGCTACCAACCTGCCTTCCATTGAGGACCTGTATACTGCACGAGTCAAAAAGAGGGCTGTGAAAATATCTACCCCTCACATCCTGGACATAAACTGTTTCAACTCCTACCCTCAAGACAACAATATAGAGCACTGCACCACAGAACAACTAAACATAATTTACTTCATACTTAAGTTGTCAGTAGAGGGGGAGTGCATAAGTGCACTAACGTGCCTATCGTCCCTGTCATTGTAGTTTTATTCTCTTATTCTTGTTCTCATTTTTGTTTGACAAATTCCAATAAATATATAAATAATAAAAATAAACTAAACAAGGACAGGGTTTTCCCCGCATGCCATCACTCTGCTAAACAACTAATTCCCACAACACTGTCAAACTATTTGCTAAGACTGTATTACTATTCTTCTTCTCACCCTTCCTATTACTATCTCCTTTTTCTACTTATGGCTATAACTTTATTGCTTGTATCTTTACCATTTATATTGTTTTATTTAGTTTCCTAGTATGATTTATGTTGATTGCTTATTTATTATCCTATGGCTATCACTAAGTGTTGTATTTTGTGATTCATGATGAATGTATTATGATGACTATAATCATAATTTATCATTTATATCTTTATGTACACTGAGAGCGTATGCACCAAAGACAAATTCCTTGTGTGTCCAATCACATTTGGACAATAAAGAATTCTATTCTGTTCTGTTCTGTTTCTGCAGCTTGCAAGGAGCAGCTATCTGGAGAACTTGTAGACAATCTCCTATCCATTCATTATCTCAAGAGGTTCCAAGGAACCAGTCAACATGCTGGTTGTTTGGTCTTTGACACTGTCATTATCCTCACTATTGCAGAGTGAGGATTGTACTATTGCACTATTGCCTTTAGTTCACCATACTTCACCTGGAAGTCTGAGCTTTGTGTTTCTTCCATTCAGGTAGAAAGTGAACCCATACAGTCCAATGTCAAATTCTGCATATTGAACTTTATAATATATTTCACAAAGCAGTAGCCTTATCTCAGGGGTGGGTTCTAAATTTTTTTACTACCAGTTCTGTGGGCGTGGCTTATTTTCTGGGCGTGGTTTGATGGTCATGTGACAATTCTTTAGGATTTAGCAGAGGTACTGGTCTACCAGCTTTTAACTGCTTGCAGAACTGTACCAGTCTACTCATTTGTTTTTGCAGGCACTGGTCTAGCCATTTATTTTTGCAGGCACTGGTCTACACATTTGTTTTTGCAGGCACCGTCTACCAGCAACTGCCTTTTAACACTTATCAGCTGTAGGGCGGCCCTTTGAACCCCCCGCGGCAAGAGTTTAAACAGTTTTTTTCCTTCTAGCCGATCAGCTGGGACTCAGGAGGCAGCAATAGATTGGGGGTGGGGCCAAATAAAAGGTAAGAATAATGCAGGGGGGCAGGGGGCAGGAGAGCAGAACCAGTTCGGTGACATCATATCGTCACCGCTACTGGCTTGGCGGAACCGGGAGGAACCCACCACTGCCTTATCTATAATGTGTTGAATATCTATAATACGTATTTAAATATTTCTAAACAGTTACTACAAATAGTGGATAAGTGAGCCAGTGTTTTGTTGATGAGTATTTGTTACATTTCAGCATTAAAGAACAAATATTCAAACAAATGAAGCAAGAAATGTGTTGTGATCTAAATAATGGATAGGCATATCCAGAATTGCATCATTGTAAGCTACTATTGTTGCTACATCCTATATATCAGGGTGGCTTTCATTCTCTTTTCTGCTTTACATGTGTCAAGTCATAATATTATATAAAGAAGAGAAAGAAGAAGAAGGAAGAAAACCTTAAGGATCAGATCAGTTTGCCTTCAGAGGGACCATCTGTCTCTCCACCTGGCAGTCATAATTGGGATTTGTCTTCAGCACAAATGCTGCTTTGTTGTTTGCTAAAGATGAAACAAAGTATTTCTGCAGGAATGAATAAATTCTAACTGATATTAAATATTTAATCCAAATAAAGACCAAATATATGATCTTTCTTCTGAATATTAAAAGGCTATGTTATACAGTAACCATATGACTTACCGTATTTTTTTGGACTATAAGACGCACCGGAGCATAAGATGCACCAAGATTTCGAAGAGGAAAACAAGGAGAAAAAAAACTTTTTGGACTCTGTGCGTATGGTTCCCCCCCCAACCCCCAGGAGCACTCTGCAGGCTCCAAACCCTCTGCGCATCCCGTTTTTGTGAAAAATGGGCCCATTTTTGGACTCCAAAACTCCCCATGCATTGCGTTTTTGCTCTCCCCAAGCCCCAGGAGCACTCTGCAGGCTCCCAAACCCTCTGTGCATCCCGTTTTTGCAAAAAATGGACCGATTTTTGCAAAAAAATTGGTTCATTTCTGGCCTCCCAAACCCCCCCCCCCCATGCATCCTGTTTTTGCCCTCCCCAGCCCCCAGGAGCACTCTGCAGGCCTCCCAAACTCTCTGCGCATCCTGTTTTTGGCAAAAATGCGACATGAGGGGCAGGGTTTTAGGAGGCCAAAAATGGCTGTATTCGGTGTATAAGATGCACCAACATTTCCATCCTCTTTTAGTGGGGAGGGGGGAGGAAGTGCATCTTATACTTAAAAGTAAAATGGATGAAATATTTATTCTTTGCATTAGCTAGCTCTTGTTTTTCTCAGTTGCTTCTCTCCTGGATTAGTTTCCATCCATTGTTTTTGTCTTGCCTTCTGGTGCTTTGGAAAATAGGTTGCCCTCCTCTTCTTTGTGGCAGCCCCTCAAATATTGGAACACTGCAATATAATATTTGCAATGCAAATAATATTTCTACTTCTGTAATATCAGTTCCTTATTTGTCCTTTTTCTCATAGGGAAATTGCTTCAGATTCCATTATCCTTTTTGCTTCCCTTTTCAGGAACAAACCTCCGAATATTTTAGAAGAATTAAGGCTTCATTGAGTGCACAGCATTTTCCCCAGGCTTCTTGTGGCCTCAATAAGCCAGGTTTCACTAGATGCTTTGCAACATGGAATCATTGAGACCAATCACTATGCCAAAAAAGTTCGTATTATCTTATATAAGAAAGTTGAAAAACACAACTGACCTTGAGAAAAGCTACATACATAATTATCACATTTTCATTTGACAATATGAAACACTGCTGCCATAGAAACACTTCTGCTTTTTTAGCACTGACCTTACTCATTGCTAACATCAGAGAACCGAAAAGCAGGCGTTCTACATTTCTTTTCAGTACAGATGGCCTGTCTTCTTCTCTTCCTCTTCTGACATGAACTTTCTCTGCCTAGGTAGAGCTATTTTAATATGATTAAGACTATAATATTATCTACATTTCTGTGTTAGTGAGAGTTATCTGCCTTAGATGTATATAGGAATGTATTAATGTTTTTGCTTTGTTTACATACCTTTTTTGGAAGGAGTGACTAATGGCCTAGTGGCCTAAACTACTAAATATTCCCTATCAGGCTAAATTCTGTTATTTGTTATAGTCTTGTTCTTAAATGTGTTCATAAGGTAAAGGTAAAGGTTCCCCTCACACATATGTACTAGTCGTTCCCAACTCTAGGGGGCGGTGCTCATCTCTGTTTCAAACCCGAAGAGCCAGCGCTGTCCAAAGATGTCTCTGTGGTCATGTGGCCAGCATGACTAAACACCAAAAGTGCACGGAAAGCTGTTACCTTCCCACCAAAGGTGGTCCCTATTTTTCTACTTGCATTTTTTACGTGCTTTCAAACTGCTAGGTTGGCAGAAGCTGGGACAAGTAACGGGAGCTCACCCTGTTACACGTCACTAGGAATTCGAACTGCTGAACTGCCGACCTTTCGATCAACAAGCTCAGCATCTTAGCCATTGAGCCAATGCATCCCTCAAATGTGTTCATAGGAAGAGCTATACTGGGAGACATTCTCTTCATAAAGGGAAAAGAAAAACCCAGGAAACTACAGAAGTGCAGAACAATTATTCTAGTACTAGTAGCACAGAAGAATCTAGAGCAGGGCTGTCAAATTTCCGGCCCATGGACTGGATGCATCACGTGATGGCCACTACCATGTCCAGTTTAGCAAAATATGTCACATATTCCCGATATGCCACATGACGCTGCGTGACGAGTTTGACACCTCTGATCTAGAGTGAGTTAATGAGTATTCTGTAGGCAACTTGAAAACAATGATATCATTGTTAAGAACAAGCTTCATAATAGCAATAGCAATAGCAATAGCACTTAGACTTATATACCACTTTACAGTGCTTTACAGCCCTCTCTAAGTTGTTTACAGAGTCAGCATATTGCCCCCAGCAATTTAGGTCCTCATTTTACTGACCTCGGAAGGATGGAAGGCTGAGTCAACCTTGAGCCTGGTGAGATTTGAACTGCCAAATTGCAGGCAGCCGGCAGTCAACAGAAGTAGTCTGCAGTACTACACTCTAATCACTGTGCCATCGTGGCTCATAAACTTAACATCATCTCATTTTACTTTTTTAAAAAACCAGGTAACTATTGGCAAATTGTGTAAATACTGCAGGCTTTGTGTAGCTTGTCTTCACTTGATTATATCAATTATATATCAGATTATATTCTGATAGATACTAGGCTGAATGTTCTCTCCGTTATGTGATGTGAAAACTGCTCAAAATCACAAAATGAAATATGGAAACACATGCAAAATATAGATTATATTTCTATTTGCTGAGATTTGGAATAGATACCTATTTGCATACACATATATCCCAGTTTGAGTACTGAGCTTGTTGTTTTTGTTGGGTATCTATGACTTTGAGTTAGTGTTGGTTTCTGGTTACTGCCTAGACTAATCCCTGCAACTTTCTTGGTAAGATTTCAGAAGTGGTTTGCCATTGTCTATTTCTTGAGGCTGAGAGAAAAAGAGAGACTGACTCAAGGACATCCAGTTGGCTTTGTGTCCAAGGCAGGACTATATATCATGGTCTTCAAGCTTCTAGCCTGAAATTTGGTCTCTTACATACTTAGTTACATACTTAATTTTAGATAACACATTATTTCAAGAGAAGGACAAACAGGATGATCACTAGACAGGAAACGGAGTCAGATGAGGACACACTAAAGTAAATGGTTATAAATGCCTATATATGACTTTGAAAAAAAAGAAAATTTAATGACATAAGATACTATTTAAAAAAAAATCTGAAGACATGACACACAGAAAGTAATGTCATTCCAATTGTATATATTTCTTCATTTTCAGAAAGATAAATTTCAACTAAATATTGAGAAAAAGCTTTCTATAATCAACAACAGTGGAATGCCTAGTTTTAATCATGGACGTGGAATTAATTACTGAGAAAGCTAGTGAGCACACTTCCTTCGAGATGTTCAAGACTGTCAGGGTGTATAAATCCTGTCCCCCCCCCAGGGGGGGGTAATTGCACTTAATTAGAGACGGACTGTGGCTTTTCTTTGCAGCGCACTTTAAGAGAAAACAAGCCGGAATATATTCTAAGAAACAAATTTTATTATAAAGAAATAAAAAAACAATCTTACTAGCTATTAATTACATCTTGGCAAACTTCCCTGCCTTCCTGGCAGAAGTTCTGGCAGACGAACAAAAGAAAGAAGAAAAGAAAAAAAAAGAATGTGGACATGCGCAGTGGTTCAGAGATAAGACTCAGATCAGTCTACCGTAAGTCTCAGAATGGGAGCCCAGCTGACAAATACAAGAACGCAGTGACAAAGACAATGATGGACAAGTAGATTTGAGGGTAACTTAGAAAACCAACATTCATTTTATGATATGGTTATTCAAGATGATAGGATGATTGGGACAGATACTCGTTTTCAGCTCTTTCTATTAAATATAGTTGTTTGTGAGGATAAAATTAGAGGAAGGAGGGCTATATGTAAATTGCCTTAAGATATGAAACCTATCTAGTATGAATACAATGTACAATATTAATGCCTTAGAACAGGGGTGTCAAACTTGCAGCCTGCGGACCGGATGTGTCACATGCTGGCTCTGCCCCCACCAGATTTAGCAAAGGGGGAAAAGTCCCGATACATCACGTGACACCACCATGATGCCACAAGTTTCACACCCCTGCCTTAGAAGAACAGTGATTAGTTTAAATACAACTTTTATATGTACCTTTTTTTCTTATTCCATAATTAAATATTCAAAATTATTTCCTTTTCCTGTATATTTCTTTTGGCATTGCACTTGAAAATAAATATTTATACCAATTGTATCATTAAAGAAAGAAAGCTAAATCCATTGTTATATTCCTTATTAGATAATTGCAGAAAAGGCAGAAAAAGAATATGTAATAACACTGTAACATTGCTTTTTTAAAATTTAGCAATGTACAAACTGAATGCTTGATGAGCAAAGTGAGTTTCCGGGGGGTGGAGGGGAGAGATTTTTTTTTTCCATCTGAATTTTCTCCTTATCTGACTCTTCCCAGAGAAAATATAAATGAATTCTTATGCTTCTTTTTGTGGAAGCTCTTAAATTATCAAGCCAAAGTGTTTCATAAATTCTTGTTCATAACAGTAAAATACATCTGATAGTAACTAATTATATTGCATAGTACAAGACTTAATCTAATATATGTAATTTTAAGAGCAAGATTATATACACTGTGGCTAAAGATATTAAGGCCACATTAACATACTTGGGAATTGAAGCAGTGAGTGATATCCTGTAATTTTAGTTACCAATCTGCATTTCTGAATTATTTTTTAAAAAATCATTCTATCACTTGTTATTCTAAAAGTAATTACAGAAATAGATCACATTCCTGAATTCAGTGATTGGGAAGAAGGCTATTGCAAATACAAATTGCCTTCAGAAAAGGACGACATATATTTGTAAATCATGCACCAACAATGTGAACTGGCTTTGAGATCTTAAGAGATAAAACATATTTTTACTGGAAATATTACTGGGAACTATAAGGGTATAAAGTAAGAAGATGGATCAGACTCATCTAGGTTCTGGGTTTTTGTTTTTGTTTTTTATAGGACAATATTTTATGTATTCAGAAAGAAATGGGTCTAAATTCTATTCTATTCTAAGTCTGGGCATCCATGAAGTTCTCATCCTGATCTGTTTTACTGGAGGTCCTGGTTGCTACCAAGAATGGCCCAAAAAGATCTGAGCTGGAAGATTTATTATTCTCATGTTGCTATCACCCATACTAATCCCCAACAAGAATACAACTGCCAAGCATCTAGTCAGTCAGCCTTTATTGATCACGTATCTTGGTTTGTTGCTTGAAATCACTACTTTGATTCTGGCTCTTGGGTGTTGGCAAAATTGAAAGGGCATGGTTCATAAAACACAGTAGGAAGGAAGAACTGAAAAGGAAAAATTTTAGATTCATTGATTAAGCTTAAAAACTAATATTAGACCATTCTTAGTTATCCTGGTCACAGCATCTTTCCCAAAAATGAACTCAAGCACAAGAATGTAAAAAACAAGTGTTCCCTCTTTCATAGGATGAGAAAATTAGATGACAAATTTCAGCTGTAGTACTAATATAGTTTTACTATGTTTGCTCATCTGCTAAACCATATATGATAAGGAATAAAGTAAAACAAGCTCCATATGTGAATAGAATGAAATATGCTTACATAGTACTGTCTCCTTAGCTACATTCTAATTTTATTAAATTATATTATAAAGGTTGATAATTTTAAAAGGATGAAATGTTAGTGAACAGCAAAGTCATATAGTGCTATAGATTGGTATTTCCCAATGGGAACAGCCAAGGGGATTATTACTAGGGAATGTTATTGCTATCTGGATTTTTCAAGTTTTCTTTCCCAGAATTTCAAATTTCTTTTCCCGTCACAACTATAAACAGAGATATATTCAGTTTATACATTGGAATCCTAAAGAATTTCATCAAGACTGTAGAGATTGTAAAGATTATAAAACATTGCTACAATAATAAACGCTTGTAATATTTGTATTAAAGATAAAATAAGATTGGGATACTATGATAGACTAGCACTCTATTTGTCTGCTGATAGGTCTTGCAATAAAACAGATTTTTGTGCTAATTTTTATTGCCTTCTAATTTTTTAAATCTAATAATGTGAAGGATCCTATTCAGGGGTGGGCTTCAGATCCTTTAGCAACGAGTTTGCTGCCCCACTGCTGAGTGGGCGTGGCCATGGTGGGTATGGTCTAGTTAGCCACCTACACCATGGGGAGGGGGGCTTTTTCGCCCTCCCCAGGCTTTGCTTGAGCCTCCAGGAGAGCGAAAACTGTTTCCCCCCAGAGTCCAGAGGTCCTCCGGAGGCTGGAAACATGCCTGTTTCTGGACTTCCGGAACATTCCAGGAGGCCTGTTTTTCACCTGCCCCAGGTGGCTTTCCTCAAGCCTCCAGGAGGCGAAAACAGCTTCCCGCGGGGTCTGGAAGTCCTCCAGAGGCCGGAAACAGGCCCATTTCCAGACTTCCGGAACCTCCGTTAGGCCCGTTTTTTGTCCTCCCAGACCCTCTGCGCAATCCCTGCACTTACCTGGAATGATGAATGAGCTGTATGGAGACTCCTGGGTGGGCATGGCCAGCCAGGGGTGGCATTTGAGGTGCCGAACCCCGGCAATCCTTGGCTAGAGGATCGTCCGAACCCTGTCAAACCCCCAGAACCCCACCCCTGGTCCTATTTTATTTATGTTTCACAATGAGGCATGATTTACTTATAGAATTCATGTTCAGGGTTTTAAAAAAATGGGGGAAGGTCACAAAAACCATGGTTTCACAAGACGTTGCTGCTACAAAAAAGATTGGGGGCCACTGCTGCTGAAGACAGCCATGTCCAGCTAAAGGAAGAGACACAGTACTAAAGAGAGATTATGGCCTAAAATACAGATAGTAAAGGGAAAGGGAAAGACACTAATAATGTAACTCTGGTCTCCAAGTCTGAAACAGCTACTTAGAAAGGCAGATATACAATTTAGAAATCAAGGAGTTAAAACTGCCACAGAAGAAAGGGATAAATGGATTGGGAACTGGGGAGTTGAGAAGGAAATCTGAGCTGTACAACTTTGCAGAAGCCAAATGGCTGAACTCATGTTGAAGGCAGGCATTATTAGCTAGCAGCTAGCTTTGCAGAAAATGTTTAGTCTTGAACAAAATTTTCAGCGTTCCCCAGGGGTTAATGCTATAAATTTCTAAGTAACTTTTAGATTAGCAGAATATCGCTTGAACAAAATTTCTGGGACGCTGCTTATAGAAACTACAATCAATTATGCAGCAGTTTCTGGCCCTTATTCAGATTTATATCACTTTTAAATATAAGTGATTAAAAGAAGCAGCAAGATTTAAATTTTGGGACAAACATAATGAAAACATGACAGCAAATCAGAAATACAATTTTTGAAAACACAGATGCAAGGGACATGGTCAGTCAACTTAATCATGATAATTTCTTCCTCTGGTCAGGAATATAAGCAGACGGTCCTTCTATGATATCTTTCTATCAATTAAAGCTGTGGGGAAAAAGTGGTCTAATATGAGCAGGGGTACTCATGAAAATAATTTTCCTTCTGTTACTTCTGATACCTCCAAATTCAAACATTGTTTTGAATTTATTTGTCTTCTAGGCCAGGGGTCTCCAACCTTGGCAACTTTAAGACTTGTGGACTTCAACTCCCAGAGTTCCTCAGCCAGCAAAGCTGAAGTTGAAGTCCACAAGTCTTAAAGTTGCCAAGGTTGGAGACCCCCCTGTTCTAAGCTACTGCATCCATTTTTGTTATCTACGCATTGAATGAGGATCCATTGGTGAGCATTCTTTAAATGTGGCTTTTTTAGCAAGCTGTGTGTCTACTTAATAGACTATCCAGCCCACACTTAATTAGCCTGCTAACCAGGATGTGATGGAAAATTTTATAAAATACTCTGCTGAAGTAAAAATATGTCTGCAGCATTTCTACAAGTCATTAAAGAGTTATGTGACTAAAAATAAAATAATAAAAGAAAAAATGGTTTGGAAATATTTGTTCTTGCCAACTCCACAATGTCTTCTGTAATTGCTTTCAAAGTACAGTACTTAAAGATCAATCCTTTTTATAATCTGCTTTTGAATCTTCTTATGTATTAATGAGACATGAACTAAATTGTAGTCTTCAAAATGTCCCCATTCACTCCCCTTTTGAAGAGAGAGAATGTCTGCTATCTTCTAGTTCACCATTCTTTAGGGTTACTTAAAGGCAGTTCAGCGGTTCAAATCCCTAGTACCGTGTAAACTCCCGTTACTTGTCCCAGCTTCTGCCAACCTAGCAGTTCGAAAGCACGTAAAAAATGCAAGTAGAAAAATAGGGACCACCTTTGGTGGGAAAGTAACAGTGTTCTGTGTGCCTTTGGTGTATAGTCATGCCGGCCACATGAACACGGAGACATTTTCAGACAGCGCTGGTTCTTCAGCTTTGAAACGAAGATGAGTACTGCCCTCTAGAGTCGGGAATGACTAGCACATATTTGTAAGGGGAACCTTTACCTTTAAGTGTACTATGTAAAGATTTCAGCAGGATATCTATTTTTCTTAATCTGCCAGGATATATCTGGCCCTGCGTATTAAATTCATTCAAAATAAATAATTATTTTCTGATGGTATTTTTTTTAAATCAAACTTCAGCTTAAAATGTGCTTGTTCATCTTATTTTTCACAATTGCCTGGTGGAACATGTACATTTGTTGGAGAGAACTGAACAAAAGTAAGAGCTGAAGAGCCCCCCCATTTCTTTGTTACCTGTTAACATTTTGCCTTCTTCACTGAGCAGTTTATTTACTGATCCTTGTCTTTTCATATTATTTTGAACATATCTGAAGAAATCATTTTTTGTTAACATCCTTCATTGAATTCAGCTCATTCTGAGCTTTCACTTTCCTGACTTAAGCTCTATAGCTTGGGGCTAAATGTCTATATTCTTTTGTGACCTGACCCTCTTCAATTTTCTTTTTTTGTTATCAGATCTTCAACTAAGCTTTTTGTGTAGCTGTATTGGCTTTTTCCACTTTCCTCCAATTTTACCTTCAGTGAACTTGTCTGCAATTATGCTTTCATTATCGCTCCTTCTATAGGAAACCTTTTTCTCTTGATCTCCTTTCTCATTACTTCCTTGCCACGAAATCCTATTTATCATAACTTTAATTAAAATCTGCTCTTTTGAAGACCAAGGTATTTAACTACACTCAGTTTCAAATACCCTTCAAATAAAGAATTTCAACATTCAATTGTCACTTTCCCCCAAAGTTCCTGCTGCTTCCATTTTCTGATACATCTACTATTTTCTTACTTACTGATCAATATCAAGTCAAGATTGCTAAACTATTTGTACTTTCTTCCACCTCCCGAAAGAGGAAGTTATCAGGAATTTACTAGAAGAACCATATCTTGCTGAATTTTTCTCCCAACACATGTCAAGGTAATTAAAATATCCCACCACACAGCTTCATTTCTTCTTGAAAAATCTTCAATTTACTTTTGGAAGGCATAAATGACAGCATTTCCTACGATAGAGGGGTGGTGTTATTAAATATCATCAAGAATAGTAATTTTATTTCTTACTATTTTGCATTTCCTTTTCAGCACTGCAAAGTTCATTCACTTTCTAAGAATGAATAAATAATTTTAGCAAACAGTGAATTTCCTTCCGGTTTTCTATTCTTTCTTTCTTTCTTTCTTTCTTTCTTTCTTTCTTTCTTTCTTTCTTTCTTTCTTTCTTTCTTTCTTTCTTTCTTTCTTTCTTTTTTAACAAGCTATAATTTTTGGTTGCTATATTGTAGTCATTGAGTCCTCCAGAAAGTCTCCATCATATCTACGGAATAGTATTTATCTTTTTTACTAAAACTACAAGTTCCATTGTTTATTTCTCATGCTCTGAGTTTCAGTGCACAGTCAATGAAGGGCAAGAGTTTCATGAGATCGTGTGTGTGTGTGTGTGTGTGTGTGTATAACGTGTTTTTCTATCGAGACACCTGGTCTACCCCAGCATGTGGGAGGAAGCATACTGCATCCATTTCGCCGTTCAGCTCCAATCCAGGAGCCCTCAAGCAGTCACATTCACAACAAACCATTTTATACCAAATTTATATTTAGCTGATAAAGAAATGAAGGGAGACTAGTATAGATCTATTTCAAGCTATTTAGTTCTCATCAGCTAGCCATACCCTTACTTGGATTGGAACTTGGGCTACCCCGATTATTAGAGGTTAATACAACTGCCTAACATGCAGGCTTTACAGGGAGGATACATGGGATGAAGGTGTGGCTAACTGATGAGGGCTTATAAGTCTGAAATAGATCTATCTTAGTCTCCTTAGTCTCCCAATGGGCAGCAGGGAACTTGCTGGCTGCTGGGGAAAAAAAAAGCCTAGAAACTAGTGGATTGGATTTCACTGAACTAGGGCTGCATAAAAATCTTGGTTTACGTAGGAAGAAACCTGGCTAAAGAGAAATACACATAAAGACCTACAAAAAGAAAAGAAAACAAATACTGTACCTTTACAGGGAGGATACATAGGAAGAAGGTGTGGCTAACTGATGAGGGCTTATAGTCCGAAATAGATATATCTTTGTCTCCTTAGTCTCCCAATGGGCAGCAGGGAGCTTACTGGTTGCTGGAAAGAAAAAGAAAAAAGCCTAGAAACTAGTGGATTGGGATTTCACTGAACTAGGGCTGCAGAAAAAGCTTGGTTTACGTAGGAAGAACCTGGCTAAAGAGAAACACACACACACACACACACACACACACACACATACATACATACATACATACATACATACATACATATATATATTATATATATATATATATATATATATATATATATATATAATAACAGTTATAATATTTACGACAAAACAGTTTCAAATTTCTTTAGAACCTGCAGCTTCAATATTCATTAAAATATAAATGGTTTTAAAATTAAATTATATTTTAATTGTATCAGGATAATGAGGGTTTTTTTACATATATTTCCAGATAATGTTTTTCCAATGGATCACAATGACAAAAGTAGACATTTTACAAATTCTCTATTGTATATACAATATAAATCAAAGCCACTAGTTTTCTCATTTGTCACCTTTTGTTTTCTAAATTCTTCTCGGCTTATATCACTCGTAATAACCCCACTGTGATTTTCCCACAGAGAAAGAAAATGAAACATTTCTCAGTTGCAGACTTTACACTATGACAAAATGGAAAAAATACTCTGGCATAGAGTTTTCAATAGCATTGAGAGGGAGGGAAAATATTTTGTTCTTTCATGAGCAAAATGAAAAAAATACTGAGGGATAGGTCTGGCGGAAACAAAACAAAATCAGATTAGTAATAGTGGAAAATATCTGTAGCTTGGGTATAGGATAAGGTTGATGTTACTAGCTTGGTAATGAAACATTCAGAAATCAACCCACAAGTGTGGGAAAAATAACCTTCACCCTCAAAATCAGATTTTTTATCAAGTTCAAGATATTCTACAGCAGTAAACACTTGACTGATTGATGGGAACAATCCTGCTAGTTACTCTCGATGGAGTCTTGGCCTCCTGAAGGAATTAATTTGTGATCTGGAGTTCTTTCTGGACTACTGACTAATATTTTTAAAAAAATGAAGCCAGAGATTGTGGACAGTGGAGGTCTTTGTCCACCATTGGCTACTGTATCCATCACAACCTTACATGATCCAAAATGCTCTGGTGACATTAACTCATACCTTGATCAACATCTGGTTGCATTGATGTAACACATTTTATACTGGATAGCCTTTAGAATCAATCCAGAAGCTACAACTGGTACTGTGTAATGTAGCATCTAAATTTCTGCTTGTTCAATGACGCCATTGCAGAATAGTATTAATTGGAAAATCATTACATTGTCTACATTAAGTTTCCAGTTTGTAATAGTACTTTTCACCCACATAGCTCTATGCAGCATAGCATTAAGGTATATCAGGTATCACTTTGCCCAGATGGAATAGGTTTATCTGGCACAAATATCTTGAGAAATCCTACTGAGAGGTCCCACATGAGAAATATGTGGGATGTAGTCTACATGGCAAGTTTTTTTCAGTGCTGCTCATGCTTTGTAATTTATTTTCCACAGATGTCCACATAGCTCTTTCCATCTAAGCATTTTGTAAAATAGTTCTAGCAGTTTTACCCATATTAATCTGTCACTTGTTAAACTCATTTACAAAGATTAATACTGCCCTAATAATACAGATTGTAAAAATAAATATTTGACCTCAAAATTATGCTAGTTTAACTCAGGATTAGATTGGTTAATCCTAAATCTATATTCTGAGTAATAAAAACTCAGTTGAAACAACACAGAAGTCTAATTTATTAATACCTTGCCATATATATAGTGTAACATAGATATGCATAGAATTTAATGAAAGAGTAAATCTCCCTGCTCCCCACCTGCTCATTAGTATTAGAAAGCCATCACACACCGTATTTTGTACATCAGGGGTCCCCAAACCCTGGTCCACACAGCCCTGTATAGGGCCATGGCCAATTGGGAACTGGGCCATGCAAGCAGCAGGTGAGTGGACGAATGTGTGAAACTGCATTTGTACAAGTGGCATGCACACACATGAAACTATATGCCCCCCTCCCCCGCCGATGGTGGTCCTCAGAGCTGAAAAGGTTGGGGACTGCTGTTCTACATATAGAATGTTTGATCAATACAATGTTTGATCAATACAATACAATTTTTGTATTGACAAAGAGCCAAGCTGGCCCAGTGGTTAGAGTGTAGTACTGCAGGCTACTTCAGCTGACTACTAGCTGCAGTTCAGCTAGTAGTCGAATCTCACCAGGCTCATCAGGCTCAAGGTTGACTCAGCCTTCCATCCTTCTGAGGTGGGTAAAATGAAGACCCAGATTGTTGGTGGCAATATGCTAATTATGTAAACCACTTAGAGAGGGCTGTGAAGCACTATGAAGCAGTATATAAGTCTAAGTGCTATTGCTATTGATCATCCAAGAAGCAGAAGAAAATCCATCCAATCTGCAAAATGCATCCAACAGCAATAGAACATGCCAAAGGCATTTGATTTGGTTTGCTCCTTCAAAACAAGTCTCTATTTTAATTTACAAATCTGCCTTGATGATGCGATTCAAATTAAACTTGGTTAAACTTTGAATCTTTGTACAGTCCTTACTTAATGTATTTTAAATTCAGCCAATGATACCGATTCCATCACTTTCCAAGGGAATTTGTTAGGTGAAAATATATAGTCTCCTTCAAATGCACTAAATTGCTATCAAATATTGGGTGGTACAGTCAGTTACAAGCATATAAGAAAACTATATCTTCTGTCATGATTCAAAATTGGAGTTAGAAGATAGTGAATATTCCAAACTCATATGTTTTTATAAACCTTTACTTGATCAACATGTCAGACTGTGCAAAATGTTCTCTTCCCTGCCATTAATGTCAGTTAGCAATTGCTTTATAGAACTGACAAACCAGCAGGGGCTAGAATAAACTCTGAAGGACCCTTAGGTGGTGAAAAATGACCTTTATCAAAGGAGAATATGGATGAAGAGCATTTTCAGACAACCATTCATTATCTCAATCATTGTATAAAACAGATACTTTTCCCCTACTGAGTTACTGATCTCTTTTTACTGGATTTCAATGAACTATGTTTTGATTGATTATCATCTTTTTCTAACATTATATCGCTCTGCATCATGCCATTTATTACTAAGCAAGTAAATTCTGTCACTCATCCTATATGATTTATTAGATTTATCACGGTGAAGCAAGGATGATTGTATCCTTTCTTTTAATAAATCAACCTTCACAAAGAATTTTAAGGGAGAGAAATGAGGAATAAATCAATGTTTCCAAGATATTTAGACAATACATTTCAGTCCAGAAAAAAGGAAGCAGGCAACAAGGCTAGCTGTGCATTTTTGGTAGAAGTTTGGAAAATGGTAGAACTTTAAACTTGTACGGTGTTACAAATTTGCTTTCAAACAGGAACCTTGGAGGAAGTGGGATGCAAAAATATAATCTGTCTAAAATTCTTTAAAGCAGCTAAATCTGTTCCCAGAAGCATATAAAAGTTCTAAATTGTTGCAGAAAGGTGCTAGAGTACTGTAAGCAATAGCAATAGCACTTAGATTATATATCCCTTCACAGTGCCCTACTGCCCTCTCTAAGCGGTTTACAAAGTCAACCTATTGCCCCCAACAATCCGGGTCCTCATTTTACCAACCTCAGAAGGATGGACGGCTGAGTCAACCTTGAGCCTGGTGAGATTCGAACTGCCAAATTGCAGGCAACTGGCAGTCAGCAGAAGTAGCCTGCAGAGCTGCATTCTAACCTCTGCATCACTGCAGTTTTTAGTCTTTTCCCATAGACTCCAAGGAACTTTTTTAGAACTGAATCTAAAGTACTAGTACGGAGTTCTACTATATTTGGTTGACAGTTCTACATGGCTGGGAAGGGAAATGCTCAAGAAAAAAGGTCAAGAATTCCACAGACAGTGATTTCAAGATTATGGCAAAATTAACATAGCAAAGTTCAATTGTATGTCTACTTACAGTATCTGGAAGGAACCCAGTAACACTTCAACATATACATAAATTTGAGGGAAAAAATCTAATATTTTAAAAAGGGGGAAATAATTATTCAGTCCCCACCATTGACAATATTGAAAACAAGAAGTGCCTAAGCCTATTTATTGAAATAATATTGAGATACTTATAGGCAGATATTTAAATAGCCTTATACTCAATACGTACTGTATATATTATTTACTATGTAAAGCAATAATAATCATCTTCTCAAACCACAGGAATTTCCTAGCATTAATTTTCTTCTCTGATTAAAATGTAAGTGTCTGTTACATTAAAGAGAGTTTGGTTTCTAAGAAATTGGAGATGTAGGAGAACTTGGTTAGCCTTTTAGTAATGCTGATGTCACCTGTTCTTCCTTTACTCAAATAAACTAAACTATAAGCATTTTTTGGTCTTACTTCTCCCTACCTTTTTGTTTTGTTTGCACCTGAAATCAGAAAAGTTACCTGATCCTTACTTTATTCCATGCACTAGAATGTTAGAGAAGTTTCTAATTCCAGATTTGGAAATAAAATTTACCACCTGGTTAAAACTCACCCCAAAGGAGATTTAATTTCCAGCATCTAATTTGTGGTAGATATTCCTGTGAAGGGATATATACATTGCATGCTCATAAGAATGACTTCTCAATCCCAGCCACAAAATCTGTTCAACCCTTAGGACTCAAGGAAAGTCTACTCATATTTAAAATTGACATTCATATATGAAGCTAAATAATAAATTAAATAATGGTGGTTATATAATTCTTTCTTCTTCTGGTAAGGCAACAGATTGATTTTACACCTGGAATACTGGAATGTGAGAAAGGAGGAGCAGAGGGACAGGATAACACTAAATACCTGATGTGTAGCATTCTTTATTTATTTATTTTATGGAAAGAGTTCTAAAAATTATTTTCATCTTTTCACCCAACTTTGTCACATTAAAATAGTTGAGCTGTAAGCTACAAGCTTCAAGACTGAATTCAATGTCCAGTGTTGCAGGGGAGAAAGCAGTCCTGTGAGAGTCATACAAATGATTGTTAAAAAATAGCCTTTTAAGCTTACGAAATCTAAGACAGTTTTTGTTTTGTCCATTTTCAAAAAGCTACTGTAGCCTGTGCTATTTTCCATCAATCAGTTTTTTGTATACATCTTGACAAAATTTTAGTATCTCACAGTATGGTAATTATTTTTGTTTGCTTGTTATTTTTGTCTAGATAATGCTTCTTGTGCTGAGAGCCACAAATATTTTGGGCACAACATGGGTTTGTATCTATTCCATATTCTCAATATGACATGTCTAACTGTGATTTTTAAAATCTATATTAATCTTAACTTTATCATACCACAAATATCTATGCCGCCCAAATCACAGGGCATAGTCTTCTAACTAAAAGTCTTCTATTTCACAACAACCGCTCCTTCACCCAAGCCAAACAGAAGCTGCAAAATACAATTTCAAATGAGGTTGACCCAATCCTCTGCTTTCCTTTGCATCTTGTAACACCTTATATTTAACTAGTGCTTTCCCCCCTTGCCATACTAATATAGATACAGTATACCCTTTTGCTGTTTTTTAAATGGTTCATCAGTTGTCAAATCAGGTATTGTCTGAAACAAAAACATCATTCTAGGCAAGACATTCATTTTTGTCAGAGAAATTCTGCCCAACAATGACAATTGTAATTTCTCCCATCTTAACAAGACATGTTAAGACATTTTAAAATTCATCCCATGTCTCAACATAATTAATCGAAACAACATCCACTTCCTTTCTCATGAACTCAAGCTCTGAGTGTCTGGAAATCCATAAATTTGAAAACGTTGCACCAATTTTGAACTCTAAGTTTAAATCAAAGCCAGCTTCTACTGTCTACAATGACTCAATACTAATTAAAATTGCTGAATTCATGTTCACTCCTACATAGATATGGCAATTCCACCGTCATTTACATAATGAATGGTTTTGATTCCATTTCACAGAAATAAATTTGTCTTTGGGATCCTTTAGAGGCAAAATGATTCTTCTAAAGATACCTCTAAAAGTTTGAATTAACATTGGCAAATCTGCAAAATGCTATGGAGATTTAGTTCAGTCGAAGAATAAACAACTTTGAAATTGGTTGTTCCTTTGTTTTTCAAGAAAAACAATTTTTATCAATTGTTTGTCCATCAGGAATGCTAAGGGATTAATCCACCAGTCCATCAGCAGATGTGGGGTGATTTATTATTTTTTTTGCAGTTGCCAAGTAGTTGCTAAAATTGAACTAATTCATCTGTGCATGAGCAATTTAAATTTCAAGGTGTTTTGCACATCAAATATAATGAGGAACAATTTAATAAAGGTAGGAGGATATAGAAAAGTATACACTTATGCATATAAAGAATGTATAGGGTCTCCTGCTTGAGCAGAAACTCAAGCAGAAACTAGAAGACCTCCAAAGTCCCTTCCAATGTTGTTATTCTGTGTTATTTCTTCTATATTCTAAATAGAATAGAATAGAATAGAATAGAATAGAATAGAATAGAATAGAATAGAATAGGATGGGATGGGATGGGATGGGATGGGATGGGATGGGATGGGATGGGATGGGATGGGATGGGATGGGATGGGATGGGATAGAATAGAATAGAATAGAATAGAATAGAATAGAATAGAATAGAATAGAATAGAATAGAATTCTTTATTGACCAAGTGTGATTGGACACACAAGGAATTTGTCTTGGTGCATACGCTCTCAGGGTACATAAAAGAAAAGATAAATTCATCAAGAATCATAAGGTACAATACTTAATGATAGTCATAGTGTACAAATAAGCAATCAAATCATATTAGGGAACAGTAAATATAAATCGTAAGGATACCAGCAACAAGGTTACAGTTATTCAGTCATAAGTGGGAGGAGATGGGGTGATAGGAACGATGAGAAGATTAATAGTAGTGCAGATTTAGTAAATAGTTTGACAGTGTTGTGGGAAATAGTTCTTTAGCAGAATGATGGCATTCGGGAAAAAACTGTCCTTGTATCTAGTTGTTATGGTGTGCAATGCTCTATAATGTGATTTTGACAGTAGAAGTTGAAACAATTTATGTCCAGGATGCGAGGGGTCTGTAAATATTTTCACAGCCCTCTTTTTTTGACTCGTGTAGTATACAGGTCCTCAATGGAAGGCAGGTTTGTAGCAATTGGTTTTTGTTGTTGTTTTAGTTTTTTTTTTTTTTTTTTTTTTTTTGCAGTTCTAACTATCTGTTGAAGTCTGTGTCTGTCTTGTTTGGTTGAAGAGCCAAACCAGACAGTTATAGAGGTGCAGATGACAGACTCAATAATTCCTCTGTAGAACTGAATCAGCAGTTTGAGCTTTCTGAGTTGGCGCAGAAAGAACATTCTTTGTTGTGCTTTTTTTATGACATTTTTGATGTTAGGGGTCCATTTTAAGTCTTGAGATATGATAGAACCTAGAAGCTTGAAGGTCTCTACTGTTGATACTGTGTTGTCTAGTATTGTAAGAGGCGGTAGTATAGGAGAGTTACTCCTAAAATCTACAATATAGATATTGCTATCTGCTATTTGCAAATGTGTCCTATTCTGAAGTTCTTCCGTTTGTTTTGTTTTTTTCTATTTACCATACATAATCAAAATTACCAGTCAGAAAAATATCATTTTCTAAATTGGGGTCAAAAGAAACAAAACAAACACCCAAGGGAACCGGAATTCACCAGAACATATCTTGAATCACTGAAATGGAAAATTATGTCTGTTAAAATTTAGGTGCCTAATGAAATCCAAAGCAAATTATTAAACACACAAATTTTATGATGATTTACTAGTTCTTGCATACTATACTGAGAAAGCCTTTCCTTAAACCCATCTTGTATGCCAATTATACCTTTTCCCTGGACTGAGAGGCCCTACTTAAGGTCACCCATGCCTTAGCTATTCAGAATTAGATTGTTCAGTTTGGTCTAAATATGACTGTCCTTGAAGGTCACTTGGGAAGTAGTGCAGAATATGGTGGCATGAATAATTACCGCTACATGTCATTGGTTCTCACCCACCTTCTGGCTGAAATCCAACATATTGGTTGTCATCTATAAAGTTCTCATGCCTCATGGCCCAGTTTTCTGCAGGATCATGTTAGTAGAATGAACATGCTCTATATAATGTCATCTTGTAGGATCTCAGGCTTTTGATGGCCACTCCTGTTCTTCTAAATAGACTCACACTCCTCAAAGATATAATCTAAGATATAGTTCTTTCAGCAGCCCCTGGAATGTTTAATTCTGTCCTGATTGTATGTAATTTATTCTCAGTTCTCTATGACATTTCTACCCTAATATAATAAGAGTGTACCTTGCCATTACTGTATTTTCTGTTTTTTGGTATTGTTTTTGGCATAGATTGCCTAGAGTTACTTGGGCAATCGAGGTGGCTTAAAAAATGGAATCCATCAGTCAATACTTGGAGGGAAAAGGGCTGAAAAAGTAAGTTCTTTCTGCAGCTTTTCCCCCATTGGTTTTGATGCTAAATGTGTAGGTTTACAATGTTAATCATAAGATTTTTATGGTAACAATTATGTAGCAATATTTCTGTCTTTCCAGATACAGTTATCTGCCCTAATGTGCTTTAATTGGAATAAAATACTAGCTATGATATAAATCATAACTCCACATTTAATGTAGTTATCCAGGAGTATAGAAATGATTGAGAAGTGTAAACATTAGCATTTTATAAGTATTTAAACAAGACAACTGGAAAAATCAGCATCCAGTGAAACATGGAAAAGTGCCATATCTGTGAACTGTCTGCCAAGTCCTCTTGTTTATGTCATTTTGTAGTGAGGCACTGTATATTTTCACCAATTTATTAGCTATTTGAAGCCAAATTTTCTGCTGGTGGCATCCCATTAATTTCAACAGAGCTCTGCCAGTGGAGAACTTATTTTTAGCCTCTAATAAAATTATTATGAAGGTGGGTTTTTTTAAAAAAAATCTGCTGTTTGCATAAGCTCAGCACTGGCTGTTATGCTTGCAAAAGAGATTACATTTCTATAATATCATAAATATTAAAATCAAGGATATATAACAGCAATTTGAGCAAATAGGTAACTATATTGAAGTTTCATAACATAGTTGCAGCTATGCCATAATGCATAGGGTGCTATTCTTTAAGAAAATGCCGTACAATTAATAGCTTCCTGATAATTCCAGCTTTGAAGGGAACACAGCTTTCAGGATTTTGAATAAAATGTGTTGGTGGGACCAGTTCTATTATCAGATTATTGTCTAATGCCACCAGGTAGTAGCTTATACTACAAAAGGCAGCATATTCTTTCATTTATAATTCCTGCATTTTTACTAATAAGGAGGAGGGTATTGACTGTCTGATTTTATGCCTCAAGTCAAAGAAGTGGGCTAGCTTTAATATTGTACAATGTGCATCTTGATGGATGGATGAGAGTCATCTATCAGATAGCAAAATGCCATTAATAACTCCAGTCCCTGGACTTCCATGGCATAACAGCATGAATATCAGCATGGAGAAACAAAAATGTCCATAATAGCATGTTGTGGATTCATAAATGTCCACAGCAAGCTATGGTGGTGAAAAAATGATGGCATGTGGATAGAGACATCCCATAGGTATGTAAGTCATGATAATTACATCATGAGTTACCATTACGCTGTAAATCCATGAACATCACAGATTATGTTAGTGTAAATTATCCAATTTATGTAATTTGTGGATGTAAATTGCATGATTCACAGAATTTGTCAAGCGATCACATGGCATTCTGATACTTGCCCACATTGTTTTCTTATTGTTCACATTCAATCAGAATAGAGCTGGAAGGTCTTTTAGACCAATTCCCTGCTCAAACAGAAGACCCTATACCAGGGGTGTCAAATTCAAGGCCTGTGGGATGAATCCAGCCCACGGGGTGCTTAGATCTGGCCCATGGAGCCACCTGGAAACAACGAAGGACCGGCCGGCAGTGCCTCTGCCAGTGAAAACAAAGGTCGGAAGGGCCGTGTGAGGCCTTCCCGAGCTCTGTTTTTGGCTGTGACAGCCTCCTGCAACCCTCTGCCAGTGAAAACAGAGCTCAAAAGGTGTGAGAGAAAAGTTATTTCTCAATTGCTGTGCCTATTAATGGCTTTTGGAATGGACAAGTAAATAAGCCAATCATAAGGCAGCTAATGGGTTTGAATCTCCCGGGCTTTTATGTTCCCTCCCCTAACTGTCACAGTTGACAGTATAAAAGGAGATTCTTACAGAAAACCATTGGTAGTCCAAAGGGCAGTTGGCAGTTCGGAGAGTTCTGTTCAGCTCTTCTGTTAGAGCTGTGAGCAGTTTGGAAGTCTGTTAGAACATAACATATATACATATATGTATATGTATATGTATATCTGACAGGATATTTAAGCAAAGTAATGAAATACTATTTAGTATTTGAATAGATATTGTTTTTATTTTCATATTAATAAAAACATTTAATGTTAACTGCTTCAGAGGCTCATTTATTAAAGTGGATCTTAATAGAGATAAAGGTTTACGGTACATTGATTTATTTCCTCCACGACAAAAGGGCTGCGCGTGGCCTTCCTGAACTCCATTTTAGCTGGCAGAGCGCCTGGGCTACCACAGGCACCCTGACATGAGCAATGTCAAGCTGGCCATGCCCACCTGTCCCCCTGAGGTCAAACACAACCCTGATTCAGCCTTCAACGAAATCAAGTTTGACACCCCTGCCCTATACCAAATACCATGTTTTCCCGAAAATAAGATCCTGTCTTATATTTTTTTTAACCCTGAAATAAGCGCTTGGCCTTATTTTTGGGGATGTCTTATTATTTTGAGGTGCGTGGAGCAAGACGGGGCTCCTCTGGCCATCTTCCTGATTTCCAGCTCTGTCTCCCTAACCCTAACTAGAGGAAATGGCAGGGACTGGCTGCACATGCGGTTAAATATTTTTGGGGAGGGCTTATTTTTGGGGAGGGCTTATTTGGGGGGGGCTTATTTTAGTACATACACTCAAAAGCCCAATTGGGCTTATTATCAGGAGATATCTTATTTTAGGGGAAACAGGGTATATATATATTTAAATTTGTTTTCAATGGATTCAAGTATACTGGTATTGGGTAATCCATTTGATTATCCCTATTTAAAATGGATCTTTCATGTGGTTAATAAACTGATGAGTTTTCAATAATGGGTCAAGTTGGAAAACTATCTTCTACACAGTTCTACACAGTTTAAGCCCCGAGCTGTCTGAAATCTGCATAATTTAGTTAAATTGCTTTAGACAACTTCCACTGTCTTTAGACAGCTTTCATTGATCCCATTGATAGTGTCTTGACAACCTTGTAAGATGGACCAGGCTAAAAAATCAATGGCATATAGATCAGGACTACTTTTATTGTAAAAGCCATGGTAACAGAATCGTGAAAGTCTGAATGTACTTCCTTCCTCACTTTTTCATGTGAATTACAGAGGGACCTGTCTGAGGTATTTTCTCAAGTTATTTATTGGAATGGACTTCAGCTATGCTTTTCTGAGCATTGCCTTGGTAACAGATCTTCCCATTATCCTTCAGAGCTATTCCTTATGCCTTCAATAGATCTGAAGTGAGGCAGATGGAAACATGGATTACTCTCCTGATAGAATTATCTTATAGGGAAACATACTGGCACCTATATGGATGTCCTAGGAAGAAAATAAGTGTTCTAACAACTTTTATAAATTACAAGACTTTGTGTTAGATATTGACAGCTGGACAACAGAAATAGATTCTCCAGGCCTTTATCATCATCAAGAGTTTAGTTCTTCAACATTGGAGAGACTAATGTATGGTCCCAATTACCCAGTGGGCCGAATATCTGAATTTATTTGTGTCCTGCGAACAAGTTACCTATAGACATAGGTACATTACAGTGGAATATGTTTTATATTAAATTGAACCTGTTATGTTGAAAATTTCACACACATACTGCAATTTCCCCACATACTATCAGATGTTATCTATGCCTGAGAAGCCTTGTATATATAATTTATCTTTTTGTAATTTAATTGTTTTTTCCTTTTTTGTATATTTTTTTTCTTTATACAGAAGGAAGGAAGGAAGGAAGGAAGGAAGGAAGGAAGGAAGGAAGGAAGGAAGGAAGGAAGGAAGGGAGACATTTTGTTATGTTATTTTATGATTCTTAAGTTGAAAATAAATATATTTTAAGAGGATTATTTAGATAATATCCCATCTGGATTCAAATGACTTGACAAAGTTGCTAATATACCTACAAAATCCTGGCAGTATATATAATTACGTATTGTCTTTTCAGAGGCAGTGGCCTTGCTCATACATACTGTAATTCTGTGCCATTAACTGTAGCTTAATATATTACAGAATGAAGAAACAGCTTCTTAATGAAAATTAGGTATTCATTTTCTTGGAAAGGATCATGGTTATTCAAATATTTCATGAAATATTGATTTTGGTTTATTTAGACGAAGTAAGACATAATCATACTTAATATAGCAATAGCACTTAGACTTATATACCGCTTACAGTGCTCTAAGTGGTTTACAGAGTCAGCATATTGCCCCCAACAATTTTTGGTTCTCATCAGTAGTGGGTTTCAATTTCAGTCACTACTGGTTTGCTCACAGGTACACACGTACTCATGGGTGTGTGCGATGCTTCTGTGCATGCGCAGAGATGTCTGAGCGGGTGGGTGGAGCCTGCTGCCACTGCTGCTACCAGTTCACCTGATCCGGGGTGAACCGGTACCCGGTTTCCCCCAAAATAAGACATCCCCCGATAATAAGCCCAATCGGGCTTTTCAGTGCATGTCAATAAGGCCAAGCGCTTATTTCAGGGTTCAAAAAAAATATAAGACAGGGTCTTATTTTCGGGAAAACACAGGTAGTAACCCACCACCAGTTCTCATTTACCCATCTCAGAAGGATGGAAGGCTGAGTCAACCTTGAACCTGGTGAGATTTGAACTGCCAAATTGCAGGCAGCTGGCAGTCAACAGAATTAGCCTGCAGTACTGCACTCTAACCACTGCACCACCTATTTCAATTCGCTTTTGTTTTGGAAGAGATGCCCGAAGAAACCATGAATAAATTATATTCATTTGTGCATTGCGTATCTACTGCATAAAGAAGGATTTCTTCCTTAGAATTAGATATTAATGTGGTCTCTGTGTTGAAAAGTATGTAATGCAAGATTTGAATTTCAGATGGTTTTGCCTCTGTATTGCTGCATTTCTGGCTTTTCATATTACAGTACCAATTGTATTAAACCATCTATTTTAATGACAGAATCTAGACCATCTGCTTTACAGTTATTCAAGACAGATCCCTAGAAAGTAAGCTATGCAAATTTTAGCATCTGCCTTCTTGGATATTCTTCTAGACCAGAGGTGTCAAATTCACATCATCACAGCGATGTCACATGACGTATTGGGACTTTTTACCCCTTTGCTAAAATAGGGTGGGCATGGCCAGTGTGTGATGCATCTGGCCGGGAGTTTGACAGCCCTGTTCTAGACAAACTTTCAACTGGTGCAATCAAAACCTGACTATAGACCTTTTGTGATTCTTAGTGCTGTGATTAACAAAATCAAAATAAATGTTTCAAAGAAGTAATGGAAATAAGCCACCCAAAGTTGTTTTTTTATAAGAGATGGGTGGTAAATAAATTTAATTAATAAATAAATAGACAAGAAATGATGTTAATACAAAGTTACATGAAAGTTGCATGTGCAAGACCTTGTTATTAAGGTCAGCATCTTAATTGGTGGTGCCTGTCAGCTGCCACCTCACACTTGTGTTTCACAACCATTTAGTATCAGCTGCCATGAACTCTAGAGGGCTGAACAGGAGGGGGGAATGTGTCAGGGAAATGAAACTTCACTGTATCTCTCCAAGATGGGCTTCAAGGACAATCAGTTGGGAATGTAAAGCAGCTGCATACCAAACCTTTGCCTTGAAGCAACAGTTCTAAAAACTTCTTGTTTGAATTTGATTGGACATGGGGCCCAGTGATGGGAGGAAACTAAAAAGTTAGACTTGGGGATTTTGACACACAATTTTCAGTTCTGGGTATGCATTACTGTAATGACTTTTAGTAAACTATACCTTTCTCAATAAATGGAGGTAATGATCTTTTTTAATTGGAGGTTCAAGCTGAGGCAGGTCTGACAGTGCCACTCCATTGGCATCCGTATTAAATTTAAACTAAGGATTCAACTTCTGATGAATTCAACATCCAAGCTCAGAGCCACAGAATTCTTTCCTGACATTGCCATCTGACAAAGGTAGCCCTGTGGTATCTTCTTGTACACATAAATTTCTGTAGGGAGGAGTCCTGTCCATGATCTAGAACACTGTCAATTTCAGCAGAGGTTCCTGTTACAGATGTGGATGCTGTTAGATTGATACACTGGATACACAATGCCAAGGGCAAAGTACACAATATGTTGCATGCACTCATGTTTAAAAGTAATTAGGCGAGATCTCATTCTGTATCCACATCTTGTCTTTGAGATCCAGAATTCCTTTTAATTGGCACAGTAGTAAATAAAATACACAATTGTCTTTCCTTTTCTGCCTTATCTAAGTCATTTCAGTCTGAAACACATTTCCTTCAATATAAACATATGGCTTGTATGATCTTCATTCCCCCTTGCTCTTCTTTCTCTTTATGTGGGAATATGTAGTTTAAGGAGGATTTTTTGTCTCTTGAGATGTTTAATCTGTTTGTAGTAGGACTACAGGTAATCCCCGGGTTACGAGAGTTCCATTAGTGAACATTCAAAGTTACGCAATAAGCGCCCCCTAGTGTTTATGAAAAAGTCCTGAAACTACTAATGTTGCTGCACCATGGCAGTTGTTCACTCTTAGGAACAACTGCAGAGGCTCTGCAACATTTGTCCTGCCTATTCCCATCTGCTCCACACTTTGCCGGCCAAAACGGAGGTTCAGAGGGGCGGGGGCGGGCCCGCCCCTCCGAACCTCCATTTTGGCCGGCAAAGTGCCAGGTGACGCCTGCACACACCAAAATGGATCTGTGGAGGGACATGCACGGTTGAGAGGTTGGAGAGGGGACAGCTTGTTAGATCTTTGCACGGTAAGTGATCTGGCACAGCAGGTTGGGGGGAAGCAATTTTGTGGAGCATGAGGTATTTCAGTGGGTCGGAGAGGCCCTGGGTGGTTTTAAGTAGATTGCCTGTTCCATCATTAGGCCCCCCCATGGCCTTCCCCACCCTGAAATACCTCATGTGCACTTAACGAACTGTGCATTCAATTAGCGATGTGTGGGCGAAAGGAGGGAGTGATTACGTTCAAGGTACGAGATTCACTCCCATGAATCCTTGGGTTACAAATGGAATGGGCAGGCTCTATTACATTCGTAACTCGAGGACTAATTAAAGAAGTAAAACTTCTGGCTATAGAATATCAAAAATGTTCAGCTGTTTGGTTGCCTTAAGTGTTTTCAAGATCCCAGAACTGCTTCTATGCCCTATGCTAAAACAGAGCAAATTGTTTTTAAGAATGATCTTCTTTCTTTACTCTGATAAATAATTTCTGAAGGCTAAGCTAATGTATTGATGGTAAATAGGGAGCCTTACAATCTCCTTGCTGACTTATCTCAAAGGAAAAGTTGAAGAGAATTTGTGTTTTCTAGTTGTCTTTCTGATGGCTTTATATCTTTATCCATAATAATGCTTGAACAACAGTACTCAGTTGAAGTGAGAGTCAAATCATGTATATTTTAGAGCTTTGTATTAGTTAGTTCTGATGAATTTAGGCACAGACAACTTACTCTGCACAGCTCTAACAGCTGCTGCTTCTGGAAACTACTTACCCATCCTTTGTAAGCAACACTCAAGGAACATGTTTTACCCCAAAAAACAACAACAACCCCTCCTCTTTCTCCATAAAGAATGCTGATAAATCTTTCAATATATTAGACAATAATAGCCAGCCTTTTGAAATAAGATTAAAAAAAATAAATAAAAACTTCCTAAGGTTAGCCTTTATGGAACCAAGATATGTTTTTTTTTTTAAAGTGGAGGAAAACAGCGCTGAATTCCTAAGATTTACTAAAGGTATATATGTAGATCAGTAGTGGGTTCCATTTACCTTCACTACCGGTTTGGAATTGTGAGTGCGCGCATGCGCAGAACGTCTGTGATGATGTCCAGGCGGGTGGGCAAAGCCTCCCACCACCGCTACTACCAGTTCGCCGAAAGCGGGGCGAAACGGTAGAAACCCACCACTAATGTAGATGTTAGTCCTAAGATAAAATTTATTGATGTAATGCTAGGAAACACAATAAATTAAACTATAAACCAATCTTTTGAATAATATATAATATCTTCTGGTGAGAAGGGCAGCATACAAGTTTAATAAATAAAATATTCAGCAACAATTGCATTTAATTTCTTGAATCTATGTTATTCGGAAAGATTAATTTAATTTAATTTAATTTAATTTAATTTAATTTAATTTAATTATTTAATTTAATTATTTAATTTAATTTAATTTAAAATTCAATTTATATGTCGCCCCTCTCCGAAGACTCAGGGTGGCTCACAAGACATTTTAAAAAATCATTATAAAAAACATTTAAAAATTAAAAACATTAAAAACATTAAAAACTCATTCATGCCATTCATGGCTGGATCTTGCCAGATCACAAGAGTGAGATCAACAGCCCCAGGCCTGCCAGAAAAGCCAGGTCTTCACCGCTTTTCGGAAGGCCAATAGAGTGGGGATGGTCCAGACCTCAGGAGGTAACTGGTTCCAGAGAGCTGGGGCTGTCACAGAGAAGGCCCTCCCCCACGGGCCCACCAACTGGCATTGTTTAGCTGACGAGACCCGGAGGAGACCAACTCTATGGGATCTTACCGGTCGCTGGGAGCTATGCAGCAGAAGGCGGTCTCGAAGATAACCTGGCCCTGAGCCATGTAGGGCTTTAAAGGTAATAACCAACACCTTGAATTGTGACCGGAGACCAATAGGGAGCTAGTGCAGCTCGCGGAGAATTGGTGTAATGTGGGTGTACCTAGGTGCACCCACGACAGTTTGCGCAGCTGCGTTCTGGACCAACTGTAGTCTCCGAACACTTTTCAAGGGTAGCCCCATGTAGAGCGTGTTGCAAAAATCTAACTGTGAGGTGACAAGGGCATGAGTGACTGTGAGGAAAGCTTCCTGATCCAAGAGGCTGTTAAGGTGCTGGATAAGAATGAATTATTTTCCCCTGCTGTCTATTTTGCCACTATCACACTCTGTTGACTTCTTCTCCAGATATCAAAGCTTAATCACATTAATCTCTGCACCTAAAAGGCCTGGAAAATGCAAAAGCTAATGCAGCAGAACAGAAGCCATAAAGAGCTTGGGCTTCCTGGTTTTTTTTTTTTTTTTTTTTATAGTAGCTGTAGCATAATGGTCCAAAAAATTACCAACCAGTATCACTCCTCTGCCCTTTCTACAAGGGACTAGAACAGATGATTCTTAACTGTATTTCAAATTTTATTGATGAAAATATCATAAGGGAGCAAGCAGGTTTTAAATCGGGGAGGTCATGTTGTGGTCAAATTCTAAACTTTATGCAATATATTCATGAAGGTTTTGAAAAGAAGTTAATTACTGGAGCGGCTTTCTTTGTCTTAATTGCAGCATATGACATTGTTAACGATAGGATATTGTTACGTAAATTAAACAATATACTGGAGCAGTGGTGAAATCCTCTGAGGTCTGCCACCAGTTCGCTGTGTGCACATGAGCAGTGCACACCAAATACACGCTTCACACACATGCACACCGCAGACGCTACAGCACAGTGCTGAAAAATCCAGAGAAAGCAAGATTTCCTGCTTTCTAGCGAATATAAATCGCGTGGCACAGCTGATTATCAGAAATACTGGTTCAGATGAACTGGTAGCATTTTTTTACTACTGGTTTGCCCGAACTGGTAGCTTTTATTACTACCAGTTTGTCTGAACCAGTACAAACCGGTAGCATTTCACCCCTGTACTGGCGTTAATAAGCTTGCCAGGGTCATCGGCATCTCCTCCGGAGATCTAGGACAATTCTCCACAGCTACCTCACCGCTGCCGCCACCTTGTCACCACTGATGACAAAAGACGGCCTAAGGAGGAGTCACTGTTTTGAGCTGGACGCTTCAGTGGGAAGTGCCTTTGCAGCAATGGCTGTCGGGAGCAAGTCATCCTGTCACCATCCCTGCTTGCCCCCCCCCCCTTGCTGGGCAGCCATTAGTGTCAAGCATAACACGTTAAAGGAGAGGTGTTTCTCCCCAAGCCTGGGTATGATCGCCTTCTGCTACCGATAGCCTCCCACCGGCCAGTGTGCTCCCACAGAGAGGGACTCCTCAGGGTACCATCGGTCAAACAATGTCGACTGGCGACCCCCAGGGGGAGAGCCTTCTCTGTCGGGGCACCTGCCCTCTGGAATGAATTGCCCCCGGAGATATGGGTGATTCCTGACCTACGCACCTTTCACCATGCCCTCAAGACGTTATTGTTCCAACAAGCTGGGCTGGCCTAAACATTAATTTTAATGGGTTGCTTTTCTTTTTTAATGATGTTGGGGCCAAATTATGTAATATGTTTTTAAATTGCTTTTAAATTTTATATATGTGTTTGTTTTATTTTTGGCTGTGCACCGCCCTGAGTCCTTCGGGAGAAGGGCAGTATAAAAATTAGATTAAATAAATAAATAATAAATAAATGATTGATAGCTTGCCAGTTCAGGTATGGATAAAAGTCCCCAAGCTCAGAATGGTGTGTGTGTCTGTATATACAGAACAATGACTTCTGCTTAGCCTGCCTTTCACAGGAGGGCACTGGAAAGTGAGGAGGGGAAATCTTTAGAGAAAGAGTGTGGGCTGGCAAGAACTTTTGCCCCCCTTAAGCCAGGCTGGCTTTGGAAATCAGAGCGGAAGCCCAGGCTTGTGTCGAGTTGTCCCCAGAATGAAGTGTCCTAGGGAGAAGTGTCCCATGGCAAAGTGGCCGTGATGAGTTGTCCCATTCCGCCCTCCAGAGCTGGAGATCATATGTGATGCTGAATGGTAGGAACAGTAGATGGAGAATGCAGAAGTATTGGCTGCCACAAGGAAGTGTGTTGTCTCCGACATTGTATAACATACAGTATGTACAAATGATCAACCAGTCCCTAACAACACATATCTATTCATCTATATGGATGATGTAGCAGTGGCCACACAAGGACCAACTTTTTATGACGTAGCTGGGAAATGTATGGTAGCACTTGAAGAATTAGGATGATATTACACTATCAACTATTTAAAGCTCAACCCAAACAAGATCGTAGTTTGTGCTTTCCACTTCTGAAATCGAGATGCAATGCAAGGGTTGGATATTATGTGGCAAGGGAAATGACTACAGCACTGTCCAACACTGAGGTATCTTGGCGTGACACTCAACAGGATGCTCTCTTTTAAACAGCATTGCTGAACACTAAGGTTAAAGTCAGCTCAACAAACAATATCATCAGGACATTGAAAAACTATACATGGAGAGCTCAACCATCTACATTGTGCACATCAGATTTAGCCTTGAGCATCTCTACAGCAGATATGCATATTTATTTATTTATTTATTTATTTATTTATTTATTTATTTATTTATTTATTTAATTATATTTCTATACTGCCCTTCTCCTGCGGGACTCAGGGCGGTGTACAGCCAGGATAAAACATAGCATATAAAATTTAAAAACATTTTAAAAAACAATTAAATAATTTTGGCCCGAATTTAAAACAACCCAATTAAAACCGAAATTCGATTAAAAAACTGAGAGGATGGGATCAAGCCAGCCCAGCTTGATGGAACAAGTGTGTCTTCAGGGCCCGACGAAAAGTCCGGAGGTCTGATATCGTGCGTATCTCAGGGGGCAGGTCATTCCAGAGGGCAGGTGCTGCCACAGAGAAGGCTCTCCCCCTGGGGGTCGCCAGCCAGCACTGCCTGGCCGATGGCACCCTGAGGAGGCCCTCTCTGTGCGAGTGAACCGGTCAGTGGGAGGCTATTGGCGGCAGAAGGTGGTCTCGCAAATACCCCAGCCCTAAGCCATGGAGCGCTTTAAAGGTGGTTACCAACACCTTGAAGCGCACCCGGAAGACCACAGGAAGCCAGTGCAGCTCGCGCAGGAGAGGTGTTATATGTGAGTGCCCCATCGCTCCCATAATCCCCCGCGCGGCCGCATTCTGACCAACTGCAGCCTCCGGGTGCACCCCAAGGGGAGCCCCATGTAGAGAGCATTGCAGTAGTCCAAGGCGGGAAGTGACGAGTGCTTGAGTGACCGTGCATAGGGAGTCCCGATCCAGATATGCAGTGTAGGGCACATCTGCACACACGAAACAAGTTGATATCACCATCAATGAAGCAGTACATTTTGTGATGGGATATCTCAAGCCTATACCAATTGAGAAAATATATCCTCTCACTGGCTTTGCCCCATCTAACATCATGAGAGAGGTAGCAGCAGATGCCAAGAAAACTAAGCAAGAGAATGATCCTTGACATCCTCTGAAAAGACATGTGCCCCAAGCCTCCAGATCTAGCAAAAGCTTCTTGAGGGTACGCAAGAACACAAGAACAAAATTGAATTAAAAGATGAAGGAAGGAGACTATCAAACAAGGAATAACGGAGGATATAGTTGAAGGATCTGACCTCCCATATACTACTTGGAAGACTCTGAATAAATTGAGAGTTGGAGTGCCTAAGTATACAACCAATATGCTCAAGTGGAGGTTCTTGGCGGATAACAACAAGCTGTGTGAATGTGGAGAGATGCAGACCGTGGTCCATCTGCTGGTATGTCTGCTACTACTAGAAGCATGTACTGGAACGAGCTCCCCCCAGAAATATGGAGGATCCCGGATTTGCGCACTTTCCACCGTGCCCTCAAAACATTCTTATTCCAGCAGGCTGGTCTGGCCTAACCTCCCTTTTAAACTGTTTTAAATTTGTTTATAAATTGGGGTGTTTTAAATTTGTTCATGGTTCAAAGTGTTTAATGTATTTTTAAATGGTTTTTTAACGTTTGTATGATGTATATTTTATCTCTTGGTTGTTCACCGCCCTGAGTCCTTCGGGAGTAGGGCGGTATATAAATTAATTAATTAATTAAATAAATAAATAAATAAATTAATTAATTAATTAATAAATATACTGATAATGACTTAATTTTGACAAAGCCAAGAAGGTGGCTTCATTCTGGCAGTCTAAAGTTTGATCTAAACACAGAAGAAGAAGAAAGTAGCATGATCGTACTAGGGCTATCCTAAAATGCATCAGAGTGTGCAAGCACAGCAATTGTTAAAAGATTACACACACACACACACACACATTGAAACACATATCTCAGTGACCCACATTGCATTGGATGAATGTATTTTTCTAGCCTAACAATACCATTGAAGAAACTATATAAAATACAGACATTAAATTCTTTAAAAATATTGACTAAAATGCAATATTCAAGCAATATAAGTTCCATCTAGTGACTTACTTTTTGAAGGGAAATATAACAGAAAGATCAGACAAAAGGTTTATGTAATGAAGTAACCTGGTGTCCTTAGCATCTAAGAAGATACAGATGGGAAAATTACAAGTAGGAGTGAAAACAATAAGTCTTTCCTGCCCTTGTATCTCAGCAAATCATAAACAGAATTCTATTTCATCCTTTATGTCACGAATCACACTCCATTTAGAATTATATTCATTTATTTATTTAATTATTATAGCCTAGCTATTTACCATTTAAGAAACCAATAGTTATAATATCAGTCACCTGTTTTAATTTTTCTAGTGCTTTAAATCTTTTTATTCTGATAGTGTAGAAATTTTCTCTGGAATTTAGGAGCCTTTATCATTCCAGGGGTATATCTTGAGCTGTTATTAGACTTGAAAAATGTTCAGAGTTAACAATCAGACTTTTGTCTACTTGCAAATTAGTTGCACAGATTATTTTGTCAATGAAGGATGCCCTTTGATCTTTTGCAGTAAAAAACAGACTGTTTAACTTTGCAAAGGTGTCAGGAGAAATTACTCACAGAGCCTATTGTATAATATATCTATTCATTGAACATCTGTCTTCAAGGTGATTTTATAGAATATTTTCATAGTATTTAGAACAGGAGAGAAGCTATTACGTTGTATTTTGTTGGTTAAGGTCAGAAAGAAAGGTTGAAAGAATCCTTTAAAAAATATATTGCAATTTAATACAAAAATGGATTGCAATTCTATTTCTCTGGGTTATTTTCATTCTCTTCAAAGATCTTCTCTCATGAACAAAAAGAGACTGAATTGGATTTATATGTATATATAAAATCCTAACTGAATATTATGATTAATAGAGCAACTGAAAAACTTTACAAAAAATTGCGAAGCAGTTTCTTCTCTTCGGGGATATTTTCAGGGTAAACATTTGTACTATTTATAAGCAATACTTCAATACCATCTACACATTTAGTTTACAATGAGCTAAAAGAAATACAGGAGAAAACATTACATATGCGTACAACCAAGCTGTGTATTACAAAGTTTTATTTCTTTCATTTTTAAAAGATTGTTCTATAATTCATCCCCTACTGAGAACAAGACAATAGATGAAGGATGATAAGAACTGTGGATATTCTTGGCTTTTCACCCATTGTATCCATGATTCTGGTGTACATACTTTAAGTCTGAATGGAATATTTTCCTTTAAAAAATGTAAAGGGATAACATTGCATTGGAAAATCATCCAAAGGAAGGGGTTGTGTTATATACTTATGCCACAACTGATATCTCCCCTTATGATTCTTCCTAGCAAATCTTAAATTCTTCCTTGGCAGGATTTTCAAAATCAAATGAATACCAAAAAGCAAGGTTCGTTCAATAATTAAAACACTATGTGACATTGACTCAAAAAGAAATGTCAGGGTCACTAGTGAAATATTTTCTAATAGAAGGCTTGAACCCCATAGAATAATATCTAGCTACCCATGTCTGATGAATCAGACATTAATCGTTTCATGAAAGATGAAACAGATCCATGGTTTCTTAAGTTGAAAGATAAAAGAAATTCCGCAATGCCTGCCTGCCTGCCTATCATATTTGTCTGTCCATCCATTGATCCATCGATCCATCGATCGATCGATCGATCCATCCATCCATCCATCCATCCATCCATCCATCTATCTATCTATCTATCTATCTATCTATCTATCTATCTATCACTAGTAAATTTATAGGCGAAGTCCTTATAGTAGACAACTATTTTAGATCTTACTTCTCTTGCAGTTTTCCAAAATCATTTTGTCGGTTACAAGTTGATCGTTTCTCCCTCTGCTGTTTGGGCAGTTTCCTTTCTGCTCATGTGGGAAGAGCTTGTTCTCAACTATATGCTTTTGGATTGCATTTAACAACACACCATTTAACCATCTGAAAGTTTTTGGTAAGCAGATAATTGGACTGTAATTGCTTGGTGCTGCCCCTTTTGTTGGAACATTCGTTATCAGGTAGATTTTCACCAATCTTTAATTTCAATTCCTTGCTATTAAGTTGCTTGGTGATGAGTAGATATTACTCATTGGTTAGATATTTCAATGAAAAACCATGCAGTTTACCTTCACCTTGTACTGAACAATTATTGATCTTCCTTGCCCTTTTCTTCATCTTTTCTGCTTTTATTGCAGATTTGGGTTTTTTTTTTACATCTCAGTTCCTTTTTAATCTTATCCACCTCTGAGGTTGTTCTAGAACTGAACTATTTCTTCTTTGTCAGATGTTGATTACTTCGTTTCAGTCTCTCCATTGATAGATTGGTAGAAATGTTTTTGTTTTGACTGAAATGATTCTTCTATAATGTGCAATTCAAGCTCTTTATCTGCTGATGTTGCTATAGCTGATATTTGTTGCTTTATTATTTATTATTAGAATGCAGAGGAGAGGGTACCTGGTTTGGGAATGAAAATGATTCAATAGCAATTTTGGTTTCTTCTATTACCGACTCCTTCAGGTTTGCATCTATACTCTGAGCTACTTCTGGCTAGGCTTTGATTTATTTGCCCTGGGCAGAGATTTGCCCAATTCTGCTTCTATGAATACCTTATTTCATATTATATATTGATATTGATCTGCTAACCCCTGTTCTGTTATTTCTGAGTTTGGTGTCATAGATCCGAGTAATGCTTGAGAATGCCCCAGTACAAGAGCAATCGGGAGGATGTGATTAACACAGTTATTTCCCTACCACAGAAAGTGGCCCAAGTGACCACGTGATGATGGGCTGCACAGCAATTGACCAAACCAGAGGAGGAGCTGAGCCAGAAGCTCAAAACCAAGTTACAAAGCGACTCCTGGTTCAAGGAGCACCCACAGCTCTTGACCATCAGGGATGAACTAGCTTGGAAGGGGACTAAACTGTCCCTAACAGTCTGTGGGTAAAAGTCCTACAATGGAGGCATGATGCCTTCAGCTCTTTGTAGGCTTCGACTGCAGTAGTCAGCGTTCTCCTTACATTCCCCCACACATTCTCTAATGGGTCAACCGACTCCATCAGACTAATAGAAGAGGGAGGCTCCGGAGGGCATTGAAGTTTACCCCATTGACCAGCTTGAAGGGGGTAAGCCCCGTGCTACTCTGCACTGCATTATTGCATGTCATTTCAGCAAAACGCAGTAGTTCCACCCAATTAGTCTTCTGGTAGTTGACATAGCACCTTAGGTCCTGCTCCACAATGGCATTACCCCATTTTGCCGCCCCATTGGACACATCTGAATATTACTGAGTATTGGTTTAAGGTCATGGTTCTGAGTAATGGTCCCAATCAATTCAAGACTCCAAGGCCGTGGTTTCCTCAGAAATCTTGTGTATTGGGTACATCATATCGGCATGGACAAATGTGAAACCAGCGCTGAATAATTCCCGCACTTTGGTATAATTAAAGAATAGATAATAAAATTAATAATAATAATTTTAATAATAAAATTATTATTATTATTAGATAGTGCCCACTCCTCTTGTGTCACAGGTCACATTAGCCAACCAAGCAGGTGATGAACTACTCAGTGATCCCTCCTGCCATTGCGAGGGCATGTTGATCTGGTCTTGGTTCTCAGGAATCTTATCGTTATTATGTCCTGCACAATGGAGGAACACATTCTACATTCCATAAGTCCCCCTCCCACCCCCCATAAGCATGGCAACTAAGAAATGTCTCCAAGTAACTCAACAAGATGTCTCCACAAGATGCCACCTCTGTCATCTCAACAAATTATGTCCACCTGGCTTCTAAATCAGAATGAATTTTTAATTAACTTCAGGAATGAACATTATTACTCTTGAATTTCATCACGGAAATGCTAATAGAAAATTGTTGTGTGCCTCCTCTGTTACAGACTCTCAAAGGAAGAGGATAATTGATAGATCTTTGTTAAGTATCTTTGCAGTGTGTCATCTCAGCAATAAGCTGAGTAACCCTTTATATCAGGTGAAGGGTTTTTTTTTATTGTGTGAAATTCTTATGTAAATAAACATTTTGGAACAATCAGCAGGTTAAAGTAAAGGCATTGCACACAAGGCAAAAAAAGGAACATTCTGGATTAACTGCTTCATATTGTTATTTTATTTATTTATTTATTTATTTATTTATTTATTTATTTATTTATTTGTTAAATTTGTATGCCGCCACTCTCTGAAGACTCAGGGCGGGTCTCTGAGGGTTGTTGTTTTTTTTAGCAGTTTAACTTCTCCAAATAATTTCATATTTGTAAAAGTTAACAATCAATCTTTGTCAAAAAAATAGCATCCTTTTGGCACATTTGCTTTCAGGGAATCTTTTGGGCACTGAATTCCAGATTTCATTGTCCCCTTCAGAAAGTGAGTAGATCAAAACATTTTCAGACAGTACATACATGCGTACATACATACATACATACATACATACATACATACAATATTCACAGCAGAGCAACTTCCTGCTTCATAATTTCTGACAGCATATACACTGTATGTACTGAAGAGGTGGATGACAGGAGTGCTAGCAATTTTTTATTTTATTTTATACATTATGATTAGAAAGGCAGTTTTATTATTCCAGATGTGGTGTCAGTTCAAAGGTTGAAACACTGAAACACTGTTTCATTCCCATTTCTGATTGATCAACTGGAACATAACATAATTGATTGCTTCATGGTCTATTCTTAATATTTCAACTCCAGCAAAAAAACAACTTACTACATGATGAATTAGATCGGGGAAACTGAGTGAAAACTATCATGAGAAAGTGGTCTAAATTAGCAGGAGAAACACAAATTAACAAACTGAGCTCTGTTCCTGTTTACTGTACGTACAAATGCTCACCTTCTTGATTTATCCTTAGCAATAACTCATACGTTTTCCAAGGATATTCTAATCATCTCTTTGATCCTATCCATCCTGCTCATCTATTCTGTTCTCCTTCTTCTAATTCAGGGGTATCAAACTCAAGGCCCGCAGGCTGGATCCGGCCCATGGGGTGCTTAGAGCTGGCTCATGGGGCTGCCCTGGAAACAGCAAAGGACTGGCCTGTGGGGCCTCTGTCAGTGAAAACAGAGCTCGGGAGGGCTGTTTTTGACCTCCTGCAGCCCTCCTGGACTCCATTTTCACTGGCAGAGGGCTGCAGGAGGCCATTGTGACTGAAAATGGGGTCTGGGGAGACTGGACAGAGCCCCCCAAGCTCCGTTTTCACTGGCAGAGGGCTAGCAAAACAAACTAAAAACAAAACAAAAGGAGAAGTGTTTCCTCTTTTGCATTTGAGCATGCAAGAAGGGATAGGAAAGGAGAAATGGAAAGATGAAAGACAAAGAAGAAGAAGGGAAGATGGGAAGAAAGCAAGGAAGGAAAAATAAGGAAAGAGGGGAAGGAAGAAGAAAAGAGAATGAAGAGGGAAGGAAAAAGAAGAAAAGGAAGGGAGGGAGGGAGGGAGGGAGGAAGGGAGGACACCTGGCCACCACAGGTACTCCAGATACGAGTGACGTCGAGCTGGCTGCGTCCACCCTGGCCATACCCACCCCAACCCCCCAAGGTCAAACATAATCCTGATGCAGCCCTCAATGAAATCGAGTTTGACACCCCTGTTCTAATTCCTTCAGCTTTGCCAAGCAAAATAATGTTTATACTATATCAACGATCTACATTAGACATCCAAGTGCAACTAGCATTTATTTAGTTCAGGATTGATTGACAAGAATTCTTCTCGCTCCATGTTACTCCCATAAACCACATCTGAATCCATAACTCCAAGATATACTTTTTCTCACTATAAATCTCTCACATTGCCATTTAAAAGATAATTGCTCTATTTACTTTGAACTATGTTTTCACCAAAATGTGAAATCCTAAATATCATCGCAGTTCTTCCTTCCTCTTTACTTTTTCAGCACATTTTCAACTTTTACGTATTCTTGATCTCCCAGATACAAAGCTATCACTTCGTCATTCACCATGACCTGTGTGTCCCCTAAACTATAGGTTTATATTACCGTTGTCTTTTAATAATTAACATTAATCCAGATTTTTTTACTTTTCATTTTTACTTTCATGATTAGTTCTATTTTTGACCAACAAAATTGTGTCTTCCAAAGACCCAACATTTATAATTGTTGGATGTCCAATTTTGATTCCATTTGTCATCACTTCTAAGTCTGCCATTAAAGAGTTATGGGATAATTTGAACCTATGTAACATTTTTTTCTTATTCAAAATCCTTCTGTTTTTATCAATAGCTTCTGGTAATGATAACGTTTCCTCCAAAGAATAATCTTGTATTCAGGTGCATACATCAATTTCAGTATGTTCCATATTTTGCCATGAACTGCAGAGTTAAAAGCCTTGGTGTAGTCAATGAAGCAAAGATAAATGTTTTTCTTCTATTCACTTGTACTCTCCATTATCCATCTGATGCTGTCTGATCTTATGTCCTTCTGCCTTTTCTAAAATCTGTCTGTTCAACTGGCATTTCTCTCATTCTATAGTTCTGTTTTTTGTCAGATCATAAATCAAACTTTTCTTGTGCAAGGAATTTTGTTCAATTATTTAATACGTTCTGTATTCTCTCACTATTACTATTTTTGTTATAGTCTCTATGAATACTGTATATTTTACTAGTTATGTATTTATTGAGATACATAATGTATCTATTGAGATAATAGGGGATGTGGTTGCTCATTGGCTAAGATGCTGAGCTTGTCAATTGAAAGATCGGCAGTTCAGTGGTTTGAATCCCTAGTGCCGCGGAATGAGGTGAGCTCTTGTTACTTGTCCCAGCTTCTGCCAACCTAGCAGTTCGTAAGCACGTAAAAAATGCAAGTAGAAAAATAGTGACCACCTTTGGTGGGAAGGTAACAGCGTTCCGTGCGCCTTTGGCATTTAGTCATGCCGGCCAGATGACCACGGAGACGTCTTTGGACAGCGCTGGCTCTTTGGCTTTGAAATGGAGATGAGCACTGCCCCCTAGAGTCGGAATGACTAGCATATATGTGCGAGGGGAACCTTTACTTTACCTTATTCATTGAGAAGCACCTATCTATTTCTGCATCAATGGGTATTTCTTCTGTACTTGGCACTTACCTGTTTGATTTCTGGTCTATTAACAGTTACACTTCACTTTCTAGGGTAGTGAGTTTCTGAGAATGACCAAAATATTTATGTAGAATTTCCTCTCTACATAAATATTTTACTCATTCCATAAATCTGTTTGCAAATGGGGTTCAGCACAATACTTCTATAGTCTCATACAGTACACCTTTATTAGCTTTCTTTTGAGATTATTCTGGAGTATTCTCATCATAGCTATGATTTCTTCAAACTTTTTTTCCAAAAAAAAATCTCTCTTTTCTTTTTAGTTTATTTATTTTTGGCCTTCTCTTTGTTACTTGGTGCTGAAACTTTGCCTGCATTCTTTTTTCAAAGATTTTCACTCCCATCTTTCCCAACCTACCATGATAGAATGTTCTGAAAGTCACTTGGACTTCTTCCTCCTTGAAATGCTTGAAATGTTCTGCTGTTATTTGTATTTGTCCAGAACCTTTATAATTTTCTATAAGTACATATTTTAAATTGCTTTTTTTATTGTAATTTAAAAATTCCTACTCCATGCAGTGAGTGAATAAATTCAGGTTTCCCCCCAATATTATATACTTATCCCTTCAAACTTCACTTCTGGATACTGCCTGGACAAGTCCCTGTAGTTTTCCTGACAACATTTTTTAAATGTAGTTTGTTATTGCTTTCTTCCTAGAGTTGAGGGAAAGTGACTAGCCCAGAGTCATCCAATTCAGAGGTGGGTTCTGACCAGTTCTGGAGAATTGGTAGCGGAAATTTTGAGTAGTTCGGAGAACCGGTAAATACCACCTCTGACTGGCCTGCCTCCTGAGTCCCAGCTGATCGGGAGGAAATGGGGATTTTGCAGTAACCTTTCCCTGGAGTGGGGAGGGAATGGAGATTTTACAGTATCCTTCCCCTGGAGTGGGATGGGAATGGAGATTTTACAGTATCCTTCCTCTGCCATGCCCACCAAGCCACACCCACCAAGCCAAGCCATGCCACGCCCACAGAACCAGTAGTAAAAAATTTTGAATCCCACCACTGATCCAACTGGCTTTGTGTCTAAGACAGACTAGAACTCAGTTCTAGCTTGGTTCCTTTAATTATACTCTTGTTCAATATTAGTTATAAAAAATCAAAGATCTTATGCAAATGTTTAATTCATTTGCAGAATTAAGTGAATGATCATCAGGCTTAATTTTTATTTATTTTATATTTGGATCTCACCCTTTAACTGATATGTCAGAATAATGTTTAACCTCTAATCAGCAGTAGGTTAAATGACTGATTTCTTCAAGATTACTTAATGAATGCAATCTGGATTGGTTATCTTTAAATGCAGCTTTCTAGCTCACTGTTCCAAATCTTATGTCCTTTAGATAACTGGATCTGTAGCTTTCAAAATTCCAGCTAGCTGTGAATTTTCTCTTTACTGTAAAAACAAAACAAAACAACCCCTATCATTTTTCTTTAAGATGTTTCCATCCTATCTTCAAATCTAAAAAGGAATTAGAATCAGAAGGACATGTCTGCCATTGGTTTACAAATTTACAATTGAAAGAAAAATTTAAATCAGACAAAACGAATTATGGGTTTTCACTTTGTGAAAAGTGAATTGGAAATTCTACTGCGTGGTAGTGATGAACATATTATTGCTAAGGTCTATAAATTGTTATTGAATTTGAATTTAGAGAATGAATATGTAAAGCATTGCATGGCAAGAAATATTGGATATAATGTAATGCTTGAACAATGGGAGAACATTTGGACGAAAGGTATAACATGTACACTAAATTATAATTTAAAAGCAAACTTTTATAAGATCATGTATCATTGGCATTTAGCCCCAGATAAGTTATCAAGAATGTATAAAGGTACCACAAATGAATGTTGGAAATGTAAACATAAAGAAGGAACTTTTTACCATTTATGTTGGATATGTGACAAAGCAAAGAAATATTGGAGTAGGATTCGCATCTTAATACAGAAGATTCTCAAAGGGAATATAAAGATAAAGCAGAATTTTTCTTTTGGGTTTAATAGATAAATAGTCAGGGGGGGAAATTGGAAGTTTGATGTTATATATGTTGACGGCAGCAGGATAACTGAATGCACAAAAATGGAAGAACATTTTGATTCCTACAATAGTGGAACGGCTGCAGAAGTTGATGGAGTTAGCAGAGATGCTATGACAGATGGTTAAATTGACTGCTTTGATTAAAGAAAAAAACACAATTACTTTTGTTTCTACTTGGAAACCGCTTCTGGACATTGTGCTTGAGGTGGGGGAAAAAAATGAAACTTTGATTAGGGTTTTGCCAATTGAATAGATTTGTTGTTATAGAAATGGCTAGTTTATATTACTATGTAAAAATAAAAAGTTGATGTTTTAATGCTAATCTTATTCTACTGCACTGAAAGGAGTTGGAAGTCAGTAACAGTAACAGAATTGGAAGGACCTTGGAAGTATTCTAGTCCAACCCCCTGCTCACGCAGGACAGCTATACTAGGGATTCGAACCACCGAACTGCCGACCTTTCTGATCGACAAGCTCAGCATCTTTTTCCCTTTTGTCCTACACTTTTCCCTTCCCTTATTTTTGTCGAGGTGTAAATAAATCAATGTACCATAAACCTTTATCTCTATTAAGATCTACTTTACCAAATGAGCCTCTGAAGCAGTTAACAATAAATATTTTTATTTACACAAAAATAAATATCCTGTCAGCTATATATGTAATCGCTCTAAGCGATGTTAGTTCTGGCTATTCTTCCTTAGAAGAAAGAGTCTTGTAAACCATCAGAACTGCATCAGAACTGCCCTTCTAACTGACTTCCAAACTGCCCACAGTTTTCTAACAGAAATCCTGAACAGAACTCTCCGAACTGCCTTCTGAACTGCTTTCTGGACTGCCAACGGTTTTCTGTCAAGAATCTCCTTTTATGCTGTCAACTGTGACAGTTAGGGGAGGGGATATAAAAGCCCTGGACATTCAAACCTATTTGCTGCTTTCTGATTGGCTTATTTACATGCCCATTCCAAAAGCCATTAATAGGCACAGCAATTGAGAAATAACTTTTCTCTAACAATGTCCCCCCTATTTTCTTATCTATTTTTGTATTTTATATTACAAACCATAAAATTTTAAACAGTACAAAAGAAGTTTCCATTGAAAGGATTTTATATTATTTTTGCCAGTAGTTTATCCTGATATTTTTCTGAAGTTTTGTTGTTTTTAAGTTCAATAAAGCACACTGTTCATGGTACACCAAAGGGTAGAATTAAAAATCAGATAGATAATTCAATAAATAATAATTTCTTATTCATCATAATTTCGACAAATAATGTTTAAAGCTCTTTACATTTATCATATCATCTTGAGGAAGCGACCCACTTAAAATGAATTACCGAGAAATAGCAGCCCTTAATTATATAATTTTGCACATTTGCCTTTTTTTGCTAGACTCACTTAAAACATATGCTAACAAAGCAAATATTTTTAATAGTTCTTGCGATATTTCTATAGCTTATCAAAAGTAATGAATATGGAGCAGATGACTTCTTCACCTTGTTCCAATCACAAGCAAAAGATGTATCAGCAAAGCAAACTTTTGATACAGAGGAATTATAAGTAGAACATTCAGCATAGGTTTGGGAAATAAAGGATAGCCAGAGGGAACTTAGAAACACGTCACCTTTGATACTTTCAAACGGAAAAAAAAATTGTAATAAAAATAAAAAGAGATCACCAGACCTGGCTTTCCTATTATACAAGGCACGACAAAAATGTATTTTCCCCGCTATCATGGGAAATGATAGTATGGTGATAAAAATGTGATGATTTGTTTTTATGTTATTTTTGTATTATTCTGAGACACTCGGAGCTTGGGACGGGATGGGGGGGTGAATGGTGAGTGACATTTATATTGCATAAACAAACAAACAAACAACAAAAATATCCCCTGTACGCAGCCTAAGGTGTATGGTGGTTGAGCACATAGATTAGTTCTGGTGATCCATCCTGCATCAATTGGTTGGACATGAGTGCAGTGGGATCAGTCTCTGCCATCCAGTGACTATCCATCATTCTCAGTTTGTTTGTGAAAGATCCCAGAATCCTAATTCTACTGCTTCTTTTCTTTTTACTTTTCTAAAGGTAGTTCAATCAGTAAACCTAAGCAGTGGAAGCAAAGTCATTGAGGTTGTCTGGCAGCTGCATTCAGCAATTAAAGTGGCTGCTTTAACTGCTTGGCCAGGGAAGCCACTCTGGGAGAGGAGGTAATAGATGTTTCTTCCAAATTCTTTCTTTCATTATGCAGGATTAGGAACGCATTGAGTGTACAAGGGTGTATTTTGAGTCATTCATTAAGCATCTTATCTCCCTTGTGGTTCAATAATTAGGAAGCGAGGCATTGTAAAAATTAATTGTCAGCACGGCTAAGAGTCACCATTTACAGAGTGGGAACATTGCCTTGTAGAAAAGACAAAAATCAAAATACTCAACATGTATATATATATATACACACATACAAATCCCAGGCAATTTGATCCAAAACAAGGGATGTGTTTTGCTTTTAAAAAAACCTGCTGAAAGTAAAGGGGAGTGGGAAGAGCTCACCAAATGTTTTCAGCTAGAGTCAGAAACATCCAGTGGTGGGATTCATCCGGTTTGAGCCAGTTCAGGTGAACCGGTAGTTAAATTGCTGGTTAAATTGTTCCACTCCCTGCCCCTTCCAGGAGTCCCCATGCACCCCATTTTGGCTCCCAGGTAAGTGCAGGGAGACCTCCTAGGCCTATAAAATGGGGCACGGGGGGGGGTTGGCACATTCCCCCCCACAGCCTGTTTTTGCTTCCAGCGGGGTGCAGGAGGCCAAGTGCTGCCAGTCACACCCCGCTGGCCACGCCCACCATGGCCACGCCCACCCAGCCGGTCATTAGGGCAGAGAACCGGTTATTAAATTATTTGAATCCCACCACTGGAAACATCCTTTTTCATTGCTGTAGTGAGGAAATAAGGGAGGTGTATTGGTGGCCCAGGCAAATGCTACCACTGTCACCAAGTAATCTCCTGTTGTCACCTTAGTAGACTATGTGCATTGGTTAATCTTCTTTTCCTTCCCTCTCAATGTAAAGGTTAATTCTGAAGAACAAAATGGTTTTTGTTCTTTGTTCTTTTGAAAATCCTGCTTTCATGTAACAAGAGAGCAGGTAAGAAGGAAAAAGGCTTGTTGTCCTCCTTGGAAAGTCTGAAGTGTGCTAGTGCTGCTCTGTTCAGCTAAGAATCCTTCCAGCAACTCATGAGTACTTTTCTTCAGACAAATCATTAGATGTTTATCTAGTTTTCATTCAGAATAGCTCTTCTGTTGTCTGACAGCAAGGACATGATCACGAGATGTGATTACAAACCTCAAATGAGGAGTGGGAGGGGGATTATCTTAAAGAAGAGATGCCTGTACCATTGCAGAAATGCACAACAATCAGAACTCCTGTTCTCATCAGCCACCGGTTTTTCCTCTCACGAATGTGTAATGGAATTTTCTGAGCTGGAGAGGATAAGAATTAAAGTTGGCACAACAATGCAGAATAAGAACAGATGGCTGCTGTAGCTGTCTCTCATAAACGATTAACCAGACCTTCTCTAAATTAAGAGAAAATTAAAAGTTAAGAGCCATCAAAGACAACCTGCCTCAACATATTTGCTGATAAAAGCAAGTCTAAAACACACACACCTCTCCTTTCCAAGTTTCTGTAATATAACCTCACTTCTCTTGCAATAAATCTTACTAATGAAATATTATTGGAATCTAAGTTTTCTGGTTACTGCTACGAGGCATGTGAAGGAAAAGAACAGAAAAACTGGCAATTGTATTGGATAATGTTGGCTCTGCAAAACGAGTCTTCTGTCCATGGCCTCATCTCCACAGCACACTCCCCACAGCTCCAAGGCAGTCACTGAAGATGTAGCTGCACAATGAAGCTTCCATCTCATTACCAGCCTGATGCTGAAGCAGACTGAAAACAAATCACAGCAAGAATAGAAGATGGGCAGCATAAAAATTTAATAAATAAAATAAATAATCCATTAGAAACATGGAGTTTTCCACTGGAAAATATAAGAAAATATAAGAGCCTTGATAGTACAGTGGTTTAGTGCACCCTGTTATTAACACAGCTGCCTGCAATTTCTGCTGGTTCGAATCTCTCCAAGGCTCAAGGTTGACTCAGCCTTCCATCCTTTCTAAGGTAGGTGAAATGAGGACCCAGTTTGTGAGGGCAATAAGCTGACTTTGTATAAAATATACAAAAGAATGAAGGCTATTGCTTAACGCATTGTAAGCCGCCCTGAGTTTCCGGAGAAGGGCGGCATATAAATCAAATTTAAAAAAAAAAAGAAAAGAAAATCTATGCAAGCATTTTACAATGTCTCATATAGAGGAGGGACCTGAAGAAAGTTGGGCTGCACATGATCTGCTGCTCCTCCCAGCTAACTATGTCTCTTCCCAGATAACTTTGGGGTCTTTTCTTCCACAGCCACTTTCACTCTATCTGTTGAAAAGAACAAAATCTCCCTTCCCTTCCCTTTTTGAGGGGTGGTGGTGGTAATGGGACTATGAACTTTGTGGAACCAGATATTTCAGGTTAGTGTTCCTCTAGGTACTAGGTTCGAATTCCTAATGCCGCGTAACAGGGTGAGTTCCCGTTACTTGTCCCAGCTTCTGCCAACCTAGCAGTTCGAAAGCACATAAAAAATGCAAGTAGAAAAATAGGGACCACCTTTGGTGGGAAGGTAACAGCGTTCCGTGCGCCTTTGGCATTTAGTCATGCCAGCCACATGACCATGGAGACGTCTTTGGACAGCGCTGGATCTTCAGCTTTGAAACGGATATCAGCACCGGCCCCTAGAGTTGGGAATGACTAGCACATATGTGCGAGGGGAACTTTTACCTTTAGCTTTAGATACTAAATACTCCATTTTACTCTATGGGGTGCTCATGGCAGAGGACATGAAAAAGCTTGGTGTGTGAAAACCATTTAGGAAATGTGTTAACACACATCTTCTTTGCAATAGATGCACGTAAGATCACAAAAACTGCTTTATTCAAATTGAAATGAAGCTTCACCCAATCAAAACCTATTTTTCCAATGCAATTATTGCACAGTATGAAAATGTTATTTTATTCCAGCTTTGTTTCGGCATAGCAGGTGTCACCAATATTTTTAGGACTATTTTGCAAATCCCTCAAAATACAGAATAACAGCCTTGGAAAGGATCTTAAAGATCTTCTATCCTATCTAGTCCAACTCCTTGTTCAAGCAGAAGACTCAATAGCATTCCAGACAAAAGGCTGTCCAATCTCTTCTTAAAAACCACCAGTTTAATTCTTAATGGGTTTCTAGTATAGCTTTAAGACTGGAATTCATCAGTCATGAGGATGGAGATCAAAATTGGGATTTCTAATTTAGGTACTGCCTAAAACTGTTAACCTGAGTTATCAGATTGCTAGGTAACAAGAGAGAGTTCAGTTTTTCATTGAAGACAAGCATTAGTGGGAAATTGGCAGTTTATGGACCCTCCAAGAATGTTCTGTAATTATTGAGAACTCCAGAAAAATTTCTGAAACAGAAAGTTTAAATAGAAAATGACAGAAGGTAATTAATGCAGGTTCAGAGCAATTTAATATAGAGAAATTCTAGTTGACTATTGCCAGTCTTTTATATAGAGAATTCTTGTTAGAAATGTCTGATCCCCTATTCTGAACATTTTATCTTTATGGCTTCCATGTGAAAAAGAATTCTGTAGAGATTTATAAGCCATATCTCTTTCTTCCTTTCAGAGTATCCAGACCAATATTGTATGTGCTGTAGCCAAATTTTGCTTAACAGCTTTGATAGTATATACTCAGGTTTATCAGACATAGCAAAGTATACACCAAATATTTAAAATGGTTCTGACTGGTAATTACATTGTTGTAGTAGTCTAAGACAGTAATAATAAACAACACTACCTTCATTTCTTATTCAAAGCTCAGAGGCAAACAAATTCATGTACTCTGAATTAATTTCTTCACATGACATCCTTAGGTAAATTTAATTTTTCTTTTCCTGTTCAGTGATTTGGCCTGTTTTTGTTAATTTTCTATGTTGGTTTTTGGTACATTTATATATGCTATATTTAGCTAATCTCTGACAATAAATAAAAACTACTGCTACTACCCCGTTTCCCCCAAAATAAGACATCCCCTGATAATAAGCCCAATCAGGCTTTTGAGTGCATGGCAATAAGGCCAAGCGCTTATTTCAGGGTTCAAAAAAATATAAGACAGGGTCTTATTTTCGGGAAAACACAGTATTTGTCTGGCTGTTAAAGCAGCAGGAATGTAATCTACATTTTCCTATGGATAAAGCACCAAGGTCTGTGTGTGCTCTATAAACTTAGCCTATGTCTTCTTGGTCTGAATAAATCTTCATGTGATTGGATTGAACTGAATAAAAGCTGGGTGATGCTATTGGACCTTTGTGATTTGTCCCTCTACATCAGGGATGTCAAACTCAATTTCATTGAGGGCCACATCAGGGTTGTGTTTGACCCTGAGGGGGGCGGGGGGCATGGCCAGCTCAACGTCACTCGTGTTGGGGGTGCCTGTGGTGGCCCAAGCGCTCTGCCAGCAAAAACGAGCTCCCGAGCTCTGTTTTTGGCTGTGACCGCCTCCTGTAACCCTCTGCCAGCAAAAACGGAGCTCCCGAGGGCTGTCAGCGGCCCTCGCGAGCTCCACTTTTCCTGGCAGAGGTACCATGGGCCGGTCCTTTGCTGTTTCCAGGGCAGTGCCCCAGGCCAGATCTAAGCCTAGAGTTTGACACCTCTGCTTTACATATATGCTTCAACAGAAAGAGAAGAATCGAGAGGGGAGGCACACAGGTAAAAAGGAAAAGCTTCAGGCAGATTGCTCATAACTAGCAGTAATGTAGCTCTCAGCCACTTTCCAGAATTAATACATATTGATTTAAGTGGTATAATTATATATAAATTAAATGGTATAATTCTGTCTGCATTGCCCACCAACCTTTGTCCAGGTCAGAACCCAATTTGGTGATTCAGAATGCAAACTTTTTCCTTTTGGATACAGTCCTGTTTGACAGAAGAATGACTCCAAAATGGGATTTGGATGCTTAGGGCTTCATGCCTCCCGTTTAGTATAATGGGGGAAAAAATCTCAAGCAAATGATTTTAGCAAACAACAAAGTGGAATCAAAATAAAAGTAGAAATGCTTCCAATCCTGACAATAATTGATGGAATGGAAAAGAAGCCTAGTGCAGATTCTGTTCTGACCTAGGCTTCCTGAGTCAGTAAAACACACGAGTAATCCCAAAAACCTGTTTTATTTTAACAGCTGTGAATTCTGTTCATTCACAGATGAGTCCCAAATAGTTGTAAAGAGTCCTTCGGGATAAGGCTGATAATCACCCACCTTTATCTCCCTTGACACACTGCCAAAGACCTAATTGGCAAAGCCACACAGAGTCCAGAATCAAACAGAGCTTCAGACTTTAAACTGCACAGAATTAACAATGTTGCTTCCTGCAAAGGCCCACGTGCCTTTGTTCCTCTCTGAAGTCTTATGGGAGGGGCCAATCATCTCCAAGCCCCTCCTGAGTCGTCCCTTTTGTTTTAACTGTTCTTGCCTTCTAGCAGCTCTGCGCATGCACGCACTGGGAACAGGCTCTCCCTGTTCCTCTACCTCGCTGAGGTCCAACTCTGGAGGCTCCAGAGGCAGCACGTACCTCCCAGATGGCCCTTTCTCTGCCTCCGATGCAGTGCCCTCGCCTGAGCCTTCTCCAGACTCCAGGACAGGCCCATATTCCTCCCCAGCCTCCTCACTGTCCAACTCTGCTACCAGCTCTGCAGGCTGCTGGCGGACCACAACAGATTCAAGGGCATATATAGGCCACTTTTGATTTCAATGTAGTTATTGGCAAATAATCATTCTAGGAGGGAAATAAATTATTCTATACTTTAAATCATATAATTCATCTGTATGATGACATTAAAATAATCTAGAAATAATAACCCTGTCCAAGGTAGAGGTTGGTGAAAGCTTCTAATAAATCTTCAATAGGATTGCTTGCTAAAAACAAGTAAGATATATTACAACATTTTTGTCCTGATTAATTATCATAATTCTGTTGTACGCTTCTGAACATTCAGCACAGTATATTTTTTCTTCTGTTCCAAATGTCTCTCAATACAGTAGATTGTTCGAAAGAGGTTGAAATAATTGATCAATATGTGCTGAACAACTGTTATAATCAATGTAAAATTTTTCATTCACTGCAGCCAACATTTTCAGTAGTTAGACAGCAAGCTTCTACTGTAACCATCTGATTAATCCTATTAATGTCAAAACAACATCAGATTAAAAAAGGTATTTTGGATTAATTCTGGATTAAATTCCTGGTGTCTGTAGAAGCAGGGAGATCCTTGTATTTGAAACCATATGAGCTCTATCCTGTGGACATAATAGTTAGAAGGACCAATCATTTGATTTGGTACAAGGTACTTTCCTGTGTTCCTTCAACTATATCGTGTTAAGATTTTTTTTTTAAAAAAAACCTATTATTTGTTTGCCTTTGAGGAAAGGCTAGTGTTGGCTGCATTTTAGCTAGAAAAACCGTAATAGGGGTGACATTAAAAAGATTCCCTTCGCACATATGTGCTAGTCGTTCCCGACTCTAGGGGGCAGTGCTTATCTCAGTTTCAAAGCTAAAGAACCAGCGCTGTCCGAAGATATCTCCATGGTCATGTGGCCGGCATGACTAAATGCCAAATGCGCATGGAACGCTGTTACCTTCCCACCACAGGTAGTCCCTATTTTTCTATTTACATTTTTTACGTACTTTCAAACTGCTAGGTTGGCAGAAGCTGGGACAAGTAACGGGAGCTCACTCCATTACGCGGCACTAGGGTTTTGAACCGCTGAACTGCCGACCTTTCGATCGACAAGCTCAGCATCTTAGCCACTGAGCCATTGTGTCAGTATAACATACATAACATACATAACATACATAACACACATAACATGAAAATATGTATTGGCTGATTTTTTTCTCTTATTCTCTTATAAAACAAGTAATAGAAGGTAGTTCACTACACGCTATCCATTTTAACCAGGGATGTCAAACTGGCGGCCATGGGCTGGGTGCATCATGCACAGGCCACACCCACCCCAGCTCCACAAAGGCAAAAAAGTCATGATATGTCGCGATGTGTCACGTGACACAATCTACTTTGACACCTGTGATTTAAACTATAGAATGTGTTGCTATCGAATATATATGAAGAAGCATCGCTTTAGATGGTTTTAAATGGTTACTAGAATAACCCATGGAGGAGAGGCTGTAGGAAAAAATTTGAACTTGTTTAAATTCAGAGAGAAGCACATTTTCATTGAAGCACAAAATGATTTATTGGTAACTACCAGAGGCAAAGACAAGCCTAAAGCATACATATTGTCTCCCTTTATATATTAAAATATACATTTCATCAGTACAGCAAACCATTTTATTTGGTTATGACAAACTGCAGTTAATGAGTCAAGGAGGTGAGACAATAGATGAATACAATGGCTTATTTGAGTTATATTAGGAGTCTTAGAATATGTTGTGGGAACAATTAATATTCTACTTTCTCCTTACGGTTCTGTAGCATAGATCAAACATAGCAGATGAACTGGAGGTGAAGGAGAAAGTTAACATAAACCAGACTGTTTCTTTTTTCCTGTTTGAAACGTTTAACTATACAGATACAAGAAGGATGTTGTTTAAGTTAGAAGATTCTAGTATCAGTCAAAAGAGGGAGGTTTGGGGCCTTTTCAAGATTGTGGAATTTAGAGGCACTGGCTCAGACCATGATAAGATCATCCCACAATATGATCAGGTATTTACTCCCGCTATAAATATAATCGTATGATTTATATGAGTATTTTGTTATTCATACATACATACATACATACATACATGTGTGTGTGTGTGTGTGTGTGTGTATGTATATATATATATATATATATATATATATATATATATATATATATATATATATATATACATGCACACACTCATTTATTAAGAATTTTTATTGTAACAGTAAAATCTAATATAAACTAAACTTAAAGAAAATAAAGAAAAAAGAGGGATTAAAAAGGACAAGAAAAAAAATAAAAAAATATAGAGAAAAGTAAAAAAAAGAAAGAAAAATATATAAGCAAGTGCCCTGTTATAAACACAAGTATGAACTCTTCACTCTCTCTAAAGTTATAAACATTTATCTCTTCATCCCATATCCCATCTCTTATCTATAAACAAATCCATAAAACATATTTTTAGTCCTGGTATCAGCATAAAAGCCTTTAATCTTAAACAAACCAACTTTATATTCCTCTCTTTTACTTCTAACATTCTTAATTTTTAATTTGTTCAAATATTATCATAGGGTTTGCAAAGAATTCTTCAAGTTCTTCAAGGCTTTAAAAAGCCTTTTTTTAATACTGCTTGTCTACTGGTATTCAAACTCACAGAAAACAGCTGCTCTGCTTTCTTTTTGTGGGGAGCAGCCATCCAGAACACATGTGGGCAACTTTTTTTCCTCTAAGACGCTGAGCTTGTCACTCGAAAGGTCGGCAGTTCAGCAGTTCAAATCCCTAGTGCCACATAACAGGGTGAGCTCCCGTTACTTGTCCTAGCTTCTGCCAACCTAGCAGTTCGAAATCACGTAAAAAAAATGCAAGTAGAAAAATAGGGACCATCTTTGGTGGAAAGGTAACAGCGTTCTGTGCACCTTTGGCATTTAGTCATGCCAGCCACATGACCACGGAGAGCGCTGGCTCTTCGGCTTTGAAACGGAGATGATCACCGCCCCCTAGTATCGGGAACAACTAGCACATATGTGCGAGGGAAACCTTTACCTTTATCTGGAGAGATTCCACAGTTTATATTGTTTTACTGTTTCCTAGTATGATTTGATTGCTTATTAGTATCCTATGACTATCACTAAATGGAAGTCCCACTTTATGACTCCTTGTGAAATAGTTTGGACCAGGAATTTCCAATCTTGGCAGCTTTAAGATTGAAAGTGCCTAAGGAATTCTGGGAGTAGACATCCACAAGTCTTAAAGTTGCCAAGTTTGGAGATCCCTGGTTTCAACAATATGTAATCCATAAGTTTGCTTTGTTAAAGGCTCTTTTATACTGGTATTATTTTGGCAGAGACTCTGGTGATCAACATAGTTATTCATCCCAAATGAAAGGTACTTTGTTACATCTATCTCTAAGTGTTTTGATTCCTTATTGAAGTAAGGACTTTTCCCACAACCATATCTTGTTGAGATAACTGAGCTAATTTATTTTCTGTGAGACAGTGCATGTAGTGAGCATGAGTGATATGGAAAAGGGAACCTACTTGTCTATCATAATGTCATTTTCTTCTTCAATCGTTTCTCATATTTAGTTCATTTATAGTTGAGCTGGTGCTTTTATTTTTTCTGGGAAGGAGTATTTCTTTATGAAGTTTATATATATTAGCTTGCCCTGCCAATATTGGCAGGGATATGGCTTTCTTCCTACAAGTGTTTTGATTAGAGTATTGTTTTCTGCTCTGTTGTTTGTCTGGTGTTTTATCCTTTTCAGAGTTTGCATTAGTTGTATTAAAGTGGATTGAATGGTCTGGCACTTTTCAATAAAGTTACATGAATGCCCATTTTGTTGAAAGATGGTTGTTTCCTTTGTGTGTGTGTATGTGTGTGTGTGTGTATGTGTGTGTGTGTGTGTGTGTGTGTGTATGTGTTCTAGATTGCTGCAATGTGTTTGAGTGAGTATGAGTGCATATCTGATAGGTATATGTCAGTGTTGGGATTAAAAAAAATTTGCTATCAGTTCTGTGGGCGTGGCTTGGTGGGTGTGGCATGGCATGGCTTGGTGGGTGTGGCTTGGTGGGTATGACAGGATATTGTAAAATCTCCATTCCTACCCTACTCCAGGGGAAAGATAATGTAAAATCTCCATTCTCTCCCCACTCCAGGGGAAGGTTACTGCAAAATCCCCATTTCCTTCCAATCAGCTGGAACTTGGGAGGCAGAGAATAGATGGGGGTGGGGCCAGTCAGAGGTGGTATTTACTGGTTCTCCAAACTACTCAAAATTTCCACTACCGGTTCTCCAGAACTGGTCAGAACCTGCTGAATACCACCTCTGGTATGTGTGATATGAGTCTATAGGACTGCATGAATGCACATCTGCTAGACTTAAGTGTATATTTATTATTTATTTATTTATTTATTTTTAAAATTTTTATACCGCCCCCTCTCCCGAAGGACTCGGGGCGGTGAACAGCCAAAATTAAAAACACACAATACAAACATTAAAATACTATAAAACAAAATTAAATTTATCATTTGGCTTCCCCAATTTAAAAGCCCCTTACCCATAAAATTCCCCAATTAAAAAATGTTTAACCCAGCCCAGCTTGCTGAAATAAAAAAGTCTTCAGGGCCCAGAGGAAGGTCCGGAGGTCCGGGATCAGTCGTATCCCTGGGGGTAGCTCGTTCCAGAGGGCGGGTGCCCCCACAGAGAAGGCTCTTCCCCGGGGGGTCACCAGCCGACATTGCCTGACCGACGGCACCCTGAGGAGGCCCTCTCTGTGGGAGCGTATTGGCCGGTGGGAGGTTATCAGTGGCAGAAGGTGGTCTCGTAAATAACCGGGCCCTAAGCCATGGAGCGCTTTGAAGATGAGAACCAATAACTTGAAGCGCACCCGGAAGACCACTGGGAGCCAATGCAGCTCGCGCGGGAGAGGTGTCACGTGGGAGCGCCATGTCACCCCCATAAGTACCCGCGCGGCCGTATTCTACACCAGTTGGAGCCTCTGAGTGCTCCTCAAGGGGAGCCTCATGTAGAGAGCATTGCAGTAGTCCAGGCATGAAGTGACAGGGCATGAGTGACCGTGCATAAGGAGTCCCAATCCAGAAAGGGGCACAACTGGCGTATCAGGCGAACCTGATAGAAAGCCCCCCCGGCCACGTCCGTCATATCCTCTTCTAAAGACAGCCATGCATCCAGGAGGATGCCCAAGTTACGCGCCCTCTCTGTGGGGGCCAATGTCTCGCCCCCAATAGTCAGCAATGGCACCAGCTGTCTATATCTATTAGGCACCAATTTGTAAAGACAATATCTATTAGGCACCAATTTGTAAAGACATCCCTACCACACTCTTCCTTGTGAACTTTGTGGATGTACCTGGTTCATTGTTCTGTGACAACACCTGACCCAGATTAGAACCTTAACCTGATCTAGCGTTATGTTCCTATGATACAAACTACTTAACAACAATTTAGCCTGGCAGGTTGTACCAACAAAAAATGATTAGTTCACGGTTCAGTGTGTTATGTGAACCCAGAAAATTGGATTGAATGAGTCACAATTCAATTAATTTTGGGTAAGTGTATTGTGCAGACACAGCTGCCTTCTTGACTGATTAAAAGGTTGCTTTTTTTCTACTCCATTTGGATGATTCAGCTAGATAGTTACTTAACGTTTATTGTCAAATTACCTGGAGGTAATATTGCCTAGGGATAATATAATGGAGCATCAGTAACTGAATGCCAGCATCCAATTTTTTGGCTATGCTTGATGATTATGAATGATGTAGTTTAGAAATACCTGGACAGTCACATATTCCCATATGTGCTCTAATAGCTTTTATATATAGCAATTGGTTCTGTTTACCATAGAAAATTATTAATATTTTTTTAACAATCTGACCCATCCTCTAGTACAGTGATGGCTAACCTTTTTGCCGTTGTGTGCCAAAAGCAGGGGGAGCACGGGGGGGTTGTACGCGCACGTGCCCACATCCATAATTTAATGCACCCAGCCCCCCATGCATGCCTGTGGGACCCCCTTGCGCTCCCCCTGCTTTTGGCACATGATGGCACGGTGGGCCTGGTAGGCCCGTTTTCCCTCTCCTCAGGCTCCAGAGGCTTTCTAGGAGCCTGAGGAGGGCAAAAATAGCCTTCCCCACCATCCAGAGGCCCTCCAGAGTCCAGAAATGGTCTGTTTCCCAACTTCCGGTGAGCCCAGAAGGCCCGAAAAATCAGCTAGCCAGTGTGCGCATGCAGGCTGGAGCTGAGCTAGGGCAACGCTTGTGTGTCCACTGATATGGTTCCGCATGCCACCTGTGGCACATGTGCCATAGGTTCGCTATCACGGCTCTAGTAAAAAAGAAAACAGTTGTAATAAATGAACACCTCCCATTTAGAAATTTCATATCCATGACTCAGTTCATGTTGATCAGGTTCATGTTAAATGATGGCATTTTATTGTACATCAATTACTCTAACACTCTGGACAAATTCAGTGACAAACCATAAACCATAGCATTTTCCAGAGAAATAAACCAAACAGAGGAGTTCTGTGAGTTTTAGAGATTTAAATACTAATTATCCATTTACTTGACTTTTCAAGTAAGTTTTGAAAATTAATTATGCAAGAGTCAATGGGCATAGAAGGTAAAACTGCTTTCGAGAAAATTACAGATTTTCATTACACAAAAATTAATGTTCTGCACAGTGCAGTCTTACGCATGTTTACCAAGAATGAAGCTGCACAATACTCAGCCTCTTCTCGATAAGTATGTTTGGAGTGCAGCCTAAAAGTATTTAAATTTAAATATCTGCCAAACAGGGAAATATTAATCCACTTCACACAATTTCCCTTGTCTTTGAATTACTAGATTTAGAAGAAAAAAAAATTTAGAAAACTAGGAAAAAAAACTCTGGTTAGATCAGGGGTCTCTAACCTTGGCTTTGCTGGCTGAGGAATTCTGGGAGTTGGTCCACAAGTCTTAAAGTTGCCAAGGTTGGAGACCCCTGGGTTAGATAATCAAGAACGAAAGAAAGCTTGTCTTCTTGCCATGGAAGCCTGCCTCTTGACCTTTATATAAGGTCTTTGTGAGAGGAAGCAAATTCTAAGAACAAAGCATCCTAAACAAGCAACCCTCAATCATCAGGATTTCCAAGTTTATGTTTGGGAATAAATACTGGACTGAAGATGGCTCCATGAAAATGAAGAGTGGGCAAGTAAACAGGCCTCTCAATCGTCTGTAGAGATTCTCAGTCATCCAGGTCATGGTTGTCCCAAAGGTGCTTTTTCAGGAGGCAACTGGACTTTCTTGTTTTTTTCTTTTGAAGACGTTTCGCTTCTCATCCAAGAAGCTTCTTAACTATCCCCACTATCCTGTCAGAGCCAAAGAAGCTTCTTGGATGAGAAGTGAAATGTCTTCAAAAGGAAAAAAACAAAAAAGTCCAGTCGTCTCCTGAAAAAGCACCTTTGGGACAGGCTCCTCAATAATTCCTCTCCAAGCAAGGAAATACTTGAGATCACTTGCAAATGCTATAGACCTGGGGGGCCCAACCCCCAGGCGGTGGCCCAGTACTGAGCCATGGCCTATTCACAACTGGGCCGTGAGCTCATGCAAGCAGCAGGACACTTCCCCTCTCTTCCCCACAGCCAGGCCAGCAAGCCATAAAGATTGGGGACTGCTGCTATAGACAGTTGTTTCTTATCAGGAATCTGCAAAACAGTAGCTACCAGTGGGTTTAGAGTTTTAGTAGAATAGCCCTCAAACCAGGGCTGATGTCTTTGAAAAGACATTGGATTCCCACACTTCCTTTTCTAATCACATTTGGAAGTTGCTTGTTAATTACCTTTCAGCTATTAAGGGACCTTTGGATTGACAAGTGTTATAGCACCTGGTGAGTTTCTTTCAATCCTTATTAAAAGATGTTTTAAAAACCCTGTTTCCCCTAAAATAAGACATCCCCTGATAATAAACCCAATCGGGCTTTTGAGTGCATGCACTAAAATAAGCCCCCCCCCAAAAAAATAAGCCCTCCCTGAAAATATTTAAACACATGTGCAGCCAATCCCTGCCATTTCCTCTGGTTAGGGTTAGGGAGACAGAGCTGGAAATCAGGTAAGATGGCAAGAGAGCCATGCTCGACGCGACCCAAAATAATAAGACATCCCCGAAAATAAGGCCAAGCACTTATTTCGGAGTTCAAAAAAATATAAGACAGGGTCTTATTTTCGGGGAAACACGGTACAAGTTTATGGGACTTTAAGAGCTTTTGGAATAAACAGCAAAAGGGTGATTAGAACTGTTAGGTTCAGCTTGCAGCTTACTCCTAACTTGTTGGTCAGGCAATATATCTGTTTCTTTAAGAAACAACTGAGCCACGTAATCAGGATTTGCTGAACCCTGTAATTAGGCTACAGTGCATAAATAAGCAGCACAGAGAAGCGTTCCTTCTTCCTGCTTCTTCCGGATTGATACCTGATTGTATCCTGTTGCTTACTGCGTCTATTATATGGTACTGAATACCAAGAGTTACTAAAGTCTGTTTGCTTTGGTAAGGGAAGATACTTACTGGACTGATATTACTGTTTATGACCTTGGACTGTTTTATTTACACTGAGACTGCTTGTTATCTATAAAGTATTTTTCTCACACGAGCTGGACGTTTATCTCCTTCCCTGTGTGTTTCTGCTCTGCTCGTTGCACAAGCAACAAATACTTTTTACACACACCCTAACATTGGTTATGGGCCCAGAACGTTCCAGGGCTCTTTAATTTGTTTTTGTGGAAGTGAGAAGTGCAGGCAGTGGGTGTAGTAGTCAAGATGATGGCTTTTGAGCAAGGTACAAGTTATTCTACTATAACCCGGTTGGATGGAACAAACTATGTTACCTGGTCCACAAAATGCTGTCTACTTTTGCGAAAAGAAGGACTGTGGGACACGGTTAATAATCCACCGGACATAACTGCACTGAATGCTGCTGACGAAGAAGATGCCAAAAAGATAGCGAAGTTTCACAGGGACAACGAGCGTGCTTTATGCATCATTGGCCTGACACTGGGAGACCAGCAACTTGTCCATTTCCGGGGCGATGAGTCTGCTGCGAGGTGTTGGTCAAAGCTAAAGAAGCTCTACGTTCGTGACTCTGTGGGTGTCCATATCTACTTGACACGGAAACTATTTCGCTTACATCTTCAGAAAGGAGGAGACATGATGGCTCACCTGGACTCCATGACAGGGCTTTTCCAGGAGCTACATGAGAAAGACCTTGTGTTTACTGAACTGCAGCAAGTTTATATTATTCTTTCATCGTTGGATGACAGTTATGACTCTTTTGTTTCATCATTAGAAGTATTGTCTAGAGATGAACTAACATTGGCCAGTATAACTGGTAGGTTACTGGATGAGGCCAAACGTAGGCAAGAACGAGACCAGTTAAGGATGCAACAGCAACCAAAAGCGGAAGCTGTATATGAGAATGTCAATATTGTTAAACGCTGTTATGCATGTGGGGCTAAGGGGCACATTGCAAAATATTGTAATAAGAAAGTGTCTGCTAGAAACTCTGCTAAACCCAGGAAAGGGTGTAATTTAGCAACCAGTTCATCTAATAATATAAAAGATGATTGGTGGGTGATTGATAGCGGTGCCTCTCAATCAATAACAAAAAACAGAAAACTGTTTCTAAACATGAAGAAAAGTACTAAAAAGGTCAAATTAGCTAATGGCTGGAATGTGACTGTAGCTGGGGAGGGACTTGTTCAATGTTCTATCAGTAAGCACCCTTTACCCATGCTTTATATCCCTAGTTTGAAATATAACCTTTTATCTGTAAAGTCATTACTACATTCTGGGTTTACAGTAACTTTTAAAAACAACAAATGTTTGCTGGAATGTGAAGGCACTGTAGTTACTGCAGAATTAGAAGACGACTTATTTGTCATTAGGGATAAGTCATTACTGTTAGTTCAGTCAAAAGCTAAATTTGGAAATGTAAAGCCTCATGATGAATGCGTACATTTACTACATAGAAGGCTTGGTCATCTGAATTTCAGGTTGTTGAATTTGACTGTTAAGCAGTCTAATGGCATTAAGTTAAGGGCTTGCAGCAAATACCTGAACTGTAATACTTGTAACCAGCATAAAAGTAAAGTTACACCTGCAAACCGCTGCAATGGGTTTAAAACAACTAAACCTTTGGAGGTAGTCTTTTTAGACTTAATAGGGCCAAAGAAACCCAGTTTAGGGGGAGCATGCTATATTTTAAGTATAGTTGATCACTTTACCAGATATGGTTTTTGCTACCTTATGAAGTCCAAAAGTGATACGTTCCAATGTATCACAAATTGGCTTCGTTTTGTAGAAAGGAAGCAGAGGTTTAAGGTGAAATGCATTGTTACTGACAATGGAACTGAGTTTACTAACCATCAGTTGGCTAAGTTATTGAAGGATGCTGGGATACAGCATAAACGTTCTGCCCCTTTTCGGCCGGAACATAATGCATATATAGAAAGAAGAGGCCAGACCCTACAAGCTATGACTAGGACTATGCTGGCTGATGCTTGTTTACCTGATAAATTGTGGGGAGAAGCAATACTATGTGCCAATCATATTTTAAATAATGTGGTGCACTCCTCTACAGGAAAAATTCCTTTTACTTTATGGCACGGGAGGAAGCCTGATTTAAGTTATATACATACTTTTGGTGCACCAGCCTGGGTGCATATACCGGTTAGTCAGAGAAGGAAGGACCAACAGAGAGCAAAGAAAATGATTTTTGTTGGCTATGAGGCTAACCATAGGTCCTATAGGTTCTGGGAAAAAGGAACAACAAAAGTTTTGTGTAGCGCTAGTGCTAAATTCCTAGAACATGAAGGCTGGGACAGGTTAGAGAAAGCAGACTATGGTTTTACAGATGTGGATGTTAAGATAGACCATATTCCTGATGATAGTTCATCTGAGATGGATGATAAACCATCTATTAAGGTGGAAGAACAGGAACAGGAATCAGGGTTAGGGGAGGATGAACCCAATATACCTGATGTTAGTCCTGTTATGCCTAGACGATCTTCCAGGGACCGGCATCCACCAGATCGCTATAAAGCCACAGTGGTTTGCCAAGTAGATATCGAACCATCCAGTTATCATGATATAAACTTATATCCAGAAAAGGAGCAAAAAGCCTGGCAAGAGGCAATGGATAGAGAAATTGATTCTTTGAAGAGGCTTGGTGTCTATGAAGTTGTAAGAATACCACCATATGAGAAACTTATAGGCTGTAGGTGGGTCTATAAGGTAAAGAAAAGTGTAGATGGGGTAGTAACCCATAAAGCTCGGCTTGTTGCACAAGGGTTCTCACAGACAGATAGAGACTATGATGAGGTTTTTGCTCCAAGTTTACGAGCGAGCACTTTGAGAACGATGCTTGTTTGGGCAGCTAGAAATAAATGCTCAATTACTCATATAGATGTCGAGACAGCTTACTTGAATGCTCCGTTGAGGCATACAATATATATGAAGAAACCTCCTGGTTATGATACACAGGATAGAACTGAGTGTTGGAGGCTACAAAAAAGCCTATATGGTTTAAGGCAATCAGGTTACGAGTGGAACCAATGTATAGTGCAGGAATTACATAACATTGGGTTCTATGAGGGCGTAGCAGATAAATGTCTGTTTAAAAAAGAACAGGATGGATGTGTTTCATTCTTGTTACTCTTTACAGACGACATTGCCATAATTACCAGAACTGACGCTGAGGCCAGAGAGATTATCAGTCAGTTGCAAACAAAATTTAAACTCAGAAATCTAGGACAGATACGGCATTATCTAGGGCTGGATATCCTAAAAACATCTAGAGGATTTAAAATTTCACAATCTAATAAGATCTGCAAATTGTTGAAAAAATATGGGATGGAATTATGTAAACCTGCCAAGACTCCTATGGCACAGGAATTCCAGCAGGATAGTTTGCAGAGTCCACAGTTCAGTAAAGAACTGTATCAATCATTAATAGGCAGTTTGTCGTATTTGAGCAACTGGACACGGCCTGATATAGCTTTTAGTGTTAATCAACTAGCACAATATAGTTCAGAGCCTACTGATAGGCATTGGCAGGCTGCTAAACGTGTTCTTAGGTATCTTAAAAGAACATTGCATTTTGCTATGTATTTAGAACCAAATGCCAATATGATATTAAAGGCATATGCTGATGCCAGTTTTGCCAGAAAATCTACGTCTGGAATAGCAATCATGTTGGATAACTGCCTGATTGGATGGAAATCAATTAGCCAGAAACACATCAGTTTGTCTACCATGGAAGCGGAGTTTTCTTGTCTATCACTTACATGTACTGAACTGATTTATTATAAACAGTTGATGGAAGATATTGGATTCAAAATTGATTATCCTATTATGGTTTATGAGGATAACCAGGCAGCCATTAAAATGGCAACGAATCTTGCTGTAAAGACAAGGACTAAATACACTGATATACGTTATCTGAATGTTCGGCAATGTGTTAAGGATAACATGATTACATTGGAATATTGCGCATCAGAGGACAATATTGCCGACAATTTTACCAAAGCGCAAGGTGCCATTAAACACACCAATTGTTGTGAAAGATTTGGATTAAGAATCTGAAATGTGACTGATACCACTGTACAATGTATAATTTGGATGTGTATTTTTGTTTCTGTATCTATTGTGTATATTGTCCTGCCCAATGGGGAGAATGTTAGGTTCAGCTTGCAGCTTACTCCTAACTTGTTGGTCAGGCAATATATCTGTTTCTTTAAGAAACAACTGAGCCACGTAATCAGGATTTGCTGAACCCTGTAATTAGGCTACAGTGCATAAATAAGCAGCACAGAGAAGCGTTCCTTCTTCCTGCTTCTTCCGGATTGATACCTGATTGTATCCTGTTGCTTACTGCGTCTATTATATGGTACTGAATACCAAGAGTTACTAAAGTCTGTTTGCTTTGGTAAGGGAAGATACTTACTGGACTGATATTACTGTTTATGACCTTGGACTGTTTTATTTACACTGAGACTGCTTGTTATCTATAAAGTATTTTTCTCACACGAGCTGGACGTTTATCTCCTTCCCTGTGTGTTTCTGCTCTGCTCGTTGCACAAGCAACAAATACTTTTTACACACACCCTAACAAGAACATTGGTTTTAGAAAGTTACAAATGGACTAAGGATCCAGATAGAAAAATATGTCCCTTATATTCATGTGTATAAAATATTTTTTCCTTAAGGAAAAATATTTCTGATATATTTATATTCTCTCAAATATACACCCATTAATTGTACATGGAAACTTAAGACTGCTTTTTTTCATGAACACATGTTTCCAAAATAGCCATACTGACGTCAATGTAACCTGCCTTTAGATAAGTGTTACAGCAGCCTGGGCCTTCTGAGATGTACTAAATTTTATAATCACTATAATTTCATAATTTGAAATTAAGCTACAAAAATCTAGGTGACAACAGACTGGAGAAAATTGACTTACAGACTAAATGACATCTATTTGACTCTTATTTTAGAACATTACACAAAATGTAATAATCAAAAACAATTCAAATGAACCAGAGTATAGATTTTCATGATTGCTATTTATTGTTCATGATGTCTTTTGCAAACTGTCATTTGAAGAAGAGGTCCCCAAACCCCAGGCCGCAGCCCATTTCCAGGCCTCGCATGTGGTGGGTGAACATGCATGCATGCCCAACTCCACTTGCACAAGTGGCATGCATTTGCACTCATGCATGAAGCTTCATCCCCCCGCTTATGCAAATGTAATTATGCGCACTTACAGGCGTGCCTGTAATTATGTGCACTTACAGGCGTGCCACAGAACCATCCCCTCCCCCCTCCCGACTGGTCCACCAAGCCAGAAAGATTGGGCATTGCTGATTTGGAGAGTTTATCCTTATTAGAGGGCATCAATGGTTCTATTTCGTTCACAGTTTCAAGTCTTTCTCAAAGGAATCTTAATTATATGAATCTGCGGAGAATCTATGATTGCCCATCATATAATGGCCTCACTTCATATATATCTAAATTTCATTGTCCTATTTGATTTCCACCACTATAAAGAAGTAACTGAAGACAAATATACAAACAAAAAGAACAAGTCCCATTATAATATCTTGTTGATATGTTTGTTTATAAATGAAAATGCGGGACATATTATGTCACTGGTTATGAATCTAATTCAATTCAGATTTAACATTTGCTTTAACAAATCTTAATCTGTTCGACTAGGTACTTTAGCATTTCGTTTCTTATTCACATGAGCCAAGAGATCTTTTGAAAGTAAGAAGGCTGGCAGCCAAAGTGTATTCTGTTATCCTCTGCCAGCTTGTTTTCTGGGAAACTGATAGTGTCAGATCTGGAAACAGCCACATGGACAGATGGCGAGAGAGACCTGTTCTTCAGTGTAATTTCTTTTTTCCAACGTTGAACACCCGTCACAAGAATGGATTCATTCCAAATCTTTACTGGTTTCCAAACAAAAGTGATATGTCTATTACCATCATCCAAGAAAAGCGGATAAATCTTGCATCATGGATGTTTTACCTTTGGTGTTCCTGAACTAACTGGGTGACAGCTGAGATTCCTTCCTGCTGCTCTGTATTTAAGAATCTTGAACAAGAATGCATTATTATTTTGGCTGTGAATCTTATTTAACAAATGAATAAAATGCAAATATGGGGACAGATCAGGGGTGAAATGCTCCCGGTTTGGACCGGATCGCCTGATCCGCTAGCAATGGTGGGTGGTGGTTCGGAGAACCGGTAGCAAAAATCCCTGCGCTCCCCCCCCCCCCGCCATGCCCAGCTGAGCCGCACGATCATCAGAGGCTTTTTTTTTTTACTTTTAAAAGCATTTTTTCTACAACCTCTTCCAACGAAAAAATGCTTTTAAAAATAAAATAAAAAAAACGCCTCTGATGATCACGCAGCTCAGCTGGGATCGTCAGAGGCTTTTCAAAGCATTTTTTTCTTCAACCTCTTGGCTGAAGAGGTGGTAAAAAAAATGCTTTGAAAAGTCTCTGACAATCCCAGCTGAGTTGCCTGATCAGCAGAGAGGCATTTTTTAAAAAGCCTCTCTGATGATCCCAGCTGAGTTGCCTGATTGGCAGAGGCTTTTCAAAGCATTAGAAAAAAATGCTTTGAAAAGTTTTTTTTTTTAAAGTTGGCCACGCCCACCCAGTCACATTACCCCCCCACACACTCACACACACCAAGCCACGCCCACAGAACCGGTAGTAACAAATTTTACATTTTACTCCTGGGACAGATACATTTAGACTAAATGTTTATCTAAACGTAGTCAACATATTCCATCTAAACCCATATGTAACTCATAGGCACAGCAATTTCTTTGTATGCAAATACTTTTTAATGTTTAGTTCTTGGCATGTTCTTGGTATGATAAACCTTGCAGCTAAAACCCTGTAGGGCTTCTGCCAGTCATCACTGACCATAATGGACTAAATGGAACAATCAACCAATCTTTTAATGATCTTTAAATATAATTATTATACCTTTTTTTTACATAGCAATGACCTGCAATAGTTTCTACTTTAATTATTCCTATATTAGGATAATCACATCTTCCATACATCCTAATGGGCATTTATGAAAGATAAAATTTCACTCCATCCAGATAATCATTTCCTACTTTGTTTTCTTAAGCATATTAACTTTATCAGAGATGATTTCAAGCAGAGCAATCAATCAAATCTTATCCAACCATTTTTAAAGCAAAAGATTATCCAGATATTTCCAGTGTAGGAAATGACTGACTATACTGTTAAAAGCAGATGAACAATAAGCTTCTTGTTTCCACTTTATTTCTTCCATCAAATATATGCAATAATGTTAAATGTGGTGAAAATTAAATCCTTTGTTTATTACAATTCTGTTAATGACCTAGCATTCAAAATTGTGAGACTAAAGCATTCCCACCAAAAATGCAAAAGAAAACCTTTTACAATCCTTCCAGCAGAGTAGGTAAGTATTATGAGAGATTTTTATAGGGGCTAAATGTCAGCAAACTAAGATCGTAAAATATAATTCCTGTATTGACATAGATAAAATTGCCCCAACCTGCATAAGGATAGCAGGGTACAATAATTTTATGATGACTTTTAACTATTTCCAACAACTATTAGTACATTTTTATTATACTCTTGGTTCAGCAAAATAATTAATATTCATTTCTCAAAATTATTTTATATATACAGAATATATATAGATAGATATAGATATATAATTCTGATTTTATACAAACATATATACACAAACATATATACTTTATTTAACATGCATGAAATTCCAAACGATTTGTTCAGTGACTTAACTTGAAGAGAGGAAATCAGAGAAAGTTACATTGTTATGCGGGTTATCATAAGAGAGTAGTGGCTTGCTAGAACTTGGAGAATAGAAAATAAGATACAGTTTAATGTACGTCAGCATTTTTTAAGATTATGAAACTGGTTAGAAATTAACTACAAAATTGAGATCAGGCTCACTGTAAGGATGCCTGTTTTCAGTCATTATATATACATACATACATACATACATACATACATACATATACTGTACATATACATATACATATACATATACATATACATATACATATACATATACATATACATATACATATATATATATATATATATATATATATATATATATATATATATAGTTTTTTATTTTTTTCAAACACACATACAAACAAACAAACAATGCATTTTTTTCTGAACAGAGTATTGGCTGAGCCAAAATTTGTACCGCTTTTAGTTTCTCAAACACCATTTTATATATTTCACTTTTTGCCATAAAATTCTTTCTCTCTAATTTTTTGTTTTATTTTCCTTCTATTTCTTCTAATATATGAACAATATTACCATTCGCCCTAATCTCTAATGTTAATCAATTTTTCTTTTTCCACTCCTCTCTTTACTTTTTTCCAAATTGAAACCCTTTAAATTGAAATCAATCCTTTTTCTAAAATCTAAATCTAACTCTAAATTATCTTATTCAAATATTCTCCCATTACTCCCTTTTCACAATATAATATAATTTCAAATACTTTCCCTATATTCCATCATTCCAATCATAAATATTTAGTATTCAGCAGCTTTACATATATCCCTCAATCATTATATTTTATGTTATATTAAAGTCATATTGAGCAAGACCTTGCCTTTGCCCAAAAGCTAGAGAGCATAGTAAGTGAAGAGTAAAGCCAATGGATAAACACATCACTGACAGACCCCAGTGCTGCCGAATCTAGTTTTGTTCCAGTATCAAATAAATTAGTGCAAAGTCAGAAGTATTCTGATTTGGGGGAAAGTGGAGAGGCATATTTGTAACCGATTCAGGTGCAATATGGAGTTGGAGTGGCAGAGCCTCTCTTAAAACTCAAAATTTAATTCAGCCACCCCTAGCAATGAGCCATGAATAGATTGCAGAAAAAGTACAATACGAAGAGTTAGATCTCATTTTGAAAGAGTAGCTTTTTCCATTTTGTGATACAAGTAGCCCTCAACATACAACAGTTCATTTAGTGACCCTTCAAAGATACAATGGCACTGGGGAAAAAAATGACTTATGACCCTTTTTCACAGTTTTGACCATTGAGGGCATCTCCATGGTCACATGATCAAAATTAAGATGCTTGTCTCATATCTATAACAGTTGCAGTGTCTTGGGGTCATGCCTTCTGACAAGCAAAGTCAATGGGGCAGTCAGATTCACTTAACAACCAAGTAGGTAACTTAACTGCAGTGAGTCACTTAACAACGGTGGCAAGCAAGATCATAAAATGGGCCAAAACTCACTTAAATGTTTCACTTAGCAATTTTGGGCTCAATTGTGGTTTTACGTCAAAGACTAATAGTACATAATACTGTATAGGATAAAAAGTAGGATCCTAGCATAATTGGAGTTTGGGAAAGAATTAGTTGTGCTCTGGGGTGGGTTCTACTTACCTTTACTATTGGTTCGCAATGGGCTGCTTGCTTCATGCGTGCTCTTCTGCGCATGCGCAGAAGCATTCTGATGACATCAGGGTCAGTGGGCGGAGCCTCCTGCCAGTTTTACTATTGGTTCTATAGAACCGGTGCGAACAGGGGGCAACCCACCACTGGTTGTGCTGCTACTGCAAATGGCAGTGAAAAGGATCTTTTTCCACGTTAATGTAGCTAGAAATCACCTAAATTTCCTAAGTTTAATTGTGACTATCATTATTGAGAGTATCTAAGTTTCATTATAAAGTTTTCAAAGTTACTCAGCTCTTTTAAATGTGATATAATAGTGACAAAGAACAATAGATTTTGTTGGAACAAAAATAGTCTTGAGTCCCTATACTTGATTGCCTTCATCAAGTGTTTGAAACCACTTGATTCAGTAAAATGCTGGAAGATTCCCAAGTAAATCCACACTGTGCTGTTGTATGTTTCCTAGCTGTTTGTCGTTCAGTTCAAGAACATGACACTTTAGGAATCTTCTCTTTCTTCATAATAATATGTACAGCCACTTGTCACCTGGTGCTCTCTAAATAACAGATCCTCTAAATTATGGATTCAAACTCTCAAAATTCTCACCAATAATCATGTAAGTGGCAAATTCTGATAATTGAAATCCAACACATTTGGAAAGTATCAAGTGTGGGATGGTTAACATAATTCAAAGCTAAACCAATGGCAGCCAAGCTCACATGGTACTGTCACATACAATTCATAGAACTAATATATAAAGTGAGTAGAAGAGGATTCTCCAAAAGGATATTAATTGGAGGCTTTTTAATGTTACATTGATTACATAATTACAATTATTTTGTTATTTAACTTATTCTTTGTCATGAACATATGGGGATGACTCAAAGAAGTTTAAAATGAATTATGCAGAGATACAATGTACTGTTACATTATACAGCAGCTTGACTTACCATCAAGATAACAATGATGACAGCCCAATTAATAAAGAACCAAACAGAAGAAAGAAGTAGAAATAGGCCATGAGGAAATTGCCAAACTGGAAAGCCCCAGGTATTGTTGGAATACCTGCCAAATTATTAAGACCAGTGCCAGTTAACATCATCACTTGACCTGTGTCAAGAGGTATGGGCTACATGTCATGGCCTCTGGAAAACTGGAAAAGAACTGTTTTTATTCCATTAGTAAAAAAAAGGAGATGCCAGAGACTGCTCCAACTATCACATGATTGCATTGATTTCTCATTCAAGCAAGATTCAATTAAAAATTATTAAACAAAGGCTATAAAGAGTTACCTGATGTATAAGTTGACTTTAGAAAGAGGTGTGGCACAGTCAAGATCACATTGCCAATAATAGATGGATTATGGAAAAGGTATGTGAATATCAAAAGGATCTTTATATGTTCTTTATCGATTGCAGAAAAGCTTTTAACTGGGTAGAACAGAATAAGCTATGGGCAGCTTTGCATGATCCTGGTGTCCCAGCTCAACTGATTAGACTCACCAGATCACTGTACACTGATCAAGAGGCAACAGTGAGAACACTTTATAATGACACTGATTGGTTTAGAATCAGTAAGGAAATTAAACAGGGATGTATTATATCACCATTTTTGTTCAATCTGTATTCTGAAGTGATCATGCAGAAATTTGATATTGAAATTTGATCAGGGGCTGCCTGACATTGGAGTGAAGATTGGGAAAGATCCACAAATAGTTTGAGGTACACAGATGATACAACACTTTCGGCTGAAAATAAGGAAGACCTGAAAAAAAATACCTAGAAAATCAAAGTTGAAAGTGAAAAAGTAACATCAGGAAAACAAAGATAATGACAACAGCTGCAGATGGACATGAGACATTTAAAATCAACAAGGAGGAAAGTGAAGATAAATTAGTTTGATAAATTATCTTCCTTGGATCCAAAATTGTTCATGATACAGTTCTACTCCTGAAATCAAACACAGGTTAACCTTTGGCTACATTGCAATGTTAACATGAATAAGAACTGGAAAAGCAGAGCTATTGATACCAACACAAAAAGCAGTTAGAACAATAGTCTGTCAATCTCTGCGGTCTTCCCTGAGTCTTCTCTTCTCAACTGAAGAGATCAGGTGAGCAGCCTAGGCTCAGGATCCCGGTTGGAATGGAAAGTTAGGAGTCTTGGCTTAATGTCAGCGTTCCAAGTAATGCACCCATTGAAAGCAGAACTCCAAGGCAGGTAGATTCTCAAAGAACATGTTTATTGGATACATCATATCAGCACAGCCGGTGAAAACCAACCCTGAAAGTTCCCATGGTTTTTACCTAATTAAAAGAGCATAACCCCCCCCCAGGTGTCACCAGTCACATGGTCCAATGAATACAGATGGCAGGCTCCTCTCCTCCTTCACCAGTCATCTGTTATGATGACCTTGGTTCCCATAGGAAAAACTTTTTATTTTGACTGTTAGCTAGGCTATCTACTTCCCCCCTTCCTTCCCTCTCTCAGGCTTCATGGCAACTATGAGGCAGCACAAGATGGCTTCAGCCAGGTTCCCTTCAGAGTTGACATATATATGGGTATGAGAGTTGGACACTAAGAATGGCTGATCGAAGAAGAATTATGAACTTTGAACTATGGTGCTGGTGTAAATTATTGTATATACCATGGCTGCCAATATAATTATCAGAGAGGTATTAAATTGTATAAAACCAGACACTTCACTAGAAGCTAAAATCATAAGGCTGTGTCTGATTTACTTTGGCCATGCCATGCATCCAACTTCATTGGAGAAGGCAATAATGTTAGGAACAAGAAGAAGGAGCAAGCAAAGTACATGCTGGCTTGATAACATCAAATCTGATACACAATTGGACATCCAACAATTGAAAGAAGTTGTGCTTGACAGAATGGCATGGAGAACACTTGCCTATAAAATCGCCAAGAGTTGGACAAAACTAAATGTTTAAAACAACAGCATAATGTTCTGTGTGCAGACAGCTCCACTGAATATGTCTCTGGAGTTCTTTTGTATTTGTGATTGTGTTAAAATTGTTTGAACACAAAATTGACTTGATATTTAGAGGTTTAGGATTGCTCATTTCTTAGAGAGTTTTGTAAAAGAAGAGCAAAGAATGAATCAGCTGAACTTTTCCAAGCAATTAGCTATGCATAAGATAAGCTGTTTTTTACAGCTGTACACACATCTCTTTTCTGATTTGGAATTCAAATTAACTCATAAATATTGAAATTCTGAGCTTAAGGAAATTGTGTTATTTGATGCATGGCCTATTTTAAGTAATTAGTTTTATGGATAAATTGTAGCAAAAAAGAGAGTCGCCAATTCTAGGTTAAAAGCAATGCTTCTTAGAAGTACATATATTTGATTCATCCTTTAATTATACAGCCCACCCTGTCTGGAAGGCTTTGAGGCTTTTAAAACCACCAAGAACCTTGGTGGCGCAGCAGACAAAAGTGATGTTAAGTAGCACCAGCTGCCTGCAATTACTGCAAGTTCAAATCTCACTAGGCTCAAGGTTGACTCAGCCTTTCATCCTTTTGAGGTAGGTAAAATGAGGACCCGGATTGTGGGGGCAATAGTTTAGTTTAGTTTATTAAATTTCTATACTTTTTTTTTAAATTTGATTTATATGCCGCCCTTCTCCGGAGACTCAGGGCGGCTTACAATGTGTTAAGTAATAGCCTTCATTCTTTTGTATATTTATACAAAGTCAGCTTATTGCCCCCACAACTGGGTCCTCAATTTACCTACCTTAGAAAGGATGGAAGGCTGAGTCAACCTTGAGCCTGGCGAGATTTGAACCTGCAGTAATTGCAGGCAGCTGGTCTTAATAACAGGCTGCTTTAGACCACTGTACTACCAAGGCCCTTCTCCCGAAGGACTGCCCTTCTCCCGAAGGACTGCCCTTCTCCCGAAGGACTCAGGGCGGTGTACAGCCATGTTAAAACACACATAAACTCACAAAATTTAAAAAACAATTTAAAACAAATATATTAAATTTGGCCTACGAAGTTAAAAATTGACAAACAACCCAATTTAAAATTCATATTCTAGGCCAGCCCAGCCTGTTGGAACAACAGGGTCTTAAGGGCACGGCAAAAGGTACGAAGGTCGGGGATCATACAAACTTCCAGGGGCAGGTCATTCCAGAGGGCAGGTGCCCCCACAGAGAAGGCTCTCCCCCTGGGTGTCACCAGTCGGCATTGTTTGGCCGACAGCACCCTGAGGAATCCCTCTCTGTGGGAAGGTATTGGCCGGTGGGAAGCTACCGGTGGCAGAAGGTGATCTCATACATACCCAGGTCCTAAGCCATGGAGCGCTTTAAAGGTGGTAACCAGCACCTTGAATCGCACCCGGAAGACCACCGGGAGCCAGTGCAGAGCTCGCGCAGAAGAGGTGTTACATGGGTGCGCCATGTCTCACCAATAATTACCCGCGCAGTCGCATTCTGGACCAGTTGGAGCCTCTGGGTGCTCTTCAAGGGGAGCCCCATGACTTTGTATAAAAAAGAACACTGCTTAGGGGGGCCTGAAAGCCCTACCAAGCAGGTATATACAAAAGTATGAAGGCTATTGCTTAACGCATTGTAAGCCGCCCTGAGTCTCCGGAGAAGGGCGGCATATAAATCAAACTAATAAATAAATAAATAAATAAATAAATAAATAAATAAATAAATAAATAAATAAATAAATAAACTCATCTATTTCGCAATGAACGTTTACATAATTTTGCATACTTCCACATTGCTTTTATTCCTTTGAGATCTATGCTGTGCTTGATATCACTATATTCTTGGGAGATCTACATTTTTCTGGATCTAGAAATTGCAGAGAATATTGGTGAACCTGAACCAATATTTGTTCTACCTTTTTCCAAACTGGTTTAAAAAATTCAGTGTCCATAGATCCTGCCAACATAGTTAATTGTAATTGAACAAAATATCCTCCGTCCTCTACAATATTCTACAATAATTATACTTGAATTGTGTAAAGATACACTTCCTTTTACTGATCCTGAATCTTTCTGCATTTTTTACTCAAATTACATAATTTGTGATTTGAATAATTCCATAATGCATCTGATGTCAACTATGGCTGATAGCAAATACCTATGAATGCCATTGTGTTCCTCCTACCTTCAACTCCAGAACAGTATTAACGCCTTCTGATATCATTGAATGAATGTCTTGTTATTGTATGTCATCTGGTTAGTATTAGTCCCACTGCAAAGAAACTCTATGATGACATCCAATGTCTGATATCAGACTTCTGGTTATAATAAACCCACTAGCAGGGATGTTACAGCATAAATCTATTTGAAAGTGGATAGAAAAATAAATAAATAAATACCCCCATCAACTAGCTTGATTTGGCTGACCTTAGCAAGGGCACTTAGTACTTGGATGAGAGACTACTTGGGAATTTCAGAGATATTGGCTAGACATCAACAAAAACAATAAATAAATCCCAGAAAGTAATGGCAAGGAAAACCATTCATGCTGCCAAGGAGATGATATAGATACAGTCACTAGGAATCAACCTTTACTTAAAGGAGACTGTACTTTACTGCAATAATCCAGTACAATGGAACTATGATGTTGGGAGCTTAAATGTTCTTAATAGGCATAGAATTCCAGTTCTAACAACTAAATAATCTGAGATGACTCCAGTTCAGGAAACACAAAATGTTCTCTGTTCCCCCATTAATCAATCACTCAGAATGTTTGCCCTTTTTTCCACTCATTCATTGAAATAGTTCTACTCATCTATTGCTGTTTTCACACTATTAAGTCTGGCAGGAACTTATTGCACGCCTGAAATCAGATACAATATCTACTTTGGGGGTGGGTGGCTAAAGGAAATAGAATTGAGATACAACATATTACTCAAACCACAGGAGAGCCAATACAGCAAGTTCTCATCGTTCCTATCACCTATCTCCTCCCACTTATGACTGTATGACTGTAACCTTGTTGCTGGTATCCTTATGATTTATATTCACTGTTTCCTAATATGATTTGATTGCTTATTTGTTCCCTATGACTATCATTAAGTGTTGTACCTTATGATTCTTGATGAATTTATCTTTTCTTTTATGTACACTGAGAGTATATGCACCAAAGACAAATTCCTTGTGCGTCCAATCACACTTGGCCAATAAAGAATTCTATTCTATTCTATTCTGTTCTGTTCTGTTCTGTTCTGTTCTGTTCTGTTCTGTTCTGTTCTGTACTGTTCTGTTCTGTTTACTCTACTGTATTCTATTCTACTCTACTCTACTCTACTCTACTCTACTCTACTCTACTCTACTCTATTCTACTGTATTCTATTCTATTCTTTTCTACTCTACTCTACTCTACTCTACTCTACTCTACTCTACTCTATTCTACTGTATTCTATTCTATTCTATTCTTCTCTACTCTACTCTACTCTACTCTACTCTACTCTACTCCATTCCATTCCATTCCATTCCATTCCTTTCTACTCTACTCTACTCTACTCTACTCTACTCTACTCTACTCTACTCTACTCTACTCTACTCTACTCTATTCTATTCTATTCTATTCTATTCTATTCTATTCTATTCTATTCTATGCATTAGCCTATGAAGGTTACCCCAAACAAGCCAGGAGCATGATTGATACATTTCTAAACAGAACATATTCTACAACAGCAGACTCACATTCATGTGTGCACAATACTGTATATACCAAAAGGAAGAAAAGTATACAGAAAGTGGTAAAGAGAGAGTGTCTTTCTACACTGGCCAAGTAAATGGAAAAATTATTAAGAGAATCCAAAGGCCCTCAGCATCCCATTTCTATACAACACATAGACTATGATATCTGTGTTGATTCTAACTTTTTTTTTCCTGGCCTTGTATCTTCTCTTATTTTGAAGTGTCGGTTCCATTTTCAAAAAATGAAGATGTGTTTATTAGCAATGGTCATACAATTACAATAGATGTTTTATTTAGTTTCTTTCCATTTTTAGTTCTAAATTGTGCTAAAAGATAAAGGTAAAGGTTCCCCACACACATATGTGCTAGTTGTTCCTGATTCTAGGGGGGCAGTGCTCATCTCTGTTTCAAAGCCGAAGAGCCAGCACTGTCCAAAGATGTCTCCATGGTCATGTGGCCGGCATGACTAAACGCCAAAGGCACATGGAACACTGTTACCTTCCCACCAAAGGTGGCCCCTATTTTTCTACTTACATTTTTACGTGCTTTCGGACTGCTAGGTTGGCAGAATCTGGGACAAGTAATGGGAGCTCATCCCGTTACACAGCACTAGAGATTCAAACCGCTGAACTGCCAACCTTTTGATTGACAAGCTCAGTTTTTTGTTCCTCTCTTTGCTCTCCTTTTCTAGTCAGCTAGTCATAGAAAGATGCATATTGAGCATGGTAAGATTCAGAGAGTATATAATGGATACATAATTATGATATGCACACATATAACAGGATAGGGATCAGCAGTGAAGGCAAATTTTGTGCACAACCCAAGCTCTGAAGAAGGACAAATATTCCATTTCTCCAAGAGCCATGGTGGCACAGTAGTTAGAATGTAGTATTGCAGGCTAAATCTGCCAACTGCCAGCAGTTCAATTCTGGCTCAAGGTTGCATCAACTTTCCATTCTTTGAAGATCAGTAAAATGCGGACCCAGATTATTGGGGGGCAATATGCTGATTCTGTAAACTGCTTAGACAGAGCTATGAAGCACTATGAAGCGGTATATAAGTCTAAGTGCTATTTCTATTATTGCTGCTACTTCCCTTCTGCTTTTTACTGATGAGTACTTTAACAATTGCAGCAGCAGTACTGCTGCCCACCTTCTACAAACAGCCAAACTTTTATTAAATAAACTGAAAGGGTCCTCATAGTAGCAGTTTCTGAAAGAATTACAGATCTGTGTCTGCAGGTAAACTCCAGAATGACTTTAGCATATGTCACTCAGAGTGTTGCTGCATACAGGGCAACTAGCTATGAGAAGAGCAGTGGTGAGTTTCTACCGGTTCGCCCCAGTTCGGGCAAACCAGTAGCGGCGGCGGTGGGAAGCTCCGCCCACCTGCCTGGACATTATCATGGCATGCGCAGAAGTGCCCCATCTGCGCGCTCACAGTTCCAAACTGGTAGTGAAGGTAAGTGAAAAACCACTACTGGAGAAGAGGTACTCCAGAAAGTTTCTTTTCATGTATTACCTAATATTAATTCATTTGTCTAAAATGTAAGTAGAAGAAAATGGCAAGAGAACCTATGACATGCTATGCCTCTGTAGTTGTGCAACTAATATTAGATTCTTCTCATGTACAGTAACCCTTGAATACTTGTAAATGAAACAATGATATGTATGAAAAGGATCTAGACGTTATTTTGAAAACCCTTCTGAATATAAGCAGAGAATGGCTCAGTTCTCTTTTAAAAAACTCAGTAAACATAAGCTCTGCTAATTGAAACATTTTGTCAACGTCATGATAAGCAAACCTTTCACTTAATTTGATATTAGACAAACCACATTTAGAATAATGTATTTAGTTTGGGATACCAAATCCATGCAAGACAATTGGCAAAATGGAGAGAGAATCAACTAGAATTGTAAGGGCAATTTAGCCCAATTCCTGTGAGAAATTATACAAGCAGAGTGGTGTTTTTACTCTCAAATCCCTGATTGTATCTTCAAATGGAAGGAAGGAAGGAAGGAAGGAAGGAAGGAAGGAAGGAAGGAAGGAAGGAAGGAAGGAAGGAAGGATCTCCCAGGGAGGGGGGAGGGAGAGAGGGAGGGAAGGAGGGAGGGAGGGAGGGAGGGAGGAAGGAAGGAAGGAAGGAAGGAAGGAAGGAAGGAAGGAAGGAAGGAAGGAAGGAAGGAAGGAAGGAAGGAAGGATGGATTTATATCCTGAATGGGGAAAAAAAAACATGTCATAAATCAAGAATATGTATTGTGCAGGTGAATTTGTTCAAATGTATGAAAGCAATAATTAAAAGCAAATGAGAAAAGATTAAACTATTTAAAAATCAACACACCCCATTCTTATTCTAAGTCTATTACTGAATTATATTTATATATGTAAATTTGTTCTAAACATTTAAGAAGTAGTGGAAGAAGATTATTGTTTATGAATAGATTAAAAAACAGTTTTAAAAAACAACTCTCTTATCATTTGACTTAAAATATCATTTACATATTGATATTTTGGAGGGTGGGTCATATAATCTTGCAGCCCATTCTGTGGGGGCACAGAAGGACAGGACTATAGTTGCCTGCTACTATAAATTGTTAAAAAGTACTATAGGTCTACTCAGGTAATACTATTCACATGTCAGAAGTCTACTTCTGAAGCTGCAACATAATATTTGGGGGAGTTTTGTGTTTTTATGAAGCAGTGAAACTTTTCAACCTGTTCTTAGGGAAGAGAGAGAGAACTAGAAAATGGCAGATACTTTAAAAATAAATACAGGGGCAAGAACATCAAATATTTTAACATTCATATTAAATGTCACCGTGAAAATATGAAATATCTGATTTACCTAGCTACTTTTGTTTTTCATGTGAGGTAAATCTTAAAGTGATGGTATTAAGATTTCCACTGGTAATTCAATCTATTTTTGGTCGGTCAATAGCCATTTAACTGGGAAAGTTGATAATATTGTACTCTGTCAACATGTTATTACTTTCGATAGTCATATTGGTAATGGAAAAAAGGGAACATTTATCTTGGTTCAGTGATTTTAGAATATTGAATGGCAGATATAAGTTGACACAAGTTTTCTAACATAGGCTTTGGATTTCCTGCCTAGAATCTTTCTTTTTAACTCTTATTTATCTGGCTATTATTTAAGAAGTTGTAGTTCACATGAGGAATTAATACCTAGAATATAGAATAGAGTTGGAAGGGACCGTTGAACAGGGGTGAAATCTACTTACCTTCCTTAATGGTTCGGAAGTGCACATGCCCTGCGCACGTGCTCCCTTTACTCACACGCAAACCCTTCTGCGCATGCACAGAGGGTATAAAACAGGTTAATTCCTGGTTAAAATCAGGAAGTAACGACAACCTGGCAGGTGGGTGGAACCTCGTTCTGCCATCGCCACCGGTTGTCCGAACCACCCGATGCCATCGCTACCGGTTTGACCGAACTGGTCCGAACTGGTAGTATTTCATACCTGCCTTAGAGGTCTTCTAATGCAAACCCATGCTCAAGAAGAAGACCCTATACCAGGGGGGAAATCCAGCAGATTCTGACAGGTTCTGGAGAACCAGTAGCGAAAATTTTGAGTAGTTCAGAGAACCGGCAAATACCACCTCTGGCTGGTCCCAGAGTAGGGTGGGAATGGAGATTTTGCAATATCCTTCCCCCAGGAGTGGGGTGGGAATGGAGATTTTGCAGTATCCTTCCCCTGGAGTGGGGTGGGAATGGAGATTTTGCAGTATCCTTCCCCTGCCAGGCCCACCAAGCCACACCATGCCCACCAAGCCATGGCCACAGAACCGGTAGTAAAATAATTTGAATTTCACCACTGCCCTATACCATTTCAGACAAATGGTTGTCCAGTCTCTTTTTAAAAGCCTCCAGTGATGGAGTACTCTCTAAAGAGAAGCTATTCCACTGGTTGATTGCTCTCACCATTAGGAATTTTCTCCTTAGTTCTAGGTTCCTTTTCTCCTTGGTTAGTTTCCATATATTGTCTCTTACCTTGTATTCTGGTGCTTTGGAAAATATTTTATTTATTTATTTATTGGTTCGATTTATATGCTGCCCTTCTCTGGAGACTCAGGTTGGCTTACAATGTGTTAAGCAATAGCCTTCATACTTTTGTATATACCTGCTTAGTAGGGCTTTTGCCCCCCCCCCCCCCTTAAGCAGTGTTCTTTTTTATACAAAGTCAGCTTATTGCCTCCACAATCCGGGTTCTCATTTTAACTACTTCGAAAGGATGGAAGGCTGAGTCAACCTTGAGCCTGGTGAGATTTGAACTCCCATTAATTGCAGGCAGCTGGCAGCTAAGTGCTACTTAACAGTGCTTTAGTCCGCTGCTCCACCAAGGCTACATAGTTTGACACCCTCAACTTTGAAAGAGGCCCTCAAATATTGGTCCAGTGCTATCATGTCACCCCTAGTCCTTCTTTTCATTAGACTAGACATAACTAAGTCCTGCAACTGTTCTTTGTATGTTTTAGCCTCCACACCCTCAATCATTTTTGTTGCTCTTCTCTGCACTCCTCCAGAGTTTCAACATCTTTTTTTATATTAAGGTGAGGAGAACTGGATGTAGTATTCCACCTGTGGTCATACTCAGACTTTGTAAACCAGTACTAGAACTTCACATGATTTTGATTCTACCCCTCTATTAATGCAGCCTAGGTTTGCATTGGGTTTATATGTTTATATGATATACTTATCCTTATGTACTAGTATTTCAGTTTCACCCTGTTTGTTTGAGCAGTAGTGTATAGGCATTTAAGTTCTTTGTGGCTGACCCTGGATATGCTTCCTACATCTTCTACTTTGCATTTGAGTTTTTCTTCTTTCTCTTTCCTTGCCACCCCCATATTTAATTGATTACCTAGTGGTTTTTGCTTGGAATTAGGTCCTAAGGGTCATGAAAATTGGCCACCCTTCCTCAGTTTTCCTCAGTTTTAGTGTAAAGCCCTTCGGATAAGATGAGTCAGTTGTTTTCCAAATATATTTTTTCCAATTCTTGTTAGGTGCATTCCATCCCTTGCGAGGAGCCATTCATGTAGGTAATGCCGACCACGGTCTAGGAAACCAAAGTTCTCTTGATGACATTAAATTTTAAAGTGATTTGTTTCTAAAATCCTTTGCTCCCTCATTGGATGTTGGCATTTTGTTGGAAGTATAGATGAAAACATCAGTTATGCTACAAATTCCTTAACTTTCTTCTCTAGGTGTTCATAATCTCTTGTTATTGTTTTCAGGTTCATTGTTGTGTCATTTGTCCCCACATAGCAATAGCACTTAGACTTCTATATTGCTTCATAGTGCTTTTACAGCCCTCTCTAAGCGGTTTACAGAATCAGCATATTGCTCCCAACAATCTGGGTCCTCATTTTACCTACCTCAGAAGGATGGAAGGCTGAGTCAACCTTGAGCTGATGAGATTTGAACTGCCGAACTGAAGCTAGCAGTCAGCTGAAGTAGCCTGCAGTGCTGCACTCTAACCACTACGCCATCTCAGCTTGAGGCTCCATGTAGGAGAAGAAAGGGGTAGTAATCCCTTTCTGTACTTCTGAAATACATAATACTGTATAGAAATTATTGTATTTCTAGTTTCCCTTTCCCTTTTTGTTTTATGCCTTTTAGACTGTAAATCTGCAATAGGCTTTCAATATTTTTCATTGACTCTATGTGAACCATTTTGGGGGCTAAAAAGTAACATACCAAACTCTTTAAATAAATAAAGTTTTAGAGAAATAATCTAACCTAATGGCTATGTGGGTAAACTGCAAATCAGGAATTCTTATCCAGATCTCAGTTTTGTTTTTTAAAGTTCCCCAAGATAGCTATTCTCTTTCAGCCTCATGTTCATAAACACATATAAACAACAGAAAACCTGACTATTCTTATTATGTTAGCACGAAACAGCCTTTCCCAATCTGGGTATTCTCCTGGTGTTTGGCCTGCAACTGCCAGAATGAGATGCTGGTTGAGGAATTTTTATAGCAAAAGTCTACGTATCAGAATGTATTCCTCTGAAAGGGGAACATATATACACTGCTAAAAAAAATAAAGGGAACACAAGCAGAAGATATCCAAGATCTGAATGGATGAAATAGCCTTATTAAATACTTTGTTCATTACATACAGTAGTTTATACACTGCTCAAACAACTAAAGGGAACACAAAACTACTGTATGTAACGAACAAAGTATTTAATAAGGCTACTTCATTCATTCAGATCTTGGATGTCTTCTGCTTGTGTTCCCTTTATTTTTTTGAGTAGTGTATATTACAGCTCAGTAATGTGTATTATGTGCTTTCTTTGTGTACTGCATCACATATTCTGTCTTAGTTTGAGCCAAATATCCTTTTGCTTCTGAATTAAAAAGCAAGTCCAAATTTGCTTCACCTCTGCGCCCTTTCTACATGAAGAATTGATCTTAAAGCTCCAAGAAGCGCCTGACAAATTTTTCTGAACCAGTATATCCCTTATCCGTGGTGTTATATCCTTAGCAGTAGTGGGTTTCAAATCCTGGTGCTACTGGTTCACTATCGGTAGCGCGCAGCACTTCTGCGCATACACAGTTCATTTTTGATGATGTCTGGGCAGGTAGGCGGAGCCTCCCCCCATCGCCGCTACCAGTTTGCCTGAACCAGGGCACACCGGGAGCAATCCACCACTGATCCTTAGACAAGAAGAAAATATATAGAGAACGACAGTATGCATGAGGAAGAACAAACTAAATGTGTGCGTTACTTTCTAAATATGTTTACATTTAATCCTTGCTTATTTCCCATTTTAACACTACCTCTTGGTGATTTGTGCCATAGATACTTCTTAAAAAGTTGTACTCTACAAGCCATGTGTGTACACAGTTAAGAGTTTCATGTGCTTTATTTTAGAAATCCATAATTCATTGCATAGTTTTTCCTCACTGTTTGCTTCCTAAATAATTTTCTGTGTTCTCAGGAGTGCTATTACATAACAGGAGAAGATACACAGAGGGATATGTTACCATACACACAGCACAACTCACATATTGACAGACCAAGCAAGAGAGAATAAAATTTATTTTGCAGATATAAGACTACTCTGAGTTCTTTTTCTCCTCAAGCTATTATGTTGTTTCCAGTTCACAAATAAACCAAGCTGTCCTTTATTATCACAAGGGTCCTCTTTGTTGCTCAGAGTCTTAGATTACTACTGTTGTTGTTTCATTGAGTGATGATTGTGTGTGCGTGTTATCTTTTATGAGGAAATTACGCTGAGAGAACTGTTATTTTAAGATGCACTCAGGTACTCTGGCTCAGTAAAAAAAACTAGTCCAATTTGAACCATGCTCCCTCTCTTTTTCTTCTTTATTTTGTGAACTATATAACCACAGAACAAAAAAAAGGAAACATAAATTCTCACCTAGCTGAAGACATAAAATAAATATATGAACAAAGTTGCTGGTAAAATGTTGTATTTACAAGCTTCACAATATACCATTTTTCTAGGCGACAACTGTGCATCAACTTTGCAAATACATAAAGCAGAAATGTCCATAAGTATCCAAGGTTGATACACTCTCTTCTAAATGATGGTGACAAATCCTAATAGAATTTGTACAATTTGAAACTGCTTTGAGACCCTATTGGAACAAGGGAAGAAATTTTAAATTACTTTAATACTGATGTAGGTTAGATATTTTGTTATTATGACAAAGACTTGCTTTTTTTCTATTATTCAAGGGTTTTTTTAGTAGTCAAAACCAATCATGAGTGTGTTTTGATACAAAAAGTCCATAAGGCATTTCCAATCAATCATAAATGTAAATATTGATTTTTTAAAAAATCAAAGAGACTGATTTAGCCACTTCCAGAAGTTCCACCATCTTCTCCAACTATTCTGCCATTGTGGTTGTGTTAAACCTTTCTACTTTGAGTAAATAATAGTTTCACTGAAGTTGTCATATATAAAAACAAAATTCCATGACTTTCTTTTTAACTTGCTAGTCCCAAAAGATAAGTCTCTGGTTTCAGTTGTATTTTAATTTTTAAAACCTTCTGAATTAATGCTTTTGGCTGTTGTTTTGAACCTTGAACCTTGAAACTCTGTGCCATCTATCCTTTTTTTAAATAAAAAAAATAGTGTTATTTGTTATGTCAGAAAAACTTTGGTTCATAGAAGAGCAAAGCAGAAGCCATTGTCTGAATTTTTTCAGAAAGTACCTGGATGACTTTCCAGACTTTTAAATCAATGTTCTAGGAACAAGTGAGAGTAAAATGCAATTTTTTCAGGCTACATGGGTATAATTATCTGTGGCAAAAGCCAAACACTGATTTCACAATACGAAATGCAGTCATATATAAAGTTATTGTGGTGTGGGGATGGTTTGCTGCCTCAAGCCTTGGACAATTTGCCATTATTGAAGGAAGCCTGATTTTTTTTTTTCTTCAGCACATTCCATTGACTCAGATAATTGTACAAGAGAGTATCATGCTCTGTCTATCAGTTGAAGACAAACTTTCAAGACAGTGATCACAAACATACAAACAAAAGAGTGGATAAAGAAGAAATTTAGTGCTTTAGAATGGCTGTCAAATCTTCAGCTGAACAGGAATATTGTAGGAGGTTCTGAAACAAAAACTTCATATTTAGAAACTTTTAAAAGTTCACAGAAGAAATAAGTATCCATGGAGGAATGGGCCAAAATCTAAAAGGAAGTGAATATTTTTTTTTCATGGAATTTTATGTAAGACAAACATAAACAGGCTAGGAAAGATTCAGAGAAATATATTGTCATAGGGCACAAATGTAGAGATCCATTAAGGTCCTTGAATCAGTGCAAAAGTATGTTGATAGAGAATTTGCTGCCTAATGCTTGAGCCTTTGTTGTGCCATAATAAAGGGCAAGTTAAGAAAAATGATGTGCTGGATTTCCATATCTTCATTTCTTCTTCTAAGTTTCAACTGTTGGTGGAAGGCAACTGGAGTTGGGTGTTTAGAATAGTGTGTTTAATGACGTATCAAATTGTCCACAAACCAATCACAAGGTGCAGAGGTTGTCCACAAGTATGACTGCCGATCAGGCTATTTAAAAAAATACGCAACTAGTGCTCTTTTAAAAGAAGCAGTCCAAAAAAACAGATTGCCCGACAGGAGGACACAGGGTGAAGTGTTAATTAACAAGTGCCTGCAAACAGTTCTCCAGACAGAGTTCAGTTTCATAAATGACAAAAGTTACCATTTTTCCTTAACAAGTCCATAGGAAAAAGTATAGTCATTTTTTTCCTGAGAATAGTAATTCCTGTGAATTAAACTGGGACTTGATATTTCAGAAAAAGGAGATATCTTCCCCACTGCTCCTGCTCTAATCAATTGCCATATAGACTCAGGATAGTATAAAGGTAAAGGTAAAGGTTCCCCTCGCACATATGTACCAGTCAGTGGTGGGTTCCTCCCGGTTCGGTCCGGTTCGGCCAAGCCGGTAGCGGTGACGATATGACATCACTGAACCAGTTCTCCCCCCCGCCCTCCCACCCCCCCACCCCCCCATGTTATTCTTACCTTTTATTTGGTCCCACCCCCAATCTATTGCTGCCTCCTGAGTCCCAGCTGATGACTAGAGGGAAAAAAAACTGTTTAAACTCTTGCCGTGAGGCTTCAAAGGGCCGTCCTACAGCTGATCAGTGTTAAAAGCAAACAAATGAGTCGGGTCGTAAGTGTGAGGACTGGTTGTAAGTGCGAGGACCTTCCAGAAATGACTCTGACCAGCTAGCCACGCCCACCTAGTCACCTGACCTCCAAGCCACACTCACAAAATAAGCCACGCCCACAGAACCAGTAGTAAAAAAAATTTAGAACCCACCCCTGGTACCAGTCATTCCTGACTCTAGGGGGTGGTGCTCATCTCAGTTTCAAAGCCAAAGAGCCAGCGCTGTCTGAAGATATCTCCGTGGTCATGTGGCCGGCATGATTAAACACCAAAGGTGCATGGGACACTGTTACCTTCTCACCAAAGGTGGTCTCTATTTTTCTACTTGCATTTTTTACATGCTTTTGAACTGCTAGGTTGGCAGAAGCTGGGACAAGTAACTGGAGCTCACCCCGTTATGCGGCACTAGGGATTCGGACCGCTGAACTGCCGACCTTTCGATCGACAAGCTCAGTGTCTTTAGCCACTGAGCTACCGCATACCTTAGGATAGTGTAGAGTATGGCAATACAAAGATGGTAATAATAATATAGAAATAATGCAAAAATAATCATTTCTAAAGTCATCAAACCATAAAATGCTATAACAAAAAATAATAATAGGCAAACTGATGACAGAAGGTCTTAATTAAATGCTCTTCTAATAACTGTGTATTGAAGGTTTTTATGAAGGTCAGTAATGGAGGAGCCATTCATATTCCAGGTGGGAAGCTGCTCTTGGCGTTATAGATGAAAAAACAGAAATTTCTTGAATTTTTTCAGATCTCACATGGTGGAGGAATACAAAGCATCCCTACTCAACATCACAAATTGGACTGGTTTGATCCATTTGAAATAGACTGTCCTGTTGGTATTTAGGTGTCAGCCATATAAGGTTTTCATTTTCCCCTGAAAGTTTCACTTCCCGAATGGGAATTTTTTATTCAATGTCTTCTCTTTTCATCTCTGTAACTAATAAATACATTTTAAGTAGAATAGTTGCAAAGCCACAAGACTTTGTGTGTGACACAACATTAGTACAAATGAGTTCCTGGGATTGAATCAGAAATCAAGCAACTAACTAATGTCAGGGTGAAATCTTTTCTCACTGGCTATTCTAGGTTTGACATTTCAAAACCATATTCATCAATTGACTTTTCCTAATTATTGTCATTAACATGGCTTTGCAATTTGATAAATCTGTCCTTTCTGGATACAAGGCAAAATGAATCAAATCCTGAAAAGATAGACAGCACCCAAAGTTAAAATGTTTTTCGTTTCCCTACCTCTTTACATTTTCTATATAATAGACCATTATACTAGAAATCATAATTTTAGTACAGTTTTAGCAAAGGCTAAAGTATATTCCACTATGAAAAGTCTCATCACCCAACCACATGTTAAGAATTAGTTTTTAGACTTCTGGAACTTCTATTGTAAGTACGAAGATAGCTCATGCACACAAGATTATACAGCATACAGGCTTAGACAATATTATACATCACTCTTGATAAGTCTAATTTGACAGGCATTATGCTAACCCAATATTTATCTCTGGAAAAAATCAGCTTTGATACAGACTGGAAAGGGAGGGAGGGAGATTATTAGACAGGTTTCATAGCGAACAGTCAACATTGTGAAAAGCCAAGATCTCTCATAAATAACTTTTCATAAAGATGTGTCAACTTTCATTAGTTAATAAAGTACTGGGAACCCCACTGAGAACAGCTTCTCAATGCGATAGAGCAATAGTGGCATTTCCATTCTTCTAATGCTTAAGCAATGTTTGTATCTGGGGTGCTATTCAGCAGGTTCTGACAGCTTCTGGAGAACCAGCAGCAGAAATTTTGGGTAGTTCAGAGAACCGGCAAATACCACCACTGGCTGGCCCCAGAGTGGGAAGGGAATGGGGATTTTGCAATATCCTTCCCCTGCCATGCTCACCAAGCCACGCCCACAGAACCAGTAGTAAAACAATTTGAATTCCACCACTGGTTTGTATGAGTGAGTGAGTGAGTGAGTGAGTGAGTGAGTGAGTGAAGGAAGGAAGGAAGGGAGGGAGGGAGGGATTAAAAAACCAACATTTCTAAATCAATTAGAAGCATAATGAAGCATAATGACTTAGAAACAGATTCTTTTCTGCCAATGATGGGATAGATTTCATTACTAAAATGATGCATTTATTAACAAGAATGGTACCATAGGTTGAAAAGTATCATGGATGTTTCCCAGTTGTAATGCTTAGTCTCTAAACATTTTGCTCCAGAGCTGACACCAGATAGTAGCCCTGTTGTGTTGTTCAGGACATAAGAACTATTTATTGGAAATAAATTATATCTGGGTGATTAATTTTGTATGTTGTCAGTATGACACGAATGAATTATCAATTATACCAATTAGCAATAATGAGGTATATTTACGTAAGTCTGTATACCGCATATACTGTATCTCCTAGTTAATGGATACAAGAAGCAGTATTTTGGTTTCAAGACAGTCTCAGGACTAAAGGGCCTACATTGCATTAAATGACGAATGGCAATCCTGGGTATTTTTTATACTGATTTGGAAGGATGAAAAGACTAATTCTCTGGAAGACTTCAATATTACTAGTGGATGGTGTTTCTTTACATTTGGTTAAAGACAATTTATAAAGACGATGATTGTGAGCAGAAATTGAGGCTGAATAATACAAGTATAGTGTTTCCCTTGTTATTTTTAATAAGAGAGAATGTGAAGTAGATAAAACATCATTCAGAGAATAATAAATAATGACTCTTTGAGCCAAGTTCAGCTACTGGTAATTGCATCCAATAGAGAACTGGTTCTCTTTCCTTCCTTCCTTCCTTCCTCCCTCCCTCCCTCCCTCCCTCCCTCCTTTCTTCCTGCTGGTGGTCGCTATTCAAAGAATAACCAGATCCAGCAATCACTTAGCTCTTGAAATCAGTGTATGTCAGTTAGTTGCATCCATCTGCTGAAGAAGTAGCAACAAACAAACAAAAAAAGTCAGATGTTTTGCCATGGGTACAGATCAAGAAAGACAGAGACTTAGCAGAATAGAAATAGAAAAGTAATTGTATATATAGTAAATTGTATATATAGTAAAATGAATTATGTACAATGAATAAAACTCAAACTGACAGGAATTTTTTTAAAAAAAAAGCATTAAAGCATTAAACTGCTATTAAAAACACTCTCTACTTCAAGTTGCTTCTCTTACAAGAAACCTTGAAAAACAACATTCTAATTATAAGCATAATAAACTAACATACTAATTAAAGGCATGCATAGCTTTTATACTTGGATCAACAGCCAATGTCATCAAAATAACAACACATACACACACCACTATCAATCAATTTCTATTATTTACAGTTATTGTCAAATTCTGCCAGTACTTGCATCCTAGGACCTAATACAAATACTGTATGTCAGTCAGAACATTTGTGTGATGATTTCAATATACATATATCTTTATTTGCTCCCTTTGTTACCCATACTCATAGACACACACCTAAACCTCCCAAACAGTATAAAGTCCAGATACTATCCAGGGGTGGGTTCTACTTACCTTTACTACCGGTTCGCAGCAGGAGTGTGCGCACTTCTGTGCATGCGCAGATGACCCATGATGACGTCGTGGCAGGTGGGCGGAGCCTCCCGCCGGTTTTACTACCGGTTCTATAGAACTGGACAGAACCGGGAGCAACCCACCACTGATACTATCTCAGGTTTCTTAAGCTTTGTCAGTGCTATCTGTAACACCTTGCTACTTTTTTATGAAACCAATATTAAACCTTGATTTGACTATGAAATTTCTAATATAACTGATAATATTTAATATAAATGTTCAATAAATGATGTTTCCAGAACACAAAATTGCTTTCTTCCCTCTATATATTTGTGGGAAAACAAGTATTCATATTTCAATTATTAAGCTAGTTTGGCCTTAAAATCTATTTGATTCTGCAGGGTTTTTTTTTTTATGTTGTATGTTTCATTAGTTGGCATAATGGTATCTATGACAGAATAGAATCAATTATTTTAAAAGGACCAAGGTTTTACAGAGGATTCGTTTTTTCTTATCTCCTCCTTTTTTTCATCTTTTTTCCTCCTCTCATTTCCATACTCTTCTTCCTTTTCCACTTCCTTCCACAAACAAACACACCTTCCTGAGGCGAAAAATGATCCATCCATCATCCTTGGCAGATGTTTGCTGACAGAACAAGAAAATCTTGCTGGAACTGGCAACTATAGATTTGTATCTTTAAGGTAGGAGCCAATTCATATGGTGAACAATAGTCCAATGTCACAGCAGAATGTATGGATGGCACTGTAGAGAAGCACAGCAGTTGTCCTCTTTGGCAGTTGAACTTTCAGCTTTTGTTTTCAGGATCCCTTTCAAAATGTTGTCAAAATAAAAGGGTCTGTCTTTCTGAAATAGTTGAATGCTTGAAAAAAAAAAACAGAAGTCCCTAAAAAAAACCAAACTAAAAGGGAAGTTGTCAACAAACATGATTGAAGATAAATAGCAAATAGGTTAAAAATAACAAGAAATCCCTGGAAAATTACTACTGCTATTGTACATGACCTATTAATCACTGGAATCCAACTTTATTGAGAAATTGAATAAAGAAAAATTCAGCTAAAATCTCTTTCTCAATCCAAAGCTTGTTTGTAACTATAGTAACTCGCGATTTAACATAGCTCAGTTAGTGGACTTCGGATTTAAAGGACAAAATGTGCTGGGCCAGAAAGTGTCGCCTGGTACATAAAACAGTAGTTAATAATACACTACTATAATACACAACTACTCTTTTCAGTTCCTTCGGTTCCTGGATCAGTCCAGCCAGTAACACACCTTTGAGATACCCAACCCACCATACTTGTGATTCCCACTGTTGCTTTTAATTGCAGGGTTAGTGTTGTAATGCCCAGACTTCCCACTGCCTTTACCCTTTAGCTCTTGCTTAATATGCTTTTATCTTCTTTCTCTTTTGCTTCTAGATATTAAACCCATACCTCATTTAGAGACCTTAAGCTTTAACAGATATGAGTATAATCAGAATCATATTCAAGCAATTACAATAATTCTTCTCTCAAGACCTACCACTAATTTCAATCTCAAACTGGCTGGGGAATTCTGGGAGCTGAAGTCCACAAGTCTTAAAGTTGCCAGGGTTGGACACCCCTGTTCTAGAGCCAAATTTGCGGCCTGCGGGACAGATGTGTCACATACTGGCTCCGCCCCCACTCAGTTTAGTGAAGGGGGCAGTCCCAATATGCCACATGATGCCACTGTGATGATGCGAGTTTGACACTCCTGCTCTAGAGGCTCCATCACACTCTCAATAATTTCCATGGAAAAGTGAAAGCCAAGGCTTAAATAGATGAGGTCTACTGCATATAGGAAATAACTCTAGTAATTATGAAAAGCAGCTTCCATAGAGCTAAGAATCTGAAGAACAGGTAGCTCCTGATTTTAAATCCTGGGTTTCTTTCTCCCACTTTTATATCTTCCTTTTGTTATAAGGAAAGATTGAGGAGACATGCAAAGGAAAGTAAAAATGAACATTTGAAATTGCCTCCTCCTCGCTCTTTGCATCCAGACTGTGAGTTAATGCCCAGTGTAAACTTCTTTACCTACAATTGGGATAAGACTGCACACAGAGAAATGAAAAATTAATTACTTTCCTGTTCTCTGAACAGCTGGCAAAATAGATTTGCTGAAGCTGCTCAGCATAGCACACATAGTAGGCAGATCAAGGCATTATGCCCAATGAGGTCAAAAGCTTACCATAGCAGCACAGGGAAAACATAAGTTAGTGTGAAAATACAGCTGTGGAAAACTAGTTCTTTAGAAGTGCTTCTTTAGAAAAAGCAAAGCAGCAACTTTTTATGCTTCTTATAAAGAAAAATTGTTGCTTTAAAGGTGACCTCTTTCATAAACGCAGCTCAGCCCTTAGTAACTTCATCAATGTAGCCCATGTAGTTTTCTTTCATTAATTTTTTTTCATTTATTTTGTGTTCATGTTAAAGGAAGAGCTTAGAACAGGGGTGTCAAACTTGTGTTGTCACGGCGTCGTCACGTGACATATCATGACTTCCCCCCCCCTTTGCTAAACTGGGCATGAGCGTGGCCAGCATGTGACGCATCTGGGCCATGGGCCACATGTTTGACAGCCCTGTCTTAGAACAATAGCATTAGACATTTAACAAGAAAGTTACAATTATCCACCTCCATAAATATTTAAAACCCATTTTAAAAATTAAGGGCTAACCCCTCTACATTCAGTAAGTCACTGGATTGCTATGTGGAGTTAAATATGAAGACAGATTCTATTAGTATTATAAGCAACTGCGTTCTCTTCGCTGATGATGTAAAAATATTTAACACCACTGACATTGCTACTACCCTTCAAAGACTTTGACTTTGTGTCGGAATGGTCAAACAATTGGCAACTCCAAATCTCAACCAACAAATGCTCTGTCTTACACACTGGCAAAAAAAAAAAACAAAAAACCCAGAACACAAAATACATGCTGAGTGGACACGACCTTGTAGATGACCCTCACTCTGTCAAGGAGCTTGGAGTATTCATATCTAATGATCTAAGTGCCAAAGCCCACTGTAATAACATCGCCAAAAAGGCATTAAGAGTTGTAAACCTAATCTTGCGTAGCTTCTTCGGTAATATCACACTACTAACCAGAGCATACAAAACATTTGCTAGACCAATTCTTGAATACAGCTCATCTGTCTGGAACCCTCACTGCATATCGGACATTAATACAATTGAACAGGTCCAGAAATATTTCACAAGAAGAGTCCTCCGCTCCTCTGCTTGTTATAAAATACCTCATGCCACCAGACTTGAAATTCTGGGCTTAGAAAATTTAGAACTACGCCGCCTTCAGTACGACCTAAGCGTAGCTCATAAAATTATCTGCTACAATGTCCTAGCTGTCAATGACTACTTCAGCTTCAACCACAACAATACACAAGTACACAACAGATACAAACTTAAGGTAAACCGCACCAAACTCAATTGCAGAAAATATGACTTCAGCAACAGAGTGGTCAATGCCTGGAATGCACTATTTGATTCTGTGGTTTCATCCCCAAACCCCCAAAATTTTAACCTAAGACTGTCTACTGTTGACCTCACCCCATTCCTAAGAGGTCTGTAAGGGGCGTGCAAAAGAGCACCAGCGTGCCTACTATCTCTGTCCTAATGTTTCTTCAATTTGTATCTATTTTATGTATCCAATCCATGCTTATACTTATTACCAAATACGTTCTTGACAAATAATATAAATAAATAAGTATTGTGTCCTGCTACATACTGTACTCGCTATAAGGATTCAATAAGTATTTGCCTTATAACTCCTTGCCTAGTAAAACATCAAGGAAATCCTGATCTTTTTTTTGTGTAGAACTGTTATTTGGATCATTATGATTCAATATCCTGGAACATAGTTAAAATTCATTATACTCCCTGTAAAATTGTTATTTTATTTTTGTTTTTAATGTGCTTCTCTTTGCAATTCTAATTAGTGACTATAATAAAAGTTTTATTTTTTTTTAATAACAAAGGAAGGGATGTGCAAATTTAACCACAATGGCTTGATTGTTTGAATAAGGCTTTGAAAACGAATAAGCTAGTTGTATGTGCTAGTTTTAATACTCCTATTAAATGATTGTGCATTTATTTGAAACACACAATCAGGGACAATTAAAAGCTTTTCTTATTTTTAGATCAGAGAACAGCTTTTGGTATTTATCACCAGAATAAAATTATGCTTCATTCAACATTGTGGCTGGATGGGATTAATATATACTTAGTTTTTAATATGTACAGCATGTATGCAAGGAATGAAATTCAATCATTTGTATGTTTTTTATTTTTCTTAAATTAAATTAAAATTTATATACACAACAATCTTATGTTTTGATCAGTGACCAACAATAACAATCAGAGAATGACAAAGTTGGAGGAAGTTATATATTCAAATACATGTTTTAGAGTCAGAATTACAGAAGAAATATCTTTCAACTTTCATTTATTTTTATTTTAGTAGAAATAAGAAATAAGTAGAAACAGTCCCAAAATATCACTTATTTATTACTTTACTGGTTTATTTATTAAGTATACTGCCAAGTCCATTTAACCTCATAGTAGCTCACAACAAAGATAAAAATTAAAACATTCATTTTAATATAATATAACGTCCAGAATAAACCATATGAAAAAATAAAGCATGTGGTAACACTATAACATAATAATCAGCAATTATTAAACCATATTTGATTAATTTTTGATAAATTTAGGCCACCAAGATCCAATTTCCTCTCTACCTACTTTTATATATTTTGAAAATTTAAAGTTCTCTTTGAATTTCACATTCCTTAATCTTTTACTGTTTTGGTTAGCTGCAGTTCTGAATAAGCCAGGAAGATTAATTTTGTTTTACACACAGTATGATAGAGAAATTCAAATGTCAATTGCGCGTTGACAACTTCTTCCAAACCATTAATTTGCATCCAGGCCTTTGATCGAGTTGTAATGCCTAAGGATTCATTATATGGTATTTTATTCATTCTGATTGACAGCCATGACTTTTGCACATGAATGGTGCTTGGTGGCTTAGAGATAAGAGAACAATTACTTTGACATTCTCATTAATTTGTCTGATTCTAAAATGTTGCTTTGTTTAAAGAAAGTCTTGTGTACACAGTAATTTCTATGTCACACAGCATATTGAATGTAAGTACCTTTTGAAATGCATGTTTGCAAAGAACATTTTCCAGGAAATTTTAACACTTTGCTTATGAGCAAGGGTGTTAATTTCAATAATTTTTCATAATTTCCAAGGAATTTAGATATGTATGTAACTTTACCATTGTTTGCAAAACTGTTGGTTGAACACTTTTAACTTTGAAAGATTGATGTTTTACAGATATTCTTTGATTTTTTTTAAATAATAAATCTTCATTCCACAAGGTAATATAATGTGATGGTTAGTTTTTGCTTAGCCAATTCTGTGATCTGAACCAGGGGTGAAATCCAGCAGGTTCTGACAGGTTCTGGAGAACCGGTAGCGGAAATTTTGAGCAGTTCGGAGAACCGGTAGCGGAAATTTTGAATAGTTCGGAGAACCAGCAAATACCACCTCTGGCTGGCCCCAGAGGGGGGTGGGAATGTAGATTTTGTAATATCCTTCCCCCAGGAGTGGGGAGGGAATGGGGATTTTGCAGTATCTCAACCACTGTGATCTGTAAACCATATTTTAAAGTTTAGTGTCTTATGCAAAAGTAACCAATAATGATTTATACAATAAGTCATGGCTACCAGACTTACTTACCAGTCTAGAAGAAAAGTGATTGACAAAAAGCCTCCACAAGGATAGTTTCAATACACTGCAGCCAATCTTTTTCTTTTCTTTTCTTTTTTGCTAGCAATTTATTCTTCCTGGATAAACTCCATTAACTTTTCCATCTTGAATTTAACAGAACCCTTCTTCAAGTTGTTGCATTATGGTCTTCATTTTATCTGAAATTGTCAAGTATTACAAATGATAGTAAACCTAACGCTCCAACTTATTTATTCAGTGGCACTGTTGTAACAATTCTTAAGTCAGCGGGAAACTAAATAAGCAGAATTTGTCTAATACTTTTCAAGCAATTACCAAAGAATTCTAGCTTGCTATAATAGATGTGTATGCACATGTAATACACATGGTGAATTAATATTGCTCCAGACTTATCACATGATGTAATATGATGTATTTGCAACGCATGTTATCTGTACTATGTATTTAGAAACTATTTTTATTTCAATATTGTAGACTCTGCTGGTTCTACCACTGTTTTCTGTGCATGGGGCACAGCAGAGCTGGTATTCAGCAGGTTCTGACCTGTTCTGGAGAACCGGTAGCGGAAATTTTGAGTAGTTTGGAGAATCAGTAAATACCACCTCTGACTGGCCCCGCCCCCATCTATTCTCTGCCTCCCGAGTCCCAGCTGATCTGGAGAAAATGGGGATTTTGCGATAACCTTCCCCTGGAGTGGGGTGGGAATGGAGATTTTACAGTATTGTTCTCCTGCCACGCCCACCAAGCCATGCTATGCCCACCAAGCCAGACCCACAGGACCGGTAGTAAAAAAATTTGAATCCCACCACTGGGCATAGAGCCTGCAGAGGATAACTTCATCAGAGTGAATAAAGAAACTATGAACATTACAAGCCCTGAAAGAAACTCAGTTTTGTGGAGCTGGCAGAACAAGCAATTTACGTTATATCTATACTTTTTGTCCTGAACAGCTTCAATAATGCAGTGGCCGGCAATGCTACTTTTATGGCAGTTACTGTGCTTTGCTCATCTGTGTTCTACTTAGCTGTTGTTAAACAGTTTTTCAGGTATGTGACATGGCAGGTGAAAAATAGCGGTGGGGGCACATGAGAGAGGTGAATAATAGAAATAAAAAAATATGGGATTTGACCAACCCTGGCTATATGATGGCTTTGCATATCCTTCTTTACAAAGGATAATCTTCACAAAGGAAAGCCTTCATTAGAAGGTTGTTTAGCTATTCAGTCAAAGTCTGGAACAAAGATTTTAAAATAAATAGAAGGAAGAACACAGATAATAAAGTTGCCTACTGGTGGCCAAACAATAGACTGAACTGGCATAGTCTTCGCTAAGAATACACTCTACTCCAGGGGTCTCCAACCTTGGCAACTTTAAGCCTGGTGGACTTCAATTCCCAGAATTCCCCAGCCAGCTTTGCTGGGGAATTCTGGGAATTGAAGTCCACCAGGCTTAAGGTTGCCAAGGTTGGAGACCCCTGCTCTACTCCATTTCTGGAACCATACATAAAAAAAAATGAGTATATGAACATTTTATCCAAAGTTACATGCCCTCCTTTTTGGTGACCTGTTTTTTTTAAAAAAATTTTTTTAATTTGATTTATATGCCGCCCTTCTCCGGAGACTCAGGGTGGCTTACAGTGCGTTAAGCAATAGCCTTCATACTTTTGTATATTTATACAAAGTCAGCTTATTGCCCCCACAATCTGGGTCCTCATTTAACCTACCTTAGAAAGGATGGAAGGCTGAGTCAACCTTGAGCCTTGGAGAGATTCGAACCAGCAGTAAATTGCAGGCAGCTGTGTTAATAACAGGGTGCTTTTGATTATATGTAATTATCCATCTGTTTTTATACTAAGATATATATTTTTGCTGGACAAATTCTAATAAATAAATAAATAAAATAAATAAATAAATAAAATATACAGTGATGTAAGAACAATGTCCATGTTAAAGGTGGATATTGATCACTAAAGATTCTTCATACGGTATCTATGAGACCGCCTTCTGCCACCAGTAGCCACCAGTAGCTTCTCACCGACCAGTGCGCTCCCATAGAGAGGGGCTCCTCAGGGTGCCGTCGGTCAAACATTGTCAACAGAAGGCTCCCAAGGGGAAGAGCCTTCTCTGTGGGGGCACCTGCCATCTGGAACGAGCTCTCCCCGGAGATACGGGGGATCCTGGATTTGTGCACTTTCCGCCGTGCACTCAAGACATTTTTATTTCAGCAGGCTGGTCTGGCCTAACTTCCCTTTTAACTGGCAATTTTAAATTTGTTTTAAAATAGGGGTGTTTTAAATTTATGGGCCAAATTATTTAATGTATTTTTAAATTGTTTTTAAAGTTTGTATTACGTGTATTTTATCTTTTGGCTGTTCACCGCCCTGAGTCCTTCAGGAGTAGGGCGGTATATAAATTCAATTATAACTAAATAACTAAATAACTAAATAAATAACTAAATAAATAAATAAATAAATAATGTAGCTTTGAAAAACATATTTTGGCCTAATAGAATCTCTTCTGCTTACTATAGAGTCATTTTAATTTATTCAATTAGCCAACTATTTTCTACTATGATTATTGACAGCTTGCTAGTGTCTTCAGCAGAAGCTTTTCCCATTCCAGAATATGATCCATTGAGCTAGAAATCCAATATCTCCTGCAGGCAAAACATGTGATGTCTCACTGAACTATAGTCCCTCTCTTCTTGTATTATGCTCCCCAATAAAAGCTTTTTCAAGCTCAGTGAATTGCAAACAATGCTGAGCACTATAAAAGTATGAGTTGCAAATTTTACAATGCCCCAATTAGTTTAATTGCTAGCAGGGCTCAATGGGTGAAGTTTTCAGTCGAGGTTTGGTGAATATGCCACAGGCAGAATGCTCAAAATCAGAAGAGGAAGCTAGACATAGCTAACATCAACAATTCTGAGAATCAGCTCTTTGGAAGCAAAATTAATTTGTTTCTTCGATATAAACCATAGTACTTCATAGAGTAGTTACTCCTTCTCCATCCCTTCGAGCTGATATGAAGTTAAGCGGCAAATGTTATCTGAACACTAAATGATGCTGCATTTAATTAAAGTGCCCTTAATTTGCTTAGTTTGAAATTGTACCCCTTGCTTTAATTAACTATAATCTGATGGAAGCTTAGCTTGGAAGTGCTCGTTGTTTGTATTGTTTTGCTGATTTCGGCAATATCCACTTAGATCACATTGTTTTTTCTGGCAATGTGAATTAATTATCTATCAGAGAGATGGGAAAGTAGGTACAGTAAGCTACCCAGTCTACTTACGCATGAACCACACACTATAGTGCATAGAAACTGGTGTTTTATTGACGTGAATAAACAGAAGTTCTTTGGCAGTGTTAAGTTTAGCATGCAGATCATATTCAATATTTTTCTCTCATGGCAGTAAGCCACTGTGTTCTGCCCCAGCTTCGGATTCCCAGAGAATGTGAACACACGCCAAACTTCGCAAACATTGTTTAATTCCAAACAAACCACTTTCAAGAATGCAGTGCAAAGGGTCCTTATCAAAGTTATTAAGAACAAAGTCTGATAAAGGTTGGCAATCAGCCCAGAAAACCAGATATGAGAAGTCTCTCTCTCTCCAAGATGCTCTGTAGTAATGAGACGTTGTTTCTAGCAAGAAAGCACTAGCTGCGTGCGACTTAAATAGGCTAAGGGAGTGGCCAATTATCCTCAAACCCTACTCTCGAGTAGACCTCCTCCTCCTGAGTAGCCACTCCTGCCTTTTAGCAGCCCTTTATGCCTGAGCATTGAGGAGAGGCTCCTCCACTTCGCTCTCTCCACTGGAAGGAGCCTCTGGAGGTTCTGAAGGCCCTGGCTGAGTCTCTGCCTCTGGCATCACATCCTCTTCGGCCTCTTCGCTGTCTGACGCGACCGCTGGCTGCACAGGCTGCTGGTGCGACACCACACCAGCCTCCTTGTCGTCAGGATCAGCCATGATCCGCACGGACCACTGGCGGGCCACAACACACTGTGACGTAATACAGCAAAACACCTTATAAAGATCCTGTCAGCTTTGGAAGCCATATTAACACCGGAAGCTTCCACGCTGCCACCTTCTTGCACTTGGGAAAGTAGGATTTAGTGGAGGGATTTTAATTAGACATAATAGCATTCTTCTTTTCGGTCAAGGTCATAGTGTCCTGTATCTGGAGGAGGAGTGGTTTCAGTGATGGCTCAAGTTGGGATGGATGGTGATTGGGCTATGTGATGGACTGATGGGTGCAGGGGCTGGATTTGGGGTTTTGATTTACTGAGGAAAAACCTGGCACTCTCAGATTCGGGTTTTCCCAGATGTGCCAGTATACCTACTCTAATAAATGGAAGCTTTGAGATGATGCCTGTCTGAGTTTTTAATTTTTTTTTTTTTTAATTTGATTTATATGCCGCCCTTCTCCGGAGACTCAGGGCGGCTTACAATGCGTTAAGCAATAGCCTTCATACTTTTGTATATTTATACAAAGTCAGCTTATTGCCCCCACAAACTGGGTCCTCATTTCACCTACCTTAGAAAGGATGGAAGGCTGAGTCAACCTTGAGCCTTGGAGAGATTCGAACCAGCAGTAAATTGCAGGCAGCTGTGTTAATAACAGGGCGTAACCACTGTACTATCAAGGCTCTTGGAGTTGGGTTGTTCTGGAATGCTAACAGACACATCATTCCACCAACTGAATAGCTGAGATGGAATGAATTGTCTCATTAGCTTTTCCTGATGTATTTTGTGTTTGGGAGGATTGGGGTCCTTTGGATGCAGGACTCTTAACTTTTTCCTGACAGACCAGTCCTAAGATAGTTACTGAAGATCTTCAGATCTTCAAACTTGCTAAATGTGTTTGCAACTGCTTTATTACAAACTTAGTTCTAATATATTATGAAGGAAACTTCTTTGTCAAGGAAGATGTACAGCAATTTTCCCTCGAAAATTGTAGAATAGGTAATTTTGGCCACCAATAAATCCTACTGTCAGGATAGTATAGAGAACTGGAGTTCACGACATTCACTTTGGAGTACAATTTTAGTTTCTCTAAAGTGTTGTCATTTAGGGCCTGATAGAGAGCAGTATAGATTGATAAGGACAGACTGGAATTCAGCATTTGCAGACCAATCCTCAGAGCAGTCCAAAGAAATAATAAAAAAGTCCAACTGTAGTAAAGCCAAATATAAGATTTATTTATTCTTTATTTATTTATTTATTTGGTTCGATTTATATGCCGCCCTTTTCCGGATACTCAGGGAGGCTTACAATGCATTAAGCAATAGCTTTCATACTTTTGTATATACCTGCTTAGTAGGGCTTTCGGGGGGCCCCTAAGCGGTGTTCTTTTTTATACAAAGTCAGCTTATTGTCCCCACAAACCGGGTCTTCATTTTACCAACCTTGGAAGGATGGAAGGCTGAGTCAACCTTGAGCCTGTGAGATTTGAACTTGCAGTAATTGCAGGCAGCTGGTATTACTTAACAGTGCTTTAGTCTGCTGCACCACCAAGGCTCTTTGATGCATCTGGGAAGCAGTAACTGAGATGGAATATGGGTCAGTGCTTATTTTATGGGCCAAAGCCAGAGCACCCATCTTCTGAGACCTGGTACAAGCACTCCAAAATTAGCCAGGGCAGGAAGAAGTTAAACGTAGCACAGGGACTAGCAAAATAAAATAGCAAGTTCTTCTGTGCACCAGCATCTCTGATTCATATCTGAGTAGTCTAAAATGGGGAGGCCAAAAAGCCACTGATAATTCTGAAAGTGGCTCAGAGACTGTATCATTCTTCAGAGCTATAACTTCACTATTTCAAATAAAACTGACAGACCAACAGTCAGGAAACCCAAACGCAAACTACTGGATACCAAAAACATTTGTTCTTCCTTTCTTTCTCTCAGATGAATGGAATTGCTTTACCAGATAGTTATAGATGTGAACCTGAAACAAATGTTACAGTCTGAAGCGCTTTTATTCAGTGTTCCATCTATCCAGCAGTATCTATTTTTAGGGCTCATCATTTCACCTACTTCTGTGGCCATAGGACATATTCATTCTTCACTGGACTGTATTGTTACACTCACAGTCAGGGAATCTGTTTCTTTCTCTCTTGGGAGATTTTTTTCCCTCCGATGGTCACAATAGTAGGTTTATTGGCTCAAATCTTGAATCCAATTGCCTTTTACTACATTTCTCAGTTTCAGCACAACTAATTAGAGGTACACATCACTAATCGGCATGATTAGAGTAATAAAGCAATAGCGCTTAGACTTATAAACCATTTTACAGTGCTTTACAGCCCTTTCTAAGCAGTTTACAAAGTCAGCATATTGGCCCCAACAATCGGAGTCCTCATTTTACAACTTTGGAACGATGGAAGGCTGAGTCAACCTTGAGATTTGAACTGCCAAATTGAAGGCAGCCGGCAGTCAGCAGAAGTAGCCTGCCGTACTCTAACCACTGCGCCACCGAGGCTCATATAATATAAGCACAAAGATTATTTTAATCAGAAATCTAGTAGCTATCTTGTCTCAGAGTTCTTTAATTCCAGAAAGATTTCCCAGTGTGAAAAAGCTAGCAAGAGAAGTAATGGACAAAAAGCAGCAAACAAATAACAAGCTAAAGAACTGAGAAATTCTTGCACACTATATGCATTCATTCACTCACATATCTTACATCCTCACACAGAACTCTTTATCACCTGTATTATAACCTAATAATATTGGACTCTAACTAGCTAATTTTGATCAATCTTGCCATGTAATAGTGTTACAATTTAGAAGACAATGGAAAGGAGAGTTTTCTAGGTGTTTTTGAGCAGTTATTGACTATGATAGATCATGCCCTGATTCTTTTCATGTTTTTACGTTTGTCCACTTTGACATTTTTCTGGTCTTTGGCATATCACTGTTTTAGTCCATTATAACATGTCACTGTATTTATTCTCTATTTAGCCACACATCTGTGTATCTATCGTATATAATTCATTATCCACCAAAATCTCTAAAAGAAGCTATTTGGTGGGTAAGCCTACAGTTAGATTTGATTCCATTCAAATATGAATTCTCTCTTGTTCAGCTTATCCTTGGTGTCTGTGGTCCAAAGTCCGTTTCTAAAAACCACCACTTTATTATATTTGCAAAACTACTGTATTTTGCCAAACATGTCCCTAGTATTCTTTTCTGATCATATCATCATTATAACTCGGTTGTTATAATATTAAGCTTAGTTCTGTTTGAAATTCGCATGTTCATTGTTGATTTTTCCCAGTTTAAAAGGGAAAAAAATTCTCCAATATTTTGTGGGCATGTGATAGGCACCCTCTGTGATGGTTAATTATTTGCAAAATGCTTATTTATTCAAAGGCAAATGGAGCTAAGTCAGGTGAGACAGGTGAGTTCCAAGAGAAATCTCAGAGAATATGCCAAATTCCCCAGACTTGATCAAAGAAACTTTTTCAGCTGTTTGCAGAAAATAGTTCATCCTCAGCTAAACAAATTTGTTTCCGTGAGCTGAAATGCCACTGACACATAGGGCAAGCATGTTGTTTGTTGGTTTCTGCTTCAGAAAATCTATCTCTCTTCTAGGTGCCTGTTTTAGAACGACAAATAAAGCAGGGTCATTTTCTTATCCTGTCTACACATCTCTGATACAAGATTACATGTCTTTAGCAGCATGTACAATATATTATCGATTTGCTCAGAAATATGTCCTTTTCTTTTCAAGGAGGCAAGATTATTTCTTTCAGAGTTTAAAGCTTTAAATAGATTTATTGACACCGGTGGTTTTTTTTTCCTTGAAGAAATTTGAACTTCTTAAGCAGGATAAGTTGTTGATATTTTTGGAAAGGTCCTTTTGCATTTATCCAACTCAATTATATTGTCATACTGCTGGGAAGAAAAAGGGCCATTTTCTATGTTCTGTCTAGCAGTTATCAAATGGCTAATGCTGCATAAGTGTTAAGACATTTAAAAAAAGAAATTCATCACAAAAGAAATTCTGCATCTTTTTAATTGACTTGACAGCAAATGTTGGGAATTCCTATTTTGGATGGCATCAAATACTTGTTGCCAACCAGCAGATTTAAATCTATAGATACAAATACATTTTGGACGCTAATTTTCCGTTTCTCAAAAAGAATCTGGAAAGGAAGATTTTTTTCATTTTAAAAACATGGCACTGAGACTTGATGGGTGTTAGTTGGTAGTAACATATTGATAATTGTTGGCAACAAAGTATTGATGGCTGGAAGCAGGACAGGAGAATTTTAGGAGTTGTTCTGTGTTGTAGTATAGTGCAGTGCAAGGAATAGCAATAGCACTTAGACTTATATACCACTTTACAGTGCTTTACAGCCCTCTCTAAGTCGTTTACCGAGTTAGCATATTGCCCCCAACAATTTGGGTCCTCATTTTACTGACCTCGGAAGGATGGAAGCAAAGGTGGGATTCAGCCGGTTCTGTCTGGTTCAGGCGAACTGGTAGTGGCAACTGTAGGAGGCTCCGCCCACCCAGTGGACATAATGCACGAGCACTCCGCATGCACAGAGGCGGCGCATGCAAGCAAATCGAGCGCACGCACATGCTCACATTTGCAAACCAATAGGGAATGTAAGTGAATCCCACCTCTGGATGGAAAGCCAAGTCAACTTTGAGCCTGGTGAGATTTGATCTGCCAAATTGCAGGCAGCCAGTAGGCAGCAGAAGTAGCCTGCAGTTCTGCACTCTAACCACTGTGGTGGTGCTTCTGGAGAAAGATAAGGAAGGGAGTTATTTGCTGGGTGGGTGAAGAGTAATTTGGCAGCCAGTGGAAGAATTTCAGCAGATCGGTTTCAGATCCAGACCAGGACATGCAAACATGGAGATCCTCTGCAGAGATGATAGTGGTATGGTGGCTCTAACAGTGTTGCTGGTTAGCTGGTTGGTACCATATAGTTCCAAGTGGAAGATGCTGTAGCATCTGTCTGAGGCTGGTGGTGGCTACATGTCTGCAGAACTAAATGGGCCTTCCATCTTGATGAAGACAACATTGGTATGGCAACTGTTCTAGCCATTAAGGATAAGCTTGTTTGGAGATTCTAGCAGGGGAGTGCAGCTATCGTATACCCTTGACCGAAGATCGGTACACTCCTTCTATCTGGGATGGTCGTCCTCTTCCACCAAGCATGCAACTTTGGGAGGGATGCACATGAAGCGGTGAAGGAGTAAGCGGACTCCCACCTAGCCAGCCAGTTCAGCTGAATCAACCCTGGCGATCAATGGGGTCAGCCGGATCACCTTCACATCCGATTAAGGATAAGCAAAAATGGTGACAATGACAGAGGGATGGCTCCAGGAGTGCTATTCAGCAGGTTCTGACAAGTTCTGGAGAACCGGTAGCGGAAATTTTGAGTAGTTCGGAGATTGCTTAACACATTGTAAGCTGCCCTGAGTCTCCAGAGAAGGGTGGCATATAAATCAAATAAAAAAAAAAAACCCAGCAAATACCACTTCTGGCTGACCCCAGAGTGGGGTGGGAATGGAGATTTTGCAGTATCCTTCCCCTGCCATGCCCACCAAGCCACACCACGCCCACCAAGCCATGCCCACAGAACTGGTAGTAAACAAAATTTGAATTCCACCACTGGATGGCTCCCCTAGCTAAGTTAGAGCATTCTTTCACCCACATGCTGAGTAGAAGTGCGAGTGAGACTATGTCAGTAGTCCTTCCACAGAACTAACCTAATGGTTTTCTGCCCATCCCACCAGCTCTGACAGGTTGGACATAGTGCAGACATCTTTGTGAAATAGTGTCATCTAGAGGAGTGTCTTCTCTGTCACACTGAAAATCTTTTCCCTGAAATGCAAATGATCCTGTTGGCTTCTATGACTTGATGTCCTAACCTTAAAGAGTGGGGCAGGATATTAGTGGAGCCCAATATGTGTGTTTTGTTCTGTCTATGGAGAGTTTTATGAGGAACCTCATGTGTTGCCTTATGGATGTGTTGCCACATAGGATACTTTGTTATCCTATGCATGTTTTTTGTTAATCTGCCACAGGGTTTTTAAGATGAGCAGCCATATAAATTCTACAAATAAGGAAGAAAGGAAGAAGCACGCCTCAGGATATAGTATATCTGACTAGCAGAAATTGGGTCTGCTTTACTGTCTATGTCAGTAGAATAATATTCCAATCTTTCTGGATATATTTGTAATGCTTTGCAAATTTTTTTTTAAAAAAATATTTATTTTAGTTCACAATTTTTCCTCATATATGAACTAAACTGCTGTATATAATTTCCCCTAATGTATATGGCAGTTGACATTAATAGTGCGTGAAATGCTTTCAAAATAAAATTAATGAAGCCATGCTTTACTATTTAAATTTCTCCACGTGCCGACTCTTTCAATGTAGGTATTCACTGGTATAACGGTTATACCTTTTTGGATACATTTTATTGCATTTGTCATAAAAAATAGATTTTTTTTTAATGTGTTGACCATAAAAATGTATACCACCTGAAAGGTTTTCAAACTTTTTTAGGTAATTAAAGCTGGTAGTTTTTTTTAAATCTAGGATTCTCTGATTAGTGCGATGACACAAATTTATTTGGATGGCTCTTGCATATAGAAAACCCATGATGGTTAACAGAATAACAGAGTTGGAAGGGGCCTTGGAAGTCTTCTAGTCCAACCCCTTGCCCAAGCAGGAGACTGTATACCATTTCAGACGAATGGCCATCCAGTCTCTTTTTAAAAGCTTCAAGTGATGGAGCACCCATCCATCTGAAGGCAAGCCATTCCAATGGTCCATTTTTCTCACCGTTAGGAAATTTCTCCTTAGTTCTAGGTTGCTTCTCTCCTTGGTTCATTTTCATCCAGTGTTTCTTGTCTTGACTTCTGTTGCTTTGGAAAATAGTTTGACCCCCTCTTTTTTATGGCAGCATCTCAAATATTGAAACCCTGCTGTCATGTCACCACTAGTCCTTCTTTTCCCTAGACTAGACATACCCAATTCCTGTATCCATTCTTCATATGTTTTAGTCTCCAGCCCTATAATTATCTTTGTTGCTCTTCTCTGCATTCTTTCCAGAGTCTCAACATCGTTTTTATAATGTGGTGACCAAAACTGGATGGAATATTCCAAGGGCAGTCTTGCTAAGACTTTAAAAGCAGTATTAAGACTTCACATGATCTTGATTCTATCTTTCCGTTAATGCAGCATAGGATTGCATTGGCATTTTTTGCTGTTGCTGTACACTGCTGGCTTATATTTAAGTGATTGTCCACTAGGACTCCAAGATTCCTCTCACAGTTGCTGCTGTTGTACCTGTTTTGTACCTGTACATTTGGTTTTTCTTGTCTAAATATGAGCATTTTCTCTTCATTGAATTTCATTTTGTTAAATAGGGTCCAGTGTTCAAGTCTGTCAAGATCCATCTGGATCTTGAGCTTATCTTCTGGGGTGTTGGCTATTCCTGCCAGTTTAGTCTGCAAATTTGATGAGTTCTCCTTCTATTCCCTTATTTAAATTGTTTATGAAGATATTGAAGAGTATTAAACCTAAGACAGAACCTTGAGGCATCCCACTGCTTTCTTCCCTCCATGTGGATGTAATTCCATTGAGGACTATATGTTGAGTGTGATTATTTCATAAAAATCCATGGAGAATTTTCTATGGAGGAAAGCCCTGGCTCATCATACTCAAATAATAAAAATGAGCTAAATTGAAATTGGAGCTCATTATGTAATTCTAAAATATTAAGAAAAGGCTGAATAAACTTTGTTCTTCTCTCAAAGTCTCTCTCTCTCTCTCTCTCTCTCTCTCACACACACACACACAGACACACCACATACAAAGAGACACACACACAAACGCACACACACTGTTTTCCAATTTTGTCCCAATTGGTTTTGAGATCAAACCTCTTTGAGAGGAGAGTGTAAAGGACATATACGATTACCTATGCCCATTATACAATTTTGTTTCAAAAAATATATAATATAAAAATATGATAATAAGGGCATTGCATTTTTATTATTTTATAACTACTATCAGATAGCTGCTTTGATACACCTTACAGGAGTTTAACTCACTTCTTAATAATCATGTGTACTTTCTTGATAAGTAAGAACAGGTTTGCTACTTCTTTTTCCAATATGTTTTTCAATTTCTTGTTTTAGGGCCATAAAATTAAATTTCCAAAATTAACTACATTGCAACCCCATCCAGAATCACTGTGTGAGTGAGATGGCAATCTTTTCCATAGATTAGACACACAAGCTGGAGAAAGGATACTATAAGAGAAGAAGACATTTATATCCACTACTGCCATTGGCCTACACATTCATTTAACTCACCTGATAAATATTATATGTAAGTTCATCACGTCATGCACATGACTCTTATTAGCAGACACCTGCCATATTCAAGGCTGAAATGTGATTGGATAATTTCTTCACTATCTAAAAGACCCTCTTGATGTATGTCTGTTCAGATAATTCTTCAGATTAACATATTTTGTGGGATAAATATACTACCAGTGCAGGGGTGGGTTCTAAACTTTTTTACTACCGGTTCTGTGGGTGTGGCTTATTTTGTGGGTGTGGCTTGATGGTCATGTGACAATTCTTTGGGATTTAGCAGAGGTACTGGTCTACCAGGCTTTTAACTACTTGCAGAGCTGTACCGGTCTACTCATTTGTTTTTGGAGACACTGGTCTACCCATTTATTTTTGCAGACACCGGTCTACTCATTTGTTTTTGGAGGCACTGGTCTACCCATTTATTTTTGCAGGCATCGGTCTACTCATTTGTTTTTGGAGGCACTGGTCTACCCATTTATTTTTGCAGGCACCAGTCTACTCATTTGTTTTTGCAGGCACCGGTCTACCACCACACTGCCTTTTAACACTGATCAGCTGTAGGGTGGCCCTTTGAAGCCCCACGGCAAGAGTTTAAAGTTTTTTTCCTTCTAGCCGATCAGCTGGGACTCAGGAGGCAGCAATAGATTGGGGGTAGGGCCAAATAAAAGGTAAGAATAACGTGGGGGGGTGCGGGGTGCGGGGCAGGCAGAATCGGTTCGGTGATGTCATATCATCACCACTACCGGCTCGGCAGAACCAGGTGGAACCGGGAGGAACCCACCACTGTACCTGTGGTATAATATGAGTAGTCTATACAACCTACGGACATAGTTTCATATTTCGAGTCAGTGTTTAGAGGTGTTCATATGCTGTATATTGAACTGTTGACTGCTGTATCATCTAAATTTTAAAAATAGAATCAGAATTGTTTTAATTCTCAGTTTTGAACCATTGGGAGATAATTTTTTTACTTTTAAAAGCGTTTTTTCGGCCAAAGAGATTGTAGAAAAAATGCTTTTAAAAGCCTCTGATGATCCCAACTGAGTCGCGCGATCATCAGAGGCTTTTTTTTTTTTTACTTTTAAAAGCATTTTTTTGGTCAAAGAGGTTGTAGAAAAAATGCTGTTAAAAATAAAAAAAAGCCTCTGATGATTGCGCAGCTCCGCTGGGCAATTGGGTGGGGGGCAGGGATTTTTGCTACCAGTTCTCCGAACCAGCCGCCTCCATCGCTACCGGATCGGGCAATCCGGTCCGAACCGGGAGCATTTCACTCCTGGTTTCTTTCTCCAATCTGGCATCCTGCAATGTCACCCTGGGCAACTAGTTTTCCCATCATCTGGTACCCTCTAAATCAGGGGTGTCAAACTCACATTATCACAGTGGTGTATTGGGACTTTTCCCCCCCTTCACTAAACCAGGCATGGGCGTGGCCAGTGCGTGTTGTATCCGGCCCACAGGCCACAAGTTTGACAGCCCTGCTCTATGTCATGGCTCCTTTCTGCAATGCACAACTTGCTCACCTGCTTGTGGCAGAATATTATTAAATATTTTGCAGTGTGATGGTCGAACGCGCACACCTATTTGCTAATAAATAACCAAGAAATAATGAATTGCTTGTTAATTGCAAGACCGGTTACAAAACTGGGCCTCAGTTGCTATCCAGTATTATTCATCTTTTCATTTATTTATTTTTTTATTAATAAAATTTATATAGCTGCCTGCTCATTCGCAGTGACTCTAGGTGGCTTACAAACGATAAAAACACAGTATAGAAAAATTAATAAAAATAAAATATAATAATAATTTGTTGTTGTTAGTTGCGAAGTTGTGTCCGACCCATCGCAACCCCATGGACAATGTTCCTCCAGGCCTTCCTGTCCTCTACCATCCTCTGGAGTCCATTTAAGCTCATGCCTACTGCTTCAATGACTCCATCAGCCACCTCATTCTCTGTCATCTCCTTCTTCTTTTGCCCTCAATCTTTCTTAGCATTAGGCTCTTCTCCAGTGAGTCCTTCCTTCTCATTAGGTGGCCAAAGTATTTGAGTTTCATCTTCAGGATCTGGCCTTCTAAAGAGCAGTCAGGGTTGATCTCCTCTAGGACTGACTAGTTGGATTGCCTTGCAGTCCAAGGGACTCTCAGGAGTCTTCTCCAGCACCATAGTTCAAAGGCCTCAATTCTTTGGTGCTCAGCCTTTCTTATGGTCCAACTTTCACAACAACAACAACAAAAACAACAATAATAATAACCAATAACTTCCAACACACTCATCCTAGAAGCAACACAGAGTCAAATAAGCCATTGATGGACTCCATCCCACTCTGAGTTCCCTATGTCTGCTGGCAAAACCAGGTCTTTAGTGCCTTATAAAAGAGTGTCAAATTGAGTGCCAAAGAATGCCATATAACCATACTTAGACCTTAAGAGTCTCATATAAAGTATCTAAATGTTTCCACCAAATGTTTGGCATCATTTGAGAGTGAATTGTACAGTAACATGTTAGATAGAATCTACACAGGGCCAACATTTTTACTAAATGCTATTTTTTTTTCTAGCCCATACTCTTACACCTCTTTGCACTTTGCCTGTCATTAACCTGTAGATCTGAAATTAAAATCTCCCTTTCACAGATCTGTCAGGCAATGCTCACAGATATTGACAGAACTCATTTACAAGGTTGCAGAATGGACTACTCGCATCTTAACATTCCCATATGGACCGGCTTGCATGTATTGGAAAAACTCTTATCAAATTAATCACCACCAGTGATAAGGTTGTGTAAAGGCATGATTGGATTTAGATTGACGACATATATTAACTCAGTAGTCTATCAAAATTGTCATATTGTTCTTCTCAAACTGTATACCATAACATATTCTATTAGTATACTTTTCAATTTTCCTCTTCTATTTACTAATTTATTTCTCTGGCAAAATGTTATTAAAGACCCATGGCACTTATATTTATATCAGTTATAATAACTTTACAGTAGCTTTCTTTCAGTTTCATCAAGATAAAATAACATTCTACAGGATGTGCTTTTCTTTTCTTTTTCCTTTTGAAAATGTAGTTTATAACTTGATTCAAACATTAATTTCAATTCCACCTTTCAAATTCTGCAGGCAACATTCCTGCAATCTGTAACTACTAGGTACCAGATAAAGGTATGCCTCCCAGGATTTAGTTCAAACTCTCAAGTGACTTATAGCTAGAGTGTCTGTCTGAAGAGATATTTTGGTGCTGTTTAACTGTGATAACAATTCTTTTTTTTCTTCACAGTCCTTGCTTGAAAAAAAGTTACACATTGTTTACTGCAATTCAGAATAATTCCAGCAAAAAAAGCTACTGCATCTTGGGAATTGTTACATCCAGGAACTCACCAGAGTTCCTTCTATATTTTAAAATGGAAAAAATAGTATACATATCAAAGATTTAAGTCTTTAATAATAAATGATAGATAACTTTAAAACAAGAATGAATTTTTTGTTGTTGTCAACATGCACTATCCTTGTTTGGTATAAAGTTCCATTAACATTAATGAGTTTGCCTACAAGTATATCACATGCAACCTATTTTTAAAAATACTCCCTTTTTACAACAAAGTCTTTTTACTCCCTTTTTACAACAAAGTCCCTATTCATAATAGAGTTGGGGCAACTGGATGGAACTGAGCATTTACTGGCCAGATGCTTTTCCTGACGCCTATGTGAAGTTCACAGCAGATATTTTCTCTTTGCGCCCTAGGAGAGAAATACCTGCCGCTATTTAGGATTGAACTCTCAATCTTCCAAGTGGGAGGCGAGTGTCTTCACCATTAGGCCACTCATGCAATTTATAAAACATGTTATATAATTTCTACTAGTTTGATCTGTTGCAAAACAAATTGTATTTGAGTTATTCCCCCTTTCGACTGACTCACTCCCCACCCTCAGGCTAAATGACTAACCATCGCCACGACTCCCTCCCTCCTCAGTGCCAAAGCTTCTATTAGATGTTGCATAGAGATACTGAAAGAGTCAAGAGCTACAATTAGCTTATCCATGATATCCATTTCTCTTCCCAGTGTGGCCTTGGTTGGAGTAATGAGGGTTTTTTTTTTTTAGCATATGGCACATGTTAGCCACGGATCACCGAAGTGGCTGGCTGCCTCTGTGAAAGGAATTTTTTCGGGTTGTGTTATCTTACCCGCGGGATGCCTGAATGTCAATAGGCAATCGGGGGAGGCTCCTTTCCTGTCCCTACGTGGTTTGTTCGCCCACGGGAATCGAACCGCTGAGCTCCCAACCTCAGCAGAGCACAGGCTCAGCATTTTACCATGTGAGCCACCATGGCTCCCTGGAGTAATGGTGAATAACAGTTTTGCAACAGGTGGTGTGGGTGGGCTCTTTTTCTAAGAGATAGGACTGCAACAGGTCAGGCAGTGACATCAGAAATTAAGGGCCACGGGGATTATTTGGGGCTGTGGGTTATTCATTGGGGATTTGGAGCAAGATAAGTACATAAAAGTCAACCTCAGCAACTTTAAAACGTGTGGACCTCAACTCCCAGAAATCCCCAGCTAGCCTGACTGACTAGGGAATTTTTGGGAGTTGACGTCTACACCTCTTAAAGATGCTGGGGTTGAGAAACACTGCTCTGAAAGAAAGCTTAAAATCTAAATAAGGAAAAATATGGGATTTAAAGAAAACTGAAGGGAACATATACTGGGAGCATTGTACTTAAATTAAATTTTTGTTGCCTTATAAGCGATTCATGAAGTTATACCAGAGGGAAATAATTTCCTCACTTCTCAATAGCATAACTGGAACAATAGATAATCTGACATTTGTTTCTGGTTCAGAATTCATCCTTAGTCAAGTGGACTATTCCTATTAGTTAAGGGCACTATCGGGATTTCAGCCTTTTAACCAACTACCATGAAAGTGTTTGGCAGCATACCAGTATAATTTTTTTAATAATAAAGTATCAGTTCTGATCCCAGCCCTCTCATACAATAAATTGCATACGAACATAAAACCTTTTTAAAAACTGGAGAAAAATACTGGCACTTACCTTAGTTTTGTTTAGCAGCACCAGTGGTGGGATTCTATAAAGAGCCTTGGTGGTTCAGCGGACTAAAAGTGCTGTTAAGTAGCATTTAGCTGCCAGCTGCCTGCAATTACTGCGAGTTCAAATCTCACCAGGCTCAAGGTTGACTCAGCCTTCCATCCTTCCGAGGTAGGTAAAATGAGGAACCGGATTGTGAGGGCAATAAACTGACTTTGTATATAAAAAAAACACCCCTTAGGGTGTTATATAAGCAGGTATATACAAAAGTATGAAGGCTATTGCTTAACGCATTGTAAGCCGCCCTGAGTCTCCAGAGAAGGGCGGCATATAAATAGAACCAATAAATAAATAAATAAATAAATTCTAATAATTTAACAACCGGTTCTCTACCCTAATGATCAGCTGGGTAGGTGTGGCTCTATGGTCATGTGACCATGTGGGTGTGGCCAACTCAATGTCACTCACATTGATGGGTGCTTCACCTTAGCTGTTACAATGTAATAAGGGTTAAACAGAGAGACAGTTTCTGTAAGCAGGGCAATAAAGATTAAAGAACGTGAGCCTGAGTGGCGCAGCAGACTAATGCTACTGTTAAAGGTAGTATATAGCTTCCAGCTGCCTGCAATTACTGCGAGTTCAATTCTCACCAGGCTCAAGGTTGACTCAGCCTTCCATCCTTTCTAAGGTAGGTAAAATGAGGACCCGGTTTGTGGGGGCAATAAGCTGACTTTGTATAAAATATACAAAAGTATGAAGGCTATTGCTTAATGCCTTGTAAGCCGCCCTGAGTCTCCGGAGAAGGGCAGCATATAAATCAAAATAATAATAATAATAATAATAATAATAATAATAATAATAATAATAATAATAATAATAATAATGATTAGGCTAGAAACAAGACCAGAATGTTTCCTTCCTGCCTTCCTTATAGGATTAGTCCTGTAAAGTGGAAAAAAAACAAAATAAGATTTCTTCCAACAACCGGTTCTTCGAACTGCTTAGAAAGTTAACAACTGGTTCTCCCAAATAGGTGCGAACTGGCTGATTCCCACCCCTGAGCAACACCATTAACTTATTTTAGCTCAGTTTGTCCAAGGATCCACAGTCGCTCAATAATACGTCTGTTCAGTCTACATACATATTGAATTCACAATTCTATCCCATATTCCGCTCCCCACTCTATCAAACAAAAGCTGAGAAAGAAACTACTGAGCGATGTGTCTAGTACAAAGCTTTTATTTTTCACTGAAGAGGAATAAAAAAAATTAAAGAAAGAAAAATCATTACAGAGAACACTTTCCAAAGGGAAAGTGTGTACATGAAGCTGCTTTTATTCAAGGTCTAAAGTAATGAATTTTTCCCCCTACAAGACAAGACTGACATCTAGTGTAGATGTGGGGATTAACAATGGTTAATAACTTGTTTATGAAGTCATGTTATATTCTTTCTGTGGGTTGCTGCAAGCAGAGAAAACTTATCATTGGAGTAAACATAAAAATAAGTACCATAATTTAAGGAATTATGATTGCGTGTTGGGGAGCACAAAGTTATGGGCAGTCTTAATTAATTTAGAGAACAGAACTTTGTTGCAAGCGGGCAAAATTGGAGAGGGAAAGTAGAGACATCGCACCCTTAAAACCGAAAAATATGATTAATTATTAATCGCTTATTGCTCTTTGTCTCTTTGCAATGTTCCAAATAAAAACATTCCAGAAAGAATATTGTATTTGTATTTGAGGCAAACAACTTAGCTATGTGTGTTGCCTGCTGATTTTTAAAAAGATTCTCCAAAAATATAGATTCATGAATTTCACACAATAATATTTGATGCTTCATACTGCCTGAGGCCTTTTTCTGGTTTGCTGAACTACACAAGGGGGCGAAAAGAACAGAATGCTACTCACAGTATAAATAATTCAGTCCTGCCAAAATTTCAAAACCGCTGTAAAAATGAAAGTAGCTTCTACAGATACTTGTAGGAATGCAGGAGGAACCAAGCGAAGTTTGGTACTTCTGGTCCTGCTGGATGTCTTGTAACATTCAGTTCCACTGTCCCAAAGGTGGAAAGTCCAGTTGCCTCTTGAAAAAGCACCTTTGGGACAACCATGAGAATCTCCATAGATACTCACTTCCACTAATAGTGGTATCCTTCTGGAATACATGCAAGGATTGAGATTTGCAAGCACTCCAGTCCTGCTTTTTTCTGAGTTGCCAGTTCCAGTAGCTGGAGAGGGGGATGAAAGGTTCTTGACCACTCTTCTGTGGAAAGCCTCAAGTTCAACCCCCTTCCCCATTTTTATTGCTTATTTCTTTCGATTTGGTCATCGGGCACAAAAATTAATAACATAACACCCACTCTAAAATAGAAGTAAAATTCAACAAATCAGAAGTCAGAATAACAGAGTTGGAAGGGACCGTGGAGGTCTTCTAGTCCAACCCTGTTGTGACCTGTCGGCCACCAGGCCCCTCCAGCAGCTAAATCAGAGGAGGAGGAGGCGTGGGAGTCAAGATCAGCATCAAGGCAACCTGAGAGCTCAGAGAGGGAAGAAGGAATAGATGGAGAGTCAATAGCTCCCAGGTCTGGAGGTGGCTGATGTGGAAGATGGGGAAACAGCTGGGTCCAGTGCCTAATGCGCAGATGTGCAGAAGGCAGAGAAGAGGAGAGCAGTGGAAATCCGTGGGCTGATCCTTGGGAAGGAAGAACCACCGCTGCTAATGAAGCCCCACCCTATCTCTGGGGATAAAAGGCAGGGGGTGGCAGACAACTATCCATTGCCTGTGTTGAGAGAGAAACTTTTTGCTGGGGCTGCCAACACTCCTAATAAAGGAATCTTTGATTTAATTTTAGAGGGTTTGTTGTGTTTGGGGAGCTCAGTCAGAACAAACCACCTGCTCAAGCAGGAGATCCTATACCTGTGATAGTGAACCTATGGCACACATGCCCGAGGTGGCATGCAGAGCTATCTTTCTGGGCACGCGAGCTGTCGCCTGACTCAGCTGCAGCTATGCATGCACATGCGCCCCAGCTAGTGTTCGGGCCTCTGGTGCACATGCGGGCAATTCAGGGGACTCAGCCAGTCTTCAGAGCTCTCCTGTGCATGCATTTGCTAGAGTACTTGTGTGCAGCGCATGCATATGTAGATGGCGTTCGTGCACATGCATTACATGCATGAAAAGTGCATGCATGTGCAGATGGTGCAATTATGCACACCGTACATGCATAAGCCATGCAAAAGCTGTGTGCATACACAGATGCTGTGGTTGCGCATGCAGCACACGGGGAGGAGTTGCATGTTAGTGCGGATAGCATGCATGCACACGCGAAGTGCCCGAAGCGCATACCTGTTTGACACTTGGTGAGTAAACAGTTCACCACCACTGCCCTATACCATTTCAGACAAGTGGCTGTCCATTATTTTCTTAAAAGCCTCCAGTGATGGAGCATCCACAGCTTCTGAGGGCATGACCTTCCCCTGGTTAATTGTTCTCACTGTCAGGAAATTTCTCCTTAGTTCTAGGTTTCTTCTCTCCTTGATTAGTTTCCATCCATTGTTTCTTGTCTTGACTTCATATTAATAGACTAAAGTAAAACTAAATTATTAACATCAAATTGCAGGATTAAAACCCAGGAAAGTTCCATAAAATTACAATTAATAGTCTGCTATAGATACTAAGGTAGATAACTATAGATAAAAAACAAGGATGGATATAACTCATTCTACATGAAACAACTGCATGATGCCACGTGTCATCTTGGGGTGAAGCATCCTCTGAGAAAGGATGGAATAGAATTGCACCTGGACACTGTGAATAACTGGAACAGACTTAGATCCAAGAAAATAAGATTGTTATTTTTTCAGAACACCTTTGGTTCCAGGAAAGTTCTATCTTTACCCTTGTGGTGGGATATTCAACTGTTATCTCAACTGTCAACTTGACTGCTTGACAATTAGACAATGTTGTCTAGGTCTTGGACTGGTACCTAGAGGATATGGGGTGAGGTATTCTTAAGCTCAGTTTTAGCAAAATCATGCAGCTATGAGCATATGGACCATCTGGATCTGTGAACCTTTTCATCATTAGTTCTGAATGGGGTTGCACTGCTCCAGATGTGCACAGTTGGGTATGTAAATAACTAGTGCACAATTTGGGGGTCTTCCTGGACTTCCTGCTCTTGGTTGAAGAGCAAGCTGTGGCCAAGATTCATCTTGGCTGACAAATGCATCCATTCCTGAGAGGAAAGACCCTTCCTACAGTCATCTAAGCCTCAGTCACCATGTGTATTAACTACTGAAATGTGCTCTACATGGGTCTGTCCATCAACCTCAGTTGCAAATGGGTTGAACAACAAAGTGCTCTTCTTCAACTAAAGAAAGGAGATACACCTAACATCTTTAGGTCAAAAGGTGATGGGAAGGACAAAATAGGCATGGAGGAGCTGTAAGGCCTAAGGAAGCTCACAATCATAGCACAGAATGACAATTAAGGAATATTACGGTTTATGTGAAACAATTTTTCCAACACACTCAGCAATTTCCTTATGATATTGGGTATATCTTATATAATAGCAATATCAATAGCACTTAGACTTATATACTGCTTCATGGTGCTTTACCACCCTCTCTAAGTGGTTTACAGAGTTAGCATATTACCTCCAACAATCTGGGTCCTCATTTTACTGACCTTGGAAGGATGGAAGGCTGAGTCAATTTTTCACCACTCAGAATTGAACTCCTGGAGTGAGCAGTGAGTTAGCTGGCAGTACTGCCTTCTAACCACTGAGCCACCACTAAAATTGGCATAGGGAATGGGCATACTATATCTTCTATTTTCTTTTAATCTAATCATGTACTCTGTTGTCTGTAATACTACAGTATAAGTTCTTCAAGGAAATAAATTGACTAAAATTATCTCAATAGAAGTCAACATATTCCAGATATCTTCCAATAAACTCTTGATAGCTATATGAGTTGATAGTTTGGAATTTCAGAAGTTTTCTCAACAGTTCCAATCCCAAAAGCACCAGACTTAAACTCTTCTTCCTAAAGATAAACTAAAGAAAGGAATGTGTATTCAAGACAAATCAACAATTTTTGTTATGAAACATAGAAATGTATTTCTGCTGATTTGGAGAACATAGAAATGTATTTCTGCTGATTTGGAGAATTTGTAATTCTGCTGATTTGGAGAAAGACAAAAACAAAACCTGTGCAGAAAACATCCTTGCATAACATGTTGCAGTTTACATTGGATTTCCAGGATTGCATCCAGTGTTTTTCATTTGCCAAATAAGTGAAAACTACAGCAAATCGTCACTCTACACTTCCCAAAATTTGCTCCAGGACGTTCCTGAATACATTTATTCTCTGTCTAAGAATGTAAAAGAAATCTGTCACAATGTATTTTATATAGAAACAGTGAACTGGCAAAATGAATTCTGATAGCAGCAATAAACGGAGTTTGCTGCCATCCCTTGTTCACAGCTAAAAAGTTCATAAAGCATCCATTCAAAGAGTCTCATAAAATCCAGACTTTATTAAATTGTTATGTTATTTCACTGGACTACAGACATATTTTGTAATCAAATAAACCCCAAAATAGAAACAAATTTTGTAATGTAATCAAATAAACCATATACTGTAACTGTAATGAATTTTATAGTAGCATTTCTCTCTTTTTTTTATTTTTATTATTATTTTTAACATTTTATATTTTAAATTACTAACATTACAAACAACATATACAATATATAGTAGCATTTCTCTAGATTCTTATTTTACTTGGGGGGGTTAATTACAATGTGTTAGTTATTTTGCAAATAATTGCAATGAGTTAATAAATTTGCAAATGTCTTTGCAATTAGTTAATTAATAACTTGCATGTATATAGATGACATGAGTTTTCTTTTAAAATTTCTTTTAAAAGAACAAATGTGAGCAGGTTTTCAGTTTTGATATAATCAAAATAATCATTAATGGTAGTTCTCGGCTATCTGTATTCTGCTTTAAGGACTGTTTTTAATTATTATTATTTCAATTAAGAAGCAAATAAATAAGATACAATATTGTAAGTCACTCTTCCGCAACTGGGTGCTTTTTGGAAATGATAGACTACAGTTCCCATAATAGCTGACTGGGAATAATGGGAATCACAATCTAACACAGCTGAAAAGCACAAGTTTGGGAAAAACTAATATCATTATACAAATATGAAGCTTGCTGGAATGATTCCATTGCACCCCACTTCTCTCTATTTTTGTTTTCATTCAATATTTTCAGTATGGCTTACTTCTACACAGATGCACATAGCCTTTGAATTTGAATAGCATGATGTTTTGTAATGGATATTTGATCCTGAAGGTCTATAGGAAATTATTGTATGTGTGCTTTGTGATCAATAACTAAGTTCACAACTTCAACTTGATCTGGTACATTAACTTGTGTTCCTTGCTAACAAATTAGTATGAATTTCCTGTGACGTTTCCTTATCATTTGGTTGACAGAATAGCAAGAAGAGAAATACAGTGAAATGAGTAAATTCAGAAAAATATATGGTAATAAATTCAGAAATGTTTCCGTAACCCCTCTCATTGCTAAGAGTACAATTTTCAGATGTGTTTCGTTTACTTTGATGGTCCTTTTATCTCCCTTTATAGCAGACTCTTCATTTTATTGCTCCAAACATGCTCCAAACAATGAAAAGTTTGAAATATTTATTTTGGAAAGCGAATACAGAAAGAACAATTTGACATGGCCTATTGCGAAGCATGTCATAGGATATCTTTATGACAGGGAAGATACAAGCAGGAAGACTAATAAAATAAACTATAAAGGAAAAGTTAAGCTACATGTTGCTTGTAATATTGCATTGGGACTCTTGTCTCACCACTACCCTTACAAAATTAAGCTGATTCAGTTTCAGTTATATGAATTTAAGTACTGTATAAACTGCAGTTTGGGCCTAAGAAAATTGACTTCTTCATTGAGCATAGAGAAATCAAAAACAGGAAAGCAGTATTTTGAGAATAAATTATTGAGCTTCTTGGACATATTAGAATAATGGTCAGATTAGGTCAAAAAGAAATATTAACTCAACATTTTCACCAAGAATTGATATTATGGTCAGAGGACATGATAGGTAAAGGTTGAGGGTTCCCCTTGCACATATGTGCTAGTCGTTCTGGACTCTAGGGGGTGGTGCTCATCTCCGTTTCAAAGCTGAAGAGCCAGCGCTGTCCGAAGACATCTCCGTGGTCATGTGGCCGGCATGACTAGACGCCAAAGGTGCATGGAACGCTGTTACCTTCCCACCAAAGGTGGTCCCTATTTTTCTACTTGCATTTTTTTACGTGCTTTCGAACTGCTAGGTTGGCAGAAGCTGGGACAAGTAATGGGAGCTCACCCCGTTATGCAGCACTAGGGATTCAAACCGCTGAACTGTTGACCTTTCGATCAACAAGCGCAGCATCTTAGCCACTGAGCCACCGCATCCCCTCCAGAGGACATGAAATACCTTGTTAAAAAACTAAACACTCATTTCACCTATAGGAAGTGTAATACTTAGTATGTTTTTAGATAGAAGCTCAACATAAGTGTCTTGAACCTCTGTTTCAATAAGCTTGAAACAGATGCTATAAAGTCCTGTGCCACAATTCAATATAGGCACATCCAAGGCTTGACAAAATGCACTGGAATTAATTAAACTAAAATAATACTTCTCTGTCTGAATTGCAATACAGAAAATCAGTTTTGTTAAGGTAGCACAGACCTGCACAAAATATACCCAGTAATCCTACATCTTGTTGAATTCCCTAGTTCTCAGATTAAAGCAGAGGATTGCATTAGGAGATCATTCAGAATAACAGTGTTTGCTTTGTTTTAAAATCAGATAATAAATGCTAAAGAGCAGAGAAAACTATTTTTCTATGCATTTTTTTTTAAAGCCCTGTTCATTTCTCTACATAACATGGTGTTGATGGAGCTAATTTGACTGTTGTCTGATTCAGCAAAATATCTATTGTTTAACAATGGTCCTTGTATTTTCAGAGATGTATCTAATTGAGTAAAGTTGTCTTGATAACAGGGATCACTTCCTATCAAATAGTAGGGAGGAGAAAATGAATTTGAATTCAGAATACAGCTGGAAGGGGCCTTGGTCTTCTAATCTAGTCCAACCCCCTGCTTATTGATTTGTTAGCCAATTACAAATCTATCTGGTGGTGATGCTTTCTATTCCACATTTTTCTAGCTTACCAAGAAGTAAGTTGTGGTCTAGTTTGTCGAAAGCTTTACTGAATTCTAAGTATATTATGACCACAGCATTTCGCTGAACCACAAATTTAATCTTTTTGTCAAAGAATGAAATAAGATTCGTTTGGCATGATTTGTTTTTGATGAAGCAATGTTGGCTACTGGTTATAACTTTGTTTCATCATTTTCATCATTCTATTTTCTCATTCACGTCTCTATTTTTCTTTGCAAGATGCTTCAATTTACACAAAAATATACAGCAAGTTGTTCAAATTCTTTTTCAATTGTTTTGCATAGATATTTATTATACTGTAGAAAATAATACAGAGGTTAAAAGGTGCCACACAAATGAATTGTCACAGATGCTGACAATCTGTATATTTGGAACACAAATACCAAAAGCACCTGTTTCTGATATTTATACGAAAACCACATATATTGTTAATAATTCCAATAACCATTCAGGAAATTTGTATTAAAACGAATAGCACACAATGAGAAATGTTTCATTTAAAAAGAACATTGGGAAAATGTATGTGAAAATGTTGCCCTGACAACTATACATTGAAAACCATACATATTGATAATTGGGTACAAAAAAAAATCCTTATGTCTGAGAATGCTACAACAAATGAAAAGATGTTTTTACTATAGTAACGCCTAGGTAGTGTTAGATAGTATCTATGTTTGAAGGATGCCTAATAAAAATGTTAACTTATTTAAGTAAAAAGGAACAATTAGTATCTTTAGTGCTCGCTAGTCTTCTGTCAGCCGTTGAATTCATTTTTATTTTTAGTTTACCCAACATTGTTTATTAAAGCATTACCTACAGGGTCTATTGGTAGAGTAACTTTTTTAATTAAAGAAAAGAGATTATCCATGTTTATTGCTGACTGAAAGACTCTTAAACACTTTTTGCATAAAGATGAAAAAATGTGACATGGTTCTGATGATTAGATAGGACAGATTATAAAAGGAGATAAAGAAGATGTCATTTTAGACATGTGATATATATTTGTACTTATATCGGCAGTGAAGAATATTGGAAGCTACTTCTTTATACTTTTTAAAAAATTTTCCCTTGTTTTTCTTTTATTGCAGTTTTTTCCCCTTTTGGTTTTTTATTTGAATTATGTCTTTTTTTTCTTTCTTGTTATTAGTTTATTCTAGCCTTTATTTTCTTGTGTGAATGTTTTAATAAAAAATTATGTGTGTGTGTGTGTGTATACACATACATACATACATACATACATACATGTTTTTTCTTTTCTTTTTGTAAGCCTTTATGTGTATTTCTCTTTAGCCAGGTTCTTCCTACGTAAACCAAGATTTTTATGCAGCCCTAGTTCAGTGAAATCTTCCAATGTCTCCCAATTAGTCTCCCAATGGGCAGCAGGGTGCTTGTTGGCTGCCTGAAAAAAGCCTAGAAACTAGTGGATTGTGATTTCACTGAACTAGGGCTGCATAAAAATCTTGGTTTACGTAGGAAGAACCTGGCTAAAGAGAAATACATACATATATATACATATACATATACTTGTTTGCTTTCCTTTTCGTAGACTTTATGTATATTTCTCTTTAGCCAGGTTCTTCCTACGTAGGAAGAACCTGGCTAAAGAGAAATATATACACATACATACATACATACATACATACATACATACATACAATTTTTATATATGTGTGTGTGTGTGCATACCATGTTTTCCCAAAAATAAGACCCTGTCTTATATTTTTTTGAACCCTGAAATAAGTGCTTGGCCTTATTGCCATGTGCTCAAAAGGCCAATTGGGCATATATTATCAGGGGATGTCTTATTTTGGGGGAAACAGGGTATATATAATATAATATATGCAAAAAAAACAACAACCCTATAGTCGTGTGTCTCCATGGAAGTCAAAATCAGTAGGTGTTTAAAGTTAAGATTAAAGCTAGATCTGTTTGTAGATGTATGTTGTCATCATACACGTAGTCTTTGAATTACAACCATTAATTTAAGAGTACAGGTAGTCCTCTACCACAATTGAGCCCAAAATTTATGTTGCTAAGTGAGACATTTGTTAAGTGAATTTTGCTCCATTTTACGACTTCATTTTGCCACAATTGTTAAGTGAATCATTGCAGTTAGTAACCTGCTTGCTAAGTGAATCTGGTTTCTCCACTGACTTTGCTTGTCAGAAAGTCACAAAGGTTGATTATATGACTCTGGGACATTGCAGCCGTCATAAATATGAACCAGTTGCCAAGCATCCGAATTTTGATTACATGACCACAGGGATGCTGCAATGGTCATATGTGAAAATGGTCATAAGTCACTTTTTTCAGTGCTGTTGTAACTTTGAACGGTCACTAAATAAGCTGTTTTGAGTCAAGGACTACCTGTACCATCCCCCAGTGTCATGTGACACAATTTGGGTACTTGGCAACTGGCTTTCATTTATGAAAATTGCAGTCATGCAATCACAATTTGTGGCCTTCCCTGCCAGCTTCCAACAGTCAATTTCGGAAGCAAGTTACTTATTAACCGTGGGATTCACTTAATGGCCATGGTAAAAATGGTCATAAAATCAGTTCTCCTCACAGGATGGTTTGCTTAATTGCATCACTTAGCGACTGAAATTCTGGTTCCAATTGTGGTCATAACTCAAGAACTGTATACACAAAAGGAAAAGGGCTTCCATTATTCTGTGTTTTAATGAAGAAGTAATATGTTCAAAATACTGAACAGATACAATCAAAGAATTATGATAAAAGATATCTATACATGAAGGTGGCTCTATTTCACAGTAAATTTAGTAGTATGGCAGAGCTGAGATAATAAAAGGCCTTTTTGAATGCAGAACATTTATGATAAGTTTAATTACAATAATACCAAAGATACCACTCTTTTCTTAAGTGTGTGTGTGTGAGGAATAGACACTCAGTTGCATATATTAAAGATATTAGCAATCCAAATACTGTTATACATAGCAACAGATGGTATGGTTGTTAACATTCCTAATATCAGTATTTTTGTGGCTATTATTTAATATACAGTAGTGGCCAAAATTGTGGAAACCTTTTGGGAAAAGTGTATTTTTGAGGTTTGATGGCTAATAACACCACTTTTTATTTGGAGTTTCAAGATAATAATATTCCACTGGTGGAATGGCTTGGGAATAGCCCAGACCTTAACCCAAATGAAAATCTATGGAGCCGACTAAAGAAACTTGTTAGTCAGAAGCAACCCAGCAATAAAACCCAGTTAATAGAAGCAATCATTCAATCTTGGTTTCACATTATAACAGCTACAGAATTAAAAGATTTGGTTCACTCCATGGGAAGACGTTGTAAGGCCGTAATTCATGCTAAAGGTTACCAACTACTGTAAGTGTTAACTGACGTGATAAATTTTGTATATCTCGTTTTTTCTAGGGTGATAATTTTTGTATATCTCGTTTTTTCAATGTGTTTCTTCTTTATACTGTAACTGCTATTCTAATAGCCAATCCTTCATAAAAGTTATTGCATTACATTCTTGATTGAATTATCTTCCCATTGATATATAATTTTATGGTACTATTCCAAAAAATAGTGGTGTTATTAGCTAGTTTTAGAAAATAAACTTTTCCCAAAAGGTTTCCACAATTGTACAGGCCACTACTGTACAGGTGTCCCCAGAATGCAAAGTTCCTTCTTCAGTTAAAAATTATGATCAAAAAAGGAGCTTTCCTTTTCTTTCAAATTTCTTCTGCATTCAATTGTGAAACTTCCATTACTTCCAGAATATGCAGATAGGTTGCTACTGCATTATGATGGGCTGGAATGCAATCTTTACACTTTAAAGACTCTAAATATAACTGTCCTATTAACTATGTATTTTAATTTAAACCAAGAAAGACAGCATAAGTAAATAGAAAATAGTCAATACTCAGTAGTGATTCAGTTTTATACAGAATGGAGAGAATTAGATACCTTTTTATAATGTGTAGTTTGAAGGACTTTTATTCAATTTGGGTAATAATGCATTTTACATTTCGCAACAATTTTTTTTCCAAGCCTTTCAGCAATCACACACAAAATCTCACAATACAGAGTTCTTCGTAAACACTCTCAAGAAATGCACTGCCATGGCAACTCTAATGTAAACTTGTTAAATAAACTGGCACAATCCATGATACAAATATCCTACATTCAAAACTACAAAATTATTGCTAAGATGTGTTTGACTTTGGTAGACATCTACCTGAACATGCAGATTGGATTTCTCAAATCATAATCATATATCCAAATCAGCCAATGTAATTCTGATCTCAGAGCTCTGCCAAATGTTAAAGAAGTTTGTTGAAGCAAAAGTTATAAACAAAACTCTTACGTTGACGTAGTTTTTCTTGTGTATGCCCACTGTTATTCTTTCTAAACTTGCTTCTGCTTCAGTGCTGTTGGTGTTTGGGTATACGCAGTGGTGGGATTCAAATAATTTAACAACCGGTTCTCTGCCCTAATGAATTCTTCCAACAACCAGTTCACCAAACTGCTCAGAAAGTTAACAACCGGCTCTCCCGAAGTGGTGCGAATTGGCTGAATCCCACCACTGGGTATACATATACTCAAACATGTGTGCTTCAAGAACAGCATGGGTTTAGCCATATAGCAAAAACATACAGTGCTGTCTATACCACAAATGAGCATTGGAATAACAAATTGCTCTTGTCCCCATATACAGCCCTTGCTATTCTGTACTTATTAAAATATGCAGTAAAGCTCAACTTGACCATTGTTTCTTCAAGCTTCAATAGTCTGCTATTCCCAAGGGAAAACATTGGCTGTGTTTACATAACATGCTTGTATGTGATTAGCTTAAACATGGTTTACATCACTTGCTGAGTAATACAATGAATATCATGAATTTCAAGGGATACAGTGAATAATAAATTAACCATATAGCCTGGGTTTGAAAAATGCACTAAATTAAAATATGCTTATCTAGTTTTTGGTTATATGCATTATACAAACGCATCCATATTTCACCAATTTGTGATGAAATTAACATTTGTCAGCCAGCTCCTAAATAATATATTCTAAAGACTGTGTTAAGGTGTGTAGTATTTTTTTTGTCATTTGCTATTGAAACATCTGTTAAATAGAAGCAATGAGACCTACACATGCTTAGTTTTATTTTATTGTTTTTTTAAAAAAAAAATATTAATGCCAGTGTATTTATTCTGGTAAGGAAACAAAAACTAAACGAAGTAGCAACCAACATCGAATGATATCAAAATAGTTCTTTTAATGGAACATAAACATTTCATAGCTCTTGATTCTTTATTACAGTCATGTTTATGAAAGCTTTAAAGAAGTTGCTACACTCAGTTGAGATTGTGGTATAAATTGGCACATGAAGTACAATTTACCTGTCCATACATACACAACACTTCTCACTCTTACTCATTCATACTAACTTACATGATGCATATACATTGTGACTAAATCCATATATGGCCTAAAGCACATACAACAAAATTTCTAAAAATAACATATTCTACATTAGTAACAAGTCTGCTGCGCTGTATTTACAACTAATGATCTGGTACTGTGAATGGTAATTTGCTTAAGGATCATTTTTGTGAACACACATTTAAAATGTTCAAGTTGTTATCAACTATCAAATCAGATATATATCTACAAGAAGATCTGTATGATCATGTACAAATATTCTAAGGCAATTGTAGTTTGTTCCACAGGGTTTGTGCTGCCATCGTTATAATCCTTTTCTCATGTTTAGAAAGCTGTTCCTGTTAATATGCAACAAGGCATAATGACTCATTTCTGATCAGCAGATTATTGGCTCAAAAATCTAGTAACTTGGGATGTGGAAATTTCTTTTAAAGTTCATGGAATAGCACCATAGAAATAGTCTTTGCCACCACAAAAAGAAAAAAAAATCCTCTTTTTCAATTGCTTGGGAAACCTTTTTTTTTTTTTTGAAACAACTCTTTCCTTATTCCATATTGGCTTAAAATAATAATAAAATAATTAGTTCATCCATGCTCTATATAATCCCCCCTCCCAAGTTTCCCACAGTAGTAAACGTGGCAGGACTGAAGGCCTAATACAAAAGATGGCTTCCAAGCCTGACACAAACATTTCCAAGGGAATGCAGAGTAACAGTTCATTTTTCCCAGTGGAATGAAATTTATGATTGATGTGTTGGGTTATTCTGGTCCTGATTCCATCTGCTGATCACTGGGAAGAGGCTGGCAAAAGACCAATTCTGATTTGGTTCTTAGTCTTATGTAAGAGCTTAGCACACTACAGTACTTCAGCAATAATACACTTAATACCCTCAGTTACTGACAATATCCAAAGTCTGAATGTATTTATAGTGAACCATGAATGTAAAACGATCAGTTCTACTTTGTTATTGAACCAAAAACTGCCCAGAGATTTAATGATTTTGCAGATACAGTTTTCCAGGTTTTTATATGAGTATGTGGAGGGATAGAAAAAAGAATCAGGTTTTCTTCTCTTCTCATGACTTTTCTTTGTACATTTTAAATCTTGGATATGCCACCAATGCAATTAGGATAAGAAAAATAAAAATACAACATTTTCAAGTGCATGACCTGTGTAGCAGGTGAGTTTTTTCTCCTCTCCTGGATTCAAGTCACTTGTCAAAAAGTTACAGTCAGCAGGATCTTTTCCTATTGTTGAAGATGGAAACAACCCTGACGTTTGTCAAGCTGTGAACAAAGCTCTTATAGTCTCCTTGGACAGCATGCAATATCTTTTCAGCAGTTTGCAAAGACAACCATGAATGGAGACCGTATGTCGTCACAATGTCTGCTCCTCTACAGAGAGGAGTTTATCTAAGAGTGGGATGTTTCAGTTTTTCTTCTGTTTGAAATCATGGGCTAAAAAAAATCTTTGCTTTTTGTTAATATTGTCAGTATATATTTTTTTAAAGAATCCCTCCACCCCTTCAAACAGTCATTCTCTGTTTAATTTTGTGATTTAAGGGGTGTCTTGTGTTATTTTTGAGTGTGAACATTATCTTGATATTTTATACTTTTGTATCGTATATGAAAGCCTTTTTTGTTAATTGTATCATCTGTATGAAAATGGAGTAAAACAGAATCACCTGCTGAATAGATTTCTTCCGGGGGCTGTAGGAGGAAGAAGAACAGAGAGAAGTTTACACCAAAGCTATTCTAGAAACAACAATAAATTATTCAGACTGCAGCGATTACATATCTGAAATACAGTGTACCCAATCTTAATAAAATACATTATAATGGTTTGTGTTTCTTCTGCTATGGCCGGTGAACAAAATAGTGCTGTTTTTTAAAAAAAAATTAAATATTTTAAAGTTGGAATGACAGATGGACCCATATGCTGTACCATTTTTCTCCATTTTTATTTAAAGAAAAGCACTGCGAAATAAAAGTGGTACAAACTGACTAAAGCATTTCCTTCTTGTTATTCCCTTCCCCCCCCCCACACACTCAAAACTACCCAACTTAGACTCTGCATTTCTCCTGTTTTATGAACAAAGAAAACTGAAAAAAGAACAGAAGATTCTTCCTCCACTTTTCCATCTTCATCTTAAAGACAATTTGATTTAAATTTTCCTTGAACTAAAATCTGCCTTGAATTAGGAATAATTGTTGTGTTTCTCTTTGATGTTGTGCTTATGTATTCACTTTCTCCTTAGACAGAGAAAAACATTCTCTTTTAATAAATTTTCATTCAAAAATATCAACACAGAGGAATCTCCTTTCTTTTGGATCCTGAGCCATTTTAAAACAGGAATCCTGGTAGTTTAAATATTCTGTTCAATTAAATGCTGTGTTCGTTCATCTGCCAATGAATATTATTTTGGCAGGGTAAGAATTGCATTTGGCCTTTATATGTCAAGCTACATGCCAAAGGATTGGTGAAGCAAAAGGACATAACAGCAAGATAAAAATTGCTTTTATTTAAATTTAATTATGATTATATCTGCTTAATTAAATATAGAACTTTTACATATACTGCAAAAATCATTAAGAATTTGCCAGAAGGATGATCCCGAGATGTTACTGTGTTTGTCTAAAATTGCACTATATAAATTATAACTCTTCTATATTCCGTTGCTGGATTGTAAATAAATTGGTACACAATGTCATCTTTAATGGTTGTATTCAGTAAAACAATCCTTTTGCTTGAAAAGTTCTGAAGAAATTATCCAACAGTTTTTCACAATGAATTAATTTCACTGTTCATTAAATAACCTAAGATATATAAATATAGGCAGCTTAAGAAATTGACTCAGTCTTGCTAGCTAAATTAGATATTCGATTAGATTAGCGGTATTTTTACATGGCCTGAAGTTGTATACGCCTTTGTTATTGTAATCACTTGGTTTAGAGATGAGAATGTTCCATTTTGAGAATTAAATTATTTTTTGTCACAAGTTAAAGGTGAAGTGGAAACATGGAAATACTATTTGGAAAACCTTTATAGTCAATCTGACAGGAAAATTTCAATTTTTCTTCAGGACTAACCCACCCCTCCAAAAATGGTATGAAAGATTCTATATTAAATGAAAAAGGTAGCTGCCTCAATTGCTGTTTTCTGTTTTCAGACAGCACCTCTGAAATCATTTTAAAAAATAATAGAATGTCTAAAATTCTTATTCTTCTATACACTTTTATGTATTGTTTCTATCTACCTGCCTCTCAGTAACAATTTTTGTTTTTTTGCCAAAAACAAAAATTATCTTATTCTCTTAGCTTTAAGAAACAAATACTTTCACTGCAAAAAAACTAAATTACCGATACAATCCAATAAGTTACTTTAACACAATTTTTCTGAGCACAAGTTTGCAGGAGTTTAATTCCCCCCCCCCTCCCCATAAACAGTAATCCTTCCACTGCACTGAAGCTTTCTTTAAACTCAGAGAGATTTTGGTTGTAACAAACTGGACATGAAAGTCTGCTAAAGAAAAATGGAAAACAGCAGAAAGATGCTAGTGCATAGATATCTCTATGGCACATCTACATATGCTGTTCTGATTTTTTATGAAGAAATTTGATAATTGCAAAACCTACCCCTGATCCACAAAACCGGCCAATCCTCAGAGCCGATGTATCATGACCATCGAAGACTTCTAAGTAGTCATAGCCACAGTCTGCTTCTTCTTCTACTTCAAATGTCTGAAAAATTAACTCTATTCGATAGCCATGGTCTGACACCAGCAACCACTCGCAATCTGCTTGAACTGGATAATTATTATCTCCAAACTGAGCATGAGAATAAAGGTCTCTCATCTTGCTTTCAGCTTTCAGGCGACCACCACACTCTGTGGGAAAGATGGGGGAAAGAAAAGATTTGTGCCTTAGTTCTAGTTTTGAAAGGGATCAGATTTATTTTTCTACCACGACTGAGAAGCACCAAGAACAAACGAAAAACCACTAGATGTCAGTATAAACAAAGAAATAGACATCACAAGACATTATTTGATTCCAGCAGGACAAAACTTTAATTGCTGGCAGAAACTTTTTTTTTTTCATGAAAGAATTTTGATCACCAAGATTTATAGTTCAGCTTGATTTAAAATATATAAAACATTATGATTTGGTTTTCCAAGAAATAACAAAATGGATTATTAAACTGTATTCTGTGCATTTAGTATACGTATATAAAATATATCCTGTTTTCTGCACAAGGAACCTGATTAAACTTTCACCACAATGATGTTAAACAGATATCCATTGAAGTTAGTAAAAATTATTTTCACACCTGTTGAATGGGTTGCTTGGAAGCCTTTTCTTTGAACTGATGCATCAGAGACAAATCGGAGAAACATTTTATTTCCTGTGGCAATAAGAGGATCTGGTATCTTATTTCCACATAAACGCCCCAGAATTGGGGATTTTTCATTTTCTCCATCAAATACCTCCAGATGGTCATAAGCACATTCCTGATGTTGTTCAATTTCAAACTCAATAAATACCTGGAAAAAAATAGCAAAATATTAATCCAGAATTTAAGTGTATCCCAATGACAATTATACATACTGATCAGAATCATTCTAAATATTAAATTAAATATTAGAAGGTGATATTGGAAGAAGCAAACAATGAAATAATAAAGGTCTAATTTAGCCCAAATATAGATATATTTATGAGAACTTTGGATATTTATTACAAGTTCTTTTGCATTGGATCTAATTGTGCTCTTTATAGCTTTCTCAGTTTGCAATCATCATTTGCATTAAAAATACCAAGGTATTTATTCCTATCATCTATCCATGATAAAAATAAGAAAATCTAGATTTTGTCTAATACTTGTTGATTTTTTTCAACTTTATAAGATGGTTTCGTGCTTTTCAGATAACTAGAAAGAAAGCTAAAGGAAAATTTTGGAACATGTTATAAAACTAATTTTAAAACTATATTTTAGAGCTTTTAAAAATGAATTCATTAAATAACCACAACTAAAATTAAAAGGAAAAATATTTTGGTACTTTGGCTGATTTTTTTAAAAAAAGAAGGAAATTTTCATAAACCTAAACATTCAAAGATTTCTTTTCTTTTCATTCCTGTATATTATTATTTTTTGTTCAATGTAAGTAATTTTCAAGCTTCCTTCAGCAGTTAATTAATGTGTGGTTAATAGAATTCCTTCTGATTTTCCTCTGTTGGCATGAAAAGTTTGTGATGATGAACATAGTTATAACTTGAACTAGACAGAAACAGCTCTTCAAAATTCTTGAACTAAATCTTAAGCACAGAAGTTGGGTGAATATTATTTCTGAATTACTCTTCAATACTAGAGCTAGAAGACATACTCAGTGATGTATGACATCGTTAATAAAAACCCCAATAGGTGGAGTTCCTTTATAATGTCTTCCTGTAGGATTTAATTAAGTGTAGGGATCCACAGAGACCCGACCTCTGGAGAGATGACTGTACAATGAAAAACAGAATATACACCCCTTAGACTCTCATTACTAAATAAATACAAACACATAGCATTTGACTCATGCTCCTTGTCTACAAAATTATATTCTCCTTTGGTAAAATTTCAGCATCAAATTATTTTTCACCAACCTGAATATAAATCATTTGGAAAAAATATTCCTCAGCACTTCATTATCTACAATGCTCCATTGCAGCCCAAACTTACTTACTTACTTACTTACTTACTTATTTATTTATTTATTTATTTATTTATTTATTTATTTATTTATTTATTTATTTATTTATTTATTTATTTATTTATTTATTTATTTATTTATTTATTTATTTATTTATTTATTTATTTATTTATTTTTATATGCTGCCCTTCTCCGGAGACTCAGGGCGGTTTACAATGTGTTAAGCAATAGCCTTCATACTTTTGTATATTTTATACAAAGTCAGCTTATTGCCCCTACAAACCGGGTCCTCATTTTACCCACCTTAGAAAGGATGGAAGGCTGAGTCAACCTTGAGCCTGGTAAGAATTGAACTCGCAGTAATTGCAGGCAGCTGGATGTTAAATGCTGCCTTAGTAGGAGGCATTAGCCTCCTACGCCACTCAGGCTCCTAAACTTTATGCAAAGTTCATGCTCTTTTAAGGATATTAATCACATTCTGTTAGTTGTAACTTCCCTATAAGACCTCTTTCTTGAACATGGGAATCAGTGGCTCTAATATAAGTTAAAAGTTATTGTCATATGGGTTTTTTCATTTAAAATCCAAAGAAAATTCAGTAAAACTTTTAGGGTAGGTGTCTCCCATGTTGAGAGTTTAGCTGGATTATCGGAAACACAGAATTGAATTAAAGTGGATTAAAATAGGCATTTTTCTCTGAAAGCAGAAAAAATGTTATCTGAAGTTTGGAATTCAGGAAAAGTCAGTTGGGTTGGAGAACAGTAAACCAGAATACAGAGATTTTATTTAAAAAATGTTATCCCTAATGTAATAGCATTTTTATATTTGGTATAAACATAAAATAGTATTCTAAATTTGCATAGGATTTCCACTGTTTATTATTTATAAAAAGTTATCAATACAAGTATTAAAAAAGAGAAATATCCATCTTTTCTGGTAGACACATGGCTTAAATATAGATTAAATGAAGTTAACATCCTTGCAGCTTTATCTCTTAAGTTTTATTAAAACATTAAATAGGAATAAGAGCAGCAGAAGAACCTTCTAGCAAATAAAATTAACATGCTAAGTCTATTTAAAAGGAATAAAATTCAACAAGAATCAAATACAGAGCAAAGAGATCTGTTAAAATGTCTTGGACAATAAGGCTGTTCTAATCTGCAGACTCCCTGATGGAAGTCAGCCAAAGTACAATGTGTTGCCACTTTATATTAACAGCTGTCCTTGAGAAATTTCATATCGCTCAAGTGTTGACATTTTGGCAGTAAAATGGAAATAATCAGAACAAGCACAAGTACTGCAAGCTGAAACAGAGATACTTTCTCTTGGCGTACTACATTAAGAAAGATCAGACATTCTTATTAATAGAAAGAAGCTGCAGATAACATATTAACAGCTGAAATATTATCCCAAATGCCACTCATAAATTTTGTTCGCTATTACTGTACAACTTTCAAAAGGCAAATCATTATGCTATTTCACATCTACTTCACTTCTATTAAAAAGAGAACTAGATCTATTCAACCTGCAGGCCATAATTAATTGATGTCCCCTTTGTATAACAGAAATATAACTAAGTATGACTAAAGGGATTTTTCCAATGAAAGACTGCTAATGCTATCAGTTGAAAGCATTACATGGCTATATTATTTTCCCTTTTTAGCAATTTTTATTAGGCTCAGAGGAAAGATGGATGAAATGATAGGTGGGGGGGTAGGAGCAGTGGTGAAATCCTCCACGGATCGCCACTGATTTGCTGCCCGCGTGGCGCGCACCAAACATGCGCCGCATGTGGAAAAAGACCACTTCACTAGGTAAGTTGACAGCTGATCATAGGAAATACCGGTCCAGACGAACCGGTAACTTTTTTATTTTACTACCGGTTCACTTGAACCGGACTGAACTGGTAGCATTTCACCTCTGGGTAGGAGAACAAGTTAATACTTAGATTGTTTAGAGCTCATAAAATTGTAAAGATGGCAGAATGGCTGCATAGTGAACAGACTCATCTGGAAGAATTCATAGTCAGCATGAAACCCATTGTGTTTTACAGAAAAGCTGTTAGTTTTACTTTAAAATTGTATGTATGTATGTCTCGGCATATATCACACTGGCCACATGACCACAGAAATGTCTTTGTACAATGCTGGCTTCCTCGGCTAAGAAACGGAGATGAGCACTGATCCCTACAGATACACACAACTAAACAGGGGAAACCTTTACCTTTACCTTTACGCACAAAAGGAAGCTTGTTTTAATGGGGTATGAGGAGCGGCTTACCATCAGTTTGAAATGATGCAACATGCACAATATGAAAGTCAGTTTGATGCAGGAGTGGGATTCAGCCATTTCGGACTGGTTCAGGTAAACCGGATACTAATTTTACATGTGGTTCACTGAACCAGTACTTGCAAGGCCCCGCCCACCCCGCACCTCCCAAGAGTCTCCATGCGGCCCGTTTTGGATGCCATTGTTTTTTCCCCCAAAAACAATGGAAAGTCTGTATGTGAGATTGTTCTATGAACCCACAATTCTACACACACTGCCTCTCCTCATACCCTTGAATTGTAATTCATTATAAACACAGTCAGCAAATGACATTTTTGCAAGACCATCCAAAGATTAACCACTCAGCTTCCAGAATTCTTACAATGGAGGCAATGGTGGGTTGCTCCCAGTTCGGGCCGGTTCTGGTGAGCCGGTAGTGGTGATGATGTGATGTCACCGAACCGGTTCTCTTTGACTGGGAGCTGGGCCCTCCTGCCCACCCCCGCGTTATACCTATCTTTATTCGTCGTTTTTTAGCCCAGCTGATAGGTGCGGCAGAGTGGATTAGAAACCTAATGTGCTTGTGGCGATCGCGCGCAAAGTGCATGCACGAAGAGAACCTGTGTAACACCAGTTGGAACCCACCACTGAATGGAGGCCAAGAGCCTTCAAGCCAGGTGCCTCTACTATTGCTGCCCCCTTTCTGCTATTAATATAATGCTAGACAAAAATCCACAAAACATTTGTAGAGGTCAGAGAATCTGCTAGTCCCAGGTTGTCTGAGTGGATTCAGCAACTGCTATCATCTTATGAGGAATCAAAGAGAATGGGGCATTCCTTTTCCTCAGGCAGCACAAGCAGATAATCTTACAGACAGATTAGTGGCTATAAATGATGGATAAGCAACACTGCAAACTCAGGAAACAGAGTACAAAGTGACTTTAGAATAAATGATGCTATTTTTTGATGCATTGAGAATATAGCTGATTCTGGAGTTATTTAAATGAAGTGAGGTAACTTGTCACTAAATTGACAGTGAGAAAAAAAAATACTTCCCGACTAAATGAATTCAAGGCTGTGAAAAAAACTCTAATTAAGGTAGTGAAAATGTCAAACACTCTGTTCTTTTAATGCAAATCCAGAACAAATTGTCAACTTTTACACATGTCCAGTATTTGCCATATGATGATAGGATTATTTTTGGCCTCATAAATGGCTCTTCAGCCACACTCAATAAATGAAGTCATTTCAACATCACTTGGGAAATGAGAAATAGATATTTTTTACTGAATTCCCACTTGTATTTTTAAATCTTTTAAAATAAAATCATACAGCTACTAAGCATTACATTATAATGTGCTAAATACCACATGTCTCTGTGCATATTTTACTTCTACTACAGAAGTCTCTAATCTTTTTGGACACTTACACGCTTAGAATCATGACAGCATGTTGCGGGGAGGGGAACTTCTCCAATCACAATATGGTTGCATAGCCAGTTGGAAAATTAAGAATTCACATGGGGATGGGGTCTGGATGGTGGGAGATCTGCTGCAATATCTATACCATGGATACAATGTTGGAGTCAAGCACTGTTCATAGATCTGTTTTTGAAGGGCAAAAAGCGATTCAGAGAATACGTGGACATACACATAGCACAGGGTCAAGAATACTTCAAAGCAACTGCATCTTTTCTTGGCTTTCACATTTGCTCTCTGCTTATGAGGTACTCCTGACAGCTGTTATATGTGTGCCCATGCAAGCTGCAAATCACTTTTTTTTCTTTTGGAATATGAATATGAGTGTTGGCACTTATCAGAGATCTCTAATCTAACATTCGTACTGACAAAACAATATTTTAAAAATCTGTCGATTCAAGTTTTACTTCATTTGATTCAAATTAAACTTTTGATAGATTTGTAACTAATATTAACTACTACTTACTATTTTGACCCTGTGACCAGGTGTGGCACTTATTTCCCAGCTGCATTCCTTTCTGCTTGGGTACTTATCAGGCCAGTTAGGGCTTGTGATAATTCCATTTGGGCTGTGGATTTTCTGTTCGCATTCAGCTGCATTAATGATGGATAGAGAGCATCAATGAATTGAGTGAAAATACATGATATCACACAGCTAGATAACCCAGATATTAATTCTCTGCTTTATGAAAAAAGGATACATTTGTTAGAAACTAATATGTTGTAATAATTCAATCTTAACTATCAACATTTACAATTAGCAAACTCATTACTGAGAACAATGTGCAATAATCCATAATACTAATTTGGGGAGTTGTGCAAAGATCTTCATCCTCTTGAATATTTGGTGCGGCTGTTTAATGGCCTTCCCATTCATTCACTTGTACATTCATCTGCATGCACAGAAGATGCTTCCACTGACTTTGAGGTATCATGGTCATACAATATCTGAATATTTTGTGTAGCCTATTACGTAACACTTTTTAATGAAATAACATACAATCTTCAAACAGGTGCAAAGATAAGGATACCTGCATAAGATAAAATGCACTCAAGCAACTTCTTTTAAAAAAAAACTTGTCTGGCATACTACTTCTTACCTTCCTTGCAGTCATGCTTGTTTTCATGAAGAACAAATCCATTCCGACATTGGCATACATAGCTTCCAAAAGTGTTAATGCATTCATGCTGGCAGCCACCATTGTCCTTTGAGCATTCATCTTTATCTATAAAACATACAACACATTTATTCTACAAAGAGAATTTACCTCTGTATTTCATAAAAAAAGAAACTTAATGGATTAGTTAGGTTTAAGTCCCTGTGGAAAACTTTCTCCTTAAAGTATAGAAAAAAGAGCCACGCATAATAACGATGCAACAAGGAATGATATACTACTTAGGGTTTCCTTGATTTGATTGTGCTATAATATTATAATTATGTATCATAGGTTAAAAAAAAGGAAAGCATTGTAATCTGTTCTGTTTTTCTAAACTTCTCTACTAAACCTGTGCTGCAGTTTCTAACCTATCTGTGTCCCAAAGGTGCTTTTTTCAAGAGGTAACTCGACCTTCTTGTTTTAATTTGGAGACATTTCGCTTCTCATCCAAGAAGCTTTTTCAGCTCTGACTGGATGGTGGGGAATGGAAGGATTTATATTCCTTCCAGATAGCTCGTCATTTGCATTCTTTTAGAGTCATTGAGGTGACTTGGGAGTTTGTTTGTGCCCTTAGAGGTACAAATGGGTATGGAACCTTCTTGGAACTGCTGAAAGGATTGTGTTGTGGAGCTGTGCATTCTGCAGGATATTTTCTGCCCTGTGTCCCTTCACTGTTGAACACAGGTGCAGGCTGTTGGGGATAAGTCTGTGTTGTCTGCATCTCAAACTGAAGCGCAAATGGTTCCTGCAGTCTGCAATTTTTCTGGAAATTTCATATTTCCTTACCATTTGAAAGATGTTTATCCCAAAATACATAGCTAAATGCCTGTGGAGATTCTCAGTCATCCAGGTCATCATTGTTCCAATGCTTTTTTCTTTTCTTTTTTTTTTTTTAAATTTTTTATTGTAAACAAACATACACATATAGACATAGACGTTAAAACAAACTAGACATAAACTAACTATACAATGAAATCAAGTCATATAACTTGCACTTTGAAAGTAGAGTTACTTCGGTAATTATATATCAATATATCTATATATATTATCTTTCATCTTGTATCAATGTTTATATAACGATAATTCCTTTTATTTGCTTATTTTTGTGTCCTTGGGTGGTATTCTCTTTTTTCGTGTCTTTTTTATCTAACCATTTGTACCATTCTTGCCAAATTAAGTAAAAGTCTGTATCTTCTTTTCCTTGTATTTCTTTGGTCAATTTATCCATTTCTGCACATTCCATAATTTTTTGTATTATTTTTTCTTCTGGTGGCGTGTTTTCCAATTTCCACATTTGTGCGAAGACGATTCTAGCTGCGGTTAAGATGTGTATTATCAAGTATTGTGTCTCTTTTTTATAGTCCTTTGTCAATATACCTAGTAGGTAGGTTTCCGGTCTGAGGGGTACTTTTTGGGCGGTAATTTCTTCCAGCTGACTTTGAATTGTTTTCCAAAATTTTTTGACTTTGGGGCATGACCACCACATGTGGTAGTAGGTCCCCTTCTGTATTTTACACTTCCAACAGTTCTGATTAGTATTGGGAAACATCCTTGCCAACCGTGCAGGGGGGAGATGCCACCTATAAAACATCTTGTATGTATTTTCTTTGTAGGGCACGGACATTGTCAGCTTAGTATTTACTTTCCATATTTTTTCCCAATTCTCTAGGTTAATATTATATCCAAAATTTTTAGCCCAAATAATCATATTTTCCTTCACCACTTCTTCTTCCAATTTGTATTTTAATAGATAATTATATATTTTAGTTATTAATTTATCATCTGATTGCATTATAATTTTATCTAATTCATTTCTTTCTTTTTGGATTCCAAATTTTTCCATATCACTTTTATATCTTGATTTTATCTGTAAATATAAAAATCTGTTGGGGATAAGTCTGTGTTGTCTGCATCTCAAACTGAAGCGCAAATGGTTCCTGCAGTCTGCAATTTTTCTGGAAATTTCATATTTCCTTACCATTTGAAAGATGTTTATCCCAAAGTACATAGCTAAATGCCTGTGGAGATTCTCAGTCATCCAGGTCATCATTGTTCCAATGCTTTTTTCAAGAAGCAACTGGACTTCTTGTTTTTCTTTGAACTTTGGGACAACCATGACCTGGATGTCTGAGAATCTTTGTAGACATTAACCTATCTGTGCATCTTTAATATTTATCAATAATAATAGTAATAATTGTAATAATAATAGTAATAATAGTGATGATGATGATGATGATGATGATGATGATGATGATACCCATTATCATCGGGGCACTTGGTACCATGTCCAAGAATTTTATAACATACATCAGCAAATTGCAGCTTCCTGCAATAACACCAGCGGAACTGCACAAAACTGCGCTACTTGGAACATCATACATCTTAAGAAGGTACTTGGCTGATACCTAGGATGCTGGCAGCAACCCATATCAACCATTAGCACCACTCAATGGTATTTGTGATGCATTTTTGAATGTTCAGTTGACTGAGTTTCATTTTAATGAATAAAGATGATAATAATAATAATAATAATAATAATAATAATAATAACAACAACAACAACAACAACAACAACAACAACAACAACAACAACTTGAACATTTTGACTCTACAAAAAACCACCTTACTCAGAACAGCTTACATTCTCCGACAATACCTTAACAGTTCCTAGGTCCTTGGTTAGGACTCGAGCTGCTGAGCTATTAACTAGCCTCAAAGGCTGTGAATCTCACTAAAGATTAAATAATAATAATAATAATAATAATAATAATAATAATAATAATAATAATAATAATAATAAAAAATAAATTTCCTTGTCACAATTATTATAGTATATGTATTGAAATTAATATTAACTTATTTAATTAAGTAAAATTAAGTAAAAATTGAAACTGAACTTGTTAAGAGACTGGCCATTCATCTTCATTGGAATCAAAAAATGAAAAGCATAAACAAATCTTATCCTGGAAAAAAGATTTTGAAAACTGTAGTTGCATTTGCAAAAACCCCAAGCATTCATACAGATCACACTTATTGTATTTGTTTTAATACCTGAGAAGAAGTGAGCTTTGAAACCTTTTTTTGAAACTGTGTTATCGGATCTGAATTCAATTCTCATGTTGTTATACTGGGATGTGATAACTTCAGGCACTTCTGTACCACAAAATTTGCCCTGTGGTTTGGAATCAGTAGAAAGGCCACTACGGATTTCCACATAATCATATTTGCACACCTAAAGAATGAAATTCCAGTATTAATCCTAATGCAATTAAGAAATACATTTATCTTTCAACTTATACTTTCAACCATGAGACATAATGTGGTTTAGCTCTTTTTCTTTATTTTATTGTTTGCATTACTCATTACACCACAATTGATCAAATATACAAGAGGCTTTGGATAGTTTTTTTTTTTTCTTGAGTGACACACTTGGAACCCTACTGATGCCAGGATCTTAATATTAGCTCAGTTGTATTATGATTCAAATTCCTTTGCTATTAATAATAATGAGTAATGCAAAGAGTATTGTCACACCTATATTTTTTTCATTTTAATTTACCTTCCCATATTTTTGGTTTAATTTAAAAACTTAATTTTCAGTTTTGGTTATCTGAATCACGACTTTCTCCTATGCCTGTGTGTCAACTCGTGAAGCTTCCCTGACCTGCTCCCGAGTTGCCATAATCAGGGGGATCGGAAATTGCACCTCGCAGCTGCAAGGAATTTACTCCTCAGATGCATTCTGGCTGAGCAAGTCAAGGCCATCTCCGTGGATACCAGCAATGCCTGGAGGGAATTACTCCTACTACCTGCGAAATTACCTCATTGGGGAATGTGACTGGGTGACACATTTTGGGGGGAGGGGAAAATAGGGTCAGAGGCAAGGCGTGAAGGGGGTGAAGTCAGAATTGGCTTCACCTAGGTCAGGGGTGGGCCCCTTTATGACTGGTGGACTTCATTTCCCAGAATTCCTGTGCCAGCATGGTTGGCTCAGGAATTCTGGCAAATGAAGTCCACAAGTTGTAAAAGGGCCATCATTGCCCACCCAACCTAGATAATGCTGACATTTTGCTCCTAATAAGACTGGATTTTTATTGCCAGATGGCTTGAGACTCTTAATTGCATTAGGGCACTAGTTGAAACCCTGACATCGAACTGGTATTAAATGAGTTGGAACATTCTTATTAATTTGTTAACAAAAATATTTTTTACCTTTTTTACTGAATGAATGATATTCTCTATGAAAAGACGTAACATTTGGTCATCTTGGCTTTTCCTGGCCCTTAGGAATTAATTCTGGACCTAATACTTTGACAGTGTGTTGATGTATGTTTTTAATTATGGGAGTATATTCATGTATGTACATGTAATAATCTCCAATCTCAAAGTGGATTTTAGAAATGTGGTCATGATTTCATTTGTGTGTTGATTTCAGTTGGATTATTCAGCATGCAGCTAAAACAGCCCCAAGAAATAAGAATCAAGAGCCAATTAAGGAAACAAGAATCATGATGGATACTTTCCATTAATAGGATCTATTTTGCATTCTGCTACTATTGATTACCTAAGCAAATATTAGCTTCGGCTGTCATTAACTTACCTCACTCCCTTCCAGTTCAAAGAACTCAAACTTCACTGAGATTCTGTACTGGGTGGGAGCAACAAGTTGCCACACACAGTTTTTATTAGGGGGGTATTCTTTGGGCCATCCTGGTGTTGTTAGAGTCCCATTCAGCTTTGTCAGAAGACCCCCACAGGCAGCTGAAATAAAGGTGAAAGAACAAATTCATAAAGTTATAAATTCATAAAATTGTAAGTTTGCACACATGAGAAGTAATAAATGAATTAAGTAATCTATTTTTTCAAAACAAACAAACAAAACAAATAAGTCCAAAAATATGGCCAATATTGCCTATTGGCATATATGGACTGAGGTAAGGAGACTGAAGAACAAGGTAGATGCATGCATAAATATTGTTTCTTTTTTTAAAAAAGCAGTTATGTACTATATCTTGTGACTCTCAGAAAATCACAGTTTCCTCTTTTCTTTATTCGTATTATCAGCATTGTATCAATTCAAACTGCAGCTGAAAGTCAAAATAGAAAATAAAAGACAAACCAAAACAGAATTCATGATGGGTCTGAGACCAGGATGCTAAAAAGCTTGTATTAGAACATTTTCCTAGTGAAAATATGTGAAATCTGTCACTCCATGATCATATTCTAAGCTAGTCCAGACAGAGGAGTATACAGTATTTATGGGCACCCCAATACTTATGAAATGCCTGTGACCAATACAGTGGAATATCACCCACAGAATTCCAACTCTCCTCCAATAAATAAGTAATAGCTGCAAAATTTTGTGGAGACACAATTGAAATCTTATGGAATTTGTTGCGTATGTGAGTTTGCAGCTGTTTTCCTTATTTTAAAAAATGGCGACCACTCCCTCAAAAGGCTGCCCAACTCAGGCTAAATTTGTAAATCTGTTAAGTAATTCATGCAGGATTATATTGATTTAATTTCTTTAACTAAGGTATGAATTTCATGATCACAAATTTAGAGCTGAATATTAATCTTAGGCACTTAGAAGAAAGCAAAGAAACAGATCGCCAAACAAATCAACTCAGAATTCTTATTCAAAATGCACATAATATACTTCTGCCGCCGATAGCCTCCCACCGACCAGTACGCTCCCACAGAGAGGGACTCCTCAGGGTGCTGTCAGCCAGGCAATGTCGGCTGGTGACCCCCAGGGGAAGGGCCTCCTCTGTGGCAGCTCCTGCCCTCTGGAACCATTTGCCCCCGGAGATACGAAGGATATCGGATCTCCGGATTTTTCGCCGTGCCCTAAAAACTTTTCTTTTCGATCAAGCAGGGCTGGCATGAAACCTCCTCCCCCCTTTTTTAGCCTTTTTTAGCCTTTTAAATTGTCAATGGGTTTTAGTTTGAATATTTTAAATTTTGGGCCAAAGTTATATAATTCTTTTAAAAAATTTAAATTTTGTATTGGTATGTGTCTTAGTTCTGGCTGTGCACCGCCCTGAGTCCACTAGGAAAAGGGCGGGATACAAATTGAATAAAATAAAATAAAAATAATAATCAGGTTCAAATTATCCTATTTTGTACATATTACTGTATTTTTCGGAGTATAAGATGCTCCAGACTATAAGACGTGCCTACCTTTTTTGGGGAGGAAAACAAGAAAAAAAATCTGCCTCTGCCTCCCAGCAATTTGCCTCCTTGCAGCAAACAGCAGAGGCCGAAAATGGGGCGCGCGGAGGCGGCAATAGGCAATGGCAATCCCTGTAGCCTGAAACAGCTGATGGTTGGGAGGCCGATCTAACCTACAATCAGCTGCTTCTGCTAATCAGGCTGTGCTGAAGCTGAAACTGAAATGGGCTGTTTGCTGTAAGGAGGCAATTTGCTGGAAGGCAGAGACCAAAGGGTGGGGTTGAGGGGGCTACATTCGGTGTATAAGACACATCCAAATTTTCACCCTCTTTTAGGGGGGAAAAATGCATCTTATACTCCAAAAAATAGGGTATATGAAATTGCAGCTCTCCAGGAAAGGCAGGACTAACACTGAGAAAGGCAGAAAGGAGAGAACAAGATGATCAGAAGCAAGGTGGAAGAATCCTATTGGCTATGAATACGCTGTTGGAAGAATTGAAGGACCAGGTTATGGATAGGTCATCATGAAGAAAATCTACTTATCTGGTTGCTAGGAGCTGAGAATATCTTAAAGACACACTTACTTAATATACTAAGAGAAAAGACATGATGCCACAAATATTTAGATGTAAGATATACATAACACTTTTTCTTCTGGAAAGTTCTTATATAGAAATGGAGTGATTTCACAAATGAAGTACAGCTTTAGAGGTAAAATTATCCATATAAAATATTATATTTGTTCATGCAAAAAAAATTTCTAGATTTTCTGAAGGAGTATTTATTGCTCTGTAATAAAAGAAAATTTGGGTAGGGGGGTTGGCTTTTTCTACTGTCAGGGCTAGCTCATTTAAACCAGAGGTCAGCAGTACATTGTAGCTTTCCAGACACTTGACTCCTTATTCACACGTAGGCTTACTCAGCAAAAGATTCCCAGACATACATTGCCTAATTTGGGGGTTCTCAATCTTTTCTTCACCATGGACCCCCTTTAAATATCTTTTGTGGCCATGGGCCATTGACCACCAAGACTTAACTCAAGATTTAAGTCATAACATTTCTTCAAGCCTTCATGGACCCCCTGAGAAGACATCACGGATCCCGTCAAGAGTCTGCGGACCACAATTTGAAAACCACTGTCCTAATTCATCTCTTTATTGCAATTATTGAGAGCATGAATGAAGCTACCAACACAAAGATAATTTTCCCTCTGCCGTGGAAAGAAGTTGAAACTTTTATGTAGCACCATGTTTTAATTTCCATCTTTCTGAGTTACTGTAAAGGACACTAGTTGGTTCACTCAGATATATTAGGCAACTGCTATATGTTTATTTAATAGTTCTTTGTGGCCAGAGATCCTTGATTTCTGCCTTATCTACAAAGAGGAATGGAAGTAGAGGAAAATGACCGTATTTGTAGTAATTTGAGACCTGATCTTACCTTGTTCTTGGCAAAACTCCAAGCAACTTTATAGAATGGTAATAGTAAAGAGACTTAACAGAGTAGTAGCATGGTAAGATTTATCTTTTTCCTGTTTTATTTAAATATACAGTGCTACTTTTAGAACAGACACATGTTTTTAATAGTTAAATATTTTCCATGATTTCATAAAATTCATACCCATCTCACGAAGAACAAGACATACTGACATTGAAAAATAGCCAGGTGGCTAGAGTAAACTTTTATTAACTTACTATGCATGGAATCTATTGTCAGATCAGCATTTTTGAGAAATAGCTGATGTAAGATTTATAATACATACACAAAATCAGCCTTGGCAAGAATGTAAAATTGGGCTTAATGCAGATACAGTACTTTCCATAAAAGCAAGTCATGTAATAAAATAGTCTCTGGAATATTGAAAATTAGTGCACTCAATTACCTTCACAACTCTTCTTATCAGGCCCAAGCTCATAACCTGGATCACAAGCACACTGATAACTGCCCAGTGTATTCACACATCGTTGTTCACATCCACCATTGTCCAATTTGGCACATTCATCTTCCTCTGAGAAATAAAAATAGCATTGCATTCAAATTTTTTTATATTGTATTAAAACAACAACAAATTTGCATTTATAACACAAACTGTGTTTGATGTAAACATTTTCACAAAGTAGGATACATCTAATGACTGAGAAGATAGGCATACCCCTTTAAGCATTGTTCCAGTTGATTAGACCAGACCAGAAAATCAACTCTACAGGAAGGCTAAAATTATTTTTATTGCGATTGGCTACAGTAACAGAATCTTGTTGTGTTGTACCTACTCGCTGAGCTTGTCAATTGAAAGGTCGTGAGTTCAGCAGTTCGAATCTCTAGTGCCGTGTAATGGGGTGAGCTCCCGTTATTTGTCCCAGCTTCTGCCAACCTAGCAGTTCGAAAGCACGCAAAAAATGCAAGTAGAAAAATAGGGACCACCTTTGGTGGGAAGGTAGCAGCGTTCCGTGCGCCTTTGGCGTTTAGTCATGCCGGCCACATGACCACAGAGACATCTTCGGACAGCACTTGGTCTTCAGCTTTGAAACGGAGATGAGTACTCCCCACTTAAGAGTTGGGAACGACTAGCACATATATGCGAGGGGAACCTTTACCTTTACCTTTTTAAATCAGAGAGGAGTCTTCCTGAGCTGCTTCCAAATGTTATCTCATTGCTCTAGATCTAAAAAATATTTTAGTTCCTTTTCCTAGGTAAAGGTTCTTGCATACTTCCATCATGAATATCTGTTACCTAGAGACTTGTTATTCTCTACTTCTGTTGTTTATATTGATCAGCCAGGGATACAGCTGACACTGAAATAATTTGTAATTTCAAGAATTCAAAATTAGCGGAGGTAATGTGCAGGAGAAATTGGGACTGGTTAGGAGGACTAAAATAAAGCAAAACTCCCTCCCATCAATTACTTAATCAAGGACTTGAAAAATAATAAACTTTGTCAGCTCAGCCATAAAACTTTTAGAGGGGCAAGGAATGATGACAATAGAAGACACTAGGAGGTGAGCGTAATCTCTAGGAAACAAGATAGCCCCATACCATATTTTATTCAGTGAAGCACAGTTTTTGCAGTTATCTATTATCCCATAAGATCCACCCCATAGTTGATTCCATTAACATGAAAGATAGTTTTTGATTGCTTTGGACTTGTCCCTATCTGCTCCCCACTGCAGGAAGCATCTGGTCTGCTGATGATTGCAGTTGGGTTTCAGAGGATGCTTGGTGGAATTCCCGAGTACCTTACTGGGTCGATCAATTAAAATCCCTTGGATTCACTCGGGTTGGATTTCTTCTGTGGAGGTTCTCTGGAGTTGGATGAGTTATGGGGTGATTTGGTTATCTACAAAGTTTGGTTCTCTGGAGTTGGATGAGTTATGGGGTGATTTGGTTATCTACGAAGAGTTTTTGTCCTATTGACATTGAGGAACTGGATAGAGACAGTGGAACTGTAACTGCCTATAGCAGTTACAGCCTATATTTTAGGATGATGCTCCTTCTTGTTGGTTAAGATCTTCCTACAGGTGACATGTGGTTGGGTCCAAGTGATGGTGGTTTCTTCCTGGAGAGAAGGGATGGCTCCATATGTGGTTAAGGAGGCAGTGGTCTGGCGGTGGTTAAGGAGAATTGTTGAATAGATGAAAAAGATTATGTAGATCACTTTCAGTTAGATTCAAAGCTGGGCACAGTATGGGTACAATATTGATCATCTTTGCTGAAAATATCAAAGACATTAAATATCTTAAATGCAGGGTATGGGACTGGTGTGACTGGATGAGGGTCTTTTTCTTGACACCTGTTTGCACATGGTTGCTTTGGTGTACAGTTTTATAATTTGATTATGGGTTTTAATTGACTTCTGCTATTTTCTGATGGTCTTTGCTGTCCTGAGTTAAGCAGCTGTGTAAATCAATGAAATAAATAAAGTATATTTGGTTGATTCTTGCATTGTATCCACTTGGTTTTATATTCTCATTGCTCTATACAGAGAAGTTCCATCTCCACCCTGTTTAGGTTTTCCTCTTTAGGCTACCTCCAGTATATAAACAATCTGAGCTTCCAAAGAATTGTGCTGTGATCTCAGCTTTAAAATGAACTCTTAGCAAAATTAGTGAGAGAAGTTGCCCCTCTAAATGCATTCAAATCACTTGGGATCTTCTGGTTTAGGAAACCATTTTGTAGTGAGAATAAATGAAAGATGAAAAAGAAACCTGAAAGCTCATAGATCAAACCAATCTTACAGTTTTTGTAGTGAAGGCTACAGGATCAGGGGCAGAAGCAGAAAAAATGTTTGAACAATAAAATTTAAATTAAGGGAAGTCTCTACATTATTTTTTCCTGAGTTTTATCATCAGCAATAGCAATGGCACTTTAGACTTATATACTGCTCTACAGTGCTTTACAATCCTCTCTAAGTGATTTACAGTCAGCATATTACCCCCAACAATCTGGGTCCTCTTTTTACCAACCTCAGAGGATGGAAGACTACGTCATCCTTGAGCCACTCAGGATACAGGGAATCGAACTCCTGGCAATGTGAGTGGAATTAGCCTGCAATACTGCATTCTAATCACTGTGCCACCTTGGCTCTTAAATGCAACTTCACCACTAATTGCCCAAACTATTACCTTTAAAAAAATTAGCAGCAAATCCTGCTTTATTGACTGTCCCATCAGAAACAAACTTCATCCACAGGGTATTTGAGGTAGATCTTATATCTTCAGGTTTATCATAGCCACAAAAATGGCCAATCAAAGGGCTACTTTCACTCACTCCATCTCGGACTTCTAAATAATCATAGGCACAATTATCATGTCTCTCAATCTGCAAATATAAAATGATATTGGATCAAAATTATAATGTGTATATTTCTGCTAACAATTTTTAGACTAACTGTATTATTTAGTTTCTAATATAAGAATATACCTTGTTTCCCCGAAAATAAGGCATCCCCTGATAATATGCCCTCCTCCTAAAATAAACCCTCCCCAAAAATAAGCCCTCCTCAAATATAAGCCCTCCCTGAAAATATTTAAAATGCATGCACAGCCGATCCCCACCATTTCCTCTGGTTAGGGTTAGGGAGACAGAGTTGGAAATCAGGTAAGACGGCAAGAGGAGCCCCGTCTTGCTCCATGCACCCGAAAATAATAAGACCTCCCCAAAAATAAAGCCAAGTGCTTATTTCGGAGTACAAAAAAATATAAAACACATTTTCAGGGAAACACGGTAGATTCTTGGGAAACCTATTCAAATTCTGAGCAGGGCTTCTTTCAAAAGTAAAATTAAATTGAAGAGAAATTATGTTGGCACCAAGCGATTTTTAATTGCCATCCTGTGGCCAAATAAGTATCAACCTGAACTTAAGGTAGATGCAAAAATCAGAAATAGGAAAAGTTACAAAGCTTGGAAATTCAACAGATAATGTATTTCATTGAGCAACAAAAATAATTTTTAATATGACCACACATAGATTAGATTTGAATAATGTTTTGCCTTAGGCAAAACTTAGTACAGTAAAAAATTAATGTCTTTACACTGATTCGGGCCAGTGGTCTATTGACACTAACAATTCTAAGTTGGAAGCCAGTATCTTTAAATAGAGATATTAGCACCACAAGGCTTCTATTCTATAACTGTGCTATTTAAGGGATGTCTTCTATCTTTCTGAGGATGTTTTTCCCTCAGTTCTTACTCCAGATGCGTTTCATGAGAATGGCTCTTTTGAAATTTCTTTAAAGTACAATTCTGCACCTGAGTTGATTGATTATGAGCAGGATTGCAGTTTGAATTCCTATTATTTTAACAGCTAATGAAAAGGAAAGAAAGTAGACATATAGTAAAAAATCAGCGCACCCTGTATAAAAACTTTATAAAACTTTTTTTTATTGTTTCACTTATGTAATTCTACTTATCTACCTACCTATTTTCTAATCCCTATGACACAAAGGGAGTTTGAACAATGCTATGAAATGTATTTTCCTGGCCTAGATTATAACATAAATCAGAAAAAAGTTAGTTTTACAGGCTTATTTAACAGTATGTAATAAATATGGTTCCGAATAAAATTACATTGTATAAAAATTAAAATTAGAAATCATTATAAAATTCAGTACAATTTTGATCCCTTTATAAAATATCAGCATGATGTAATTGTATGAAGAGAGAAATGAGAACAAAGAGATTTTAGAAAGAAATAAAAGTTCTATTCCTTAAATAGCCTTTGGAATAGGATTAGTTACTTGTTAAAAGAAACTATTGTCAGTTTTTAAAACATTCCTATTCAAATAGTGAGATAATATAAAACCCTTTCATCTTTTGAAATTTCTGCAATGAAAGTCTCAGTGAAAGGAAATATGAACTACTGTATGGCTTTATGTTATACAGAGAATGCTTTGTGTCGATGTTGGCTTAATGAGGATTCCCTTAAATGTCACTGTCAGTTAGTCACAAGATGGTTTGCTCAGTTAAAAGGCTTTACCTCAAATGCCTGAAAGGTTAATCCGACATTGTAGTTCTCTGCCACTGTTATTTTCCACACACATTCTTTCATTGGTCTATAGTCATCGGGATAATTAGGAGACTGGATCTGGCCTTCATTTTTATGTATCTCACCTCCACAAATTGCTAAAGAACACAAAAGAACAAATGTAAGCTTACTTCCAGTATTTACATTTTTTTAAATGAGAAGTTACTTGTGTCTGGAGGACCCATTCAAATGACAAACACATGAATCAAATGTTCCTGATAAAATTTATGTTTAAAACTGTATGCCGTGCAATCCACCTACTGTACAGTGCACTCAGAAAGGACTCAGACCGTCTTCACTTTTGTCAATTTTGTTATGCTGCAGCCTGATACTACAGTCGCTGAAATTCATTTTTTTAAAATCATTAATCTACACTCAGTATCGCATAATGACAAAGTGAAAGTAGAATTTTAGAAATGTCTGTAAATGTATTAAAAAGAAAAAAAACTAAAATATCACATTGACATAAGTATTCAGACCCTTCACTCAGTACTTTGTTGAAGCACTTTTGGCAGCAATTACAGTCTTGAGTTTTTTTGGGGTATGACGTGACAAAATTTACATACCTAGATTGGGGGATTTTCTGCCCTTCTTTCTTGCAAACCCTCTCAAGCTCAAGTCAGGTTGAATGGCAACCATCAGTGGACAGCCATTTTCAGGTCTCTCCAGAGATGTTCAATAGGTTTCAAGTCACAGCTCTGGCTGGGTCACTCTAGGACCGTGGTGGCGAATCTATGGCACGCGTGCCAGAGGTGGCACGCAGAACCCTCTCCAGCTCAGCTGCGCATATGCATATGCCTCCCACCGGCCAGCTGGTCTTCGGGTCTCTGCCGGGCATGTGCGGGAGGTAGGGTGCATGCGGGAGGGTGTGTGCATGAGGGGGCACCGGGCATGCATGTGTGGGATGGGGTGCAAGAAGGGACAGGGTGCATCGCAGGGGCAGGGCACATCCACGGGACAGGGTGCATGTGTGGGGGCGCAAACATGTATGGGGGTGGGGCGCATTGCATTTTGGGGGTCGGGAGCACGCAGTTGCACGTGCGTGCATTTTGGGCACTCGATCCAGAAAAGGTTAGCCATCACTGCTCCAGGAAATTCACAGAGTTGCCCCTAAGCCACTCCTGTGTTGTCTGGCTGTGTGCTTAGGATCGTTATCATGTTGGAAAGTAAATCTTTGGCCCAGTCTGAGGTCCTGAGCACTGTGGAACAGGTATTCATTGAGGGTATCTCCGTACTTTGCTCCATGTAGCTTTCCCTCAACCCTGACCAGTCTCTCAGTCCCTGCTACTGAAAAACATCCGCACAGCATGATGCTGTCACCACCATGCTTCACTATTGGGATGATATTGGGCAGGTGAGGAGCGGTACCTGGTTTCCTCCAGACAAAATGTTTAGAATTGAAGACAAGCAGTTCAATCTTGATTTCATCAGACCAGAGGATCTTGTTCCTCACATAAGAGTCCTTCAGGTGCTTTTTTTTTTTTTTAGCAAACTTGAAGCAGGCTTTCATGTGTTTTGCACTGAGGAGAGGCTTCCATCTAGCCACTCTGCCATAAAGCCCAGATCGGTGGAGGGCTGCAGTGATGGTTGTCCTTCTGGAACTCTGTCCCATCTCCATACAGGATCTCTGGAGTTCAGTCAGAGGTACTTGGTCACCTCTCTTACTATGGCCCTTTTCCCCAGATTGCTCAGTTTGACTGAGTGACCAGCTCTTCTTGGACAAGTCTTTGCTGTGCCAAACTTCTTCCATTTGAGAATTATGGAGGCCACTGTGCTCTTAGGAACCTTCCACGCAGCAGAAATTTTATTATAGCCTTCCCCAGATCTGTGCCTTGCAATAATCCTGTCTCTGAGCTCTACAGACAGTTCCTTTGATCTCATGGCTTTTGCTCTGCTACAGTATGCAGTCAGCTGTGAGGCCTTCTATAGAGAGGTGTGTGCCTTTCCAAATCATGTCCAATCAGTTTAATTTACCACAGGTGGACTCCAATCAAGGTGCAGAAACATGTTAGCAATGATAAAGAGAAATGGGGGGAGGGCACCAAGGCTAAATTTCAAATGTTATTGCAAAGGGTCTGAATACTTATGCCACTGTGATATTTCGGTTTTTTCTTTTTTAATAAATGTACAGATATTTCTAAAATTCTGTTTTCATTTTGTCATTCTGGGATACCGACTGTAGATTAATGAGGGGAAAAAAAATGAATTTCAACCACTATAGAATCATAACAAAATCGACAAAAGTGAAGGGGGTTTGAACACTTTCTGAATGTAGTGTAAATTGCAAATTGGATAGGAGCCATAGGAAATGACCCAGCAGCTTCAGTATCTGGGCCAATACCTGTTAATGTAGGGGTTTCCCTTTGTTGCCTATGAAAGGGAAATGCTTGGCATGCACAATGGGAAATCTGCAGTGCATGGAAAATTCCCTTCCCATCAGAAAGGAAGCTCTAAGCATACAGAACCTGGTATGCTGCCACAGGTTTATTATTACTCAGAAGGGTCCAGAAATATCTCCTGAGAGATTAGAACACAAAAAGAACTTTAAGGTACTTGAAAGTTGTGTAAGACAATAATTATATCACCCAACAATTTTCTGTGAGAGGCACCTGATAATTATTCGGGGTAGAATCCAAGAAAACCCTATTGATTTGGATTGGACTTCACATGCATATCCACACCTGCATTCACATCTACCCACCTAACTTTACTTTTAACATATAAGGCAATCTCCCCTAGTTTGATCCATTATAAATATGCTGAGTCTGTAATTCATAAGCCTCAGCAAATCTGGCCAGTAGGGAAGACTGCTAATTATCCTAGAAGTAATCTAAATACTTGCTCAAAACGTTCCTGCATTTTTCTCTTTGAACTGTAAAAGCAGTCTGAGGAAATAATTTTAGCAAGCGATTACCTCAAGAGCCATGGTTTAGTATTTTGTTATTTCCCTTCTTTTCTTAAAATTCACATGTTATACCAAAATGCACGTTCTGCTGAATTTGGGCCACAGAGCTATTTTAAATTAATCTGGTATAAAAGTTTAACCTAGTTGATTTTCCTATGGACTCACCTTCATAAATGGCTGCAAACCCTTTTCCTACCCAGTTGCTGCTGCTACGGAATTCGATCCACATTCTACTATCACTAGATGTGAGGATGTTTGAGAGTTTATCTCCGCAGAATCTGCCTAAAAGAATGTAAAAAGTGAGACAGTGCATTTTAAGGCATCTCTAAAGATGCTGCCATGCAGTATGATATAAGCAGTGTGAGACACAAACTACAGCTCTAGAAAATAGATAGATAGATAGATAGATAGATAGATAGATAGATAGATAGATAGATAGATAGATAGATAGATAGGGTAAAGGTATGTATGTGCTAGTCGTTCTTGACTCTAGGGGGCGGTTCTCATCTTTGTTTCAAAGCCAAAGAGCCAGCGCTGTCTGAAGACATCTCGGTAGTCATGTGGCCGGCATGACTAAACGCCAAAGGTGCACAGAACATTGTTACCAAAGGTGGTCCCTATTTTTCTACTTGCATTTTTTACGTGCTTTCAAACTGCTAGGTTGGCAGAAGCTGGGACAAGTAACGGGAGCTCACTCCGTTATGCGGCACTAGGGATTTGAACCGCTGAACTGCCGACCTTTCGATCGACAAGCTCAGCATCTTAGCCACTGAGCCACCGCATCCCACAGATAGATAGATGATAGATAGATAGATAGATAGATGATAGATAGATAGATAGATAGATAGATAGATAGATAGATAGATAGATGATAGATAGATGATAGATAGATAGATAGATAGATAGATAGATAGATAGATAGATAGATAGATACACACACACATACACATACATATATACTATTTTAGTTTGGGGAAATCATTTAAATTTGGCTTAGAATTGTAGATTTATTTAATTCCTTAGTGGAAAATGGTAATGTGTCACACAATTAGGGAAACTTCAAGAGGTTATAAAACAAAGGACGGATGGACACACACATACACAAACACACACACACACACACACACACACACACACACACACACACACAGCTTGCTGAACCCTGATTTAGTCACTCTTTCAGATTTCACTCTGCCACTGCTTTTACTCAGGTAAAGACATAGTGCCTTGGAGTAAAGTAGGGGGTGTATCTGACAATAGTAGACAATAATAGATCTATAAACATCCAGATGACAATAAAATAAAATTTAATGTGGAACAAACATCAGAGAAGAAATAATTTCATTTATTTTTTAAAAACTTTATTGTGAAGCAGAAATAATGCAGATGTGTAAATAACTGACACTAAGTTAGTATGCTTAAGCTAAACCACTCTTACCTATATGAATTCTGAAATCATTTCTTGAGGTACCCATCACATAACATCATCCTACAACACCTTTCGCAGCTTTTCCATGTGCACATAAAAAAAGAAGTATAGGCTTTTGATGGCATGATTGTGGCTGCAATCTTGGGTTGTTTTTTTTTACCCCTCCCTACAGACACCCCTGCCTGATTCAAAAGACTAACTCCATTTCCATTTATGTTATTGTTATTTCTACCTTTCACTTTTCAAAACTGACCACAATAGTTTCATACCAAGCAGAGGAGATTTTCTCCAGTAGCCATCTCTTACTTCAATGTAGTCATACCAGCAGAGGCTGCTCTTATAGAGGTCCATGGTTGTAAAGTTTAGAACAATCTGGAAAAAATGTAAAGGAGATAAGTACCAGTAAATTGGTTTGTAGCCTGACAAAAAAAAGAAAAATGCAAAGCTGTTCTTACCAGTATATTGGCTTTAAAGTGGAAGAAGATATTTCTAAAATAATTTTGGAAATCTTACCTTCTGAATAGCATCATATGGGGCATGTATGTGTTTATGACAGACAGAAGAAGAGAGGACATTTGGGTGATTAAAAGGGAGATCAAAAACTGCTCTTAAAGACGTAACAGAAGGAAGGGAGTGTTAATTTTCTGATAAAATCCAGCAGTAAGGATTTTAAACTTTTATTTTGTCAGCCATGATGAGCCTAATAGATTGCATCCATTTCATGGTACATATTTTAGCTAGTGACACTAGAACTTCTTTACCAGAATCTCTCCTGCATATTCGTATCATGTACATTTATTTGAACTGCATTAACTGTGTGTCCTAGTAATTTCAGCAGTGAAACATATCAGATGCTGCTATAGATTTCACCACCCTTATCACAGAGGGAAAAATAGTGTCTGGTTTCTTGTATCCTCCAAAGCAATCAGCCTGTCAATCAGAGGTCAATCTCCACAGTGGCATTTGAGATAAGAACCCTTGGTTACTACCATGCTGGAGAATAGAGACAATTGATATGTCTACGATTTCCTGCAGGGCAGGGGACGGAAATATAGGAAGGGGATAAAAGCTTTGTATTGATTTTTTTTAAAAAGTAAGGTTTAATACTGTGATTTCAATTGGCTAATTATACAAGTAGGCACTTATTGTGATTATAACTGTATCAAAGGCAACCAACCATTTTCTGGGCAGTGTCTGCTTAAAGAATTTCAATAAGATCAGAGTATTGATTATTTTGAATGGAACCATTTTAAGATAGAACATATCATATTTTGAACAATTGTTTTAAAATGACTTTTTGCTATTGTGCAGTTAATGCAATTTCATACTGCAATGGTGTACTTTTTCTTGACAACTACCTTGGCACATGTCCTCTGTATCTGAATGGCAATCTATCCTTCCTCTACTTGCTGTAAGAAAATACAACCCTGATATTTGAAAAATAAACTTAAATGCTTACTTACTGGTTTTCACCTGCCCATAATTTGCATACAGTACATTATGAAAATCACATCATACTGAAGTTATGGAAATGTTTTTGTAATTTTATGTTCAGAGATTTATAACTAATATATCAAGATACAAAATAGTATGCAATGTTTTAATGAAATATATAAATTTGTTACTTTATTTAATAGTTTATTAAACTATGTATTGTTGGAAGAAAAGGCAATCAACATGGTTGGTTAATTCACTGGTATCTATATTGATGAACTTCTGGAACTGACTACTCTGTTGCCCATATTTTATATAGCAATTGTTTTATATTATTGACATTGTTACTTTTTTTAACTGAGCAAGTAGAAACAGTAATTATGTGAGAGATCTGTGACCACATTTTATCATCCTGTATTGTTGTTATGACAATCAGGAGGAGTAGTGTTAGCAAATACTACTGTACTAAATTCTACTAATACTTCAGTGTTATTATCAAAATGGGATTTGAGGATATATTTTCAATATTTCTTTTAGTCAAAATGTGCCCCGTAACATAATGTTCAGATATTATCTACAATATGCATTCTTTTAACACCATGCCTAAGTTCTGTTTGTTTTGCCATGAGCCAAAAGAAGGCCAAGGAGCCAGAGTGGTGAATTCAGCCTTCAGATTTCTATAATGCTTATTATATTCAACTATTAAGGCTCTGGCTATGGCATTAGTAAACATCTGGACTTTTCTGTCCTTTGATCATGACTATTAGGACTGGTGCAATCTGTTTATAAGGTTTTGGGTTTAAAACTGGCATCCAAACAGTTAACACATAAACTGGTTACAATGCAGTTGAACTGAAGCACATGGTAGTCTGGCACCACAGCTGTGTTTACAACTGCCAACTACTTCCATGACTGAATAAAAAATTAGGCATGCTTCAGCCCACCCATTGAAATGGATGGACTAAAGCTTTATGAGCACCGTTGGACAATTACCAAAAAGTTTTGATATATTAGCAATATGTTATTTTCATTTTCTTATATGCTAAAAATTGTAGGATTTCTGACATACATATTTTTATTACAGGCGTGAAATATAAAATTATGATTTGCTTCATCAGAGTAAATTGCACACTTCATAATAAAATTTTAAGTATATTTAAATTATTTTCAAAATTCAATTTCTAGTGACTGTTTCTCCCAAATGCAAGACCACTTGCATAACAGACTCAATTATTTGAACTAAAAGAAAGAAGTTATAGAATTCAGCTTTGTTCTTCCATTCTTTCTCCTTCTGAGAATGCACAAGGGAGGATGAAAAACTGTTACATTTCTTTCTCTTGTGTTATGAAATGAGGCTAGTAGGACAGTACTATAGCATGGTCATTCAGTAGAAGAAGAAAAAAACACATTAAATGATGGAGAAATATGGCATACTGTACATGAAATAACAACAGAACAAAAATATTTCAAAACTGGTAGTTATGATAAAACAACGGGTAAATATGACATTACTTATGTTCTCCAAGACCCATAAAATTACTTTAATATATGTTCTGCAACTCAGCAGACACAGAAAAACTGGAGACAAAGCGGACCAAGAGTTAAAGAGGATCGTATGATTACAAATTTCCAAAGATAAAAAATTAATGAACATTTGCCCGCACAATCAAAATGAGTGGCTATATAAACAAATTAGAAGTAGCAATGATGTCTGATGCAGAGTAATATGTTTGATTTTCACAGGTCTGTCAGAAGTCAGTGGGATAACTCAAACAGGTTCTCAGGATTTGACAAAACTAAACAACAAGTTACCATAAGTGCAATGTTTTCATCAAATGAACAATTTTCAAATAACCATTTGTATCAAAGAAATAATTAACAACCTTTGATCTGGGACTAAAAGCTCTTCACATTTCTAGGAGAGCTATGGCCCTGAAAGTGGGTAACAGAACAGGTAGTCAGGATGACTCTTGAAATTTAAAAACTTACTTTATTTTCCCCCAAATTAAAGGGTTGATATGAATGTTGAGAAACACTAAGAAATTTCTAAAATAAATAAATAAATGAAGACTAGAAAATTGATTCTTTTAAATCCCTATTCTGTCTACAAAAATAGTAGGATAATTTGTTTTTGAGTTTCCATCGATGTGCACCACTACCAACTGTATTTCTCGGAGTATAAGATGCACCTTAGTCTTTGGGGAGGAAAATAGGGGAAAAAATTTCCTATTTTTCCTACCAGGTATTCATCTGGCTAGAGTCCTTAGCCTGGTCAGTTTCAGCACATTAGTTCGCTCACTAGTTTTGAGGTTGGGGTTAGTTGGGGCTAAAAAATAGCTTCTAAAGCACAGCTGATCGTCAGAGGGAGCAGCAATTAGAAAAGCAGGCAAAGCACGGAAGATCACTTCGCTCGCATTGAGACTGAAAAACAGCTTCAAAAGCACAGCTGATAGTTGGAGGGAGCCATTTTGGGCACCGCAGGTCGCATTTTCAGCCTCCAAATGTATCGCGTTTTCAGGCGGCGATAAGCTTTGGTGATCCCTGCAGCCTGAAGGGCTCTCAAATGGAGCATTTAGAGACTGAAAACGTGATGCGCAGAGCCCAAAATCAGAAGCCATTGTCGGTAGCAATCTCTGCAGCCAGGAAGAGGATGCGTGGAGGCCAAAGGGTGGCGGCCGGCGGGTGGGTGGGATTACATTCTGAGTATAAGACACACCCAAATTTTCAGTCTCTTTTAGGAGAGAAAAAAGTGTGTCTTATACTCCGAAAAATACAGTAATTAAAATCCATGATGCTAGTTTGGTAGTTATTTTTTCCTAATTGTGAAATCACCAGACTGTACTCATTTTCACATGAGGTTTCAAGCATAAATGGATCTGCAATAAGAGATGGAGTGAAAATAAAAGGGATGAAGATGCAGTTCAAAAGGCTTTATTTGATTACCTACTCTTAACGAAACGCAAGCCCTCAAGCCCTTCAGTTTCAATGCTTTACAATTTCTAATAAAATAAATGTTTTCTTTCTGAGGAGCCAGAGCAAAATACCTTCTCTCCAGGAGTCACTGAAATTCTCCATATGCAATGTGTGTATGAAGGATAACCATTTGGAAATCCTGGAGAGGAAAAGTTGCCTGTAGACTCTTGCAGAGTTTCACCACATGCTGAAAGACATCAGATCATAGAGAAATTGTAACAATGATAGCATGAGCGAAAAACTTGGTTATACGATAGAGTTAGATAAATGGCACCAACTATGGGATAGAAATTACAAATTAACAACGCCAACTGCATACAAGGAAAATTTATACAAGATGTTTTATAGATGGTATTTTTCACCGAAAAGATTGACAAGAATGTTCAAATCAACTAAATCAACTAAATGTTGGAAATGTCATCAGATACTGGGGTCGTATTATCATATGTGGTGGACATGTGTAGAAGCAAAAAAATATGGGCAAAAATTTGTATGTGGTTGGAGAAGATGACACAGCATAGAGAATAAATATGAAAGTAATGTATTATAGAGGCAAATAAGTTAAAAAGAGAAATGTTATAATAGTAGGTATGTTAAGTATTGGTAGTAATACAAGAATAGATACAAATAATGAATATGGTGGTAAATTTTAAATATAATGACACAAAAATATGTACTCAGATGACACGCTGTTTAATGAAAGATGAAATGTTTGTATTAAAAGAAAATTTAAAAAATTATATATATAAAAAAAGATCATAGAGAAATTGTGAGTTCTCTGGGAGGGGCTGCTTGAGTAAACATGTTTCTTCTTACTGGGATTCACCAAAAGCAAAAAGAGAAATGCTTGTATTCAAATGACCATCCTTTATGCAAAACCCTTATTTCAAGTGTCTGCCCTGAGTAAATACTTTTCCACATAGGTTTCTTTAAATCAAATTACAGCAGGCTTTAAAAATTGCTCTGCTGTGTTAACCAGGCAAGGAAACTTTCTTTCTTTTTTCCTACAATATTGTACAGAAGGAAAAAAAAAATCAGTGCTGAAAACATGAAACAATTGCTATGATGCAGGAAATCAACTACCATTTTTATTTAATAACTATTTGATCCGGGATATATGCCAGATCATATTTGTTGTGGCAATAATTTATTTTTAAATGTTTCATCACTAAGACACAGATGCATTGTGACTCTCTGGCTGTTTAAAGTACTTGAGATTAAACATGTTTGGGAATCATGCTGGTTGGGCATGTGAAACAGATCCAGAAGCACCAGCAAGGCCATAAACCCCCCTTCCAGAATCCAGTAAAGATGATTTGGTAAACCAAGATGATTAAAGTAAAGTTAGTACAACACTCAGAGCAAAATCTCAACAAATAGATCTAACACTGTAGATCAGGGGTGTCAAACTTGCAGCTCACGGCCGGATGCATCACGTGCTGGCCCCGTCCCCGCCCGGTTTAGCAAAGGGGGGGGGGAAGGTCCAATATGTCACGTGACGCTGTGACAACGTGAGTTTGACACTCCTGCTGTAGATGTTTAACCTGCAGCTGATATGATATGATAGCAGAAATTTCAGATTGCAGGGACCAACATTTCTGTCACCTTAATTTCTAAAATTAAGTTGAAACCTGAAGAAGCCAGCAATTGTCCTTTCCTCTTTCCCCAGCAATAGTCCTTATGCAACCTTCCACCTTGCTGGTGACAGGTTGTTGTTTGTGCCATACTCTCACCTACTTTCATTTGTATCTTTTAACATCAAGCTGGGACAAATTCCTTCCCACACTCCAAGAACCCATAACCCACATAGCTGCTAAAAGAAGGGGTCCCCAACAGGGTGAGCAATAGACTGGTGGCCAGTACAGTCAGGAAACTGATGCAATCCTGAGTAATCTGGTTCTGCCAACAGCACGTAGTCCAAGACTTGCTCCTATAGACAAGTACAAGACTTATGGTGCAGCACGCTTTCCCTCCCCCTTATCTGGGCTACGCATCAGTCTGTTTTGGAACCACTACTTAGATAGGAGAGTCCTAGTAATGATATAATGTTTGGCGTTACTTCTTTCATTTCACTGCTATATTGACAATTAGTTATTGCTACATTATTTCCTATTTTACTAATCTCTGATGGTATTTTGTTTCAGCAGATCTGCATGAATATATTGATTTTTCTGTTGTGATGCAATTTTTAAAAATTTTATTCTTACCCTACCCCAATTGACATAACAGTAATAGTAACAACAGAATAACCATGTTGAAAGGGACTTTGGAGGTATTCTAGTCCAATCTTCTAGTTAAGCAGGAGACCCTATACAATTTTGGACAAATGGCTGTCCAATCTTTCCTTAAAAATCTCCACAACCTCCATAACTTCTGGAAGCAAGCAGTTCCACTGATTTATTGTCATTGCCATCAGGAAATTTCTCCTTAGTTCACAGTTGGATCTCTCTTTGATAAGTGTCCAGATCTAAAGCTGGTGTATTTCTTAGACCTTGTGCTGAGCTTGAGTAGGAAATGAGGAATGTATCAACACTTTGCAACATCCATTCCATGCTCCAATACAGGAATGTCACAGAGTGTGCAACATATCGGTGGAGCTTCAATCACATCCTTTCCTTTTTTATCATACCCTGCAGACACTTCTGCTACTACACAATGTCTTAATTATCTTTATAGGCTTCAATCAACAAGTGGCTTTTTCTGTAGATCTGAAAGTCTTCTGGACATCTCATATTTGAAACCTGCATTTCCTTATCTCAGTGCAGTAGGTCGGTCACAGGAATAATTAAAAGCAAATTAAGATATTTTCAAAGCCTTTAAATGTTAACTCAAAAAAGATCATCAATTGGATTAAGATAGGCTGCTGATATTGCTCTCTTGCTAATGTTATATTCAGTCTTACCTATCCTGTTTCCTCAAAAATAAGACCCAACAGGAAAATAAGTCATAGCATGATTTTTCAAGATGCTTGTAATATAAGCCCTACCCCCCAAAATAAGCCCCAGTTAAGATTGTCAGCCAGACGGGTGCATTTAGTACCGTATTTCCCCCAAAATAAGACCTAACCAGAAAATAAGCCCTAATGCGTCTTTTGGAGCAAAAATTAATATAAGTCCCGGTCTTATTTTGGGGGAAACACAGTAAATTTAAACATGATAGCACAGCAAAAAATATATATAATATCATTCACACACACACATATATAATATAGTAATATATAATATACGACTGTAACAATTTTAAAGTTCATTCTAAACATGCAAGGAAAGTATCTGTAATGCCATGTGACAATGTCTAATAGCGCAGAGTAACATCTTTCCATATCTGGAGAAAAAGAATCATTGGCTTACCCTAAAATATTTTCCCTTTCATTCTATACACCAAGCCTGCATCACATGACATCCTAATCAAATATGAGTTGCATATTAAATAATTTATTCAGCACTAGACATTTTCAAAGTAAATACCATAGCTAATTATCAACAGTTTATTTTTAACTCTGCAATCATTATAATTCCACTAAACTGCAGAGGTTTGGTATCTTGGGTTTCCAGATGTTGGTTGCTGTAGAATTAAAGCTGTATTGAACTTTGTTTCTAGTCTAGAAACTTCTAGAAAAACTTATTAGCGACAGAAAAGAAACAAAACCAGCAGAATAACAAACAATAAAACCATTGAAAAGACAACCAGCAGTGTCAACAAAACTAATCTGTGGGTTACTTGCAATATGAAGTGGCCAGTCTGAAATGATCACCTGCAGTACAGATTTAAAATGTTATTTTTCTTCAGGTTTTGTTTTTTTAGTATGAGGTGTAATAATTTGGAAGTCCAAAACAGGCTAGTCCTCCACTTACAACTCTTTATTCAGTGACCATTTGAAGTTACAATGACACTGAAAAAAGTGACTTATAACCACTTTCCCCACTTATGGTTGTTGCAGCATCCCCATGGTCACATGATCAGAATTTGGATATTTGGCAACTGGTTCATATTTATGACGGCTGCAGTGACCCCCAAGGTCATGTAATCATCTTTTGCGACTTTCCGATAAGCAAAGTCAATGAGGAAGCCAGGTTCACATTACAGCCATGTTACTAACTTAGCAACTGCAGTGATTCACTTAACAACGGTGGCAAGAAAGATTGTAAAATGGGGCAAAATTCACCTAACAACAGTCTCGCTTAGCAATGGAAATTTTGGGCTTAATTGTGGTTGTAAATTGAGGACTTCTATACATACAGTGTCGGAAGAAGTAGAACATTAAAGCGACACAGCAAATCAATTGTACAGTGTAGTATAAAAGTCATCTCTTTATATATAGCTTCACATATGCTCTCGTGTAGAATTATGGATATTTTCCCCCAAATCTCAATTATGAAATTATTAAAGATCTTGTAATGTGATATGAATGAGGATCTTGTTTATGTATGATTGAGATGGAGGATTAGTTTATTCCTAACCCATTCAATTTCATTTTCTAACACAACTACTTTAAGTTATGAACACTTTAAACAATAAAAGATTTATATGCTTAGTTTGAATATTATAGAAACTGCTGGGTTTTTTTCCCCTTATGAATGAAGAAATTTCTGTAAATTTTAAGCCTACATGTTTCTCATCCTTCCACCATCTCTTTCATGTGCAAAAAGATAAAAAGTATTGGTCTTTAAACAACTGGTCCAGAATGTGGCTGCGCGGGTGGTTATGGGCGCGACTCGTTGTGCCCACGTGACACCTCTCCTGCGTGAGCTGCACTGGCTCCCAGTGGTCTTCCGGGTGCGATTCAAGGTGTTGGTCACCACCTTTAAAGCGCTCCATGGCTTAGGACCCGAGTACCTTCGAGACCGACTTCTGCCACCAGTAGCCTCCCACCGGCCAGTCCGCTCCCACAGAGAGGGTCTCCTCAGGGTGCCATCGGCCAAGCTACAGTATGTCGGCTGGCGACACCCAGGGGGAGGGCCTTCTCTGTGGGAGCTCCTTCCCTGTGGAATGAACTGCCCCTGGAATTGCGCAAGATCTCTGACCTCCGTATATTTCACTGTGCCCTCAAGACCCTACTGTTCCGCCAGGCCGGGCTATCAATGTAAATGATTTTAAATTGGGTGTTTTAAATTTTTGGGTTTTAACTTGGGCTGAAATTATTTAATAATTTTAATTATTTTTAATTGATATTTGTATATTTTTGTGTTTTTAATAGGCTGTACATCGCCCTGAGTCCTTCGGGAGAAGGGCGGTCTAGAAATAAAATTATTATTATTATTATTATTATTATTATTATTATTATTATTATTATTATTATTATTATTATTATTATTATTATTAATAATAATAATAATAATTGTAGAGTCTATGAAGCCCTAGCTTTTGGTACATTTAAAATATTGTGAATGCAAATAAGCAAAAAACTAATAATAAAATTACATGGTGAATAATTATTAATATATCTACCTAGTATTAGAAAGAGCATAATTTTAAATTCTTAAAAATAGATGCAATTATGTTGAAAACTTATATTATCAACTAAACCCAATTAAATACAATAATTATTAAGCTGAATTGTTTATTTTGTGGTAGGGTTATAAACTGAAATAGTTTATCATTTTTATACATGTGTGTGTGTGTATTCCTTAATAACATGTATTAGCTGAACAGGAATTGGATGTTCTATTATGCCTTCCGTATGCAATTTTTTCAGCATCTTCTCTGGTTTTGACATAATTGCATCAAAATACAGCTTGTGAAGCATTTAGAATAATATGCAAAAGGTAAAATCAGTGGAAGTTATTGGGGAGACACATAGATGGACATACATGCAAACATACACTGCATGTCTTGGGAAGAGGGAACAGCTTTTTTAATGTCCCTCCCTAACTATTTTAAAAAAAAGCTCCATGTCAAAATAAGTATCACGTAAGTAGTTCCTTGTACTATCAGATAGGACTTCATAAGTGAGAAAAGAAATTGAAACATGGAGGAATTCTGATCAATTACATAGCTCAGGAAGTTTTTTTTATTTTTTATTTTTATTTTTAAATTTATATCCCACCCTTCTCCCCGAAGGGACTCAGGGCGGTGAACAGCCGAGAATTAAAATAACATGCAATATAAAAGTTAAAATAATTAAGAATAAATTAAATTAAACGGCCACCCCAATTTAAAACCCCTAGCAATACAATTAAAAAACCCTTAAAACCTATTCAGGCCAGGCCGGCTTGAAATAAAAACGTCTTCAGGGCCTTACGGAAAGTGCGGAGATCCGGAATCAGCCGTATTCCGGGAGGTAGCTCGTTCTAGAGGGCAGGTGCTCCCACAGAGAAGGCCTTCCCCCTGGGGGCCGCCAGCCGACATTGCTTGACCGACGGCACCCTGAGGAGGCCCTCTCTGTGAGAGCGTATTGGCCGGTGCGAGGTTATTGGTAGCAGCAGGCGGTCTCGTAAATACCCTGGCCCTAAGCCATGGAGCGCTTTAAAGGTGTGAACCAACACCTTGAAGCGCGCCCGGAAGACCACCGGGAGCCAGTGCAGCTCGCGCAGGAGAGGTGTTATATGGGAGCGCCATGTCGTTCCCATGATCACCCGCGCGGCCGCATTCTGGACCAGTTGGAGCCTCCGGGTGCTCCTCAAGGGGAGCCCCATGTAGAGAGCGTTGCAGTAGTCCAGGCGAGAAGTGACGAGAGTATGAGTGACTGTGCATAAGGAATCCCGACTCAGAAAGGAAGTGCAGTTAAGAAGGAATTTATTGAGATTTTAGGTCCACATGAACCAATTTTTCTGTAAAAGCCAAAGAATCAAGTTTCAAGGCTTTCTACAACTAGATTTCTTGATCAAATGTTGCACTTATTTTATGACTCATTACATCTTTTTTTAAAAAAAACCCTAGGACTACTGTTCTGCAGAGCAACTAGATTTCCCTGTTGAAGTATGCTAAACAAATGCATCATCAGTCTAAATATAGATCTGGATTTAAAGTACACTACCTTAAATAAGAAATGATAGAATGAATCATGTTTTTTTCCCACTGTCATCTCCAGCAAGTGAACAGCTACATTAGGAAAGCACAGAACTGCCTCTTGAGATGGTAAACTCAGATTCAAGCCACTGATCCCTTAATGCCTTAAGAATGTTTATGATCTCACCTTAAGTAACTGCCTGAATAGAAGCAGATAAGAAAACACCTTATTCAGAATTATAGTTAGACCTCATTAATTATATTAGAATATGCTTCTTCATGCTTATTCTCTACGATTCAATACCTGGACATCTGTACAGCTTTCTGGCTTGTGCAATATCTCCTTTACTTAATCGTGTGCGTTGACCAATGGCCGGTCGGATCCCATTATCATCACGGGAAGGAAGTATGGTATCCAGAAACATACCCCTAAAAATAATTAAGAAGCCAAGAAAAAAAACCCCAACTTATTTTTCATATCGAGAGTTTTTAATTTATTCAAGATATCCTTAGTAACAAAAAGCAGCCAGTGAAATGGAAAAGTCAACAATTATAATAACATGGTTATTTGATTAGTCTGGCTTGTTCCTGACATTCACACAATAGGTGAAGAAACTGTTCTGCTAAAGGCCTTGTTCTAAAAGCACATCATCTTAATCTTGACCAATTATTTTAATTATACTTATTTCAACAGAATATTACGAACAAAAAAAAAATCCACAATACAATTATTGGTTCTCGTATTGCTAATTAGTTCATTAAAAGCTGCACCAAAGGTCTTCATTTGCTTTTTCAAAACCTCAGTATATATTGTGCACACAATAATTTTCACAGCTTTTGATGTGTGTGAGATTAATGCATTGTTCTGCTGAAATTTTCAATACAGTGACAAGAATACTTAAAATATTTATTTAAAATAATAGCAAACCTTAGGGACATAATCAGAAAAGGCTTTCGGATCCTTAATCAAAAGAGGCAGTGTTTCAAATTGGAACAAACTAATTATTGTAAAATGTTAATAATATTAAAACCAATCAACATGCAAGAGGCTATCCAAGGGATAGAAGAAACCAAAAGCATGTCTCTATTCAGAAAATAAATAAATAAATTTAATATAATTGTACGCAAAAGATATGCCTGCATTAAAAAGGACTGGATTGATTCATTTTGTAATTACACACATCATTTTCAAAATAATTAATTTTAAATGAACAAATTATTTGTCCTTCATGATTAAAAAGATATATTATCTTCAAACTACAAGTTTTTAATCATATAATAGCTGGAGCATTATACAGTGTTTCTATTATCAGCAAAGGGATTATTTTTTCTATAGAATAGTTTTTAAAGATATTAAGGATGGTTTTTAAAGCCTTTTTTTTCCCTAGCATTCTAGGAAATCGTTCTTTGGTTTGTTAGGTTCAAATGATCCTGAAAGCCATGTCTATAAGCTAAAAATGTAAACACAGAGCATTCCTCTATCATTTCTTAGAATGGGCAAGTTTTCCAGAACAGTATTTGGAAAGAATCTGACACAAAACTGCACAGTTTAAGAAACCTCCCTTAAAAAATCATTTAAAAAAAAAATACTATGAACTCTTCAATAAAGCCATAAAATACATTTGGGCATCTATCAAAAAGGTGCAACAACACAAAGCAATTCTGACAATTGCCTACATCAGAGCAACATACACAGAATATTCACATTGAAGAATAGAATTATAAGACAAAAGGTATAACCTGAGACTCCAACCTTGAGAACGTGTTCCTGGCATAGTGCATAATGCTATCAAAATCATACGATTCTCCCAGAGAATTCACTTCTCCAGGCTCCATCTTCAAAAAGTTGTACTCCTGTCCTATAATTCAGAAGATTTCAAACATTTTTCAAAAGGAAGAAAGGGGAAAAATCCATAACTCCTTTTCATAGGCAAATTATAATATATTATGGGTAGATACAAAGAGTTTGCTTGCAAAGGCTAACACAGAATTAATTGATTGTGATATATGTGCACAGGTAAAAGCAGCTTTCTATTTTTTTCCCTTTAAACAGCAATAACAATGTACCTGTTGGCTCATGAACTGAATTACTGATGGAATAATAGTCTGAAATGTCATCTTGGTATGCAGCATATTAAGAAAACTATTATTTCCTGTCACCCTCTGACTTGATTATTCCACGCTTACTTTCTTATTTTCTACAATGCATTGTGGAAACATAAAGACATTGGTTGCAATTTTATAGTACATATTATTAATTAACAATACAACATAGCCCAGGCATTAGAAGGAGCAGTACCTAGTTGAACGCGGTTGATCTCAAAAAGCCAAGCAAGAGCAAATCTGGTTAGTACTTAGATGGCCAGCCCACCAGAAAACTTCAGGTCTACAGGCTTGATTTGGAGGGAAAGGATATCCCTGAAGGTGATACTGACAAACTACTGTATAACTGTTCTCAGAAACTATATGGATCTGTTAATGAAGTCAACAGGAGTCATGTTTGATTGATAAAAGAAGATTTTATCTTTTCTATAGATCTGACTATTAAAGATTGCTTTAATCTTTATTGGAGATTATCATTATGTACATTTATTTCTATAATTCCTTCAATAATTGTCCCCATCTAAAGATTTTTTTCCTTCCTTTTTTCCATCTGCAGTACTCCATCCTTGGAGGTAACCTTCTTCATTTATTTACATAAACAATTTTTATGCCCACTACTAGGTCTCTGGGCAGGTAGCAATAAATAACCCAATCACAAAAAAACCCTTAACAATCCAAATAATTAAAATAATTACAGCCACAATAAAAATACAATATCTTGGAGATCCAATATTCATGTCTTATAATTCAGTAATAAACAGAACAATGTCAACCAACTAAACTAGTGGCCCCCAACCTTTTGGGCACCAGGGACTAGTTCCATGGAGAAAGTTTTTTCCATGAACCAGAGGGGGCGTGATTTTGTGTACTGCCTGCATCCTGTGAATGAGGCTTTGCTTGTTTGTGCGGACCAGTTTCTGGCATGCTGCGACCGGTACTGGTCCAAGGACCAGGGGTTGGGGACTTCTGAACTAAACAACCATTTATATGAAGTGAAGCAAGTAAGGAAGTTGGGAGTCAATTAAAACAATACCCATTTCATTAGGAGAATTAAAAGATTAATCTACAAGATTTAGTGCTTATATCCAAAGCAATGTCTTACAAAAATTAACAGACAAATTTTTAGTTACCAAAATATTAGACCAATAATTAGATGCTCCATTCTCACATGGCACATCAGGTACCTTCTAGATCAGGGGGGCCAAAGGCCTGCAGGCCGCATCCAGCCCACAATCTGGTCAGATCTGGCCTGCGGGGCCATCCTGGTCTACCCAAAAGAGGAAAGATCAGGCCAACGTAGCTTCAGCCTGGTCTACACAGTGTGTAGAGGAAACATGCCAGCAGTTTGGGGAGTGGTGTCAAGCCGGCCACGCCCACCGAGTTGGCCACACCCACCTGGTCAACCATAGCCCTAATGTGGTCCTCAATGAAATTGAGTTTGACACCCCTGTTCTAGATGTTGCAGAATTACAATTCTCAAAAGCTCAATCCTGATGGCAGCTTTAATCTATGACATTAGCCTAAAATATCTGGGATACCATCCTAGAATTGTCTCACCTGGTTGAATGTTCTCTCTGATGATGGTGACATGATCATCTCTGTCTGGTCTTGTGTGCTCATGCCAAAATCCTATTACATGTCCCAATTCATGAACAACAATTCCAAACTTATCACAATTCTTCCCAATAGAGATTGCTTGAGGACCATTGCCTCTTCGGCCTACATAGGAGCAGCATCTGTAATTTAGAGTAAGAAAAGAAGTGAAATCATTTGAATGTACACTTCCAAGAAGGAGCTGAGATCTTTATTTAGTTTTTTTATTTCACATTTTATTGTAGGATTTGTTTTAATAAACTGTTTTATTAAATATATTTATTACATAATATGCATATTATATATACTAGATACAAATAAATATAAATATATTATATAAATATGGTAGATTATAATATATATTTTCTTAGATGCATGTATCCAGGTGCTTTCATATGTTGTATATACTAGAAATAAGTAAATATAAATGAAAACGAAATGAACAACATACGATCAATTGCAACCTGATCCTGTAACTAAAACAGTATATGCCCCCCAAAAAACACTAGCTCACATGTTAAAGATATATGACTGGGTGCTGGTAGTTACTTTTCAAATCAACTGTCCCTGTCATAGGTGGAAGATTCTAATGGTTTTGAAATAAGAAACATGAATCCTTTCAGAGTTGAAATTCCTCTTCAAGAAGTGGAGCTGGGGGGGGCAGGAAGAAAGTAGTAAACATAAATATCGTGTGTCACTTTTAATCTCTTAAAAAGTCATAAAATCCTACACAATTTTGGCTAATGACACAGAAGCTTTTATTTACCACAGAGAAGTCAAGTAAAATTGAATAAAATGTACTGTGATATTCTAGGTCAAAACTGCAACCTCATATGAAGTTGACATTTATATTCCTTATTCGCTATTGCCTTTTCACAGCTCCCGATGAGTGCTTTTTAAATAACTTTCAATATTTTTAAGGGATAGAAGACAACTGCAGTGGTAATGCTGATGTGTACATTCCAAGTTCACGTTGCCTATTGTCTTTTGATCTGAAGCTCTTCAACAATAAAATTAAAGGATGAAAGCAAATATCCAGGCATATATACTGTATATGTCATAAACATTTTCAAGAGTTCTTCAGACTGGAAATTATACTAACATGTAGGATTTAGAACAGAATATCGCAATGAGAGATATTGAAGATCTCTGAGGATTCTACTTAGATTATCGTGTTCTCTTTCAAAATGTTCTATTTTTGTTTTTTCTGCAAATGCTTCCAAGTCTGGTAAACCTTCCTCTTGTGTAAAGATGATATATTTTGCTTCCATAATAATCCATATTAAGAAACTGAGTTTGTTATTAGACTATAGGCTTGGGACTACAGCCAGTGGTGAGATTCAGCCAGTTCACACGGGTTCAGTAGAACCGGTAGCTAAATTTTTGTGCAGTTCGGCAAACTGGCTGAATACCATGCCTCCCCACGCCTGGTCCCACCTTGCCCTTCCTCTCCCAGCCACTCCTTGCCTTGCTGTCTGGCTGCTCATCCGGCCACCCAGCTGCCTGCCCAGCTGGGCAGCAGGGCTAGTATCTGGGCGTGACAAGGAGTGGCTGGGACAAGAGGGGTGAGGTATGGCCAGACATGGTGAGGAGAGGCTGGGCAAGACCAGATGCCCCTCAACGTGACTGATGTCAAATTGGCCGCGCCCACCCAGACACATGACCACCCAGACACGCCTATTCAGCCGGTCATTAGGGCAGAGAACCAGTTGTTAAATTACTTGAATCCCACCACTGGCTACCGCCATAAAACTATTGAAACAGAGTTCACTGTATAATGTAGGTTGTATGCTACTTTACATATGAGAATTAAACACTCTGAAAATTAGAAGCTTTTGACCTATTTCAGAAATCCACTGTTTGTTTAGGACATGTAGGTCACACTAAATAAAATCACAATAGAAACATTTTAATAAGCATCACATTTTGGGAAAATCATTTTTAAGTTAATCATTCTAAGTCCTTAGTACATATAATCTCTTCTTCCCATCTGTCTGTCCCGCTATTTCCATCTGCTCCCTGCCTGAGCATTTCAGTTCTCTACAGAACAGTAGATTGAATACTCAGGTAACCCTCCTTTCAAGGCCTTTCAGATTACAATTTGCAAAAGTTATTTGACAACAATCCATGCTTGATTATAATAAAAGGATACAATTTGGGAAGATTTGACACTACCCACAATGGAAGAATGGTTAGTGAAAATGATGAAACTTGCAAAAATCACTAAATTAATTTCTTTGATCAGAGAAAAAAACAGTATCTACATTCATGGCTGAGTGGAAGCCCCTGACAGACCTTTTCTATGAAATGAAAAAAAAAGCACTTATAACTTATGCCCTTAATAATTAGAAAAATTGGATAATAGAAAAAAGTGAGCTTTTCTTTTTGTAATCATAGAGTAAGAGATAATTTAGTAATTATATTTGCTCAAAAGGAAATGGAAGCTTTTTGTATTTCTTTTTATTCTTTCTTTCACTTTTCATCTTATCTTCTTTCTTTCTTTGAACCCCTTTTCTTTTTATTAATTTGTATTAATTTTTATGTTCTGTGTAAAAATTTAATACATTGTACTGTATACAAAAACAGTATATACACATATATACAGTGGAATATGGTTTATATTAAATTGAAACTGTTATGTTGAAAATTCACACACATAACTCAGCCTCCCCATTCACCATCAGATAAGTTATCTATGCCTGAGAAGCCCTTATATATATATAATTTTTCTTTTTGTAATTTAATTGTTTTTCTCTTTTTTATATATTTTTTCCTCTTTATTCAGAAGGAAGGAAGGAAGGAAGGAAGGAAGGAAGGAAGGAAGGATTTCTGATGCTCACTGTCAGCTTCCCACAAGGCTGTGCAGTTGGGAAGCTGACAGGAATTCAGAAGTTGCTGGTGCTCTCATCGTTATACAAATATATAATAATGCTTAAAACAGATCTGAATATTAACAATAACAGTACATCAAAGCGAAAACATAGTTAGAACATAAATCTTATCCATATCTTTTTTGCATTCCACAACCTGACACAAATATATAAGCTGTTGGTTTTGTGACTTGGAAGTTTCTCTGATCATAGCCTCTACACAACCACACAATGTGTATAACTACACAATGTAGTTCCAGTCTTCTATGGAGTTGATTTTTTTTGGTCTGGTTTCCCTAGTGCAGGGGTGGGCAAATGTGGCCCTTTTACAACCTGTGGACTTCAACTCCCAGAATTCCTGATGCCTTAGTGTGGCTCACAATTCATTAGAATCCATATCTTTTATATCAACCTACCCACAAGGCCGGTATGTAAACACTATGTAGCTTTCTTCATCACTTCGTTCAATGAATGTAACGCAGGTATATTTTTCCCAGTGTCGCATTGCTTGCTTGAACATTGCTCGTTGGCTTCCTGAAATCAAAATTTGTAACAAAATCAAAAATTTCAGAAACAAAATAAAACATATCACCCCAATAATAGTAAAGTTAAATTTTCAATTTTGAAACAAATGAGAGGAGGAAGGTTTTAAAGATAACAGAATTTTGAAAGTAGGTTGGAAGAGCTGGGTAGCAACTGGTGAAATCTTACAAAGCAAGAATCTTTTTCCAGAAAAAGATTTACTCTGCAGAAATACATAAACAAATTGCATATGTTAAACATGTTAACCTAAGGACTTTTAATTACCCATGGTTAGAAAGAAATATATCAACTGTCAGACTGACATGTCACAAAACTTGTGGCCATCAAGCTGGACACATAGCCATCAGCCAAACCTTGTACAACAACATGCTTAATTAGTTTGTCTTAGTGAATTATCATTGGTGCATGAAATACAGTTCATTTTTACTGCTATGCCATTTGTCCAACAGCTGTTAATAACATGGAAATAATGTTCTTTTATGCATATGCAAGATAATAAACAGCATATTGTTGCAAATGCCAGAGCATTAAACTATGCACAAAATGGGAAATAATTTAATTAAATAATGGGCAACACAGTGGAAGGCAATTGGGTTGCTTTTGAATAAACGATTATTCAGTGATTGATATGTTTACTGTCATCCCTAAGGAAAAACTGTTTGTGCACATACACACTTGCATACGTTCTCTTCACACTATTCTCTTTCGGAGTATGCAATGTTATATAAGGAGCAAAAAAGGAGTAAACCAATTAAGACTTGAGATAAGAAAAGGAATTATAGTTAAATCTGATGATGTTTTTACATCAACATCATTCATTATAGCTCTCCATGCCATTTACCCTTACAGAGTCCTTGCCTCTGTGATCCATACAAAGCTTCAAATACCATACTTATCTGTTCTTTAGATTTCTCACCTCCCTCATTTTGAGGACCTCATCAACTTTACTTTTTTCACCCTTCCTTTTTCTCTCAACCCTTTCTTATATTTGTTTCATGAGTTAATCCTCATTTGTTCTCACTATACAACCAAATTATTTCAATGTAGTACTTCTTTCACATGGACATTCCCTTCTATATTCCACACATATTCATTCAACACCCTTTTTAAACCCTATCTCTTCTTCTTCTAACACACACAAACACACACACAGACACACTTGCATTTGCCTATCCAACGAAACCTATATCATTTTTAATAATATTCATCAATTCTCCTGGACAGTATCAAAGTACAAAGATTATTAAGAAGAGACTGGACGGTCACTTGTCTGAAGTGGTATAGGTTCTCCTGCTTGAGCAGGGGGTTGGACTAGAAGACCTCCAAGGTCCCTTCCAGTTCTGTTCTGTTCTGTTCTGTTCTGTTCTGTTCTGTTCTGTTCTGTTCTGTTCTGTTCTGTTCTGTTCTGTTCTGTTCTACTCTACTCTACTCTACTCTACTCTACTCTACTCTACTCTATTCTATTCTATTCTACCTTTATTCATATTTATTACATCTTTTTTGTTGGCTTTATAAGGTGTGTTTATATGTATATATGTGTGTATACAGATAGTTATAAATTGAAGAGCCGAGGTGGCGCAGTGGTTAGAGTGCAATACTGCAGCTACTTCAACTGACTGCTAGTTCAGCAGATCAGCGGATCAAATCTCACCGGCTCAAAGTTGACTCAGCCTTCCATCCTTCCGAGGTGGGTAAAATGAGGACCTAGATTGTTGGGGGCAATATGCTATTTAATATACTGTCTTTGGTGTAAGCCGCCCAGAGTCCTCGGAGAGTGGGTGGCATAGAAATACAAATAATAAATAAATAAATAATAAATAAATAAATAAATATAGATGATATAGGTATAGATATAGACATATAGACAGACACAGATAGACAGATACCTTGGTCATGAAAAGTTAGGCCCATAGAACCTTTTGCTGCCCATCCTGTCTTTAGTGAATTGAAGAATTTATTTGACGGTTGTTAGTAAGTTAAAAAAAGATTACAGATTAAGTTACCCATTTTAATCACACCACACTACAAGCTGCATTCTCTGCTACTGTATTGCTAAAGACAGTGTGCATCCTTTGTCGATGTGTATATCCCATTTATAGAATTAGAATTAGAACCTTGAAATGCACATGTATTCATTATTAGTTAATGGATTGCATAATAATGTTGCTTAAATAAATAAAGGAGAAGATTTGGCATCCCAATATTAACACCAGCATTTTCCAACTTTTGCTAGAAGTTGTTGAATTACTGTAACCATTATTCAATCAGTCAGCAACAACAGCAGGCAAGAATATTAGTTTATAATGCAATAACATCTGGGAAGTTAAGTCCGGGGAAAAAACTGATTTAATACCAATAGAAAATATAAAATGTTACATTACTCTAAAAGCAAAGTTGGTTAAATTTGTTGATGACCACTTTTCCATAGCTTTATAATAACTACTATTACTTATTATATAATTTAGGGTGGGTCATAATGCATAGAAATACAACTGTATCGTTCAGATTCCAGAATATGCAAATAATTTAAAATTTGGTATTATTAAATACATTAAGAATAATTGCCATTTCATATAATAGAATAAAATTATAAAAGAAGGAATTGTCTTCAAGACATCTCCAGTTGAATTGCTAAATATATATTTTTCTATTTGGGAAGGCTTAGTTCATGGGTCTGATAAATATGTGCCTTGGTCTGCCTTACCAGTGAAATTTCCTGCTATGACATATGGAATAACACCTCCTGGCCATATTCTTTCTGTGCGCGATGTAGCTGCCCGGGAAAATCTTTTTCTCTCATTGTTCCCTGAGAATGTTAAAGTTGGTCTTCCCTTTGTTTTATTATTTTGTTCAAAACCTGCAATGACATTTATGTTGTAAAATACCATTCATAATATTGTGCTAATATTTTCTTCAGATAAATGAACTTTTTTCCTCTCATATACAGTCAAGCTTTGCATTATGTTGAATATATATGATTTAAGAAATATATAGGAACATTAATGACTATGGCTCAATGCTAAGGAACTATTTATCATAAACTCAGTATTTAGAATATTTCTGTCCTCCTGTCAGCCCTGCTATGCTGATTCACTCTTGGTACTGTAAATATCTCCTCCTCCTGCTTTTTTCCTTAACACTTATTTAAATAATGTGCCAATGAATCATACCAATATTTCTTTACCTAGGAAGTTATTTTTTTAGTTAAAGAATAATAATTTTTGTAGTGAATATCTCTAAAACTCTAATAGTTATTTTATTCGTATGCAGAATTTCTTTTCAGATGTTTAATGTGAAGCAAGATAAATGAAAATGATATTTTTAAAAAGCTACTCTAAAAGGTTTTGTAGTTCAAATGTATGTGAAGTTCCCAAGCCAAGAAACACTTCGCATTGTTTTGAATTATATTTCTTTATTGAACTGAATTAAAGCTGATATGCAGAAGAAACTTTTATAGAAACTGGACAAATTGGACTCAGGACAAATTCCATAGCATGTTTATTATTTATCCTTTCTAAGGTAGGTAAATTGAGGACCCAGTTTGTGGAGGCAATAAGCTGACTTTGTATAAATATACAAAAGTATGAAGGCTATTGCTTAACGCATTGTAAGCCCCCCTGAGTCCCCGGAGAAGGGTGGCATATAAATCAAATTTAAAAAAAAATAAGGTTTATCAAATACATCCACTATGGACTTATTTAAATAAGCTATTGCAAAAGGCAAAATCTAAACTTATGAATGGCATGAACAGCAGTATAAATATAGTCAACTACAATGCATCAACTTTCAAGAGAAGCATACATAAATGTTAGAATACATTTAGGAAAAATTAAGTCAAAAATCAGTGTTATTTGTAACGAAAACTATGTTAAAATTGATGAACATTAGGGTTGGCAAAATAAGGAGAAAAAATCGATTAGGTAAAATACCTGGGAGCAAAACAGGTCTCTTAATGCTATGATAAAAATATACCGCAAAACATACTCTACCTCTACTTAATAGCAACTGAGATGTTTAGAATATGGATGTATTATAGTTTTTTAAAATTTCAATTTAATTTGATCACAGATAGCATACACGTCAGGGGTGGGTTCTACTTACCCCGGTTTGAAACGGGGTCGCGTGCATGCGCCTCGCTCATGCGCATAAGCATTCTGATGATGTCAGGGTCGGTGGGTGGAGCTTCCCGCCGGTTTTACTACCGGTTCTATAGAACCGGTGCGAATCAGGAGCAACCCACCACTGATACACATATATTAGACACTTGCATAAACTGGATTTAGAATATCTCTAAAATCTTTCATTATTGGCATTCACAATTAGCTTATCTACTTACTCTCATGGATACTCAGAGATTGGACCAAGAAAGGTATGGAATGTCTTATATTGCATGCAACGATGAACCAAATTTAAGCAGCTTGCCCATACCTGACTCAATTCTTCTTATCCTGTCTATAAGCTGATAGAGAACATTGTTTTTTTTTGACACCTCACGTCCTTCAAAGCCACCTTTTAAAAGAAAAGTAAAAGTAAATGAAAAATTGCATGCATACATTTAGCAAACGCATTTACAAAAAGTAGAGGAAAAGTATGGAATATTTTAAATGTTAACATTATTGAATTATTATAACATCTTCCTCCCTACTATAGTGATTTTGATTATGAATGATAAATGATGGATTTATTTTAAAAATGCAGTCTATGTGCTTGATCATATTTGAGGGGCTGTCACAAAGAAAAGCCAAGATGGAAACTTATCAAAGAAAGATCCAACCTAGAACTAAAGAAAAAATTCCTGATAGCGAGAGCAATTAATTAGTGATTCAGAAGTTGCGAGTTCTCCAGCACCGGAGGTTTTTAAGAAGAGATTGGACAATCATTTGTCCAGAATGATATAGGGTCTCCTGCTTGGGCAGGGGGTTGGACTAGAAGACCTCTAGGATACCTTCTTACTTGACTAGCACTGATGATGTTACATAGTTTGGGTAATGAAAACGACTGCAAGAAAACAAGCAAGCTTAGACAGCACCAAGGACCCCTCCTTTTCACTCTGTATATTCTCTACAGCTATGCAAATCCACTGACTTAAAACCTTTTTAAAGAATGTAAGGCAGTTTATTTGATTGACATGCCTTTGAAACTATTCACATCTGAACTATTTTCAGGTGTAATAAATCACGTAACAATATAAATTCCAGTGCCACAATTTGAATGAGGTGCTTTGAAAGCTACTTACAGAGACAGAGACAATTTATCCCATTTGTAGGCTACCAAGAAATACTGTATTCTGCTTGCTTATCTACTGTGATGTTTGTGACAGTAATACTGAACAAGTTAATAATATAAGCAACTAAGAAGGTTAATTTTGTTAACACTGTATGATTAAGGAAACACCATTAGTAAAAAGATTATGCGTGAATGTTTAGTCACTACACTTGTAGCCTAAGAAACGCATAAAAAGACTGTTCATTTACATGCCCATTCAAAAGTGAGAACCACTGAAATCAATGAAACATAGGTTAGCTATTTCAGTAATTCCTCAGGTTTTTTTCAACATTTATTCTTCATGTAATCTTCTAAATTACGTGTTTAAAGGGTTACAACAAAATGCACAGCGCCATATAAGGCAAATGTGTTGTGTCATTGCTGAGTAATTTACCTCATGCCTTCCACTGTCACATAGCTGTAGCAAGCCTTGAGAAAAATGCTTTGAATTTTTCTCTTAGATTTTAGAAGAATGAGGTAACATGTTAAGACATTCCTACTCTTTGAGCTATTTTGTCAACTTCCCAGAATGCAAACATTTACTGCCCAGTGACGCAACAATCTTTCAAAGTAATGTTTCATTTAGGAAGTAATGTTTTAAGTGAAATGGTCTTTCTTCAAGGAAGTTGATACAAGGATGCAATTTAAATAATATTATATTAATTGCAAATTGTATTATATTGCTATGCCATCTTGTTTTCATTTATGAAAAATGTTTTTTTTCTTTTTAGAATTAAAATAATTAATACAAATTCTAAGCTTTTTCCTTGGTATTTAGGCTCATGACATACAGTATTTGTCAGATATGTAACTTAAAGAAAAACATTATATTTTATCTGGAGGTGATCACACGTATTTCCTGTGCAAAACATGAAGGAAATTTAATCTAAAGATAGCAGATTGACTATATAATAATTTTAAGATGGCTTTGAATGAAAAGCAGAAATGCAAACTAAACAAATATAATTATTTCCCTTACCTCACGATAATATCAGCAAAATTAGACTGAAATGGTGCAAAGCTAAATATTCATTGATACAGAAGATGGCATCTCTTTATATTTTAAATCAGACTGTAAATGAGCTCAGATAGGCAATTAATTAAAACAACAGGTAATCTTAAGAAAAATTAAGTGATGATAAGGCAGTATAAAAATATCTACTCACCATATTTTAGTTATTTATTTATCAAATGTCTACACTGCCCATCTGATTTAAGTGATCCTGGGTGGTTTACAGTAAAAACATACAAAAGTATATAAATACAGTTTAGAAATTGAGGTAAAGATGAAGATGTTAAAAATTAAGAGGCAGGTGAGTGCCCTTAAGTCACCCCATTACCACAGAGTTGCTTATCACTCAGACTACCGTATTAACTGACAGAACCTGGTATTGATGCTCTTCTGGAAGGCTAGAAGCGTGGCGGTCTACCTCATCTCTGGATGTTTTAAAGTATAAGGGGCAGAAGTAGAGAAGACTCTCTTCCTGGATCCCGCTGATCAAAACTCTTTCCACAACATAGCCTCCCTGCCTGATTGGGTGGATGGGACAAAGTAATTGGGATGAGATGATTCCACGAGTAGCTGGTCCCATGCCATGAAAGACTTTAAATGTAATAACCAACACCTTGAATAGGATCCAGAAGCAAACTGGCACCCAATACAGTTCAGCAGAGGTATTACAGAGGTATTACATGCACAAGTCTAGGAACTGCACCATACTGCACCAGTTGCAGCTTCCAGATACTCTTCAAGGATAGTCTGATATATACTGCACTGCAGTAGTCCATCCAGGAAATGACCAGGGCATCAATCACTTTCTTGATCCAAGAAAGGGCATAACTGGCCCTCAACACAAATTGAGGAAAAACCCTCCTAACAATGACTCCACATGCTTTTGAAGCAGCAGTCTTGAGTCCAGGAGAACCCTCAGATTAAGCATAGCTTCATCTGGGGCAGTGTAAATGGAAATACCATTTCCATCCTACATTTTGGCCTGAAACCTGACTGTAAATGGTTCAAAAAATTCATCTCATCCAGGATCATAGACTCACACAGCTGGAAGATCCAATCCTTATATTTTATAAATTTATTTTCAGGCTCTATTAAAAATTGTATAAAAGTCTTATTATATTATTGGTCAGAAGGCCAAAACTATTCTGCATCTTCCAATAATTACATCTTCCAATAATCAATCTGATTTTGCTTCATTAACTATTGAATCATTTGTTCTTCTGACAGCCCACGATATTCTCAATTATTTATCCTGGATTGTTGCTCAGGTGATCAGGTTATTTTCATGTTAGTAATTCAGTTTTCACAGCCATAGGTACCTTTGTGGTACAGCATGATGTCGCTGCACTGCATTTTTATATTATATGTAATAGAACAGTAGTCTTTCTCCCAAGTAACAGGCATCTCTGTTTCATAAGCGGCTTAACTAAATGTCTACATTTATTAATTAACTGAACGAATAACATATATTTATTTGCAAACTTAGAATTATTCACAACCATAATATGTTAGAAATACACATTAGAAAACAGTGTAATATATACAAAATTCTGAATGTATCAATGAATAAAAAATGTTTATAGCTTACCAGTATTATGTCCATTTTTTCCCTCTGAATGTTGTGTAAGATCAATTGTCCTGTCAATCTGAAAGATTTTTAAGTCTTCAACATCTAAGGCAATATCTCCCCAAAAGACAGCTTTAAATACAAAAAGAAAGCTTAATATAAATATATTAAAAGTAATATCACACAAATGTTTATTTGAAGTCTGTGACTATAATCAAATATAGGATATTTGTTAGTTTGATTTAAGGACAGTTTGATAAATTGAAATCAAGGGTCTTTGCTTGCTTAAAGTCTCTTGCAAACATCATTACTGTGAAAGACTTTATAATACACAAGATAAATTATACAGTTTAAATGCTGCAGTGTTACAGAAGTTTTTATTTTATACTGACTTTGAATGTAGGTGTTCTAAATATATAATTCTATACAATATTGAATATTGGAGGATAGGAAGTTAAAAAATGATTAAAACATTATATGGCTATAGAAAAGAGATACCATGGAAATATAATTCTCAATTTCTACACAGTTCCTTAGTAAAATAAACACTTTGCAATAATTACAAATATTTTATTCTTTTTTCTAATCTATAAGGAAACATTTTGTTCTTAAAATACATAAGATTTAACATTTTAAACTTCACAATATATTCTGTCACAAATATAATATTTTCAACAAGTTTGCTTTACTATGCAATATTGTTTCAACGTGGAAAGTTTTATCAATGTTAGCCCTACCAATCTGTCAGCAGAATAAATATTTTTTTCTCAATTTGTGTTACTAAAAGATGTTTATTGTAGATTAAATGTTGTAATTACACTTTAGACGTGGTCCTATCCCTAGATATGGATATGGGAAAATTTAATTGCTTGGTATATAAAAAACAAAATCTCTAGGAAATCTCTGAATGACCATACCTTAGCAGATTTATTATTACTCTTTTATTAGACCAGAAAGTTCTGAAATATTTACATACAGTATGTCAAAAATATCACTGTGCAGCCTGAGGATGCAATAAAAAACTGTCTTTCATTGTGGACAAATGTTAACAGTAGAGAAAGAACAGTTTATTTAACATGTGCAAAGCCACATCATACTGCTTTAAACCAAAAGCTCCAAATATCTATACTGTTTTTTCTATAGGTAGAGAAGGAATTCCTATTCAGAATTACCGTAATCCAAAAAATTTTAATTTATAACTCACACTGTTTGGAACATTTCTTTTTTAGCGTATGGCACATGTTAGCCAGAGATCACCGAGGTGGCTGGCTGCCTCTGTGAAAGGATTTGGGGGGTGGGGGTATCTTTTACCCGCAGGACGCCTGAATGCCAGTAGGCAATCGAGGGAGGCTCTTTTCTTGTCCCTATTACCATGTGAGCCACCATTTGGAACATTAGTATATATTTTTAAACTAACAGATTTTTAAGCTAGAATTTCCAACATTATTATCAATTTGAATAAAATTTAAATAATCCCATGCTGTTTCCATTTCCCACATTTTTAATATTCAGTTGACATCCACACAATTTTCATATCCAGCAAGAAATTAAATACCAGTAGAAAAAATTCAATTTATTTCAACAAACAATTATTTTTCCAGCTACAAGTTTATGGCACTCTCTTAAACATGGTTATTCACATGCAACCTCAATGCATTATACAGTTATCTTTTGAAACTGTAATGGGAGTTATTGTCACTTTATTTCTTCCCTACCTATATCACAATTTATTCCTGAAGAGTCTATAAGCTTTTACAGAATGGGCAGAATTAAGTGAGTCATCAGCCTGGAATCATTACATTCCCACAAACATACTAAATCCCATCCCTCTGGAATTCTGTTGACCCTTATCTACCACCAATTTTCCTCTGAATGATAATTGACTATATATATAACACAGTATCAACATTAGAGTCCTTCAAGTTTCTAGGTTCTATTATATCTCAAGACTTAAAATGGACACCTAACATCAAAAACATCATCAAAAAAGCACAACAAAGAATGTTCTTTCTACGCCAACTCAGAAAGCTCAAACTGCCCAAAGAGCTGCTGATACAGTTCTATAGAGGAATTATTGAGCCTGGTTTGGCTCTGCAACCAAAAAGACAAACACAGACTTCAACAGATAATTAGAACTGCAGAAAAAATAATTGCTACCAACCTGCCTTCTATTGAGGATCTGTATACTGCACGAGTCAAAAAGAGGGCTGTGAAAGTATCTACAGATGCCTCACATCCTGGACATAAATTGTTTAAATTTCTATCCTCAAAACGACTCTATAGAACACTGCAGACCAGAACAACTAGACACAAGGACAGTTTTTCCCCCAAAAGCCATCACTCTGCTTAACAATTCCCACAACACTGTCAAATAATTTACTAAGACTGTATTACTATTATTCTTCTCTTCCTTACTAGTATCTATCTCTTCCCACTTCTTACTATAACCATGTACTTGTATCTTTCAATTTATATTATTTTTACTTGTTTCCTAGAACCATTTGATAGCTTATTAGTAACCCTGACTATCACTAAGTGTTGTATCTTCTTATTCTTGATGAATGTATTTTATTCTCCTTATGTACACTGACAGCATATGCACCAAAGACAAATTCCTTGTGTGTCCAATCACACTTGGCCAATAAAAGAATTCTAATTCTTGTGTATAGGTTTGAGCAATAAATCTTTTTGCCTGCAACTTAATGTATGATCCTGATTCTTTGCATCTGATATGCAGGGGGTTGCAGGAGAGACGTATTTGGACCTCATCTGTGCAATCATCACTTGTACTCTATATTAAATCTGTTTAAAAATTGAGTTGCACAGCATGTACTGCAACTTGTGACAAAATTGAGCACAAGCTGTTTTGAAATGCATGTAAAAACTGTAAATATGGATATATAACTGAGAAGGGTTAAATCCATATTTTAAGAGCTTAAAGAGTAATTGCTTTCTTCTTGATTCAGAAGCAAAATACTCTGGCAATTAGTAAGCAACGGCTTTTTAGAATGGTGAGAGTAAACTCAAATTTTTATAATCAGAGAAAGAGGAGGAGAAAATCTATAGTTCAGAAAGAAAATAAGAAAGAGAAAGAAGGGTGGAAGAATCTTAGTTGGAATATTTAAAAGAAAGCTTCTAAAAGTATTTAAAGCTTCTTTAAATATAAAAAGAAAGCTTCTAAAAGTTCATTTGAATATAATGAAGTTGAGAAACAAACAGACAAACAAACAAACAAAAAGCACAACTAGCTACCGTCAATCTAAGTAGTTACACTGGATGAAATAGCATAATGTACTGTATATTTAATAACTAAAGTTCTTATTTTAAAATTTTGCTTACATTTAGGGTTTTTTGTATTTTGTTTTTACTTTTTCATGAAAACCAATTAGACTAACTCCTTATCTCTGATACCTAATAAGCACTTACTGAAAAGGGTAATAGAAAATGAATTGTTGACAATGGAATTTATGGAAAAATAAATTGAGGCGGGTGAGATTAAGATTGTGGAATGAGGACTGCAATTTAAAAGTGTAATTAAAATGTAACTCTGTGACTGAAACATTCAATGAGATAGTTATCTGGCAGGGTGAGGAGGGAAGCCTCAGATAAATATTCTATGTTGCTCCAGTGCCAAGCCAAAGAATTAGGGAAGGTACCTATTTTGTCACAAATGAAAATCATGGTAAATTTCATATACAAAAAAATGATACATGTTTCTTGAATGTAAGTTATTGCAAAGATTAAATTTCTACTACAATTATTACTTTCTGATCATGAGCACTAGCATCATGCCTGGAATATATATATTCGATTTTTCTAACGTCTTCAAAATGTATGTTGTACAATATCCTTCAGAGTTACTTTACTGATAAAAGTTATAAACTCTTCAGTGTGACTTCTTACCTTCAAACCTCTTCTGCCTTAAAGTAGATGCTTACAGTGTAGATACATAGACATGATCAGGAAAATTGTTCAATTGTGTGGTTTTCATTGTAAATTAAATAAAATGAAGAGCCTTGGTGGCGTAGCAGACTATAGTGCTATTAAGTAGCACCAGCTGCCTGCAATTACTGCAAGTTCAAATCTCACCAGACTCAAGGTTGACTCAGCCTTCCATCCTTTCGAGGTAGGTAAAATGAGGACCCGGATTGTGGGGGCAGTAAGCTGATTTTGTATAAAAAAGTACACCGCTTAGTGGGGGGGGGGCGAAAACCCTACTAAGCAGGTATATACAAAAGTATGAAGGCTATTGCTTAACGCATTGTAAGCCACCCTGAGTCTCCGGAGAAGGGCGGCATATAAATCGAACCAATCAATCAATCAATCGATCGATCGATCAATCAATCAATCAAGGTATAAACAGCAAGGAAAGTAATATATTACTTTGGTATGTATTAGCAGTAATATTATTATAATAAGTCAGAACACTCCATAATGATAATAGCTATGGCTAAATTTATCAGAATTCTGATACTCAACAATTTTCTCAAGGAATATTTATCAGAAAAAGTTATCTTTACTATATTCCTTTTGCTGTAAAGATTAGGTTTCTCTACATTTGCTGACAATTATAATACCCTGTTTAAAAATGTGTGTAACATTGACATTGATTTCGCAATGGAAAGCAATAACCTAGAAGAACAAATCAAGCCAAGTATGTCTTCAGCCTCTTTCACTGTTTTGAAATGAACTGTAGTTCAGCATTCCAATTTGACAGGCACACAGTGTAAAAAACCTGATATTGAAATACAAAATAGGCAACAAGCCAGATAGTACTGGGAGGCAGAACAATTATATAGCAATTTAACTCTTTAAATTTGGAATGAATGTAAAATGATGAAATCAAGGACATGTCCAAGCTTGTCAGCAACCCAGGGAGAATGAATTATTTATATATATTTTCATTAAAAAAAAACTTTAGGAAATCTATCAACATACTTACACTGCAAGGGTGCTAAGCTATCAATCCATTTTGTTGGATTGATAACAATTTTGAAGAAAGTATTCTTTTTCCAGCTCACTATTTTAAAAGACTACATAAACCACTCCACAGGGACACTTTGCATGGCAAAAACAGACATAAATATTTTATGACTAGATGAATAAGTAAATTGTACACTGTGACACTTTCTATGTACTTTAAAAGAAACTTTACTTTTCTGTTTACTTCTATTTAAGTCAGATTGTTCTATGACTTAAATCTAGTCCTCAAACATTTCATAAAGGTATAAACAGCAAGGAAAGTTCACTGACAAATCATAACCTTTTCCAACTGACCTAATCCATTCTTCCCCTATAGTTGCCCTCCAGATGTGTTGGTTGAGTGATTTGGGAAACTGGAATAATACTGACTTCATTTTAAATTTAATAAGACTTCATTTTAATTACCTCTCCCAGGAAAATATAGTTCTCCAGGCAAACAATGAAAACAAATTTGCTAAATTTATCAAGCAACGAAGTATTGAATAGTCATACAACTTGATACCAAGGTCAGCCCTATGAGGTATACATATCTCAATGTGGCTTTTAGCACATAATGCTTTCATTTTTGGGCATATTAACAAAATTTTACTATAAGTGATCATATTTAGAAATTAATAATAGAGAGAGGAAGAAATTGGGAAAAATTGTCCAATGATAATAGGTTCAATTCAGCTATAAATACAATACACCATTACCAGTTTAATCAATATTACTACAGTTAGTACAAAATGCGGCCGCACGGGTTGTTATGGGGGCTTCTCGATACTCCCGTGTGACACCTCTCCTGCACGAGCTGCACTGGCTGCCTGTGGTTCTCCGGGTTCGTTTCAAGGTGCTGGTGCTAACCTGTAAAGCCCTACATGGCTTAGGCCCGGGGTATCTGCAGGATCATCTCCTGCCTTCCTCCCACCGTCCGGTGCGCTCGCACAGAGCGGGCCTCCTCAGGGTTCCGTCAGCCAGATAGTGTCGGCTGGCGGCCCCTAGGGGGAGGGCATTCTTTGTTAGAGCGCCAACCCTCTGGAATGAGCTGCCCACCGGCCTCAGGATAGCCCCAGACATCCTCTCCTTCCGTCGCGAATTAAAGACGTGGCTTTTTCGCCATATGGGCTGAATCCGTTGGGGGATTCTAAATATTTCATAATTTTAATTTGATTTTAATTAATTTTAAATTGATTTTAACTGTTTATGTAATTCTCTGTCGTTTTTGTAAGCCGCCCTGAGTCCTACGGGAGAAGGGCGGCATATAAATTACATACATAAATAAATAAATAAATAAATAAATAAATAAATAAATAAATAAATAAATAAATAAATAAAATATATGCACATAAGGCAAAGTTATATATGTCTTTGTTTTGAGAAAATGTATTAAAATATAATAAAATATTCTGAAAACTTTTGAAATCTATAAATAAGTGGCTTACATACATATTCTAAAACAGAAAAACCAACTATTTTGAGTAAAATATATTAATGGTGGGACAAAATTATCTCAGCAGAGGTAAACAGCTATAGTCCAATGCATATGAAATTTGTAGATGACTAGCTAATCAAAAAAAAAGTATTAAAAATTAGAATTTCATCAAGTAAAAGATAAAATTTCAGTAACATAGTATTGATCTTAATTATCCAAACATCAATGTTACATATGTTGTAATATGTAATAGTTATTATACTAACTGTTGTTGCATCCAAATGTTCTGCATGAATTTTTGCCTTTTCTTAGCAGCCTTTTCTTCCCCGATAAATATAGGATAAATGAAGGATATGCAGTGGACTATATAATTATCATATAATAGTTAAATATGTTACAATATTTATTAATTTATTTGTATCCCGCCTTTATTATTTTTACAAATACTGTAACTCAACGTTGTGACCACATCCACATGCCTTCCTCCTCCTATTGTCCCCCCAACAACAACCTTATCAGGTGGGTTGTGCCAAGAGAGAGTGACGGTCACCCAGCTGTCTTTCGTGGCTGTGGCAGGACTAGAATACATGATCTTCCACTTTCTAGTCTGCTGCCTTAACCACTAGTTCAAACTGCTCAGATTTTAGATAGATAGATCAGGGGTGAAATCTAAAATTTTTTGCTACCGGTTCTGTGGGCGTGGCTTAATTAGTGGGCGGGCCTTGGTGGTAAGGTGACTGGGTGGGCGTGGCCAAGTCAATGTCACTTCTTTGCCCTTTTTTAACCTACAAAACCCAACACAGCACCACTGGCTCACCCACAATGTAAAAGCAGCTGTGCTAGACCCAAAATGGCCCCTGCAACAAGCAGGAACCTCACACAACTACAAAAAGCCCAAAAAAAACAACTTTCACACTTTACACACACAAAATTCCACATACAGCTTTGTGAGATTTTGTGTGTTTGTGTAGTTAGAGTGAAACACTATAGAAACACACTAAATCTCAGAAAGCTGCACAAATATTATTTTATTTTATTTTATTTTTATTTTTATATAAAAGCATATATAAATTTTATATAAATTTAAAACTTCCTAAACTTTAAATGGCTAGGTCTAAAAAAAGAACAACTAAAAAAAAACCCCAATTAACTATTTTTTTTAAAGCTCCCAAAGGGGAAAAAAACTTACCCAATAGAACAGGGGTCTCCAACCTTGGCAACTTTAAGACTTGTGGACTTCAACTCCCAGAATTCCTCAGCCAGCTTTGCTGGGAGTTGAAGTCCACAAATCTAGGCAGGAAGGCAGGCAGGCAGAAAGAGCTGCTCACAGATGAGATTGATTGCAGGCAGGGAGATTCAGTTGCTTGCTGATGCATGGATTACGATCGTCATGCGATCAGCAGCCAAGGTAAGCAAGCTGAAGGCTGGGGGGGGGGGGGAAGAAACTTTTTTTCTTTTACATGGCTCTGGCGATCCAAGCTGAGTTGCCTGATTAGCAGGCAACGCAGCTGGGATGTCAGAGCTTGGCTGGTCAGAGCCATTTAAAAGGAAAAAAAGGCTCTGATGATCGCAGGGCTCAGCTGGGCATGGGGGGCAGGGGCAGGGATTTTTGCTACCGGTTCTCCGAACTGCCCACCGCCATCGCTACCTACTCGCCCGAGCCGGTCCGAACCGGGAGCATTTCACCCCTGAGATAGATGATAGATAAATAGATAGATAGATAGATAGATAGATAGATAGATAGATAGATAGATAGATAGATAGATGATGGATGGATGGATGGGAGGGGGTGGAGAGAAATATATATTTCTGAACATATACAAGTATTATATAAATAGATGTAAAAAAAATTAAACTTCAGGAGCTGAAGTTTAGTCTGACTTCAGTATATATTAAATAATATTTATTCCACCATCTTTAATGTAATGTATTTCAAAGAATACATCCCTATTAAGAAAAATGGGGATTATGTACATCAGAAATGCCATTAAAGGTTTTAATAATGTGTGATCCATCAAGTCATGAATGGGGAACATATAGTCCTTCTGCTGTTCCATAACGACAACTCTCAATGTTTGTCAGCCCTGAAAATGATAGTGGTATAAATACACCCATGATTTACAATTCTACACTACTCTGAATGGCACAATCAGCTGTTCAGCTTTATATAATCAATCAATCAGTTTATTACAGACCAGAGACCAGAACAAATAAAAACGCTCGGTACCATTTATTACAATTCCCAGCTTTATACTAAATGCCTAAGACAGTAATGGCGAACCTATGTCACGCATGCCCGAAGTCACATGTGGAGCCATGTTTCCTGGCATGTGCGGCATTGCCCGTTCCTCTTCCAAGTTTTTGGCGCACATGTGCACGCGATGATCAGCTGGCCTTCGTGCGTGCAGCAGTGCCGGAAACTGGAAGAGCTGGTCTTCTCTTTTCTGGCATGAGCATGGGCGCAGGCCAGCAGATTGTCGCGCGAGCATGTGAGCCAGTAACCACAAGCTGGCCAGCATGCATGCACGTGCCGGAAACCAGAATTTCATTTCCCGCTGCACGCATGCCCCCAGGGCAACTGCTCTTCCAGGTTGCAGCACGCATGCATGCTCCCTTTTCAGCACTCGCCTAAGACTATCAAATGGTGGGATGTACAGTATGCTTGGTAGAGTAGTAACAAAATGGCACAATTTCCATTCTTTATGCAAAGCGCTCACATATGACAAAGTTTAATCAATTAACACAAATAAAACCAAAATATATATGTATAATATAACTATAAAATCTGCATGGATTTGATCAGACTGGCTGGGGAATTCTGGGAGTTGAAGTCCACAAGTCTTAAAGTTGCCAAGTTAGGAGATGCCTGGACATATATGAATTTTAATTACAGTGTAAGGACAATGTGACAAGCTAGAAACTATTCAATTGTTCATTCCACTGTTTACCCCCTTCGTTATATATGAATATTCTCCTTATTCAAAATGAAAATGCAAAGTGGGGAAATCATACAGAGTATCATTACATCATCTTAACCTTTACTACAATCTTTAGGCAAGAAACCATAACACCAGAATACATAAACCTGTAATTATGATTAATAAAACTTTTAAAAAGAGATATAAAATGAAATGAAATTACATATATTACATCAGCAGTCCTTTCCTGCTTTTCAGACTGATTGGGGGGAGGCGGTATACTTACATATTTAGAAAATGCAAAAATCACTTCTGTGACGTACTATATGTACACACACACACACCCCAGCTCCATTCAATTGTCCCGACTCCACCCCACAAGGATTACGGGGTCATTAAAGATGTGTGTGTGTGTGTGTGTGTGTGTGTGTGTGTGTGTGTGTGTACATACAGTATGTCATAGAAGTGATTTTCGCATTTTCTAAATATGTAAGTATATCTTTTCATGTGACAACACTGAAGAAATGACATTTGGCTACAATGTAAAGTAGTGAATATATAGCTCGTATATCAGTGTACATGTGTTGTCCCCTCAAAATAATGTAACACACAGCCGTTAATGTCTTCAGTGTTGTCACATGAAAAGATATACTTACATATTTACAAAATATGAGGGGGTATACTCACTTCTGTGACATGTTGTACACACATACATACAACACATACACACATAGGCTCCATTGGTTATATTTTTGGTGTTAGCATTGTATTATTTTAAGAAGACGTATACTTATTTAATCTTGTATGAGCTTGTTCTTATAAAAGTAATTGCTGCTGATTCACTGAGGAATGAGATTTCTAATCTGCTTTCTAATCTGCTCTTATGTAAGGACACTATATTCAGTCTTGACAAAAACATTACCACTCCATTACTTGAACTTTTTAAAAAAATATATGAGACCAACCCAGTAATTTGTAATAAAATATTGGATAAGTTAAAAGAATCAGGACAATATGATTCTTTGAACAATATTATGGATTTTCAAATGCCTACAAACCAATCCTGGAGCCTGTATAGACATGGAATGGTGATATTGATGTTTGCAAGTGAATGATTTTGGCTGGGACATGAGTAGAAAACCGTCATCCATCCTGGACCTTTTGGACATCACAACAGTCTTCAATACTACTGGTTATTCTTATATAAGGGCTGGAGTTGAGAAAAACTGTTGCCCTGGTTCTGTTCATTTTTTGAAGGATGGTTCCAGTTTGGGGCCGGGGAGGGGGGAAGTCAGTACAATGGCTACTCTCCTAAAGGGTGTCACAAGAGTTGTTTCTCTCCCCCTCTTATTTAAAATTTACATGAAGCCATGTAAATTTCAGGAAAGGTCAGCTGAAGATATGGGGGCTGGTATTGTCAATAATGATACCCAACTCTGTATCATTACCTCAAAACAGACTGGTTGATACTGCTGAAGTCTTGTCCAGATCCCTAAAGGCTCTGGATGAGAAAGGACAAGTTTGAACTGAATCCTAGTAAGGTAGTGATACTGTTTATCCATTGGTATAGTATTACAGTACAATACAATATTCTCTCTCTGCTCTAATTGATTCCCTTGATAGTGGGGCAGTAGCCCTTAAACAATAAATGTTTTGAAGGTTACAGCCATGGCCACAGTCATGGGGGGGGGGGTGTTTCCCATCTAAGGCAGGTATGCCTGTTGCAACCCTACCTGGAGAGGAGAGGTTGCTACGGTGATTCATGCCTTTATCACCATCCATTTATACTAATGAAGTATGATCTACATAGATTTGCCTTTGAGGAACACTTGGAAGTTGCATTAGATTGATTTAGAAAGCAGTGGCTAACAAACCTTCACTGCAGAGGTGAAATCTACTTATCTTCCTTACCGGTTCGCTCGCACATGTGTGCATCACATGCGCGTGCAGACTCTCTGTGCATGAGCAAAACCTTCTGCACATTCGCAGAGCGTAGAAAACACATTACTTCCTGGTTAAAACCAGGAAGTAATGACACCCGGGTGGGTGGGCGGAGCCTCGTCCCGCCTTCGCTACCGATTCTCCGAACCACCTGCCACAACCGCTACCGGATCACCTGATCCGGTCCGAACCGAGAGCATTTCACCCCTGCTTCACTGATGAAAGCACATTACTACAGAGTTCCATGCCTTGATACAGAATGGGAAGAACAGTAAAAGCTCTATTCCTTCTTTTTTTAAAAAAATAATAATAATCCACTGCCTGAAATGGGACACCATAAAATTTGACCTTCTCTACATGAACTTTAATCATTCTTTCTTCTGTTTGTGGATACAGTGGAAAGCTGGATAGGCTTACAATCTTTTAGATTCAAAGTTTCTTCAAACATGTCTCATGACCAAAACTCAAGATGCTTCTATTCAACATCTTGGTTTATTGTGTCAGTAACAACCAGCTTTAAAAAGACCCAAGTACAGACAGGAAATCCAATCAATTCCATGCATTTGAGATGATATCCATGTACCTCAACACTGGAATCTAAAACCCTAACAATAAGAAGAATTGTTCCTTCTTTTTGTATGTTATTAGTTATGTTGTCCCAAGAAGTTAAAGAGAATTGCAGAAGACATGAAAATGAAGTTCTTTATCTCCAAAAAAGTTTCTGGCAACCTCTTTTAACCATGTTGATTAACTCATCTACAAAAGCTTAGCAGAATCTTTGAGACAACAAACTACATGTTAACTGGAGAGCTCTATACCTGTATATTGTGGAACAAATAGCAATTGTACTTTGAGACAACATTTGATATAGAAAAAAAGGGTTTTTCACTGTATTCCAGAGCAGTAATTTATGATCAATTGATCCCTATAGTTGTAGTTAATATTTTAACTCACATCATAGTTCTAATTATGTATTTTCTGCTTAAGAATAATATAGTCTTTACAGTTTTCTGCCTGACAGATTTGTCTAGGAAAAGGCATTTGTTATTATAAATGTTTTCCTTAAAGTCTAAGGAACTTAACAATAAATCAGTTGGACTCAAAAGAGTTCTGTATTTGGTTTTTTAACTTTATTTCATTCTCAGTAGCTAAATCATGAACCTCCCTTAACATGATAAAAGAGTATAGTCATTTTAGACTATCAAGTCAAAACACTGCAAGAATCTTTATTAAAGTATCCCTAATTTATAGCTGTGAGCCTCCATTTGGACATCTCTGTTGATGAGGAACACACACACACCCACCTTTCCGGATAAATCAGTTCCACTTGAATTGTTAAATATATCCAGGCTGAGTATCTAAACATCTAATCATCCTGAAAGTTTTTCAATGAATGTTCTAATATGTATGAATTCTTAAACCACAATGTAAGAAAACCACAATGTAAGAAAAGAACATAATACTCAAGAGGCAATCTGTTCAAAGCTGAGTAAGGTGGAACTCTTAATTCTGTAGATTAGAATATATAAACTCTTCCCTTGTAGCTTCAATTATATTTGCCTTTTCTACAATCACATTACACTGCTGGTTCCTGTTATTATCATGTGATCTATATCATGGGTGAAATCCAGCAGGTTCTGACAGGTTCTGCAGAACCGGTAGCAGAAATTTTGAGTAGTTCGGAGAACTGGCAAATATCACCTTTGCCTGGCCCCAAGGTGGGGTGAGAATGGGGTTTTTGTAGTATCCTTTCCCCAGGAGTGGGGAGGGAATGGAGATTTTGCAGTATCCTTCCCCTGGAGTGGGTTGGGAATGGAGATTTTGCAGTATCCTTCTCCTCCCACGCCCACCAAGCCACACACCACGCCCACCAAGCCACGCCCACAGACCCAGTAGTAAAAAAAATTGGATTTCACCACTGATCTAAATGTGTTGAGACAACAACTCCTAGATTTCCAAGCCTACATACTACATGCATAAAAAGTTGATCACAACGGCTTGAAATATTGAGAGATGGAACCTTGACCTCTCTGAAGTATTATGGCTGTAATAAAGCACAGAAACAGGAAAAAATAAAGCATTACTGAGCCTTGGTAGTACAGTGGTCTAAAGCACCCTGTTATTAAGACCAACTGCCTGCAATTACTGCAGGTTCGAATCTTGCCAGGCTCAAGGTTGACTCAGCCTTCCATCCTTTCTAAGGTAGGTAAATTGAGGACCCAGTTGTGGGGGCAATAAGCTGACTGTATAAATATACAAAAGGATGAAGGCTATTGCTTAGCGCATTGTAAGCCGCCCCGAGTCTCCGGAGAAGGGCGGCATATAAATCAAATTAAAAAAAAAAATAGTTGTGTTTGCTGATTGTCTTCAGCAAGGGGACTATAGTAATTTACAACGCACATCAGTAGCACTGGAAACATTGCTAGAAATACGTAACTGTTTATTGTAGAATTGAACAGTCTACTGATTGTTCTGTGCTTTCACTGTTACCACAGAAGCATAAAAATATGCTTGCTTCTGCAGAATTTTCCATTTTGTGAGCACAGTTGCCCATTTATGCATTTTTAAATGTATCAAATTAACATGGTGGGGACTTTGTTAAAACCATCTAATTGCTTTTTTCCTTACATAGAATTCCAAAGTGTAACTATCAAGCTGATACAAACTTAAAATATGAATCTTTTTATTAACAGTAACAGTTTGAACAACTTGTTTTGCTTATTTTTTTTCCAAATTCATCCCCCTTTTTTAGTGAGTTCAAAGTAGTATGTAACAATGTTAGTCTGGCTAACATTGACAAACAAGCAAATTTTGAACAAAATGCTTGCTCTCTAAATTGAACGGAAATAGTTTACAGTGGATTGATTGTTTATGATTATTGCATACAGAAGATTGCAACCTCTTAACCAGGCTGCTTAATGTTCCTCTTCATAATAGTGTTTCATAAATGCTATTTCCCTGGGATAAGCTGTTTTATTATCAACAATTTTTTCTCCTTCTATTTAATCTTGTCCTATTTTGAGACACTGCCTGGACAATTATCTGCAATTTTTTGGTAAAAGTTTCTCAGAAGTGTGGTTTGTCATTTGCCTCCTTCTTAGGGCTTTGGGACAGTAACTGGCCCATGGTGGGACTAGAACTGATAGTCTCCCAGTTTCTAGTTTGATGCCTTAACCACTTCACCAAACTGGCTCTTCACTAGCAAAATACTTCATCCTATTGAGACCAGGTGATCTGTGTGAGATGCTATGAAACAGAAGCCTAAAACTATGCTGTACAAGCAACTGACTCTTCTTTGTTTCTCAACTATTTCTGATTCTGCTATAGATTTAGAATGCCACAAAATGGAATGGAATGGAATGGAATGGAATGGAATGGAATGGAATGCTATGAAATGCTTTAATGGGACGGATATCACCACTCAGAATCACTCACTTCAAACACCCAGGAGTCAGATTTCATTCTTGGGTTTGAAATCATAGAGAAACTGTATAACATTCTTAAAATGTTTTAATTATAAGATAATATAAATTCTGCTACAATATAATCATGTCATTCCTGCAATTCTTTGCCCATTCCAAAATTTTGTTTAGAATGTACAATTTCTCCAATAACGCATTAGGAAATACTTTTAGTAATGTAACATTAAGATCTTTCTGAAGGCATAACTTCCATATATCTAAGCATAATGGGGTGGGGGAGGAAAATTATATAAATATGATTTTTAAAAAAAAAAGAAAAGAAAATGCAATTATTTACTGAAAGAAGCTTGAAACGATTTCAAAAACTATATACAACAAATATCTGAAAAAGGTGTGATGGAGAAGGTGGGGGGACAGTGAATATAACATTACAAATATTTCAGATAATGAATTTTTCACTAGCTATGCAATGCTTATAGTAGTAGATGATTCAATTAAAAGGAGATTTCTCTTTCACAAAACAAATATTTGAATTGACTGCCATACAATCAAAGCAGTGCCTAAATGCTTTGAAGAAATGTGAGGTATTTATTGATTCTGTTGATATTCTGGTTTTAAGGAGTCTCAAACATTATTCCTGATTTATTTCCATATATGGAAAAGTTAGGCAGGTTGAATGCCCTCTCTAATATTGACAAATGTAATCAGCCAGCAAATTTTATCCCTTCTTCAAACTCTACCTATGAGAAAGTGGCACTCTGTTGCTGATATTTTTTATTGTTTTGCTCAAATTTGCTTAGGTAGTTTGGCTTTTTAGCTAATTATACAAGTAGGTAAGAAATACTGTGCTGGCTATTTATTGCACATAAAGACTACTTCTTTGCCACATAGCTCATTTTACACACAATAATAGTAACACACATCCTTCTGCGGTTTCTTAAATTGTTGCATAAATAGCATGTAATTGCATCATATCCAGAAGAGCACAATTGTTGTCAATAACCCATGCCAACAATTCTGCCAGCCCAGAAAAACAAGCAATCCAAGGATTCTTTAGTAAGACTTTTTAAACCGTTTTTCAGTTTTTATGTTCTTTAAGTGAAACAGAAAACTTTCTGCATTGGTTCATACAATATCTCTGTAGAGTAGGCATGTCCAACCTGTGGTCTGCAGGATACATGCAGCTATGGGCAGCTAGTAAGGCAACCCTACAAGATCATAAACTTTTAACATCATTATGTGATTAAGGTTGGGCAACCATGTTATATATTTTATATGTGGCCCAAGACAATTCCTCTTCACTCAACGAGGCCCGGGCAAGGCAAAAGGTTGGACAACTATGCTGTAGTGTTTATGGTAATCAGTGGGTACACTGCTGTCTGTTACACTCGTTTTATATTCCCTATTATATCATACAGGAAAGCATTTTAATGAATCAAATCTCAAATCAGTTTGAATGTAAACATGTTGTCTCTGAATCCTGAGACATAAATTCCAATAAAATCTCAAACTCAAATAGGATTTTGACTGATTTCCATTGTTTCATAGTTCAACCTTTATATACAGTAGATGCTTAATCCTAAATAGAATAGAATTCTTTATTGCCCAAGTGTGATTGGACACACAAGGATTTGTCTCCGGTGCAGAAGCTGTCAGTGTACACACAAATAACAAAGTGATAGGTCATAGATCATAGTTACAATAATTACTCATAAGATACAACAAGTGATAAACATACATAGAACATTCCTTTTCTACATTTCTTGGAAAATTACTGAATTTTCCATTGACCTAATAATATGATTTTACTTTTCCATAAGATTTCTGGGCCACATACTTGGTAGCTATTTTGGTAAAGGCTCTCGAAGTACCCAAACTGAATAATCTGAAGCTCTGTAAAAGTGGATAGATAATGATGTCATCAGTAAAGGAGGAAGAGATCATTATGCTAAAAGATAAGTATATTTTAAACACCGTAAGAAGAGAGGAATGCTTTATTTCAGCCTTGGACTAGAATTCAAACTGAAATAGAATTGTAAAAAAAAGAGAGGCAATATGAGGACAGACTAGAAAAATGCTAATCATTTATTTCTCCAAGGGCATTAGTGGGCTTAGCCTTAAAATCTGCTAAATAATATTTCTTGATGCTTTGGTAACATACTACTACGTCATTATTACGTCTAGACATAATGGCTCTCTTTCTACTCAAAAAAGGTGAAATGAAAGGAAGTCAGAAGGGGAAATAACTGCCTTTCAGTCTCTTTTATCATAGCTAGGAAGGCAGCTGTCACAGGAGTTAACTGAGTCACTGGAAATGTATGCTATTAATGCAAGTAGATGGGTTATTTTACTGGCAGAGGGGATGACTGGATTGCTTGCATCATGCAGTCAAGGCTATTCTGACTTCCTGCCTACCTTCCTAAAAGTCAACTGATATTCACTCTTGCACATTCTTCTCACCACATATAGTAGTATGTATGTATGTATGTATGTATGTATGTATGTATGTATGTATAAATGTGTATATGTGTATATATGTATAGTATATTAAGTTTAACTATTAGCTACTAGCCTTAATTACCAGGTGTCTGCCTCTGAAATGCAACTCCTGGGAGATTATGGGCTTCCTTGTGTAATTAGTTGGCCATTGTGAGATGGGCCAGAGGTCTATTCCAGCAGCGCACTGCTGATGTTCCTATGTTTTAACTGTGTACTTATAAAAGTATCTCCTTGTAAAAGGTATTACTTTAGCATTTTGAATCAAAATGCTTTAGAAACCCCTCTGCATTATTTCCAATTTCTTTTTACAAACTTTTATTGACATTCCATTTCTTATAGTTTATTACAGGTATTGTACTCTGACAATTCCTCAAAACTCTTTCCAATTTTCAAGTGCAGAAGTTGTAAACTGTTGATTTATTATAAAAAAGGAGGGCAATAAAAAGGGGCAAAAAAGCCCCTATAGATATAATCTGTGACCTAAAGTATAATTCTCACTTCAGAAAAGTTCTCTCTCCCTATGAGTTTTTGCGAAGGATTACAGATTTTACATCATATGATTTTGCTTATCTATCTTCCCAAATTTAACAATTCACTTTTTAGTAAAAGGGGATCTTATCACAGAGTATCATTTTGAAAATTAAAAAGAAATAGCCAAATGTTTTCCTTATTAAGCCTAATTAAATTAACTTCTAACACCTAAAGGGACGTTGATGGAAGTAAAAAATAAACAGGAAATTATAAACTCTGATTATCCAGTAGAGTAGATAATTATATATCGTAAGAATATACCAGGTTCAGTTTGGGCTATAACATGAAGTTTCTATTTTCTGCCTTTTGTTCCGTAGACTTACTTTATGTGATTATTTAGGCTAAATAAATACATACATCACTTTGTGAAAAGTACATATGTATTGTTTCAAAGTATTTGCTGAAGTTATTTAATCAACAGCAGTTTTTCATTCCAGGAGGTCATCAGTAAACAATAAACAGTAGTTTTGTTAATTCAGGAAGAGGGAAAACTAATTAACAGGAAGGTGGCTCAGTTAATGGTAAAACTTCTGAATAAATACTAAAAGGAAGTTAATCCTTTACTATGTAATGATTACAAGAATTTAAGTTGTTAGTGCTTATTGTACATTATACCTAGAGATAAATTAAGTAGGATTTCTAAGGCAATTTAAGGAAATCCCAAGGAGTTTACTTTTCTTACTTACTTCTTTTTAAAGAATGTGATGATTTGTGCTGCCTCAAAATATGTATTGAGAAAAGTTTAAAACCAAATATATTAAAAGTATGTACTATATTAAATATTAATAAATTACAACTGACAGAATGCTAGAACTATAGTATTTTTCAATAATTTAGAATAGATATATTATCTATATAGTAAAAGGAGAGTAACAAGTAGAGTGTTTAGTAGGCATATTGAGACTTCAGATTAATGTAAAGACAGAGACACACAAGTGTGCTAATAATATAATAATGATTCATCAATTGTGTGAAATGTTTCCCATTATCTGAAGGACATGAATACTGAAAGATTTCTGTTATGCAATAGAAAGATACTGCAGGAGTTAAAGTCATACAGAAACATAGTACATAAATGATGAAAGAACAAAAATAATAAATACTTAAAGAGGAACTTAAAACTGATAAGAAAATATTACTGTAAATATATGCAACAAATACTATAATATTTGCATTAAATTTGACTTGATGTGTAATAAATTAAATTTGAGTTGATGTGGTGAAGTTCAATGATATGGAATACAATACAGAAATATTTGCCCTTTTTCTTCATGGTATAGAAGGGAAAAACTAAATGGAAATTCAAAAGTTAAGAAAGTGTTCCAAAAATATATCTGCATGCTCATTTTCATAGGATTATTAAGTATATCTAGCTACTGGAAAAAATCTGAGTAAGAAAATGTTTTCCCATTGCTTCAGGATACAGCTTCATGCAAACTGTTGGTGTATGTGTCACTATGATCATATTATTACCAAGTCCGAGTATTTGAGAAGAAACTTGGCAAGGAAACACGTTGACACTTTTTCTCTGAACAGGATGCTTGTTAAGATGCAAAGACTTTTCCAATAAATAAAGACACAGAAGTGAAAAGCTGACCAAACAAAATCTTTTGGTAAGATGGAGTGAATCTACAGATCTGCTTCCTGTAGCATTTTGCTTGATACCTGACACAAGGAAAGATCATCTTTTTTGGTTAAGATTTCCTTCCTAAAGAACTAACAAGCATCTTAAGCTTTGGTGGAATAGCTATGAACTCCATTCCCCCCCCCCCCAAATTGGAACTTGTTTTTTTTTCCTTCAGAAATTCCAGACAGCCACATCCTTGATAGCACTTGTCAAAACCTTCAAAATGCAGTTCAGGTTACACTAAAATCCAGAATAGCATTAGTTAAAATGAATTGCAATAAAAAGAGCCCTGATGTCTGAAACATAGAAACATAATCCATAGGAAATCTGTTCTATAGAACATGGGGAGGAGGATGCAACTGATCGTCATAACTAACCATGAATCTACTGTATCCTGAGAATTTACCCAATCCCGATTTAAAACCATGTAAACTAACAACTATGGTTAATTCCATGTATTAAGGTTGGACTGAACTCACATTATCCCATTTAAGTCACTATGACAACTTACTCATATTCCATTACTTTCAAGGAGAACATGGCTTAATCTGGATCCAATGCTGTAGGAAAAATATGTATTTTCATACATACATACATACATACATACATACATACATACATACATAATTTTCTCTTCGTGGAGACTGGGGTAGGTTTTCAGCAATATTAGTCTTGTGAATGATTTTCTTTCATTTATCTGTATGTACAGACATTTAGTTCTGCATAAATATATCTCAAAAATGTGTTAAGCAAGATCGAACTTGTGAGGAATTAAGATGGTTTAAAAACAATCTAGCTTTCATTCTTTAGAAAGCATACCAGCTATCTAGTCTAATCTGTTCACTTGTCTTTTTGCAGTCTTCCTTCTTCTTCTGTCACAAGTAATTCTCTATAAAGTTAATGGAGCTTTTAAGGAATGGCATCTCTGGTATGTCCACATTAGCATGGAACATTTTTAGAGATATCTAGTATTATCATAAGCAGTTAAGATGATCAACAGTATGTAATAATGCATCCCTACACAAAATGCAATTCCCACAAAATTATTTCCTCAAGAGAATAATACAAATAAAAATAACCAGGAAAAATACAAATACAAAAATAAAATAAGGGAAATAATATAGCTTTGATTACTTTTGCCTATTTAGAAGTAGTATAAATAGATTTTTATGGCTCATTTTTCATAAAACTTCAAAGAGAGAAAGAGAAAGAGAAACTGTGGTTAATGTACTTATTTGTCTGTACTATTTCTAGCCTCTTTCAGCTGGAATGTTTCCCAAAAAGGCTTACTTCTCAATAAAAATAGAAAGTTGCTGTCCTCAAGCTTACTATTTAAAAAGATTATACAAAAGAAAAAAGAATTGTGAGAAAAAAGAAAATCAGAGTGTTGAGGTACCAATATTACACAGATATTATAATCGTCAGCCATAATATGGATGCTGTTAGGTGCAAACACTAGCTGACTTCAACGCACTGAGAAGTTTATTATTGCTACCTGTATAGAAGAACCTGGTCAACTAATGGTCAAAGCTAAACTGATGCTAGAGAAGGGTCAACGGAATTCACGGAGGCCGGATTTAGGTTTCTCGTGGAAGCACAAAGATTCCAAACTGATGACATGTTTAACCCAGCCTTCCAACCTCAGTCTGCTTATCTCCTACAGATGCAATGCTATATTGGCTGTAAAGCATCCAGAAGCTTTTGGTAGCCAAGGTAGAATAGAAAGACCTTAAACAAAAGGAGAATCGGATGTCCTTTCCACTAAGCTCATGTTTAACTTCTTTCTTTTTTCCACAGCACATGTGAAACATCCAGGGCCTCCATGAAACCCTTGAATTTATCTATCTATTTTTTAAAATTAAAATAACAACCCAATTTTATTTTAAAGGCTGCATCTCCCAAAAATGAAAATTGAAATTTTTAGTTTTGCCTCTTCATTTTTGCCATTCTCTTTCAAAGGACAAATTACTATTTCACTGTCAGTGTTTTTCACCATAATCACTGCAACTTTCAGCAATATAGTTCATTATCATTTAAAGTCTGACTTGATTCCTGGATGACAATTGAAGTACAGATAGTGAAGTTTTGGAAGGAAAAAGAAGTAAGAAGAGCAGTAAAGTGGACGGACTCAACCACAGCAATGATGGATGCACCATTAAAGACCTGAAAAACTAAATAACTCTTTCACATAAAAGAAAGGCAATGTCAGGAATACATTTCAGGATATTGCAACTTAATAGAAGAATAGAGAAATTTTACTTGTTGGACTCTTATTTGCCATAAGCTCCAGTCAGCAAGGTCCACAGCTGAGTGACTAAAGCTGTATTTGTCAAGGATGATGAGAACTGTAATATCACAAGAGCCAAATCCTTGTTTTTAAAGGTTAAAATAGGTCCTGAGGAAACACCATGGTTGCATGTAATCTATGATGTGAGTTGTTATTGAGACTTCAACATTTAAAAAAAAAAAACTTTAATATTTATATTTTTATCCTTGTTTACTACACATGGTGGTGGATGGCAATTAAATGTGTAGATAGCTAGCTAGCTAGATGTCTTAACTGAACAGTTTCCCAAAAAGAAAGAAAAGATATATGCAATGCTGCTGTTGTGGTCTGCAGGTGTCCTGCGGAGCTGGCAGCAAAGTCGGACAGTGAGGAGGCTGGGGAGGAACATGGGGAGGAACATGGGGAAGGCTCGGACAAGGGCTCTGTGTCGGAGGCAGAGATGGGGCCAGGGCCATCTGGGAGTTATGTGCAAACTCCGGCGCCTCCAGAGTCAGAAATCAGTGAGGCACAGGAGCAGGGGGAGTCTGTTCCCAGTGCACGCATGTGCAGAGCTGCCAGAAGGCAAGAACAATTGAAACAAAAGAGACAACTCGGGAGTAGGGCTTGGCTTGGAGATGATTGGCCCCTCCCATAAGACATAAAGGAGGAGTAGAGGCATGTGGGCCTTTGCAGGAAGCAACATTGTTGATGCTGGTCGGTTTGTATTCTGAAGCTCCGTTTTGACTGTGTTCCATGCGGCCTTGCAAAGATAATTGCCAATTAGGTCTTTGGCAGCGTGTCAAGGGAGATAAAGGTGGGTGCTTATCAGCCTTACCCTGAAAGAGTGTGGCAGACTTTTGTCGGACTATTTACAAACTCTTGGTGATTCAGCACAGGCTGTGAATGAACAGAATTCACAGCCGTTGAAATAAAAAGAGGGGTTTTGGGACTAATTTTGTGCTTTTTACTGTATCAGGAAGCCTAGGTCAGAACAGCTGTATATTCTATGAGTACTTAAATAAGTCTTTCCTAAAGATGAACTGTACAATGAAAGTAATTGAAAAAGTGCAAATAATCTTTTTTAAAAATTAAAATATGAACTTCAGACTAAAAAGGCAGAGGTCTGAGTGAAAGAAAATTAGTTTATTTAGGAAAGACTGTATTCTAGCACTACAGCAAGATGCTTTGAGGAATCTCTTTTGAAGATGTTTGAAATGCTTTTTCTGAAGGATATCCCGTTTCTGGGCAGGACATTGCTCTTGGCTTCCTTTCAAAATCTTGATTTTATGGTATTCGGAAACTGCTGATCTAAACAATTAACTAGTGCATTTAAAAAAAAATATTTCTGTTTAAAATTCATCCAAATTCAATTTTTATTAAACACACAATTTGAAAAAAAAAGTATATGTGAATGAAAGATAAATTTAAAAACTGTTTTTTAAATAAATTACCCCTCATTATTTTTATTTTCATTAGGGCAGTAAATATATTGTTAGTCTTTTGACCTAACCCATAAACGTTGACTATGTTGGCTATATATTCTGTGAGTTGTAGTCCAAATACATCTAGAAGTCATCCAGTTGGGAAAAGCTGTACTTCTTTAGATATCATAGCCCCTGGATGGAGGAGAAAAACCTGAACCCAGAAAAAGCACATTTTTTCAGGATTACTATAGCTGGAATGAACAGTTCCAAACAACCTCTAGAAATGTATAAATGTCTAATGCTGCTGGGATGCCATGTAGTAGTCATCTGAATTTCTGAAGCCCTCACCTGCACTGATAACTAATTTGATACCTGCTTCCCTTAACTAAAAATTAGGTCACTTCTCTAAAGGTAGAAATTAATAAGCAGTTGAATATAAATAGATGAATAGTTTAGTTTAGTTTAGTTTAGTTTAGTTTAGTTTAGTTTAGTTTAGTTTAGTTTAGTTTAGTTTAGTTTAGTTTAGTTTAGTTTAGTTTATTTGATTTGTATACCGCCCTACTCCCAAAGGACTTAGGGCGGTGAACAGCCACAAGATAAAAACACATAAATACAAAATTTAAAAACAGAATAAAACCGAATTAAACAATTTGATCGAAGACAGATTTAACAACACCCCAATAAATTAAAAACAAATTAAAATTTGTGTTTTAAAAGGGAAAAAGGGAAAAAATTAGGCCAGGCCAGCCTGATGGAATAAAAAGGTTTTAAGAGCGCGGTGGAAGGTGCGTAGATCCAGGATCCTCCGTATCTCCGGAGGGAGCTCATTCCAGATAGTAGGTGCCCCCACAGAGAAGGCTATCCCCCTGGGGGCCTCCAGTCGACAATGTTTGGCCGACGGCACCCGGAGGAGCCCCTCTCTATGAGAGCGTACCGGCCGGTGGGAGGCTACTGGTGGCAGCAGGTGGTCTCGTAGATAACCAGGTCCTAAACCATGGAGCAATCTAAAGGTGGTAACCAAAACCTTGAAGCGCAGACGGAAGACCACCGGGAGCCAGTGCAGCTCGTGCAGGAGAGGTGTTACATGGGAACACCATGTCGCTCCCATAACCACCCGCACGGCCGCACTCTGCGCCAGTTGGAGCCTGGGACATAGTCAGGCCATTCTTCATGATCCTAGGCATCACAAGATCATGACACAAAATGATGGTGTTAGTTGTGTCATGATGCAAATGATACAGGTAGTCCTCAACTTATCACCATATGTTAAGTAGCCATTCGTTTAGTTTATATCCATGGGCTGTCAGACTCCTGAATGCAAAATAACATCATAACTACGTAGTATGATGGACTTGCAGGGCCGGTGCAACGTGTAACATATTCACATTGGTGTAATATCTCAAGTTCAAATCTCACCAGGCTCAAGGTTGACTCAGCCTTCCAACCTTCCAAGATAGGTAAATTGAGGACCTGGATTGTGGGGGCAATAAGATGACTTTGTAGAAACACCGCTTATGTGGGGGCCAAAAGCCCTAATAAGCAGGTATATACAAAAGAATGAAGGCTATTGCTATAAGTGCATTGTAAGCCGCCCTGAGTCTTCAGAGGAGGGCGGCATATAAATTGAACAAACAAATAAATAAATAAATAAATAAATAAATAAATAAATAAATAAATAAATAAATAATACTAATAGGACTGGGTGTTTGTTAATATGATTTATTGGGTTAGGGATTTTCTGTTTCCACTGTGAGTTGTATTGTGTTGGGGGGATGCACTGAGGGAGCTCCACCAATCTCATTGTACATATGTTGTGCAGTGACAATAAAGGTTATTATTATCATTCGAAGTTACAACTGCATTGAAAAAAGTGACTTATGACTGTTTTTCCCTTACAGCCACTGCAGCATCCCCAATTCCCCATGGTCTTATGATCAAAATTTGGACGCTTGGCAACTATTTAGGAAAGTTGCTATGTCCCAGGATCATGTGATCATCCTGCAACCTTCTGACAAGCAAAGTTAATGGGGAAGTCAGTTTCAGTTCACAACTGTAGTAGTAACAACTGCAGTGATTCACTTAACAGTGGCAAGAAAGATTGTAAATTGGGGCAAAAGTCACTTGGTGTGTCAACAATGGTCAAATTTTGGGTTCAACTGTAAGTCTACAACTACCTCTATAGTACTGTGTCACTTACTCCTTTTTCCTCCTGTAGACATCATGTTGATGAGTACTAAAAAAGGAATTTTCCATCATTTTTATAGTTTTGGGCTAGGAAAAGAGGCAAGTTAAATTGGCTGAAATTAGGTTAAAATCCTTTATTCTACAGTACATATTTCAGCAAATTCAAGGATCAAAGGCTGAATCCTAAATTCATTACTGGAAAAAAAAGTAGAAAAATTTGATATAGAGATAGTTTTCTTTGACTAAGTGCAAATTATTTCTATCAAGTAACAATAGTGAAAAAGCTGATCTAATTACACTTCATAATATTTTGAAGTTCACATTTCAAGCACAAATTTCAAATCATGATCTGAATTACTTATTCTAGAAAGGAACAATGCTTTCCCTCTTCAACGTTCGTGATTTGTATACACACACATTTTTGACTGGTACTTTGATTCCCCTCCTCCTCCCAGATTTATTACAAGTCATTTTAATAAAAGTAAAAATTAGATCAACCTCTTAATCATAATATCAAACTTCAACATTTGTTATATTTGCATGTACACTGAGAACTTTTGCATCGGAGACAACTACCTTGTGTGTCTAATCACATTTGGCCAAATAAAGTATTCTATTATCTCTATCTTTATCTCTATCTCTATCCTATCCTCAACCAAAAGTTTATCTGTCTTCAAGGAATTCTATCGTATTTTTTAGGAACATGGGTCAAAACATGGCATTAGCTGCCATGATAATCGCAGTATATATATTATACAAATAAGGTTAATAGTAATAATATAAATGTGTTTCTTTTTAATCTAATAGTTACATCTTAAATTTATAAGTCATGTTTGATAAAAGGATTTTCATTTGTCAATCCTTAATATGTTTCATCAATTTCAGACCAGTTCCTACTAAAGCTAGTTTTTATTAATGAACAGTGTTCAGCAACTGTCTGAAGTTGCAACCGCACTGAATGAGTGGTACTTACAACTACGTATGTTATGTATGTATTTATTGGTTCAATTTATATGCTGCCCTTCTCTGGAGACTCAGGGTGGCTTACAATGCGTTAAGCAACAGCCTTCATACTTTTGTATATACCTGCTTAATAGGGCTTTCGGGCCCCCCCAAGCGGTGTTCTTTTTTATACAAAGTCAGCTTATTTCCCCCACAATCCGGGTCCTCATTTTACCTACCTCGAAAAGATGGAAGGCTGAGTCAACCTTGAGCCTGGTGAGATTGGAACTTGCAGTAATTGCAGGCAGTTGGTGCTACTTAACAGCACTTTAGTCTGCTGCGCCACCAAGGCTCTTGATGTTTTGGCATCACTTCACATAATCGAGATCTGAATGCTTGGCAGCGGGCTAATTCTTATGACAGGTGGAATAACTAATATGTTGGTATGCATGAGGTCACTTGCAAATTACATTTCTTTAAAAAACATTTGAAAGAATATAAATAATATATATATATAATATATATATATAAACACAGAAGATAAGGTATAGGTAGTTATCTTTTTGGAACTTATTGAATTTCATTTCTCAAATCTTTAGAGCTTCTATCATGCAATTCTTGTGATAGAAGAGTGAGAATTATATGAGATATTTTCAGCGTGCTTAATATCTACACTTATTTGTAAGTATTTGGGGAGGGAGAAATATGATTCCTTCTGTGAGATTCATAAAGAATAATGGAGAATAATTGCCTGGAATTAGCTTTAGAGTTATCCCACTCTAAATACTGTACATACAATTACTGATTGTTTCATTTGTTCTTCTACATTATTATTCCATTTGTGGAATACTTTGTGTTCCAAACCATTCAGTCTATTGTACATGATACGTGACTACATAACAAAATAATAATTATTTCATCTGAATCATCTTCCCCGTACAAACTTTTACTAAACGCTTTTTCTTTTTCAGCAGTCCAAATCCACACCACGCCTACATTACAGAAATGCCTACAGAGTTTGACATTCTTTAGCCAAACATGAAGCCAATTTTCTTGGATACTTTTTCCTTCAATAATTGTTTCTGGAATCCAGTATGTTAACATCAAGAATGGTGCTGGATTAGGAAGAACGTTCAGAGATATGACGGTTGAAGATTTTTCTGCTCTGCCACAGCAAAATTTAATAATATACATATATGTTGCATTAATACTGTTTTCTGCATTAAGGATGCTAAATTTTATTCTGTTGCATAATAGGGTGCGACTGCAGTGGATTTTATGTGGCTTTAATCACTGAAGATAATTCAAATGTACCAATAACGATTTTCCAAGGATCAAATCCAATATATATATATATATATATATATATATATATATATATGTTTTCTCAGGTTTTCGCGGGTGTTTGTATGTAGGTCTTTGGTTATTCGGGTCTTCTCCCACGTGGGAGAAGACCCGAATAACCAAAGACCTATATATATATATATATATATATATATATATATATATATATATATATATATAATTAATTAATTATATTTCTATACTGCCCTTCTCCTGTGGGACTCAGGGCGGAGTACAGCCAGGATAAAACATAGCATATAAAAGTTAAAAACATTTTAAAAAACAATTAAATAATTTTGACCCGAATTTAAAGCAACCCAATTAAAACCGAAATTCGATTAAAAAAACCTGAGAGGATGGGATCAAGCCAGCCCAGCTAGATGGAACAAGTGTGTCTTCAGGGCCCGATGAAAATTCCGGAGGTCTGATATCGTGCGTATCTCAGGGGGCAGGTCATTCCAGAGGGCAGGTGCTGCCACAGAGAAGGCTCTCCCCCTCGGGGTCGCCAGCCGGCACTGCCTGGCCGACGGCACCGAGGAGGCTCTCTCTGTGCGAGCGAACCAGTCGGTGGGAGGCTATTGGCGGCAGAAGGCGGTCTCGCAAATACCCCGGCCCTAAGCGGGGTAATCTAAATTTAATCTAAAACATGTTTGTTGCTTACAAACATCCATTTACATCTATCTTGGTCTTGGATATCTAAGTCAGTTTGGTCTAGTGCTTAAAGCACTACACTAGAAACTGTATACATATTGAACAATATAGGTCACAGGATGCATTTGTTGAGTGCTCGGGGTGGTATTCACTTACCTTCGCTACTGGTTTGCAAATGTGAGCGCACTCATGTGCACACTCGCTTTGTGCCACTTCTGTGTCAGGGAGATTGTGCGTTCTAGTACCACCTTAACAGTGGTGGGTTGCCCCCAGTTCGGACAGGTTCTATAGAACTGGTAGTAAACCCGTCGGGGGGCTCCACCCACCGACCCCGACATCATCAGTATGCTTCTGTGCATGTGCAGAAGCTTTTAAAAGTGTGCGGCCCCATTGCAAACTGGTAGTAAAGGTAAGTAGAACCCACACCTACACCTTAGGCAAGAAAGTTGGCTGAGTTATTTTGAGTCAGTCACTCACTTTCAGCCCAACTCATCTCCCAGGGTTATTGTTGTGGCAAAAATAGGAGAAAGAAAGAATATTAAGTATGTTTGCCACCTTAAATTATTTATAAAAATAATAAATATTCTGGAGCAAAGAGATGAAATTATTTTGAGATTTGTCAATAAAAATGAATGCTTTACTGGTGCAATACAAAATGGTTCAGAATTGAAAAGGGCAGTCAGCGGTGGTAGTATTCAGTCAGTTCTATCCAGTTTGGGCGAACCGGTAGCGGTGGCTGTGGTAGGCTCCGCCCACCCACCCAGACGTCATCACATCCCGTTTTTGACGCTTTGTGCATGCGTGGAAGGCCCTGTGCATGTGCAGAATGTCAGGTTTCGATGCTATCTCAAAATAAATGAATTTCCAAACTGCCGATCTTTGAGGAAATTTTCTCTTTATTGAGCATAGCGATCTGTCCCTGGCTCTTTCACGGTCAGTACTGACCTTTGCCCCCTAATCCCTCTCTTTCTGATCCCCAATTCTCTGTGTCTCATTGGCTATCTTCCAAGCCACTTTCCTCATCGCTTCTCCGTCAGATCACAGGAATGTCTCCCTCCTCCCATCTCCGAGGAGACAGAATCTTCAAAGGGATTAAGTAGGCAAAAGTTCAAGTTTCTCCTCTCCTTATATATGTCAGTGCTGAGACGCTGACACAGAAGTGGCACAAAGCGAGTGTGCACATGAGTGCGCTCACATTTGCAAACCAGTAGCGAAGGTAAGTGAATACCACCCCGAGCACTCAACAAATGCATCCTGTGACCTATATTGTTCAATATGTATACAGAAATAATTAAGAGAAGTGCACATTTGTTGGAATCTACCATTGGGGTTAAAATCGGTGGTAGGAATATCCACAACCTCAGATATGGAGATAGTCGTGGAAAGCCAGGAGGATCTGGAGTGGTTAATCCTGAGAGTCAAAGATGAAAGTGAAAAATTTGGACTACACTTAACATCAAGAAAACAAAGATAACGACAACTGCAGAAAACACACAGGTCAGAGTGCAGATCAACAATGAGACCATTGAAACAGTACAGGAGTTCATCTTCCTAGATTCTGAAATAACCAAAGTGGAGACTGCAGCCCTGAGATCAGAAGGCGCATAGCACTTGGAAGAATTGCAATGTCTGGCACGAATAACATCTGTAAGAATGAAAACATTAACCTCACAACCAAATGTAGATTAGTTAATGCAATAATTTTTCCAATTGCTACTTATGGCTGCAAAATTTGGACTCTGAAAAAGTCAGATAGGAGAAAGGTGGACACCTTTGAACTGTGGTACTGGACGTGACTATTACACATCCCATGGGTAATGTAATTAAAAATAATTAAGAAAGAAATGTTGAAGCCAAGTTCCCCAAACAGAGGATGTCATACTTTAGTCATGTCATGAGAGCTGACTCACTCGAAAAGTCAATCATATTGGGAGTGATCAGCAGAGAAAGAAGGGGCAGCTCTAGCATCTACTTGCTGGTCTAGAAGATGACACTGAAATGACCATAGTGAATCTGAAGGAGGCAGTATGAGACAAGGGCATGGAGAGTGGCCGATGGTTGGACATGACTGAATGGCTGATGATGATGATGATGATAATGACAAAGGTGCAGCACTCCTTGTTGGTGTTGATATGTAGTAATTTTCAAGAAAAGATGAATAATTATAAATTTAATATGACTATTTAGACCCAATTTAAAGGAGAATTATAGTATTGTTTTACAAATTCAGCTGCAAATTCAGACTCAGTATTGTCAAGTACTATTCAATTGATAAATAATCCATTAAGAGAAATATAATTTTTTTTTTAAAATTGACCCAATAATTCTAGGAGAGGAAATGTTCTCCAACTTGTTTCATGGAACTACTTCACTGATTAATTAGAACTTCTTTGGGCAAGTAAATCCCATTGAACTCCCAGGTCTAATTCTGATTATACAGAATTATTGTTAATGTCTGATTCCATTCTCCTGCCCTCAAAAACCACAGCACAATTTTGGTTTTGATTTGGGGGATTATTTGCAGATATTATTTTAAAAGCATAAAATACATCTTTTTGTTTGTGTGTGTTTATGTATGTGTGTATACATTTCCCCTAGACTTGTGTGTCTTTATGTCTGCGTTAATTTCTCCCATTTTTGGAAGGAGATCTCGTAAAGCTAACTGAATGATATACCAATTTTATAAAGACTTTTGTTTTAAAAAGGATACAATTTAAATGCTATCCCTACAATGATAGCTTCTAGTGAATGACAAAAGACTCTGTACATAGTAGCCACTATTCTGAGTTACGTAATTCAATTCTGATTTATTTTCCCTCGGGTACTATTGTTCTCTCCATCCCAAAAATATACCCACCATTCACCATAATGGTCAGAAATATTCAACTTCCCTATTGTGCATAGACAGGTAGGTAATATAATCTCAGCACAATCAGTTCTGAAGCATTGAGAAAGCCCTTTCAAGTCTTTACATCTATAAACATATTAAATGGAACTTCTACCACTTTTTTCCCTTCTAAACTTTGTTTATAGAAAAGAACAAGTTTTAGTAAATGAGGCACCCTAGTGCCTTTTACTCACTTTTAAGGGAGAGCCATTTTAAATTCTCCTTTGTACCTGAAAGGTCTCAATGGATTGATTGGCATAACATTTCTCATGTAAGGATTTTATCAATCTGTATTTAGAGTATGTTCAACGTTTAACAAAGCCGATGTCTAAAAAATATATAAGTCATAAATCATAAGTTTATTTTGTCAAGCATATATAAGATAACAGGTAAAAGTATAAATATAATTTGAATACATGAAAAGAGTAAGTAAAAAGGAATATTAGGACAGGGACTTATGCACCAGAGAATTCTTGAAAAATGAGAGGACTCCAAATAAGAGGGTGGGGTTTTATAAGGGTTTTTCTTTTATCCCAACAAAATATCCTGTGAGAAAGCTTTTTCAATTTAACACATAGCTGAGACCCATGTAACGTGATCACTTATTGTTTCAATAAACAATTTCAATATTAAAAAGTCTAAGCAGGCAGCATGAATGAACTTGAGGGGGTGCATCTCTGTCTCTCTCTCTGCTGCTGAAAAAACGAGACTTCCAACTAAGGGGCAGGATGCAGGCTACCAGGAAGAGATAACTAAGGGAATAGTGAGCACTTGTAATATGTAAGCAAGTTTGGCAGGACTCAATACTGTACTGCAACCGGGAAATTAGATAACAAAAGGTTGGCAATGTGTATTTTGTTCTTGAAGAGAACAGATTGTATCAGATAAATGAACAGTCAAATACTCACATCGTGCTTTTCCTAGCAATAATATAAACAGGAATACCTAGCAGTGATAAAGTTATGTAATATTTTGGTTGGACACAAAGCTACTTTGAACACCGGTATACTGAACTGATTTTTTTTTCTTTAAGCAAATCAAAATCCCCAGTACAAAAATGAGTGGATGGATTTAACATAGCTACTTAAATTATGTTTGCCTTAATATTCTTTTCCCCACTTTACTCTTAAAAAGAAATAGAAGGACAAAGTTATGAGTCACAAAAAGGATACGTTTTACTATCAGACCTGCTCTGTAAATTTCACAATGTTTGCCAGACACGCATTTTTATTCTTCCCCTTTGGCTACAAAGACATTCCCATGGTCCTCCAGGAGCCCAAACAGAGCTTAAAAATTACTTTAGTTAGACTCATCAATGCCTAATCTTGACTGATACTGGAGCTTAAGTTTTTGTGGGGCTTCCCAGCACAAAGGAAATTAAAAAAAGATGAACAAAAATTCAAATTTCCCAACCTCTTATTCCCTCAATTTATATTACCAGTAAAGGGAAGTCTAACCCAAAGAAACGATACTAGCACCTTGCTAACCCCACTCCTTTCTCTGTTTTTATTCACTGTCTTTCAGCAAGGAAAAGCCATATAAAAAACATTTATCCAGAGATTTTTGGTTGGAGCAAGGCATTTACCTTCTCTCCATCTGCTTATATTGGATCAGGCAGCTGTTCACAGCTGCTTGTAGCAAAGTCAGTATTCTCACCATTTTGGAAAGTTATACTCAGGCAAACATTTCTTCATATCCTTGATAAAATTTACAAAAGTACTTTTATGAAATGGCTGAAAGCGATATTTTAATATTACTTTTCTAGAGTTTCTAAGAATAAACAGTTTTACCTTAAAATTAATCTTTACTTCAGGATTAGCTTTCTTCTGAAAGTTGCAGCTTCTCTGAGTGTTTCTGAATTGCTATACCCAGTGGTGCGATTCAAATAATTTAACAACCGGTTCTCTGCCCTAATGACCGACTGGGTGGGCATAGCCATGGTGGGTGTGGCCAGGGGAAAAAGCAGCACTCGGCCTCCTGCACCCCCCTGTAAGCAAAAACGGGCCACGGGAGGGGGACATGCTGCCCCCCGTGCCCCATTTTGGGCCTAAGAGGCCTCCCTGAAGCCTCCTGGGAGCAAAAACAGGCCGGGGGGGGCACACTCCCCCGTGCCAAGTTTTGGGCCTAGTAGGCCTCCCTGCACTTACTTGGGAGACAAATGGGATGCATGGGGACTCCTAGAAGGGGCGGGGAGGGGCAGAGCCACCTAGCAATTAAACTACCAGTTCGCCTGAATCAGCCCGAATTGGCTTAATCCCACCACTGGCTATACTTCTCAAAGCAACATGGAGAAATCTAGAAACTATCAATGGTATGGTATTGTTGTCTTTTTACAGAAATGCTTGTTAAAGAGTGAAGTGTAGCTGTTCCATGATTTCCAGTATAGATCTATTTAAAGCCTTGTAGCTCTCATCAGCCAGCCATACCCTTACTTGGATTCAAACTTGGGCTGCCTGCATGTTAGGCAATTGTATTAACCACTGAGTCACAAGTTCTCCTCTCTTCATCAGCTTGAGCCAGGGAAAAGATTAAGTGTTTACCGAGACACCTGGTCTACTCCAACATGTGATGAAGGGAGGAGAACTTGTGGCTCAGTGGTTAATACAACTGCCTAACATGCAGGCAGCCCAAGAATCCAAGTAAGGGTATGGCTGACTGATGAGAGCTAAAAAGCTTGAAATAGATCTATACTAGTCTCCCTTTATTTCTTTATCAGCAAAATATAAATTTGGTATAAAAATGGTTTGTCATGAATTCTGCTCCCTTTCTCCTTTCAGTTCCAATCCAGGAGCCCTCAAGCAGTCACATTCAGTGACTGCTTGAGGGCTCCTGGATTGGAACTGAAAGGAGAAAGGGAGCAGAATGCCCCCTCCCACGTTAGTTTTGGTGTATTTGGGTCTTTTCCCATGTAAAATCAAGAGCATCTTGGCGACGTTCACCAAGAACGTCACCAAGATAATCTCGATCCAAATACACCAAAACTTGCATATCTCTACCCGTGAAAATCTACGAAAAACATACATATATGTATGTATGTATGTATATGTATATGTATATGTATATGTATATGTATATGTATATGCATATGCATATGTATATGCATATGTATATGTTTTTCTTGTGTATTTCTGTTTAGCCAGGTTCTACCTATGTAAACCAAGATATTATGCAGCTGCATAATAATAGGCTGCATAATATCTTGGTTTACATAGGTAGAACCTGGCTAAAGAGAAATACATATGTGTGTGTGTGTGTGTGTATGTATGCATGCATGCATGCATATATATATATATATATATATATATATATATATATATATATATATATATATATATATATATATGAGTTCCAGGTATATTAGTAAAAATATACCTGAAAAATATATATCTATATATTTCTTCTAGACAGTTCAGTACAGATAGTCCTCAACTTATAATTTTTTGTTTTGTGACCATTTGAAGTTACAACGGCACTGAAAAAAAGTGACTTATGATTGTTTTTCACACGATCATTGCAGCATCCTCATGGTCACATAATCAAAATTCAGGCTCTTGGCAACTGGCATGTTATTATGATAGTTGCAGTGTCCCGGGTTCACATGATTGTCTTTTGCAACCTTCTGACAAGCAAAGTCAATGGGGAAGCCAGATTCACTCAACCATGTTACTAACTTAATGACTGAAGTAATTCACTTAACAATAGTGGCAAGAAATGTTGTAAAATGGGGCAAAACTCACTTAACAACTGTTTCATTTAGCAACAGAAATGTTGGGCTCAATTCTAGTCATAACTTGAGGACTACCTGTACTTATCATCATCATCTGCCCTTTCTTCATTTTTTCTCCTGTTTTTCAGTCCTGAAGATAACTCTTGTCTTTTGAGAAATGATTCTTTGGCATCCATTCATGATCCCAGTACAGGTCCTAGCCCATCAAGAAATGTGTCCACAAACCACGGTATATGACACCAGAGAAATTATCTAGAATGTATAAATGTATGCTGGAAATGTGAACTACTAGAAGGAACGTATATAAAAAGGTAAAAATGCTGGTGTTAAATACATATTATACTTTGATCCAGAGGATTTTAAATATTAATATTCAATTCAAGCCAGAACTTTTCATTATAGGACAAACGGGTAAACAGTTTAGAAAAGAACATGGGAGATTATTTCAATGTGTAATCACTGCAGATTATTGTATACACAGAAATAAAAAGATTCAATGCTACCCACTTTGGAGAAATGGTTGGTGAAATTAACCGATCTTGCTGAGGTGACTAGAAACCTTTTTGCATATAAATGGAAGAAATGAACTCATGATTTATTGCTCTGATAGATAGATTATAGAAAGAAGACTATTAGATGTAATTTTAGAGAAATTATAATATAACTGTGTACTTTTAACTACTCTGAAGAATATTGGAAGCCTTTTTTTATCTCTTTATTCTTTCATTTCTCTTTCCTTAAACTTTCCACCCCTTTTCTTGCAGTTTTGGCTTTCATTTAGTTCTTTCTTTTTCCTCTTCTTTACATTAGTTTAGATTACCTTTTAACTTTTTTAAAAGTTTCAATAAAAATCGTATAAAAAAAGAAATGTATTGACAATCATGAGATCAGAATCTTGCTAGGCAAGAACTTCATATTCTATTCAGCCTTCTCCTTAGGAATGGAGCACTTACAGGACATTCATAGGTAACCAGGGTGGATAAAAATCAATGATTTTTTTAAAAAAATCAAAAAAAATCAGATTTTTTTTATTTAAATCGGATTTTTTTGATTTAAATCGGATTTTTTTGATTTTTATCGGATTTATTTTAATAAAAAACTTTGGGGGTAAAAATCTATCGTAAGATAGTTTTCTATTTAAGATACATAAATAATTTAGTTTATTCAGCATGAAATGGAGCTTAGTTATGTAGCATGAGGCTGTATATTCTGCAACACTGGGACTATCAGTGAGTCAACAGTGGGTCAAAGGAGTAGTAGAGATGACAATTGCTCTTTAAAAATTATGATTTAAATCGAGTTGATTTAAATCAAGCCTTTTTACTAGTGATTTAAATCATGATTTAAATCACAATTTAAATCATGATTTAAATCACTAGTACAAAGGCTTGATTTAAATCAAATACACCCTGTAGGTAACACACACCTAAATAAAGCTCCACTATAAATAATACTATTAACTATTTTCATGATCCAACTTTTATATGAATTTATACTAGGTATTGGCAACACATAGTCCATAACGTTTTTTGTGTTCCTTAGCACCTTATTTGTAACAACTGTGCCACCAAAATTTGGAAACAAAATAGAAACTATGTAAAATGTATTTGGATATGACAAGTTGTATAAGATATGATATGGTCAATACTCTGTTCATAAAATATGTGGGTGGGTGTGGAGGAAAGAAAAATCAATAAAACTTAATTCAAAAAAAAAACCACCCACACCAAAATAGCTATTACTGTATATATAGTGATTTAACCTTCCTTTCTCGTTTCTTTGGATCGGTTTAAAGGAAGAGATTAGAAGTGTTTTCCGGATGGAGCCATTCTATTCCTATTCCCACATTTAACAACTCAACAAAACAAGCCAAAAATATGGGCTATAAATCAGGGGTGAAATGCTCGTGGTTCGGACCGGATCGCCCGATCCGGTAGGGTTGGAAGCGGGTGGTTTGGAGAACCGGTAGCAAAAATCCCTGCCCATGAGATTATAAGAATTGAAAGAAACAGTTACTGACAGACAATCTTGGAAAAATAATGTCAATAAGGTCACAGAATCAGAAGCTGAACAATGTACAGTATATGATAATATTTAGAAAAAAGATACTCTGCCAATGCATGTTAAATACTGTGCAGCGTTATGGGTACCATTTTAAGATGGAAATGGAAGAACAGGCAAAAAGTTTAAAATGGCCTGAAGCAGTGGTGGGTTGTCTCTGGTTCAGCCCGGTTTTCAAGAACCGGTAATAAAACCGGCGGGAGGCTCCACCCACTGACCCGGACATCATCATAAGTGATCTGCATATGCGCAGAAGCTTCTGCACATGCGCAGGAGAGCGTGCACGGGTAGTAAAGGTAAGTAGAACCCACCCCTGGCCTGAAGCAAGGCCAGAATGCTGGAATGGGAGGTAGAACTGATCTTGAGAAACATATAAAAAACCAATCAAGGACAGACTTGGACATGAGATTATACAGTCCAAAGCGGAAAGAATTGTGAGGAAGAAACTTAAAGTAATTCCACCTTGATTTTATTTAACCTAAAATGGGACAAGGAGTAATTTGGACAGCCTTTCAAAGTTCTGTTAATATACCACACACAATAATAAAGAATAACTCCTGAAATCTCCATGTGTCTATTTCTTCACTTGCCCCATCTTGAAGGGCTAACATCAATCTTGAAAGCATGTCTAAGTTTGGCGTGGGGGAGCCAGGGAGGAGAATTTCTTAAATAAAATATATATCAATACTTACTTCCGTAACAATGCAAAATAAAAAAAACCCCAAGCTGAATTAATATACTTGTTATGTTAATGAAGGGATTGTGATGTTGGGTGTTTTACATTCTACAGTTGGAAAAAGTGGTGCAGGACTGCAACTTCAAGACGAAACATTTTTATTGACGGTATAAGATAACAAGCAACATTTCAACAAAAAAGAAGTAAAATGGAGACAAGAAGGAAAAGCCTACTATTTATAGAAACTGTTGACATTAATAGTTGCAGATTAAAAAAGATTAGGCAGCAATTGGGCAGGTGGCATAAGAGCTGAAAAAATAAGAAGAGAACAAACTAGGGAAGCAGAATAATGTTATGGCTAGAAGAATGTTGGCACCTTTAAGTGTAACAATGATTAAATAACTAATGTTCCTGGACACAGTATTTTCTCTCCCATAGCAATGAACACAGAGATAAAGAGTGGCTTGTCTTAAAAGAGGGTGGGCCACCTCTGAACCATGTGAAATCACAGTCTGTATCAGGTCAGCACAAGTAATAGATGGGGAAGTATTACACTGGAGTACTAAAATAATTGTGGGCCATAGAGGGAGCTGGCATGCAGATCATATATTTAAAGTTAGCTATGTAGTAGCAACAGCGGAGCTGCCAATGTTAGGGAGGCCTGGAGCCTCTTGGCAACAGATCTTTCAGGGCAAAGGTGACTGCAAGAAACTAGATGGCATCAGATCCCTCTAGATGATGGAGATGTTTGGTAACAGTCAATTTGTTGAATTTTTTTTTTTAAATGTTAGTGGGTGGCACTTAATGGGCAAGATGAAGCCCATACTTGCCCTACTTGTGCAAGCCTGGTCTATATTTTTGAAATCTTCAGAACTATGGCACATGGCAACTACTGGCCTGGCTGCCCATCAATTTTCACTGGAAAACAAGAAAAATTAGATGTGACAGATTGGCTTACTATGCTGATAAAATTAAAGCCCAAATGAGGGAGGTAAAATGGGGGGGAGGGGGGGAGGCACCCTGTTGCAATTATGATGACATTATCTTGATTCACATTTTGAAAATCTATCCCCTCTCACTTCAGAAAAGTTACCTGTCACTGGTTTTCTATTTTTTTCTAGACTAGAGATCCATCAGAATTGCTAACAGGGTGGATTTGATTTAAATCGAGTTGATTTAAATCACAATTTAAATCATGATTTAAATCACTAGTAAAAAGGCTTGATTTAAATCAACTCGATTTAAATCATAATTTTTAAAGAGCAACTGTCATCTCTGCTACTCCTTTGACCCACGGTTGACTCACCGATAGTCCCAGTGTTGCAGAATATACAGCCTCATGCTACATAACTAAGCTCCATTTCATGCTGAATAAACTAAATTATTTATGTATCTTAAATAGAAAACTATCTTACGATAGATTTTTTACCCCTAAAGTTTTTTATTAAAATAAATTCGATAAAAATCAACAAAATCCGATTTAAATAAAAAAATCTGATTTTTTTATTTTTTAAAAAAAAATCATTGATTTTTATCCACCCTGATTGCTAAGTTGTCGATGTTGTTATATATAATGAAATTTAAAAATATCGAAGGGTAACAGTAAAGCATTTTGAATGAGATATCGTAAATTTTGTTCATTGTATCTAGCACCGTGATGGCGAACCTATGGCACACGTGCCCGAAGTGGCATGCACAGCCATGTCACCTGGCACACTCGGCATCGCCCGTTCCTCCTCTGGGTTTCTGGCATGCTTGCGTGCGCGATGAACAACTGACCTTCGTGCGTGCGGCAGTGCCGGAAACTGGAACAGCTGGTCTTCCGTTTTCCTGTGTGATCATGCATCCTGGCTAGCTGATTGTCGTGCGCGCATGCATGCCAGAATCCCAGAAGACTAGCTGGCCGGCGAGCGTGTGCACGCCAGAAACCGGAAATTAATTTTCGGGCATGTGCATGCGCTCTGAGCAGCTCCTCTTCCGGGTTGCAACCCAGACGAGTGTGTGCGTGCGCTCCCTTTTCGGCACTTGATGCCGAAAAGGTTCACCATCACTGATCTAGCATTTCTGAATGTGTAAGAATATCTTCACATTTAATGCACAAGTGAACAAAATTCACATTTGGACAGTTAACTGCCAAATCTCTTGAATCAAGCTATATTTGCTAAATGTTTTGCATAAAAGTTTGTTATCAGCTCTTAAACTAAAATTTGAGAAACATCTTTTTTGGCTTTCTTTAAATGACAGATGGAAGTATAAGATTGAGCCATAATGTTTGCTGGAACTAATTATTCACACTGACACTTAACAGATAAAGAATTAATTAATATTTTGGAAGAACTGCTGTGGTATGCCACACTGTACCCTGAAATGACTGAAATATATGCTAAATATCAATGACATACAGTCGGATGGGTCACTTGTTATTAGAGCTATTAATTTGTTTACTTTGCAATGGTAAAAGTTACAAACGTTATTTTTGTAGCTTCCGGCTGAAATTATACCCATAATATAATTAAGCAACTGTGTTTTGATTTTCAGATATGTTTTATTTCTCTCCATCTATCTGATATGTTTTATTTCTCCCCATCTCCATTGCAGATTCAATGCCACATTTACTGATATTGGTAAATGTAGTCCCCTTAGTATTTTATTTACATAAATCTGAGTGCAAACCATACGTAAAATACCAGAGGGAAATTTATGCCGCAATAGGGATCAGCAGGAATTGATCCCTCTGTGTCTGTATTGCACAAAATGTTATCTGATATGCTCATTGCTGCTAGTTTTACTTTCATTGAAAGAGAAATTATATTAAAATGTTGAAAGTATATGTAGGCTATGTTTTTTCACTTATTTATGAAATGTTATTACATTTTTATGCCATCCATCTGTCCTATAAAGCGACGCTGGGCAGATTACAGAATATAAAAAGCAAATAGAAAAATAAATATATTTTAAAACCAGTGGTGGGTTTTAAAATTTTTTGCTACTGGTTTGGTGGGTGTGGCTGGGTGGGGCATATGACTGAGTGGGCGTGGCCAACTTGACATCACTCAGGCTGATGCCCACTCAGTCACATGACCCCCCCACTTAGCCATGCCCACAGGAAAAGGTAAGATTTTTTTTGGAATTTCTATCTATCTACACCCACCCTCTCTTCGCCAGTCACCCCTGTTCCCCTCCTTTAGCGGCCCCGGCCCTAGCCCCACTTCCTCCCCCACCAGGGCTGCTTACCTATCCCTGGCGCTGGTCCAGAGTCCGGAAGGCAAACTGACCAGAGTTTTTGGTGGCCCCCAGCCAGCCGCCACTGCTGGAAACCGGCTGGCAAAGTCGCCTCTTTGAGAACCACTTTGTGGCTGGCCGCAGGCCACCAAAAGTACCGGAGGTTGCAGAAAAAGCTGCTGCCATCGCAGCTATGTTCTTCGTGCATGCACATCCCATTGGACTTGCAAGGCAATGGGATGCACGTGCGCAAAGAACATGTGATGACAAACATGGCAGGTGGGGCGAGCGAGCAGTGACCAGTTCAGGGGCATGGCCTGCTGGGCATCGCTACTGGTTCAGCAACCTTGGCCAAATTTCCACCAATAGTTTGTGCGAACCGGTGCGAACCAGCTGAATACCACCTCTGGTTAAAACATTAAAATTATATAAATTAAAATTTTACAACTATTTTTATTGATTAAATTTATTTGTTGCTCACCTCGTTTCAAAGCAACTTTGGATGGCTTCAGTGTAAAAACATTAAAATCACCAGAAATAAATATTTGTAACCCAATAAAATGACAATACAATCGAAGTGAAATCATAGTCCAGGGGTGAAATCCAGTAGGTTCTGACAGGTTCTGGAGAACCGGTAGCGGAAATTTTGAGTAGTTTGGAGAACCAGTAGCAGAAATTTTGAGTAGCTTGGAGAATCAGCAAATACCACCTCTGGTTGCCCCCAGAATGGGGTGGGAATGGAGATTTTGCAATATCCTTCCCCCAGGAGTGGGGAGGAAAGGGGGATTTTGCAGTATCCTTCCCTGCCATGCCCACCAAACCACGCCCACAGAACCGGTAGTAAAAAAAATGAATTTCACCACTGTCATGGTCCCAAGATGGGGAAAGAAGGAGCCAGATGTGCAGTGGGAAAGTGGGATTAGCTCTTAATTAATCAACCACCTCCAGTGTGATGCTTTCCCATTGGGGCCCCAAGCCATCTAGCAGAGCCAAGTTTTCAGGCACTTGCAGAAGGACAGAAAGGAGGAAGCAAGCCTCCCCTCAGGGGGTAATATGTTCCAAAGGCCAGGAGCCATAGCAGAGAAAGCTCTTTTCCCGCACCCACCAGCTAGAATTCCTTGGCTGACAGGGCCTGTGGCATGCCAGTCCCATCAGGGTGAGATGATTCCTCAAGTAACCTGAACCTATGCCATGTAGGACTTTAAAGGTTATAACCAACACCTTGAATTGTACTTGGAAGCAAACTGGCAACCAGTGCAGTTCATGAGCAATAGTATAACATGGGCCACTCTAGGGGCCCTAAGAACTGTCCACACTACTGGTTCTGCACCAGCTGTAACTTCCAAATGTCTTCAAGCCTAGCACCATGTAGAGCACATTGCAGTAGTCCAAATGTGAGATAATTAGAGCTGTAGAAAAACTAAAAGATGGATAGCATGGGGTTGAGGTCATCTTACCCCAGTAACTACCTCCAGCAGTGAGTGCTCCCCTTGGGGGCCCAAGCTAACTAGCAAAGCCAAGTTTTAATATCTTTCTGGAAGGCCAAAAGGATGGGAACATCCAGTGGTAGATTGTTCTATAGGGCAGTGTTTCCCAAACTTGGCTATTTTAAGATGCATGGACTTCAATTCCCAGAATTCCCCAACCAGTATGCCTGGTTGAGGAATTCTGGGAGTTGAAGTCCATACATCTTCAAAGGGTCAAGTTTGGGAAACACTGTTTATAGGGACAAGGCCACAGCGCATAAGGCTCAATAACAGTAACTGCGAGAGGGATCTTGGAGTCCTAGTGGACAATCAATTAAATATGAGCCAGCGGTATGCTGCAGCTGGCCAAAAAAGTCAATGCCAACCTAGACTGCATTAACAGAAGGATAGAATTAAGATCACGTGAAGTGATAATACCACTTTATAATGTCTTGTTAAGACCACACTTGGAATACTGCATCCAGTTTCGGTCACCATGATATAAAGAAGATGTTGAGACTCTAGAAAGAGTGCAGAGAAGAGCAGCAAAGATTATTAGAGTACTGAAGGCTAAAATATCAAGAACGGTTGCAAGAATTGTATATGTCTAGTTTAATGAAAAGAAGGACTAGGGGAGACATGATAGCAGTGTTCCAATATCTCAGGGGCTGACACAAAGAAGAGGAAGTCAACCTATTCTACAAAGCACCTGAAGGCAGGACAAGTAGCAATGGGTGGAAACTAATCAAGGAGAGAACCAACCTAGAACTAAGGAGAAATTTCCTGACAGTTAGAACAATTAATCAGTGGAACTTCCCTCCAGAAGTTCCAAATTGTGGAGCACCCACAATTTCCCTCCAGAAATTGTGGTGCTCCAACACTGGAAGTTTTTAAGAAGAGATTGGACAACCATTTATTTGAAATGGTATAGGGTTTCCTGCTTGAGCATGGGTAGGACTAGAGGACCTCCAAGGCCCCTTCCAATTCTGTTATTCTGTTATTACTTCACCACGCCAGCTGGAATTCCTTAGCAGGTCTCTAAAAGGATCTCAGGAGATCCAAATGGTCTTCTGATCACACTTTTAAAAACACTTCTTTAACATTTGCCACTAAAAAATCCCACCTATTTTGTCTCCTTCATCACAAGTTGAAAAAATAATAAGGTTCAGATGCTCAGAGCATTAAAGAGCAATAGACCACGAAAACATAATCAAAAAGAAATATGGATAGAAAATGAGAAAAAAACCCAAAATGTACATACATAAATTCACAAACGTTCCAATTCTATTTTAATGGAATTCTGATTACTTGTATATTAATATGAGTTAATTAACTCTAAACCAAACAATCTAAAATACCTACTCCTATTGTTTTTTTATTTAGCACTATAAGATTGCTACCCAGCTAATCCTTAGTTAATAGTGAAATAAAAATCTACCATGTCAAAGAGCAAAATTACATCAATATTAGAGAAAATTTTATTTTCCCTTTCTTTTGAAAATCTTTTTCAAGATTTTGTTGAAAATCTTCAACAAATAAGGAAACAACTTAATTATTAAGTAAATCTTATTACAGCTTTATTATAATTGTATATTACTTTACTGGCTTTTACCAAATACATAGTAATATGTGAAAAAAAGGTAATTCAACCGAACAGCAAATCACATAAACCAAATAAAAAAATGCAACAAAAGAATTTCAAATAAGCTTCTCATTACCATATCTCAATGAGCTGTGTTTGCCCCTACTTCCATTTAAATACATGTGTTGCTCCAGTATCTTTACCTTAACTCCAGTATCTGCACCTTCCATACAAAAGCCCTGATTCATAAATATTATAGAGTCTGTCTATATGTCTGCTGTATCCATGCAACAACAAATGTACATTGACATGTTATTATGACTGTTTCTCTCAGATCTTGCTTAAAGAGCTCCTCTCCCCTGCTTCATTTATGAGACTAAAATTTCCAACATTAAAGTATCAACTCCTGACCATGCTGGCTAGGAATTCTAGGGATGATAGTTCCCAATTGTAGGGGAAAGGAGTAAATGACTAAACCATACTCACCTACTGAACATTTTGGTTGAATCAGAATTTGAACCCAAATTTCTTTACCTTCTAATGTATCACTCAAGCTTCTACAACACATTGGCTCTCAATTTTTAGGTATGCAAAGGAAATAACAACCAAACAAAAGAAAAAATTTAAACCCTTTTGATTCAAATGAGTGAATTACAAGCACATCTACTTACATATTACTAAAAGCAAAAAGCCACCAAAAGTGTTTGCATACTCAAAAGTTTGTAATATCATAATGCAATTAATTTAACTGAATAATGAAAATACAAATATAAAGAGGGGGAGGAGGATAAAGTCAAAAATCTGGGGATGGCCAGCAAAACCCAGTTTTTTATTTGAAAAACAAAATTCTAGGCAGGAATACAGTTGACTAGAGTTAATTACCAAAGTTGTATATCTACAATGCATTCATCACAGTAAGTCAAGGTTTAATAATGTTTGTTAAGTGAGCAACAATTGCTGGGTTAACGCATTGTGCTACTTTATATTCCATTATTGCAAATTATAAAAGCACGATCGCTGAATATACTAAGCTAAAACCAAATTAAGTCACTATTTTATTTATTTTTATTTATCAGATTTAGAGACTGCTCCTCTCCCTTTCAGAGCTAATATGACTCAGCAGCTGCTTTGATGACACTATATAAATGTCTATATAAAGAGCTGTAGGTTTGGGCTGCAAGTCTAAACATACTTTCAAAGGGAGAAACTCTGTTAACTTTACTTTAAAGTAAACACATACAAGTTAGCACTATATTATTCAGTGAGGTAATTCGGCAGTCTTTCTCATTAGGAGCCAACAAAGAAGGGGTTTAAAACAGGAAGAGAGGTTCAGTTTGGGGATATACAAAGAAAGCTAAGCACTGGCAGAATGCTCAACTATGGGGTCACTACAGTAGAACATCTGGAATGACTAAACTTTGGTACCATAGTGTGCTTTCTCACAAAGCAATAAGAAAGACATTTCCAAGCAGTCTAATGGTAATTAGGTGCATTTCCCAACTGATGGCTACAGAATCTTGAAACTGTTTATGATCCTTTTGATATGTGTGATTAACTCCTATTAACATCAACAGGGACTTAGGCACATACGCTAAGGATAAAACAAGCCAATAAATATAACTACAGATAGGGCTGCTATTGCCAGGACAATTAGCAGGGAAGTGGCTTCAAATAGAAGCCACAGCTGTGAGAAAGAAAAGATTTGTGAAATATGTCATATACATTTGTCAAAGAAAACTGACAAGAGCAAAGCTTACCATGTCATTGGGACTTAGTTTCACATATCAAAGGGAGGCCATGAGAGAGGATGTGCCCTACAGCTCCAAGTACATTGTTAGCCAAAAATGAACTGGAGAGGGAGGGGGAAAGATCATTTTCCCATCCTTTGAAAAATAACGATGGCTCTGCAATTTCAAGATGATTTTGGTGTCACTGCAAGCAAATGTTATTACTTATTTGTTTGAAATATATTGTGCCTTACATTCAATAATCAAAGTATTGGTAAAGTCTTCAAAATTATGTTCTGTAGTGAAATGTCCAATTCCAGGAATTTAGTGTTAAACTACCATAAATGGATTTTGTACATGGGGTCTTGATTCTGCTAATTTAATTGAATAATCTCCTAAACGGATAGCTTTCAAAGACATAAATATTTCTCCCTGCCAGCTACAACTGTTTTGCAGAGAATTCACACCAGTTTTGTGACTGTTCATTTTAAAAAAATCATAGATTAATGCAATAATTGAACTCACTGATTAACTGAATGAATGCATGAAAATGACATAGGCCAGAAAGAGACTGATTAATATGTCCTTAAAATCTGTGATTCTGCATGAAAAATTGTGAAACCATAGCTGATAGATTGTCAAATGAATTGTTGCTTGGTTTTAATTTGGAATTCAATTTTAATTTGAAAAAGCACCCATGATACACAAATAATACACCCATATACTTTAACATCTATTTTACCTCTTTTTCTTAAAGCTTGCAACCACTAAGCAAATGAGTATTAATATTATGATTATAATTAATTTCATGATAATCCCAGGTCTACTAATGAAGAAGCCCACAAATTATTTCCCACAGAATAGACACTGTCAACAACAAGAACAGCAAACTTATTGTAGCTATACTACTAAATATTAGCAGCAAATTTGAAGAATAGTTGAGCAAAGGTTAAAACTGATGGGATGAACTTTGTAGAATAGGTTGTTTTAACTGTCATTTTGACATATGTTTGAAGAAATAATTGCCCAAAATTGAATGGTTGAAGTATTTTCTTTAGTGTCTCTTTTTTAAAAAATTGAGAATCTTTGGTTTAGTTTTTAGCCTTATTTAATGAATGGGGGCTCCTTCAATCAGAGTTGGATTTCCAGTATTTCTCTATAGAGTTACTGATTTATTTAGAATTAAGGATCATGTTTCTGTTTTCCAGGCATACTACAAATCTTTTGATTCATAAGAAGATATTCTTTTTGTCCTATAGAAAAAACTATGTGGGTTATAATTTTTTTAATAATGCCATGTGTAGGGTATTTCAAAGTTCTGTTCCTCCAGTTATATATCATGCTGTAAAGATGCAAACAAATACAGTGGATATTTCAAGCACAGAAAGAGGAAATGTGAAAAACCTGTTTTCACATCTGAAACTTGTTCCATTAATTACATGCCTTTATTTTAAATTACTGTTCCCCATTTATCAAAAGCAATATTTGAAAAGAATTATATTCACTTTGCTTTTGATATAAAAAGCATTACCCAGATGGTATATCAAAAAGTAACTCTTAGTTATTTTACACTTATTCTGAATTTTCCTACTCATGAAATGAAACTATTTTAAATAAAATTATCCCAATAGCCATTTGTAGTATGTATATACAGATTTTAATTAGGTTCTACTATACTTTAGGCATTCTCTTAAATTTGCTTTGAAACTCAGTTATAACCTCAAATTTCTAATTCTGTACTGAAGTTATATAAATATTATACATTTCATGTATAAAATCCAAGCAAGACTTTAACTGAGTCTTATGAAACTCTGTGAAAGGGGCATTGGTCCTATCTCAGATGCTCCTTCTCGTTGAGTGGAGACAGCATCCAGGAATGAGTTGTCCTCGTCTGCTAGCCAATATGACTGAGTCTGCCAAAGTTGTGAGGACACGCCTACACCAACGGTCCCCAGCTTTTGGTGAAGGAGTAGAGACAGACTTGACGTGCCTTGGTCAGAAGTTTCACCCTCCAATGGACCGAGGACCAGCCGGTCACTTGGGTGGGTCTGGATGCTGTCTCCACTCAACGAGAAGGAGCGTATCAGGTAGGACCAACACTCCTTCTCCATTGTAGTGGAGATAGCATCCAGGAATGGGACATACCAAAGTGGTCTTGTCCTTAAGGGTGGGCCGCAGCTCGGTCCAAGGTCCCCTCATCAGCATGTACCCTTTGGAAGATCCGCCTACCAAAGGCTGCCTCAGCCGAGGCATAGGTGTCCAGCTCATAGAGCTTGATGAAAGGGGACGGAGATGACCATGTAGCCACACGGCAAACCTCTTCCAGCGAGGTTTGCATTGCCCACACCACACTTGTGGCCGCCCTCCTCATGGAGTGTGCCGTGATACTCTTGGGCATTGGAAGGGCCTGTATTTCATAAGATTTGGCGATACATGCCCGAATACAGCAGCCCAGGGTTGATGGAGTGACCTTGGCTCCTAAGGAAGCTGGCTGGAACGATACAAAGAGCGACTCCATCTTTCTGAAGGGGGAAGTTCACTTTATATAGATTTGGAGTGCCCATCTCACGTCTAGCGTGTGCCATTTCTTTTCCAGGGCATGCACTGGATTGGTGCAAATGTTGGGCAAGATAAGCTCCTGTGCTCTGTGGAACCATGAGTTCACCTTCGGTATGAAGGAAGGGTCCAGGAGCAATACCACTGTTAGAGGGGAAGACACGAAGATCACTCCTTACGGAGAGCCAATTAAGATATCTGTCAAGTCGATGTAATGGCTACCAGAAAGGCCAGTTTGCAGGTTAGGAAACGCAACGTGGTTGCTCAGTGGTTTGAAGGGAGCCTTGGTCAGTGCCTGCAGTACCTTAGTGAGGTCCCAAGTAAGATATCTGTGAACCACTGGAGGCCGTAGGTTTGCTGCGTCCCTAATGAACCTGCGGATGGTCAGGTGCTGAGCTAGGGAGTCCAGCCCCCTGCAGGAAAGGACCGATGACAGGGCCACCACCTGGCAATGGATAGTGTTAGGCGATAGATCCTTGTCAAGCCCCGCCTGAAAAAAGTCCAGGATCTGGGGCACGGATACAGATGTTGGGTTCAAGCGTGACCTGGACCACCAAGAGCAAAATGCAGCAACTGGTTGGTTGGTGTCAAGTGACTCTTGTTGGTGTTTATTAATACTGATAATGCCAGCCTGTGTAATAGAAGCGGAGATACTGCCTATGTTCTGGAAAAATGGGAACATGAAGATAAGCCTCGGTGAGATCAATAGAAGTGAGGAAGTCGCCCTCCTGATGCTGTCCAAAGTGGCCTGAAGTGAATGCATCTTGAACCATTTGTAGATTACGCAGCGGTTCAGTCTTTTGAGGTCCAGAGTTTCCCTGTAACCCCCCCCAACTGAGGGCTTTGCAATTACAAAGAGGATGGAATAAAATCCCATCCCTTGCTGGTACTCTGGAACCGGTTAGATGACATGAATATCCAACAGATGTTGAATAGCGGTTTCCATGAGGCCCCGTTTAATCCTGTTCCCTGAAACAGGGCATCGAATGAAAAACCTCGGGGGTGTGGAGAGGAATTCTAAGGAGAGGCCCAAATGGACCGGCCCCAGAACCCATGCATCCGGAGTAATGTCCTCTCATTGCCCGGCAAACTCGGCTAGGCGTCCCCCAATGGGAGAGCCAGTGCTGTTATTACTTCTGGTGCCTGAAAGAATGGCTTCCTTGCCCTCAAAAGGGCCATTTAGGGGGTAATTGCTTGTACCTCCCTGCCCTATCCTGTTGTTGGTCCTGCCTCTGCTGGAAGGGGCACTGTGGGCGAGGCGGCTCAAAGCCGCTGTCTGACCCCAAATGTCTGGCGGCAATGAGACCGTACATCTGTCACTGGAATTCTGTCCTGCAATTGTCTTAGCCACATCAAGGAGACCCTGTTAAAAAATGATGCCTCTGTGGATACTTTCACAGCCCATGCTGCCTCTTCCTGAGGGTTTGCTCCGCCCCTCTGTCCTCAGGTAGGAAAGCATCCTCAGGTGAGTCCATCAGTATGGATGGTGCAGTTAATGCCGCCACCGGCCCATCCACAACAGGCACTTGAAGTGCCTTGGACAAGTCTGGCCCCACATTGTAGAATCTCTTATCCAGGGTCCTGGGATTTGCTCCCGTCCCAGGTGCCGCCCACTGCCTTTCCACAATGTCCAAAAATAATTGTGGTGAAGAGACTACCTCTGCCTCTACCATATGCTCTGAAAAAAGTGAGCTCATGGGTCGTGATGTGGCTGGTGGTGGTTCTGGAGCTGGCAAATGGCCCACTAGGTGTGCTGTATTCCTAGCCTTGTATAATAAAGTTTTGAATAACGCTGGGCGGAACAGACCAGCGAATGCTGGCTGATGAGGGGCTAAGCCCTCATCCTCTGACAGATCTAATTCCCGGGGCTGTTCCTCCTCTGAGGCAGAGTGATTAGAAGAAACTGGGGAATAAGGGCCCTGTGTGGGCAAGACATCCCCTGGAGCCTGGTCCATAAGTGGCAGATCTACAGGCCAGGAATGATCTGATCTGACTGAAGTAGCTCTATGGCTTTGCTGTAAGCCAGCTGCTATGCCCTGCTTAATGGCCTCTGAGATCAAGTTTTCCATGCCAGCAGGTATCTGCCTGTCCTGCCTTTCCCCTGAGCGGACCCCCGCTGCAGTCGGGGTAAAAGTCGCCTCTGCAGGTGAGACATTGACCCTGACAGGTTGTTGCCATGCAGTTGAGGCAGAAAATGAATCTGGGAGGGAGCCATACAAAGGTTCCTTGTTGCTGGGCAGATTAATCTCTGTTAAAAGCTGCTCAGCCACACCATCTAGTCACAGGGAGTGGGGAGGTCAGCTGTCAGAAGCCTCAGGCAGAACCAACTGCTGCTCCTCATTATGGTGGGAACAATCAGCCCCAAAAGTCTGAGGCAGTCCCCTGCTAGTCCTTTCTAGTGCCATGGCCACCTGGCAGTCAATTGCCTTCTAGCGCCTTGCTGCGTTCCGATCAGCCACTTTTGAGGGCTTAGTGATAGCCTTTGATCTTTTGGAGAGCTTAGCTGCCGCCCTCCTGCTCGCAGACCTCGATCCTGAGGTCCCTGCGGCGCTGACTCCCCTCCTGTCTGAATTCAGAGCATCCAAGCCAAAGCAGCTTCTCCACTGAAGGCGGCCGACACGTTCGCCATTTTAAAGCTGCCACCGCTCCACCAAATCTCAAAAGGTCTTTGCCACCGAAAACAGTGGTTTATGGCTGCTTCCGAGTATGCTCGCAAGCGAGTAGAGGCTCCGGAATCTGGCTCACAATCCACAGCAGTGATTCCCGGCATCTCTGGAGTATGCCCACAACCAGACAGGGACTCCCAAATCTGGGCCGAATCATTGGTGGCGGCTGTCAAATGCGACAGTCCCAGGCTTACCTGACAGCCTGGCCACCCATTGGCAAGGAGCGGAGCGTGAAGCTTCTCGCCAAGCCGGAACACATTGGAGCCTTGATCCTGTTCCAAAAAGGCTCTGGGTCAGCGCTGTGAGCTACGCTCGATCTGGCTGCCCTGTCAGAGTCATGTTCCAGTGACCTGACTCGCTGCTGTGTGGCCCTTAGCGGGCTCTAGCTAAAAGCTCTTCTCACTGGAATAGTTTGTGGCACAGCTGATACGTGGCGATATAGCTGCCACGTTAGTAGTAAGTAGTAAAAACGTATCCAGGAATTAGGAACCCTAAGCAAAAAACACGTCTGTCTTTAGCTAGGACTGAGTGAAAAGCTGGGGACCTTTGGTGTAGGCGTGTCCTCGCAACTTTGGCAGACTCAGTCCTTATGGCTAGCAGACGAGGACAACCCATTACTGGATGCTGTCTCTACTACAATGGACAACTGTAGTTTCTCCCACCTTATTTGTTCATTGAAATGAAGTTACCCTATTAATACCTCCATTTAGCCGATAACCCAACATACAGGCTAATTTCAGTGTCATGTGCAATAATTTTGAATACTGTGTTTTAGAAACTGCAAACTTTCAGGATTGCCCAATTTCTATCTGATGCACAATATGCTTGTTTGCTAATAGGATATTTAATAATATCTAATTGTTCAGGCACTTCTATTAAAAGTAAATCTGACACAGAAATGACATTGACAATTCACAATGGTGATTCAGCTTCTGCAGTCATTTTAATGCTTAAAAATATTTTGGAATGACTCTTTAATAGAACTGTTTCATACAGCAATCTGCATTTCAAGAAACATCTGTGTTGTACCACATGCTGACTTTTGAGGCATATTTGTAGGATGTAATGAATCATGTAATAAAACTACAATTTCATGAAGTGAGAACACAGATACGGATGAGGAAGGAGACAACATTTTGCAAGCAGTCATCAATTATAACATTCCTTTTTGGGGTCCAGTTGTATTTTGAAAACCAGGAAGTCAAAGCAGAGAAATATAGTGCTCTTCAAAAATATGCTAATCTTAGTAGCCCCAAACAATATATAATAGACACACCTTTACACATGATTTTAATTTTTTTAAAAAAATCTAATACTGCTCAACATGTTCAATGTTAGGAGCATACAAATCAATCATCTTAAATCAGATATATTGGGTTTTTTTGCTTTACCAAATTTGGTAATGTTAGTCACCTCATTGTATTACTTCCAATAATTGTAAGGAGAATTCAACAATGCATTCTCATCAAGGCTCAGGGACCTGGTGGCTCAGCAGACTAATAGCATTGTGATTAATACCAGCTGTCTGCAATTACTGTAAGTTCGAATCTCACCAGGCTCAAGGTTGACTCAGCCTTCCATCCTTTCTAAGGTAGGTAAATTGAGGACCCAGTTTGTGGGGGACAATAAGCTGACTTTCTATAAATATACAAAAGTATGAAGGCTATCGCTTAAGGCATTTTAAGCCGCCCTGAGTCTCCGGAGAAGGGCAGCATATAAATCAAATTTAAAAAAAAAAGGCTAATAAAAAAAACCCCAAGCCTAAATAAATTTCCTTTTGTAGCTAAGGTTTGCATATCAGACTTTACAAATCTGTCTTCTCTTCCTATAGCATAACCTGAGATATGCCCTTGGCAGGTATTAAGTCTGGGCCTTTACCCTCTATGGTCATGAGCATCTGACTTTCAGCTACTGATCAGAAGTCACGCAGTTTTAGTTTTTCTGTGTTTCTGCTGTTACCCTTCTTTTAGGCAAGCATTGTTACCTTTTATTTTGATTTCACACTGATCTATTATTTTCTTCTTTCATGACAACATGTGATGTTCAAGTTGTTTCAAATTGTTTATCTTCCACCAGTTTAAATCTTATTTTACTTAGACTGAAAAATTTGAACCATGTTAACTGAAAATAATAGCAATCTCTTAAAATCTTAAAAGGAAACAACCTGCTCAAGGCTTGGATTAGAACTTTATTTTTTTTAAAAAAAGCACTTTAACATTATTCTGCTAATGATCTCTGCAATTCTGCTGATTAGAATGATAATCAGGCACACAAGAAAGCCAAGAATTTAACTGAAAGGTGACATCATCCCATGTCATTAAATATGAATGTCAGTTCTCAAGCAGTGTGAGAAATCCATTCTGCTAACTTTCAGTTGACTTCACTTCAGAAAGATCAAAGGCAATATTTCAAGGTGTTGGTTACCACCTTTAAAGCACTCCATGGCATAGGGCCTGGGTATTTGCGGGACCGCCTTCTGCCGCCGATAGCCTCCCACCGGCCAGTACGCTCCCACAGAGAGGGACTCCTCAGGGTGCCGTCAGCCAGGCAGTGTCGGCTGACGACCCCCAGGGGGAGGGCCTTCTCTGTGGCAGCACCTGCCCTCTGGAACGATTTGCCCCCGGAGATACGCATGATACCAGATCTCCGGGCTTTTCACCATGCCCTAAAAACTTTTCTTTTCCACCAAGCAGGGCTGGCGTAAACCCCCTCCCCTTTTTTTAAGATATTAGATTTTTAATTGTCTATGGGTTTTAGTCGGGATGTTTTAAATTTTGGGCCAAAGTTGTGTAATTCTTTTAAGCAATTTTAAATTTTGTATTGGGATGTTTTTTATTTTGGCTGTGCACCGCCCTGAGTCCAGCAGGAGAAGAGCAGTATACAAATTTAAAAAAAAAAATATTGAACATGGTTTTTCCATCATAGAAAATATCTGCAACATGAATATGCAAACATCAAATATTTTCAATCCTTAGTATACTTAGTATTCTGAAAACAATATTATGACAAATCACAACTCTTGTCTTTCCATAAATTATCAGGTGAGACTATCTAGTAAGATCATAGTGGCAGTAATTAAAGTACTGAACTTAAGGAAACTTAGTTTTGCACTTCTTCTTCAACGTGGTGTTCAGTGTGTGACTTTGGAATAATCACTATATCTCAGTCTAGTTTCTCTCAAGAAGATGCTATGATCACATAATAAGAAGTTCCGCTGTGTATTTTCTTGATTCTTAAGGGGAAAGTTATAATACAAATATAACACTTTTTAATTCCACTCTAACAGAAACGTTTTTTCTGCACTGCACGTGGATATCTACTTTATAGAGTATTCTGAATGGACATTTGATCCCAAATTTTCTTCACTTTTCTTCTCTTATAAAAATGTTCCAATAAATATATTCTTCACCTGTCATGGCAAGTTGTGTCATCTCCAACATGCATGACAAGCTTACGGTTTCCCTCCAATTTTGAGGCTGGCAAAGCCAGCAAATTGCCTGAGTAATAGTGTGCATCAATGCACAATCACTAAAGCTGGAAGACTAGTGATTATCTGACAGCTGCATGTTAAAATCATCTATAAAGAAGCAGGTAACACGGAAGCAGGGAATTGCTGGATGTTGTGCCTAAATATATCCCTGAATCTGAATATATGTGCTGAGATGATTCTTAAAATACACACATGTAGAGAAGATATACAGTATTATGGATAAAAACATGAAAATCACTGGTGGGAAATAGATCTGCCTTTCCTTAGCCGTGTCCCATATGACTCTACTGTCTTCCAGCTGAATTGTCAAGAATTGAGATGCAAAATAACATTAGGAACTTTAAAATTTTTCTATGAAAAGAAGACAAACATTTTTACATTACAGTTTTTAAACAAACTTAAACCATATCAGTTGCATTTGATAATGCGTTGAGACTTAATAAAGATATTATTCATTACAAATTATTATTAAAATACTATTCATGTAGTTTTAATGTCTTGGTTTTATTACCTTAAAGTTCCAGTGTTTTTAAAACTTCTGAGAATATATTCCTTTAGTTTCAGGCTTAGTTTACCAGAGCTACAGAACTATATTTCTCCATCAAACAAAATCAGCATTTACATTAGAGATAATAGATTAATGTACACAAAACCGATATGTGTTTTCAAATAAAGCAATCTATACAATCAAGATAAAATTAAATGGCTTACCTGTTTCTAATTTAATTTTACAACATTATTTTTTTAAAAAAAAAAACAATGTGCTTACCACTTTGCAATTTGTTAAGGATGTAATCAAATACAATTAAAGACAATAGCAACCCCAATTTAGCAATAGATTTGGAGCAGGACAAATACCCAGCTTCAAAATGTGAATGTTATCAGTTAATCCTTGCAAGACTTCAAGTACAAACAAGCTCTCACTGTTAAAACTATGAATAACTGAATGCCTTGTGATCAAGCTAGGAAATTAAAAAGAAAGCCACGTTCCTTGGAATAATCAGAATTTCTCCCAACTTCTGCTGTTCTTCCAAAACTGCCAACACCCACATACCTTCTGGTGACCACAAGCTCTTTATTTCCAAAATGATGAATCACTGTTAAAGTCCAGTTTAAAGCCCAGAAAGAAGCAAACTGAACCAAGTTCCCTCAACACTTGCTGTTCCCTGGATATCTGAAAGTAAGCAGATTGATTGTTTCGCAGCATTTTCTACATCCTTGTCATCTATCCTATAGTGGATAGGTTATAGATATAGAGGATATTTGAGATATAGGTGTTCTCTGCTGCTCTAATGTCTCCAAGTCATCCTTGCTCAACACAACACAAACGAAATAAATTAATCACAGCATTATTTCTATGCTAGGCATCCTAATCTTTATTCTAAGTGCTTTTTGTATATGTCTTGGGGCAAATATATAGCCCTTAAAAATACATATTTTTTTTAAGCGATTGTTAAATGAATGTGGCAGTTCTAAGTGCAAACACTGTGGTCATTAAGCAAAACTGCAGTCATTAAGCAAACCTACTGTTTTCTACAGTGCTATTTTGTCAAAAACTGAAAGGGCTGGTTTTCAGCAAAACCATTGTAAAATGTGGTCACATGACCACGAGAGTTGCAAACAGCTATAAATGCAACCATGTTGCTGAGTGATTTAATTGCAATCACTTTTCCGCAGGAGGTCCCAACCATCAGAACTTCGGATCTGGCTTGTAAGTCCCTTTCCCGGATAGATTATAACTTCAAACAGTTGCAAAGTAATCAGTTTTAAGTTGTTGGGCACCCTGCAAAAATGCTCATTTGTGCCTCATAAAGAATTTGGGTAAGAGATTTTGTCTGAAAGAGTTTTACAGTTCTAGATCAATTTTGTTTTTCTAGAGAAGACAAATATTTTAATAGTCATTGAGGATTTTAGAGCCTGCCGTACTCATTGGCCTTTGAGATCCTTCTGTGATGAAAAACTGCTCCTGGGTATTTGAAGTTATGACTCTATTCCATTACATTTTCCCAATCATTCATCTTTGTGTTTTTACCTTTGGGAAATATTACAGTTGTTATTTAAGCATAATGACCAGGATGTTCTCCCCACAGTACTGGATAATAGCTTTTAGGTTCTCATAAGATCAGTTGGAATACATGAAATGACAGTGTATAGCAAGACGGGAGTGTTAATGCTTCAAACTGAGGGAGATTGAAATCTGGTTTACCCAAGGCTTCGACCACACAGTTAATATAGAAAATGAAATCTTTTTCCGGGAAGATATCACTTTCAAAAGTGTTCCTTATGGCTTACATCTCACTTTTGGGGAGGTGTAAATCAGTGGTGGGTTTCAAAATTTTTTACTACTGGTTCTGTCGGTGTGGCTTGGTGGGTGTGGCATGGCTTGGTGGGTGTGGCTTGGTGGGCATAGCAGGGGAAGGATACTGTAAAATCTCCATTCCCACTCCACTCCAGGGGAAGGTTACTGAAAAATCCCCATTTCCCCCCAATCAGCTGGGAATAGGGAGATAGAGATTAGATGGGGGTGGGGCCATTCAGTATTTTTACTACCGGTTCTCTGAACTACTCAAAATTTCCACTACCGGTTCTCCAGAACTGGTAGAACCTGCTGAAACCCACCTCTGATGTAAATATATCTGGATGAACATTCATCTTAAATATGACCACAATTTCTTTTTCTAGATGGATTTGAAAGCAAATTTAAAATCTGGGTAAGCTTATAAAGTTTAGGTTTGCAATGTAGTTTTCTATTAACTGGTATAGAACTAAAATGGGATCAAATGTGAACATCTAGCAAATCCTGCTTATTCCTCTCCAAATATCTATATTTCTGTCAATAACCTTTAATTCAAATTGGCCTTCTAGACATCTCTTAAAACATGCCTTCAACAATTGGTCTGGAGATCCCATAATAGAGTGAAGCCTGCTAGATGGTTATATGATGATTATTTGGAATGCACTCTTTTGTATTTTTTGTCATTTTTATCTTATTCATTATGTAAATCAATTAACAAATACATTTACTTACATTTTAATTTTTTAATATATGTGGTAGGAGGTTATATAGTTATATATAGAGAGAGAGTTGGAATAAGTTACAAACAATACAAATACACTATTTTTATAAATCCACATTATTTTAGCTAAGTTCTCCTTAGTAATATGAGTATATTTTCCCCTGATTTGTCTTAAGCATTTATTTTGCATGAATACTTATAAATAATTCTTTAAATGGGAAGTGCAGTTTCCAATAATCTATCACTTTAACAGTTAAAAAAATTGAGCTTACTGTTTGAAAAGACTGTTCATAGTCATTCAAATATTAAGTATTCCAATGCAGAATGATGAATTGTATGAGACAGCAAAGATTTTTTTAGTCAAACTTCTCTGACAGCTGTATTTACCACATAATTTATATACTAATCTTTTTCCTGTATGCTTAACAGCATTGGGAAAACATTATCAGTGTGAACTCATTGTAAGTATCTCTGCAACTATGGCTGGTTGAGTTGTGTGTCAGAATTGTTTCAGTAAGCCTTTAGTTAAACAGCTGATTCTGTATGGAAGGTACAAGGCACTTATTAAGTCCATTAGTTCAGGGGAGTGGGGAAGGTCCTGTATACATTTTTTTATGCAATAAATATCATCAAATTACCTTTGAGCATCCACGTATATTTCAATTTAATTGTATAAATCACTTTTAATAGCAGTTGTACTGTGTGTTTTTGGGAATATTCACTTGTCACACTTTCAGATATGCAAACGCTTCTAGAATATTTGACCCCCATATGCATTATTCCATAATGAAACTACCTCAAAGAATAACCAATAAAATATATTCAGATATATTCAAAAGAAAGGAGAAATTACACGATGAGCATGGAGGTTAAAATAACAGAATATGTCATGCCTTTATATAAACATAGAAAAGCATTTTTTTGCCAGATGGTGAATTTGGGCAATTCATCTCGAAAGTTCAGCATCATCATGTTCTCACACCCACTGAATTGTTCTAAAACTATCCTACGTGAAACCAGAAATAATTGGCTTGTGTAAGTAACATACTGAAATACACAGATATTATGTAAGAATTTCTGCACATTATCTACTGCACATTAATTTGTTAAGAACGTCACACTGATAGTGTTATAACAATATATATGTGTCTGTGTGTGTGTGTGTATGTATGTATGTCTCTGTGTGCAAATATACAAAAATATAAATGACTCACTAGCTAAAACATATTATAAACAAATGATTTCAGGGCAAAAGCTGCATATATCCTTTAAATTGCATGCTGCAAGCCTTATTCCAGAACAGCCAAAACCATATTTGCTTTAATTGAAATTGCATTTCAATTTAATTAAAAATTATAATTAATGCAACTCATAATCAGCTGTCCTTGTAATTTGTTATAAAATAAGCTGACTTTTTGCCAACATTTTAAGAGACTCTGAAGAGTACACCTAAGGTTTTTCAAGGTCATCTGAGATCCTAAAGCATGGATGTCAAACTCGATCACATCACGGGCCTGATCATGAGGCATCACAACATTTTTTGCTTTTGCGGACCCAGGGTGGGTGTGGCCTACACATGATGTATCTGGCCTGCAGCCCGCCAGTTTGACAGGCCCTTATTTAGGTCAGACCTATACCCTCAAACTGTACATTTTATGCACAGCTTTATGATATCTCTGAATGACAATGGGATATAGAAGGAGGGGAAATGTACTTACCATATTTTTCCATTTATAAGACAATATTTACTTGAAAAAGGAGGGGCGCCTTATACACAGGAGGCCGAAGAGAAGGCCGCATATGCTGGATGAGCCTCTATCTTATATGCAGGTCTATCATTCCTCTCTATTGTAGTTGTTTCCCGTATCACATTGCCACCCTAGGTTTTATCTCTATTGTTCCAGTGATGGCTTCTGCACAGTGATGGCTTATAGTGTGCTTACTACAAGAAACTACATGAAACATGGGGGTGTCTTATACATGGGGACATCTTATACACGGGGGAAAAATGGTACTGTGAATGATTTGGATCAACGTACTAACTTTATAACCTTAATGGATTGAAAACTGTAAATTAATCCAGTATTTCTCCATCTTGTCGACTTTAAGATGTGTCGACTTCAACTCCCAGCTATTCTGGCTGGGGAATTCTGGGAGTTGGAAGTCTTAAAGTCATCAAGGTTGAGAAACATTGACTTAATCCATTGATAAGCAGCAATTTTTACTTATAAGGTTAGATAGAGCAACACTGTCGATGGTGAATGGTGAAAAACAGAACAGAACAAAACAGAACAGAACAGAACAGAGCTCGAAGAGACATTGGAGGTCTTCTAATCCAGCCCCCTGCTCAAGCAGGACGACCTATACTATTTCAGGTAAATGACTGTCTAGTCTCTTCTTAAAAACCTCCAATGATGGAGCACCCACGATTTCTGAAGGCAAGCTGTTCCACTGGTTAATTGTTCTCAGTCTTAGGAAGTTTCTCCTTAATTCCAGGTTGCTTGTTTCTTTGGTTAGTTTCCAACCATTGTTTCTTGTCCTGCCCTCTGCTGCTTTGTAGAATAATCTGACCCCCTCTTCTTTGTAGCAGCCCCTCAAATACTGGAATACTGCTATCAATACTGCTATCATGTCGCCCCAATTCTTCTTTTCTTTAGACTAGCCAAACCCAAATCCTGCAGCTGTTCTTCATATACTTTAGTCTCCAGGCCTTTGATCATCTTACTTGCTCTTTTCTGAATGTTTTCCAAAGTCTCAACATCTTTTATGCAGTATGGTGACCAGAATTGTTTGCAGTATTCCAGTCTTACTAGGGTTTTAAAAATATAAATTATAAATAAATATAGGCAAAGAATTGTCTGCTCAGTTTATGATTAATTTCAAACTATGTTCCAAGAAATGAAAAATCTGAGTTGAACCTCACATGCAAATATTATCACAATCCTGATGGTACCACTGTGGAGAAAGTTAGCTCTCAGTTATAGTACACATGCTTTACATGCAAGGGTTTCCACAGTCAAGTCCAAAAATATTTAGAGAGGCACAATTTTCTAAACAGAATACAGCAGAACTTTGCAAATTCACAAACTCTTTATGGAGTGGTACTTGCACTGTTTAAGGATGAAAACCTGGTGACATTTCTCCACCTTTTCTCAGCTACTACTAGTTTTCAATTAAGTTTTTAAATAACCTTAAGCCATGACTTTAAAATGAATTAAAAAGATTAGAGTGGGATTACATTTTAGCTAATAGGAAAGTCAATTCACATAGTATCTATGTCCAGAGACAGCATAAGAAAAGGAATTAATGAGTAATTAATTTGCATAGTCACAGTTCACAGGTGCATACTTGTACATAAAAGCTGCAGATTTGCTTACAGACCAATTGATATTTTATCCATATTCAGATTGTGGTTCCCATATTCACCTGCTGGAATAACAAATTTAAAAACAACATTTCCAAAAATGGAGAAAAAAAATATTTCAATGAAAAACAACAAAAGGATGCAAATGGAAGAAAACAACAGCATTGTTTCTTTTCTGCAAATGGACTTATAAGGCATATGCTAAGCACATAAAGGGAGTTGTCATTAATACCCTTATATTTATTTTGAGAGGGAATCATAGTTTAAATATTATTTCATCTGTGTTTATATTATGCTGGTATTAAAATAGATGTAATTTAATAAGCCATATGTTTACCTCATTAAGATTTTTTTCTTGATATTTTTTAAAAAATCAATGCTTTTTCAATCTTGTTTTTGTCAAAAGATTTATTTATAAAATTCATATTATTTTTTGATAATGCACTATTTCCTTATTATATGAACAATCTTAATTACCAGAATTATAAATCAAATTGAAAGAATATAGACTGGTTTGTTGTTGGGAAAGAGCTCCTAATGAGTTACTGAACATAAAAATAAAATAAATCTATTTCTACCATCCAGTTTTCTCACCCCCCTTAATTATTTTCAAAATAATAGTTTTAATCACTTTGAAAAAGATGGATATTACATACAAATAAATTTAAGTAGATAACTCTCAGAAGCCAATGAAAGACTACATACCACTAATCTGCATTAATTTAACGTATATTATCATTGTTTGTTCCCCCCAGTTGTGAACAGGAAAATATCAGCAATGAGGAACCTATTAAACTGTCTACCTTGCTTGGAATGACAAAATAGTTAAGGAGTTGGACTAGAACTAAAGACACTCTTAAAATAAGAGTTCATGGGTGACTTCGGACCAACCACTAGCTCTTTAATTTACCTCACAAGGTCGCCGTTATAGTTAAAACCACAGGAAGACATGGTATTCTTCCTTTTGTAAGCGGAAACTAGGAAATAATTTTCATGAATAAATACCCAAATAAATACTTAGTAAGCACTATATTCTTATATTTTTGTCCAGTCATTGAATGATACATGGTGTTTGCTCATTCAAGCTCATCTTCCTTTTTTCAGTTTCACCTAACACTAAAATAATTCACTTTACCCAAACCCGTAATATTCTTTTCTCTCCTCACTGTATTTAGTAAGGAAACACCATGGCTGATAGCACAGCTTGGCCAGATTTTAGTCTAAAGAAACTGCTGGAACTGCACAAGTAGTTCAACCGTAATGCTACGTACAGGATATATATGTACAAGAACATGGGGATGGGCCAAAATGATGTGATCTTAAAAATGCAATTTAAGATTATATAAAGATGGATATCTTATCCAGGTCAGAAGTTTGACTAAAATAGGGCAAGAATATATATTAATAATATCATGCTTTTCAGAAGCATACATGGATTTTGGAGAATGTATTAATTGGTCCATTGGATATGCATTCATTTTAAAGAAAATGATTTTTTTTAATGTTAAGTAAATGTGTCTATTAGCTAGATGCCACAAAGTGCTCTACGGTGTGAGCACTGTTGACTAAATATATATAAACCACAGTATCATAATTGTTCACCTAACATTTGTTGCTATTATTTTAAGGCTCATAGCATAAAAGGAGCATTTATATAGCTAATTGCTTCAGAGAACAGACATGACCCTCGGAAATAAATCCCTTTGAAAATTTTATCTGATATTCTTGCCAATAAAAACAATTATAGGCTAATTATCTATTCATTTCTGGCCTTCTTGTCAACCAAATATCACCTCAACAATCTTAAGCATGCAGAGCAGATGGTTAATGACCAAGAGTGCCTTCCCTTAGGCATCACCTTTCACATAACTCAATAATATAAGAGCCCAAAGCTATTTCAGAGCAAAAATGATCTCTACATCTTTGATTCTTGACAATCTCGGTTTTAAATATTGAAGGGGGAAATCACATTCTTACATCACAGGAACTAAGTAGAGAAAATGCAATGACTAGAGTTTATGGATTTGATGTATCAACTTACTGATTGGCGTGGACAAGTCTCTCTTAGACTCACTTCATCATCTGTGAATTACAAGTATCACAGTTGTCTTCTTCAAAATACCAGACAAAATACAGTTATGGGACAATTTGAGAACTGCATCACTTTTTATTCTTTCTTTTACTGAATATACTTCCATAGATTTCAGTCCTCAAAAGTTTGTCTCAAAACTAAATATAGAAGATTTAGGATTTCACAAAGAATATAATTTGTCACATTTTGCCTAATAACTTGTAGTCTTGAGATAAACTATTGTCTACAAAATAACTTTCACAAGAAAGCTGCCATACTAGCAAGCCAATAAATTAATTTTTCACCTCAAGAAAATCATCACAACTCTTTATATTTATTATTTCAGTTGACACCATTGTATCTTTAACTTTCTGCCTCTCTATGTTTTTATCTTCAGTTAATTTTTGTTTAAATTTGGAAGTTGGAAGGTTCACATTTTCTCTGTGACGTTTACAAAGTTGAGAAACTACAGTGGAGCCTCCAAGACAGCCAAAACAACCTAGTTGTCCACATTAACCATGTTCTAAATTATAAAAAAATAACCAATTTGATCTAGTTGTTAAAGTTTCTGAGAGCGGAGAGTCCTTATCTAATCTTAGGAATGGAAACCAACTGGACAACTTTGAGTCAATCTCTCTTCAGCCCCACGAGAAAAACAATAGAAAACAACAAGGGCAAATTGCTTAGACTTGTCCAGGCAAATACTCAGATTCAAAATAGACTTATTTTATTTATTTATTTATTATATTTCTATACCGCCTTTCTCCCATAGGACTCAAGGCGGTGTACAGTCAAGAAAAATATAGACATACAAACATCATAAAATTGCTAATTAAAATTATTACTTAGTTTGGTCAATTAAATAAAACCCAGAATTAGGTAACATTTAAAAAAAAAAAAAGACTTGAGGGTGCAATATACTCCCCATGTTTTCCTACGCTGCCTCATTCAAATGGTGAGAGGTATTGTTGGGAGTGATGAATGAAGAGTAAGGAGAATGACAAAAGCATTCATTTCCAGCAAGGTCATACAAGGCATGAAGATCATCCCAAATGCCCAGCTAAAGCAAAGAGACAGCAGCAACACAGGATAATACTGAACACAGATTATCATTTTAATCATTTCATACAGCAAAGGAGGCAATAGTAAACCACTCTTGTATTTTGTCAAGAAAGCCACAGAGTGGCTAATGACATAGTGCCAGATGTTGAGTCTTCAGGTTGAGTGACACTCAACATGCTACTAAGGTCTAAGGATCTTTCAAAATACCAATGATGCTTATGACTCACTTAAATTAAAGCTTAAGGACATCTAGTTGCTGATGTTGACATGCAAGAAAAGAAAACCCAAAGCTGCAAAGACACAATGGCATTGGAAACATGGAATGTAAATCTATTAACATGGGAAATCTTAATACAGAGAAAGATAAAATGAACTGGCTACAGTACAATGACATTGTAGGCACTAGTTATTTGAAATGGAATGGAACTGGACACTTGCAATCAGAAGATCATTCTATTTACCAACTGACTTGCTTTCAGAACCAAGAAAGATAATAACGAAAACAGCACTCAGGTAGAATGCAGTCAATGATTCAATAGATTTCATCTTTTCATATAAGGGTTACCCAAGTTTATGCCCCAACCACTGAAGCAGAAAAAGGAGAAAGCTGATTAGTTTTATGGCCAAGTTCTATATAAAATCCAAAGAATGTGCAAGCAGGAAATGCTACCTCTGATTGGAGATTGGAATGCCGAAACTGAAAATACTAACTGATGTAAGAAACAGAAACAAAGCAAGAAAATAACTCATCAGTTTATACCAATTCAATTATTTCTTCATTAATAACACATTCTTCAAATAATCATGATAGTGGCTATGTACATAGAATGAATAGAACCAGCACACTGAAACCAAATTGATCACATTATTGATGCAGGGAGATAGAGGGGTTTGGTTATAGCGAAGATGTGGCCAGGGTCTGTCTGTAAAATATTATATAGGTAGTCCTCAACTTATAACCACAATTGGGACCAGAATTTCCATTACTAAGAAAGGCGGTTGTTAAGTGAGTTGCATCCAATTTTATGAATTTTGTCATGGTTGTTAAATGAATCACTACAGTTGTTAAGTGAATCATGCAGTTAAGCAAATCCAGCTTTCCCCATTGACCATGCCTGTCAGAAGCTTGCTCCGAAGGTTGCAAATGGCAATCACATGACCCCAGCACACTACCCCTTTGTAAATATATGCTGGTTATCATACTGATGCAGCGGTCTTAAACGTGGGGAACATAAGTCACTTTTTTCAGTGCCTCTTCGAACGATCATTAAACAAATGATTGTGAGTCAAGGATTTCTTGTACTTGATGAACTACGCATATGCAAGTTCCATGTCAAGTTAAAGGGGAACAAGGAAATTAATAAGTTTCCATTACACAATCTTGAGCGTGTTCCCACCATTTTCAAGAAATCACTTTAAAATCCTGAACGTCAGGGACAGCAAACCTGAAGAATGAATGAAATCTAAGAAAAAAAAGAAAGAATGAAAAAAAGAATAAGGATGAATATGAGAAAAAACTGTAAAAGACCAAGAAAGAAGAAACCTAACTAGATGCTAGAACAGAAGATGAATTTTGCCACAAAGGGAAGACAAGTCAAAGGCAAGAAAGATCTCAGGATGGTACATAACAAATAATTTTAGAGAGTTAAGAGATAAAAAACAGTGTTACAATGGCATCTATAACCACATTGAAGATGTCTCCTAAAAATAAAAATAAAAAATCTTCCAAAAGATCTCCAAACTCAGGAGATTCCAACCTTGAACTGCTAACCTGACACCAATGGGCAAAAAGTAACTGATTCAAAGAAGACCATACTGTATGGATGTCATCATCCAAGATTCCTTAGAAAATATTCCCTATTTTCTACTAGAAGATGAAGTTCAATCAGCTCTTTAACCATTAGCAAGTCAAAAAGTTGCAAGCACTAGTGGAATATCTACAGAAATATGACACATAAGAGAAGAAGAATAAGTATTGGTTCTACCTGAGCTATGTCAGAAAAATTGTACAATGACACAATGACTACCACAAAATTAAGGCTTGACTTTAAAGAAGTATTGAAGAGTACACTGTTGAATTTTAATATTTAAAAAAGACATCTGAAAATACCAGATAGCCAAGAAAACAAATAATTGGATCATCAAACAAAGCAATTCAGTGTTATCCCTTGAGACAGAAATGACCAGTATCAAGTTATCATATTAGAGACAAACACCTACCTTTCTTGAAAAGTCTACAATCTGGGCAGAGTTAAATGGAAAGAGAAGACCAATAGCAGCAATGTGAATGATTCCATTACAGCAGCAAGGGATGCATTATTGGAAGGCCTGAAAGGGGACAGATCATTGTGGATAAGGTGATTCCTAATCACTATGAATCAACTTGATTGTGCATATTCAATTTAAAAGAGCCATGGTGGCGTAATGGTTAGAATGTAGTATTGTAGGCTAATTCTGCTCCTTGCCAAGAGTTCGACCCTGACCATCTCAAGACTAACTCAACATTCCATCCTTCCAAGATTGATAAATTATAGGGTCCAGATTGTTGAGGACAATATGCTGACACTGCAAACCGCTTAGAGAGGACTGTAAAGCATTATGAAGCTGTATATAAGTCTAAGTGCTATTGCTATTGCTCAAAAAAATATAGAAGCCAATGAAAAGCAGGACTGCTCCTAAAGTTAAACAGACTGAAATAAGACGCTCAGGTGGCAAAAGATGAATCAGAAAGCACTACTACAATGATGAAAGAAAGAGCTATGTTGCCATTCCTACTCTAAATTACCCTCCTGTCTTAAGGTAGCAGTGGTGGGAAATCCTGTCTGGTCAGTTGCATTGATCCAACCATCAGTTTGTTCAGTTTCTGTAAATGGATCGAAGAAAGGGCACTCATCCAGTCTTTTGCCTCAAATTACAAACTATCTGAAGCGAACCAAGTGATCAACTGGTTAGCAAGTGGCATATGGCTGCAAGAAGAACTTAAGATAACAACTAGCCAGAAAATTTCCAATAGTGTAAAAAGAGGAATCAAAAAGATGGGCTCTAGAGATGAAATGAAGTACAGATGAAGGATAACTTTCCTTTTTAAAAAAAGAAAGATTTTGTACACTGTAAAATGAAGCTAAAAATACCAAACTAACTTTGCTAGTGTGCATTTTCACATTTGATAGTTGCTATAGTTGCAACAGAGATAGAAGAGGAAGAGTCATTGGAGACTGGGAAGGCCTTTTTGTTACTTCTCTGGCAAATTTTGTCTAGAATCTACACTTAAACTTTATACTTTAATCTCACCACTCTACCTTGATTAGATACCACCTACGCTTCTGGTTACCTGGGAGTGTTCTACCCGTATTTCCCCAAAAATAAGACCGTCTTATATTTTTTTGAATACCAAAATAAGCACTTGGCCTTATTTTCAGGGAGGTCTTATTATTTTGGGGTGCTTGGCGCAAGACGGAGCTCCTCTTGCCGCCTTACCTGATTTCCAGCTTTGTCTCCCTAAGCCTAACCACGGGAAATGGCGGGGACCGGCTGCATGTCCATTTAAATATTTTCGGGGAGAGCTTATTTTAGCACATGTGCTCAAAAGCCCGATTGGGCTTATTATCAGGGGATGTCTTATTTTCTGGGAAACATGGTACTACCCAGTGGTGAAATCCAAATTATTTTACTACTGGTTCTGTGGGCATGGCTTGGTGGCGTGGTGTGGCTTGGTGGCGTGGTATGGCAGGTGAAGGATACTGCAAAATCCCCATTCCCTCCCTACTCCTGGGAGAAGGATATTGCAAAATCTCCATTCCCACTCCACTCTGGGGCCAACCAGAGGTAGTATTTCCAGTTTTCCGAACTACTCAAAATTTCTGCTACCGGTTCTCCAGAACCTGCTGGATTTTACCCTTGCTACTACCCCAGAAAGACTTTTTCATTTTGTCAGCCACAACTAACTTATCTTCCATGAAAACTTCTGAATTTCTAGCTACCAAATAGTAACCATCAAATGCATGGAAAAATAATTAAGATTTATTCACAATACATCGAAAATGAACTCTGATATGCATCTATTCCAATGCCCTGATTCCTTAAAAGAGGTCTCACCATTCTTCTTTTAAATCACAGACTAATTAACTGGTTTATAGTATTCTTACATAAAGTATCCCAAGGCACAGGTAGGGCAGGAGGTGGAGTTTGAGGAATTCCAAACCAATTTTTAAATGAGGAAAGGATAATTTACTGTTGCAGCCTGCAAATTGGATAAATCCACCCACACACATTAGCAAATCCCCAGAATGCAGGGTAGTGTGCCACCAGAAGCCAGGAATTGTGATAGCTGCAATAGAAAGATGTACACTCCCATTGCAATAAAGTTTCACAATCCATCAGAATCACCCATGAATTCCTAAACTCCAAGCAAGCGAATGCCTAACATTTACTGGTATTATAAATAATATACATTTACTTATATATGCCATTACTCTGTACAAAATACTAGAAAAAATAAGATATCACAATATTTTTAAAATGTCACAAATAACTTAAGTGTATCACTATTATTTGTTTTTAATTCAACCATCTAAAATTCAGAGCCTCTTACTTTATGAATGAGCACTTCAGTGCATGTTGACCATTAAAGAAAATATTTAAAATAAAAAGCAGTACTCACATTTAATAGTACACACAAGATTAGCCTTACTATAGTTAAAGGGATTTGCTACCAGTTAAGTGTAAATAAGAACTGCAAATTAGCTGCAACCACAGGCATCTTTACCTGGGAATAAATGCAACTGAATATAATTTCATTTATCCCTGAATACAGCTTTATGCAATTACCATACTGGGTTACAAACCGAAACATATTTATTTGAAAATACACTGTACTGGTACCAATGAAACCTGTGTCTGACTAAGTAAATGGGGACAAACTACCAAACTGCAGCACAAAGAACTAATTGGGAAGAAATACACTGAACTCCAGTACTTAGTAGTCTTGCTAAAGACTGTTCAGAAGCTTGACCATTTGAAAGATGGTCAAAATGACAGTGATGTTTAAAGCATGTAGAACAATTTATAACTGAAACGTGATTGTTTTGTTACCAATCAAGTAAAGAGTATTTGCAATTTAAACATAGCTGGCATACATGTACAGATACACACAATATATTATGTATATATATATGTGCACACACATGTATACATGCACACACATAATTAGGAAAAAAATTGTTAATAATAAAAGCACATTTTGCACTGTCAAATACGTAAATTAAAATGACTAAAAGCAACCAAAAACATCTACCAGGGCCAGGCCTCAAACCACTGAGTTTGGAGTACACCCATCACAATTTAGACCACAAACCACTTAGTCCCATTTGTTGCTAAAAAATAAATAATTAGAACTTCTAATTTAGAAGATTGTGGCCAACATGAACACTAACTTTGGCTGAACTATATCTCAAGGAAAAGAGAAATAATGTAAATTAAGTAATAGCAAAATTTAAGCACTTGTTTTAAATTCCAACTGTCTACATGAGTCCAGATTGCATGTAGCAGCTCTTTCAAAATAATATCGTACATACATCACATGCAAACTACAAAGGTATGCCATTTAGATGTAATAAACCATGACCCCATTCCTGGTGCCAGGAAAGCCACTGAGTAGGATTAAATGGATCCTGTATTAATTTACTCAAGAGCATATAAATCTAAAACATATGTCTTGCAAACCAACAGATGTTTCACTGAGGTCTGGAAAAACAGTGATGTCTCTTTTGATATATTAACCAATTGCTAACAAAAGGTAATTTAAAGGATATGGAAAAATATTACAGTAGGTGGACACGGGCATTTAAATAGCTAGTAACCAGATACACTTCATATAATCAAATACTTTATGTAAATTAATAATATAAAGCACTATTCAAAGAACAGAAGGCAAGTTTTGTATCGATTTTATTTCACATCAAAATAATATCTATTCTAAAACAAGTCGTCTATTTTTTTTCCTCCAAGTTCCATAAACTGATTTATTAAATGAAGATCATTAAAGACATTCTTGGCGCAAGGAAAGTTAGCTAGTTTTTAGTTTTTCAATAGAAAGATGCTAGCAATTCCTCTGGGAGATACATGGAAGCCCTCTCTCCAGATTGATTCCTTCAGAGAGGCATCTGAGTTTTTGCTTTTTGGTTCTAATAAAAAATACTCATTTGAAGAAATTATTTTTCATCTCCCACTATAGCTTCTCCACAGTGGAAAACCAGAATTTAATCCTTTTTCATGTCTAATATGGTTTACATAAAAGCCAGTTTGATTCAGCAATTAATGTAAGAGGCAACAAACCACCTTTGCCCTACCTTAGACACAAAGCTAATTGAATGACCTTGAACCAGTCACTTTTCTAATTCCCAGGAAGCAGGCGATGGCCAATGTTTTCTGAAAAGCTTGCCAAAAAACTACAGGGACCAGTCCAGGCAGTCATGAAAAATTAACACTGACAAGAAGTCATGAATGTAGCAGTATGGACCACCTAGTTAGCTGCTTTAAGACGACAGCACAAACTGGTTATAAACAATAACAACAAAAACAATGCAGCAATAATGTATTGGAACACGTGCAAGAAATACTAGTTGCCTGTAAGCAAAAATTGGTGGAAAACAAAATATGCAACAACAGAAAATGAAGAAGCTAAAATGCTGTAGACTTTAGAATTCAGACGGAAAAACACTTGCCACATAACGATTGTTAATAAGACTTAACAACTGTTGATAAGACCAAAAAAAAGTCTGGAGAGTGGACGCTGAAGTACTTGGAGACAGCAGAACTGAAGAGAAAGAACTGGAGAAGATAACAAAACATAAACATCTAAAATAGAAGTAGAATGAAGAAAGAAAAAAAAAGTACCAATCGTAATAGGTGTCTTTGGTGCAATTCCAAAACATCTGGCGCACCACTTAAACACCAAAGGTATAGACAAAATAACCATCAGCCAATTGCAAAAGGCAGCTTTACTTTGAACAGCTTGTATTCTATGATAATACTTACAACACTATCAAACAACATTTGCCTATCACAAGCCCTTGGGATAGGTGGATAAAAATGCAGCAGCAGTCTAAATATCTGGTTGACTGTGTGTTCAACCATAATACAGCCCCAATAAAGTGGTTATGGGATCTGTATGCTCTGAGGAAGATGCCAGCTATGCCAGAGATTCAACTACACTGGGCAGGCCTCATCAGAGGAGCCAGACAAAGAATGTGTATCCCATAAACAATTTAGAGAAACTTATACTGGATTAGTCATTGCCCAGACCAACAAAGACTAGGTGCTAAGCGTTGGGAGTTCCTGGATATCTGGTGACCAAAGGATTACAGAACAACTAGGGCCAGCAATTGCAGGACTGCTGGAAGAAAAAAAAAATGCTCACCCTTCGCAAATATACAGATTGTAAATAAAGAAATAATGATTTGCTATTACAAATCAAGTTCAATGAGAAGAGGATATCTGAAAAGAATTCATCAAATCTGGAAATAACAACATCCCAAATCAGAAATAACAAAACGGAGAATAGCAGATCAAAATCAATTTATAATATAAAATATTCACAGAAGCAGAATTGGAAGAACTGCAAAGATCTGTCAAGGTAATCAATACATTACCAAGACTGTAGAGGCAAACCATTGAAATTGGCAATAGAAGAAGCCAGGATGGTATTGAACCATTTTTATCAGCAAACTAGCCACTCTTCCTCTGTTTTTTCCTCAGAAAGAACAATGTCTTCTGACTGAAAAAAGAGAAGCTGAAGCGAAGAATAACTGAGTATCTATAACACCACAAAAACAGATGAGTAACATTGCCTCCTTTGAAGCTTTTTACACACACAAAAAGAACAGCTAGCACAAGTATTAAAAGACGTTAGTACTGTAGTACTGAAGATAAGCATCAGCTCACCGCAATAAACAAATTAACTGATGTACAGCATAGCTGCAGTTATATCTTATAACTTTCCATCTTGGATGGAAAACAACAACAACAACAAAAAAAGCCAAAAGTTCATCACCAAAATGAAAGACCAGTTTGGAAAATAAGACCAGCATGCTATGATCAGATACAAGCAAGCTAGAACAGATGAAAGAAAAGAAATGTCGAGAGGTTGTATTGATCAAGGAGCACAGGTGGACATGAAATTTTGCAAGTACATCAACAATGGTACTCGCAAGAAGAAAATAGGACATTGAAAAAACATCTGGACACTGAAGAAGATGCAGTGAAGCTAGTACTGTATGCCATGAAGGCTTACCGAATACCAAGGAGACCAAACTGGTTTACAAGACCAAACGAAGAACAGAAAAAGAGACATTGCAAGACAACGTAGCCAGTACATTAAAAAAACAACTGGCGGACAAAGCAGATAACAAGACCTGTCAATGACTAACAGCAGGAAAGTTGAAGAAAGCGATGGAGGATCTAATTCCGAGCTTTAAGAAAAAATCTATAAACAGCCAGAATTGAGAAGACGGCAAAAGACAGCAAATGCCACCTCTGCAAAAAAAAAAAAAAAAGCTGAAGAAACAGTGGACTACCCAATAAACTACAGCAAAAATATCACACAGATTGATCACAAAGGACAGAAAGACCAAATAGCAACACTTGCACATTGGAATATCTGCAAGAAATACCATTTACCTGAAAGCAAGAGCTGGTGGGACCACAAAAGAGACACAGTAATAAAAAAAATAAAGAAGCTAAAGTGTACTGTGACATTAAGAATTCAAACAGACCAGCAATTGCGATACAACACCTCAGACTTAAAAATTGTTGACAGGAAAGACAAAATAGCCTGAAATAGTAGACCTTGCAGTACCTGGAAATATCAAAATAGAAGAGAAAGAATTGAAGAAAATCACAAAATATAAAGACTACGAACAGAAGTAGAATTATTGTGGCAAAAGAAAACAAAAATAGTACTCTTAGTAATAGGCTGTTTGGGTACAATCTCAAAATAATTGGACCACTACCTGAAAACCACTGGCACTAACAATATCACTATTAGTCAATTCCAAGCTTTACTTGGAACAGTTTACATCCTGCAAAGATTCCTTCATATTATTAAACAACAACAGCTGCCTATTCCAGGTTCTTGGAAAGGATTTGACAAGTGGACAAAAATGCCAAATCCAGTCTAAATATGTGTGTGATGATGTGTGAGCACAACCGTAATAAGGTCTATAATTAACTAACTTTTCCCCTCAATTGTTCTAGTTACACTTGCAATAAATAAACCATAGCTGAATTTTATTTGAGATCTATCACACAGTAGATCCTGAAATAAATGCTAGTTCTAAATTGATATTCTATGTATATTACCTGGGAGTAACAAAATTGAACAGAAAAATGTTCAGAATAAACATAGATAGGACTGGACTGGAAAAAGATTGTTTCTTGGGTGACTTTTATATAATAAGGAAAACAAACAAGAGTAAATACATACAAAAATGTTGTTCAATATGAAGTAGCAGCTATCAATTAATAAGAGGGTGAGTTGTTCCTGGATATTTTTTCCAAGATTCACCAGTGTCCCACTGTAACATCTTCCACATTTTATTTTATTTTTTGGGTGGCGTTCTCTGAACTTTTGTTTGCTTGCAGACTTTTCACTCCCAGACTAGGTAACATTATCAGAACTGATGAGGTTGCCTAGTTGAATATCTACAAGCAAACGACTAAGGTCAGAGAACACCAAGGACTCCGTAGTTCAACCTGAACTAGATATATTCTTTTATCAGAACAGGTTTTTTTTTCTTTTTAAGACAAATTACAATGTACCTGAAATGGTACTTTAGCTTTTTCCTTGAACTCTGAAAAATCTGAAAACCTGCCTTTTGTAGCAGCTGAAAGCTAGAGGAAAGGGGGAGGATGGCTTTCTTACATCAAAACAAAACAAAACAGAAGCCTCATTCAAGTTAAGGACTTATCTAAAGGGCAGGTGCTCCCATATCCAGCATAAGGAGGACTGGTATTATTCCGTCTCTTGAGGCATCTTCTAAATCTTCCCCAGCCTGAAGTCCTTGAGAACTGTTCCCTTAGATCGCAGTTCTATCAGTTTCCACAACTTCCAGTGTGGTGGGTTGAAGGACAGCTTCCCAAGATCTAACTGCATTTCCTACCAAGTGTGTTAACACCTGCTGGTTTCAATGGGTGACAGTGTTAAGTGTGCCTATCCATTTCCTCATTCCAAGGTTCAGAGTGCAGATTTGCTCCTTTCTGATAAAAGTTGGTGGTGATCCAGGTTGCTGACCCACCACAATATTATTGTGTACCAGTTGTGGGGATAACAGAGCAATTTCCACAACCTACCATTGCTCATATGCACTGTTGTTTAATCGGTAAGAATGCTGGGAATTTTTTTTCCTATAGCCACCATCATCAAATCCTGTCCATAGGCACATACTGCCCAGGAATAAACTTGATACATTCAATCCACAGAGTGTTGAGTGCATCTCTTAACTGCTAGAATAGCCAACAGGCCTGCAATTGTCCACAAGTTCTACCCAATGGATCCTGTGTTGCCTTGAGTGGCACTTCCATCGTAAGTAATTGAGGTACATACAGACTTTCCTCAGGAACAACCCAGTCCAATTTATGTAAAATAAATAATAAAAAAATAAATAAACAGTTCTCTTCAGGCTTCTGGGTTGCCTTGCCCTACCTAATTAAAGCTGCTCTTCATTTATGTGATTAAGGGACACCAGACCAGCTTTTCGGGTGATCCCGATCCCTTTGCCCTTTCCATGCCAGAATTAAAACTCATGACAGGGGCATGACTTTCCTTTTCGACTCCTCCACCCCTTAAGCGCAGGGACATGGATAAGTAGATGGAGAAGAGGACACCCCCTTCCCCCCTCCCCGAAGAATGACATTTCCAAGGCTGCAGGGGGAAACCGGGGCTAGATTTTTGCACAGTAACAGAGTTGGATAAGAATGCTGGGAATTTGGAGGTCATCTAGTCCAACCCCCTTGGTCGCGCACTAGGGATCCGAACCGCAGAACTGCCGACCTCTTTGATCGACAAGCTCAGTGTTTTAGCCACTGAGCCACCTAGTCAGGCATTCCCCCCCCCCCCCCGCTTTTCCCGCTGACTTTTCTTTGCTCCGAGGCTTGGACCGGCAGCAACCCGGCTGCAAAGTGCAAAAAGGGTAGAGGATGCTGGGGGGGAAAAGGTGGAGAGAGCCGGCTGGGTCCCTCAAGAAGACAACAGGTTCTTCTTGAGAGATCTGCCCCCAGCGGCTTGCGGAACCCAAGTGCGCCTGCCCCGGCTTTTTCCCAAGCTTCCTCTTGGGTTCGGCATTTCTCACTGAGGAAACAGGTGAGCTTCCCTCCTTTCGTCCGCTCCATTGAAGCCACGGCATCTACCCTCCCGCGGTGGCGGTGGGTGGACAGAAAAATCCCTCAGGGAAGTGCCTGAGAAAAGGCCGGGGGGGGGGCAGGGCAGGGCGACTAGCACGCGGAGATTAACCTCGCCTGGGAGGGCACTTACCGGCTTTGCAAGGATCTTTGTAATCTATGGCTTCAGCCTGATCCTCCTGGCTGAAATCGTAACCGTAGTCGAAATCCAAGCCGGAGCAGCGGGAGCGGGAGACTTTGTTCCAGAGGGCCACCCCAGCCAGCCACAGAGCCATCCTCCAGCAAAACATGGTCAGGCTCCTCGGCGTAGAGATGGGCGAGAGAGAGAGAGAGCGAGCGAGCGAGGGAGGCGAGGCGCCGGGTGCCAGGAGCGGCGGAGGAGCGTATACGTGTGGCGGACGGGTGTGTGGTGGTGGTGAGGGGGAGGCTGGAGGGAAGCGGCGCCGTGGGGAGAAAGGGCAGCGAATGTCTCGTCCGCGCCGACTGGCTTCTCTTCTCCAGGGGGGGTTCGGACCCGGAGCTGGGGCTTCCCCCCATGCAAATGAACCGGGAGGCTGCCGTGCGCGTGGGCGGCTGTGTGTGTGTGTGTGTGTGTGTGTGTCTGTGCGTGGAGGGCGAAGGGGTCCGACCCCCCGCGAGGAGGGAAGTTGCTGACTCGCCCTCCTGCCCTCTCACAGCGCCCGGCTTCCCTTCCTCGCCTCTGTCAAAAGGCCGAGCAAACTTTTCCGCCTTCCCGCCACAGACGCCGCCGCCGCCGGGGCACCACCACCACCACCAGCAGCAGCAACGAGCTCCCGGGGGCTCTTCTGCCCGGGAATGGGCGACGGAACCAAGCGGTTGGAAGAATCCCTCTTTCTCCCGGTCGCCTCTCGCCGAGCTTTCCGCTGTTCCCGATGTGGGGCGCTTAGAGTCGGGCTGCACATCAGCAAACTGGGAGAGAGAGAAAGAGAGAGAGAGAAAAAAAAGAGATGCCCTGGGAGGTGGGGAGGGCAGGAGGACAGCCGGCAGCCCTGCAGTGATGGCAACGCGTCAGCAAAGGCGAGAGGAAGGAAAAGTGCAAAGGCTTCCCCGTCTTTCTTTTCCTTTTTTTCCCCCCCTTTTCCTTTTAATAATTAGTCCAGAGTTTCCCTCCTCTTCCTCCCACCCACCCCTCCTTTTAATTAGCAAAAACCGTCCAGCAGAATCTTGGCCGTCAGCATCCTGCTTACTTATTCCGAGCAGCAGCAGGGCCACAGGATCCGGGCTGCTTTCTGATCTGCTGCCCTGATAGCCTGAGGAAAACACGCGCGCCTGTCCGGTGTGCCCCGTTCGCCATGCAGCTGCTGTCTGTGGAGATAAGCGGAGCGGAGCACAACTGTAGGGAGCGGACAGAGACCGGAGCGACGGGGGAGGCGGGTGAGGGGGGGGGAGAGAGAGACGGGAGAGGAGTCAAGAAGCCGGGCGTGATCGCTTCGCGGTGGCCCCCCGAGGTCGCCCGAATCCGGAAACGAAGATGGGAAGCAGGTTCGGCGAAGGTGACCGTCCCGGCGATGAGAAAGAATCGCGGCGCTTTCCCCAACCTCTGCCTCTTTCGCTTTCCGCTGCCGGCGTGCAGAGCGCGAGAAAGGGAAGGAAAGTTGTTTTTGTTTGGCGCTTTTTTTTTTTTTTAAGGCGTCCACCGGTTTGTCGAACGGGATATTAAGACGACCATCGACGGGCAAAGTTCAGCCAAAGGAAAGCAGCTTCACGTGTAGGCTTTTTTAAACAAAAAACACGCGAAAGCAAACGCAGAGCTGAGGAATAATATGGAACAAAGCAGGTTGTGCATCAGCAGCGAACAGTTGCAGCAGTTAATTTTTATTTTTTATTTATTTATTTTTTTGCAGGCAGCGAAGTCGGGCCCGGCTTCCCAGCGGATGCGAAAGGTTAACGGGGGGTTTTCAGAAGCAAAAGTTTCCGTCGCAGCTTCGTCTCCCTTCCTTTCCCTTGCTTGGAAGTGCGTGCCGCGCGTTCGCTTGCAAGCGATCAAGAAAGACTCCCAAACGTAGGCAGGCAGTCTTTGAGGGCTGGATTTGTTTTCTAAGCCAGCCAAACGAATCAGCGAGTTTAAAATCCGACTTAGCCGATGAGCCTGAAAAATAAAACGTGGAGCTCCTCGGAGAAAATCACAGCGCAGGGATATATATCGAGAGAGAGAGAGAGCGCGCAGGGCTGAGGGGGACTGAGACGCTTCATTTTAGCCATAAGATCTATAAACCATGCCAGCATTGGAATGGAATTGTGTCAAACTGTTACATGCTCACAGATTTATTTCTTTATAAAAGAAATCAACAGAGTTTCCTGCTGTCTACAAAGACAACTGTGAACTGTCCCCGTTTATTTGTATTCATTTCATGTGCTCATGTCCACGTTTATACTTATTTATTTATTTTTTGATTTGATTTATATGCCGCCCTATCTCCGGGCGGCTCACAACAATAAAATATCTGAATAAAAGTGTGTTAAAATACATGTTACCCCCCCCCCCGTCCAGGCTGAACAACCATGTCTTTAAGTCACAGCGGAAGGTGCGGAGGTCAGGGGCCAACCGGAGCCCCAGAGGAAGTTGGTTCCAGAGGGTGGGAGCACCCACAGAGAAAGCCTGTTATACCTGTTATCTCATACATGTTTGACAAACTAAATAAATAAAATAATAAAGAGTCCACATACAAAAAGGGAGGAGGGGGGGGAAGAAACTTTAGTTAATCGGATTTTTCCAAGTGCTCCTGTTGGGATGACACACACCTAACTGGGCCATGCAAAAAAAGATGCTTTCCTATCTTCCTATAAATTGGGATGCTTACAGTTTGCTTACGGTTGCAAAAACTGTATTCTTGATCATGATAACAAACAGCTAAGTCAACAGGTTTCCCTCTTGCGAGATATTCAGGACAAAAAGCACGCAAGGCAAGCCCTTCAGATCAACACCAAGACTTGAGATGTCATCCAGTAACACTAAGCCCTGAATTTCCGTCCAGAGGTTAATGTATACATGGGAGTTCATCATCACATCTACAATGAAACTGCTTCATCATCACATCTGCGGTCATAAATGCTGCTGACTATAGAGCCCTGGGAGGATAGTGAATGTTTGAGGAAAAGGCACAACAGGAGGCTGGTAGTTGTGACGTGATTAAAACAAACATCTGAGAAACGGCATCTTGTCCACAGGATTTATTAAATACTCTTATATGTTTTAATAGCCTTAGTGGTTAAAAAAAACGGCCCAGCGTATGTATGCTGCCCTGATGGGAAAGCTGTTTTTCCATTCAGAATTGTTCTTGTCTGTGGAAAGACTGTTTACCCCCACAGCATAATGTTGTGCTGGTGCAGAATATCATTTTTTAAAAAAAACCAAGCAAAAAAAGCAGAATATCAAATAAAAAGATGGTTTGCTTTAAAAACCCTCTGTGTTTGCTTTATTTTAGGGATGCTATACAATAAACCAAAGCTGGGACTTGATATTTTTTCTGCTGGAAGCGAAGGACAAAAATAGAGCCTTCTCATATTCCATGTATAGAAGCAATCCAAGGTGACAGTTCAGAATGTTCAGAAATCTGTTTTCCTTTACACTTGGGAAGCGCAGGGGAACTCGGAAAGCTTGAGGCATCTTTGCCTTTTGATATCTTCCTATTGCTTCAGTAGCTGGGCAGAACCTGCCCTGTAAATGACAATGAGATTTATTTTTGAAATTCCCTGAATTATAGCTCCTTATTACATTTGCTGTCATATGACTAAATACCTTTGTTTTTGAAGAAAACAAAGTTGGAAAATTGGAATTACAAACTTTTACTCAGGATCAGGGGTCTTCAAACTATGGCCCGTGGGCTGGATACAGCCCACTAAAGCCATTAATCTGACCCATGCGGAACCACAAAGCCACCCCGCCCACATTGCCCCACTTACCCACTCGCCTTCTGGAGGCCAGGGAGGCCAAAAATGGGATGCGTAGACGCCTCAGGAGGCCAAAACCAGGACCGTTTTTGGACATCAGAGTGGTTCTCCCTGGCCTCCAGGGAGAGAGAGAGAGACAGAGACACACACAAACAGAAGTCCCTCACACACACACCCAAGGCAGCCACATCCCTTCACTAACCTGCTTTCCATCCCAAGGAGCATAACAAATTAAAGTAATTTGTGCATATTGTTTAATGGACTACCAAATTGGCCACGTTCACCCAGTCACATGACCACCTAGCCATGCCTACCCAACTGGTCCGGCCCCCCAACAGTCTGAGGGACCGTGAATTGGCCCACTGTTTAAAAAGTTTGAGGACCCCTGCTCAAGATCAACAGATCTTAGCCAAATGGTGCCATAGCTTTTACCAAGACCGACATCATACAAATGTTATCCGAAGGTTTTAACAGTGGAGCGCAGTAATTCTCCTCTGTATTAAGAATGGAATGTAAGATGGAGTAGAAGGCTTTTTAATTCAATATGTATGGCAATAAACTCATTTTAGCAACAGCTGACAAGATACTTGCTTGATTAAAAAAAAAACCTGCAAAAATTCAATCAATGAAATCCAGGTCTTTAGTAAAGCATTCAAGTCTTACAAATAAAAACTTCAATCAATTGCCCTGATTACAAATTTTAAAAATGTACCTTGTTCTGGGCTTAGAAACTGTCCTGGGCTAGAATCAGACATGAGATAAGAGGATTTTAATGATTGACTACAGGTAGTCCTCAACTTATGACCACAGTCAAACCCAAAAGTTACGTTGTTAAGCGAGATATTTGTTAAGTGAGTTTTGCTCCACTTTACAACCTTTCTTGCCTCAGTTGTTAAGTGAATCACTGCAGCTGATAAAATAGTAACCCGGTTGTTAAGCGAATCTGGCTCCCCCATTGACTTTGCTTGTCAGAAGGTCGCAAAAGGTGATCACATGATTTTAGGACATAACGGTCATAAATATGAACCAGCTGCCAAGCATCTGGATTTTTGATCACATGATCATGGGGATGCTGGAAAGGTGGTAACTGAAAAATGGTCATAAGTCATTTTTTCAGTGCCATTGCAGCTTTGAACGGTCACTAAACAAGCTGTCGTAAGTGGAGGATTGTCTGTATTTCCCAAATGGTGTCAGCTGCAAAAGAAAAGCATGCAGTCTCCAGTGTCCCAGTCCGCCTAAGTGAGTTCGGAATTAAACATACCTTCCTGCAGGAAATTTAATTATTCTAGAAAGTTATACATACACATTATTTCTTCACCTCCAAGATAGCAATATGGCTTTAGCTTCACTAACAGATATACAGTACTTGACTACAATTGGTCTTAAAGACCTCTAAGAAAGCTAAGAAAAGACTTGGACATGTTTATGCCAAGGTACTAAGCCAACTTGGCCTGGAAAGATAATACAAAAGTCGCAGTTATAATATTAATTGCTTAAGAAAAATGTATACCTTCAATTTGCCGTTTCTAGTAAATTGTGAAAAACAGAACAAGTCCATGAATCATGTTTTTGCAAGCTGTTTAATTTACCAGCCATTTTTGAACCGAAGGATTTTTCCCCTCCCAAATCACACATAAACATCTAATACCAGCCCACTCATAACTCTGATATTCCATCTGTCAATATACATAATCAAAGTCTGTCCATACAGCCATTCCCAAGTAGATAACAAAAGCGCTGTCTAATTGGAGAGACCTTCTCTGCATTTTCCTGTTTATCCAAAGGTTTGTGAGGCCCTTGCAATATATTCTTTCAAAAATCATTAAAAAGTCAATGAAATAATAGGCAGTAACATTTCATTTTATTTCAGGATAGCTTTGTTTGCCAGCCTTAAAAAGGCTCTCTCTTTATTCTGATTATATAATGTTGTCGGATACAGTGATAACCTTTCTTCGCTGCCAGGAATGTTAGCAGCAGAAAATATTTAGATGAAAAGTTCTTCATGACATGCATTGCAGTCTGGTCCTTTAAATTTAAATGCAACTATATTATACTATTACTCAATTGGCTACTTCTTTTAACTTACGTTATTATGTGGCAGCATTTACCAATAGTGAGCCAATTATAGAGTGCTTTTTTTAAAAAAAAAGAGAGAGAGAAAGTATTAATGGAATCTAATACATTTCCAATCCTTTCAAGCCTATTCATAAAGTGATGGTTAATTTTCTCTTAATTTTATTCAGAAATATATCTCAATGACTTGAAGAACACATATTTCAGCTATCTTAATTGGCTTTCTTTAGTTTTACTTTTTCTCCTCAGGATGAAAGTGACAATAGCTTTTCTAGTTAATCTTTTTGTTATTGTTGTTCACAACTTTAACAATAACATTACCCAAGCAAATTCCCTCCAGATGTGAACTGCAACTCCCATCACTTCATATCAGCATGAACTCAGTGGAACTTCTTTCCATGTAAATAAACCTTTATAAGCCCCAGGTTAAGTGGATATTGTATTAATCCTAAACTTAATCTAAATAATAAACTTTCAGTTCCCAGGGGAAAATACTACATGGACAAGAAAATATTTTGATGTGGGAGACGGAGACAAATTCCACCACCCTAAACATTTTTAACAGGATCAAAATATGTGCTTTTTCATGCTAGGTTAATCTTATCTAGTTTATTAATAGATTAGCATGAGGGTGACCCAAATGCCAGTCCACTCAAACCATGGAAACTCATTTGATGTCTTTGGACCATTTATTCATTGCCCAACCTACCTAATTGAGTTGTAATGAAAGAAGCAAGAAAATTTACAGTATATTGTTCTGTTATCATTAAATTCATTAAAGTTGCAGATGAAAGTAATACAGAGACAAACCCAAAGCAATTCTATCTGCAGAAGACATGTCAGTATGAGGCTTCAGGGTTAAATCCATGCTGTTTCCTCCTGTCTGTTATTCCATTTCCAGCTATGCATAAGTAACTGTGCCTGAAAGGGAAGATATGCCCTTACTCATGTTAGTGTTTCCCATTCAAAGTGTGGGAAGTGCCATACAACAATTCCTCATATGTTGACTGAAATGATATATAAAGGTCAGCATGATTCTTATTTGTGGGTATTTTCTTTGATTTTTTTAAATAACTGTATAGGTTTTTTTTTAAACTAATGCAAATCCCAGGAAACTTTATCACTAAGATGGTTTGATGAAAAGGATGCAAAGATTTTAGTCTATCATAAACAACTACAGTTGCTTTTTGGTGTGTGTCGGTATCCCTTGCTCTCATCAGGGAATAAATTAAGTGTTCACAACTATGAATAGTTACTTAAAATAAGATCCAGGAAAATTTAATTGGGGAAATGTTATTCAAAGTTGAAGAGGTTGGATTATGCTGTTAATTATACATTAATATTTCTTATTTCCAAGTTTCTGAAATCATCTGCTTAATAAAGAAACACTGGGGATAAATTCCTGATTTTTGTTGAGATAAAAAAAACAACCCCATTCTCAAAACCAGACAACACTCAATCATATAGACCTGTAGCTGGTTCTGAACCAACATCAAGTTTCATGTGACGTTGCTGCAAGAGTCCAATGACAGATCGTACACTGCTTATAAATGCAAAGAGGGCTTATAAAGAAAAGCTTGATCTAATCCACCAAGGCCCTATACTTATAGTTATGCTGGCCACATGACTATGGAAATGTCTTTGGACAATGCTGGCTCCCTTGGCTAAGAAAAGGAAATGAGTATTGCCTCTTTAGTCGGACCCAACTGGACAGAAGAAACTTGTATTGTATTGTATTGTATTGTATTGTATTGTATTGTATTGTATTGTATTGTATTGTATTGTATCGTATCGTATCGTATCGTATCGTATCGTATCGTATTCAGTGGTGGGTTGCCCCTGGTTCGGACCGGTTCGCCCACCGTCCCGGATGTCATCATAGGCAATCTGTGCATGCGCAGAAGTGATCCCATTGCGAACCAATAGTAAAGGTAAGTAGAACCCATCCCTGATTGTATTGTATTGTATTGTATTGTATTGTATTGTATTGTATTGTATTGTATTGTATTGTATTGTATTGTATTGTATTGTATTGTATTGTATTGTATTGTATTGTATTGTATTATATTGCATTGCATTGCATTGCATTGTATTATTATATTAAAAATGCCTTTTCTTTCTGCCTATTGTAATTCCACGTTGAGTGCTTTTTCCCCTACAAAATGCATTATTCTTGAAGGACAGTATTATTTGATTATTATTCTACTACTACCGGTATATAGTTGATTGAAACTAATGAAGGGAACGTCAGAATAAATCTATGTGTAAAGGTGTATTGGAACACTGCTATCATGTCTCCCCTAGTCCTTCTTTTCATTAAACTAGACATACCCAGTTCCTGCAGCTGTTCTTCATATGTTTCAGCCTCCAGTCCCCCTCATCATCTTTGTTGCTCTTCTCTGCACTCTTTCTAGAGTCTCAACATCTTTTTTACATCGTGGCAACCAAAACTGAATGCAGTATTCCAAGTGTGGCCTTATCAAGGCATTATAAAGTGGTATTAACACTTCATATGATCTTGATTCTATCCCTCTGTTTATACAGCCCAGAACTGTGTTGGCTTTTTTGGCAGCTGCTGCACACTGCTGGCTCATATCTAAATGGTTGTCCACTAGGACTCCAAGATCCCTCTCACAGTTACTACTATTGAGCAAGGTACCACATATACATACTATGCATTTTGCTTTTCTTCCCTAAATGTAGAACCTTACTTTTTTCCCTGTTGAATTTCATTTTGTTAGATAGTGCCCAATGTTCAAGTCTGTCAACATCCTTCTGTATCTTGAGCCTATCTTCTGGAGTGTTGGCTAGTCCTGCCAGCTTGGTGTCATCTACAAATTTGATGAGTTCCCCATCTATCCCCTCATCCAAGCCTTTGATGAAGATGTTGAAGAGCACTGGACCTAAAACAGAGCCTTGGGGTACTCTACTCCATACTTCCCTCCATGTAGATGCAGTTCCATTGAGGACTACACGTTGAGTGCGGTTGGTCAGCCAGTTACAAATCCATCTGGTAGTGATGCTGTCTAACCCACATTTTTCTATTTTATCTAATAGTAGGTTATGATCTACTTTATCAAATGCTTTACTGAAGTCCAAGTAAATTATATTGACAGTATCCCTCTGGTCCACTAATTTTGTCACTTTGTCAAAGAATGCAATAAGATTAGTCTGGCGTGATCTATTTTTGACAAACCCATTTTGGCTTTTGGTTATTACTTGTTTGCTTTTAGGTGTTCGGCGATTCGTTGCTTGATTAACTTTTCCAGAATCTTCCCTCGTATTGAGGTCAGGCTGATAGGTCTCTAGTTTCCTGGATCTGTTTTTTTCCCTTTTTTGAAGATGGGAACTACATCAGCTCTTTTCCAGTCCTCTGGCAATTCCCCAGTGCTCCAGGATCTTTGAAAGATATAGTTCAGTGGTTCTGAGATCTTGTCTGCCAGTTCCTTGAACCTTGGGGTATAATCCATCCAGTCCTGGTGATTTGAACCCGTCTAGGGTAGACAGGTGTTCACTTACCATTTTCTTCCCTATTTTAACTTGTGTTCCTAATCTGTTTTTTGTTGTGCTGCTTTTGATAGGTTGGACTGTTTTCCTTTTGTGTAAAGACAGATGCAAAAAATGAATTAAGTGGTTCTGCTTTCTCCCTGTTGCTTGTCACTTGCCACTTTCTCCCAGCAATGGGCTAATTGTTTCCTTGATGTTTTCCCCTTGAGGATTCTCATCCATGGAATCCTTCTTAAGCTCTCTCTAAGTTTATTGAAATTAGCTCTCTTAAAGTCCAAGACTCTAGTTTGACTATGTTCTACTACTTGTGTTTGCATAATGTTGAATTCCAATATTACATGATCACTTGCCCCCAAGGTTCCTGTAGCTTCAACACCTTCTATCATTTCATCTCTGTTAGTGAGAATTAAGTCCAGTATGGCTGATCCCCTTGTTCCCTCTCTACTTATTGGGAAACAAAGTTGTCTGCTAGGTTTGTTAGGAACCTGTTGGATCTTCCACTTGGTGCAGAGTTTGTCTCCCAGTTGATGTCAGGATAGTTAAAATCCCCCATTACTATTGTGATCTGCTTCCTACTTACCTTAGTTAGCTGACTAGCAAAAAGTTCATTTTCTTCCTCTGTTTGGTTGGGTGTCCTATAGTATAGACCTATGGCAATGTCATTCCCTCCCCCCTTTAATATTGACCCAAATGCATTCAAGATAATTTTCATCATTGTTGTGCTCTATTTCTGTAGAGATGTAGTTATTTCTTATATATAGTGAAACTCCACCTCCTCTTTTATTTAGTCTATTTCTTTTAAATAATTTATATCCCTCTAGCTGTATGTTCCATTTGTGGGTTTCATCCCACCAAGTTTCCGTAGTGGCAACAATATCATATCTGCCCTCATTTACTTGAATTTCTAATTCACCCTGTGTATTCCTCATATTCTGTGCATTGGTGTATAGACATTTGAGTCCATTTTGATTGACCCTGTGTTTACTGTCTACATAACCTGTGTTGTGCCCGACTGCCCCTACTTTCTTGCCACCTGTTTGATTAGTGCACATGGTATGGCACTCACTATTAAATGCTTGGTTTTGCTTGACTGCAGGGCTGATAATCTTACCTGCACAGACATCTATGTTACATGCGCTGATAACCCTATTAATTTTGGATTGCTCGGGACAGAAATGTTCTGTAACAATTAATTCTGTCCCCGCTGTTTAGTTCAAATGTTTATCCAGAAAATCTGTGAATGTAATGCTAAGTAACTCAGTCCCTTTCTTTGATGGATGCAATCCATCTCTTTTGTACAGTTTTTCATTGGACCAGTTGCAGACATCATGACTAATAAAACCAAAGCCTTCCCTTTCACCCCACTCCTTTAGCCACACATTAAACTCTGCTACATGCTGGCCCTTCCCCTTTTTGTTCCTTATACACTGGTAAAACCTCTGAAAAGATAAGACTACAATCTATACTACTAAGTTCCTACCAGTGGTGGGTTGCCTCCGTTTCAGACCAGTTCTATAGAACCCGTAGTAAAACCGGCGGGAGGCTCCACCCACTAACCCCGACATCATCAGGAAGCTTCTGCACACGTGCAGAAGTGTGCGCACGGTCCTGTTGCGAACCAGTAGTGAAGGTAAGTAGAACCCACCCCTGGTTCATACCCCAAGCTCTGGAAATCATTCTGCACAGAAAATACATCCTTTTGGGACAGATCATTTGTGCCAAGATGTATAATAGCATCAACATTACAGTCCTTACTGGCATTCTTGGCTATCTTAAGAATATGCCTCATGTCTCTGCTGGCAGTAGCACCTGGCAGACACCTGACCTCTTTCAAAACCTCCATATCTTTCCCTAAATTTACATCCCTTACAATTGAATCACCAACCAGAAGGTGGCTTCTCTTTTTGGATACCATGATCTTCTTGTGTGACCGATGTGTAATACCTGATTCACACTTTCCCTTTTCCAAAGTAAGTTCTTCATCTCGGACCACGCTAAACTGCTTATTTGAGTTATCATTATCACAACTACCTTGACCTGTCACTTTAGTGTCCCTATTAAGGTCTGCAAGGGCACTATATCTGTTATGCTGGGACACAGCAAAAGCTTTGTGTTTGTGGTTCACAGCTCTCACCCTGCCAGATCCCACAGTTGTCCATACTGCCCTTCTCCTGCAGGATCTGGTGGTGGGACTGATGGCATGGCAGCTCAATAGAGCAGAATGGCTGAATTGGGCACCTAATTTCTGCTTGGAGAGCACTTTCTTTCCTTCCTTTTCTGGTAATCTCTAGTTTTAACAGTTTTTTGTATGATTGGACAATCGGAGATGAGGGAGAAAGCACACTTTTTTTTTTTGTAATAATTTTTATTTTATTTTATAACATACAAAAATTCCAATTTCAATTGAACAGTGTGTTGTCTAGGTACAAATCATTTTAGGAAATAATAGTCAAAGTGTTTACAACAATATTCATTGCATTAATATCAATTATATTAATATTAATAGCAATAATAATCATACTATTTGTTTAACCAAGTTAAACAATATCTTCCTTATATCACTGATCCTTCCATATATTTCCCTGTTTCTAGCTCCTGTTTTTGTCAGCTAGCCATTGATAAAATAGGTCCCAAGTCAAAAAAATATTCAGTTGCTTTCTTTTCCTTAATTGTAAGTGTTAACTTATCCATTTCTGTGCATTCTAATATTTTTCTAATCATATCTTTGTCTGTTGGGAACTCTTCACTTTTCCATTGCTGTGCAAATACTATTCTCACTGCAGTCAATACATGTAAAATCAAATATGTATTCCCTTTGTTATACTTGTCTGGTAAAATGCCCAACAAAAATGTCTCTGGTTTCAAATATATATATTGTTTTGTCATTTTTTCCAATTGAATTTTTGTCCAATATTTTTTCACTTTTTGACATGTTCACCACATATGATAGTATGAGCCAAGTAGCTGGTGACATTTCCAACATTTTGCAGATTTATCCTTAAATGTGAGGGCGGAAAATGCCATCTATAAAACATTTTATAAAGATTTTCTTTGTATGCAGTAGACATTGTTAATTTATAATTTCTATTCCATAATTTCTGCCATTTATCTAACTCAACCAAATAGCCAAAAAGTATAGCCCATACTATCATTGTCTCTTTTGCTTCTTCCTCTTCCATCTTAATACTTAACAAACAGCTATATATTTTCTTTATTAATATTTCATCTGTCCCTGTTAATATCTGATCTGATTCTGTTAGTTCTTTATTTAAACCATACATTTTAACATCCTCCTCGTATCTAGATTGTACTGTATCTGCACATATGACCACCATTTTATCTCAATCCTTTGATCATTCAGTTCCTGTTTAGTTTTAAGTTCCCCCTTTTCATTTAAAATATCTTTATATATGGTAACCTTCTCTATATCAATAACATTTGGATAAATCAGTGCCTCCATTGTGGAGAGCCAGTCTGGTATTTTCAAATAATGTTGTTCTTTAATTTTCTCTCAAACTAATAATAATGCATTCCTAACATACTGTCTTTGGAAATAGCTATTTATTTTGTTTTTTCCATATCATAAAAAAGCATACCAACCTAATTCAAGATCATGTCCCTCCAAGGTCAATAGCAGAGGTGGTATTCAGCAGGTTCTGACCAGTTCTGGAGAACCAGTAGCGGAAATTTTGAGTAGTTCGGAGAACCGGTAAATACCACCTCTGACTGGTCCCTCCCCCATCTATTCTCTGCCTCCCGAGTCTCAGCTGATCGGGAGGAAATGGGAATTTTGGAGTAACCTTCCCCTGGAGTGGGGAGGGAATGGAGATTTTGCAGTATCCTTCCCCTGCCACACCCACTAAGCCATGCCACACCTACCACACCCACAGAACCGTTAATAAAATAATTTGAATCCCACCACTGGTCAACAGTCTTTTGTTCCTCAAGCCAATCCATTCTTTCACCCAAGTAAGTATTGAAGCCTGGTAATACAATTCCCAATCTGGTAGCCCAAAACCACCTCTATTTTTAGAATCTTGCAACATTTTCAAACTTTATCCTTGCTGTGTTTTATTGCTCTTCTGTCTCTTAATCGCTTCTGACAATTCCATCATTGATATTCGTTCATTTAACATAGCTTTCACTGCTTCTGGTATTTTAGGTAATTTGCATTATGTAAAAGGATTATTAGTAATCAATATGTAGCCCCTGGGTCTTACTTTCTGCACCCATGCAATAGAAGTAGGACGACGTCTTGAACATTTCCATGTGTTGCTTTATTCACTTGCAGGTAGAAACACAGTGTAGAAGAGTTTAATTAGTACCTTTTTTCAGGTATACTAAATGTATATTTGTGGGAAATTGGGGAGAGGAGGAGGAGGAGGTTTAAGAAAATCCCACTCCTATAATCTGACAAGCCATAGTTTATGATGTATTTTTTTTTTAATTTGATTTATATGCCGCCCTTCTCCGGAGATTCAGGGCGGCTTACAATGCTTTAAGCAAGAGCCTTCATTCTTTTGTATATTTTATACAAAGTCAGCTTATTGTCCCCACAAACTGGGTCCTCATTTCACCTACCTTAGAAAGGATGGAAGGCTGAGTCAACCTTGAGCCTTGGAGAGATTCGAACCAGCAGAAATTGCAGGCAGCTGTGTTAATAACAGGGTGCACTAAACCCCTGTACTATCAAGGCTCTTACTCTATTTACTCTGCTGCATACAAGATTCAATCAAATTAAGGGAGAAAACATAAGATGGTAGACCAACAAACTGATAAGTTTAGGTAACAATTTTTTTTTCTTTTGCAAGAGAAGGTGAAATATTTCTTTAAATTATATTTTGATAATTATATCCTGCCCCAATTATATGGTACTTACTTATAAAGCCCTACATGGCTTAGGTCTAGGGTACCTGCAGGACCATCTCCTGCCTGCCTCCCACCGTCCTGTCCACTCTCACAGGGCAGCTCTCCTCAGGGTACCGTCGAGCAGACAATGTCGTCTGGTGACGTCCAGGGATAGGGCGTTCTCTGTGGGCACCCCTACCTTCTGGAAGGAGTTACCCACCGAGCTCCGGACGGCGCCTGATCTCCGTTCCTTCCGTCGAGGCCTGAAGACTTGGCTATTTCAACAAATGGGCTGATTCAGATTCTTGGGTTTTATTATTTATTATTATTTGATTTTAACTGGTTTTAATTCGGATTTTTATTGTATGTTTTTGCTTGTGTTCGCCGCCCTGAGTCCTTTGGGAGAAGGGCAGCATATAAATACGTGCAAATAAATAAATAAATAAATAAATATCCTACAGTATGTATATTATATGCTTCTTGGTGAGCATAAGACCAAAATAAAGCTTAGCCTGTTATTTTCCCTCTCCTTATATTTCGGAAAAATATAAAAGATATTTACAAAATATTTTTTTTTTGTTTCGGTTATACCATTTTTAATGGAATGCCTTATATAAAAAAGTGATGCTTAAGAAAACCTTCTCCTTCTAATGGAAGGTTGGATTAGAATAAGGAAGACTCGTGTTGAATTTCACGCAGCATTTGGGGCAAATCGCTATGTCTCAGCCTAACCTCTTTTAAAGGATTATTACAGTTATAATATTAGAGGAAGGTTACTATGCAACTGTTCTTGAGCTTCTGGAGAAAAAAAAGTGCTCAAGAAATGCTATATTCCTTGTCAGTCAGAACTTTCTCGTGCTGTCTTAAATATTTAGTGGGGGGGAAAAACAGTGCTGCTTTTTCAATTTAAAAAAAATCACTTTTTAATAACGTGGTGCTAATGTAATAAGCCAACATGAGGGGATATACAGTAATATTCATGAAAGTGGAAGCTCTAATTTTGTGCCCTTATAGTACAATCGGTGTGCAAATGATTGTACTATCAATGGTTTGTAAAGATTAGGGTTACAGTTTTGGTACTGCTGCCTGATTTTTTTTTTATTTTTTTTATTTTGACATCCTGTTGCGACCCCTAGTGAGCAAGATGACTGCCAGCATACTCGCAGCAATTCTTCCTGACAGATTTTAGTCTCCTTGGACTGTTTTTTTGTAGGCATCCCAATGAATTATCTAGCATGCAATTGAATGCTTCCAATTCAGTTCTTAACAAATAAAAATAGCTATGCAAGTTATTATATGGCTGATATATATGCTAATTTGACTGGGGAGGGGGAAATAGTCAAGTCACCAAGAGAGGAGAAATAGAAAAATGAAAGTAAGTTAATGTCCAAAAGGAAAACATATGTGCAATTGTTTCATTGCATTTAACTAGAATTCCTTGTTTTATATATTAAACTAGCATTAAGAAAAGGGACCTTGAAAATCAGTTTTTTTCACTCATCAAATCTTAACTATTAATGAGGTTCACATTTTTTGAGAATTTGGGGGTGGGTTAATTGAAAAAAATGTTTACAATATTAATAAAATGTGGAATTTAAAGTATCAACACTCAAGCTATAAATGTGGCATTAAAAAATCTAATAAATAAATTAAATTCCTAATGGGAAATAAGTCTTCGTAAAAGTATTTAGGAATGCAAAAAATAAATAAATAAATCTGTGAATTTTTCAAAATTGATAACATTCCATCCATACATCAAACTAGGTTTTAGCCATCATTATTATCTCTGCCTTGTGATCATGTTTCTTCCACAAGTTTATATACTTGAAGGGGTAAAGGATTGCCTTTTTTCTCACTATTGTGGGAAACTTCCTATGATGGAATACAAACAGTCTTTTCAACTGACCTTCTTTTGAGACATAAAAAAAGGAAAGGCAAATCATGGATAAAGTTTTCAGCTGAAGCAACTTGTCTAACTGTGAGAGATTAGCAAAAAAAGTTCCTTTTATGAACCTTAACCCAAATGATAAACAGTGTCAAATGTCAATCAAAGATTCAGTTTACCAAAACTGGTAAGATACCTGGTTCACTAAGTTGATTCAAACAATTTCAATTCCAAAGTCTAGTTTGGAAGTGAAGCCTAAAAATACCTCACATACCTTACCCCAAAATAGATTATCCAAAACCCTATGGCGATTTTTCATATTACAAAAATCAATGAGAACCTCCATATCAAAGTGGAAGATACCATTTCTGCCATAAAAAAGATAGGCACTCTATCAGAGTTTGCAGTAGAAATCAAATCCAGAAAGCACACACAGGTAAACTGATTAAGCAGGATTCATTAACTTCTCTATATACATTTAACACATGAAGATAAATGTACAATACCAATGTAGGTTCTTTCAACATGGTAGTTACAAGCAAAACACAGGCAGCAGTACATCAGAGACTAGCAGAGTTCAGAGCAGGCAAGCCCAGACTTGTTTAGTTCTCAGCACAGAATCAGACTCAGAGCTTCATGGCGGCATTAGCAGTATTTGATATATGTGACGATAAAGGTAAGGAATAAGTGTGCTCTTGATCAAGCGTGCCTCAAAGTTAGCTGTACTTTTCTTAATTCATGCTCTTACTGAACAGACAACCACCACCAATATCTGGAAATAAGGAATTAAAATTTCCAGTGCCAAATACTCAAGAAACAATAGTGGTAGAATCAAGAGATCTGGGAATGTTCTCTAACACATAATTCAAACTGTTCTGTACAATCCTCCAAAATCATTATTTTATCCTCTTTTGTTGGTTTTGAAAGTGTTCCTATCTACCTTGTTTCCCTGAAAATAAGACATCCCCTGATAATAAACCCAATCGGGCTTTTGAACGCATGCACTAAAATAAGCCTCCCCCTGAAAATAAGCTCTCCCCGAAAATATTTAAATACAGAGAGCTGGAAATCAGGTAAAATGGCAAGAGGAGACCCATCTTGCTCCACGTGGCCCAAAATAATAAGACCTCCCCAAAAATAAGGCCAAGCACTTATTTCAGGGTTCATAAAAATATAAAACAGGGTCTTATTTTCAGGAAAACACAGTATTTGGGATTATATTATTGTCTATCTGATCACCAATAATTCTTTTCCTAGAGTTTGACTGTTACTTGCCTGATTCAGTGACCAATCCTTTAGAAACTAAAGTCACTTTTTGGAAATCCCAACTGAACATACTCTTTGAACGAAGACAACTTGGATGTTTGTGTTAGACAACTATGGAATGTTTGGAAACTACTGATTAGTTTGTCCACCAAACTTCTAATTATCTCCTTCCACCTGGAAAGCTCTTTGACTATTATCTTTCCCTGTTATTTCTAAACTTCACAAGTGGTGATTAACCGACAAAACCATGTTAGTTTTCTCTTAGGTGGCAGGTTGCTGCCTCTTACTTAATTTATCATATAAACTATTTAGCAAAGGGCTATTTATGTGCATAGATTTGCTATTTATAAACTTGTGTGGTCTTTTTATGCAGGATAAGATAAAGTAATGCCATTAAAGTCAAAGCCACTGTGTGTGTAACCTTTTCATGAACAGTATATGAAATGTCAGTGGTAGCATCAGGCAAGATTTGAAATTCAATGATTCATGGAATTGTTCGTTTTGATCAAGAATCAGGTGCTTTCAGATCTTATTAAATCCAAGTATTAATTACTTACAACTTGGAAATGATACAGTCAAAAGCGGCAATGTTACCTGTCATTGAAGGCAGAATTAACCAAAATTGAAATAAAATGAGAGCATGGCTACGTGTATCCAAATTCTGGTTAAAGTTTCATTTCCAATCAAGGTCTGACGCAGCTAATATTAATTGACAAATGTTATTCCTCATGGAAACCCCAAATTGACAAAAATAAGATAGATATTCATGTCCTTGGACAAGATCAGGAAATCTTGTCTTTAGCAAAAGGCCCCTGAGATAGAATTGCAAACAGAATATAGTAAACTATCACCAAGAGTATAGTTGGCCCATAGTAATGCATGCTTCAAAGCAGTATTGTACCTAGATTAATTTAAAAACAATACATTTTTGGCAAACAAAATACATTACTACAGTTCAGTCACATATGTCAGCTGAGCTGGATAAAAAATTTCATAAAATTCTATAGCTAGAAAGACTGTCCTTGCAAGGGTGGTAATGCTGAAACATGAAATCATACTCAATTGTATTATAATTTCTAGTAAGATATAGGAAAAGAACTACAAAGCCTCTTCTAACCCCATTTCTAGGATAGTATAAAGAATTTTATGTTCAATTTTTGCTGGCAGACAAAGATAACTCTTAATGTTGCAAAGTTTGTTTTCACAGCTTGTACAACTTGCACATTGTCGAAGCAAAGTAGTGCAAGTATAAGTGGACATTTTCCACCTTGTATGCCTTGCTTTATTTTTATTTTATTTTATTATGTTCTGGAGGAAGTCTTACTTATTTAGGTTGCTCACCTGCAATAAAGGGGGGGGGAATCTACAGGTATAAACAGATTTGCCAGAAACAGTTAAAAATGCCCCTTTAGAAAAAGCAATACATAAAATACATAAAAGATTTGGGGCAGCATTTCTATCACATCTACCCCACATGTGCAGAGTTTTGCAGTCCTCCATGAGCATAAGTTGTTTGTGAAACTGTGCCACCTGGGGATGTTTCTTCAGTAAGGTGGAAAGCCCATTCAGGCATGAGATGAGAACACTCTCTACCATCATTAATACATCATATATATTTTAGTAGGGACAAGAAAATATTCAGGAACAGAGAATATAGAAGAGGATATAGAAACAGAGAAGAAAAACGAGTATATTGATATACACTATTCTTCCTGCTTAAAAAATGCAAAACATTGCAGCACATCAAGCCTTCATATATGTTTACAGCTGCAAAAGGGAACAAGATTAAATAACTCTGATGTATGTCAAAATGTTTTTGACTTTGTTTGCTATTTCTGGTGGTATCAGTAGTACGTAGCATACTTTTGATTTCATAAAAGCAATTAGTTACTGTTATTCTGCAATGAGAGCGTGTTCTATTGTCTTCATCCTTTACAATTGTTTAATAATTGTCAGCTTTGTTTTATGTTATTAAATAAATTATGTCATTTTTGTCAGAGTTTGTTGCAAAAATCAAATCCAGAAAGCACACACAGGTAACTGATGCAGCAGGATTCATTAAATAAGAAACTTCTTTATATACATAATAACACATGAGTAAATTTACAATACCAACAGCAGGTTCTTCCAACATGGTAGAGAGGACAGATTAGTTTCAGTTCCAGCAGCAGACAAGACCAGACTAGTTTCGTTTTAGAACTGAGCACAGAGCTAAGCCACCAGTGGTGGGTTTTACTTACCTTTGCTACCGGTTCGCTCATGCAGAAGCTTCTGCACATGCTCAGAGCATATTTGATGATTTCTGGGTGGATGGGCGGAGCCTCCTGCCCCTGCTACTACTGGTTCTCCTGAACCAGTGCGAATCGGGAGCAACCCACCACTGTAAGCCATGCCCAGATTCCTTTCTTAAGTTTCTGTTTCCAAATAAGCCTCATTGGCTGACCTGTTACCATGCCTATTCATTGGCTGACCTTGTTAACGTCTCCATTCCAGTTCATGAATATTCTGACAATTTTCCATGTCAAAATTTAACCCAGCGAAAGTAGCTGTTATTTTTATTGTTAGAATTTAATTACGTATTAGTGGTTCGTAATGTATAATACTATTATCCACCTGTGCCAAAATAAGAACATTTAAAAAATTATAGGGGTTGTAGAAAATTCATCACATTGTTTAGTAGCACAAATAAATATTATGAATATTTCAATAGTTCAGCAATCTAGAATGTTTCATATTTTCCAAATATCTTCTTTATTACAGTCTTTCTTATATTTCCCAACAATCTATGCTAATTCAAGGTTTAACAGAAAGTTAAAAGATGCCCACTTTGGAGAATAATATTCTTTCTGTAAGAGAAAAAATTTTGGGATATATACTGTATATCTAGGAGATACAGTTCAAGTTCCTTAAAGTTCAGATAAATCTGAAAAATAATTTGTTTCTTTTTTAAAAAAAAAATTTTTTATTCAGCACCTTGCTTGTACCATAGAATATTATTAATAATATTGTTAATTAATTTATTAATTATTAATATTGTAATCAAGCTAAAAATACATTATGGACACTGAAAAGAAACTTAACAGTCAGAATTAGAATAACAGAGCCTGGTGGTACAGTGGACTAAACTACTGTTAAAGTAGTATTTAGCTGCCAGCTGCCTGCAATTACTGCGAGTTCAATTCTCACCAGGCTCAAGGTTGACTCAGCCTTCCATCCTTCTGAGGTAGGTAAAATGAGGACCCGGTTTGTGGGGGCAATAAGCTGACTTTGTATAAAATAGAACACTGCTTGGGGGGGGCCAAAAGCCCTACTAAGCAGGTATATACAAAAGTATGAAAGCTATTGCTTAACGCATTGTAAGCTGCCTGTCAGCGTCCCAGCACTTACATATATAAGGAGAGGAGAAGCTTGAACTTTTGCCTACTTAAGTCCTTTGAAGTTTCTGTCTCCTCGGAGATGGGAGGGGGAGACATTCCTGTGATCTGACAGAGAAGGGATGAGGAAAGTGGCTTGGAAGATAGCCAATGAGACACAGAGAATTGGGGATTGGAAAGGGAGGGATTGGGGGGCAAAGGTCAGTACTGACTGCGAAAGAGCCAGGGACAAATTTCCTCAAAGATCGGCAGTTTGGAAATTCATTTATTTTGAGATAGCATCGAAACCTGACACCGCACTGAGTCTCCGGAGAAGGGCGGCATATAAATCAAATAAATAAAAAAAAAAAGCATTGTAAGCCACCCTGAGTCTCCGGAGAAGGGCGGAATATAAATCAAACTAATAAATAATAAATAAATAAATAAATAAATAAATAAATAAATAACAGAGTTGGAAGTAACCTTGGTGGCCTTTTAATCCAACCCTCTGCTCAAGCAAGAGACCTTATACTATTTCAGACAAATGGCTGTCCAGTCTCTTCTTGAAAGCCTCCATTGTTGGAGCCCCCACAATTTCTGAAGGCAAGACTTTCCACTGGTTAATTGTTCTCACTGTCAGGAAACCTCTCCTTAGTTCTAGGTTGCTTCTCTCCTTGATTAGTTTCCACCCATTGCTGCTTGGCCTGCTTTCAGGTGCTTTGGAGAATGGGTTCATTCTCTCTATTAAATCCATTTGTGTGTGAAACTGTTTGGAAGTGTTTACCATTGTTTTGGACTGGAATTTTTCTACCGTATCTCGAGATGCTAGGTGTTGAACTTGAGACTTTTTGCAAAATACAAATTTGCCACAAGAGCTATGATTCCCATTGATTCAAATAAGTAAATAGGCTCGACTACATACTAAGGTTTATGCCATAATTAATATATGTTGTGTTTTCACAGGACAGTAATGTGGGTTGTCATTGTGTCTGGTAATTAGTGGCTAAAATAAAGAATAACCACCTAAAGTGGTTAAATAAGGAAGACCCAACTAAAATGTTAGGATCAGTATCAGTTAGGAGAGGGGTTTTGGACTGACAGAGTAACCATGAAGCCAACGTGGTGGAAGTAATGTAAGGGGAAGGGAAAGGGTTAAGTAGCCTGAGTGCTACTTAATTTAGGATTTAGGAACACTTAGTTGAAGAGAAAATGAAAATGTCTTCATTGGTGAACTGAGACTCTGGTTGAGAGAGATTTCTGAAAATCTTGTGTGAACAAATGATCTAAAACAGCGTTGGTTCCTGACAAATACCCCTCCCCACAGTAACTCCTTAAGTCTCAATCCCCAGGTGTGCCTTGTGGAAAGGGATAGGATGCTCTCCTCCCAAGTAGTCAGGTCAGCCTGCACTGTTCCCCCCTTCTCTCCACTCTCCGTGCTCAAGGATCGGAGGGGGTGGTCCTTGCTCATCACCTGAGCTCTGTCTCTCATGTTTACTCCTTAGCCTCTCTTGATTATCCTGCCTCCATTCCACCCTGCATACAAGCCGTCCCAATCCTGAAAGGCCCTGGCCTGACTCGGCCTGCTCCTCCCCATATTCCTCCGAAGCCAACAAAACCGCCCTCTCAATTTCCATCGGCTCCAGTTCCAGCTCGTCTTCACAGATTCAGGCTCTGACAGGGCATGATAGCGTCCAAAGGGTAGGAGAACCAGCCTATGCAAGTTGTGCTGCACATGTGCACGTACCGGCCTGATGCTCACACAAGAGATCTCTGATCTAAAGTCTTCCATATGGGATCTTTGTACTGAATCCATAAAAGCTTAGCATCTATGTGATCGTTATTGTTGGTTAGCTAAACTGACTTATTTCTCCCTCAGCAAGTACACCTTAACTCACATTGAGGTTCAGGGGAGCTTATGTGTTTTCTGTTGGCGAAGACTTTTACGTTATTCTGGCTCTCAACTCCCAAATTCAACTAAACTTCCCCTCAGACCTTGAAAATGCCCAATCTCTCTAGCATCTTCCCAAAGACATTATTATTATAAATGTAAGAAAAGTGCAGCTCCCTCCTCCTGGCCACACTAAAAACCATGCAGTTTGTGGCAGGGAAAATCACCAAACACATACGTGAAATAAACTATGAGTAGGGCTGGGAGATTATTTGAATACCATCAAAATAGGCAGTGTAGAGAAAAATAATCATTCATATGTGTCCAGCATTTGAATTTAATGGAATAAAATCAGCCACAAATTTTCTTCAAGCCACTTTTGAGGGATTGGAAAATGGATTCGGCAGTGATGTAGAAGAGCATCAAGTGCATTAAGTCGTTTGATTCTAACCAACAGAAACTATACTATATGGACAAAACGTGTTTGTATGAAATCTTATGATAGACAGAAAAAATAATCTTAATCAACCACTATAAAATCGCTAGCTCCAAGCAAGGTAAAGATTCAAATGAATTTGATTAGTTACTCTGGAGCCCTTATGCTTAAGGAAATGTAAGTTACAAATTTATTAAAATACAACATAAAAGCTGGATTAATTTTACTGAAAGTTGACAGTTTTGAACCATTCCTATGTTTTCTCTAACTACAATAGGGGTCCTCAAACTTTTTAAACAGGGGGCCAATTCACGTTCTCTCAGACTGTTGGGGGGGCGGACCTGCTGGGTGGGTGTAGCTAGGTGGTCATGTGACTGGGTGGGCGTAGCCAATATAGCAGTCCATTAAACAATACACACAAATTAAACTTTAATTTGTTATGCTCTTGGGGGTGGAAAGCAAGTTAGTGAAGGGATGAGGCTGCCTTGGCGGGGAGGAGGGGATTGAGGGACTTTTGTTTGTGTGTGTGTGTCTCTCCCTCCCCCCCTCTATCTCTGGAGGCTGTGGAGGCCAAAAGTGGGCCCATTTTTTGCCTCCCGGGGCCTCTGCGCATCCCATTTTTGGCCTCCTCAGCCTCCAGAGGGCAGGTGGGGGCCGACGGGTAGGTGGGGCGATATAGGCAGGGCAGCCTTGTGGTTCCGTGCGGGCTGGATTAATGTCTTCAGCAGGCCGTATCCAGCCCACGGGCCATCGTTTGAGGACACCTGATCTAGAAGCTCTCGGGTGTTACTGAGATTTAAAGACTTAAAGATCTAATTTTGAAGACTAAAATGTCTCTTGCATTTGACTTGGTATTAAAATTGAATAATACTGGCAATGGCACTCAAAAGAAAAATGCCATCACAAGAGAACACTAGGATATTATAACAGAATTTAGTGAAGTAAGATTATATAGCTATTGCTTTAAAGAAAAAGAGGCAGTTACTCATTTGGCTAAATAGGAAATGATAGATGTGGTGTTTGTGCATCTGCACTTAAGATTTCCAAATGAAGCCAAAAATCTAACTCTAAATTTAAATGCAGTGGTTTAGAATGTCTTTTGGAAATTACTACTATGTGCAAGATGCTTAATTATAATTCCTTTCAAAGAAGCAAAATCTACACTTTTCTATAGGTAGCTGTTCTGAATGTTTAAGTGAGTCATTGAGAACATTTCAGTGATTCTTTGCAAAAGTTATCTTCCAAAAGGCTATTGCCTTGCATCATCTATATACTTGCATTGATATCATATATATGATCACTACCACTATCTCTTTCAGAATGTCAGAATTTTTTACTAAACACACATACATTTGGGGAGTGTAATTGAAGGCCTGAGGCATATATGCAGTTATTGTATATAATGCGAAGGACAACAGTTTTTACAATACACAAAACAAAATATGGATTTTTAATCATTTAGCTCCTAGAAAGCATAGGAATCAATGCAATATAGCAGTAGGGTAGGGTAGGGTAAGGTAGGATGGAATGGAATGGAACAGAATGGAACGGAACAGAACAGATCAGAACAGGACAGAACAGGACAGGACAGGACAGGACAGGACAGGACAGAATAGAATGGAATATTTTTATTGGCCAAGTGTGATTGGACACACAAGGAATTTGTCTTTGGTACATAAGCTCTTAGTGTACATATAAAGAACAAAGTAATATATTCATAAGATACCAATGGGAGCAGTAGAAAAGTATGAGAAGGATAATAGTACTACATTGGTAAATATTGAGGAATTAGGTATTCAGCAGTGTTCGCACAAGGGAAAAACCTGTCCCTGTGTCTAGTTGTTTTGGTATGCAATGCCCTATAGCAGCATGAGGGGAGGAATTGAAGCAGTTTATGTCCAGGATGTGAAGGGTCTCTAGATATTTTCTTCTTCTGACCTATATAATATATAGGCTGGTCGCAATTGTTTATTCTGCAGTTCTAACTATCTATTGAAGTCTGTATCAAACCAGACAGTTATAGAATTACAGATGACAGACTCAATAATTCGTCTGTAGAACACTATCAACAGCTCCTGGGGAAATCTGAATTTCCTGAGTTGACCCAGGAAGAACATTCTCTGTTGTGCCTTTTTAAGGATGGTTCTAATGTTAGGTGTCCATTTCAAATCCTGGGAGATTATAGAACCCAGAAACTGGAAGGTCTCAACCGTTGATACTGTGTTGTCTAATACTGTAAGAGGTGATAGGAGGACTTCTCCTAAAATCTACTTTCATCTCTACAGTTTTAAGTGTTCAGTTCCAGATTGTTAAGGCTGCACTACAGGGCCAGTTGTTTAACCTCCCGTCTTTAGGCAGACTCATTACTGTCTTGAATGAGACCAACGACTGATGTATCATCTGCAAACTTCAGTACTTTAACGAAAGGATCCTTAAAGGCGCAGTCATTGGTATAGAAAGAAAGGAGTAATGGAGAGAGCACACAGCCCTGGGGTATTAAATTAAATCGGTATTAAATTGAATGAAATCAAATCTATATTAAAATTGCCAAATTTCTATGAGGGACAAAGTGCTGTGAGCTTTAACTGGCTGCTCTGTGAACATTTAATTCAAATGTGTTGTGACCGAGGCCCACGTAGTGATTACCAAACACAATTCAGTACTGAACAAACTTATTTTATTAAAACAGCTGAGAATTAATTCATTCTCAGCTTAAGTTCAAAACAAATTCTTCATAACCAGTCCTACGGCCTTATCACCAACCTTTGATGTCTTTGGCAACCTGCCAAAGGCTTTTCTTGGCAAAACCCCCACAAAGTTCAAGAGACACTGGCAAGAAGCACTGGAATCAGCATTGCTTTTCTACAAAGAACCCAACAGCTCGTTGCTGCTCTTCTAAGCCTTATGGGAGTGGTCAATCATCTTCTGGCCTTACTCCCGAGTCATCCTTTTTGCTTCAGCAGCTCTTCACATGCATGCACTAGGAACAGGCTCCCCGTGTTCCTCTGCCTCTCTGCTATCTGCCTCTGGAGGCTCCGGAGTCCACGCATCACTCCCAGATGGTCCTGGCCCCATCTCTGCCTCTGATGCAGAGCCCTCGTCTGGGCCTTCCTCTGACTCCAGGACTGGCCCATTGTCCTCCCCAGCCTCCTCCCTGTCTGACTCTGCTGCCAGGTCCACAGGCTGCTGGCAGACCACAACAATATGGTCTTATTACACTCTATTTCCTGTCTCAGTGGGGACTCAGAACCTACAATGAACTCATAATGGATTAGTGACAGATAGACCTGAAACATTTCATTCTAGAGTGCATGTCCAATATAGTGCAAACTGTATAAACACTAGGATGTCGATTGTTTTAGAAGTGAACTGCTGTCAATTTGTTGGAAGCAAATATATATTTATCATAGAAGCATGCTATTATTTCTATTTCAGCATAACTGCCATTGCTGAAGAATTTAGAGAGATGATCCTACTTTTAGATGGAATTCACAGCTGCCTGAATGACCACACACCCAAACAGTGCCAGTTAATTTCACTTCAGTTTCTATTGGAATGGGAAATTGATTCATCAGTTTAGATGTCAGGAGGAATTTTTGACTGCGTAAGCTTTCCTTCAGTAGAAGAGGTTACCACAAAAGGTGGTGGGTTCTCTTTCACTAGAGGTCTGCAAACCACAAATGATAATTGGTCAGAGATCAGGGATGGGCTGCTGGGGGTTCACAGGGGTTCAGGAGAACCTCTAGCTAAGATTCTGTGCAGTTCGTAGAACCCCCAAATCCCACTCCTGGCTGGCCCCACCCACCCTGCCCCTCTCAAGAGTCCCCATGTGGTCCGTTTTGGATGCAGATAAGTGCAGGGCATGTGCAGAGCCTTGGGGAAGGTGAAAAATAGGCCTACAGGAAGTTCGGGAAGGCCTCCGGAGCCTGGGGAGGCCGTTTTCGCACTCCTGGAGGCTCAATGAAAGCCTGGGGAGGGCAAAAACACCCCCCACTGTGGTGCAGGAGGCCAAGTAGGCCACGCCCACCATGGCCATGCCCACCCAGCAACCAGGCAGAGAACCCCTTGCTAAAATTTTTGAAGCCCACCCCTGTCAGAGATGCTTTAGGTCAGGGGTCCCCAAGCTTGGCAACTTTAAGACTTGTGGACTTCAACTCCCAGAGTTCCTCAGCCAGCTTTACTTAGACTTGTCCAGAAGTCTTAAAGTTGCCAAGGTTGGGGATCCCTGCTTTAGGTGACCCTGTTATGTGCAAAGAGCTGGTCTTCAAACTCCATGATTCCATCATTCTAATATTGTTGCAAAATCTCAAAAATCTGTTCCCAAAAGATTCACACTCACATACACACACACACACACACACACCCCAATAAATTTCAATATGAATTGACAACTCAGAAAAGACATTGCGGCTTCAGGTTTATTGACGGAATGCTCCTCTTTGGGGAAGCAGCAATGGAAATGTCAAACCATGTGCTTTGCTGAAACTGGGGTTCATTCAGAAATCATCTTGTTGGTGATAACCGAAATGTCCAAAACTTGTTGCATAGAATAGGAAGCTTGCAAAGCTATCTGAGCTTCCTGTAGTAGTAAACTGTATGAGCTACGGAGACTGTGGAAACAAAAAATCCAAAATTTTTAAAGGTTTTTACTCTCTCTGCACATAATGTTGGAACTTCTATTTAATGCAATAAGCAATGAATCCAAGAAAATGTTTAAGCTTAAATCTAAGATTAGTATTTAGCGTCTAGTAGCCAAATGCCTGGATAAAAGCAAGTGGCAAGAACAGAGGTGGATTTCAGAGGTTGACCAGTTCTGGAAAACCGGTAGCAGAAATTTTGAGTAGTTCAGAGAATCGGTAGTAAAAATTCTGGCTGGCCCTGCCCCCATCTATTACCTGCCTCCTGTGTCCCAGCTGATCAGGGGGAAATGGGGATTTTGCAGTAACCTTCTCCTGGAGTGGGGAGGGAATGGAGGTTTTATCCTTCCCCTGCCATGAAGCCACGCCCACCAAACCACACCCACCAAGCCACACCCATAGAACCAGTAGTAAAAATTTTTGAAACCCACCACTGGGCAAGAACCAACTGAACTTGAATAATCTTGAAAAAACAAAACAAAACTAATAACCACATTAGCACTTTGACCGAGGAACACCGATAAATCCTAGGACTATAGAACAAGACTGGGTAATTGAAAATATCCTTAAAAAAAAGACAATGGCAATTTATTTCTTTCAGGTTTCCAAGGACTTCAAATGAGCTCATCTTTAGAGAAAACATCTATATTCAAATTCCAATTTTCTTACCAATCAAGAAAATGGATTATTTCAATAAAAGTAATACTGGATTATTTGCTGATTTTCATTGCTTTATGCATTTCATTAAAAAAAAAAAAAAAGCCCTTACCTCTTCTTCTTCCCATCCTTCTTTTCCTTGATCCTCCAGAACCCCGTTTTCGTCTTCGCCTGCTGCGATTAGGATTTCTGCAGCTACATCGTGACATTTTCCTGGGGTTCTGGGGATGTTCTAAGCTAGTCAAGGATCAAGAGGAGCATTTCTTCCAACGAAGCCAGAGCAGCTTGTTCTGCAAGATGGTGATTGAGTTTATGAAGCTCTGCTGCCTCCTACACTTTTATTTAAAGGGTTTAGCGATTATGACCTCATCTCTTTGAAATGACAACTTCTGTGGCTTAAATGTGATCAGATATGAGACAAAGGGATTGACTATGAAATTATTTTATCTTGGGCAAACAATTGATAGCCCTAATTTGTCTCTGAAATACTGTACCTTCACTGAATAGAAAAGAAAGGGAGAATGGAATTTACCAAAGGAAACAAGAAAAGAAATAAAGAATAGTAACTTATAACTTTCATTTTCATATTCGGGGGTGGGGGGGGAATCAAACTGTATCTTGATGTAAGAACTTTTTAGAACTTTTTTAAATTACTTTTAGAAGGAGCACAGTGACCTTGTTCCTACATGTTTACACTCTACCATTTCTCTTGATTTTCTGACAAACTTACCACTTCTTCTACTGGCTGCCACCAAAAAGGCAAAATCAAAAAAATTGTCTTCCTAATATAAGAAGGTGTTTCCCAATTTTTTTTTAAAAAAAATTGTCATTTATTTTATATTGATATTATATTATATTGATTACTGTTATCGCACGAGCCAGATAGATCCAGCTGGATTTCACCACTGCTCTGTAACTAAGGAAATGCTCTAGTATCATTTCCAAGACTCTCATGTTCTCCAACCTCACATAAATTGAGGTGATTTATTTATCTTAACTACAATGCCTCCAGACTTACAAAAATGCTATTTTTCAGTTTAACAATGCTGAAACTCTGTAACATTTGTGGGTGGACTGTTTTCACAATCGGTTTCTTCCCATTAATAGGGACTCTTGTCTCATGCTTTCACACCTGGGGTTTGTTTTTTAGCTTTAGGAGGCATAGATGACATTTCTGTGGGTGTGAGGGGTGCAGAGCAGCGGTGAAATGCTCTCAGTTTGGACCGTATCCAATCAGCCAATCCGGTAGCGATGGCGGGTGGTGGTTCGGAGAACTGGTAGCAAAAATCCCTGCCTCACCCCCACATGCCCAGCTGAGCTGCGCAATCATCAGAGGCTTTTTTTTTTTTTTTTACGTTTAAAAGCATTTTTTCTACAACCTCTTCGGCCGAAAAAATGCTTTTAAAAGTAAAAAAAAAAAGCCTCTGATGATCGTGCAGCTCAGCTGGGAACGTCAGAGGCTTTTAAAAGCATTTTTTTCCTGCAATCTCTTCAGCCAAAGAGGTTGTAGGGAAAAAAAATGCCTTTAAAAGCCTCTGGCGATCCCAGCTGAGTGGCCTGATCGTCAGAAGCTTCTAAAAGCATTTTTTTCTGCAACTTCTTAAGGTTGTAGAAAAAATGCTTTTAAAAGTAAAAAAAAAAAAAAATTGGCCATGCCCACCCAGTCACATTACCCCCCCCCCCCCAAGCCATGCCCACAGAACCGGTAGTAATTTCATTTCACCACTGGTGCAGAGGGAACGAACTATGACTAAAGAAATGCACACCAATCTGCTGATTTCACCATAAAATGGGCTGTTGTGATTTATCTGGATTATTTGGGCTCTGCAGATCCCTGCAACTGGTCTTACTCTTAATGCAACCCAAGAAAGAATCAATTTAATCTCACGTAGACCGATAGATCTTCTGTTTCCCCCATCACTGCTACAGGGGACTAGCTGTCTGCTATTTGGGTTAGCTTAGTTTTGATTTAGTAACCGTCTCTTGGATGGGAAGAGGATTAAGCAATTTATTTCCTTTGCATTTTTTGTAGAGGGTGAAGAATTTTCTTTCCTCTTCTCTGGCAATCTTTAGTGTCCTGTTCCTGGAACCTGCCCATAGGTATTGTTTAAAATGCATCCCAAAAGAACATGCATATGTGGGGTAAACGCCGTGGAGGACACGGCGCATATAATATTTGAATGTAGGCTGTATGAGGAAGTAAGAAAACAATATCTGTCCCCAATTATAAATAAATTTCCCCACTGGAATATAAGGCATAAATTATCATTTCTGTTGAAGGCAGACTCTCCTCCCCTGGTAAGGGCCATCACCCGCTATCTTAAAAGGATGACAGCAATACGATCCCGAGCGGGTCCTTGTTCACTGAGGAGCTGAGGGAAATGAAGTGCCGGAAAAGACGCCTGGAGAGCGGTTGGAGGGCCAGTCTTGCTGAATCTGATCGAACACTGGTAAGGTCGCATATTAAGGCCTACCTAGTGGCGATAAAGACGGCAAAGTTTAATTACTTTTCCGCCTCTATTGTGTCATCAGGGAATCGTCCGGCCACCCTGTTTAGGGTGACCCGCTCCCTGCGCCATCTGGGAGTGCGGGAGGATCCCTTGGAAGGCAGGGCGGAGGATTTTGGACAATACCTGTATGACAAAATCGCTCAGGTCCGGGGGGATTTGGACTCTGACTGGGTAGATCAGGGCAGGGTGACGAGGAATAGTCTTGAGAATGTTATCTGGGAGTAGTTTGATGCTGTGACTCCCGATGATGTGAACAGGATTTTGGGGAGACTTAGTGCGGCCACATGTTTACTGGACCCGTGTCCCTCCTGGTTGGTACTGGCTTCCCGGGAGGTTACACGAGGCTGGCTCCAGGGTGTTATCAACGCTTCGCTGAGTGAGGGCCACTTCCCCGCTGCCTTGAAAGAGGCGGTGGTGAGGCCTCTCCTCAAGAAGCCGTCCCTGGATCCGGCAATATTGGCCAACTATCGTCCTGTCTCCAACCTTCGCTTCATGGCAAAGGTTGTTGAGAGTGTGGTCGTGCGACAGTTCCCACAATTCCTGGAGGAAACATCTTATCTAGATCCGTTCCAGTCTGGTTTCAGGTCTGGGCACAGCACAGAAACGGCATTGGTCGTGTTGGTTGATGATCTCTGGAGGGCTCGGGACAGGGGTTGCTCCTCTGTTCTGGTCCTGTTAGATCTCTCAGCGTCTTTTGATACCATCGACCATGGTATCATGCTGCACCGGCTGGAAGAGTTGGGGGTGGGAGGCACCGTGTTGCGGTGGTTCTCCTCCTTTCTCTCCGACCGGTCGCAGTTTGTGTTGGCAGGGGGGCAGAGGTCGACCTCGAGGCCTCTCATCTGTGGAGTGCCGCAGAGATCGGTCCTCTCGCCCCTTCTGTTCAACATTTATGTGAAGCCGCCGGGCGAGATCATCCGTGGCTTCAGGGTGAGATACCACCAGTACGCTGATGACACCCAGCTATACATCTCCACCCCAGGCCACCCCAATGATGCCCTTGAAGTGATGTCCCAGTGCCTGGAGGCTGTGCGGATCTGGATGGGGAGGAACAGGCTCAAGCTCAACCCTTCCAAGACTGAGTGGCTGTGGCTCCCGGCACCCCGATATAGTCAGTACTCCATCACTGACTATTGGGGGCGAGTCTTTGGCCCCCACAGAAAGGGCTCGCAATCTGGGAGTCCTCCTGGATATGCAGCTGTCCTTGGAGGAACATCTGACGGCTGTAACCAGGGGGACTTTTTGTCAGGTTCGCCTGATTCACCAGTTGTGGCCCTTTCTTGATCGGGATTCCCTGTGCACAGTCACTCATGCCCTCATCACCTCTCGCCTTGACTACTGCAACACTCTCTACATGGGGCTCCCCTTGAAGAGCACCCGGAGGCTCCAACTGGTCCAGAATGCAGAAGCGCGGGTAGTGACAGGAGCAGCATGGCGCTCCCATGTAACACCGCTTCTGCGTGAGCTGCACTGGCTCCCAGTGGTCTTCCGGGTGCGCTTCAAGGTGTTGGTTATCACCTTTAAAGCGCTCCATGGCATCGGGCCTAGCTATCTTCGAGACTGCCTGCTGCTACCGACGACCTCCCATCGTCCCGTGCGCTCCCACAGAGAGGGACTCCTCAGGGTGCCATCAGCCAATCAATGTAGGCTGGTGACCCCCAGGGGGAGGGCCTTCTCTGTGGGGGCACCTACCCTCTGGAATCAGTTGCTCCCAGAGATAAGGAGAATCCAAGACCTTAGTACCTTCCGCCGTGCCCTTAAAACCCACTTTTTCCAGCAAGCTGGGCTGGCTTAAGAAGAAATTTTAAATTTAAATTTTAAATTTTAAATTTTAAATTTTAATTTCTAATGGGTAGAATCTTTCTCCTAGTATTTATTTATTTATTTATTTATTTATTTATTTATTTATTTATTTATTTATTTATTATTTATTCATTCATTCATTCACTCACTCACTCACTCACTCACTCACTTAATTTGCTGCCCATGTCGCCATGCGCTTTTCTGGGTGGCTTACAACAATAAAATGGAAACAAATGATTAAAAATATAGAAATAACAAGAGCAAAGCAATGAAAACAGTAAAATAAAAGTACAATAATATCAATTAAAAGGTGAGTGGGGAAAGAAACAGGAAGCAGAGTGGTGAGGTAGGGTCAGCTAATTAGTCCAGTATCCACCTTCAGTGGGTCAATCTTCACCCTGGGGGGCAGGATGTTCCAGAGAACCAGTGCTACAGCACAGAAGGTTCTTCCCCCCCCCCCAATCTCCAGAGTATATTACTCATAAGTGGACAGAGTATTCAAGATGGCATCCAATCAATGCAGAATAGAGTGAAACTATTCCCTTTGATTATTTGGAAATTTTTCTCCTCCCCTTTTTAAACTTGTTTTATATTATACTTGGATCATATAAGCTCAAGTTGTATACACTGCAGACCTCCAAAAATAATAATTTTGGCAAGAGCATTACTTCAATACCAACTTTGACAGTAAAAGTACATGTTTTAGTCTCTGCTTGCTATCTAAAAACTAGAACTGTTCTAGTGTTTCAAAAACATATTTTAAAAAGTGAGGAGGTAGGCCTTGTTGGGTTTTCAAGATACAGTACCTGCCTACACATTATTTTTTTAGGGTTTTAACAGAATAACAGAGTTGGACGTCTTCTAGTCCAACCCACTGCCCTGATATGAATAATTCAATCCAAATAACTTTGAGAAACTTTTTGTTAGATAAAGAGATGTGTTTGAAATTGTCCAGCTTTTTATGATCAAGCATCCACAGTTCTTGCACAGAATTTTTCTACAGAATGATTTATTTGTGTCATTTAGAATAGAATTGAATTATAGAATTGGAAGGGACCTTAGAGGTCTTCTAGTCCAACTCCCTGCTTAGGCAGGAACCCCTAAACCACTTCAAACAAATGGTTATCCAACCTCTTCTTAAAAATTTCCAGTGTTGGAGCATTCACAACTTCTGCAGGCAAGTTGTTCCACTTATTAAGTGTTCTAACCATCAGGAAATTTCTCCTTAGTTCTAAGTTGCTTCTCTCCTTGGTTAGTTTCCACTCATTGCTTCTTGTTCTGCCTTCAGGTGCTTTGGAGAATAGTTTGACCCCTCTTCTTTGTGGCAGCCCCTGAGATATTGGAACATGCTATCATGGCTCCCCTAGTCCTTCTTTTTATTAAACTTGACATACCCAGTTCCTGCAACCGTTCTTCATATGTTTTAGCCTCCAGTCCCCTAATCATCTTTGTTGCTCTTCTCTGCACTCTTTCTAGAGTCTCAACATTTTTTTTACATCATGGCAACCAAAACTGAATGCAGTATTCCAAGTGTGGCCTTACCAAGGCATTATAAGTATTCTAAGTGTGCCTTACCAAGGCATTATAAAGTGGTATTAACACTTCAGGTGTTCTTGATTCTATCCCTCTGTTTATGCAGCCTAGAATTATGTTGGCTTTGCTTGTTTAAAAAAATTGCATGCATTATGGCATTTTCCAAGTGGTGGACCTCATTCTAATGAAGGAAACTATTTTGAGCAGTTAGACCTCAGATCTACAAGCTCAGACTTGGAAAAGTTTCCACTCCTGCTTTGTTACTCAACTCTCCCATGTCAGTTAAATTGCTTACTGTGACCACTTCAATTTTGTTTTCTATAATTTGAAGTGCCTGCAGAGTAACTTCAGCTTTGCACATCCAATATTGTTTTGTAAGGAGTCAAATCAACATCCTCCAAAAGTCTTTTTTTTTTTGTACAACCTGATGATTTATCACAAATTCAATGAATTGGCCAGAATTAAAATCTACAATAGCTTTAAGACTGTGAGGATTTTTTCAAAATATTCCTTCTTTTTTGAACTCTTTCATTAAACCTATTTTTGGCATGCAGTGTTATGCAAACTTTTGCATTTCAGTCCTTTAATTTTTTTCTTCTTCCTTGAGTAGGTTGCATGCTATTAAAAAAACCAGCTGACCCTTGCCAGTCTACACTGTTATTTCTGTCGTTTGCTGCATTAATATCAAAAAAGTACTTAAATTATTTCCAGGATTTTATTGGATTTTCACTCATCAGTTAAATCCCAGTAGGTGTATTCGTTAAATTGCTTTCAATGGGCTTTTTAAATTGCCAGGAACCATGAGCAACCAAAGGACAAAACGGAGTGATGTATAATAGAAAAACATTAGCTCAAAATTTCAATTTAAGTAGAATAACAGGAAATATGGAGAACATTGGAAGATTATTATATTAGGTGTTTAACATTTAAGTAAGGCTTTAAAGGATGCACACAAAACTGAAGCTACAGATTGTATACCACTACACCAGGAGTAACCAAAGAAAATAATGGCCATTTCTGGTTCAAATCATTTTACCTGATGCTAATTTGTACAGATATAAACATCCAGTACATACAAGTCAATACCTTAATCAATGAGAATTATTGGACGGAAACCAGGCCAGTTGCCACTGATCAATTATTGGATCTAGAAGTGAATAATAATAATAATAATAGTTCTGCTAATTTTTCTGCATCTTTGGAGAGTTTTTGCAAAAATAGTCAATCACTTCTTGCAGATGGGACAGAAATGACATTGGTTGTTCTTGTAGTTGACCAGTAGAAAGATATACATGGGAACTGTGGTTCTTCTTATCTTTTTTACACTCTCAGTGGCATTTGATAACAGCTGTACTGATATTGTTTTGAGCCAAACGTAAAGGTTGGCAGTTGTGAGCATTGTTTTATGTAGATGCCACTCCTTTCTGAGCAGTGGTCTCAATGGGCATTCCTGAGGAGAAGTTGGCATATCGGTGTAGGATGCCTCGATCCTTAGCCATCTTCTCTTGTCTTTTTCCAAATCCACTTGAAATCACAAATAATTCATTCTTTTTTAAAGTGAAATATTATCAGTATGCTTATGATATCTATCTTTACATTTCTTCTGGGCACAGGAGAAAAAGCAGTGGGAAATTTTGACCCATCTCTTGTGAGATGTAGTGCTTATTGATAAATTCTCAATTTCCAAAAGGTCTTTGTCTGTAGCTTAGATAGGATGATACTATCCTGAGAGTAGGTCCACAACTGTTGGACAGGCAAGTAGAGGAGGTGACTGAGAAACTTTGCCCAGCTTTGATTAATGTAGCAGTTGAGGTCTTTCAAAAACAAAAATCAGGAGGCTCTGGTAACCCTTATGACGCATGTTTTGCTAAGTTTGTATGTTTACTAATGCAATGCACCAGGGGTGAAATCCAGCAGGTTCTGACAGGTTCTGGAAAACCGGTAGTGGAAATTTTGAGCAGTTCAGAAACTAGTAGCGGAAATTTTGAGTAGTTTGGGGGAACCAGCAAATGCAACCTCTGGCTGGCCCCAAAATGGGGTGAGAATGGAGATTTTGCAATACCCTTCCCTCCAGGAGTGGGGAGGGAATGGGGATTTTGCAGTATCCTTCCCCTGGAGTGGGGTGGGAATGGAGATTTTGCAGTATCCTTCCCCTGCCACGCCCACCAAGCCACGCCCACAGAACTGGTAGTAAAAAAAAATTGGATTTCACTACTGTAATGCACTCAAGGTGGGGATCCTTTCAAATAAAGTTCAGAAATTACAGCCAAAGCACTGCAATATTTAATAAGGAGGGAAATATGGCTATCGTAGCTTCTAATAAAGTTCAGTGAGGTGGTGATCATTCTTGAGACAAAGATGCAATGCTGACATTTGAAAATAACTGAATTAGAATAATATAATTCATCGAGCAGAATGGAAAAAAACCATTTTTTAAAGAGAAAAAAAGACAAAAATATTGAGAAGTTATACTGCAGGGTACTGGCATGAATTATGTCACAATTTATCTTTATGATGTCATCATCATCAAGCAGTTACATACTGCTATTTAGTTATTAACAAAACAGTTCAGCAGTCATTGGGGCAGCAAACTAGTGGCAGGTAAGGCTTTTTAAATGGCTGTTTACATTGAGCATTAAAAAAAATAGCTGAAGTTTTGTTTTCGGATGGATGAGCGTATGATCAGATCACCTTCAAATCGGTGTTGTTTCAAAGCCGTTGCCTACATTTCTTTGCTGGAAAATAAAGCAAAGAAAATCGATCAAATCATCTCCCATCAACATAGTAATTATTGTAATAACAACACAAGTAGAAAGTAATGTTTTAAAAAAGGAATACAAAACTACTTATAATATTTCTTATTACATAACAATAATCTAAGAGTATTGTAATGTATCATAATTCATATTTTATAAAGACTGAATTGACACGAAAGTCTTCTTGTGATTTGTTTGTTTCCATAGTCAGAATAACACCACCATCTGAGGATGACCAGTTGAATTTCCATCTTATCTTGGCCCGAAAATTGTAAACTATGTCGCGGTACCTGCGCCAGAGCAGCAGAAGCAGGAGGCTGCACCGCAGTAGGCGATTAAAACAAAGGAGGAGAGCTGGTAGAAGACAGCGGAGGCTGCATAAGAAAGGTTTTTAAAAATAACTAAGACTTTTGAAAGGAAGATTAAGAAATGTCAAGAAATTCTTATACAGAAGGAAAGCATTGTGCTGCTTTCTTTTCAGTTTTGATTTTCCAAGACAATTTATTATATAAATATTTTAAAATGTACAATTATTGAATAATCATACAGGAAAGTTTTTATCACGAAAAGGTGATTAGGCAGTACTAGATCTATTATTTTACTTTGAAATTAATGAAACACATTTCTTATGACTTAATTCTTCCAATGGCAAGTTTAAGAGCCATCACATGCCAGGTTTAAATATACAGCATCTTTTACATATTACTTTTACAAGTTGTAATGTGATCATTCTTTTTCACTATTTACATTTGTTCATACATTATATGTTTGTACCAACCTTTTTGATTATTTAATAAAGGAATACGGCAGGCTCATTACCGGAAGAGCTCCTTCTCAGCCTAGCCATCTTCAGCTCCTGAAATAGGACAACTTCAATCCCCAAAAGCAACATGTCGGGAGACCAGGATTGTGATATCTGATCCACCAAGTTTCTGCAACCATTCATGCTGGACAATAAACTTTTTGAGCATCGCTTGGACTGCTTTTCGTCTCTCTGTAAAATATACTGTTGGGGAAAAACTCTGATCATAGTTTGAAATATGAGAATAAAATATAAGGATTTGGGGGTATATTAGATCCAAACTCTTTTAGAGAGACACAAATGATTGTTTGCTCTTTTTTTTAGAACATGTGGAATCTCATGGGGAGCAAGTGATTGAATTCTCCGCTTCTTTTCTTTCCACTCACAGAAGCTTTGAGAGCACTTAGCAATAGCATTTAGACTTATATACCACTTCATAATGTTTTAGAGCCCTCTCTAAACAGTTTACAGCGTCCGTATATTGCCCCCAACAATCTGGGTCTTCACTTTACCGATCTCAGAGGGATGAAAGGCTGACTCAACCTTAAGCCTGTGGGACTGGAACTGCCCAACTGCTGGTGGCCGGCAGTCAGCAGAAGTAGCCTGCAGTACGGCATTCTAACCACTGTGCCACATGGCTCTTTATTTATTTATTTATTGGTTCGATTTATATGCCGCCCTTCTCTGGAGACTCAGGGCGGCTTACTATGCGTTAAGCAATAGCCTTCATACTTTTGTATATACCTGCTTAGTAGGGCTTTCGGGGGGCCCCCAAGCGGTGTTCTTTTTTATACAAAGTCAGCTTATTGCCCCCACAATCCGGGTCCTCATTTTACCTACCTCGGAAGGATGGAAGGCTGAGTCAACCTTGAACCTGGTGACATTTGAACGTGCAATAATTGCAGGCAGCTGGTGCTATTTAACAGCACTTTAGTCTGCTGCGCCACCAAGGCTCTTAAAATAAATAAACAAACAAACAAATAAATAAATAAATAAATAAATAAATAAATACAATAAATACAATAAATACAATAAATACAATAAATACAATAAATAAATAAATAAATATGATGGGAGTTAAACTCCAAATATTTGAAAGATAGAAACAAAAAGGCTATGATCACCAATAGTTCACATGGACTGATAATACTAGCCTTGACTAGCCTATATTCATTATAGATTATGGAAATGCTATAGACAAAATATTTTGCAAATCATGGCAAAATATCCTTATGACATTAAAATTAGTGAATCAGTTAAAAGTGTGCTAGTGTACATGAAGCGAATATACAGCTGGTTCAAAAATTTAATTCAGTGGGATTTTAATAACGCTTTTTCAGAATAGAAAAAAGGAAGTTATAATATATGGAGTTGAACAAGATCTCAGTAAGGAATAACCTGGGGAAATTAATTGTAATATTATATTGATCAACTTGAAACATTAATTGAAAACTATTAGAATTCTAAGAGTACATAGAATGGAAATATATGACTAGGCAATACTCATTGTAAAATTATATTTTTTCCAAAAATAGTTATTTTCAAATTGAATATGAAATAAGGTATCTAGGGCAATTTTTAAAATAAAGAAGTTTATTATATGACTTCTTTTAAATACATGGAATTATTTCTAGAGAAATGTATTTTTATTTAATAATTTTAATTGTTAAATCAATATTAATATAAATGGAGATTGAAATCTCCCATGAGTGCATGGGGAATATGTGGTTAAAATGAATATTTTAGAACAATATACTTATATGGTCCACTAAATTAATGGACCAGTGAAATTTAGTGGACATAATATACTTGGATTTCAATAAGGCATTTGACAAAGTAGACCACAACCACCTTCTTGATAAGCTAAAAAAAATGATATACAGCATCACCAGATGGATGGATATATACCTGGCTGACAAACCGCACTCAAGGTGCAGTCCTCAATGGAACTACATCAACATGGAGGGAGGTAAGCAGTGGGGTACCCACGATTCCATTTTAGGCCCAGTACTGTTCAATATCTTCATAAATTATTCAGATGAGGGAATAGAAGGGGAACTCATTAAATTGGCAGATAATACTAAACTGGCAGGAATAGACAACATCCCAGAAGACAAGCTCAAAATCCAGATGGATCTCAACATCGGAGAACACCGATGTTGAGATCCATCTCAACATTGGACCTTATCTAACAAAACACCGGACCTTATCTAACAAAATGAAATTCAATGTAGAGAAAAGTAGGCAAGAAAAAAAAATACAGATGTACATTGGGTGAAACCTGGCTCTTTAGCAGTAACTATGAGTGGTATTTTGGAGTCCTACTGGACAAACACTTAAATATGAGCCAGCAGTGTGCAGCAGCTGCCAAAAACCCCAATGCAATTCTAGGCTGCATTAACAGAAGAATATAATCAAAATCACATGAAGTATTAGTAGTACTTTATAAAATGTTAGTAAGATCACACTTGGAGAATTGCATCGTTTTGGTCACTATATTATAAGAAAAATGTTGTGACTCTGGAAAGAGTGCAGAAAAGATGATTAGAGGGCTGGAGGGTAAAACATATAAAGAATGGTTGCAGGAATTGAGTATGTCTAATGAAAAGAAAGACTAGGAGTGGCATGATAGCAAATTCCAATATTTGAGAGGCTGCCACAAAGAAGAGCAGATCAACTTATTTTCCGAAGCACCAGAAGCAAGGCAAGAAACAATGGATGGAAATTAATCAAGGAGAGAAGCAACCTGGAATTAAGGAGAAATTTCCTAACAGTGAAGAGAATTAACCAGTGGAACAGCTTGCCTCCAGAAGCTGTGGGTGCTCCATCACTGGAAGCTTTTAAGAAGAGACTGGGCAGCCAATTGTCTAGAATGGTATAGGACATGGCTGTCAAAATTGCAGTCCGCGAGCCAGATGCGTCAGGTGCTGGCCACGCCCACACCCAGTTTAGTGAAGGGGGGAAAGTCCCTATACGTTACATGATGCCACTGTGATGACATGAGTTTTACACCCCTGGTATAGAGTCTCCTGCTTGAGCAGGGGGTTAGACTAGATGACCTCTGAGATCCCTTCCAACTGTTATTCTGAACATATTCTAGAAGAGTCTCATAATTGAAATAAATAAAAGTTATTATTGGATCCTCTAATATGTTAGTAGGACTTCGGTACTTCTTTTAGGCAAAATTCTGTTGTTTCCTGCCCATTGAAATTTATTTGGAAGATATTTGGATGACAGTTTGATTCCTGTTCACATGAAAAATTAACAGGTTGAGATAATGTTAATTAAAAACCTGCAGACAAATGCTTTTTTCCCCTTTTTCCTCCCTTTTGAATAATTGAATGAAGGACAGCAATTTAATTATTTTTCCCAAAAATTTCATGCATTGCAAGAATATGGGCTATTCATCTTCTATTTTCTTAATGTGGACATGGATGGTTAGCACTTCTAAAGCTTACTTGTTCTATTGAAAATGTTTCAAAATTGTTTAAATTTACAGTTTACTTCTATAGACACGTGAAGAATTGCTTTCTGTATTTTGTTTCATTGTGGGTTTTTGTTTTTGTTTTGATTCAGAAGTGTGTAGCTTTAAACTTTGCTGTAATTTGTTTTTATAAATTGGAAAAATGATAAATAAACAAACAAATAAATAATTAAAAGTTTTAAAAATTGAATATGAGTCAAGAGTGTAATATTTCAGAAAAAGCTGACGCAAGTTTATGTTATATCAAGCATAACTGAAGAGAACTAAACTAAACATAAACAAAACTAAAATTTGTGAAGTATAGGTTGAACAACTACACTTCCTGCATTGCTGACTTCAAAGTTCACCACGACTTAAGAATAAGAGTAAAAATTGCTAATGTAGTAAAGCTAAAAAAGGGAGTAGTTGTTTCTCATTTGGACAATTTAGGCATTGATATATTTTGTTTTTATCTTAATTACCACTAGTCTCCTTGTTAAAAGAAAATAGAAAAAAGTCTGGATAAATAAAAGTAGAAACTACCATTCTTCATGATTGTTAAGTCACCTGATAGAAAATTTCATTGAAATTAATGGGTCAGATGTGTAGAGAAGATTGAACTTCTAGCTTATCCTTCAGCTCTGAAAGACCATTTCTAACTATTGCTTTATATAATTGTCAGTGAATTAGTCTGTAAATTTTAAGATATTTCATTTTGTTGAAAGAAAATGTTTTTTCCTGTAATAGCTGGCAGTTGCTATATATGGTCATGTTGCATAAAACAAAAGGCCAGAGTAATAGTGCCATATTATTATCGATTTTATAAAAGAGGGACCTGAGATAGTCATGCTTCAGAAACTCTCAAAACACCTGAGTAGACAGGTTGGCTAAAGAGGCCACGTAATCATGTCTCTGCTCCTAAAATCTTGAAAGATCAAGCAACATGGCAAGGCACAGAAAAATATCCTGCAAAAATCCTGAACGTAAAGTACCTCCAAGCAGGAGGAATAAAAGGTGCCGCAAAATCTATGATTCACCTCTAAAAAAGAAGAATGGTAAACTTCTCATTTATACTGTTATACTGTGTGGATATAAGCAGGTGTGGGCTTCAGATCCTTTAGCAACGGGTTCACTACCCCGCTGCAGGGTGTGTGTGGCCATGGTTAGGTGTGGCCTAGTCGGAGCCTCTGGGAGGGTGAAAACTGCTTCCCCCGGGGCCCAGAGGCCCTCTGGAGGCCGGAAACACTCCCATTTCTGGACTTCTGGAACTTCTGGGAGGCCTGTTTTTCACCCTCCCAGACCCTCTGTGCAGCCGCTGCACTTATGGGAATGATAAACGGGCCGTGCGGAGACTCATGGGAGGGGAGGGATGAGCGTGGCCAGCCAGGGATGGCATTTGGGGGTTCGCCAAACCCCGGCGATCCTTGGCTAGAGGATCACCTAAACCCTGCCGAACACCCAGGAGCCTACCCCTGGATATAAGGCTCTTGGGAAATAGTATGAACAGGGATATTGGGGAATCTTAACTATTTTGAAAGAATGTTTTGACAGTCAACTTGCATTTTGTTTTGGACAGGATATGTCCGTGTCTGTGCTACATACTACTACTGGAAAGATGGAAAAAAATAATTTCCAGTGCGGAATGATTCCATCTTTCACATCAATTAATCACTGCCGCAATGCAACTTTCAAGATAAGAAAACCCATTGGATTAAGTCATCAGTGAGCTGAAAAGTGTGTAAGATTAGGGAGCAATTCCTGACCTGCCTGTCATTAAACTCTTAAAACTGCGTTTGTTTTTGGAGTGATTGTTTCAGTGAGTGCAATGACACCTTTTTAAACCAAACAATTATGTAAGAGAATGACAAGCTTGCTTAAAGAAAAAAAACCACACACATACATTTGGAAACAGAACAAGAAAGAAAATCATACAGTATATATAATTCTTCCGTCTTTAATATAACAGTACAATCTGGAGAAACGTCAACCTTACAAAGTAGACCAGAAACGAAACACGACAATATCAGTTCATTCTACCTTATTGTAATGTTACTTCATTAACATTAATTTTTTTAAAACTGTTTTATTCTTTTGTGTATATTTGTTGTTTTTAACAGTCACTTGGTCGATTGTCGTTGTGAGCCGCCCTGAGTCCTCGGAGATAGGGCGCAGACAAATTTTATAAATAAATAAATTTTATAAATAAATAAACAGAATCTTTTGAGCCTAAAAGTTCTTCTCTCCAACCTTTACAGCTCCCAAACTGGAAGAGTGTATCTTCTGAGTCTCTTGTCTTGTTCACATTTCTGCTGCCACTTGGGCTGCCTTTTGACTGTTCTCTAGGTTTCATCTCATTGCCTGGTCCCCCAAGGTCATGCCACACACCATTATATCTCTTCCTGTGGCCTAAGCATTGCTGATTTAAATTCAGCAAGGGATAATGTGGTGCTGAGACTTGGGAAATCAGTCATGGCGGTCAGTCACATCATCTAGTTTAAGGGGACCCATTTCTTAGCTTGGAAAATGAATCTATGATTTGTGAGGGAAACCATTGGGATTGAATAGGCTACATTGTTTAACAATAACCACTACCCTCTCCATGCTTACTTATACAGATTGCAAAAACTGGAGTTCAAAACATGTTGATCATAAAGGTGCCCATAAAGGGCACCCACTTATATTTTGTCACCTCAGTGTTCCTCTTTTTCCACATGACTAGAGAGGGGGTCAGGAATCTTACTATCAAGTAAATTCCAAGTAAGCTTTTTTGAATTATTGTCTCTATTTCATCACAGTTCAATTCTGAATTTCTCAATATATATTGTGTTGGATTTGGATCTCTGTTTGGGTGTTTCAATTCTTGCTGAATTGCAAAGATGGGAAAATCAAAAGTGGAAAAACTCATGAAAAGCGTAAGCAAAGATATGAGAAATAAATATAATCCCTAAATTAATTCTGAAATGAACGTTGAAAGTTGAGTTATTTTGAATAAAGCACTGGAATAAATTCATGAACACACATGCACATGTACAAGTACACGTATGTAGTTGTTACATGCATATGCTTATTTTTATATAGAAAAATACAAAGACAAAAGCTATAATTTAGGATTGCATAGTAAGCATAATTAAAGTCAGTGGGGCTTCTACACATAGGACAAACTTCATCCTCATTAATTTCAAAGAAATGTTAGATTCATGAGCTCATAATGTTTCCCAATATAATTATTGTAACAATACTCCATGTGTATCTAACGTGAAGTACTTCCTCCTGTGTTCTCCCTTAGAACTATGCTGTTATTATTGGCACTTGTTTCAATCAACATGAAATGTCAGCAGTAAGCCAGTAAGGGCTCTGGCCAATGGGTGTAACTAGCATGTGGTTACTTAGAGAAGAGCAGTAAGGAATGTGGCAAACTTTCAAAGTTTCCATTGCAAAATATTTGTTAAAATTTTTTATATATCCTAAAATACTTTTAAACTGAGATTTCTCATGCAAGCTGCTTCACTTTTTTGAAATTGGGTAAGATTATTAATTATTATAATCATTAATGGCATTTATCATTAATGGTGTTTTTATCCTGGTTTTCTGTTATGTTTATTGTGTATGAATTGGGCTAAAATTTAATTTGAAGATCTTATTAGAAACTTTTGTGAATACCGGTATATATTTCTTTACGCCAAAAGGCAAAAAAGAAGTTTTTGCTTTCACTTTTATATTAAACTAATTATAATGCTTTTTATTTCAAATTACACTAAACCAATTGCACCATGTAAATAACTATGCTTAGTAAGTCTCTTATTTCAGAAATAAGCCCAGCATTACTTAGATTTCTTTAAGAAATCCAGGATATTGGAAAGAAATCATTAGAATTAAGAGCAGAGTATCAGGTCACCTGCCTTACATGATTTATTCATCCCTAGTTTCACATAAGACTTCACTCCATTTTAAGTATATTTTATAAATACATTTATTTTATATTTTACTAAACACTTATCAAATTTTGCAGACTGCTGTAAGTTTAATGTATTATGTATAAGAGCACAATTGTTTTTTTTTTTAATCACACTGAATCAATATGAGGTTTCTAATACTGGTAACTTTAATGTCTGAGCTGTTAGTTTATTTCAGCTGTAAAGTAGCTGTTTCTTTTAAAATCCTTTCAAATGTATGGGAAGTGATTTAACTGACTCTTCATTTTTTTCCCCCTTATTGCATAATTCATTTTACAACAGAATATTTATTGTTTCCTGAATAAAACAGGCACAGCACAATAAATATTTAGTTATTTTCTATTTTGAAATACTTCAGTGAAACTTATTTTCAGTTAAAAGTGTAACCTAACCCTAGGCAAATTATTTTGGATGAAAGTCACACCATAATTCAGCTGGGCATAATCTGAAATATGCATGAATAGGATAGCAGCCGCCATGCGTATTTTCTCAGAAAATCGAGTTCAAAGATGCTTAAGATGACCATTGCAATATTGCAGATGTAATAAATAATAGCCCTATTCTAAAGGCACATAAAAAGAACGCTTTGCATTTATTTTTCTTATTTTAGAAAAGCATTTTACACATTAAAAGTATTAACAACCCCTCCTCCCACTTTCTTTGTGTATATCTGTTTATTGTCGGTCCATGCTATTGCATTCTCTAAGAGGGCCAGCTCACGGTCTTTTATAAATGAGCATTTTATCCTTCCTATTTTATGAATGTTATAAGCTGTGATGATTACTTTTTAAATGTCAGGTTTCATTCACATACTATGTGTATAATATACTGGGTTTTGAACTAAGCTGGTGCTACATTGCAGGAAGAGTCCTTCAGGAATTTGCCTTTTTTATTATAAGATTAAGTAGCTTTTGAGCCCTATCAGAATATAAATTAGAGATTTTGACTATAGTTCATGGTTTTGAGAAAAATCAACAACAGCTGTCCTTCAGAAACCATGAAAGGCACAGAAGAGAAGAAGATGTTGACGCCTTTAAACTTCCTCTCCTAACAACATTCCCAATTCTCCTAATTTCGGCAGCCCTGAGGTTGCAAAAATGCTTTTTGAGCTTCTATGTGTCCCTATGTGTTTACTACCTACCCCCACCCCACTTTCCAGCCCATCATTATATGCATTCATCAGAGCTGAAAAGATTGTTCACCCATGGCTTCCCCTATTGTGAGCTACAGGAACATCTTTAATGGAAACACAGATTTCATTCTGAGACAAACATAGGAAACACATTCGCTGGGTATCTGATATTGTTAGATAGTCAGTGCAGTTGGCCCCATAATGATGTAACGAAGTAAGTGAGGACAATGCTTCTTGACCTATTTGTATTGCTTGTAATTAAATAAATAAGATCCAACTGACAATTTAGTATAATGAGTACTCAAATGACTTTATTTGCCAAGAGGAAGAAAAAATACAAGGGATAAAAAAAAAAAGATATTCAAAACATTAGAGTGCTGTTCAATTTTTGAATAAGAATGGGACATCCTAAGCTCCCAGAGACCCCTATTCAGGGGTGAAATCCAGCAGATTCTGACAGGTTCTGGAGAACCGGCAGTGGAAATTTTGAGCAGTTCGGAGAAACGGCAAATACCACCTCTGGCTGGGCCCAGTGTGGGGTGGGAATGCAGATTTGGCAGTATCTTTCCCCTGGAGTGGGTGGAAATGGAGATTTTGAGCCACCTGCCACTCCTACCAAGCCACACCCACCAAGCCAAACCATGCCCACCAAGCCATGTGGACAGAACCGGTAGTAAAAAAAAAATTGATTTCACCACTGCCCCTATCACAGTAATTGCTGAAAATCAGTAACCCTGTTTCCCAACATTTTATAGAACAAAATACATAAAAACTCCAGCATAAACCTTTTGGTCTTTTAAATGCTGAGGTTTTTTTTTAAAAAAAAAAGTTTCTTAAAACTAGAGATTTCTGTCATGAAGTTCCTCTTCCCAGATATTGTCTGAAGACTACTATCCATTCACCTTTAAAATGAGCTGATTTTACATGTTCATCTATTTGCAAAAGGATTCTCACAAATTTCTTTGAGTAAAAGGAGTTGTTTTTAATGAGCTGAAGCCCAGTCGCATGAGATAATGACATGAATCGTTGGAAAGTGTTTTATGTTAAGAAAGTGCTTATTTGCTGATTTTTAGTTTCTATGGTCACCAGCTGAGTAGTTTTGGAACTTTGTAGATATAATAGCTATAGATTTATATCCTATTATGTAGTATTTAATATTCTCTAGTATTTAATGTTTTTACAGAATATCACTGGTGTTTCTGTAATAGCAATATGTGGCTGACTTTATACTGTATACCCTGTATAAGGCAACAAAATTCAAACTACTGTGTGACCTAACCATTGAGATGAATGTATATGGTTGATTTGATTTATTTCTTTTCAGTTATTCTTGCATCTGTATTCCATACATTTTATGTAATTTCTGTACCAATTCCAATATGAATTGCTTCAACTGTTGCCATCTTATGGTGGTAAATTGTGTGCTTGCATGGAAAAGAGAAGAAGAAAATCAGAAACTGGTCGAAATTCAGCACTTACATCTTAAATATTTGAGGGGCTGTCACAGAGAGGAGAAGGTCAAGCTATTTTCCAAAGCACCTGAAGGCCAGACAAAAAATAATGGAAATTAATCAAGGAGAGATTCAACCTGGAAATAAGGACAAATTTTCTGACAGTGAGAGCAATCAACCCATGAAACAACTTGCCTTCAGAAGGTGCTTCATCACTGAAAGCTTTCAAGAAGAGTTTGAAAGTTTGAAAGTTTATTAGATTTCTATACCGCCCTTCTCCCGAAGGACTCAGGGCAGTGTACAGCCATATTAAAAACACATAGATTTATAAAATTTAAAACCAATTAAAATCGAATATATAAAATTGGCCCTCAATTTAAAAACACACATACACCCATTTAAAATTCATATTAGGCCAGTCCGGCTTGCTGGAACAGAAGGGTCTTAAGGGCGCGGTGAAAAGTACGCAGGTCGGGGCTAAGACGAAGCTCTAGGGGCAGCTCATTCCAGAGGGCTGGTGCCCCCACAGAGAAGGCTCTCCCCCTGGGTGTCGCCAGTCGGCATTGTTTGGCCGACGGCACCCTGAGGAGCCCCTCTCTGTGGGAGTGTATCAGCCGGTGGGAGGTTGTTGATGGCAGAAGGCGGTCTCGTATATATCCCGGTCCTAAGCCATGGAGCACTTTAAAGGTGATGACCAACACCCTGAATCGCACCCAGAAGACCACCGGGAACCAGTGCAGCTCGTGCAAGGATTGGATTGTCATCTGTCAGAAATGGTGTAGGTTCTCCTACTTGGGTGGGAGTTTGGACTAATGACCAAAAGGTCCCTTCCAACTCTATTAATCTGTTAAAATAAGTACTCACCTAATAAAGACCAAAGAAACATTTTATCAGTTTTCCTTTATTTAGTTTGCATTTTCCTTTTCTCATAAGTTCTATTGGAATTCCCAAATTCCCAAAATTTCCAAACAGAATGAAAGTCAACTTTATTCAAAGTTTCAGCTGATAAATAAATAAATAAATAAATAAATAAATAAATAAATAAATAAATAAATAAATAAATTCCTTTGAAATAAATGGTTTGGAACAGATTTATTGAAATTAACAATACATATTAACCAGGTCTAACTTATGTCCTACTGATTCCAAGAGATCTACTACTCTTCAGTCCAAAAGTATATTCTCATCAAATGCCTTTTTTATGAGGACTTTTTCACCGTGTTGTATATTATTGTGCTGTGCCTTTTATATGAAGGTATAAGTATTTCTACAGTATATGTGTAACATTAAAAATGTGATGAAAAAGCTATGTGATGTATAACTGATCTGGATTTCTATTATTGTTTTATTTTGACAGATTTACATGGGTTTTTTTTCTATTTCTCTACATTATGTAATGGGATATATGTATCCCTGAAAATACTGTAAGTGCAGAGTGTACAGCATTATTTTTCCTTTCTCATGAGAAAAATTACTTTCATAAAATATATGAGTTGGGTTTGATCCAGAAAATACAAAGCTGATGTGGAATGGATTATAAACCTTGGAATGGTAACTGATCTGAATGTTAGCTGTTAGTTTAAACTATTATCTTAACAAATTCCAAATTTTGATTAAATCAAGTACAAATGCCTTATTATAATTATGCTCCTTTAGGAATATCATTTATTTTTATATGGTTTTTAATTTATTTATTTCAGTGAATAATTATGAATTAGACCAGCTTCCTTTTCTCAAAAATCTGAGAACACTTGCGTCATTTAAAAAGAGACATGAACACGTAATAACAATGATTCAAGAGCTATGAACTGATCTCTGTAACATCATTGTGTTACTTAACCACTCCAAGATATTTTTGGGAGTGAAATGGTGATATCAATTCTTTAAGAAAAGTATAGCTTTTCTCAAAAATTTAACAGCATAGAAAAATGTGGTACTTTTTTTTTTATCTCAAAGCTATAACTATGGCCTAAGATTTAGAACTGATTCACATTTTACAGTAGAAGAAATAAAATAGTTGGAGTAAATACATTACTAAGATACCCTTCAGAAAATATAAATGTGAAAAAAAGAAAGAAAATTACACTTATTTTCCTTGTTCCACTTCATCAAAGAAAGAATTTACAGATAATAACTTTTCTTGTTCCTTTATATTGTTATAATGTGGCAGCATTTCTTGAAACATTTTGAGTTAATGTTACATATTTTAATATGTAAAAATATCATATGTGCAATTCTTATATTCAAGACTCAAAATTAAAAAAAAAAACTCTTAGCTTACACCTTTTTGTTATAAACCAGGATATATTAAGCATTTCTACCATATAAATTTGCAAGTGATTTATTTATATGAAATTATAATCTATCTGAAGACTTGAATAATGTTTATGTTCTTTGTCTCATTTAAACCGTGATTAAAATTGCATCACTTGGCAGTGATAGCTATAGTATATGTAAATAAAGCTGACACATGCAGAAGTTAGAAAGATGAAACCAAGTTCAAACTTCCTATAATGTATAACCTTGGAATTAGAAATACAACACAATGAACATTGGCTATTCTGAGCGAAAGTTACATTACCACTGAGGAGAGTTAGAATTCTGGGATTTTGTTATATAACACAATTGTGAAGCCGCAATTTATATATAGCATATATAGCAAAGCTGCCAGTCAGATAGCAAAATGGGCAACTCCAGAATGAGAAATGTAACACCATTAAGTGGATGGATTGAGATGTGCAATTCAATATGTACTTACTGAAAAGGGAGCCCAGCAGAATTCAGTGGGCCTTCTTCCAAGGAAGGAAGGAAGGAAGGAAGGAAGGAAGGAAGGAAGGAAGGAAGGAAGGAAAGGAGGGAGGGAGGGAGGGAAGGAGGGAGGGAGGGAGGGAGGGAGGAAGGAGTCTATATCAGGGGTGAAATCCAGCAGGTTCTAACAGGTTCTGGAGAACTGGTAGCGGAAATTTTGAGTATTCGGAGAACCGGCAAATACCACCTCTGGCTGACCCCAGAGTGGGGTGAGAATGGAGATTTTGCAATATCCTTCCCCCAGGAGGGGAAGGAATGGAGATTTCATAGTATCCTTTCCCTGGAGTGGGGTGGGAATAGAGATTTTGCAATATCCTTCCCCTGCCATGCCCACCAAACCATGCCCACAAAATCGATAGGGAAAAATTTTGGATTTCACCCCTGGTCTATATACTATTTTGGAGTTTGCATAGTCCCTTTCTAGTTATTAACCAGGAGCAGTTCTATTTACTTTCCAGAGTCAATCAAGGTCAGTTAGGAACAGCTTTTTATTTAAAAAAATAATGTAGTTGCTCTAGATCAAATCCCCTTTAACAAACAGTATGGATTGAGATTATTTGCAGTTTCAGAAATTTAAATATATCCACAAAGTCAGGTCTTCAGGTTCTCATGAAAGGTCAAAAAGGTGGGTGCAGATCTCACCTCAGGGGGCACAATGTTTGACAGCATAAACAGATCTTCTCCTGGACCCTGTCAGCCAAAAAACCTTGATTGATGGGGTCTGCAGCATGCAGTCTCTACTAATGTCAATGAAGTTGAATGGTTCTTCAGATAACCTGGCCCCATGCCATGAAAAAGTTTAAAAGTTACAGCCAATGTATCTTAAATTGCACCCGGAAGCAAATTGACAGCCAATGTACCTCAAGGTGTCAGCATTCCAGAAAAACCCCAACTCCAAGTAAAAACTCTGACGCAAGCATTTTTCAAAGTTCTATTTACTAGAATAGGTAAATTGGCACATCTCAGAAAACCCGAATCTGAGAGGTCCGGGTTTTCCCTCAGTAAATCAAAAACCCCCAAACCATCCCCTCACTCCTCAGTTGATCACATGGTCCAATTAACAGCCGTCCCATCTTGAGACATCACTCCGACCACTCCTTCTCCAGATGCAGGATCGCCGTGACCTTGACCAACAGGAAGAATGCTATTATGTCTAAAGACAACCTCTCTACTAAATCCCCCCTCCTACTTTCCCACACATGAGAAGGTGGCAGCATGGAAGATTCCGGCCTAATATGGCTTCCAAAGCTGACACAAGGAACAGCAGTGTAATATGGGCCACCCTAGGGCTCTAAAATGTCCTATGCTGTTATATTCTCCACTAATTGTAGCTTCAAGGCTAGCCCCAGGTAGAGCACATTGCAATAGTCCAGGTGTGAGATGACCAGGGATTGAATGACTAAATACAGGGACCCCCTATCCAAGAAAGGATGCAACTGGCATACAAGCTGGAGTTGTGCAAAGGCTTGCCTAGCTGGACTGCCACCTGCTCTTTGAGCAGGAGTTGCAAGTCCACGAGAACCACACATCTGCCTGGGATAATGCAACCCCATCCAAACCTAAAGATGTTAAACTCCCAGATCTTGAAGCTCCAGGTACTCAAAGTCATTCAGTCTTGCCAGGGTTCAATCAAAGCATGTTGTCCCCCATCCAAATTCCACAGGTCCAACAGGATCAAACTGTTCCCAGATAATTGAGTAAGACCTTTCCCCAGGCATCTCACATGGACCAGTGCCATGCACAGGTTCCAACTAGGAACTTATGCAAGCATCTTTGTCAGGTGTTGAACAAATTTCTCTACGTGATCCTGAAGATTACATCAGAGCAACCCTGTCCCAGGAGGGATAGGATGATCCTGAACAGGACTTCCAGGCGATGCTGCAGATGCAATAAAGGCAGAGAAATAATGATGTTCCATTGCTCTTACTGCCATGAGATAGGTCTTAATGGCAGCTCTAAGTTGTGTCCAGTCAGAGTCATCCCTTGTATTCCTCCAGCAGCACTCTAGGCATCTCGTAATCCTTTCCAAAACCCACAGCTCCTTCATAAACCACAGGAAAGGATAGACATGAAAGATTGAGAGACCAGACTCAAACCTGTTCAAAGCCACACCTGCCCTTTGATTCTAGGATGATACCAGAGCTTATATCCTATCTTTTATCTTCAATTCTTATTTCTCCCCAATAGAGTAAAATTGTAACATGTTGTTTCAAAATCCTGTTAAATTAGAAATGTTTATTTTCTTTTGCTTACTGTCTTAGGCATCAATCTATTTTTTTGCTTGGGGTTTTGGAAAAGGCTGTTCCGGTAACGTAAAACAATGCCACATTATCTTTTTTCTTTCTAATTATTAGATATTATATTATCATTAGATAATATATCTAAGTCTATATTCCTAAATTCATTTTTAAAAATCATTTTATTATTTTATTCTACTCAAGCTCTTTTAGGAAATCTGAATAACCTCCTCTGCAATGAAACCTTATTTGGTATTTTTGTTTAAATGAAGAGTTTATGTTAGGTCACATTTATAATTGTCAACATGTTTCCATTCAGCCTGAAGAAAGATCTAGGAAGATGTTGTTTTCATGATAAAGGAGACTGAAGTACAAGAATTATGGTAAGAAAATAAAAGGAAGTGCTCTGATTCAAAACACTGCCAGTAGGAAATTATTTCTTCCTCTTTGTTTGAAACTAATGACTTTTGGGGAATTTGTATGGAAGCTAATCAGATTTTATATCTCTATCCAAAGTTGATGGGCCTGGACAATGGATTTGTTATGATTCTATTGGTCGTTTATTATTTTGTAATTTTTCAGTTCTTTAGTTTTGCTTCAGATTCCTATATAATGGCTGTACTTTAGTAAAAAAAAAAAAGTGGCATCCTTCTCCAGAGATGTATATTGCATTTTATCAGGCTGAGAAGTTAACATTTCATATTTTGATCAGCAGACATTTTGGAAAATTGATAGAGCTTTGTACAATCTTAATATGAAAGTCCAAGCGACTCCCATATTTCTATGGGTCAACCTGCATTTCTTTTCTGCATGGGCATACATGGTAGTCACGTTTCTGTGTCTGACCTGTTGTGAGCAATTTTATATAGAACCAAGAGAATTGTTTGTAGCAATAGGAAGTACAAAATAAAGTTAGGCATGTTTGTCTCTAAGCTCGGAATTCAAGACTTGTTTAATTTCCCCCCAATGTGATAAAAGTTCAATTAACTTCCCATGCTTGATTAAACTGCTACAAAAGAAAAAGAAGAGATAAGAGAAAGAGAAAATTAAAAAGAATTTCTGTGCCATGTTATATAATCCTATTGGAAATAATATATTTTAAAAGAAAATTAAACTCAGAAGTCACAGCCCTAATATGAAAGCATTTATTCTTTGTAGCAAATTATGGAAGATGATTACAGATAGTTAGTTGTTGCTGATTAACATATATGTCCCGTATGTTCAGAATATCCTTTATTGTGGCTGCATATTTGGAACAAACATGCCAGAATGGAAAAAAGGTTGAACCTTTAATGAGAATTGGCTTACAATAAGCTGTGTATGTCTATTTCAGTTGGAACATAACCAACAGGAAGGGTACGGGGCAGTTTGCTCATCCTAAGAAATGTTCAATCAAACATAGAAAGATTAAAGAAAGACCTAACAAAAGCTCTTAATTATTTCCATTTCCGAATTTGCAAAATTGTGGCAAAGAAAGCCTCTCACTCATAATATACTTGAGCAGAGACTTGGAACTTCGAACACAAAGCTCCCGTCAAATTTAATAACAAAAAGTGAATGTCAAAAGGAGGTTGGTGGGAAAAAAAGTATTAACTAAAATAAGGTTTCTATTCATGGTCAGTGAAAATGATTAAACCCACCTTCAGTATTTGTCCCAAATGATCAAGGTTGGGAACAGAAAAGATGGAATTGGCTCATATGGAGAGGTAAGCTAAAGGGCCAACTTATTCCAAATGTGTCATCTGTATGCATTTTTGTTTAAGCATTATGTCCAAAAAAAGCATTTGGCTACTAAGCTTTATGCGAAAAGATCTCTTTAATTCTCTGACCTTCTTTCTCTTGCTAAGCTATTGGAAAGACAGATTTCTTTTGTCATTTTTAAACAAATCTTTATGCTCGGTGTGCTTTACAAATTCAAAATTCTTTCAAATTAATGTAGCTCTCTGTCAGAAGTACCCAGAATTTTTTCCCTCATCTGTTATTACCTAGTCATGTTCATGACCTAAAACTGGGAGGCAATAGTGTATACAATAGAATCATGGCTTAGTTCTATTCTACTGATGCTTGGAAAATAAATTCTATAGTCCATAAGCCAAAAATCCAATATTTTAAGACAGTTCAGCAGTACAAATTTGGCAGTCAAAAGGAGCAACCATTAAAGTTGAAATCAAGTTGAAATAATATATAATTTTCAAATGATGACAAAACTGTTTAAAATATTGATTCCTGTGGTATTGTAGCTCATTCTTTTATAGCTTGATTGTTGGATCTAATGAACATCAGATGTTCTGATGATGTTGTAATGCAACTAAGAGAGGTCTTATAAAATTTATTCAGAATTAATTGCTCTCAATCGTCTTTTAGGATGATTACACAAAAAGCAATTTAATGAACTTTTTATTAAGTTTTAACAAGAAAGAATGTTAATCCTGGAAATGATTTAAAAAGTGAAAATTGGACAATACTTAACCCCTAAATATATTTACAGATTTATTCCATTAAGATGGTTACGAAAAAGCCACCATGAGCTTCCTTCAAGCTTCAGGTCATGAGGGTCTTAAGTAAATAATCTCTTATTCATTTTAGTCAATGTTCTGAATTTATAAAAAGCTAAACATTTGCATAATTAGCATCAACAAGAAATTATTAGAATCCACTTTAAAATGGAAATCAAAGCAAAAAGTTCAAAGTGTTTGGATTGCTGATATTATGTGAGAATTTTCAAGATATCAGAAGGCACAGACTGGTAAAACAAATATGTCTAATAATATTTCTATGTAATAGAGATTCATTTAAATATATTTTTCTTACTGAAAGGGTGGCTCCAAATGCACTTTTGTGGCTTTATAGTATGAGGTAAAAAAAAGTTGAACTTTTTTTTTTTAAGTTCCATTGCCAGTCTGGCTGTGAAAATTTTCTTTAAAAAAAAATAAGACAAGAGAAGTCCAAATAATAAATTGTATTAAGTTCTGGAATAGTAGAGAAAGCACCAACTGCAAGTGATTTGGTGTAGTAGTTAGAATAACTTGATCCAGTCTAGATGAAGTCGAGATTTGAGGACTTGAGCTCCTAAAATTCTCAGAGTTGAAATCCACCCATTCTGATGGTACATAGGTTAAGAAACAGTAGTTGGAACTTTGAGTAAGGATTAGGGTGACCCAGGCTGAGTTTCCCCCTAAGTCATGTAGCTAAATAGCTCTTGATTTGTCACTATTATGCAGTCTAATATATGCATTCTAATTAAAATGGAAAGCTATTAATCACCTGGAGATATTGGTGCAAGGGGAAATCTAAAGCTAGGCACTTGATAAATAGTAAAGCCAATAATTTAATTACAATTGCTCGTAAAGAAAGAAATTAAGGTAATAATTTCAATCATATTTATTTAACATTTAACATAAACCACAAAGGATTCTGGGCAGCAATATAATGACACCAAAAAGAAAATTTAACATCAAAAGAGAAAACATAGCTCAATAAAAATGAACAATGGCAGCCGAGGTTATTTCAGTAATTTATGATTGTAGCAGATAAACCAGGAGCAGAGACTGAACAGAAGCTACTCAACAATGAAAATGAAACTCAGAGGAGTTTCATTTCTTAATTCAGGTGATTAATATCTTTCCATTTTAATCTCACATAGATTAATCTCTATTAAAATTTGGAGGAGATTGGGAGGGAGTTATGAATGTCAAGACCCTTGGTAGTTATACCCTCACACTCCAGAAGACAGCCATGAGGCTTCATTCTAACTCTGCAATAAAAACTTCTTATCTACCCCTATAGGTTTGGGCCTCACAATCTAATTAAGCCATATAGAGTTATGTTCTAGGGTTTACAGCCAAATCCTATCTGGAAACAATGATTATCCCAATCAATTCCTATTATATCTACAGCATGTATTGGTGGACAGCCCCACTATGTTTCTCTTAATCCTCTAGCCATTCCAACCTAAACCGGCATATACTGAAAAAATAGCAAGCTTGTCAATGTAGAATTTTTTTGCAGAATGCATAGTTTGTACAAAATGCAAGTTTGTAGGGCAAAAAAAGAGAGACTTTCTTTCTTGACCAATCAGGTACAGGTGGCCAGCTCTGCAAACACTTAACTGCCTCATTTGGAGTAAGCTGTGTGCTTGTAGACTTTGGCCTGAATAATTGGATGACTGACTGGATCTCTTCACCAGCTCAGATTGCATGTTATCGGTAAAAGGTTTTCTGCTGTGTTTGTTTCCTTTCATTGTGTCCCAAAGCTGACCTGTTTCCTGTCCATGTCCTTTAAGCAGCAAATACACAGAGGAGATCAGAGTTAGTCTTCATGCTGCTTAATCTTCACTTATGGGCTGAAAAGATAAAGCTCTTAGGAGTAGTAGTAATAGTGTAGCAGTAGAGATTACAGAAATAATCACTATTTCTCTTTCTGTGAATAATTTTTCTAAACCTGCTTGAAGAACTTTGATTTACTTTCATTTGTAACTGCTACTGAATATTATTATTATTAGTTTGTCAAACATGTACAAGATAGCAGGTATGAATATGAACATGGACATGGACATGAATGAAGGAAATGACTACAAATAAATGGGGACAGTAGGACAGGGATGGTAGGCACGCTGGTGCACTTATGCACGCCCCCTTTACGGACCTCTTAGTAATGGGGTGAGGTCCACGGTAGACCGTTTAAGGTTGAAGCTTGGGGGTTTAAGGATGTAACAACAGAGTCGGGTAGAGCATTCCAGCCATTGACCACACTGTTGCTGAAGTCGTATTTTCTGCAATCGGGTTTGGAGCGGTTTACCTTAAGTTTGTATCAATTGTTTGCCTGTATTAATATAGGTTGAAGGTTGAAGCTGAATAACATTGACAGGTAAGATGTTGTAGCAGACAATTTTGTATACTATACTTAGATCAGATCACAGGCGGCACAGTTCCAGATTGTCCAAGCCCAAAATTTCAAGCCTGGTGGCATAAGGGATTCTATTGTGAATAGAGGAGTGGAGTACTCTTCTCATGAAATACCTCTGGACATGCTCAATCATATTAATGTCTGATATACAGTGTGGATTCCAGGCAGACGAGCTATATTCTAGAATTGTTCTGGCAAAGGTTTTGTATGCCCTAGTTAGCAATACAATGTTACCGGAGAAAAAGTTTCACAAAATTAGGTTAATAATTCTTAATGTTCTTAATTAATAATGTTAACAATTCTTAAACTTAATATTGTTTTTACAATATTTGATTAAGATTTCATATCATAATATGAGCAGAATAATATTGAAAAAGAGACAAGGGTGGTATATATTGATATCAGTGGTGAAATCCAAATTTTTTTACTACCAGTTCTGTGAGCGTGGCTTGGTGGGTGTGGTGTAGCTTGGTGGGTGTGGCTTGGTGGGCATGGCAGGGGAAGGATACCGCAAAATCCCCATTCCCACCCTTCTCTGGGACCAGCCAGAGGTGGTATTTGCCAGTTCTCTGAACTGCTCAAAATTTCCGCTACAGGTTCTCCAGAACCTGTCAGAACCTGCTGGATTTCACCCCTGGTTGACATGGAGAGAAAGTGTTTCCAATTCTTCTCTTAACTCAAGCCATACTGTCACATCTTAATTTTAATGGCAAAATCTCACTGGGAGGTCTTGCCAAGACATCTGTGGCAGCACAGATTATTTTCCAAAATGCTATATTTCATCACTGAGGACACTATTTTCCTATTTTATGTATAAAACTAATTAATGCAGTCTTCTTAAAGACCTTTATGGCTAAAGAGAGAAACAAGCTCTTCAAGGTATTCATAAAACTCAGGATTTGAATATCTGACTAATTATCATTTCAAACAGTATTCAGTATCCTTTTGTAAATGTCACACTCCAAGTTCATATTTAATCAGGTTAAATAGCCAGATTAAAATATGAAGAAATATCTCCATCTATTCCTCTTTTATTATAATAATTAGCTGTTCTACCAGTGTTAATAGAATAGATCACATAGGTATAGTGCCAATCTCTAGGAAACATAGATGTTCTATATGAAGGGGTCTTGGCCAATTGCATTGAATAGATGGATGAATGATAGTTCTAAAAGCAGAAGCTATAGTACTTACTAGAACAAAGCAGCTAATCGGGGATCATATCCATGAGCTATTTGGGAAAGGAGAGATACTGACTCCATTTCATTTCCATCCCTGATCAAAGATCCTACCTAGTTAGTTTTCTGGCAGGGCTATGATCCATACCATGTTAGATGTATTGTGTTATTAAACTAGGAAACAATGGTAGGAGAAGGGAAGGGAGCAGAAACACAGAGAAAGAAGCGGAGAGAAGAGAAAAGAAGAAGAGAGGTTAAGAGGAGAGGTGGAAAACACTATCAAAAACAGTGATACAGTGTGCTATCACTCACATGATGAGAGGAGGCTTGGCTGTCCATCAAAGTGGCAGCCTATCTGAGGGGGTCCAGCAGTCCAGCAATCCCACTCAGAAGCCTGGGATAGGCACTGAACCAGCTGAGCACTGGCAAAAAGAGGCAGTTATGGGCAGAGAGAGGCATGGTGGAGATGGGAGATGGTGACAAGGTAGCCAGAAGCCAGCTGAGTGACAAAATAGAACAAGAAAACTACAGACCAATCAGCCTGACATCAATACTGAGAAGATCCTGGAAAAGATAATCAAGCAACAGATCTCTGAACACCTAGATGCAAACAAAGTTATAACCAGAAGTCTACATGGATTTATCAAAAATGGATCATGCCAAACAAATCTTGTTTCATTCTTTCACCAAGTGACAAAATTAATGGACCAGTGAAGTGCAGTGGACATAGTATACTTGGATTTCAGTAAGGCATTTGACAAAGTAGACCACAACCTACTTCTTGGTAAGCTTAAAAAAAATGAGGTATAGACAGCATCAACACCAGATGGAATTGTAACTGGCTGACAAATCACACTCAACATATAGTCCTCAATGGAACTACATCTACACGGAGGGAAGTGAGCAGTGGGGTACCCCAAGGTTCTGTCTTAGGTTCAATACTCTTCAATATCTTCATAAACAATTTAGATGAGGGAATAAAAAAGAGAGCTCATCAAATTTGCAGATGACACTAAACTGGCAGGGATAGCCAACACTCCAAAAGATAGGCTTAAGATCCAGATGGATCTCAACAGATTTGAACATTGGGCCTTATCCAATAAAATGAAATTCAATGTAGAGAAAAGTACATTTAGATAAGAAAAATCAAATGTCCAATTACAGATTATGTCAAACCTGCTCAATAGCAATAGTTGTGAGAGGGATCTTGATGTCCAAGTGAACAATCATTTAAATGTGAGCCAGCAGTGTGTGGTATCTGCAAAAAAAAAAAAAGGCAATGCAATTCTAGGTTACCTTAATAGAGGGATAGAATCAAGATCAGATGAAGTATTAGCATCACTTTGTAAATCCTTAGTAAGATCATACTTAGAAAACTGCATCTAGTTCTGGTCACAATATTATAAAACAGATGTTGAGACTCTGGAAAGAGTGCAGAGAAGAACAACAAAGATAAGTGTGCTGGAGGCTAAAACATATGCAGTAGGGTGGCAGGAATTGGGTTTGTCCAGTTTAGTGAAAAGAAGGACTAACGGTGACATGATAGCAGTGTTCCAATATTTGAGAGGCTGCCACAAAGAAGAATGGATCATCCTATTCTCCAAAGCACTTGAAGGCAGAACAAGAAACAATGGATGGAAACTAATTGAGGAGAGAAACAACCTAGAACTAAGAAGAAATTTCCTAATAATGAGAACAATTAACCAGTGGAACAATTTGCCTTCAGGAATTGTGGGTGCTCCATTATAGAAGACTTTCAAGAAGAGACTGGAAAGCCATTTGAAATGGTATAGGGTCTCCTGCTTAAGCAGGGGGTTGGACTAGAAGATCTCCAAAGTCTTCTTCCAACTCTGTTATTCTGTTACATCTGTAGGCAGATGTAAACATGGGGGGGGGGGTTGCCCAAGAACATCCATTTTTAAGGTACCAGCTAGGATTTGAACCCATTTCCCATGCCAAAGGCAGCATTCTCTTACACTATCCACTATACTATATTTGAATGAAAATATAGAGAAGAATTGTAGGTATATTAAGATCTATAGTATACGTGATGTTTATTTTTTCTCCATTAAGTATTTTCATTTTAAAATACATTCATAGCAAATACCCTGTTTCCCCCAAAATAAGACATCCCCTGATAATAAGCCCAATTGGGCTTTTGAGTGCATGGCATTAAGGCCAAACACTTATTTCAGCGTTCAAAAAAATATAAGTCAGGGTCTTATTTTCGGGAAAACACGGTAGAAACATTTAATCAGACCAAAATGAGCTTTTTAAACCACTTCACCCAATCCCACTTCTGTAGCCAAAATCCAAGACTAGAAGATTTATTCTATTTTTCTTGCTTTGTTTGCATCATATATATTTCTGTAATTTTTATACATGAATGTAAACAACATGTACCTTTTACTACTATAAGGCTTACTTTATATAATAACTTTCTTTATATTAGGAACAGTTACAGTATTTGGTTTCTGAAATTTCCATGTTACAGTAGTATCTTCCAAGTACTTCATTTTGCAACCAAAACACCATAATCTACAGTAATTATATGTAAAGGGTAACCCTTAGTCTTGGCTCTATCACTATTTTAACCTTAATTTTATTTTTGCATCTCAAACACAAAATTTTAATATGGATTCAAGGGCTCTAATGTTTAATTACCCAAAAAAAGTAAGAAAGGAACTGAACATTCTTGGATCAAATCTCTGTTAAACTTATTCCTTAGTTTCTACTGACAGTGGCACAGTAACTTGTATTTCAACTGTTCTGTTTTTGGCACTCTAGGGAATTAGGGTCCCTGCGTACATATCCTAGTGTGTGAGTGTGTGTGTGTGTAGACACACACATACAGATGGTTGCTGTTATAAAGGGCATCTCTTCAGGGTCCAGCTGTGTGGCAAACAAGTTTAGTTTAATATTTATATTGTTATTGTTATCATCAGCCAAATATCAGATATTCAGGATTCCCATGTGGCTGGTTTTGTTTTCAGGAAAAAAAAATTCTCTCACCCATCTTGGCTGGTCACTTGATGTTCTGTGTACGAAATAAACTTATATGTTTTGTTATTATTGCTGCTCTTGCAGGTAAGTTTATTTTGAACAACAAGGCGTACCCGAATTCTGCTGTTCTAACAGTTGTACTGTTTCCTGTGTTTCTGGTTTTGCTTTCTGGTTTTTTTAACAGTAACAAAGTTGGAAGGGACCCTGGAGGTCATCTAGTCCAACTCCCTGCTCACACAGGAGACCTGTACTAGGGATTCGAACCGCCGAACCACCGACCTTTCTGATCGACAAGCTCAGTGTCTTAGCCACTTGAGCCACCTAGTCAGGCTGATTACTGGTTCATCCAGTACACTCTGGAATGCTGGCTGTTGTTTGATTCTATCTGTATCTAGGATTGTTAACCACCACTGAGCCTTAACAGAATGTGATTTTACTTTAGACTAGTCCTTGGTTGCCTTCCTACTTCCAGGGCCATAAAACCTTATACAAGTTCTCTAAGCAATGAACACATACTTTAATAATGTATCCGTTTGTGGTGCACTGTGTTTACCTTTTCTCTGAGAGTTCAAGGTAGTTCACACTGGAGAATCTCTCACAACAAAAAAATCCAGGAGACAAGCTGAGAATTGCCATTTGAACTCAGTGGTCAAGTGTTAACTGAACTAACATCTCAATTAAGTAAACTATATTATGGTTTTTTTGAATAGATCTATTTTATTCATAATGCTATAATAATTTCAGAACTAAATTCACAGATCAGTTTAGAGACAATGGATAAAAACCAAATCAGCCAGAAAAGATACCCTGGTCAGCCTAGCTTTAGACTATTTCCAAGTACTGCAAAAGCAAGCAGTCTCGTGCGTAGCATATTGTCTACAAGGAGATTACAGTTTTATTGCTGGAAGCCGTTTCCTTTTGGCATACAGTCAATTTACATGCTCCATTCAAGATGTTAATTTCTCATGTCTAAGGAAGAACAATCTCGCCGCTTATCTTTTCTGCAATTCAGATATTGAGGAAACTACCAGTATATCTACTGGTGACATAATAGGCACATATACTAAACAGCAAATAAATACGATGATGTGGATTTTAGTACAAGCAAGGCAGAGTTTTTCTGTATAGCCATCTGGACTGGATGTTGAAATGTGTAGCAACTGAAGGAGCAGAAGAAAAAAACAAGTTCAGCAGTCAAGATAATGCCACTGCTTTTCATGATTTGGTCATAAAGCTTGAGACTAATAAGCAAGAGGGGCATTTAATTACCAGGATCCTAAAAGCTTGTTAGTGGGCACTATTAGGGATGTCTCTGAATAGGGTCTCTGAGCAAAATAACCCACTGAGGACAGGATATGTTAGATCAAGAAAGGAATTCACGTAAGGTTTACCATGACCATTATTGAGTGTGGTAGTGGATGGAAAACAAGCCAGAGAATGAGGTCCCACGGTGGTGTATCTTTTAGTTATTCCTAAGAAAATAATCTATTCCTAAGAATATAATTTGTGTATCTCTGAATAAAGAATCTGAAAATCATCTGCTGCTTTATGAGACATACTAATACTGCTTGCCTCTGCATTTTTAATGGGAAATATCTGGCAAGTGGGATATGTTGCATCTCTTTACCTTTTTAGAGGTGTAGATTTGATAATGTTCAATAAGGATTTCTTACTGGAGTGATAAACTCAAATGAGGCACTATCCCCTCATGCACATGGCACCATTCTCAGTGTTTCTAAGCCATATCCTTCATGAATCATGATACCTAGGTACTCCTACAACATTCAAGCCCAAAAGGCACCAATTAGGTTACTGTGATGCTTCTATGTCTCAGAATCTATCAGAAAGCACATCTTCCTTATCTCACAATTGGAAAACAGCCATTGCACGTTATTTCATATTAGTTCAAAAGGCTAACACACAAAAGAAACATAGGCTTGGAAGAGAAGTTAAAAGCAACACAAGATGTGTATGTGGGGGAGGGGGAAAGTTGTTGGTCATGTCATAATAAAGGAAGAGAAACAAAAGGGTAATGCTACAGTTAGACTATAGTATGATAGTAAGAGGTGACAAGGACAAAGTATAGCTCCTGAACTCTGAACTTTGCTTTAGTCTTGTCCCCAAAGAAGAAATGGATTCAAAGATACCTAGCAGAGCAATTGTCAAAAAGTGGGTATAGCGGCCGAAAGTAAATGAAGAAGTATTTAGAGGACACCTGACTACCACGAAAAAGATCTCCTGTCACACCTTAAACCTTAAGAAATCAAGATAGGAAGAAAATGGACTCATCTGAGCTCTGCTTCTGGAAAAGGCTCCTGCATATCCCTCGGATAGCAAAGAAGACTAACAAGCAAGTACTAGAGTGCATAACACCAGATATGTCACTGGAAGGCAAAATCACAAAAATGTGTCTCATTTACTTTGGCCGTGTCATGTAGAGGAATTCCCTGGAGAAAGCAATTAGCAAGAGTTAGCAGTAAAAGGAAACCAGCCCATCAAAGAACACGGAGGCTAGACACTAACAAAGCTGACACCAGCCAAAGCATAGAAAAACTCAAAGAAGCAGTTTCTAAGGAGATTCTCAGTCATCCAGGCCATGGTTGTCCCAAAGGTGCTTTTTTTCATGAGCCAACTGGACTTCCTGGTTTTTCTTTGAAGAAGTTTCGCTTCTCATCCAAGAAGCTTCTTCAGCTCTGACTGGATGGTGGGGAATGGAAGGATTTATACTCCTTGCAGATAGCTGATCGTTTGCATTCTTTTAGCAGGTCGTTAAAGTCACCTGGAGGTTTATCTCAAAGAAGCAGGTAGACACCCCTTGCCCATAGAATTACTAAGAGTCAGAGACGACTGAATGGGTAGCATCATCATCATGATCATCACGATTATCATCATCATCATCAACAACAACATTTTTTTTATTTAGATTTTTAAAAAAAGTATTGCCTTGATTGGAATTCCTTTTTCTTTTCTCTCCTGGGAGAGAAAAGAGTTTCACTTATACTTTCTTCTTTGGGAAAAAAAATTCAAAACAAATTCTTTCATCAACTTGAAAGAGAAGCAGTAGAAAGGAAAAATGAGAATTTTTCTTCATGGCACTAATTTAAAATGCTGTTGGAAAAAGCAGAGCTGCCCTTTATCCATATAACCAGAAACAGAGTCTCACTGCCATGTGAACTCAAACCTTATTCAGTCATACCTGTCATATAAGTTCTGCTTACAAGGAGATGAAGGAAGAATAAGCTCGTTTTCTCTTCCATTTTCATTGTTGGCATTTTTATCATGTGGATAAGCAACTGATTGTCAGGGTTCCAAGTAACACCCCCAAAGAAAGAAAACACTTAAGGCTTGAGTTTCCTCAAAGCTACATTTTATTAGAATTGTCATATTGGCACATTTGGGAAAACCCAAATCTGAAAATTTCTAGGTTTTTCCCCACTCAAGGAAAAGTTCAAGTCCCTGCCCAACACCCACAAGTCCATCACATGGTCCAATCAAGCATCGTCCCAACTGGTGATGCCTCCCAGTTCCAGCCTTCCAGGTGCAGGGCAAGTTGGCCTTGACTTCTTGAGAAAGGAATGTTATTATGACTATATATCACCCATGCTCCATACAATCCCCCCTCCCAGTTTCCCACAGTAGTAAACATGGCAAATCTGAAGGCCTAATATAAAAGATGGCTTCCAGGCCTGGCATTGATTAACAGAGAACCTCCTTTGCTCAGCTTAGCTATTTTACATTAAAATAAATAATTCTACAAATAAATGAAAGTATTTACATTTCATTAGGTGCTGTTCTGGTTTTTTTATATTTATCATATCTTTTGGAATTATTCTTATTTATTTATTTTTTGTTAATAATCAATTTGATATGCATGATACATTCATTCCAAATGGGCCAGATATAACATATATATAAATAAATAAAGATACAATTTCTATATCTACAGAGGAATTATTGAGTCTGTCATCTGCACTTCTGTAACTGTCTGGTTCAGTTCTACAACCCAACAAGACAGATACAGACTTCAGAGGATAATTAGAACTGCAGAAAAAACAATTGCTACCAACCTGCCTTCCATTGAGGACCTGTATACTGCACGAGTCAAAAAGAGGGCTGTGAAAATATCTACAGACCCCTCGTATCCTGGACATAAACCGTTTCAACTTCTACCCTCAAAACGACGCTATAGAGCACTGCAAACCAGAACAACTAGACACAAGAATAGTTTTTTCCCGAACACCATCACTCTGCTAAATAAATAATTCCCTCAACACTGCCAAACTATTCACATTAGGCTGCATTTCTATTATTATTAGTCTTCTCATCATTCCTATCATCCATCTCATCTCACTTATGACTGCATGACTGTAACTTTGTTGCTTGTATCCTTACGATTTATATTGATATTGGCTGTTTCCTAGTATGATTTGATTGCTTATTTGTACCCTATGACTATCACTAACTGTTGTACCTTATGATTCTTGATGAATGTATCTTGTCTTTTTATGTACACTGAGAGCATATGCACCAAAGACAAATTCCTTGTGTGTCCAATCACACTTGGACAATAAAGAATTATATTCTATTATATATTGTTTAAGTTTTCTTGTGTATTCAATTTTATAGCATCTTTCTACATGTCTTGTGGAAAATGTTAATGTCCTAGAGTAAGATCAAGCAAAGCCTTTTTTACATTATGATTATTGTAATTTCCCTACTTTTAATTTCTCTTTGTGTTTTCTAATAATCATACATGTTGAATGGTCATACATACATGATGTAGGAAAAGATACTGTTGAGTTTTAAAGGCTGTCTCAAATATGTTTATGTTACTCCATCAACAATTGACAATTACATAGGGCAATATTTCAGTGGACAAAGGGCTGTGGTAACAATGGGTGACACTACTAACTGATTTTATAAAATGAGAAGAGCAGGCAGCAGTGCATCAGAAACTCATGTAACATCTGGGCAGACAGTTGACCATCACAGGGCAAAAGATAATGCATTTGCTCCTGAAATCCTGAATTGGCCAGAAAGATGTCAAAACGCAGAGATAGTACATATGCCAGCCGAGGGATGTTTCGCAGAGGTGGTGGCAGAAAGAACAGAAGGTGCAAATCTGGAGCAGACATGCCAATAAAAAAGAAGAGAGGTAAATGTTAAGTTTCATAGGTGGATGATTGTAAATAATTTGATTAGAAACCTATGTCATATTAATAAAGACTGAAAGTTTTAAGCTTCAATATTTTAAATCAGCTCTTGTTTTTGTTTCGGACAGGATATGTACGTGTCTGTGCGACATACTTTTACTGGAAAGGAAGGAGATAATTTTCAGTGATTATCTTTCCACTGCTTTCAAATACCATCTATGTGGCCAATGAATCATCACCAGGATTCTGTGATGTAGAAAATCCATCAAATAAGGCATCAGTGAGCTGTGGAAGACTGCAAAATTCAGGATTTCTCCTACCCTAGGAGCAATGCAAGCCCTGCTTGTCTGTCAATAAAGTCATAAAAAAAGCATTTCTGTTTGGTGTCACTCTAAATGCCTGTTATCATGCTTCTCTCTTCTCTTAAATAACATTAAAAACAAAAGGATCAAGTAAGGAAACAAATGCCATAAATCATAAAAACGAAGATGTTCATAGTCTTATGAATGAACGTCATTTCTCATTCCCAACAAATTGCTGTAAAACAAGAAAAAGTATAAAAATGTAACATATTGCGTTGTTCAGTCTAGGGGTTTGAACACTTTAATTCACTTGTAATATTAAAGACTTGCAGAGAATTTAGCTTTGATACACTTTTGCAGATAGAAAAGACAGAATGGGAAATGAACATCATTCTTGGCAAACCAAATTCAAAATATTTTCTTCTCCAGTGTGAAGATGCTAACAGTTGTGCCTTTTTCACAATATATGTCCTTCCAAAAGAATATTTTGGGACAAAAGCATTCTCCAAAAATTCTCCCAATTTCATTGTTATCCACATCTCCTTCTCCACATTTCACACTTGCTCAGTTTTGGTCATCAAGATACCCCCCCCCAAAAAAAAGGATATTGAGACACTTTGTAGAGTGCAGAGAACAAGGATGATTATGGGACTGAATGCTAAAACATATGAACTCCATAGGAACTGGGTATGTTCTAGTCTAACAAAGCAAAGGACTAGGAGTGATATGATAGCAATCTTCTAATATTTGAGGGGCTGTCACAGATGGGGATCGCCCTATTATCTGAAGTGCCTGAGGGCAGGACAAAAAGTAACAGATGGAAGCTTATAATGGTTGCTGGAATTGGGTATGTCTAAATTAATGAACTATGCGACGTGGTGACTCAGGGGCTACTGAGCTTGTCAATCAAAAGGTCGGCAGTTCAGCGGTTAGAATCCCTAGTGCTGGGTAACGGGGTGAGCTCCTGTTACTTGTCCCAGCTTCTGCCAACCTAGCAGTTCGAAAGCAAGTAAAAAATGCAAGTAGAAAAATAAGGACCATCAAAGGTAAGAGCGTTCCATGCGCCTTTGACATTTAGTCATGCCAGACCACAGAGACATCTTCGGACAGCGCTGGTTCTTCGGCTTTGAAACTGAGATAAGCACTGCCCCCTAGACTCAGGAACGACTAGCACATATGTGCGAGGGGAACCTTTACCTTTACTTAGTTTAATGAAAAGAAGGACTAGGGGTGACATGATGTCAGTGTTCCAATATCAAAAGGGTTGCCACAAAGAAGAGGGAGTCAATCTATTCTCCAAAGCAGATGAAGGTAGGACAAGAAGCAATGTTGGAAACGAATCAAGGAGAGAAGCTAGAACTAAGGAGGAGTTTCCTGAGTTAACACAATTAATCAGTGGAACAACTTGCTTCCAGAAGTTGTGAATGTTCCAACACTGGAAGTTTTTAAAAAGTGATTGGACAACATTTGTATAAGTTTTCCTGCCAGAGCAGGGGGTTAGACTAGATCAGGGGTCTCCAACCTTGGCAACTTTAAGACTTGTGGACTTCAACTCTCAGAGTTGAACTCTCAGAGTTTCTCAGCCAGCTTTGCTGAGAGTTGAAGTCCACAAGTCTTAAAGTTGCCAAGGTTGGAGACCCCTACACTAATGACCTCCAAGGTTCCTTCCAACTCTGTAAAGAGAGTTCCAATCTAAAATTAAGGAGAAATTTTCTGACAGTGAGAACAATGAAACACTGGAATGGCTAGCCTCCAGTTCTGGGTGCTCCATCCCTGGAAGTTTTTAAGAAGAGACTGGGCAACCATTTGTCTGGAATGACATAGGGTTTCCTGCTTGAGCAGGGACTTGGAGTAGAAGATCTCCAAGGTCCTTCCAACTCATTATTGTGTATTCTAGCTATACAAATATGCATTATGGGGAAAAAAAGCTTGGCTGTCCTGATCACTAGCCAAGATGAGGCTATTACCTCAGATATCAGCTATTATATATTATGGGAGGAGATGCCATGTTACCTGCCCTGTGCTAATATACCACCCTGTTCTTTTGAAATGCAGTAGTGGACATTGTCCCATTACCAGTCTAAAGATAAACTTGTCAGTGTAGTGGCTTCTACATATTAAATAAATAGCGAGCCATCTTATTATTTTCAATAGGAATTAAAAACTATATCGTATTCATAGTAAAAGATACATATTCATATTTAACTCTTCTCTATCTTTTTAAACTTTCATTAATTTAGATGAACAGCCACATGTGTAAGTAATGGAATAATTTTATAGTACTGGCCAAAATTGTAGAAATCTTTTGGGGAAAGTGTATTTTCTAAAACTAGCTAATAACACCACTTTTTTTTGGAGTAGTACCATAAAATTATATATCAATGGAAAGATAATTTAATCTAATGCAATAACTTTTATGAAGGATTTGCTATTAGAATAGCAGTTATAGTATAAAGAAGAAAAGTGAAACACATAGAAAAAACGAGATATACAAAAATTATCACCATGTCAGTTAATACTTAGTTGGGTAACCTTTAGCATGAATTACGGCCTTACAACATCTTCCTGTGGAGTGAACCAAGTCTTTTAGTTCTGCAGCTGTTAGAATGTGAAACCAAGATTGAATGATTGCTTTTATTAACTGGGTTTTATTGCTGGGTCGCTTCTGACTAACAAGTTTCTTTTGTCGGCTCTATAGATTTTCAATTGGGTTAATTGGCTATTCCCAGGCCATTCCAGCAGTGGAATATGATTATCTTGAAACTCCAAAAAAGTGGTGTTATTAGCCATCAAACCTCAAAAATACACTTTTCCCAAAAGGTTTCCACAATTTTGGCCACTACTGTATGTTCCTTGAGAAATAGACATTTTAATGCAAACTATGATGTAAATGTTCAAATATACAAGTACAAACCCAATGATTTATATCTCCAGGCTTATCTCTGTAAAATAGGAGCAGACTATTTTGCTCACATATGCAACAGTTAACTGAGTTTCATCATAATGGAAGCATGACATCATTGGCCCTTGTTACACACTGAAGCTGAGCTATTAAATGATGGGAGAGGCCACTGCAACTCACAAAATCTGAAAGGCTCATCTAAGACAGGTGGTGCTCCAGCTGCTAAGAGCTTGTAAAAACAACAGGACCATCAGAAATGGTCAGCTTCAGACGCAGCAGGAGTTGGAGCCTAACCCGCATCCATCGCAGGCGTCGACGCAGGAAGGGGCGTGGGGGCAAATCTGGAAGGAGGCGTGGAAGACGACGTGGCAGAAGGAGAGGTATACAGTCAAGGCATTAAACCTTACAACTACATTACAGCTCGATGTGTTACATCACATCACTAATGTTGGTTTTGACTTTTCCAGGACGTAAATCATCCGGGCGCAGAAGAGGGAGGAGAAGGAGGAAGCACTAAGATTTCTCTCCTCATCGCGGCCTTCACGGTGCTTCAGTTTCTGCCAAAGGGAAAAAAATCAAGCCTCTTTCTTTCACTGAAACACGCTGCAAAAGAATTTCCAAGGACCAGATAGCCTGAAACAATTTGGAACATACCACCTGTCAATAAAGGCTAACATTTCATTTTTGAGTCTTTTATCTTTTATGAGGAGTAGAAACACAAGAAATAAAAATAGTAAACAGCAGGCATTTCTTATTTCTAGTAGAGCACTTAAAACCAGAGAATTGAAGGAATATCTTTGTCTAGAGGTTTTATAACAAAACAGGGGTGAAATCCAGCAGGTTCTGACAGGTTCTGGAGATTTTAGTGGTAGTGGAAATTTTGAGTAGTTCGGAGAACTGGCAAATACCACCTTTGGCTGGCCCCAGAGCGGGGTGGGAATGGAGATTTTGCAGTATCCTACCCCTGGAGTGGGGTGGAAATGGAGATGTTGCAGTCCACCCCATCTTTCCCCTGCCACGCCCACCAAGCCACACCCACACAGAACCGATAGTAAAAAAAATTGAATTTCACCACTGCATCAAAAGGACAATACCTTCTGTAAGGTTTTCGAGTGCAGCTCAGAATCTGATAAATCCAATGAAACTCTGAACACGAGGCAACTGATAATCAGTTTTATTTCTGATCAGAAGGCAAAACTGGGCGACCTTTTATCTCCCACCTTAAACAGAGCAGGCAGAGAGAAAAAGAAAAAGCCGAAGCCGAAGCTGCGTGCAAAAACTTTTTCTTGAACTTCTTGTAGTTCACACAGATTGCACAGATCATCATAGTGTTAGAAACATAATTTCATATCCATTAGTTCATGCAAACCTATGATTTTCTCAGCACTCTGAAAACAAAGGACCTCAGAAGGGTGAAAAGAATACATTTTCTGGCATATAGCCCAGAGCTTTGTTAGGGGGCGCTATTTCACATTAGTTACAACAGGCAGAATTCACATTTTGCATTTCACAAGTTAACTTAGCTATAGGCTACTTGGCAGCCTGGAGGCTGTATCTATACAGATAGAGCATTAGGTCATAATGGAGGCTTTATCTATGCAGATAGGGCATTAGGTCAGCAGCAAGGAATATCTAAAGTTGAGTTAGGTACACTCTGTACGTGCTCTAATCCTTTCAATTCAATATATACTGCCTTCTTCAATTGTTGTAACTTTCCATGTGAGGCAGTGGTGAGTAGCCTTGTCTTCCCCAAAGTATTCTATTATGTTAGTTTAGAGACAAATTTTAAATATATACTACGTCTGCTTAATGTAGATACCTTCACATACACAGTTGCAGAGCACTGTCCCACTGACCTGGCATTTTTAGAACAATTCTGAAGGAGAAACAGCACTGGCACCCCCTAAACTTTGGTGACCTGGTCCAATACCTACTTGGTCTTGGCCTATAGCTGGGGAAATACATAATTAACATGATCCCAAATCTTGTCCTATGAACTCATTGATTTCGTGCAAAGCCCTCTAGAAGGCGGAGAGTTGGGCTCAACATGTGGATGTCCATCTAACTTTTTGACAGCAGGGCTGTTTAATATTGTCTATCCAAAGAAGTAGAGTGTTTGGAAGCACTAGAGTCATCAGTTGAGGTTCAATCAATCAGCCTCTCTTGCTTTGGAGTTCTTTAGCTGGCTTGTCACTTAGGATGTCAGATCTGGAAGCCATATTTTGCCTTGGAGCTTCAGGCCTGCCACATTTACTACTGTGGGAACCTGGGAGGGGGATTGTATGGAGCCAGGGTGATATGTAGCCATAATAACATTCTTTCTCAGGGAGTCAAGGACATCTTGCCCTACACCTGGAGGGTTGGACCTGGGAGGCATCTCCAGTTGGGATAGTGTTTTGATTGGGCCATTTGATGGATATGTGGGTGCTGGGCAGGGACTTGAACGTTGAGTTGGCCACGCCCACCAAATGTTCATGGAGAGTTTGGAACTTCAGCCTCGCTCTTTTAGCCCAGCGGAAGCACCAGACTGGGCCACAGCAACGCGTGGCCGGGTACAGCTAGTCTCTACTAAAATGGAACTTTGAGGAAACTCAAGCCTCGGAGTCTTCTTTTGTTGGGGGTGTTACTTGGAACCCTGACATTTGATTAATCCACGACATGGATAACATCCACACTAGTCCATTCACTGCCAACTCCCATTTAGATTATTTTAAATTTATTTTGAATTAAGCTGAATGAAAGCTGCAGTTAGCACAGAATATGACAGCTGGATCATTGTTGTGACTTCGAATACAATTAGAAATTTACTTGTTTTCAAGTGAGTTGAGTTAGCTGCTAGTAAAAAAATTGTTAGTGATGGTATCTTTTGTTCTCACAGGACTTTTTAGGACTTTTGTTCTCAGGTTCTCCACACATACATTAAGCATCTCCTTTTATATAGGCTATCAATAACATAAAGATGCTTTCTTTTTATCATTGTCATAGCTTTATTTTGCTTGATAGGTTAAGGCAATGCCAAGTATGACATCCTCATGTCAGTTACATCCAAAGTATTAAAATTCAATAAGCAAGATTGAAGAGTGAGCTTTGGGCCAACTTAGTTTCTATTGGAATGATTTTGTAAACTAGCATAGTAACATTCATGCTCCCAATTTTAATTTGTTAGAAAACAATTTCAGGCATGACATCACTATAACAATACATCATTTACTTTTTTTAAAAAAAAAATGACCTATTTTGTACTCTCCGGAATACAAGATTTAATTTAAAACTTAATAATAAGCCTTAGGTCAGAGAAAATATCATTTATGCGGTTCCAATTTATGGCATTCCTGTGCTAATAAAAATATATCCTCATTAGGTCTTTGACCACCTCACAACTAAAGCTCTAATGGATTGGCCTCTACAAGCTAAGGTACAATTGGGTACGTCCTAATGCTTTGTTTGAGCATAAGACTATGCCAAACATGTCACACCATTCCAACAATAGTCAAAGTAAGCAGAAATGCATTTGAAGCAAGAAAAGTGCACTGTGCAGCCATTCACTCAGCCTCCAAGGGATTTTAAAAGCTAACATAGCATCTTAATGTGGAATTTTTTTAGTCCAGCTTCAAATATACAATTTCAAACTAATATTGTTGAAAAAGCACTAAGTCTTGTGATCGGGTACTTCCAGGAAATAATAAATCTGAACCATTACAGTGGAATTATGAGTTGGACTATTAGAACAACATTGCTTTATTATTTTAGGGATGACTACACCTGAGTGTAAATTTTCTTTCAGTGGTCTGCTTGTTGGCCACAAGGAACAATCTCCTGTGTAGTTCCCAAAGTATGGAATAAACAAATTCCTTAAAAGGTTCAACTGTTCTTCCACTCTTCTTCAACCAAGCCATTTAAAGATATAAATAAATAAACCATATATATATATATGGTTATTTATTTATATCTTTAAATTTATTTATATCTATTTATCTCTATCTTATCTCTATCTCTATCTCTATCTATCTATCTATCTATCTATCTATCTATCTATCTATCTATCTATCTATATGTGGAACATGGTGGCTCAGTGGCTAAGACACTGAGCTTGTCGATCAGAAGGTTAGCAGTTCAGTGGTTCGAATCCCTAGTGCACCATAACAGAGTGAACTCCCATTATTTGTGCCAGCTTCTGCCAACCTAGCAGTTCAAAAGCATGTGAAAAATTCAAGTAGAAAAATAGGGACCACTTTGGTGGGAATGTAACAGTGCTCTGTGCGCCTTCGGGGTCCAGTCATGCCGGCCACATGACCACGGAGACGTCTTTGGACAGTGCTGGCTCTTCGGCTTAGAAACAGAGATGAGCACCATCCCTAGAGCTGGAAAAGACTAGCATGCATGTGCGGGGGAACCTTTACCTTTACACACACACACAATATATATATATATATATATATATATATATATATATATATATATATATATATATATATATATATGTGTGTGTGTGTGTGTGTATATATTTGTTTATGTAAGTTTTGATATCATATATTTATGATACAATATATATATTGTATCAAACCAAATAACTAAATCAAGCTGGAGGTGCTAATAGAAAATAAAATAACCCAAAATATAAATACATTACAGTATATATCAATGTCCTCACAATGGCATATGAAAAAAGTAGCAATAGCCATAATAAATAAAATGCAAGTTTAATGAAGAGGAAAACAAATATTTGGACTCTGTATATCAGGTAATTAAACCTTGGAAGTATTAATTTCTAAACTCTGCTAGGCAATTTAATTTGTTTATGCTTTTTAATATGATTTATATTTGCAGTTTTAATTTGCCATACATGGTCCTCTAGGTGGATTTAACCTTTCACATGCTAGCAACAATGGTCACCCATTGTATTTCATCACAGCTAAGCAGAGCATCACTAGCCATTTTTGGGCTTCCCATTTGGTTATAAAAAGGGCAGAGTTGCAAGCCTCCAGCCTTAAGCTCTGAAAGGCCCATCAAGAACAGGTGGAGCTCCAGCTGCAAAGAGCTTGAAAGACAAAAGCACCATCTCAAATGGCAAGATTCAGACGCAGCCGGAGCCGGAGCCTCAGTCGCCGCCGTCGGAGGAGGCGACGTGGAGGTAAAGGTGGAAGGAGGAGGAGGAGAAGGCGCCATGGCAGAAGGAAAGGTAGGAAAAGGAAAACCAATTTTGAGAGAAACTTTAAAATATTTTGAACACTTATTTCATGTAACTCACGATTCAGGGACGAGATCTGACCAAATTTCTTTTCTACACTGATTAGGTCGCAGGCATGGTCGCAGAAGGAGAAGAGGGAGAGGCAAGAAAGATTAAGTTCCATCTTCATGATTCCTCCATCTTGTACTCCTGACACTGCTGGCCTCTTTTGAGAATCTGCCAAAAAATGAAAAATGAAAACCTTCTGAAGAGAACACCCAGGATGACTTCCCCTAGAAACAAAAGAGGCTGAAACAATTTGAACAATACCACCTGTCAATAAACATTGACATTTTATTTTTGTGTCTTAGTCATTCATTATGGCATGTATAAAAAAAAATGAAAGGAAATTTAAATAAGTAAAATAGAAAAAAAATGCCAATATTTGGAAGCAATTTCTAACACAATCCTCTAAACTGTTCGATCAATGATTCTTAAAACCAGCAAAAATAACTTGAGTGTGTAAGAATACAATTTTACTGAAATAAACTTTTTGAATTATAAATTATATATATTTATAGCATTGATCAGTGAATACTTTAGAAATACAAGTTGTTAACAGAATCAAACCCCTATTTTTCTCACATGGTATCAAGATTTTATCATGTGGCTTTCCCACTGACTAATTCAGTACAATATGCAGATAGATTTAAATATTATTTTTTAATATTTATTAATTTTCAATAATTAAAATGCAAAAAAGAATTCTTGTACATAACTGTGACCATTTACCTGACATATTACTATAATTTACTTATACTCTATACATTCTAACTAAATCCAATCCTAGTTTATCTAATTCTTTTTTCCTTTTCTATTTTCAATCCATTTGTACCACTTCTCCCAGCATTTCATGGATGTAACCTAGATGGGGAACCTAGACATGAGAGTTGACCTGAATTAGGCAGACCAGGTCCCAAGAAATGGGAAAACTTTTCAGAAGGATTAACCTTCTGTAGCAAGAAGAAAACATATCAAACTCATTTTGTTAACCTTAAAACTACTGCAAGAATGTGTTCTGGTTTTTTTCCTGATCTTTGCAACATTTTAGAACTATTGAAGGAGACTGGTTTCAAAAATTAAGCCTTTCCAGAAATTGCTGAATACAATTGACAAAGATCAAGGACATTAATTTCATGAAAATTGCATGTTGGGTTTTACTGCTATCTTTGTTTTTGGAATCCATTGCTTTGTTTTAACTAATTTTTATTTTACAACAAATGCAATCAGTATTATACTATGTACAATAATTCAGGCTAAACACTAAGACATGGAAATGGAATGCAGAGTAAAAGTGTATGTTTGCAATATAATAGAAATGGAAAAAAGTAAGAATGAATAAAAATCCAAAATTGTTGAAATTAGAGAAGTCATTGTAGAGCCTACAATAATTTATTGTAGTCACAGAATTATTGCTTTCAGCTGAGACCACACTTGCTCTGAAATTTCTGTTGTAACTGAGCCTATAATAGTCTCAAATTGTAATTTTCTCTGCAAGGACCACATTCTGCATCTTAGCATACCAGAGAGTCTTAAACGTGAAGATTTTTCCAACATCTGGGCCACAGCTTGTCATGCAGCCAGCAGCAAACGAAAAACATGTTTTTATTCTTAATATTTCTATTATATTGCAGTCCTTATACATGACCAGTAACCATATGATTCTACCATTATAACAGCAATAACACTCAGAATTTTCTGCCAAAACCTAGCAATGAAAATAAATGCATTTTCGACCTATATACGCCAGGGGATTGATAACTATTCCAGTAGGTAGATGATGCATTCTCAATCATACAGGGCAATTTCAAGGGCAAGGGCAATTTTGTACCATTTATGCTCATTTTTAAAGAATATTTTAGGATCTTAGCAAAGGGTCGTTTAACATGCCATCAGGACAAATACAATACCAAAATATCCTTTTTAGCATTCATTGGATGTGTTTCTGTGTCAATTAAAGTTCAGAATGTCTTTAATCCAGCACCTTTCCCCACCCTCTCAAAGGTCCAGTAGCAAGAAATAACTAAAATTGGCCATTAGTTTGGTTGCATTAGTTTTAATGCCTGGTGTTTTAAAAACTTAACAGTTAACATAAATTTGAAGAGTCCGTAACTACAATCATTTTATTCATTTCTTCTTGTAATAAAAGTCCTTCAGGCAGGAGCACCCTATATTTTTTGGTCTAGGCAGATTCTAGGAAATTGACTTCATTAAAAAAAAAAACAATCTAAAAATAAATCAACTCCAGATGCAGGGTCATCTTAGAACAGTGATAGGGAATATGAATATCGTTAGAGTTACTGATAGCTCTGATTTATAATATTTAAACTGTTTTAAAGATTTAAATCTGATCTATAGTATCTGATTTATATATTTAAACTGTTCAAATGACCACCAGCATTTTAAAATGAAGTATTGAATCAGTCTCTAGCACATAAATAATAAATAAATAAATAAATAAATAAATAAATAAATAAATAAATAAATAAATAAATAAATAAATAAATAAATAAATTTTAATACAATTCAGTGCCTTGGACCATATCGAGTATTCTTAGAAGGTAAATATAATGGACAGCTGGAAATCTTCTTCATTTTAAATATTCCAATCTACAGTATGTTAAATCTATGAAAAAAGAGATTAAAGGAGAGATGGAGAAAGCTTCAACAAAATGGAAGTGAGGGAGACTGGGACCAGTGAGGGAGCACTGAAGAAAGAGGGCAAGGTTGTAGATGGACTAGTCTTAGCATGAAGAGGCCAGCAGGGAACAAGAAATAGTTAAGCCTCAGACTTGATCTTATGTTAAAAAGAACTGGTAAATTTTCATTTGGGACAAGTAAGATGCACATGTGATTTTCTTCCAGTTTAGTTCTTCTGTTTAATCCATAAGACTATCCTTTTCAAAACTGAAATAAAATTTGACACTTTCCTCTGACCACCACTCACCACCCCTAGTATAATAATATACTTTTGATTCAGTGGTGGGATTCAACATTTTTTACTACCGGTTCTGTGGGCGTGGCTTGGTGGCAGGGGAAGGATACTGTAAAACCTCCATTCCCTCCCCACTCCAGGAGAAGGTTACTGCAAAATCCCCATTTCCCTCCGATCAGCTGGGACTCGGGAGGCAGGTAATAGATGGGGGCGGGGCCAGCCAGAGGTGGTAGTTACTGGTTCTCTGAACTCCTCAAAATTTCCACTACTGGTTCTCCAGAACTGGTCAGAACCTGCTGAATACCACCTCTGCTTTTGATTCAAGTCAATTTGGCTGAAGATTCTCAGTTCAAGATATGAAGAAAGCAATTTTCATTTCCATAGTTCAGCATCAATGCAACAGTTATAACCATATGGAGAAGGAAGCTGAGGAGATTTCCTGTCACTTTTAACAATGGAGAACAACCAGGAGACACCAGTCATCATCAACATTTGGTCCTGTGTGGAGCACGTTAGGCAGCAATTGTTTTCCACCAGTTTTGATCATTTGCAGAATCTTTGGCATCATCCCAAGGGACATTAATGATCTTAAGATCTTCCTTAAGTGTTTGGCACTAAGTTTTCTGAGGCCGGCCTCATTTCTTCTTCTCATATCCAACGTAGTGCAATTTTTGGATGCCTATCTTTATGTATTCATAAGATATGGCCAACAAGATGCATTCAATGTTCATTCACAGTTCTTGATAGCAGGGGTGAAATTCAGCAGGTTCTGACAGGTTCTGGACAACTGATAGTGGAAATTTTGAGTAGTTTGGAGAACTGGCAAATACCTCCTCTGGCTGGCCTCAGAGTGGGGTGGGAATGGAGATTTTGCAGTATCTTTCCCCTGCCATGCCCACCAAACCACACCCACCAAGCCACACCATGCCACGCCCACAGAACCGGTAGTAATGGAGGCTCAGGGAGGGCAAAAAACAGGCCTACCAGAAGTTTGGGAAGGCCGGAAATGAACCTGTTTCCAGCCTCCAGAGGGCCTCCGGAGTCTGGAAAGGCCATTTTCACTCTCCTGGAAGCTCGAGGAAAGCCTCGGGAGCCCAGGGAGGCCAACCTCCACCCTGGTGGTGCAGAAGGCTGATTAGGCCACACCCACCATGGCCATGCCCACCCAGCAACTGGGCAAATAACCCCTTGCTAAAATTTTTGAAGCCCACCCCTGGCTATACGGATGATGGAACTGGCTCTGAAGATCATTCAAAAGAATGATACTGTTATGGTATCTACAGTATATCTCTTCTATGAATGGATAGTGTCCTAGTTGCAGAAGTTGCTTTCTGAATCCAACTTTCCATATGCCTAAAAATGCATGCGAACTGCACAGAATCTTAGCTAGAGGTTCTCCTGAACCCCTGCAAACCCACATCAGCCTACCCCTACGTATAGCAGTAAGCAAGGCATGAGTGCCCAAGGAAGGTGCAATTGGCACAGCTGTACAAAGACATTTCTAGCTGCACTCCCATTTCCTTATCAGGCAAGGGCTGCAAGGACAGAAATATGCCTCCCCCGCCCCCAATCATTTAGAACTAAAGAAGGAAAAAACTAACACTGGAAGAGCCACCAACTATAATTATTTGGTTCTGTCAGGGTTAATATCATATCTGTTTTTCTCCTTCCAAACCCTAATAGCCTCAAGGGACCGGGACAAAACTTTTTGACAGCATTACTTGCTAAAGTACATATACAGTATAATATACCAGATAAGAGAAAGATAAAAAACATACAATCTCTTGTTTTTCTTTATGTTAATATCATAAATGACTCATAGAAAAATAATTCCCTAGATCCATGATGGCGAACCTATGGCACGCATGCCACCTCTCAGAGCCATATCTGCAGGCACATGGGCCGATGCCCAGGTCAGCTCCACCACGCATGCCCACATTGCCTCACCAGCTGATTTTCCTGGGACCAAAAACAGGGTGTGGGGGGAGTGTGTCACCCGTGGCCCATTTTTGATTCCGAGATGCTCCAGGGAGGCCTGCTAGCACCAAAACGGAGGTCATGTGCACATGCGGGGGGGGGCTGTGGGAGGGCATTGCATTATGGGTATTGGCATATGTGTGTGTACTGTCACGTGCGCGTGCTTTTGGCACCCGAGGTTCGCCATCACTGCCCTAGATGATTTTCCTGGTGGCAAAGAATATGGGAAAAAATATTGAGCTTGAAAAATTTACATAACTTGTGGGGGGGGACAGTTGTCTATGCATGTTTCTAAGGCTGTGCAATGTTTCTATGTTGTTACCTTAATTTTCCTTTTATGGAAAGTATCTCCATAAAAAGCAGTAGTCACTAGATTTCATCATAATTGAGTTGCTCTGAAGCATCATCATCCTTTGTTATACTTGCTTTCTAGCTCTCAAAAAGGATAAAGTAGCCACTTGAAGTATAATCATCTGAAAGGACAATCAAGAGCAGGTCCAGCTCCCAACAGCTCAGATATAGAAACAAATATGGCAAGATTCAGACCCATCAGAAGCAAAATCCTCTATCGGAGCCATCATAGAAAGCAACAAAAGCGAAATCGTGGTGGGTCAGGAAGAAGGAGAAAATTCCCCCAGCATGGCAGAAAGAGAGGAGGTGAAAAAAATTAACACTTTTCTGTAACTTGTCGAATGTAGGCCTATGCTCACTTTACCAAGATATTGTGAACATTATGTCTGAATTAATATTCTTAGGATAAGATTACTGGTTACTTTAAACGACTGATGACAATTTCTTCCTACTAATAGGTCTCAGATCTCGTGGACAGAGGAGAAGTAGAAGATACAATTAAAGGTGTTTTTCATTGTTTCTTCCACTCTTGTTTCGGAAAGCTGACTTCTCAAATGAAACAAAGCAATTTCTTACCATCAAAAACACCATGACAATTTCAAAGAACATGAGCATCATTGAGCAACTTCACCTGTCAATAAAAATTAGCATTGCATTCCTGTATCATATTTCAATCACCCAAGTGATGGGGAGGGGCAATGGAAAATGGTAATTTGACTAAAGAATAAATTTAAAAACAGAAAACATTTTTAAAAGAGCAACAGTTGTGGGGGGATATTTATAATAACTGGCTGTCATACAAACATACTTATGGATGAATTTCAACTCACATCACTTAAAATTGCTTGGGTTTTTATATTCTTTCCATCAGCATTTTTACTCTATAATAGTACATCAGCACCTGGGACACCTTGGTCATTTAAGATTGTAACTTAGGAACCCATTGTCTTATAAAAGATAAAGTCGTGCTTTATAAAAATCTGTCTTGCAAATGTAGAAATGAGTTCACTGATGGACTTTTAGGAAACATGTTATTCGTGGCACAGTTGTTTAGCCTTCCCCAACTTCATATCCTCCGGATAACAAACCTACACCAGAATAATCTAAAGTACTTGGGAATAAAGTCAAAGTTTAAGAATAGTTTCTTATTGGGAAAGACGAACATTTCGCATTTCATTATTTATTTAGATCATGGCATATCATAGCAATACATATTAACATTTCCCCTAGATTAGTAAAAAGAACTATGTTGAAGTACGAATGTTTAGGCCATGTAAGCATTGAAGCACAGCATTGTTTACGTTAAAAAAAAATCAGATACTGGACCAGTATATGCCTCAGCTTACAGCCAGTCATGATGTGATCTACAGTTTGACATGGGACCCTGAAATCACACTAAGGGGCGGATACTGTGACCCATTTATACACTGAATCCAGGCAGATGCGGTGCAAGGTGTGAATCCTATTCAGGATTGTCCATTACTGATGTGGTAGCTCAAAGCCTACCACCTTTTCTGTGGGGTCATTTATATATCTTCTTATGTCTGGACATTCAGCAACCCATTTGGAATCAATGTTAAAGTTATTGGGCAGATGTTGTGTAAGTACCAGTGGGTGCTTCCTGGATTTGAGTCTTCTGGAGGCTGATAAATGAGGAAGGTCAGCATGCACCAGTAGGAGTGAGTTGTTCACATTTCATTTTAAAGCTTTTGGTGTTTTTCAGTTACAATTCCAATCATTTTAAAGCTACCTTATTCAATAGAACCAATAATACTTCTATCTGAATAAGATTGGCTTGCAGAGAAAGTATCCTAACATAAAAATTAAAATATAATAGCATATTTTTCAGTTGTTTGCAAGGCTGTAATTGGGAATTCATTTCTAAATTTAAAAAACAGCAGCTCTCGGATAATAGGAAAACTTACTGTACCTGTATCACTTGTAAGAATAGTGAGACAGTTGAATAATTTTTCTCAAGAATATTTTCCTTATGAGAGTTTATAAATGTATTTGCTGATCAGTTATTGAAGATTATTCACTCTATGGCATTCTGTTCCAAATAGTGCCTTTTACATATGTTAGGCAATAATTCCTATAACCCAATTGTGTGAATGTTTAATTATTTGATTACTTCAAGTTCTTCAAATAGAGTTTCATTCATTCATTGAAAGCACAATAACCTCCTGTTTACTCCCATCTCAAAGAATCTGTTCCCAGGCAACAGATTTTTAGAATACTGGGAAGGGAGTTCTGTCACTCATCACAATAGGAAACAGTAATGTGTATAACTCAGCTATGGGAAAAGACTATCTCATTTAGGATGATCTTGAAAAGATAAGCATAGTTAGACTTAGTACTTAGATGGAAGACAACCAGAAAAACCAACAATCTAAGTCAAACTAAAAAATCGTATGGATGAATATAATTTTCACATTGTTGCTAAGAAAACTACATGAACATATAGGGTCACCTGGAAAAGAGTTCAGTTTGAGGGATTCTTTCTCACTATAAATTTTTTGTGGTGAATGGGATTTGGGGATTAGATTTGTCTTGCAGAACTTCCAATTGTAGAACTTCTGGCATGCAAACCAATCTTCCTCTACATTTTCCAAGGGTCAATTTATATCCTGTACTAAATCTCCTTTTGTTTCTTTCTGTCTGTGTTTGGCAAACATTACTGTATAGCATGTATGCTATCAGTTAGATTTTCATATCAGGTTGAAAGATACATAATGTTCTCCACAAGCATTTTCAGTATTCTTATAAGGGAGTATATTCTTTCCAGTATTTCTAACTGCAAGGCCATAGAAGCTGTTCATTCCTACTCATCCTCCTTGTATGTCTGCACCATAATACGTAAAATGGTTTACCATTCCCAAGAACTTCTGTCTGTTTTCTGGACACAGAATCTCTTAGATTGCTTCAGGTTTCACAGAATCAATTGTCAGTGTTGCCCAATATAAAGCACTTGTTTCAAGTGCAATGGAGTTAACATAATTTAGTTTTATATTCTATTTCCTGTATCATTCCAAGGAAAGAATCACTTTTTACAGACATATCCACCATATTATTTCCATCAGGAGTAAACAGTATTATACGAAGCATTGAAAGGAATTAGAAACAATAGATAAAATAAAGTGAAGGCATGAGGTAAAAAAAAACAAAACAATGGGGAGCATATAACCAAACTTACATTTTCTTCATTTCCTTTCAGCCCTGGAAAACTATTCTCACCTGTGCCGGGTTCATACACAACATCATACATTATATTTTACTCTTTAAAGTTCTTGGCTTTATTTTTGAGGATCTCATCATCTCCCTCCAATCACAACTTCCTCCGCCTCCTCATTCAGTCTTTCTTCATACGTTTGCTTTGCAATTTGATCACTGTTCATTCTATTTGCATATCCAAATCAACATACCATTGATTTAAAGATTTTGGTTAGTAAACATCAGACTTAGAAAAAAGAAAAATTCTGGACAGGGTTCTATCTCTGAGATAGTGGAGGTAGCAGACTGAGGAAAGGCATTGGGGAGATTTCGGGATGGGATGGGCCAATGAAATATGTTGTACTAGGAGCTACTAAATGGAGGAGAGTAGTGAGGGGACCAACACGCAGAAGCTTTGCTATAGGGAAAACTCTGGTTTGGCTTTAGCAGAACGTTCTTCCAGCATTAACATTAAACTGAAGTTTTGCTGTGCTCTTTTTTCTATTGGCCACTCAATTTTGTTTTCAATTCACATTAATTCAGTACCTCTTCATTCGTGATCCTATATGTGTTCATTTTAGCACTTATAACTTCTGAAGTGCTCCATTTCTACTATATTCATTCAACTCAGTTTCATGTTGCACATGAACTACCCAACTTATTCCCATGTAACATAGTGGACAGAACTATGTTCTTCTTCACAGCCACTTTATCACTTCTTTCAGCAGCCAATCCTTCCTCTCAAGAAATCATAAACTGCCCACAACCTTTCTATTACCATTCATCTATTTGCTCTTCCTTTTCCCCATTTATGTATAGCGTGCCTTAATTTTCAAAACCCTACCCTTGTTGAACCATATAATCTAGACAACAATCACTGCAAATCATTTTGATTTCTTCAGACAACATAGGTACATTGGTACATACATTCACCTCAGAAACTAGTCACATATGAGCCATTTTTAAATTTATTGTTCATGATAAAGGAGTTAGGTTCATGCATGCTGACTTACACAGGCAGATATGTGCTGAACCCTATGTTGTAGTAGCTCCTCTAAGAATATTGGTGGAACTGATAATTTGAACTTCTGGATCCGCCAGATTTGTGGGGCCATAGCCACCCTTGAAACCCACAGACCATCTGCACTTGATTTAAGTAATTAAATACTGTCACACAATATCACTCTGTTTGATAGAAGCCAGAGAAGAGAGTTGCAAGCATTCTAAATTGTATAACCAAATTAGTGTCTGTAATCTAGCTCAGATGGACTAAATTTATAGAGAATTACACATTTGGAAAAGGTGAGGGATGAAGTATCAATTCCCACTAGCCGCAGGTAGCAGACTGCTGAAAATATTGGGCAAACTCAAATTCAGGCTTCAGGAATAAAATAATGTGTAAACATGCAAAAGTAAATCTGAAAAAATATGAAATGTAGTTATATGATTGTTTACTGTAAGTGGTGTACAATGATTGAATTCCCAGATCTAGTCAGAAGAACAATTAGGATATAAAGAATAAGGAGGTTATACAAATGTAAAGAAATATAATGTGCTATAACTGGTTTGTAGATATTTATTTGAGGGAGTTTTACCAGCTATTTTCTATCTTATCCCTTTTATGGTTTAAACTTTCATATAGGTACATTTTTGACACTATCTCTGAAGTATTGTTCACAATTTGAATTATTCTAACAATAAGAATAAACAAATATTGTTTGTTTACCTCTTCATTATCTCAAAAGTCTAATCAAATGTGATGCAGAATGTGGGAGGCAGTTGAAATAATTCTTGTACTGCATTTAAAGCTTCTAAAAGCATCTTGGAAAGATCTTTTAGGTGGCTAAAACGAAAAACATAATAAAGCAAAGATGATTGGAATATTATATATGGACTTGATTATCACAGATGTAAACCATTAATTATGCACATCCTGTCATCTGACTGGATGAAGTGCAGAAACAAATAAGCAATATTTATTCAGATTGGATGAGTAGAACAGCCATGATAGAAATGTGCCTATTCTCTCTCTTCTGACATTATACTGTTAATTGAGAAGCTTCAGTGCTACAAGAATAATAAACTAGGCAGTTAACAGCATTTATAAATTATGAGACGAGGATATATTCATGTACACATATATAAGAAACTGCTGTGTTTATTTCTAAAGCTAGAAGTTGCTGTGTTCTAAACTTACCCAGTTACATTTTATTTTCAAGTTCATGGCAGCTTTTGAAGGGAAAGTGTTTTGTGTGCTCTTCATATGTTCTCGATTATACTTAGTCTATAAAAGACATAAAAACAAATCTCAAAATACGTCAAACAAATGTATGATGAACACATCACTGCTCCCAATATGGAATAATATACACATCACTTTCTCTCATCTCTTTGTAGAAATTAAACTCAGAATTTGTAATGTGGAGAGAAAGGAGAGACTTTCCTTAAAAAACACAAATAAAATGTAGAAAACCATGTCCTGTTTTTGAAAGGATATCCCTTGTGCTGACTGTCTTCCATGGCCTGTTCTCACTAGTGTCAATTCAAGATAGACAGGCCAAAGAAAACTCAACTGATATTGTATTTTACCAGGTCACCATTTTTTGAAGGGGAAAAAAAAGAGTGTGGAGTTAATCCAGAAGAGATACCAAACTTCTGTTTATGTTTCATAAGAAAGCTTTTTCAAGGGGAGGAAATTCACCTCTGAGCCATAGGAAAAAGCAAAAAAAAGGTAAAATGTTTTACTTTCCTTATTTACATTTCCATATGAAACCTTAAATAGGAGACTTTTTGCATGAGTAATTATTACTGGAATGCTAACAAGATCATCCTCTCCTTGGGATACATGACATTCTCGTCAGACAGTTGAACAAGGAGGACAAAAAGAAACCAGTAGTAATAATTCTGTTGCACAAAGGTGAAAGAGCCAAGAGAAAACTTTCTAGGACTTGAGATGTGTGTGGAAGGAATCCTGTTAAGAATAGAATAGAATAGAATAGAATAGAATAGAATAGAATAGAATAGAATAGAATAGAATAGAATAGAATAGAATAGAATAGAATAGAATAGAACAGTAGAGTAGAGTAGAGTCTATACCAGTGATGACTAACCTTTTTGCCATCGCGTGCCAAAAGCAGGGGGAGTGCAGGGGGTCACGCACACGTGTGCCCACACCCATAGTTCAATGCCCCCCGCCCCCCCATGCATGTATGACCCACCCACATTCCCCCCATTTTTGGTATGGTGAGCCCAGTAGGCCTGTTTTTCGCCCTCCCCAGGCTCCAGAGGCTTTCTAGGAGACTGGGGAGGGCAAAAACAGCCTTCCCCACCCCCCCAGAGGCCCTCTAGAGGCCGGAAACAACCCATTTCCCAACTTCTGGTGGGCCCGGAAGGCCTTAAAATCAGATGGCCAGCGCGCGCATGCTTGCTGGAGCTGAACTAGGGCAACACTCACATGCCCACAGATATGGCTCCGCGTGCCACCTGTGGTACGCGTGCCATAGGTTCACCATCACGGGTCTATACTGATACAGCCATCTGACCATACCAAAAGTATAAAACCAATACAAGTATGCAAATAAATATAAGTAAATACTATCTAGATCAGATTGGGGTTAATTGCAGGGGTTACAATTTTCTTTGAATATGTCCTACTGTTTTATTTGTACTTACTTTATTTGTGTATCTTTTCTATCCTTTCAATACAGAACGATGATTATATTAATATTCTATTATTCTATTGCCCTCAATATATTTGGGCAGATCAATATATTCACATGGTGATGGGCATGAGACATTTCAATGGGAGACAGAAGGTGGGACATTGCTGAAGAAGACCCCCCCCCTCCAAGTGTCTGGTATTAGTGTTGTGTTCCAGCCCTCAGACTCATCCCCTGGTCAGCAATACTAGAGAGGCCTGGTTTTCAGCGGTTGCTGCTCACTACCATGAACAGCAACCACTGAAAATCTCCTTTTATTTGAAAATCTCCTTTTATTTGCAATCTTATTAGAAAGGAGCAAGCTGACTTCGCATGCCTTACTTAAATCTGTCTAGGCCCGTAATGGGGGGAGGGGTGTCCCTTTCTGAAATGTACCCATTCAGGGTATAGCAACAGCCGAGACTCCAGGGCAGGGAAGGGGTAGCAGTTGTCATTCAGGAGTCTGTTAGTCCTCTCTTGGTCTTGTTGGTTCCACAAGTTGCCAGTTCTGAATAGGCTCGCAGGATCGGTAGGGATTGTTGCTACCCTACCAGCCTCCTTGTTGCCTAGCAACCTCCCTTCCAGAACTTCTGGAGGCCATCTCAGAGTTGACTATGGTGTTCTCCAGGTTTATGGGCTTGACGGTCTCTAATTTTGGAGGGGAATTGGAGAAATCTTTTGAAAAAAAAAAAAATCCAAACATTAACTTCTGAACTTTATAATTATTCAACTTTAAAAAAAACATCCACAGGAGTGGATTGCAAGCAAATATTTATTTTTCCTTCTCTGGATGATATTACATACCTCTTCTTGCAAGACTTGGTCAAATGTGGCTCATACCTCCCCAACTTCTGAGAAAATCTCAGGGAAAAAAATCAAAGTTTTGTATTGCTTTCTTTACTCTAAATTAGGAAGCATGTCATAGATGAAAATGACTGAACAACTTTGGCTTTGAGGGTAACTTGTGAGATGTTTCTAGCTATATATCCACACTGACTTAAGCTGACCCTGGAATTTCCAGCATGAAATGTTAATATACCACAGGAGGTATAAACATTGCGATAGTGTCAATTGGCGTTAACTTTTAAATTTTCACGAGGTGAAATGATTCTCCTGTATCAGGAAAGAGGGAACAAGGGCTATAGTTAAACCCAGAGTGGAACAGGAGTGGGCTGCTACAGGTAGCTAACTCGTAGCTAACGTTATGGCCGGTTTGGAGAACCTCCAAATCCCACCCCTGGCTGGCCCTGCTCACCCCATCCTGCCCCTCCCAGGAGTCTCCTCGTGGCCCATTTTGGATGTGAGGCAAGAGCAGGGCCCACGCGGAGATCAAGTTGGATATTAATAACAGATTATTCATTTGTTTCCCTGTTGCAGGACATTCTGCCCAGAAAGATTCATTTGCTTTCTTGATTTTATTTTCATTACCTGGTCAATGGTTTCATTATTTTTCCAAGTGTTGTAGATACTTTTAAAATTCTGTAATACAAAACTCTTCTTTTTATTTTTGCCCTTGTAGCTTTTTATCATTATATTTGACTTGCAGCATAACTGTTTAATAAAATCTCTGCAAATAAGATCAAAGGGCAGTATAAAAAGTCATTTAATTAAGCATATTCATTCATGCCATATCATTTGGTGGGATTCCGTAGTTGTTTAAAGTGATCATTTGGTTGTATTCCGTTTCTCCCATTACAACACCCTAACGAAGCTATCACGTAAGGGCTAGTTGTTACTAAACCTTCCAACAATTGTAAAAATCGTATCACACATATTAGGATGTAGTATAATTTAATCTGTCTCCAAACTCTATTTACCTCAGAAAATTCCCTCTCCCTTGAATTCAATGGGGGTAGGCATGTGTTTTAAAATGAGAATTTCTCCCTTCTTTATAAATGGTTTTACATCTTCTTAAAAGGAACTTTTCCTGAAGACTTATCAAAACACTACTTCTGTAACCTTTTCCCCAATAGTTTTAAAGTTTCCTTTATTATCCCTTTTTAATCTTATAATGCATTTTTAAGTAGCAAGACACACTGCTGATGGCATGTGTTACGTTAATAGCATTACTGGAAAGGCTTCTGTGTTTTTCTTTGGGATAATTTATCCCAACTGGAAAGCTTTTCAAAAGCTGTCAGCAGTATTAGCTTGTCCCTTCTGAGGCCCAACCAAGGGCATTGGATGCATATTGATTGGGTGTTATTCTAAGAATGGATGGAAATGCATGAGAATAAGCAACTCACTCAGAGATACCTTTAGCTATGCAAGCCAACTGAAGTTTGGTAAAGATGTCATTGTCAGCTCTATTTTTTTCTTTTTGTGAGAATAATAAAACTTTCCAATAGAAAGGACTGAGGAAAGATTGTGGAACTTTAAGCACAATTGTAAGGCAATCTTTTCAGTTTTATCTATTAAGGTCCTTTCTTTCAACATATTGGATAGATTTCTTTAAAAACTCTCTATTAATTTGAAAACATTCTTGTTGCACATGAAATTTGGAAGGTTATACTTAAACTGAAGTATAATTTCGAGAAATTATATGTTGAGAAATCCATTCCACTTACATAATAATCCTGTATTTTTCTATTCAAAAGTAGATCCCACTCATATACTATCAAAATAATTCTAACATGTTTTAAAGTAAAAAAAAATACTTAATTAGCTATTGTGACAAATGTATAATAATCAATACAGGTAGATGTGTTGGTTGAACAAAAATACACATTTCATATGGGCAAAATAAAGTGCAAAACTCTGAATTAAAAAAATAAGTCAGGTTTAAGTTTCAGGTTTTGTGGATTCGATTGGTGGTTTGTTTTTTTTCCCTACATCTTCCATCTTTATGCTTTGGCTTGGTACTTTGAAATCCTAATTTTGACTTTCAAACTAAAAAAGAAATGAAATTATGAATTAGTACATATCTTCGAGATATGTTGGACCAGAGGTCCCATCACCATAGCTATTTTTAGTGCAATATTAGGGCTACAGAAATACTGATTTACTTAAAAATGGACAAATGTACAGGTAGTCCTTGACCTACGACCACAATTGAGCCCCAAAATTCTGTTGTTAAGTGAGACATTTGTTAAGTGAGTTTTGCCCCTTTTTATGACCTTTCTTGCCATAATTGGTAAGTGAATCACTGCAGTTGTTAAGTTAGTAACACCAATGGTGGGTTGCCAATGGTTCGGACTGGTTCAGACCGGTTCGCAAGAACTGGTAGTAAAACTAGCGGGAGGCCCTGCCCATTGCCCCAGATGTCGTTATCGGCGATCTGCATAAGGTGTGCGCACGAACGAAGCGAGCATGCGAGTACAATCCTGTTGCGAACCAGTAGTAAAGGTAAGTAAAACCCACCCCTGAGTAACACGGTTAGGTAAATCTGGCTTCCCCATTGATTTTGCTTGTCAAAAAGTTGCAAAAGGTGATCATATAATCTAGAGTCACAGCAACAGTCGTAAGTATGAACCAGTTGCCGAGGATCTGAATTTTGATCAGACAATCATGGGGATGCTACAAAGGTCGTAAATGTGAAAAATGACCATATGTAATTTTTTCAGTGCCACTATAACTTTGAACAGCAACTAAATGAACTATTGTAATTCAAGGACTACTTGCATTTACATGCATCAATTTCTCTGTCTGCTTTACCCTTGCAATAAATCATCCATATAATTTTTGAAAAGATACTTGAAAATACTTTATCAGATTCACAATTTTACTCGTTAACTTTTTTGAAGGTTCACAATGTGACAATTACTCTTTCTGTGTCCATCTGCATTTACTTTCCACATATATAAGCTCTCTGCAGCAACAGACAAAAGTATCAATTTCATTTCAATGGGCTTCAGTTCAAGTGACAACAGTACAAACTCTTACAATGTGGAAAATGAAATAAAGGAGGAGAAGCTTTGATTTAAAAATCACACTGTCAGGGGAAAAAAATATCCAGAGATAGTCTCCTCTCCCGCCCGTTTCCCATGAATGTCACAGTGAGTCATAACTTTCTGATGGTCTAGGAAACCTAGTTGAACTATATATGCTTCACATATTATTATGTGAAATGCTGAAGTCAATGCTAGAATAAACTGTCAGGGTTCCGACTGATGCCCTAATTAAATCACGAGTCTCGAGCTAAGCTTCAAAATAAATCCAGTTATTTATTAGGAGCCTTATGTTGGCATGTTCCCAAGTCAAGCCAGCTCTGACCCTATGTAATTTACACTCCAATTATGACCCTGTTTCCCCCCTCCCCCCAGGTTGTGTCATCAATCACATTCGCCAACAGAGCAATTTCACAGGTTGTAGAGCTCACTCCCCTCCGGCTGCTGTAGGTAACCCTGGGATACAGCCTTGAGAGAGATAAGAGTGGAATATGCATCTGTCTTTGGCTGCTGTGCCATTTCAGTGGTTTCCCATTCCCCCTGGCCTATGGCAATTCAAAAGCAGGCCAGGGATGCTTTGCGAGTTGACACTCTTCATTGTCCAGTTCTCTCTTCAAAATCAGAAATGAATTTTATGATTGCCTAGAAGTTTGCTTTATAAATTGCCTTATAAATTTGCAGGCTTTTGAAAAAGAATATGAAGTTTCATATTTGTGAGCAATTGTTTCACATGCTTCAGATGTATTGATTTCACAAAGTTGCATTGTTCTGCAATAATTGTATAAACCCATTGTAGTATACTGCAAATGAAGGCATTTCTGAGGTTTATGATTAATAACATTATGTCTGGAACCATTAAAATCTGGTGTCCTTCATCAACAATAATGCTCAGGGCTCATAATACATATGCGGGAACTTAAGAAAAAAAAATAATCAAAATGAGAATATATGTAGCTTGGAGTTATTTATTAAATTTATGTGCCACCTTCTCATCAAAAATAACTCTGGGAGGCTTACAAACATTAAAATTAGTATACATTAAAATAATAAAACAATAAACAACAACAATAATAAATACCATTAAAAGAAAGGAAGGAGGGGAACACGAAAAACATAGGGGCAGGTGGGACCTTTCTTAATCCAATATCCACCTCCTGAATAGTTCATCCCTCTTGAGTCCCAGGCCAGCAGGCATGGGCTGGATTTATCACTCACTATAAACTATGATTGGGACCATCCCAATTGCTCCATCCTCATCCCACTCTCACCAGAGAGCATCCATAACGGTGACCAATGCTGTTTCTGTCCTGTAACAGAGCCTGATCTTGAGCAGAAAGGGTCCAGACAATCCGTTTCATCCAGGACCCTGTGAAACTACCAAGCAGCCATTTTGGTTTTGCCCTATCTTGTGCTCACCAATAACACAGTACACGTAGCGCTCGACTTACAACCACGATTGAACCCAAAATTTCTGTTGTTAAGTGAGACATTTGTTAAGTGAATTTTGCCCCATTTTACGACCTTTCTTGCCTCTGTTGTTAAGTGGATCACTGCAATTGTTAAGTTAGTAACCTGGTTGTTAAGTGAATCTGGCTTCCCCAGTGATTGCTTGTCAGAAGGTCACAAAACGTGATCACATGACCTTGGGACCCAGCAACGATCATAAATATGAACCAGTTGCCAAACATCTGAATTTTGATCACATGATCATGGGGATACTGAAAAGGTTGTAACTCTGAAAAAAGGTCATAAGACACTTTTTTCACTGCCATTGTAACTTTGAACAAGAGGTGGGTTTCAGCAGGTTCTGACCAGTTCTGGAGAACCAGTAGCGGAAATTTTGAGTAGTTTGGAGACCGGTAAATAGCACCTCTGACTGGCCCCGCCCCCAACTATTCTCTGCCTCCCAAGTCCCAGCTGATCAGTAGGAAATGGGGATTTTTCAGTAACCTTCCCCTGGATTGGGGAGGGAATGGAGATTTTACAGTATCCTTCCTCTGGATTGGGGGAGGAATGGAGATTTTACAGTATCCTTCCCCTGGCACGCCCACCTAGTCACGCCCACCAAGCCACACCCACAGAACCAGTAGTAAAAATTTTTGAAACCCACCACTGTTTTGAATGGTCACTAAATGTACTGTTGTAAGTCGAGGACTATCTGTAGTTGCCAATGAACCCATTTTGCTCTCTCACATGAACTGTCTTAATAGAAGGCAATTTAACAGAACTTTTCCATTCCAACTAAGTTTATATTCTGTCTTTTTCAGTATTCTACAGCTCATCCTTTCTCTCCAGACTTACTTAATAATTTTATTTGGTAATAAGTAGTAGAGGAATTGACACAAATGATTGAAGAGACAGAATTTTAAAAAATGGAATACTTAAACTAATTTTAACTACTGTTATATGCAATATTTCTTTCACCAGGATATGGAACTATTTCTTTTGCAATTAACTGATGATTAAAAAGGAAAGTAAGATCCATGTGATGGGGTGATTTTTTTAAAAAAAAAAATTAAACATCTGGAAGGTTATTTCTGGTAATTTGAATGTATTTCTGATTTGTTTTAATCAGAAAAATATTCCACTGGAGAATACAGACCCAGAAAAGCCACTCAGTTACTTGAGTCAAATAACATAAATGCATCAGGAAGGGAAAGGTCAATCTCATTACTAGCTTGATACAGAAAAGGTTGAAGAAGTCCAGCTGAGACCTCTAAGATCAGAGAAAGGTGTTATCTATTACTCATTTAATAGCAGTAATCAAACTCTTGTTTATTTTAATATGTTTTACACAGAGGTGGGATGCACATATGTTAACAACCGATTCGCTGGAAATGTGAGGAAATGATGTCAGGTGACCGCGGTGAGTAGCGCGGCAATCAGCTGGGCTTTGTGGGCGGGGAGCAAAGCCAGAGAGTGAGATAAATAGGACAGGCTAGCACCAGGGTAGGTGGGCGGGCCCAGGCGGTGGTCGGAACTACCAGTTCACCTGAACCAGTCCGAACTGGCAGCAGGCTTCACTTAACTTCACCAAAGGCCAGGGGGAAGGGCCAGGTCTTCCATCCCCTTTGGAACACTAACAGGGTGGGAGCCAATCAGAACACAGGAGGAATCTCTTTTCAGATGGCAGGTGTTGCTTCAGAGAAGGTGCCCTTTCAGGGTCCCAATAGATGGCATCAGTGGTGGGATTCTACCAGTTCCAACTTTCAGCTGTGAGCAAACCAGTTTGCTCTGATTTTGAAGTGGGCCCGCCTGCTCGCTCCTGCGTTATACTCACCAATATTTCCATTTCCGAAACCCAGCTGATCGGCGTGGCAGGATCCCACCCCTGGATGACATTTTTTAATTAATGGAACCTGGAGCACATCAACCAGGTTGAATCGGCTGGGCAGATATTATGAGAGCCAAATGGTCTCTCAAGTAACCAAGCCTTAAGGCACTTGGAACAGATTGGGGTTTTTTAAAACTTACATATTAGAAAACCTGGAAGTCCCCCACCATCTAGAAAAAGAAATCCCTCAACTTTGTTAGATATGTCAGTTGAGAGACTGACCCGTAGACTACAGGTGGCTAAGCTAGAAAAAAACAAGCAAGTACTATTTATTTTACTTGTTAGCGTGGGAAGAAAAATCCAGTCTGGTTTCAAGTCGGGAGAAAGGTGCTGGAAATAAAATGGGAGGCTGGCTGGTTGGAAAGAAAGTCTCTGTTTATTTATTTATTTATTTATTTATTTTAATTTGATTTATATGCCGCCCTTCTCCGGAGACTCAGGGCGGCTTACAATGCGCTAAGCAATAGCCTTCATTCTTTTGTATATTTATACAAAGTCAGCTTATTGCCCCCACAACTGGGTCCTCAATTTACCTACCTTAGAAAGGATGGAAGGCTGAGTCAACCTTAAGCCTTGGAGAGATTCGAACCTGCAGTAATTGCAGGCAGCTGGTCTTAATAATCAGCTTAATAACAGGGTGCCTTAGACCACTGTACTACCAAGGCTATTTGGTTTCCAGAAACTTCAGTGATAGCAGCATGTTTCTGGGGTGGCTGAGAAAATGGCTGAATGAGTGGATGGATTTTTATACGGTTCTGAGGTTTGGTGCTTGAGATGCTTCAGGGTGTTATGCAATGTAGTGAGCCTTGTGTCTTTTACTGTTCCAATGGTGGTGGGTTAATCTTATTATGTCCTAAAGGTCATGTCCTGTCCCTGGAATTTGGGTGAGGGAATGTAAATTTTTAATCCCATCAGCTGGAGCTGTGACTGAGGGCATTTTGTTTATGAATAAATTGGCCCAATCTTCCTGAATGGATACAAAACTTGCATTCCTAAATGCCAGCCTCTTCATTTTTCTTAGTTTGAAGTTGTTTTCCTGTTGCAGGAAGACTGGGGCTGCTTTCCACCTTTGTTAAGATTTTTCTCCATTTCTCCTTTGCGGAAATATAATATTTTGCCTGTTTTTAATATTAAGTATAAATAATATTTTAATCTGGGGAGGGGGGCTTCCTACAATAGATTTATATTCTTCTTTTTTGCCAGGAGCTCAAGTTAGTAAGAATACCACACCCTCCTTCATCACTTCCCCAAAGTAGCAATAACTGTGAGGAAAATGTCCTTTGAGAGGGAGAAAGAGAAAATCAACCCAAAAGCTTCTAAGGAATAAGGGTGGGTTTGAACCTTAGTCTTCCTGATTCATCTCCAATACTGTATATTAACCATTTCAAGCTCATTCAAGGTTGTCCAGAGGAATATTCGTAGGTAATCAGTTATTAGCTTTAATACGGCTAGGTTAGCCAACTAGAAACCTCAAAATACAGAAGGTTGATGCTAGTCCATTTTAAAGCTGTACCAAGAGCTGCATTAGAAAGTAAATACAGGTAGATCTCGACTTACAGTTCATTTAGTGAATGTTCAAAGATACAACGGCACTGAAAAACATGACTTACGACCATTTTTCACACTTACGACCAGTGCAGCATCCCTACAGATACATGATCAAAATTCAGACGATTGGCAACTGACTCATATTTATGATGGTTGCAATAACCTGAGGTTATGTGATCCTCTTTTGTGAACTTCTGACATGCAAAGTCAATGGGGAAGCTAGATTCACTTAACCATCATGTTATTAACTCAACAGCTGCAGTGATTCACTTAACAAATGTAAGAGGCAGTGGTGGGTTGTCCCTGGTTCGGACCAGTTCTATAGAACCAGTAGTAAAATCAGCAGGAGGCTCCACCCACTGACTCTGACATCATCAGAAGCAATCTGCGCATGCACAGAAGCAAGGCGCACGCTCTCACTTCGTGCACGCGCGCGATCCTGTTGTGAACCGGTAGTAAAGGTAAGTAGAACCCACCCCGGTAAGAGGAAAGGTTGTAAAATGGGGCAAAACTCACTTAACAACTGTCACACTTAGCAACATAAATTTTGGGCTCAATTGTGGTTGTAAGTTGAGGACTAACTGTATCATTATAAAGACCCATACAAGACTAGACATGCTAGCTTATTTTCTTTTGTACTATTCGATGCATAATAATATTCAAGACATTGTATCTCTACTTTTTTCATTAATTTCCTGAGCATTCAGATTTGCTTTATCTTCTGTAGCAAATAGAGCATACTAATTAGTATTACTGTTATCTGCTAGCTGTGTTATTAGCTTCAATGTTTTCTCTTTTTGCCTTGTAGCAATCTGATTACTTTTTGCAATTTGCAAAATTTGCAGTACTTGAGCAAACAGTGGCTTTTTTGCTATTCTATATTTTTATCGCTATTTTCTATAGCGTTGGAGACTTCATTTTTGTGTAATTGCATTTATACCATCTTTATATGAAATTAGGTCTAGTTTTTATTGTTTTTATAATGTTTTGATTAGGCACATCTTATAGGTAAGATTGTCATTATTGGATTATCTGCAAATTTTATTATACAGGATAAATTTTATTATACATGGTTTTTGTATTAGTCTATGACAGTAATAAAAATATTTCACCTAATCACTTCATCAGACTAATCTCTCTCTCTCTCTCCCTCCCTCCCTCCCTTCCTCCCTCCCACCCTCATTCTCTCTCCCTCTCTTTCTCTCCAAGTAGGATAGAAGCAGTGGTGAAATGCTACCGATTCGCACTGGTTCGGGCGAATCAGTAGTGATAAAAACTACCAGTTTAGGTGAACTGGTAGTAAAAAAAAGCTACCAGTTTCTCCGAACCGGTATTTCCAACTATCAGCTGTGCCGTGCAATTTAAAACCGCTAGAAAGCAGGAAATCCTGCTTTCTAGTGAATCTAAATTGCGCGGCACAGCTGATCCCCCCTCCTCTGCTCTACTTACCTTCCCAAGCCTCCTTTTGGTGTGCACTGTGCATGCATGTGCAGCACGTTATTGGCATACAGCAAGCATTGTGTGCATGCAGTGCGGGTTTGGTACGTGCTGTGCATGCGTGCATGCAGCGTGCATTTGGCGCACAATGTGCATGCACAGCCAGCAAACCAGTGGCAAACCAGTTCAGATTCCACCACTGGATAGAAGGAAACATAAAGGGCTTTAGCAAAGCAGGGGTAAGGGTAGGGGCAATAGAGTAATAAAAAGGTTTGATATTGCATCACTTAACACATTATTCATGCAATTTAGGCTACCAATAAGTGGCAAAAAATAACTTTGCCCAGTATACCAGTACAAAACATAAAATGAGTATATTGTGGTTGCCAGGTACTACATTCTGGCCAGCACTCAGAAATTTTATGGCTTCAGCAACATATGATTTATATGGTAACCACTCAAATCATTCAGGTCTGGGATTTCAATCTGTTGCTTTCTCGAAACATCTATGTTTTAAGGTTTATATTAAAATGCACAAAATATGTATCTCTGGTATTTCTCATATGACTGAATTTACTATAACCAGTTATAAATAAGAGTAGAAAACTTCTATATGGGCAATATCTCTTAATAAAGCACATTTTAACACTTACGCTAAAATTCTGGGAAATATTTGCCCCAAAGCAGTGTGAGCTATTTTAATGTTAAATGCAAAATTACATTATTGTTTTACAGGGGGAGGGAGGGGTGGAGAGAGAGAAAGAGAGAGAGAGGTATGTGTATGTGTATGTATATGTATATGTATATGTATATGTATATGTATATGTATATGTATATGTATATGTATATGTATATGTATATGTATATGTATATGTGTGTGGGGGACTGTTGATATTTATTTATAACCAAATCATATTATGAAAGTTAAAAATAAATTAGCCTTAGATTTTTTTTTTGTTAATTCTAAATAATTTTTGGGATTAGTAGCTGATCACATGAAAAGGTCTGGAAAATTATTTGAAGAGGGAAAACAATCTAAGGCTAATTTATTTTTAACTTTCATAATATGATTTGGTTATAAATAAATATCAACAGTCCCCAGTTAGATTTCCTGAAATAAATTTAATTTATATGTTTCTAACAGTATTAACAATTCGTGTTACTTAAAAACTGGGGGAAAGAAACATTGATTTCTTTCAGTGGCTCTGGGTAGATTTGTCAGTTGCTATGGTTAACATGTTAATAATCTCAAATATATTTATACATGTATATACATAGTTAGTTAAACATCAGCATGAAGACTATAGAGATAGCAGAGAATTGTTACCCATTGTTATTAGAGCTTTGTAGAAATCTGGTAGCAAGGACAAAGGACTCCTAAAGAGAAAAGGATAAAAGTTAGACTCCTGTTGGAAAATGTGGACAAAAAGATAAGACAGCTGTACAATGCCCAGGAAAGATTAAAGTATAAAAGTGAAATAAGAATTGTTAATAGAGCAGTGTTAATAGAGAAAATGGACCCACTAAAAATACAGTAAGGAGAACAAGAAAGGAAATTAAATTAAAAGGAAATGTTCGGCAAATAGCAGAATGTTGATAATCATATAACTGCATGATTTTAAAACCAATGACATTTGTCACAGCATTTTTCTGCTTTGCTGGGAAAATTAAATGAAATCCTGAGCATCTGCCAGTACATTGCATGTACCTTTCTATAGTTTGTATGTTTGTATTGTACATAACAGAACAGAAAAACAGAGATGGATGGGAACTTGGAGGAGACCCTACATCTGTGATGGCGAACCTTTTTGGCACCGAGTGCCCAAACCGGAATACAAGTGCATGTGCATGCATGTGCGCGTGCCGGAGTGCTGAAAACCCAAAGACCAGCTGGCTGGTGCACACATGCCTGTTTTTGGCTGTCTTTCAACCCATTTTCAGGCTGTTTTTGAAAAATGGCCTGAAAACAGCTGAAAACCAGCCCAAAAAAGGCCTGAAAAAGGGCCTGAAAAACAGCCTGAAAAATGGCATGTTTTGAGGGCATATTTTGGGTCATTTTCCAGCACTCCGGCACTTGTGAAGACTAGTTGGCCAGCACGCATGTGTGCATCGAAAACCAGAAGAGCAGCTGGCGACGGCACGCGTGTCCACAGAGAGGGCTCAACGTGCCACTTCTGGCATGCGTGCCATAGGTTCACCATCATGGCCCTACATCATTTCAAACAAGTGGCTGTCCAGTCTCTTCTTGAAAGCTTCTAGTGATGGGGCGCCCATAACTTCTGAAGGGAAGCTGTTCCACTGTTTGATTGTTCTCACTGTTAGGAAATTTCTCCTTAATTCTAGGTTGCTTCTCTCCTTGGCTAGTTTCCATCCATTATTTCTTGTCTTGTCTTCTAGTGGAAATAGGTTGACCCCCTCTTCTTTGTGGCAGCCCCTCAAATATTGGAACATTGTTATCATGTCACCCTTGGTCCTTCTTTTGACTAGACATACCCAATTCCTGTATCCATTCTTCATATGTTTTAACCTCTAGCCCCCTAATCAGCCTTGTTGCTCTTCTCTGTAGTCTTTCCAGAGTTTCAACATCTTTTTTATATTGTGGTGAACAAAACTGGATGCAGTATTCCAAGTGTGGCCATAGTAAGGCTTTATAAAGCTGTACTAATATTTCAGGTGATCTTGATTCTATCCCTCTATTAATGCAACCTAGGATTGCATTGGCTTTTTTGGTATAAAAACACCAACCAAATTTCTGCTATTTTGGTAGCTACCTAGAAAGCAAGCATCGGCATAGGAAATATAAGCAACACCAAGATTTCGTTTCTTTTTGAAAAAATAAAATGATGTGTTTAATTTGGAGGAGGAGGATTGGATGACGTGCTTTATGACGCTAGATCATAAACATTTCATTATTGACTGATGAGCTTATAACAATAGGTATAAAAGTAAGCACAGAATTCTTAAGTCAGTGAGTGTACTAAACAAAGAAAATGTTGATCTTCATTTTGCAGAACTGAAGGCTAAATTTGCTTTTAAAAAGCTTAATGTCACTCTTTCTTATACACTGAGTATTTAATTGCTGTTCACAAAATGCAAGTATATGGATGAAACCAACATCTGCAACCAAGGTGAGATTTTTGGATGTAAATTATTTTAAATCTAAACCAATTTAACATTGAAATCCATGAAATTCAGAAAACATAATAAATTATAGAAAATACATTTCTGACTAGAAAGTAATAACATTTTAAGTTTGCTTTAAATTTACTGCTTTACTTAGCCAGATTTTGGCATTAAAATTCCCATCTCATCCTTTCGGGTGGTTTGTCTTCTTCAATCTTATGTCCTCTACCAGAGGCCTGGAAGTTTGAGGATTCTGCACAGGATCTTAACTGTTCCTAACATAGCCATGGTACCATGGTACCTTTCCACCTTCTCAACCTTTTTTCTGATGTTGCTGTTATTGGCACTGCTACATTTATCACCACTATTATTACCTACCTGTCTGCCTGCCTGCATCTAGCGGTTCATAGGATCTTAGTCCTGTTATTCTCCATGACATTCTGTGGAATCCCCCATCTGGACTTGAGTGGGTCTAGCTCACAGCAAAACCAAATAATTGGTATTGTGTGCAAATGTTCCTGTATAGCATACCAGCTTGGCTGTGCCACTCGGTGTAGGCTGTTCCTCCCTGAATATTATCTCTTGCCACTGTATATTGGGCTATCCCTGAGGCCTCTCTGCATAGTCTGCACCTTGGGTCGTATCTAGTGTGGTAGATCCCTTCTTCTGTGGATCTGATGCTTAGTGCCTTTTCTTGTGCTCCTATGATCGGTGCCTTGGTGCTGTCTTATAGTTCAGCCCTTTCCAGCCACCGGACAGATTTTTCCACCTCATCTATCTCTTGATTGTAAATCCCATGCAGAGTCTCGTCTTGCCATGGCACTTCTTCTGCTTGGCTTTCCTCCCATACCTGTTGCTACTTCAGGCATTTGCTCAGCAATTGGTTTTTGCATGCCATCTTACTGGTGAACTCTTGAATGCCCTGGGTTTCATCCAAGAGAATGACTTTGACACGCATCGGATCTCACCTACCCACTTTCCAGTTGGTGTACCTTCTCTGGGAGTTGGACATGGGGTGGAAACAACTGTATATTGTAAGGAGTTATCAGGTCTTCACAAAGGCAGTCTTCGTGTCCTCTGTTATTCAGCTCACTATCTGACGTTGACAAACACACTGCACTGTTCTTATGGATGTAGTGTATTTTCAGTGTTCTAGATTAAAATTCTACAACTTAACTGCCTTCTATAGAGAGCAACTGATTTTATCTAGCCTTTCCCCTGATTGAGTTGTCAGTTCTTAGATCAGAACAATTAATAAGTGGAACAACTTGCCTGCAGAAGTTGTGAATGATCCAACACTGGAAATTTTTAAGAAGATGTTGGATAACCATTTATCTGAAGTGGTGCAGGGTTTCCTGCCTGGGCAGGGGGTTGGACTAGAAGACCTCCAAGGTCCCTTCCAACTCTGTTATTCTATTCTATTCTATTTGCCTAGGTTTCCGGCTTCTACAAATTTTCTTTTTAAAAAGTCATTGTTGTGCAGATATATGGTCACTGAAATGGTCATTTATTTAACATATTTATATGCTGCATGTTTCAAAATGTACCCAAGAGATTAAAAAACAAATACAATGACCTTCCTTCACAATGCTTTACATTTATATTTTTTTAAAAGCTGCAGAAGCACCCAAACCACACTATTCAAGAAGTTTGAAACGCTTACATTACAATCCAACAATTATGCATGTTTATGCAACATTAATTCTTGTTGAGCAAATTCAAGCTTAATTCCAAGTAATTACCGGTAAGTAATTATCTCTGCAGCCTTTGTGCCTTTTAAATAAGAATAAATTATTTACACAGCTTCTGCATGAGCTTCAGAAAGTGATTTAATCGATCCAAAGCTATATATTATTTGTTTATTACTTTATTATTTTTGTTGCGATATCTTACTCTTACTGCTATTAGATTAAACTTAACTGTTATTTGAGCTTTAAGTACAGGTAGTCCTCGACTTATTTATTTATTTATTTATTTATTTATTTATTTATTTATTTATTTATTAATTACATGTATTTATATGCCGCCATTCTCCCGAAGGACTCAGGGCGGCAAACACAAGTTAAGAAACAAGTACAATAAAATCATAATTTAATCCAAATAATTAATTAGTAGTAAATAATAAAGCCCGGAATCAGTCTCAGCCTATTTATTTGAAAAGCCAAGTCTTCAAGTCCCGACGGAAGGAGCGGAGATCAGGAGTCGTCCGGAGCTCAGTAGGTAATTCATTCCAGAGGGTGGGAGCACCCACAGAGAACGCCCTACCCCTGGGCACAGCAAGGTAACATTGGCTCGCCGTCGGAACCCTGAGGAGAGCGGCCCTATATGAGCGAACAGGACAGTGAGAGGCAGGCAGGAGAAGGTCATGCAAATATCCCGGACCTAAGTCATGAAGGACCTTATAGGTGAGGACTAGCACCTTGAAGCAGACCCGGAGAACCACTGGTAACCAGTGCAGCTCACTGGTTATTATGACCACAATTGAACCAGAAAATGTTGTTGCTAAGTGAGACAGTTGTTAAGGGAATTTTGCCCCATTTTACAACCTTTCTTGCCACAGTTGGTAAATGAATCACTGCAGTAGTTAAATTAGTAACCCTGTTGTTAAGTGAATCAGGCTTCTCCGTTGATTTTGCTTGTCAGAAGATCATATGACCCTGGGACCCTGCAACTGATCATAACTATGAGTCAGTTGCCAAGTATCTGAATTTTGATCGCAAGACGATGGGGATGCTGCAACAGTTGTAAGTGTGAAAAACGGTCATAAGTCATGGTCACTAAACAAACTGTTGTAAGTTAAGGACTACTTGTATACATTATTATTTATTTGCAAATGTGGTAAGTATATAGGAAACTCCACTCTACAAACTTGTCAACCATCTCCTGAGAAAATAGGAACTTTATCAAATGATTTTTGATCAATCTTCATCGGAAAGTGGGATGATGAGAGCTAAAAGCTAAAAAAAAAAAAACACCAGTAAAAGCAGGTTTAAATAAGGAGGCTCTGTCAAACTTCTGTCTCTTTGCCATAGTTCTCTTATCGGTTCCCTCCACAATTATCTGCTACACCCATATCCTACACAGCTGCATTCCTGGCAGTATTTGAACTGGGGGAAGGGGTTTTTAATAAAATTCACATGCTTTTATACCCCCACTTGAGTCAATTGTTGAATATCCAAAAACAATAGATGGGAATTACAAGGAAAAGAAACATTACAGCCCCATTAGAGATTATCATCTACACGACTAGATCAGAGTGGAAGAAGATAGAGGGATCCCACCTAATTCTCACATCACCAAAGTGTCCACACCTCAGCTGGCAACTGAATAAATAGAAAATTCTGAAGTGGGAGCTTACTCTTTTATACACACCTAACCTAATTTTCCTATGGGCTATTTTCCCCTTTTCCTCCCCAGACTCTTGATCATCTGGATACATCTAAACAAAAACTCACATCTCACCTATCTAGTTGCTTTTACCATGTCCAGTGTGCACCCAATAATTTTCTTGGCATATTACCACAATATGATAAAGGGTGCCCTTAAATTCAGCTCAAATGGCCACGCTAATGCTCTTCATGATAACATGCTGTATATTCAGAGAGAGCATAGCCAGGCTGAGTAGTGTTTTTATGATACTCAGTAGCTCATAGGACAAGAGCCAAAGTTATCACAAGGAAGCATTTCCCAAAACTATTATGCATCTGTACATTATTACTGCAAAGGCAAATGGTTTCAGTTACATATTGGCTCGCAAAGACAAAGATCTAGACATATTTTATTAATTTCACACAGCATCACTTAGCAGTGTATTGAAAACCTTTCAGAGAAATCCAGAGAGCCGAACACAGATAATTTGTTTAAACTTGTGAATTGGGGGGAAAACATAACTACAGTGAGAACTACTGGCAAAGGCTACTAAAATGATTTTTTTTTTTTTTTTTAGAAAAACCACATCATTGTAACTAGATGAAATGCAGGCTGACATTTTTGGATGTTGGCTTGTTTGATTTCCTGTCATAAATTCAGACTAAAGTTTTTTTTAAAAATCTGTAATCAGACACTCTTTCTATGGAAAACTTTGGGGACTCTGAAGCAAACAAGGTGATTCGAATTAAACAAGTGTGAATGCCCCAGGGGTGAAATCTACCTACCTTCCTTACCGGTTTGGAAGTTAAAATCAGGAAGTAATGACACCCAGGCAGGTGGGTGGAGCTTCGCCCTGCCATCGCTACCGGATCGCCAAACCACCTGCCATGATCACTACCGGATCGCCCGATCCAGTCCGAACCAGGAGCATTTCACCTCTGGCCTGCCCCAATGTTTACTTATGTAGTAACAAAATATATTTTGCACAACTGTAACTACTGTATACTTCTGACTTTCTTAGAACATAAATAATTTCTCTGGTCCTTTTAAATATTTACAAGTTTATGAGAAGGAAAGAGCTTTAGTCCTTGAGGCTATTTCAAAAATAAAGGAATAATAAAACTTTACCAAACTTGTATCAGGGGTTTTCTTGAAATCTTATCTTAAACCATAATGAAGCATCATATGGCTGCTGGATTCCAGCCACACAAGATTCCTGGGAGTTCATTATTGTCCAAATTACTGAAGAATGACTGAGGTTAGTTTAGCTCTATCTTCATTCCACTAGGACAGCCTTCCAAAACCTGGCATACTACCCATATAGAAGGATAGCAGTTCCAGAAAGTCATATGGTCTGGGAATTATGAAAACTGAAGTCAAAACATGTGGAAAGGTGTCAGATTGGGAAAGGCTGCATGCGATTAGACCTGGCTCAGTAATCATTCAGAGAAGCCTGGGAAGCTGGACTTTATATTAGTAACAGAAAACATAGCAACCACAAATCACTCTATGCAATGACAGGAAAAAGGTAGGACTGCAACATGTCCATGTTCAGACTTAATCCAGAATTATGAAGAATTTCTGTTTGGTCATCACAAAAACAACAGGGCAGTTGTGCATACTGCTGATTAGCTCTGTTCTACTAGTAGGGGTGGCTAAAGTATTCACCCAAAGTAGCAAGCAAAAACAGCCTCTTACACACAACTCTGGATTCTTCCACTGTAACATTCTCTGACAATCAAAGTGCGCTTTGTGAACAGGTTTAATTTATTGATTAACATCTGTTAATCAAATAAAAGAACAAACCTGAGGTGTTTTCAAGCAAAATGAATCATTTGTTGCCAATAAACATGTTTCCAAAAGTATAATAGCAGCTGTCAACTTTAAAAAGACATTCATTTTTTTTTTTTGCATGACACTGGACAGAACATGTCGTTCTGTTGATTAAATGATTAATGATGCAAACTGGGAAAAGGAATATTTGTGGATGAAATTGCAAACAGAGGTGTCCATTTCACTCACTGACAATCTGATGTTCTACAAAGGAGGGCTAGATTGCTTTACCATGTGACTGTGCAGCTTGCATACCACAAGAGTTATCTTCATGGGTGAATTTATATTTGTATTTAATTTTATAAGAATTAATGTAAGAAAACAGATGAAGCAGATTCGGTGGCATCCTTGGAGAGTATCAACATCTGAAGGTCTGAAGGTCTGAAGGTCTGAAGGTCTGAAGGTCTACAATAAAAACCCTCTGTCTGCCATTTTGAAGATTTTGACACATATGCATATCATACCATACCATCATGGATATCCAAAAAACAGCTTTCCTTGCAGGCTAAGGATGATATGGGTTGTACTTCAGCTCACCTACAGTTCCTCAATTGTTGAAAGCCAGAATAATACGTTAAATTTAAGGAGCTTGGATTTTAAATCTCCTTAAATTTTTGCTGTGGAGTTATTCAATTAACTTACACTTAGTTCTATGTAAATGCTTGTATTACTATATCAATGTGCAAAAAAAAAACCCTGTAATTTTTCAGTAATCACAATAAAAATAACTGATATCTTCTGATCCTTTCTGCCTTATAAAAAGAGAACTGTTTCTAAAGCTAATACTGATGATATTACTTAGTTGAATAATAAAATGTCTGCAAGAAAACCACCAAGCTCAGAGATCACCAAGGATCCCAGTGTTTTAAAGAAAATATGGTGGTGAGCCTGGTGAGATTTGAACTGCCAAATTACAGGCAGCCAGCAGCCAGCAGTCAGCAGTAGTAGCCTGCAGTACTGCACTCTAACCACTATCCACTGTGCAACTGTGTAATTATAAATATGGAAATCCCTTGCAATTATAAGACGTGCTTGATGTTTAAAATGAATCAATTCATTGCAAACTCCCTTCTTTGAGACATACTTTGCAAAATGTTCTGTCCTGTTTTCATACGAAAGGAAAAATATTGAAAGTGGAATCAAAGCTGAAAATTTAAAAACAAAATGCATATGAGCCAAAGTAATTTAATGACATAGAAGATGACCTCATCTTCATCACTTTAAAGTATGATTCAGTGCAAAGCCTGTGTTAAGACTGTTAGTAAGACTGAAAAAAAATTAATGAGTTATAAGAGATAATCTGTTATCTGCAAAAACAGCTTTTTTTCTTAAGAAGAGAGGAATATATATATTTTCAGATATATATATATATCTGAAATATATATATATTAATTTGATTTATATGCCGCCCTTCTCCAGAGACTCAGGGCGGCTTACAATGTGCTAAGCAATAGCCTTCATCCTTCTGTATATTTATACAAAGTCAGCTTATTGCCCCCACAAACTGGGTCCTCATTTAACCTACCTTAGAAAGGATGGAAGGCTGAGTCAACCTTTGAGCCTGGTGAGATTCGAACCTGCAGTAATTGCAGGCAGCTGGTCTTAATAACAGGGCGCTTTAGACCACTGTACTACCAAGGCTCTTCTATATATCATATTCCTCAGTATATATATTTCCTTTCAATGATGTTAGCAATATATATATATATATATATATATATATATATATATATATATATATATATATATATATATAATATAGTCTCCCTTTAGTCTCCCAATAGGCAGCAAAATGCTGGTTTGATATCTGAAAAAGCCTAGAAACTAGTGAATGGGATTTCACTGAGCTATGGCTGTATAAAGATCTTGATTTACGTAGGAAAAAACTTGGCTGAGAGAAAAATACACATAAAGGCCTACGAAAAGAGAAGAATATGTATGTATGTATGTATGTATGTATGTATGTATGTATGTGTATATATATATATATATATATATATATATATATATATATATATATATATATATATATGTTTTCTCAGGTTTTCGCGGGTGTTTGTATGTAGGTCTTTGGTTATTCGGGTCTTCTCCCACCCACCAGCCTGAAGATGACGAATGAGACTTCGTCGAAACGTCGCCAAGACACTTCCAATTTTACGTGGGAGAAGACCCGAATAACCAAAGACCTACATATATATATATACATATACATATATACATATATACACACACACATATATATACACATACACACACATATATAAATACATACATACGTGTGTGTGTGTGTTTGCTAATATCATTGAACAACTAACCAGAATTTAATCCTTTTCAAAACAGTCCACTACACACAAGGATGAAATGTTCTGAAGTCTGCTACTCATTTGCTACATGGGCGCAGGCTCAAAGAAGCCTTTTCTGAGTCTGCAAAGGTAAGTAGAAAGGGGGGACCAACTGTGCCGCGCAATTTATATTCGCTAGGAAGCAGGATTTCCTAGCAAATATAAATTCAATATACAATCAGCGGCACAGCTGATTGTAGCACAGCTGATCGTGGGAACTTTTTTTTTACTTTTTAAAGCATTTCTTTTACTACCAGTTCGGGCAAACTGGTAGCACTTGTTCCGGTTTGGGTAAACCAGCCCGAACCAGTAGCATTTCACCCCTGACTACACACCATTCACCTTATTGTAGAAACAAGCTCTCTAAATATCTCACAAAAGTATGGTTTTGTCCAGAAACAAAATACTGAACTGAACTCAGTTTTTGAAAGCTTTTGTATCTTAGAGCAAGGCATTACCACAGAATGGAAACACAATACAAGGTGAACAAATTAATGGAAGTCTCAGCTACTTTGGTCCTCTGAATGCAGGCCAAATTGTGCTGAAGGATGTCATTTGTCAAGGATGTCATTAAGATTTAATAATGCATGAGTTTCATTTAGTCTACATAAGCACCAATAATTAGTTTGTTCTGCCCCATAACAGATTCCTTCCTCTCCATGCTCAGAAAGTGAATGTGAATGTAACTAGATTTATAGTCATTCAAGATTAATAAGAAATATTTTATTACAGAAATATTGATTTTGCTGATTTACCAAGTCATGCTCAGTACAAACAAAATTTAAAGAGGGAATTAAAAGAAATGGAAATTATAAGACAGCTTTTTTTAAACATTTTTGTTTAAGAGAAGCCATCCTACATATTACATGCCATATAAGTGACAAATGACTGGCCAATCAAAATGACTTCTCTGTGTGAAGTCCTATTATTGAGTGTGTGTTTGGAGAAAGATCACATCCAATCAATGGGATTCCACAATTTTTCATATGTTGCTTTTTTTTGTTTAGTTGTAAGCTGCCCAGAAATATCTAGGAGTTGGGTGACCTATTAATTAATTCATTAGCAAGAATATTTACCCAGAAGAATAGAAGCACTGAAATAAGAGAGCTTTTGTTTATTACAAAGGAAGGTAACATGTGTATTCTACCATTTTGCATCCACCCCCCTCCCGCCCCCCGCACACAGAACCCTCTACATCAGGGGTGTCAAACTCAGGTTGTCATGGCATGTTTGCTAAAATGGGTGGGAGCGTGGCCAGCACGTGTCGCATCCAGCCCGTAGGCCGGGAGTTTAACAGCCCTGCTCTACATGCTGTAGATGATAAAACTTTATTTTCTGTCTAGTAAGCAGAGGAGGCCCTATATTGGCAGTTTGAATCCAACATTTCAAATGCGTCTTATTTCAGCAACCAATGTTCTCAATATTTTGATATACCAAGAAGAAAAAGAACCATTCTTTAGTTAGTGGCCAACAAGAGAACTGATCAATTCAGAATGTAAACAGCTGCCATTTCAAAAGTCTTTCGAGTCAAGCTTTTTCTGTCATAAAAGACAAAACTAGGGAAAAAATGGGAGGAAGCCTCCCATATTGAAACTAAACTGCAAGAGACAATTACTTCACAGTCAGTTGTGGTTTTATAGGCTAGATTGAACTCTCAAGGACTTCACTAAACAATTTTCCAAGTTTGTGAGTAGGCAAAATAATCATATGCACTCATTAGGCACGATGTTCCAACCAACTGATCTCAAGAATAGAGACAATATCTGTGGGACTGAATGACAGAGTAGACTTTTTCTGTTTCATAATTAATATGGTTTCATCAAGGGCAGTGAAAGGCTTATGGCTACAGACTTTTTCTTATGACCATTTAATTCAAACATTAATTTAAGAGTTTTCAAATAACATAAAAGATACATTATTTATAAAAATGTATTGACTGCCCATCTTACTACTGGATAAGTCTGGGTGACTTACAATCATAAAAGATAAATATATACATATATTAAAAACACCAGCAAACACTAAGATCCAATTACAGATGGGGAGGGTGGGGGTGGGATCTGTTGTTAATCAATCAACCACCTCCGCTGTGATACTGTCCCATTGAGGCCCCAAGATAACTGGCAGAGCCAGGTCTTTAGGCTTTTATGAAAGGTTAGGAGGGTTGGGGCTGACCTCACAGAGGGCAAAATGTTCCAAAAGGCAGGGGCAAAGGCAGATTCCGCTGGCTGGAATAATAAGGCTGACAGGGCCCGCCGCATGCCTCCCCTGCTGGCATGGGCGGGATGAACTAATCCCAGTAGTATGAGATGATCCCTCAAATAACCTGGACCCATGCCTTGAAAGGCTTTAATGGTGAATACCAGCACCTCAAGGGTGGGCTCCTGGGGGTTCGGTAGGGTTCAGGCAATCCTCTAGTCAAGGATAACTGGGGTTCACTGAACCCCCAAATGCCACCCCTGGCTGGCCATGCCCACCCCACCCCTCCCAGGAGTCTCCACTTGGCCCGTTCATCATTCCAGATAAGTGCAGGGGCTGCGCAGAGGGTCTGGGAGGGCAAAAAATGGACCTACCGGAGGTTCTGGAAGTCTGGAAATGGGCCTGCTGGGAGGACCCTGGGAGAAGCAGTTTTTATCCTCCTGGAGGCTCAAGGAAATCCTTCAGATCCTGGGAGGGTGAAAAATGCCCCCTCCCCTACCATGGTTCAGGCAGCCTACTAGGCCACACCCACCATGGCCACGCCAACCCAGCAATGAGGCAGCAAACCTGTTGCTAAAGGATCTGAAGCCCACCCCTGCAACACATTGAATTGCACCCGTAAACAGACTAGTAGACAATGCAGCTCATGGACCAGTGGTGTTATATGGGACATTCTTCAGGCCCCAAAAATTGCCTGTGCCGCTACACTCTGCGCCACCTGTAAGCTTCCAAATGCTCTTCAAGGGTATCCCATGTAGAAACCAGTACAATAATCCAACCATGAGATGATTAGGGCCTGAATGACTGAGCACAGAAATACCTGATCCAGGAAAGGCTGCAACTGGCACATAACCCAAAGTTGTGCAACTTTGGGTTATGCTTTCCTAACCATGATTGCTACCTGCTCTTTGAGCAGGAGTCATGAGTCCAGGAAAACCCCCATGTTGCAGACAAAATCTGTCTGGGGTAAGTGCTGTCCCATCCAAGATGACAAATTCCTGGATCTTGAAGCCCCATGCACCCAAAGCCATTTGGTCTTGCCAGAGTTCAGTCGAAGTCTGTTGTCCTCCATTCAGGCCCCCATAGCCTCCAGACACCACAAGAGGTCAGCAACTTGGGTCATAGTTGGGAGTATAGAGTTGGGTATAATCAACATACTACAGATACCTCAACCGTTATGATCTCAGTCAGTGGCTTCATGTAGATGTTAAAAAGGAGGGGAGAGAGGGTTGGACCTCTCATACCCTATTGAGAAGGGCCTTGGAGAAAGAAGCTGAAACAGTACAAAACTGTGCCACCCAGCCATTGCCATAGCCAGTCCAAAAGGAAATCATAGTCAATGGTATCAAAAGCCACTGAGAAATCAAGGAGGATGGATCTCACCAAAGATCATCAACAAATGCGACCAATGCCATATACAGCTCTCCTTTATTATGCAGCACGAGCCTGTGGATCAATCCATGTCTGGTAAGAGTGTTTATAAAAAGGAAAAGAAAGCAAATATGAAACTAGAACAATGTTGATACTTTATGCTGAATAATATTTTACTTCTTTTAGAACTCTGATATTGTTTTGGTTTGACATTATACCTACCACACTGTGATATGCTTGTTATGAGCATAATAATAATGGGGATTCACTGACAGGAAAAAGAAAATACATTAACATATTTTAAATAAAACAGAAAAACAACTGAATTATCAAAGATCGGCAAAGCAAATATTTAAAAGTAAAACCATATTTACCTATGTTTTTAAGTCATGCAGCTGAATTTAATGTTTCACTAGCTTTAATAAAGATTGTAATTTTGTGTCATTTTCACAATGTGTTTTGCTATATAAAAAAGACATGGCAGAATTCCAGTTTTGTTCAAGGAAAAATGATTGAGCTTATGATATTTATTTAAGGATAAAGATATCGTTCAATTTTTTAAAAATTCCTCTTAAGTCCTCCTTTTACTGATTTTTGAGGCTGAATGATGAATCACAAACGCAAAAAAGGCTGTCATACGACTTCCTGAAAAAATACTTCCCTTTGCTTTAAGAGAAAGTATCCCAAGAAAATCAGTAGGCTTGATTTCATATTCCTGTGGTTTTAGATAGTCTTCTGCATTTTACAGTTTTTGCTATCTTGAATTAATCTTTCAGATTTTGGCATTCATCTTGTTTCCCTGCCATTTGAAAGAAATTAAAGGTGAAGGGTTCAGTACAGGCAGTTCTATTTTTATTGTGTATCAGCTCCTGGACTGTCAGAATATTAAGAAAAGCCAAATTTATTTTGGGCCAGTCATTTCTAAATAATATGTTTGCAGTATAAAATAGACATTACAGCGAGAGGTTAAAGACCATAGTGTCATCAAAGGTCCAGATAACTGAATGCTATTATTCATAAACATACTAGAAATTACAATTTACACTGTTACCATAAAAGGCTTTTACTAAGTAAAAAGATAATATCTATTTATATTATATACTAAACATAATCAGAAATAATTTTAAGAGAATTAGAGTTAATATAATAGACTCATTTTTTTTTTGAATAGCAATAACTGTAGGAAAGAAACCAAGCTTCAGCAAATTTTGAGAAACCCAGATAATTGCTAATATTTCAATCTTTTCCAATAACTGAGCTGTCCAGCTACAGACAGATGTGAATCGCAGCAAGTACTACCAGATTTCAGTAGTAGTTGATGGATTACACTGACAAAAGCAGAATTTTTTACCATCCTGAAAACACATACGGTTTTTTTCGGATTATAAAACCCACCGGAGTATAAGACGCACCTTAGTTTTTGGAGAGGAAAATAAGAAAAAGGCTGATTGGCAGATGGATCGGCCACCCAGAATACCCCCTATCAGCTGTTCCCAGAGGTGAATTTTAGCAACAGGTTCCTTGGTTGTGAGCTCTATGCCTTGCTTTTTTTTGCTTTTTTTTCTGCCTCTAAAACTTCTGAAACTCCGTTTCAGAAAAAACTTTCTTTTCTGCCTCTGAAAGCCTCGAAACAGAGCTTCAGAAAAAAAGCCTCTGAAGCTCTGTTCAGGGGCTTCTGTTCTGAAGCTTTGTTTCTGATGCTTTTTTCAGCCTCTGAAACCTCCATTTGAGAAGCTGGACGGGGCTACATTTGGAGTATAAAACGCACCCAGATTTTCACCCTCTGTTATGGGGGGAAAAGATGCATCTTATACTACGAAAAATGCGGTATATAACTGCTAATTTTTCCTCTACAGGTTTGGCTCAGGTATCACATTACACTCATATAGGTAGGCGATACCTAGCATTTTTATTGCCAATTGTTTTATAAAATAAAGATTTTAATCAGTGGTGGGTTCCAACCCGCTTTACTACTTGTTCTCTTTGTGCACGTGCTTCGCTCACATGCACGCCAAACTTGCACTCCGCATAAGCGCATTAGGAATCTGCCCAGCTGAGGTGCAGCAATCCACTCTGCCGCACCTATCAGTTGGGCTAAAAAAAGAAGAAATAAGGTAAGAATAATGCGGGGGCGGGCCCAGCTCCCAGACAAAGAGAACCGGTTTGGTGACGTCATATCGTCACCGCTACCGGCTCAGCCGAACCGGGCCGAACCGGGAGGAACCCACCACTGATTTTAATCCACTTTGAAGCTGTAGCTTTGGCTATTGTTAGACAGATTACCCATGTTTTAAAAACCTTTTAATCTGCACTAGCATTGTATTCCTATAGTTTATTCAATTTTTATACCACTCTGTCTTATTTCTTACAAACTCATCATGTTCCTTAACTAGTATCCTAAAATGTAAAAGCTATTTTCCATACATTACCTGCTGTATCCAATACTGATTTCCCAGCTGGCCTCTTCTGTCCCAAAATCACTTGCATGCACTTGAATGAAAAGTGATGCTCATTTCTGTAGTCTGTAGATGGGATGTCAAGATTCTGGTAGGCCAGTATCCCTTTATCCTCAGGCCTACTTTTTGAAGCCTCCCAAGAACTGGATCTCAAGAAATAATGGTGGTTGGAGGCCTTGGCCACCTTTTAAATGCCTGTATTAGGAGCTGTTTTCTTAGTGCTGTTGGACTAACGTCATGGAAAAATTATCAACACTTTAGGCTTGTACGCAAAGCTCACGATCCTCAAAAATTCCTGGGCTAATGCTATTCCTTCTGCATCTTCCTCACCAATGCTTCTGCTGTCCTCTGATTTCTCCAGAATTTCAGTTCTTCCTTCATTTCTCAGCTCTCTTTCTCCCAACACTGCCATTGTTGAATCGTTAGTTTTTAGGGCTATCTCATTTGAATGTCCAATGCAAGGGCCCTTAAAGAAAAGGTGCAGACTTTCCTCCTGTAATTAATTCCAAACAACAGCGTGATACACCTTGAATAGCAGAGTTTCTACATATGCAGTAGTCCTTTTGATTACTGATAAAACAAAATACAACTGTGCATTCATTTGGCCTAAAATGAGAAGGTAAGAATAAATATTTTTAGAATGTATTATTTGTTGTTTGTTTGTTTGTTTGTTTGTTTGTTTGTTTGTTTGTTTGTTTGTTTTTAAAAAATACAGCACTGCCCAGATGGCAAAAACATCCCTGAGTAATATGTGAAGCAAAAAAAAACTAAACTAAACTAAAACAAATAAAAGCTCTATACAGCTTCATGGCATCCTGGTGCAGTCCTCTCTCCTATATCTGCAAACTATTTTGCTGGGCTCTACCCTCATCCCACCCTAGTGCCTGTGGACAGAGTCTACTCTTCAAGGCCTTCTGGAAGGCAAGGTAGACAGTGCCTGGATGTCTTAGTTCTTGAGGTCAATGATCTGAGGATTCCATTCTTCCTGAATTATTTCTTGTTCAGTTTACTATTGTAAAGACAATACTGATTCTAGTATCTCCTCCTCCTCCTCCTCCTCCTCCTCCTCCTCCTCCTCCTCCTCCTCCTTCTTCTTCTTCTTCTTCTCCTTCTTCTTCTTCTTCTTCTTCTTCTTCTTCTTCTTCTTCTTCTCCTCCTCCTCCTTCTCCTTCTCCTTCTCCTCCTTCTCCTTCTCCTTCTTCCATAGACTTTGCCTTGCCATTTAAATCATATGTCTATGAGGTCAGGAATGTCCTGTTTTTTTACTGATTTTATGTGATGAATCCATATAGACGTACATGTTATAAGGAAAATATAATTTATCTTCAGAGTGGAAAAAATAGGAGTTTGATTTTTTAAAGGAATGATATGAGTCACAGACACATGTCCAAAAGCTGTCATCCATTTCATGCCTGCAATTTGACCAAACCCCACAATCTGAAGGCTTTTGGCATGCTGGGGGACATGGAGCCTGTGAATATTCTGTTGGCCATCCCTACTTTAAATGAAGGAACAAACTAAAGAGAAGCCAAAATTACAACCAAATTCCAGATGCAAAACAAGTCTAGACTTTTAAAAGAACACTTACGAATGCAACATGATGTTAGTTCTGATGAGAGCTACCTGACTCTCTAGGACATGAGCAAGTAGAATGTCCAGAAATAATGCAAGAAATATAGTTCACATGGAACTCAATACAATTTATTAGGAATGTGCATGTTGGTGCTTCTTGAAAAGAGAAATACCAAAAATACAGATAATCCTTCACTTACGACCACAATTGAGCCCAAAATGTATGTTGCTTAGAAAGACATTTGTTAAGTGAATTTTGCCACATTTTATGACCTTTCTTGCCATAGTTGTTAAATGAATCACTGCAGTTAGTAACACAATTGTTAAGTGAATCTGGCTTCCCCCCTGTCTTTGTTTGTCAGAAGATTGCAAAAGATGACTACATGATCCCAGGACACTACAATTGTCATAAATATGAACCAATTGCCAAGCATCCAAATTTTGATCAGCTGACCATGGAGATAGTGCAACAGTTCTAAGTATGAAAAATGGTCATAAGTGAATGAATTGTATCAATAGCACTTAGCAGTTAAACTTCACAGTGCTTAACAGCCCTCTCTAAGTGGTTTTACAGAGTCAGCATATTGACCCCAACAATCTGGGTCCTCATTTTACTGACCTCGGAAGGAGGGAAGGCTGAGTCAACCTTGAGCTGGTGAGATTCGAACTGCCAAATGGCAGACAGTCAGCAGCCAGCAGTCAGCAGAAGTAACCTGCAGTACTGCATTCTAACCACTGCGCCACCACGGTTCTTAAAGTCAAGGACTACCTGTACATAAATGTTTCAAAGCAGATTTGTGGGCAGGCATGTCAGATTAAGACTTAGGAAGGGGGAGTTAATGTCAGCAAGAAGAAAAAGGATTGATATTTATGAACAAAGCATCCAGGCTGATAAATGCTGAAAACTAACAACAAAGCTGTAGGAGCAAAAGCTTTTATTTCAAAGAAATGGATTAATAAACCAATAACCCTCACAATAGCAATAGCTGTTAAAAGGTATTGGATCTAAGCACTCTAAGGCATCCTTAGTTTCTTCTGTGAAGGGCGCTTTTCTTTTGCATGTTTTGTATTTTAACTCTGGGGAGGGAAATTTGCTTTTCTTGGTGTTGGTTTTGGACTGATCGTGTCTAAGCAACTAATAATAAACCAAGCGGCAGTGTCACTGAGCAATAAGGTTAAGAAGCTGTTTTATGCCATATATTTGTTTTCCAGCTTCTAAGAAATAACACTGTTCATGATTGTTTGCTACCTCTGTAGAAAAGGTATTTCCTACACAGTGTTTTTGTTTTCTAGCTGTAATTAAAGGTCATCTTTTCTGCATCTTTTCACACAAGTAAAAATAGAATAAAATCAACATGAGGCAAAAAAAGGGGGGGAGAATTGTCTTCTAGTCTCCAGTCTGTTTTGTGTGCATTGATCCAAAATATCAAGATACATCTTATACTGGATAACCATTTTTAGAAAACATAAAACAACACATAAAAAGCATTCTTATGTATAACTTTCATGCATGTAGTCTACAAATTATTAGTTTTTTTAAATTCTGTGGCAGATATACGGGACATTATCCACTGATGCTGAATACACTTTGAAATTGTAAAATGGTCCTTTGTTTTAGGAAAGTGATAAAGCAGGCACTAAAATTAAAAGCAACCACATTTTATGAAATTTCAAAAATTCTTACATGAATTTTGAAGGTTGAAGTTCTCCTTCATGGTCTTTAAAATTCTGAATAAGAATCTAGTTACTTCAGCAGAGGGTAGGATGTAGGAGCAGAAATAGAAAAAGAAGGAATAATGGGAGACAAAATAATTCACACAACTAATAATGAAGATTTCTTAAAAATTAGAGAGGAAATTGTGATTCAGTTTTTAAACAATTGTTTGACCCCAGAATTATATTACTCAAAATTGCCCTACTTCCAATAGAAAGCCATTTCAAAGGCTGACAAGCTTAATTAAGGCTACTTTTTAATATACAGCATATAAACACCACTCTAGAAATATATAATCACATTTTTCAACATAAATTCAAGTACAATATATCCATAGTTCTTCATAAAATTAGAAATCTACATTTAGGGATTTGGCTTACTGACATATTAATATTTTTTATTAATTTGCTTCCAAGAAACTGGATCGCCAAAAAATTAATATGTAAAGACTGACCAGAAGACATGTCCATAACATATGCACTACGGTTCTTTCAGCTTTATTACATTTCCATTAGCGAAAAGACGACAGTGAACTTTTTAAAAATATTTCCTCAAAGGGCCAAATAATGCTAAAAATTATTTTGCAGTTGAACTAATCAAGTTTTTAAATTATATAAAATAATTCTAACATTCCTTAAAACCTGAAACCCTTGTTTCATCAATACTTGGTGGAGGGATAGCGTCATGGCCTCATTGGAGTCTGGATCCGAGGAGGAGGACGAGATGGAGCTAGGGCTGATGGAGGAAAGACTGGAGGAGCAGGACAAGGCAGTCCCGGGTCACTCGGGCCTGGGAAGGGTCGCCAGCGAAGGAGAGATGGCACAGGATGACCAAGTGAGGGGGGAGGAGAGGACAAGCAGTGGAGCAGAGCAGCAACAGCACTATGCTTATGAGCTATTACCTTCCCCCTATCCCTGAGCATGGAGAATGAAGAGGAGGCAAGATTGGTGCAGGGTGACCTGATGACTTGGGAGGAGGGCCCCTCTTCACAAAGTTCACCTGGGGAATGAGATTTAAAGAGGTGCCATTGGTAGAGGTGCTTGTCGGGAACCAGCATTGCCTTTTTCCAGTCTTGCGTGCTGTTACCGATGACTGGATATTTTGCTGTGCCTTGCCCTGCTTGCCTTGCTTGCCTGGCCTGGCTATGTGGGAGGTTACAGAGGCACAATTCTTCTCCGGGTTGTGCTACAGTCCCAGTGAATTCTTCCTGTGATGAGGACTCCCTGGAACCAAATTCCTTGAACTTGTTGTGGTCTGCCAGCAGCCTGCAGAGCTGGCAGTGGGGTAGGACAGTGAGGAGGCTGGGGAGGAACATGGGCCAGTCCTGGAGTCTGGGGAAAGCTCGGATGAGGGCTCTGCATCAGAGGCAGAGATGGGGTCAGGGCCATCTGGAGTTATGCACGGACTCCGGAGCCTCCAGAGTCGGACATAAGAGAGGCAGAGGAACAGGAGGAGCCTGTTCCTAGTGCACACATGTGCAGAGCTGCCAGAAGGCAAGAACAGTCGAAACAAAAGGGACAACTTGGGAGTAAGGCCTAGAGATGATTGGCCCCTCCCATAAGGCTTAAAAGAGGAGCAAAGGCACTTGGGCCCTTTGCAGGAAAGCAACATTGTTAATTCTATTCCCAGTCGGCATCTCTGTTTGATTCTGAGCCAAGTAGGTCTTTGGCAGCATGTCAAGGGAGATAAAGGTTGGTAATTATCCCGAAGGACTTCTCCCGAAGGACTTTTTGCAACTAATTGGGACTCAGCTGTGAATGAACGTAATTCATAGCTGTTGCAATAAAAGAGGTTTTTGGGACTACTCATGTGTTTTAATGACTCAGGAAGCCTAGGTCACAACAGAACTGTGGCTGCTCTCAGAACTGTGCTGCTCCTCTGGGCTAATAGCAGCCAAGAACTATTGGAGCTGTGTGTTTAGAGTTTTGCTCCTGGACTTGCAGTGAATGGTGGGACTTTTGGGGAAAAGCTGGAGCAATAAAGGAAAATTAAGCCTTCATTCCAGCTGTGTTGCTTCCATGCCCAGCCCCGCGTCATCACAGATAGTGCCTTTGAGTCAGTGTTGATTTGAGGCGATTGCCTGCACAAGTGTCTGCAGTTTTCTTGGCAAGATTTCGGTGGTGGTTTGCCTCTGCCTGCTTCCTAGGACTGAGAGCAAGTGATGGATCCAAGTTCACTCAGATGATTTCGTGCATACTAAAGTCTCTTGGTTTCAGTCTGGTGTCCTAAACTACATCAAACTGGTCCACTTCAGCAATGTACTATACTCCAATTCTCTGTTCCAAATTTCTTCTATATCAATTTTGCATTTCTCTAACAAAATAAACTGTTGAATTAATCCATACGAAATGTTCTCCAATATATTCAGTGTCTCCAGAGTTTCAGAAGCCACAAGAGCTTTGGGATCAAAAGAGCAAACAGTGCAAATATAATACTTGCATACTTTTTGCTGCTCAGAGATTGGAGAATTCATGATGCACTGGGCTGTCTGGAGGTGTGCTAGAGATAGAAAAAATAGTTAAATAGCATCCCTCATTATAGTAGTGACAGCTTCCCCCTCCTTTTTCTCACTAAAATGGAATAACGCTGTGCTTGAATTAATGTTGCAATGTTGATTTCTCAATATACTTTTAAAATGAGCAAATGGGAAAAAGAAAAGGACACATGACTTGCCATATAAGTGAAAAAAAATTACTTCAAACTAAGAATAGTTTGAGACCAATTATTATTTCTAATCAAAACTTTCCTTTTAAATACTGTTGGTATTACTAATAGAATTTTAAGACCTTAATATAAAGTGGCCTTAATTTGTATATCAGCATGGTATAGGTAAGCCATATCTTGTTTTTAGACAAGATAAAATTGAATTTTTATTTTGATGGTGGTGAAAGTCTTTGATCTATTTCTCAAACTTACTCTCTTTATTGGGTTATTATTGTTAGGTTCAGCTTGCAGCTTACTCCTAACTTGTTGGTCAGGCAATATATCTGTTTCTTTAAGAAACAACTGAGCCACGTAATCAGGGTTTGCTGAACCCTGCAATTAGGCTACAGTGCATAAATAAGCAGCACAGAGAAGCGTTCCTTCTTCCTGCTTCTTCCGGATTGATACCTGATTGTATCCTGTTGCTTATTATATGGTACTGTATACCAAGAGTTACTAAAGTCTGTTTGCTTTGGTAAGGGAAGATACTTACTGGACTGATATTACTGTTTATGACCTTGGACTGTTTTACTCACACCGAGACTGTTTGTTATTTATAAAGTATTATTCTCACACGAGCTGGACGTTTATCTCCTTCCCTGTGTGTTTCTGCTCTGCTCGTTGCACAAGCAACAAATACTTATTACACACACCCTAACAATTATCAAGATAAAATGGCAAAGAATGGGAAACCTTATAAAGTTTCTTCTGTCATGAAAAGACTATCAAAATAATTTAATCATCTATTATAACATGAAAATAGAAATTTTATGTTATGTCCATTGGATTACAGTCAAAAGCAATTGAATTACTGAACAATAGTGTCCACTAAAAAAAAGCAATAAATAATTTATTTCCAAATAGGACTGCAATTTATAAAAATATCAACTAGAACTGTAGTGAAAGTTCTTTTAAGCATCCAAAGAATGATTATAAGGTAGCTTTCAATAAGGTAATGATAAATGAAACTCATAGTAAAATAGAAGTGGAATGTTTGAGGATTCAGTATGAATTATCTGAATGGGGATTGTTATAAAAGGTTAGAAGGGTCATCAGCAGGGGTGGGCTGCTGGGGTTCGCAGGAGTTCAGGAGAACCTCTAACTAAGATTCTGTGCAGTTCAGAGAACCCCCAAATCCCACTCCTTGCTGGCCCCTCCCACCCCAACCTGCCCCTCCCAGGAGTCCCCATGTGGCCCGTTTTGGATGCAGGTAAGTACAGGCCGCATGGGGAGGCTCAGGGAGGGTGAAAAATGGGCCCCCCAGAAGTTTGGGAAGACCAGAAATGGGCCAGTTTCTGGCCGCCAGAGGGCCTCCAGAGCCTGGGGAGGCCGTTTTCGCCCTTTCGGAGGCTCAAGGAAAACCTCGGGAGCCCGGGGAGGCCAAAAAGTCCCCCCTGCAGTGATGCAGGAAGCCGACTAGGCCACGCCCACCCAACAATGGGGCAGAGAATCCCTTGCTAAAGTTTTTGAAGCCCACCCCTGGTCATCAGCATGTTTTAAAGGATATTCTTCAACAACTGAGAAATGGTAGATGATTGCTCATCTACATACACATGACATGTATCTTAAGTAATCATTGACAAAGCATTTAATAATTACTTTTGCTCCTGATCTGTAAAGGACAAAAATTGCTGTATACTTCGAAATAAGATGTTCACCACTTGCTTCCTGAGGTAACCATTTCAACAAGACAAGGAAATACTCTGATAAAGAACATTGTAAACATTAGTAAAAGATGAAACCTGTTACCAGAGCAGAAGAGAAAAAGCACTTTAGAAAACAACAAGGAACATTTTGCATTTCCAGGATTAAACAGAGTGGTAGAATATGTTTCAAAAGAGTATTCCCATGCTTTCTGGTTTTGATAGTGGCCATTGTAACTGCAGCCAATTGGAACTAAGTGCCTTAGCTTGAAGATGAGGAAGGCCAATTTAGATTTTTGTACATCCATCTCAGTAGATTGCCAGGATAGGACAATATTTATTTGAGCTCCAATATTTCAAAACACACATTATAATTTATTTTACTCTATAAAATCTCATTCTTGTGCCAGTATGGTAAGATTACACTTTTAGTAAAATGGATGTATTATTTCCAGCCCTGTACTATGTTTAATAATTATGTACTTTATCTCTCAGGTTATTCTCAGCATGCCATCAACAAGTGTGTAAATTATATTCCACTGCACATAATAAATAACGTTTTGCTTATGACTTGCCAAGATCTTTTTGCTTAGCCCTTTGAGTAAAGCTCTGACATAACCATTTAGAATGAATAACTTTTTTCTAAGATGCAAAGTGGGAATTAAAACATTTCAGATATAAGGTTGAAACTGGCTAAATCAATTTTTAGTTCATCAGTAAAGTGATTTTTAAGATTTTACATACATTTTTGATTTATTTTGTATGGTTGCCTACATTAACATTCATACACAGCTAAGAGAAGCTCAAGAGTGCCTTTTAGTATTTTATGTGTTGTGCATAAAATGTGCATAATGTGTATGAAAATTTATGTATATTGCTAACATATGGTTGATTACAGTTCTATATAATCATTTATTGTGTAGATTTAAAGCCTGCTTTTTTTAAAATAGAGCTTGACTGTCCTATATTTTGAATCAACAATCTTGCACTTACTTATCAAGAAATGTCATAAAATTGTTGTCACTGCTGGCTTATATTATTGAACTGGAAATAAAACAGTTTTCAACCAAAGTAGTATTATTTTTCACTTTTAAAAAGTATCGTGCTTGCTATTTCCCACTGTTATTTTCTTGACATGTATTTGAACTCAATATCAACTTGAAAAACAAGAATATCTTATATGATTTTCAATTCTGAAAACAGCCCTAGACATGTTTAGATCATAAACCAACTGTCCTAAATGAAGATAGTGGTATAAGCTAGGACAATGTAAAGAGGGATGAATCGAAACAAAAGATAGGCAATCCTCTGAGAAAAATCTCAAGTTTTAAATGCAAGAAAAAATACAAGTTTTAAAATGGTAAAACTTACCATTTTAACTCTATTCTATCCTGGATATAGAGCCAGTTTGGTGTAGCAGTTAAAGCATCAGTTGATCATCAGATCATGAGTTCTAGTCCTAACTTGGGCATGAAACCAGCAGGGTGGTCTTAGGCCATCTTGCTATCTCAGGTCTAGCAAGGATTCAATGGCAAACCACTTCTAAAACATTTTGTCAAGAAAACTGCAGGGACTTTTCTAAGCAATCTCAGAGAGAAGAAAAAAAAAACCCAATCCTTGATCCAGGCATTGGAGGGAAAGACTCATTCTCCAAAACCCAGACAATGAGAGTAAGCCTATGTAGAGACATTTGTGGCCCATTTAGACCTCTGATTGTTCTTTGAATAGCATTCCTTCATGTTGTGCAATATACCACATTAAATGTTCCTTATGAGACACAAGAAACTGCAATATTGCAGACTGACTTAAAGTATGAAGATATCCCTGAGTTTCTCTCAGCTGTGTATGAATATGAATGTAAACAGACCATAGAAAATGTCAGATTTCCCACTGGATTCACTGAATAAATTATGTGGTTTTCCATAGTACAACGATACTGAGGTATATGTAGTATCTCTTAAGCAGACAAAGAAAGTAGTCCTTAAACAGGTAAAATGGAATAGAAATAAGTATCTCATTGGATAATAAATTAATAATTATTGTTGTCTTAATTTTTGTAATTTTCATATGCTTTATAATTATAATTGTCAAATGTTTGTGTGTTTTATCTTCCTGTAAGCCCCTCAGAGTTGCCTTGAACCATGAGATGAGCAACAAATAAATTTGATTAAATAAATAATTAAATAAATAAATAGTGACATTGCTTTTCTGGAATCTAGAATATTATGATCCAAAAGCAGATGGGTTTTAATGCAGTGATGATAGATTTGTCATTATTCCTATGTAACCTTTATGGTACCCCAACAAAGCTGATACCATATCACTAATAATGAACATGAAATTAAAGAGGAATTATCCATTCATGTTTCATACAGTGAAGAGTCATTGAAACATTTAAGAACAGTTAAAATAAATTAGGTATTTTACACAAGCAGTTTCTGACTGTTTTTTTGTTTTTTAAAAAAATATGACTATTCACCTGACAGCTTTGGTGAGAAACATATTCTTATTTTAAGTTATTATCATTGATGATTTTTTAAAAATGTGGATGATCAAAGTGGGAAATCCACTTTTTTATCCCTTCTAACTATGTACAGCAATATCCCAATTTTGTGCCTATTTTATATTTTCTTCTTTGGTCAAACATTTTACAGGATAATATTCCTTGCTCCAGAATGGTTCAAATTTGCCTGGAGCATCCTGAGGAGTTGAGATGACTGAACTGGATGACTTCAAATCAGTTACTTTGGTTTGGCTCTCCACAACAGTCCCAGTTTCTCATGTTAGTTACCCCATGGGAAAATTAACTGCCCCTCCCTGCCATGGTTCCTCACATTCAGCTAACTCCCTGCAGTTATCCTTGTATACTTTTTTCCTGTTTACATTCTCTTTTTCTTCGTTTCATCGTTTATTTCTATATCTGCTTCTAACATTAATTAATGCATTTCCAAATCTGCAGTCCATCATATTCTTTTCATTGTCATTTCATTGTTATTTTGTCCACTTCTTATGGCTAGATTAAAAAGAGGGTATGAATTAATTTCTTTGTCTTGCTGCCAATATTATACCTCTTATAATAGCTCTTCAAACAGGTATATATTATTCTATTTCTATGCATCTTGATCTCAGTTTACATTTAAGGTGAGTCTGATTTGAAGAATTAGCTCTGCTTAGATAGAGTTCTTAGACTGTTAGAATTCTCAAATATGAATTCTGTATCTTTGTCATAGTTAAATGTGATGAAGTCCAACCAGAGGTTGGTTTCAGCAGGTTCTGACCTGTTCTGGAGAACTGGTAGCAGAAATTTTGAGTAGTTCAGAGAACTGGTAGTAAAAATTCTGACTGGCCCCACCCCCATCTATTCTCTGCCTCCCGAGTCCCAGCTAATTGGGAAGAAATGGGGATTTTGCAGTAACCTTCCCCTGGATTAGGGTGGGAATGGAGATTTTACAGTATCCTTCCCCTGCCATGCCCACCAAGCCACACCCACAGATCCAGTAGTAAAATTTTTTGAAACCCACCACTGAGTCCAACCCTTTCTGCCAAAACTTTGGTGTAAAAATATTAACTCATATTTTCTTCATGACCATTTTTCCTCTGGATTTTTAATATTTTAGTAATCATTACCACTTCTAAAGCTGTGTCTTTTAAGGTCTTCATAAAAGTTCATAACATAACTAATAGTCAAAACAGTTTATTTGCAAATTAAATGCTACTATGCAATAGTTTTGTTTCTAAAAGCCTCATTTTGTGCTTCTCAATCATTCTTATGGGTATCTCTGCTAGTAGGACGCAACTTCTATTCCCAAAACAACATGAGGAAAATCAAAAGTACAGCCAACTTCCAATCATCTGTGCTGAGATCAGAATGCCTTTAGAATGACTGCAAATGCAGCAGCTGAGAACTGTTCTGTACTTCCGATGTGACACTCCCATGTGACGTTCTATGAGACACAAAACAATGGTTGGAAACTAACCAAGGAGAGAAGCAACCTAGAACTATGGAGAAATTTCCTAACAGTGAGAGCAATCGATCAATGGAATGGCCTGCCTTCAGAAATTGTGGGTGCTTCATCACTGGAGGCTTTCAAAAAGAGACTGGACAATGATTTGTCTGAAATGGTATAGAGCAGGAGGTTGGACTAGAAGACCTCCAAGATCCCTTCCAACTCTATTATTCTATATTATATGTTCTTCTTGAAAGATAGGCATCTGTTCCCTTTTTTCATCACCCCTTTTCCAGTCCCAAAACAACTTTTGATCTTAAGTGACATCTTATCTTAGGGAATCCACTAGAGTAATTGCTTCTTCCTTCCTCAGCACCAGAACTGGAATTTGGGCATCATGACTCCTCCAGTCTTCTCTCCTGGACCTAGCATCTTCTCTTTCTTTTTCTTCCAGGAATAGGTAGTGCAGGGCAGTGGTGGGTTGCTACCGGTTCTCCCCGGTTCGGGAGAGCCGGTAATGGAAATCTTCATAGGAGAGCGAACCGGTTTGCTTTGAATTCTCCCCACCCGCCCCCACCTATACCTACCTTTATTTCTTTTGTTTTTTTGTCTGCTGTAAGTCATGGCAGAGTGGATTGCCATGCCTCAGCTATTTTTTTATTCAATGTGCTTGCACGAAGCGCAAGTTCGACACGCGTGCGAGCGAAGCAAGCTTGCGTGCAGTGATCACGCGCAAAGCGTGTGCGCGATGCGAACTGGTGGTAAAACTGATTAGAACCTACCACTGGTGCAGGGTCTCTTACAGGCTACATTCTCTCTAAACCAGCAATTTTTTTCCATTCGGGCAATATTTGCCACTGCTCATGCTGTACTCACTGCTTACAAACATATTGCCTGCATAATACTAATCAACGAATGTAATCACTGGATAACCTTTAGGATTAATATAATCTTCGTTTTGCCCACCCAAGTGCTACAGTTACTATGTGAAAACACAACAATATTTTTATATTCCCTTTTTTTTTTCTACTGCCATTTCAAGGATTCCATGATAAGAAAAATCGTTCTATGATTTTAAAATTTACAAAAAATTCATAGACCTGAGCAATAATTTTTCATCGTCTGCTACCATTTATCAGATATATATTGATGGTCGTGCTCATTTGGTTCTATGAGGAAGTTATTTCGTCAATACAGCTTCAGGTTCAAAAGGTTGTTTTTATTATTTACAAATATATACATGCATACGATAATGAACAGGGTGTCCTGTTACATTTTTACCCTAACTCTATGACTCAGATGTTGAGTGGAGAGAGAAGTTCAGGTGTTGTCTCGCTGAGAGATAGATAAGAGAGAGAGAGAGAGAGAGAGAAAGGGGGGGAAGATATCCAAGTGGTTTTTAGGTAAGAGTCCAATAAGAGAGTTCATTGGCTGATATAGTCACATGTGATGTCTGTAAAGATTTAACTCCTTCTAGTCTCTGGTGCATCATATGCAGGCAATATCTGACACTCCTGAAACTGAAACCTAGATTAAACTGGAGTTTTGCTCCATCTTTCTTTCTTTTAATTTTTTTTCTGATAATTCTTTTCCTTTTTCTCAGTTTGAGCAGCTAATAAATAAAGTGGGTCCAATAAAGCATGTTCAAAATCATGCCTTCGTTTAACCAGGTAATTTTCTTTCCAGAACATATTTCTTATGAAAACCTCAATCATACTCTGGTTTCTCTTCAGATCGTATAAATCTTTCGCCTTTTACAATCTTTAACTAAATTAATGGCTGGTCTATTAAAAGTGCTATTTGTCTTCTAAAATAGTATACATAAGCAGATCAAACAGATCTTGTTATAAGGCTCAGAAGGAATAACACTTCCAGATTTGCTTATCTTTCAGAATGCTAAGAACTAAAAATAGCTGAAGTCTTAACCTTCTCAATGTCACAATCTGTATTTTAATTGTAAGCATTTTATTCTTGGTTTTCTGCTGAGACTTGATGTTTCATGAATAGTAGGATCGCTAACAAGCCTATAATCATGAAATGTTCTGCCTGTGCATCTACCCTTTACGATTTACCATAAAAGTTAATTTAAAATAACAACTATCTGAAGATTCTATCAATTCTCTACACTTAATCATCCATATGCTTCATGGATTCCCCCTACAGACTGGGCTAGCAGAATACAGATTGAGAAACACTTTTTTTTTAAAAAAAAATTGATTTATATGCCGCCCTTCTCCGGAGACTCAGGGCGGTTTACAATGCGTTAAGCAATAGCCTTCATACTTTTGTATATTTATACAAAGTCAGCTTATTGCCCCCACAATCTGGGTCCTCATTTTACCTACCTTAGAAAGGATGGAAGGCTGAGTCAACCTTGAGCCTGGTGAGATTTGAATTTACAGTAATTGCAGACAGCTTGATGTTAATAACAGTGCTTTTTAGTGCTTTAGTCTGCTGAGCCACCAGTCACCAAAGACTTTATGAAAGCAATGGAGATGTGGCCAGAATTTTTGCCGATTGGAAAAAAAATAACAAAAACTTCTGATAGATCTTTTACAGATTATAAAATTTAGTACAATTATACAAAACATGGTGTATCCCAAATAATGTGTCCTTTGAAACATCACCCCCCCACACCCCAAAATTAGATTAACCCCAAACTTTTCAGGTATTTTGATTGGTTCAAAATTGGGAAAGGAGTACATACTGTCACCCTGCCTATTTAACTTATATGCAAAGCACATCATGAGAAAGGTGAGGCTAGATGAATCAAAAGTTGGAATTAAGATTGCCGGGAGAAATATCAACAACCTCAGATATGCAGATGATACCACTTTAATGGCAGAAAGTGAAGAGGAATTAAAGAGCCTCTTGATGCAGGTGAAGAAGGAGAGTGCAAAAGTTGGCTTGAAACTCAACATTAAGAAAACTAAGATCATGGCATCCGGCCCTCTCAATTCCTGGCAAACAGATGGAGAAGAAATGGAGGTAGTGACAGATTTTATTTTCCTGGGCTCCAAGATTACCGCAGATGGGCACTACAGCCAAGAAATTAAAATACGCTTGCTCCTGGGGAGGAAAGCTATGGCAAATCTAGATAGCATATTAAAAAGCAGAGACATCATCCTGCCAACAAAAGTGCAGATAATCAAGGCTATGGTTTTCCCAGTTGCAATGTATGGCTGTGAAAGTTGGACCATAAGAAAGGCTGAGCACCAAAGAATTGAAGCCTTTGAACTATGGTGCTGGAGAAGACTCCTGTAAGTCCCTTGGACTGCAAACCAGTCAGTCCTAGAGAAGACCAACCCTGACTGCTCTTTAGAAGGCCAGATCCTGAAGATGAAACTCAAATACTTTGGCCACCTAATAAGAAGGAAGGACTCACTGGAGAAGAGCCTAATGCTGGGAAAGATTGAGGACAAAAGAAGAATGGGACGACAGAGAACGAGGTGGCTGGATGGAATCACTGAAGCAGTAGGCATGAGATTAAATGGACTCCAGAGGATGGTAGAGGACAGGAAGCCATGGAGGAACGTTGTCCATGGGGTCGCAATGGGTCCGACATGACTTCGCAACTAACAACAACAACAAAACCTTTCAGGTAGCTTTGAAGACCTTGTTATGCCAGTGAACATAAGGGTTGGGATATGTGAGCCTATGGGTTGGTTGTGATGTTTTACCTTGACTACCAATTTGTATTTATTATATATTATTGCTATTTTATGCTTTTAATTGTTGTTTACCATCTAGAACCTCAAGGCTGAGATAGAAGTTATAAACTACAATAAATAAATTAAATAGCCTTTGTACAGGGGCATCCATTGCTGAGGGAAACAATTCAAGATGGGAGTTGTGATTGTGTCATTGAAGACTGTTCCCCCTTTTTACAGGCCTCACCTGTGTCTCCACAGGCAAAAAAGTGTGTTGTTTGGGATCACAGGATCACATCCATTAGCTTGACTTTTGTTTACTCTCTCCTGTGGATACTGCACCTTCATTATAAACGTACTATTTATTATCCATAACATGTTTTACCAATATGCCATCTGTTCACTTTTATTATTATTTATTCATTTCATTCATTGGATTGGAGGCCATCCAACTCCATAATGTCTCTGGAAACTTTACTATTTAAAACAGAAAAATAATAAAGAATCTAAAATGTGTGGACAACAATATCCTCATTTTTAAAAAAAGAACACCGACAGGGCTCCACAACCCCCCTACACCAAGGCCTGGGAGAACAGCCAGGTTTTTAAAGACTTCCAGAACATTTTTAGGGTGGGATTCACAGAAATTTCTGGCGGATATCTTCCCGGACTATGAGTTAGGTCTTGGCTGAACCACCCACCAAATCCTCAAGGAAACCTCTAAACTCCCTCAGGGTCCATAAATCTCCATCTCGAATATCTGATATATATAAGCAGAGTACTGTGCAAAAAGTGCTGTAAATTAAAATGCTTTCCGAAATAGAAGTGTTAATAGATTATTTTTTTTATCTATTAACGAAACGGAACATATATCAACAGAAGAAAAACCCAAATCAAATCAAGATTTGGTGTGACCACCCTTTGCCTTCAAAACAGCATCAATCCTTTTAGGAACACTTGCACACCATTTTTTTAAAGAACTCGGCAAGGTTCCTTCAAGATTGTTCCAAACATTTTGGAGAACTAACCACAGATCTTCTGTGAATGTCGGCTGCCTCAAATCCTTCTGTCTCGTCATGTAATCCCAAACAGACTCGATGATGTTGAGATCAGAGCTTTGTGTGGGCCAAACCATCACTTCCAGGACTTCTTGTTCTTCTTTACCCTGATGATAGTTCTGAATGACATTTGCTGTATGTTTGGAGCTGTTGTCCTGCTGCAGAATAAATTTGGGCCCAATCACATACCTCTCTGATGGTATGGCATGATGGATAAGTTTCTGTCTGTATTTCTCAGCATTGAGGAACCATTGATCCTGACAAAATTTCCCACTCCATTTGCAAAATTGCAGCCCCAAACTTGCAAGGAACCTCCACTATACTTCACTGTAGCCTACAGACAACTCATTATTGTACCATTCTCCAGCCCTTCAGTGAACAAACTGCCTCTTGCTATAGCCAAATATTTCAAATTTTGACTTGTCAGTCCAGAACATCTGGAGCTTCCATTTTTCTGCACCCCAGTTCCTATGTTTTCATGCATAGTTGAATCATTTAGTCTTGTTTCCACATCAGAGGTCCGGCTTTTGGGCTGCAATTCTTTTATGAAGACCACTTCTGGCCAGACTTCTCCAGACAGTAGCTAGGTATACTGGGTCCCATCGGTTTTTGCCAGTTCTGTGCTGATGGCACTGCTGGACATCTTCCAATGTCAAAGGGAAGTAAGTATGAGGTGTCTTTCATCTGCTGCATTAAGTTTCCTTGGCCAACCACTGGGTCTACAGTCCTCAACATTGCCCATTTCTTTGTACTTCTTCAAAAGAGCTTGAGCGGCACATCTTTAAACCCTTTAAACCTTCAAGTTTCTAGGTTCTACCATATCTTATGACCTAAAATAGACACCCAACATCAAAAACATCATCAAAAAAGCACAACTAAGAATGCTCTTTCTGCGCCAACTCAGAAAGCTCAAACTGCTCAAGGAGTTGCTGATTCAATTCTACAGAGGAATTATTGAGTCTGTCATCTGCACCTCTATAACTGTCTGGTTTGGTTCTGCAACCCAACAAGACAGACACAGACTTCAGAGGATAATTAGAACTGCAGAAAAAACAATTGCTACCAACCTGCCTTCCATTGAGGATCTGTATACTGCACAAGTCAAAAAGAAGGCTGTGAAAATATTTACAGACCCCTCACATCCTGGACATAAACTGTTTCAACTCCTACCCTCAAAACGACGCTATAGAGCACTGCACACCAGAACAACTAGACACAAGAACAGTTTTTTCCTGAACGCCATCACTCTGCTAAACAAATAATTCCCTCAACACTGTCAAACTAGTTACTAAGTCTGAATTACTATTAATCATCTCATCATTCCTATCACCCATCTCCTCCCACTTATGACTGTATGACTGTAACCTTGTTGCTGGTATCCTTAAGATTTATATTGACTGTTTCCCTTTGACTATTATTAAGTGTTGCACCTTATGATTCTTGACAAATGTATCTTTTCTTTTATGTACACACCGAGAGCATATGCACCAAGACAAATTCCTTGTGTGTCCAATCATACTTGGCCAATAAAGAATTCTATCTATCTATCTATCTAGTCTGCTTTGAAATCTTTGCTTGGGAGAGACCTTGTAAATGCAGTTTTATCTTATTCCTGTGCTCAGTTTTGCCATGGTGTGTGAGATGAAACTACCTTCCATAACTTCACCTTATTAGCAGAGTTTGCCTGTTCCTCACCCAGTTTTAAGCCTCCTACACAGCTGTTTCTGTTTCAGTTAATGACTGTGATTCAACCTACATATGAAATAGATGATCATCAGCACCTGCTTATATAATTGGTCAGTCATACACCTGACTCTAATCCTACAAAATCCCTGACTTTGTGCATGTGTAAGAATTGATGCCGTTTTGAAGGCAAAGCGTGCTCACAAAAAATATTGCTTTGATTTGGATTTCTCTTCTGTTCATTTACTTTTCATTTGGTCAACTGAAAAAAATAAACTGTTAACACTTTTATTTCTGAAAGCACTCTTAATTTACAGCATTTTTGCACAACATGAAGAATTTCCCAACTTCATTTATTCAATGAATAAATATTCAATAAATAGATATTCAATGCTCATATGACTATAGGTGTCTCACATAGTTAAAACATAAAAAGTATTACAAAAAATAACCAAAATAATAAAAAAAACAGTAAAACAGTAAAAGCTATTTAAAACGATAAGAACATCTTACTGCTATTTATAAGTAGTTAATACCACTTTATAATGCCTTGGTAAGGCCACACTTGGAATATTGCATTCAGTTTTGGTCGCCACGATGTAAAAAAGATGTTGAGACTCTAGAAAGAGTGCAGAGAAGAGCAACAAAGATGATTAGGGGACTGGAGGCTAAAACATATGAAGAACGGTTGCAGGAACTGGGTATCTCTAGTTTAATGACGAGAAGGACAAAGGGAGACATGATAGTAGTGTTCCAATATCTCAGGAGCTGCCAGAAAGAAGAGGGAGTGAAGCTATTCTTCAAAGCACCTGAGGGTAGAACAAGAAGCAATGGGTAGAAACTAATCAAGGAGAGAAGCAATTTAGAACTAAGGAGAAATTTCGTGACAGTTAGAACAATTAACAGTGGAACAACTTGCCTGCAGAAGTTGTGAATGCTCCAACACTGGAAATTTTTAAGAAGATGTTGGATAACCATTTGTCTGAAGTGGTGTAGGGTTTCCTGCCTGGGCAGGGGGTTGGACTAGAAGACCTCCAAGGTTCCTTCCAACTCTTCTATTCTATTCTATTCTATTCTATTCTATTCTATTCTATTCTATTCTATTCTATTCTATTCTATTCTATTCTATTCTATGTCACCTTGTTCTTCTTTTTAAAGTATCAAGAAGTGTACATTAACATACTTTTTAAAATAACTCAACATGCAATATGGCCTCAAAGCCTGTATGTAAGAAGAAGACCATAGACAACTGCTACTGTATATTATTATCAGATTCACTCCAAGATATCTTGAAGGAGGGTGATATAGCAGCTTCTGGAGGATTTATTTAACATCTCCAGATCGTTCCGTCTGCTGAATTTAGTGGCAAAAATACAGATTTTTAGTGGTACAAGTTTTTTTCTCTCTCCCCTCCAGTCTCTCTCTCTCTCTCTCTCCCTCACACCCACATGCATACAAGCGCACAATTTAAAGTAATGTGTCCAAAGGGTGCAGTAAATTGTGCTTCTGTCAGACTCAATACACCCATTTTTCTCTTAACTTCTCTCTACTGCACTGTACAGATCAAGGATTTTTGTCCCATTCATTCTAGGAATATAAACTGGCCAAGCTCCCTGTAGCCCTTCATAGCAAAAAAAAAATAAAATGAAATGAAAACATGGATCCACCCACAAAAACATTGCCTACTGCAGGACTCCAGCTCAGAACTAAAATAGACAAAACATATATTACTTGTTTCCCTATTCGGTTTTTTTATTGTACTTACTTAAATCTAAACACCTGATACTGCATTTGGAGCTAGAAATCTAATCCATTCGGTTAGCTGTTGCTTTTAGAAATGTTCACCTTTTTCATGAAGATGCCACATTTAAAACCTTTTGGCTTTTGATCAAATTGAAATTTTGCAAAGCCAATCATACGTCTTTTTCAGAATAACCATATCAGGATATATATTAGAAAAAGACATTTCATCAGTTCTTCTTTGTTGTTCATACTTTAAACACATTGATAAATATAAATAAACTCATAAACATCTTGTTTGCATCAACCAGAGAGGAGGTTTCACCATTTCGTGAAAGAAATTCTGAATTTCCGAACCTGCATGCTTACAAAATAGAGCTCCTTCAAACTTTTTAAAATAAGATAAAAGTTTCTAGAAGAAGAAATTCTGAATTAGCAGTTCTTTGGTTTGATTATATCCTAAAGAAATACTATATTTCTATGTTGAAAGCACCTAAGTGCTTCTGCGGTGAAAGGATTTGCCAGTGACATCAGCATTGCCCAGGGAACACCCAGTTGGAGACTCCTTTCATGTCCCCATGAAGTTGCCCAGCAAAGTGGTACCCATTTATCTACTTGCACTTGTCTGCTTTTTCCCCCAAGTATTTTAATTTTAATTTAATTTAATTTTACATGTGTACATTATTGCATGCGCAATGTGGCACCTGGGTATCATAGATTTTGGTGCAAATAAGAATAATAACATTAATCATATTTGTTACATTCATCAAACTTACATAATTCTAATGTTAATACACATATTTGTGTTAAGTTATAGTCTTTCCTTATTTAATTATTCAATGTCTCAATATATTATTCTAATGTCAATCACCATATTGTTTACACATACATGATAATTCCATTATTCAATTTTTAATCTTCCCTCTGATAAATGCTTTAATCTCATTATATAAAAATGTGTATATTAATAATCCCCCTTCTCTCTTATTTCTACCTCCATTCTAATTTTAATCATATCATCATGATATTTTAAACAAGACATTTCCTTTTTACCCATCATCTCTTATCCAAATTTACCCTTTGATTCTTATTTGCTTTCATTTTAATAAAAAACAATAATAATATTAATCATATTCATTACATTCATCAAGCTAATATAGCTCTAATGGTAATTCACATATTTATGTTAAATTTTATTTTTCCATTATTTAATTATTTGATATTTCAATATATTATTCCAATTCCAATCACAATATTATTTAAACATACATACTAATAACACCATTCAATCTCTAATTTTCCCACCTTATTATTGCTTTTATTTTATTATATAAAAGTATATATAATATTTCTCCCTTTTCTTATTTCTATCTCTATTCTAACTTTTAATCATGCCACCCTTATATTTAAAAAAAACATATCCTTTCTAACCATCATCTCTTGCCCACATTAATATTTTAATTCTTATTCACTTTTTGGCTTGTCTCTCATATTCCTCTCTTAGATTTCTGTCTGCATCCACATCCTGGCTATTCAATCTAAATATTTCTCCCATCTCTACCCTCTTCAACTGTCTAGCTTTCAGAGTATCTACCCATGCCTATATCTCCTTTTCAAAAATATCTTCCTGATTCTCCAAATCTCTTTTTAAAACTCTTAAAAGTATTTTCCCCTTGTTGTGTTTCATCAATTGTTGTTATTTTTATTGTTGTCTCCTTTTTATGTTCTTTTATTTGCTAGTTTGTCTGTTCTATTTTTTCCTCCATTCTTTCTGTTGGTTCCTCCCTTTCCTGGGCATCTTGATTTTTACTCATTGTCCCTTGTATTAAATTGTCCAACTTTTCCTCTATGCCATACATTATTTCCTTCATCTCTTTGTGGTTTCTTATTATAAGGTCCTTTATACTTTGATAAATTGACTCCATATCTTCCAAAGTTCCACTCATTTCCCCCTGATGGCACATCTCATCTTATTTTAATAGATCCCGGTCTTATCCAGTAGTCCAGGAACCATATATTCAAGTCTAAAATTGCTCTTCACAAAATACATTAATCCTTATGTCTCATAGTTAATCCTTCAGTTCTCTTTAAGTAGTCCAGGGAGTTATTCAAGATCTCTTTAAATCCTCTTTGTAAATTCAATCATGTATCATAACATTCAGGGGTCACTTTAATTTTTCCTTGTTCTCACATTTAAATCTCCAATAATCATAGAGTAGATGAATATAACTCAGTAAATATCCTCCAGATAGATAATGTTTATTCCATGTCCAAAATCTTGCCAGGCTTGTAAATATATGTTGCATCAGCAGGTGGTGCTCTCAGGTTAAATTTCAATGTTATTACGATCCAATTTAATTGTAATTCAATTTATAAAAGTAGGGTTAACTTTTTAAGTAAATAGTTCCAGCATTTTTAAAATGCCTTCCTGAACCAATGCCTTTCCAATTTAAAAATCCAATTTCCTGTATTTTTAAAGTTTTTTTGTTTTTCTTCCCTTGATCTTTTCTTTCCAATCTAGTATTTTTCTAAAAATATTTACTTGCTGCTTAAACAAGTAATTCTGAGCAAATAGTTCTCCTGGATTTTTCCTTTTGGAGTTAGGTTTTGAGTAAAAAGGAATCCTCTCACCCAGTTCCAGCCACTATTCACTAACTCTGCTCCGGCACTGGTCATAGTTGTTTCTCAGCTGTCCCTGCTTCATGGCAGCCATATTTAGGCTGCCTCTTCTCTTCATTGTGACTGAGAGGGAAAAGAAATCCCTGGGCCAGGCAGAAGAGATGCGGCTCTCCACAACCTCACAGGGCACCCCTCTATGCTTCACCACCCCTACAGGGCAGCTTTGGCTCCTTTCAGAGCTCACCAACAGGGAGAACTTGACACAGGAGTGATATGATCCACTCTCCATGACCGATCCCACGGCGATGTCAGCCAAAAGTCACACTTGTCTGTTTTTGAATGGCTGGGTCGGCAGGACCTAGAACATGTGACCAGAGCTTACCCCACCCTGTGGCAGCAATGGGTCTTGAAATGTGGCTGATGATCATCAGCCCAGCATCTTAACTTTGTGAGCCACCATGCTCCTGTTTCTAAAGGAATTAGGAATGGTAAGAAAGTATATAATACCAATTTATGCTCTATGTCCTGTTTTCAGGAGGAAGGAAAATTGTCTATTAAAACAGAAGAGGTCAATCTCACTGGAGTCCCTTATGACAGAAAAAGGACAGAAACCCCAAGTCAGGATCATTTCCTGATGGCATCATGAACAGGTATACAAAAATTTCAGTGCAGCAGCACAGGACTGAGTAGTTAATTCCTTGTTCTGGAAAGTTTTTCCAAATTTCCAGGCTAGCTCGCTGGAGGAATCCCATCAAAGTACTGGACTAGCAAATCTCAGATGGAAAAATCCATACAGCCAGTAAACAGCATTTGTACATTTCTTTCTTGATATTTAGTCATCGCTGAGATCTGATAGCCCTATCCAGGTAGACCTAATCCTGTTAGCTTTGACATCTAGGCATGGTTAGCCACTGTCTAAGGTCCCATGACAGTAAGCAAATTTAAAGAAAAGGCCACATGAAACAGTTGCAAAATATGACCTGGCTGACTTAATATTTGGGTGAAAAGAACATGTATTGCGCACAACAATTTTTGATAAGAGTCACAAGGGACAAGGGAGTGATGGGTGAGGCTTCTTTAGCATCTGGTAACTGAAATAAATTGGCCTGAGTTCGATTCTAAAGCAAAGATATGTTTTTATAATTCAACCTCCCAAAACACATTTATATTCAAAGGATTACAAATCTGCAGGAGAAAAAGAAATATTTTTGCTTTTATTCTGGTTCATAATTTTACATTAGTGGTTTTCTTGAATATATTGCTAACAGCACTCTTGGTTCTTTTTTCTCTTGTTTGCCCCAAAAACTTTTTGAAACAGAAGAAATATTTCTTAAACTGAAGTAGTCCAAGATAAGGAGCACGTAAATGAAGGAGCTGAATTCCAACATTTATCTTAGGTAAAATGAAATACCATGCATTTCTTCTTAAGAAGCTTTTATTGCCGATTGCCTGAACTAGTCTCTATAGTTTTCTTCTTCTTTTTTGGAAGTAGCTGAGAAAGAGTGATTGCCTTAAGGTCACCAAACTGGCTTCATGCTTAAGGCAGGACTAAAATTCATGACCTCTTGATTTCTAGCCTGATGCCTTAATCATCACAACCGAACTAACTCTCAACAAGCTACCAAAATTTGTAAAACTTATATTTATCAAAAGGACATAAAACTTGAATTTAAGATTATCCCAATCCTAGATTAACAATGTTCTCCACTTTTGGTATGGACCCAAAATAATCTTGGGTCCAAGTGATATTTTGAGTTGTCCTTTGATTCAAATTTCTGGGTAAGGCTTTTGATTCCGGACTTAAATATGTGACTCCCAGTTGACAATTTCACACAACTGCTGCCTTTAAGAGTTTGCCTAAAAATCAATCCTGACAGGTCTATAACTGCACATTTTCTATGAGAAGTGTGTGGTGGGGGGGAATTAACAAAGGAAAACTGAACTTTTCATCAAGTTTATGATAGTTTTCAGTCACAACTCTTCATCTAGTTCACAGTGGGAGGCACAGAGAAAAAATACAGTAGAGAAGGGATCAAAACAACTATATCTGATGAATGTGCTATAATTCAGTTTCATAATTAATTCAAAACCATAACAACTAATTCAAATCCATAACTATAAAAAGAGAGAAAAGATAAAGTTGGATCTTATTTGCAGTTTATCATTCCAGACATTTATAAATAAAAAATGTGTTCTATAAATTTATCATTGCTTGAGTTATGTAAGCAGAATTGTAAGGATTCTAGCTTAATCAGAAACAAGTGAGGTGCACTTCTCAATCATTCCAGCTTTACTTTTTTTTTTGCAAACAGAATTATATAAACATATCTTTCCTTCCGTGGCTTGTTTACCATGATATCTGAACCCAGATCCAACTGTCCACAGTTTTTGACAAAAGATCCAACTAGAATCTCTCATCCCTACTCTTTGTATATATTGTATTGTATAGATGGACCCAAGGCTGGAAGTTAATGTATACTAATATTGGGCCACATGGAAATAACTGCTTGCCAACTTTGGATAGAAGAATACTGTGAGAACTTAAAGTAAAGGTAAAGGTTCCCCTTGCATATATGTGCTAGTTATTCCTGACTCTAGGGGGCGGTGCTCATCTCCGTTTCAAAGCTGAAGAGCCAACGCTGTCTGAAGACATCTCCGTGGTCATGTGGCCAGCATGACTAAACACCAAAAGCACACGAAACGCTGTTACCTTCCCACCAAAGGTGGTCCTTATTTTCCTACTTGCATTTTTTATGTGCTTTCGAACTGCTAGGTTGGCAAAAGCTGGGAAAAAGTAATGGGAGCTCACCCCATTACGCGGCACTAGGGATTCGAACCGCTGAACTGCCAACCTTTCGATTGACAAGCTCGGTGTCTTAGCCACTGAGCCACCGCATCCCTGTCACGGTGAGAACTTAAACAACATTAAATGAGTTCAGAATAGTGTCTTATCCCAAAATGCCAAAGATTACTGATCTGTTGAGCAAATATCTTAAGTCCAGCTATAATTGACTCGATGAAGCTTCTCAGCTATCCTAAACAACCTCATGTTTAATTCATTCAAACATTCAAATTAATATTAAAAGGTAATTTCAAATCAAGGACCAAGCTTTGCTAAGGAAACCACAAGTGTCACAAGCAGACTTCAAGGAAGGAAACGGACTTTTCCTCTAGTGTTTTCCAAGCTAGAACAAATCCATAAAAAAGAAATGAATTAAATGCACTTGCCTACATTCTTATACTGTACAAACAAAGCTGAAATGTAAACCGATGACCTTGGAGATTTCCACGCAGAAGCCAGAGAAGAGGAAGGAATGAGAAGCTAAAATAAGCAGATGGGCTGATGAGGTGGAAATAATAACCATTGAAACAAATATGATAAAGATACTGAAACATTCAGTTGGAGACAAAATGTATTAGAACAACAATATCCAAACTATTAAGATAAACCAAACAACCATTAGGTATTCAAAATGAGATCACATGATACATTAAACCATAAAATACAAATTAACAAAACATATCTGCTGTATTTACCTAGCATGTTATTCCTAAATAAATATACTTTGTTATTCCAAAGGTGCTTTTTCAAAAGGCAACTGGGGTTTTGTTTTTCCTTGAAGATGTTTCGCTTCTCATCCAATAAGCTTCTTCAGTACTTTACTATATTTTAATGTAATGAAATGACCTGTTCCATACAATATGCTTATGCTTGAGTTCCACAACAGCCTGAAGTACAAATACCACATTAAAGTACTATATTTTAGCCCAATTGTGTGTTCAATGACCCCAGTTCCAGTGTGTTGATGGCAATGATAAACATTTATTTAACTTCAAATTAAATTAAATTTAAAGTTTTAAATCCATCTGTTCCAAACTAACACCTGCATAAGAAAAATAAATTTATTGAATTTCTGTGTATATTTGTCACTTCAGAAGAGTATATAACTATAGGAAACTCCACCAGTGTAAGGTGGAGTTTGAATGTGATTACTGCAACCATAAAAGGGATAATCTGTTCTTTGTCTGGATTCACTTAAAGATAACGATGCCCAGCCTGACCTTCCCCACATGCTCTGAGAGAGAGAAACAGATGCAGTGGGAAGGAAGGAAGTAATACATACATACATACATACATACATACATACATACATACATACATACAAGCAAACAACAAAGCTGAGTGGTGTTACAGTGACGAATGCAGCAAAGAGAACGCAAGTATTTTGTGTGGTATCTTTTGTGTGAGCAGAATGTTCCCCAATACAGTACAAGCCAATCAAGATAATTGTTAGTGTTGGCTCCAAAGTTGTAATCAGGATTGTAAGACAAGACACTACAAAGACTTTCACTAAACCAAGCACCAAGGTGGTGCTTCTTCTAGCCATGAATCTTGACCTAGCTCTACTTGCTTCAACTTACCGAGCACTGAATTACTTCACCACCATGAATTTTGCAGTAGGGTGACCATATTTCATGCTGGATATTACATATACTGAGTCATACAATATATATTACTCTTTGGTAAATATATGGTAAAAGCATATATCTGATGGAATCATTCAAATTCCAGATGAAGGATGTTCTGTTCCAAATCCATGGCGTTATTCTTTATGTCACTTCATCCCTTTAATCAATCTTCCCATGCCTAGCACTTAGAAACGCTATTCATGTTAATAGCTGGAACAGTGATCTTCCCAGCTGCTTAAATCCTAAAATCCCCTGGCAACTAGCCAAGCTTGCATTCAAAGAACTCCCAGAATTCTCTGCAGGGACTATCCAATCTGCAGTACCAGAGATATTATAACTAAACAGCTGGAACAAGTGCGAGGGAAGAAGCCTTGCAAGACTTGGAACATTCAACCCAGATGGTGACATCAAGTGACATTGGAACAATCCCAACCACATTGCTGACAGTACAGGGCTGCCCTCATGAGAAGTGAACAGAAAATAAATTAATGGAAGAAACAGGTCAATAGTATAAAACTTCGCAATAGAAATAGATTATAATGCAGGAAAGAATTGGAGCAGTTAATAAGAATGTAGAAAATAATAAAGGAATGTAGTAAGTGGCTACAACAAACAACTGACAGAAGATAAAGTCCTGAGAAAATCTTGGGATAAAAGGTAGAGACTTGGAGATAAGAACTCATATTCACTTTTATTTGTTTAGAATACCACTGTATATTTCCATACAATACCATTATTTTAATTTAAAAAAACCTATAAGGAAATAAATGGATGTCTTCTTTGAGTTTTTCACCATCCCTGAATTTATGATTATCCTGGACATTAAGAAAATGTTGGAAGACTATGAGCGGGATTTTTGTCTGAAAATGAGATCTCAGATCCCTGTTTCTTGAGAATAGAATACCATTTGTCTCTCATCTCTTAACTAATTTCACCTAGGCAAATACTAGATTCTGTTGTGGCAGGCTGTACAGATGTTTAATCTGCAAGTAATCCCAATTTCCAAGCATGCCAATATTAATGGCTCTATATGGATATTGCACAGTACTGGATTGTAAACTATCCTCATCTGGTTTATCTTCTCATTGCTGTCACCATGTTTTATGTGAAAATATGGCTAGGAATCAGTATGGCAGAAGGTAGGTTTTTTGCATTCAAAACGTCGAGGATAAAAACACTAGGAATAACTTTATATTACTCCCAAAGTGAGGCACAGGATGGAGATTTATCTCCTTCCTAAAGATTTCTGAGTAGCCAGAGTATTTGGCTGCTTGTGATGGGCTATCAGCAGGTCATCATGGAAACAGAGAAGGCATGTCTTGCCTTAGACATGCAGCTTTCTCTATGTGCAATCAGTACAACTATACTTGTTTTTGTTGTTTATAGGCACAAGTTGCTGACAATAAAATATTAGGCTGGGTCACAGAACAGGCAGTGCACTTAAGGCTTCCTTCAGTTTAAGAGGCAGTGTGCGTGTGTGTGTGTGTGTGTGTGTGTGTGCGTGTGTGTGTGTGTGCCATTTGTCTGTTTGTTTTGGAAAACTGGTGCTAGTTGCAATAGTTTACTAAAAGGTTCCATTGGCTGAAAAGCATTGCAGGGTAGGGTGCAAAAGTGCTGGAAGAAATATTAAGCATTCATCGTCCTGTTTGGTGCTTCTTTTTATGTTAATATTAAAAAAAAAATAAGAAGGATACCTTGTTGCCACCATGCAAGTATGGAGGAATGGGGGTCCATGAGCTGACTCTGTCCTAAGCATTCTCATTGCCTTTCACCCAATTCTTCCAATTCATCAGTCTTGAATGGGCAGATCTTCAAAATTCTTTTTTGTATGTATTCAAACAAAAGTAGAACCTGCATGCAACCACCAACCTTGTTGTATCAGAATAATCCCCATGATTTCAAGGAAATGTCTATTGAAATCTATTGCAGATGTCTCACTGAACATTGATAATCTAGAGATGTATAGAACTAGCTTCAGTAGTGAAATCCAAATTTTTTTACTACTAGTTCTGTGGGCGGGGCTTGGTGGGCATGGCAGGGGAAGGATCCTGCAAAATCTCCATTCCCACCCCACTCCAGGGGAAGGATATTGCAAAATCCCCATTCCCTCCCCACTCCTGGGGGAAGGATATTGCAAAATCTCCATTCCCACCCCACTCTGGGGCCAGCCAGAGGTGGTATTTGCTGGTTCTCCAAACTGCTCAAAATTTCCGCTACCGGTTCTCCAGAACCTGTCAGAACCTGCTGGATTTCACCCCGGCTAGCTTGCGTAGGTGCAGAACCAGAAGATGTGCCTGAAAACCTGATGAAGGCTACAATGACTAAGACTACAATCCATTGTAGTTATTAAGCATATTTCTTAATCGAAATTCTTCAGTTAAGTCTTCAGAAATGTGCGCATCTACATGGCAAAGTAAAATGCTGCAAAGTACACGTATTATAGCATAGTCATATTTTTTTTCTATTTTTTTGTAGAGGGGAAAAAAGGTTATGTGTGCAGCTGCCTCAAGTGTTGAAAGGGGCATTTCCTCTAACCAGTCTTGTAACACCGCCAAGGGACACTAACTCAGGAAGGAAGCCAGAACATTGTAGATAGAAGCTGAAACTGACTCGTTTATCATCCTGAAGATTGCAGTTTACACTCTTTTTCTGCTCTACTTTTAAGGGATCAACAGAGAAATACTTAGGAACCAAAAGTTGGACTATAACTCCACTATAAAATGCATGCTAGCAAAGAACATGGAAGGTTAGAATTCCTCAATTGTTGTGAGGGAGAAAAATAACCATTAGCCTCCTTACACTAGAATGATTTGTATGTAAATTGTTGGATTTTTCTTTCACAATATTAGTCACTGCGGAAGTTCTATATAAATTATCTTTGCAGGTGGATTATTATTTTAATATTCAGAATTGAGGATGTACAGGATGACTTTTCCCTCTGAGGTAAAAATAACGGGTTTTGGTTTTGTATGAAAACATAGGAACCAGTTTTCACTTCTCAGGATATTTGAACCATATTACCATATCAACTACATGTAATTTAGGTCAACCTTGTCCCTGCTGTGGTCACAATTTTGGAAAACAGACATTTCTAAGTTGATTAAAAGGAGTTTAATAGATTTCTCACTCTGATTCTGGAATAGTTATTGCCCTATTTGGCCAGGGTGAACAAGGATTTCTCCAGTTCTTAAAATTAATCAAATATCTGTGAAAGCTTCATACGTTTTAGTATACCATAATATAGTCCAGTTTTCCTAATCTGTAATCTCATTGTGGTGGATTTTCAATTTCCATTATTCTTAGCAAGCTTGTGCATTCTGGTAATTAGGCTTGTAGTAAAAGTGAAGAAAAAGATGAACTGGTTGATAGAGATTAGATAAAGTAAGAGGATATTTTCTCCTTTTATTAAATAGAGCCTTCCTCACCCAACGTCTTATATGATACGGACTCTATGTGTTTTTCACCCATTCCCCTCCCACTATTAACAACCAATGATGTAAAATAAAAGAAGAAAACCACTGAAAATGATAAAGTTATCCACTAGAATTGGAAGGAGCTCTGAGTAGTTTGCCCTTGAATAGAACCCTGCATTAACTCATAGAATCCAAGCTTTTTACCCTAACCCTAACCCTTCCCAAGGAGGAGGTCTAAAACAGAATAAACAAACAACCACAAGAGAATAGAGCAAAACAGAATTCACCTGATTTTTTTTTTTTAAAAAATAAAAGATACATGTAAAGTTAGGAACTATAATGCCCTGAAGCTGCAGCTTGAGGTTCAACTTTCCAGCACTATTCATGCTGCATCACACAGATCCCATCATACTGCAGGATGAAAAAATAAAGATACGCAGTAGCAACAATTCCAGTTTGATGACAAGTCAATAGGGAAATAGCTAAATCTGTATAAGTAAATAGAACATAGAATAAACAATAAAACAAGTAAATAGATGCAAAATCCATATACTACTGAAACTCTGTCTGTTTACACCCTCCAGTTAGCCCAAATACTTCATTATGCCTGAAGAACCTCAAATCCACTAAATTAAAAAATGTGAAATGTAAAACTCTGGGAATCATTATTCCTGTGGAATTAAAATTTCCATTCTGTTCAGACCAGGTTTTTCACAAAAGTTATGATGACTGCAGCATCCCTGCAGTCTTGCAATCATAGTTTCTGATGCTCCTTGCCAGCTTCTCACAAGTAAAATCAATGGGGAAGTTTCTCCTGCTCCCAGTTTATTATACCACAACAATTTTTGAATCCAGGTACTGTAGGACCGGACCAGGCTGAGCCTGAAGGTGGGGTCAAATGCATCAGCAGTCTCTACGCCACCAAAAGAGACTTAGGTCCAGGCCCCCTTGAAGTCCATTGACTTCTGCCACCAATTTGCTTTGACCATGGTCAGATTTAGGTTGTATAGGCTGCATGGAATAAAACAGTATTCTATCCTAGTTCTGGGTTCTTGACAGATATCTGACAGATATCTCAAATCTGCTAACTTAAATGATGTGTAAAAAAATCCATTACCCATTACACCTTGGAATTAATATTTCCACAATATTCAGAGCCATTTTATCCCCAAATCTCTGGTATTTGCAACATCCCCATGGTCATGGTCTGCCTAATAATGCCATCTGGAAACAGAGGGAGGATGTCATAGTCAAACATCAAATATCATCAGAAAGTGGAGGTGAGAACAAGAATTGGATGGGGAAATTTAATGTTAATTCTGGTTACATCAGATTCTACTACCTTGTCTCAAAGGATGAGCCAACAGGTCATAAATTGTCTGGAAATCTTTAAAAATACAGAGCTGTTGTGTGTATTATTTTGTGGAAGAAGAATTTGTTCCTCTATATCCATGATGGCAAACCTATGGCATGTGTGCCACAGGTGGCACCCGGAGCCATATCGGTGGGCACACGTGTTGCCCTAGTTCAGATCTTTGCCAGCAGATTTTCGGGCCTTCCAGGCCCACCAAAAGTCAGGAAACAGGCCATTTCCGGCCTCCAGAGGGCCTCCAGGAGTGTGGGGAAGGCCCATTTTTCGCTCTCCCCAGGCTCCAGAGCCTTCTCCACCTCCCCAGAGGCCCTCCAGAGGCTGGAAACACCCCATTTGCTGACTTCCAGTGGGACCAGAAAGCCTCTGGAGCCTGGGGAGAGTGAAAAAACCGGCCTTCCGGTCCCACTGGAAGTCAGCATATGGGCTGTTTCCAGCCTCTAGAGAGCCTCCAGGGGGTGGTGAAGGCCATTTTGATGGTGAAGGCCTGGCTCTCCCCAGGTTCCAAAGAAGACTCTGGAGCCTGGGGAGAGCAAAAAACGGGCCCACCGTGCAATTGTGTGCCAAAACTGGGGGGAGCACAGGGGGGTCACACACGCATGCATGGGTAGGCGGAGCACATTGAATTATGGGTGTGGGCACATGTGCACACAACACACACACACACCCATGCGCTCCCCCCGCTTTTGGCATGCGACGGCAAAAAGGTTTGCCATCACTGCTCTATATTAAGTTCTTAAGTTACAAAAAGCAAGCAGCACTCATCTGAAAATGTAAAGAAAAGAAACAAAAGTTCTTTTTAAATGAAACTGGGGATATTTGTAAGCAATTCTACTTTGGCTGAAGGCAATTTAAGCAGAAGATTGCTGGGTCTGATCCTGAAGCAGTTATTATTTTACAAAAGCTTGATCAATAAACACTTCTTCATATGTTGAAAAACTTTCATGCAGTTTCAGAATAATGTACTGTAGTTCAGCTGTCTCCAACCTGGCATCTCTAGATATGTTGTTGATTAGACAGCAATATGGTGTTAATATGTGAAATTGCTTGGATATGATGGTGATTTATAACACAGTTCCCTTATAATAAGTATTTCGCAGATATTGACTTGTTCTACTTCAAGTGAACACACAAATTCCTATTGTACTATGTAAACTAGTTTTGTGAACCAGGAGACAACCATACTCTTCCATATCATCTATCTTTATCTAATTGTTTATTTTAAATATTTCTGTCATCGTTGTTTCAATGTCCATGAAAGTTACAGTTAAGATTACAATATCATAGCCAGTTTTTAGATACAGGAGTACGTAATAAAGCTGTATAAACTCGTTCTTCCAGTTTAGCAAGACCTTCTTATAAATGAACATGTAATGTGAAAGTATTGATGTCTTCAATTTTGTAAAATAGGATATCCTATTTAGATTACTGATTTAGTAGTACTCAAGGAAGAGGTACTTCCATTTGCAATAACTCAGTTGAGTGTCCACTGGGAGTTTTAATATTTGTACATACAGCATTCATTGAAAGATGGACAGCTATTCACAATAGAATACCTTATGCCACCAGGCTTGAAATTTTGGGGTTAGACAACCTTGAACTACGCCGCCTATGGTCTGACCTAAGCATAGTACACAAAGTTGTCTGCTACAACGTCCTGCCTGTCAACAACTACTTCAACCGCAATAATACACGGGCAAACAATTGGTACAAACTCAAGGTAAACTGCTCCAAACTCGATTGCAGAAAATACGACTTCAGCAATAGAGTGATCAACGCCTGGAATGCTCTACCTGACTCCGTTGTTACTTCCTCAAACCCCCATAGCTTCAACCTTAAACTGTCAACCGTGGACCTCATCCCATTCCTAAGCAGTCTATAAAGGGGTGCATGTCTACCGTTCCTGTCCTACTGTCCCCATTTATTTGTATTCATTTCATGTGCTCATGTCCATGTTTATACTTACACCTGTTATCTCGTACATGTTTAACAAACTAAATGAAATAAAATAAAAACAGTAACTCTGCTTCCTAAACATGCGAAAGACCAACCACACACTAAAATAATTAAATGAACTTCAGTTTTCAAGACTGCATGTTTGATCTAAGAAGAGAAAAATTCAGAAATGAGCAATGGTTTCTAAAAGTTTTGTAACTGAATGGGCTAACTTAAAATTGGTCAATAAACTTTAGTGAAGTAGTATTAAAGATAACTTCATAACAGCTGGCAGGAGAGTCATTTAGGATTTAACAGGGCAAATTAAACCTCATACATATCTAATCCCTCAAGGACAATGGACAAATTCATGAATACTCCTTTCCATAGGCTTTAGAGAAAGACTGCAATTTCATTATGCTAGACCCTGAGATGTTCTAACTCAGGGCTGTCAAACTCCTGGCCCACGGGCCAGATGCGTCATGTGCTGGCCATGTCCACACCCAGTTTAGCAAAGGAGAAAAAAGTTCCGATATGTCATGTGACAGCACCATGACAACTTGAGTTTGACACCCCTGCTCTAACCATATGGCTATCAGGTGATTTTTGGGAATGAAGGCTGACTTGGATTTGTAATCATGTGCTATTGATAGATAGTTGGCTGTGTCATATTGTTTGTTCACAGTCCTCTGGCAGAAATGGATGGGTTTCATCTGGCTAGAATGTGGACTACGAATGTGATCATTTGGAATGGCAATATAGTAATGGAAATTAGTATGAGTCATGGTTGAGGCTTTAAAACTTGGTTCATTCTTATCATTCAGACCCAGATGACAAAATAGGAAAGCTATAGGGAAATGGAATAATGCTGAGAAATATCCTGGAAGGTTGTATTTGTTTACTTATTGTTTTAGGTGCTTGCATGGTATCCTGATATGATGGACTGACAATCAAATTGTCCGTTTTCCAAACACTTGCTGTCAAAGTTGCACATTTGTAGATTGCAGGGACAGAATATATGCAGATGGGTTTATTGTACACATAGTCGTGTACAAACCACAATCTATACTCAAGGAGAGATTCCCATGAGCCTAAGATATATATTTTTTGCATTATCTTCAGACTCATCTTCAACCTATCCCAGGTGTCTTGTAGACTGTCTTGTTGTGTCTATATACTTACATTGCTACTGCAATTTCATTAATGCTTTCTTGGCTGGAGGCTGGGGATAGTTTTGTTGGATTCATCAGAGAAGTATGGTTGAGGTACCAGGTTTTTGTTTTACTGTCCCTATTTTAGTTCCTTTGTTTTTACTGTTGTTGTGAGCCATCCAAAGTTGGGTTTCTTAATATAAGCAGCCATATAAATCTAATAAATAAATACCCTTTCTGCTTTCTGCTAATGTCTAGCACAGCACAGGCATCATTGGTTACCAGGTGGCACATATTCTGCCATGTCTAACAATTGGTTGTGGAAACTCACACCCTGATCACTATGCAGTTGGACCACAGTGATGAACTGCATGCCTTTGGAGATTATCTGAAAGGTGCAACTGGCCCAGAAAGTGGCAGCTAAACTGCTGGCAAGTCAAACCTGCCCTTGCAGTTTCCACCAGTGGTGAAATTCAGCTGGCTCTAACCGGATTGTGCGATTCAGTAGCGCCAGCAGCGGGAGGCTCTACCCACACGCCCGGACGTCATCAAGTCCCATTTTTGACCCTCTGCGCATGCACAGAAGGCAAGTCCTAGTCATTACCCATAAGAATGAAACTTCCCAACACTGATTATAGCTGGCACTTCATTGCCAGAATCAAATTTACCTATCTGGCAAGAACATTTTGTGGGAACCTACTGAAAGTCCCTCCTCCCATGAAATTCACATGGACTAGAGAAGATGAAAGGTTTTTTTCATCATAGATGTTCTGTCCCCATCCCACACGCGCACACACCAACAGACGTCCAAGAGTTAAAAACCAAACCAGCCGACAAAATCCTTTTCCTTATGATAACGGAACTTGGCAGCAACCTAGTGGCTGCCTGCCAAGAGTTTATTATTCACAAAGAGATAACTTCTCCCCGCTTCTGGTACATCGAAGTAAAATGTTCAATAATTACAGAGTAACTTAAGTCCAAATATAATCCAGCAAAGTCTATAGCAAAAGTCCGGCAATGCAGAATGGCGTGGAAGCTTTCAGCTTTGTTCATCACAAGGTTTGACTGGCCACCACGCTCCCTTTTATACCATGTGGGGTGTGGTCCAGTGACTCAGCCTAATCTCTGGCACGCCTTTTCTTCTGTTGTGCGTGCTTATCTCTGCGACGCTGTCGAGGATCCAGCCAAGACTCATTACTCTCATCACTGTCCACCTGTGGCTGCGTGGACGTGCTTGGCCCCGGCCCTATCTCTTGCCCTTCGGCGGACACTGAAGGCATTGCCAAAGAGGAGGGTCCTGGAGAGGGAGGCCTTGCCAACTCCTCTCCTTCACTCTCGGAGTCCTCTCCTGCCAATGACACAGGCTCAGGTAACGGAGCCACAACAATAGACCTCATGTTGTGGAATACCCACACAGCACCAACCCACTGGCATTTCATAAAGCATGCTAGTTAACCCCATCTTTTATCTCAAATCTTTTATCAATACAGAACCTATATAGTCCACTTAAGGCTACACTTGAACCTGGATAATAATTTCATTTCATTTCTTTAAAAATCAGGATGGGTGTTAATAACCATGTACTAATATCTTGCCCTAATAACTAATAACTGTAGATGGAAATTTGCACAGTATCTAACTAAGGCCCCCATTTATGAATTTGTGTGCTATTCATAAGTTCCTAAGGCTGGAGAATTGGCTTGTCCTCACTTACTGCAACTTAATAGAACCTGGCTCATTTTTTTCTTCAAGTAAGCATCATCTGCCAATGGCAAAATAGCCACAAATCACTCTCGGTAATTAGGTAAAATTCTGTTGACCTGAGTGCTGAGCTGCTTGTCAACTAATAGGTGCCTGACTAATATAGGACAAGAAGTAAAGTGGGAAGCATACAATGAAGTGATATTGTTTCTGGTGTTCTTTGCCATCCCTTACCTATCAGTTGGCTATCTCTGGGCACAGGCCTTTTTGAAAGAGTTTAAAGCCAGGTTCAGAAATAGCCCAACTGACAGATATGGAGAGGGGTGCACTGAGTGAAGCAGGAGAAATGATTGATAATGAGCAAACAGCATTTCCAACTAGTGCTCCAAGGGGAAGACAATTCTGACACAAGTAACCTAGTATTCCCGTTCTGAGATTATGGCTGTTAGAATGTGGACATCAATGGAGGACAGGCAGGTTAGTGCAAACTTGTACAGTTATGATTTTGACAATTATCACCCTGCCACTTAGTGCTTCCCAAACAGCAACAGAAGAGTAAACATAATACTGCCCTCTCCACAAAGACAATGTACTGTAAGTAATGATGGAGATTATTTTTATAAAGCTTTGGGAACTGCAATTGAATGAGCCTGATCCTGAGACCACTATCTGGTCACAAGGTCCATTGCATCATCTTGGGCAACCTACAGAAATAATTAAAGTAGTAAAAGGTAAAAGGTACTAAATAGATGATCATTGGGCATCTGCTTAGGACATGAGAAACCATCATGAAAGACATTAGTCGGGCGCCATGTAAAAAGAAACCTCTGCAGCATCTAGGTGTCCAGAGTACTCTGCAATCCAAGTTGAAATGGCCATGGAGGACTGTGCCAGTGACCAGAGAGGAGGGCCATGCTTGTGACAACTTGACGTCGTACAAACTACCGTATTTTTCAGAGTATAAGAAGTACCTTAGTTTTTAGGGAGGAAAATAAGAAAAATAAATTCTGCCTACCAGGTATTCATGTGGCTAGTCCTTAGCCTGGTCAGCTTCAGCACATTAGTTCACTCACTGGTTTTGAGTTGGGGGTGGTTGGGGCTGAAAAACAGCTTCAAAAGCACAGCTGATCGTCGGAGGGAGCTCCAGTGACTAAAGCAGGCAAAGTGCAGAAGGGGTAAGAGAAGGCAGCAGCTGTTCAGGGTAGCCATTTTGGGCACCACGAGTCACGTTTTCGGGTGGTGATTGGCATCAATGTGCTTTGGCGATCCCCACAGCCTTGAAGGGCTCTCAAACAGAGCGTTTGGAGCAGGAGTGAAATGCTATCAGTTCGGACCGATTCACCCGAACTGGTAATGATGGTGGCAGATGGTTTGGAGAACCGGTAGCGATGGCAGCGCGAGGCTCCACCCACCCACCCGGTCGTCATTACTTCCTGGTTTTAACCTATTTTTTACCCTCTGCACATGCACAGAAGGGTTTGCGCATGTGCAGAGGGACCGCGCGCACAGGTGCACTTCTGAACCGGTAGGGAAGGTAAGTAAGTAAATAGATTTCACCCCTGGTTTGGAGGCTGAAAACGTGGCGCACGGAGCCCAAAAACACAAGCCATTGTCGGTGGCAATCTCTGCAGCCAGGAAGAGGACATGCAGAGGCTGAAGGGAGGGGGCCAGCAGGTGGGAAGGGTTACATTTGGCATATAAGACGTGCCCAAATTTTCAGCCTCTTTTAGGGGACAAAAAAGTGTGTCTTATACTCCGAAAAATACGGTGATTTTTATTCTCCCACTGGCAACAGTTTCCTGTAACTCCCTCTACAGCCTAGCTGTAGCCTAGCGCAATACATTGTATTGTAATGCAATGACAACTTGCAGAATTCCTTGTCAGCAAAAGTCACCTGCACAGGTATCAAGCCTAAAACACATAAAAATTGCAGGTTCAGATAGGGAGGAATGCACATGCAAGATTGAAGGTCAATTATATCAAAAGTGCTGGCTGTCCTGTCCTAATAGGAAAGCTCCAAAGTTTATTACACATTTAATCCTTGGTGTACATAAAAACTAAAGAAAGTGTATTCTATTAACCTCTTCACATACAGTACTTATTGAGAATGCTGTGAATTCATACAGGTGAATGTATATTAAAAATGGTTTAAAACCATACTAGAAACCAATTGCCATACTATATACATGGAAGGATATTGCCCCTTAGTGGTCAGTGAGCAGAACAGAAAATCTACAGGAGGAGAAATGTTCTGTTACGTTAGTCTTTAAAAAGTCTTTAAAAAGTGCTGCCACATTCTTTCTGATTTATAAGTCAACCTAACACTCTGGTGAGAAAATCTAGGCATCTGAGATAAATGCCTGAGTACCTGAATATGTAAATAATACTTTTGCTTTGGGATAAGCCTGAAGCTTCCTTCCTGCAAATAACAGCTGAAGTAGTAAAACATCCCCAGATAATTTCCGTTATACAGAAAGTTAAGATAGTCCTTTTCTCTCTGACATCTCATTTTAGACCAGGGGTCTCCCACCTTAGCAACTTTAAGACTTGTGGACTTCAACTTCCAGAGTTCCTCAGCCAGCAAAGCTTTGCTGGCTGAGGAACTCTGGAAGTTGAAGTCCACAAGTCTTAAAAGTTGCCAAGGTGGGAGACCCCTGTTTTAGACAACTGTTTTTAAACATGGTTGGTCAAAGGGGTTGGTCAAAGGGTCGTGTTATGCTTAGATTATTTTCAATTATGGACTTAATGATTATTGCTAAGGGACTATCCTGCATGGGGATAGGTATTTCATTGTTTTCAGACTGTAAACCTGCCCTTGGAACCCGTTCACTTTCTCGCTAGTAGGATCTCTGCCCCAAAATTTCTGAAGATAATCCTGTCCAGAGAAGAAACCTACTTATTTAGGTGGGGAAAGAGCAATAAGAGACAAAAATCTTATGCCCAAAGCACTAAAAAGCATGAGGGAAGCTGAAGGGACTAAGTCACCATAGGACTGCCTCAATGTTTTCTTTCATCCTGTCTTTTCAATGATTCATTACGAATTAAATACACATTATAAACATTAGTTGAGTATAAATTAATTATTTATACTCAACTCCCCAAAGCCTGAAATTGAAATTGAACAGGAGGGTAAATGTTATGATTTTTTTTATATATATTGAAGAATGGTTACTAGACAATGGAGAATATCTTATAAACATACTGTGACCTGCTTTAAGATTATATATAAACAGTACATATAGAATAATCCTGTAGCCTAAATATTGGCACTTTCTACAAATGAAATGAAAGGTCACAAGCAGATTGATCTGAAATGTGTTGTCTTTTGTTGGCTGAAAGGGCAAAATTATCATTTTTCATTTCCAGGGGTAATACCACAGATATATATATATTTTTCTGTTAGTTTAAATAGGAAAAAAATAGGCCTATATCAGGTCCAGGCTTTTTTGACTGATTCTGAGGCAATTATATTTTTTTAAAAAAATATCTTTTTATTCCTTAGTTTTTTTGTATTGGTACAATTATATAAATAACATTATATAAGCTATAACATTATTCTAGCTTTGTTTAAAAAATAGATATGCCAACATTTCTTATATGGGGAAGAAAACTTGTTTTTCTTTTTTAAAATTTGTTCAAGGAGTTGACCTCATTATCTGTCCCAGTGATGGCCAACCTTTTTGCCATGGCATTCCAAAAGCGGGGGGAATGCGGGGGGGGGGGGTTGTGCGCGTGCGTGCCCACACCCATAATTTAATGCTCCCCTCCCCCAGACACATGCGCGCATGACCCCGCCCCCCCGCTCCTCACGCTTTTTGGCACGTGATGGCATGGTGGGCCCGGTAGGCCTGTTCTTCACCCTCCCCAGGCTCCAGAGGCTTTCTTGGAGCCTGGGGAAGGTGAAAATGGCCTCCCTCCCCCCCCCCAGAGGCCGGAAACAGCCTGTCTCCTGACTTCTGGTCGGCCCAGAAGGCCCAAAAATCAGCTGGCTGGAGCAGATGCGCACTGGAGCTGAGCTAGGGCAACGCTCGCGTGCCCATAGATATGGCTCCGCGTGCCACTTGTGGCACACATGACATAGGTTCACCATCATGGATCTATGCCATATTTGCCTTCATCTCAACTAGAGCTTTCAAGAATTGTTATTGTTATACTGCTTTAGCATGACTACCATATCCAAATTAAATGGATACTCTCCAGATAATCTCCAGATGACCTCATGCTATTAATTATATACTAGGGCTTGCAAAGCCTTTAAAAAAGAGATTTCACAATCCCAGGAGGAACACATATAAAACATATTGTTTTGAATAGTTAAAGCAACTGCATCATTCACAAAATTCATAAGACTATAATGGAATCTTCTCCTGGTTGGGCCTACCTTATCAAATCATCTGTATCAATATTCCTCATCATGTGCTAGCCCAAACAAGAATGGTTTCCCTTCAATTTCCCCCCTTTTCCTTCACTTTTCTCTAGACTTGGTTTTTAGGTCTACAACTACAGCATCTCACTACCAGCAATTTGTTTTCCTCATCTATTATGATAGGTTAGAGCACGGGTGTCCAATTTTTTTATCTTTCTTGGGCCACACTGAGTGAAGAGGAATTTTCTTGGGCTGCATATAAAATATATAATATAGTTAAAGGAGCCACAGTGGCACAATGGTTAGAATGCAGCACTGCAGGCAAATTGCCCACAACCTGGAGTTCGATCATGACAAGGATCGATTCACCTTTCCGTCTTTCCAAGGTTGGTAAAATGAGGACCCAGATTGTTGGGGGCAATAATCTGACATTTTAAAACATCCGGAGAGTGTTGTAAAAGCACTATGGGGTGATATATATGTTGAAGTACTATTGCTATTACTAATGTATGTAAATCACATAATGTTAAAAGTTTACAACCTTGTGGGGCTGCATTGCTGACTATCCAGGGCTGCACACAGCCTGTGGGCCATAGATTGGACACACTTGGGTAAGAGCAACTTCACATTTCAAGTCAAATAGAAATTAATGTAAACTAATGTATTAATGTAATTCATCTTCTCTATCTTTCATCTTTCCTTGTTATCTATTGGCCTACAGAGGATCCACAATAGCAATAACACTTATATACCGCTCCATAGTGCTTTACAGCACTCTCTGAGCAGTTTACAGAGTCAGCATATTGCCCCCAATAATCTGGGCGCTCACATTACTGACTTCAGAAGGATGGAAATGGGAGTCAACTTTGAGCCCATCAGGATCGAAATCCAGGTTGTGGGCAGAATTTGCCTGCAATGCTGCATTCTAACCATTGCACCAAAGGGCTGATTTTCAGCCTTGACAGTTCAAATAATACAGGATTCTACAGACCAGAGATAAAGGTTCTTTCCCCTTACACACGGATCTGTTCTTGTCCCCTTCTAAAACTAAATTAAAATGGAATAAACAGAGGTAATAGTTTAACACTGAGCAAACTGTCCTCAAAGGCTACAGTCCCAAAGCTTAGTAATGATAGGATCATTCAATTTTTTTATAATCATGCCCTAGATCCAGGTTATCATCTCAGTTCTCCAGGATAACTCTAGAATCTCAGGCCTGTCAAACCGGCTGGATGCATCACATGCCAAGCCCACCCTGGCTCCACAAAGGCAAAAAACGTTGTGATATGTCAAGATACATCACATGATGCGATCGAGTTTGACACCTGTGCTCTACATCAAGCTCACTAGGTGCTTTTCCATCTTTAAGGGAAGTTTTCTATCCTCAAATTGGAGTTCCCCAGACTCTTCTAAGAATGTTTATGTGTTTTTGTATGCTTCTATCTTGACTCTAAGGGACACTCAGTAGCTCAGTGGCTAAGACGCTGAGCTTGTCGATCGAAAGGTTGGCAGTTCAGTGGTTCAAATCCCTAGTGCCACGTAACAGGTCCCAGCTTCTGCCAACCTAGCAGTTCGAAAGCACGTAAAAAATGCAAGTAGAAAAATAGGGACCACCTTTGGTGGGAAGGTAACAGCGTTCCGTGTGCCTTTGGCGTTTAGTCATGCCGGCCACATGACCACGGAGACATCTTTGGACAGCGCTGGCTCTTCGACTTTGAAACAGAGATGAGCACTGCCCCCTAGAGTCAGGAACGACTGGCACATATGTGCGAGGGGAACCTTTACCTTTTTATCTTGACTCTGGGTTGTTTGTTTGTTTGTTTGTTGACAAATATACTGCCTATATCAGAAAACAAACCTCTTCTTTCCACATCCTTTCCCCTGCTTTAGCATAATTCTCAAACCTTCTCTTCCTCCTTTGCCTAAAGATCCCTTTCCTCCAGCCAGCCCTGCTCCCATTCTTGATGACTACAGCCAAATACTCAAAAGCCTGAGGCATTCAACCCCATTTAAAACTGCCAAGTCTTTCACTTCAACCAAGCAAGCCTGGTTTTCTTTTCTGTACACCTGAGAGGTGGAACTACCAGAGGCAGCTGCAGCTCCTCTGAGAGCCAGAGTGGAGCAGAATGCTGTTGAGAGAACAAAACAAAAAAACCCATCACATCAGGCAAATAAATTCTTCCACTTAGTATCATCATTGCCACAAAGTTAATTTGTAAAAAGTATTCTACCCGGCAGTCTAAGAGAGAGAGATCCAAAGGCATAAGAGAGAAGGCAAAACCATTGCATTTTGAAATTTCATTTGTGGTTAGATCTGAAGATTGCAGACAATGGATTTTCAAAACTATTGAGATTGATTGGAGCCTGGAAATGCACTGCTACAGCTTGTCAAACATCTGACCTTAATGGGGCCTCCCTTTCCCACAATGGCAACTATGAAGAACGAGGAGGCTTCAAATGTGGAAGTTCATGGATGTTGTGTTTTCTTGGGAGGAATTATATCTGAGTGTTTTTAAGAAGGTTCAATTATCCATTTCTATGATGTTCGTAGAAAAGTAGCTTATGTGTTATTTGTGTTGGAATTATCACAACAGCTTTATTAGGAAATTAAATACTATAGATTATAGATTAAAATCTTGGTAATTACTATTAAATATTGTTTTTAAATTGCTTTGTTAAAGCTATAACTTTATCCCAGCAATCATCAAATTCCTATTAAAATGAATGTGAATACTCCCACTCTACATTTGGCAAACTGAAGCAGAAAGATAACTTGTTGAAATCAGGGAGTGATCTCTTCATCCACTTAGTTGTATTAATTGGAAGAGTACAGATAATGTGTACTGCTATTGTGATTAATTCCAGAACTCTGAATTGCAAAACATTTGAGCCACAATCATATAACGGAAAGGCAAGAATCATGATCTTTTTCTTGGCAGTAGCTTGCTGAGTTGATATTCAATATGAAGGATACAGGTAAAAAGAATTCTAATATTCCTTTCTTGAGGACTGGTAACCTGAAATGACTTCCCTGTTTTGGCAAGAAAAGATCTTTTGAAAGGTTTTATTTGTAATAACCTTTAATTTCTGGTATTTAATTGCTTTATTCTTTGATAAATTATTTATAACCATGTTATAAATGTTATAACATGGTTATAAATGGGATGTTTGTAGAAATGGTTTCCTTTGGTTACATATTTCATTCAAATTACTCAGTTTTCGGTTATTGTTTAGAGTTTAGCTTATCCAGTCCCAGAGGCCTAAATGTTCTACACAGATATGACTAATGTATGCATTCCTGTAGCTTCAAGATATTTAATACTTCATTGTTTAAGAATGCCAAATGATGCGTAGGCCTCAAAGAGAAAATGATTCCTTCTGAGCATTTGACAAACCCCTGTTATTTTCATTCATGTAAAATGGATGTCATGTGAGGATGGCAAGAAAATATTGAGTACTGACCTTAAGCACTGTCCCAAGAGGGAAAAAAAAGAAGGGACACAAGACTTTTCGATAAAATATCTCAAGCCATCTGATAAATTGAAAGCAAAGGGTCTCAGGCATTCTTTTAATCTTTTGTTTTTCAGATTAAATAGACTTTTTAATCGTAAGATAATTTGTGCCTTTTAAAACCAAACACCGAATTCCTTATATCATAAAACTGTTTTACAGCCTTGCATATTTTAGCAATTCAATAAACCTTTTACAAATAATCCAGAAAGTCCAGCTGATGTCACACTTTGGTCATTTGCACTCTCCAGGGAACCTTTTACTACTAAGTTACATAAAATCCTAGAGACACTAAGAATCCACAGTATGCAAAGAAATAACTTTTCACTCTTTTCACCTTTCTCCTAGGGATGTTTCAGGTATGAAGCATAAACGGTAAAAGTGTATCTTCAAATTCAGCTGCTGCTCATTGGTATTATGTACGTAATTTAAAACAAGGACAGGAGTCATCTACCAATAGTATAAGTGTAGGAGGAGCCAGTTACAAGCAACACTGAAAAGCTACTAAAATATGTGATATTGAAACTAGGGCTGGGATTGGTTCAGAGCAGAGGAGAACACAAAACCACACTCTCTCTGGAGCATCTTAAAGCAGCTATGCCACAAAATCCCCAGATAAGACATAGCTACTTAAAATGATGCAGTAAATTTGAGCTTCCACACATCCTGAAACACTGTTGAGGAACCAAATCTAAAGTACTGCACAGGCCTTAAAAAAAACCCACCAGGGATTCATTTCTTTTGACAAAATGAGTTTTGCCATTTAGGCTGATCCTGCTATCCTCTGTGAGCTAGTTTACACTGAAAAGGAGGTTGTTCCCCTAAGTGCTTAGTGCCAATTTAAACTACCATGTTTCATCTGGAAATTTCTCTATTTCAGAGGAAGTACCCTTACAATCCAAACGATTGTTTTTTACCAGTGGCTGAAATCAAGATGTGTGACCAGGAAATAAATTCCACTGAACCTAGAGAAATTGTTTCTCATAGAAAACATGTTTACATTTTTGACTTTTAAGAGTATATCTTGAATTTCCAATCCATATTAAAGGAAGCAGCTGATGGATCAGTTATGAGGGGAATTTTCTGCTCTTCATACAAAGAATATGGAAACCATGTATACTTGATGCATACAGTTATTGAAAAACAGAATAACACAAATAATATATTGCAAGCACAAAAAACAAGTAATATACACTTACTATATGTTAACTGTTTATCCATCCAGAATTTTTAATCTGATTACCACATTACTTAGGAACATTAATAAACACAAGAGAAAAAAATGTGCTATTTTTTCTTAAGAACGATGGAAGCCATTTCCATGTGAGTAGTATATGTAATCCCCAAGTACTTGGATTCTTATTTTATATGGCTCTTCCACACAAAAAAAAACTTTGTTATGTACAACACTAAATTCTTATCATATATATTTTCAGTGCCATTATGAGTTATTTTTTTTTAAAAAAAAATCTAAATAGGTATACCTGAATGGACAAATATTTGTGGCAGTTGTTGCAAGTGACTACTAATTATTATAGCTTTTTAATGTACTTAACCTGCATATTTAGGATAGTAAAATGCTCAAATTCACAGTCACTTTAGAGAAAGGACATATTTTTGTGGGCATTTGTCCTTCAAGTTGAATATGTAGGACAGTGAAAATGACATAAAAGGTTCCAGCAATATACTTTTTATGGAGAATATGTTATTGGTATTAAAAAAAATTACACAGCCCACCCCACCCCAAAGTTACATATTATGAGCTACACAAAATCTAAAATATAGGGACTTTTCACAGTACATTGCACTAAATGAACACATAGTAGATTAAAAGATGTGAATTCAGAACTTCTGCTTAAAAATTTAAAGTTTCTGACATCATCTTCCACCATTCCATTAGCTCTTCCTTTTCCTCTTCTTTTCTTTCAGACAATGATTCCAAGTCAAAATCAACCTAGAAAGTGGAAGCAAACATGAATGCTAATATTCTTAATTTATAAGTGAAAAAAATGGATTTATTAACTAAAATTGTATATATACTAGATTTAAATCCATTTCCCCAGTAGAGACTTACAGCATTGTCTCAAATCACCCAGCCATCACTGAGAAGATGGATGGATAGATGGACAGACAAATACATTGATGATGATTCTAGAAAATCTGCCTTAGAATACATCAACTGAAATCAATGAGAATCATAACATAATTCTGACTTATTTCAATAACTCTGCATTAAGTCTACATCTCCCTGAATCCTGTTAATTGGAATCTTTACTTAGCTTGGTGTTTTTAATTATAGAAGGTTTTTAGTTCATTCCTATCTTAAAAGGTTGTTAGCTAAAAGCATTGGAAACCATTCTCTAAATTTTCTATTGTGCTAAAATAAATTCTAGATACAAAAAGAAAAGCTAAATTTATTTTAGCACAATAGAAAACTTAGAGAATGGTTTCCAATGCTTTTAGCTAACAACCTTTTAAGATAGGAATGAACTAAAAACCTTCTATAATTAAAAACACCAAGCTAAGTAAAGACCAAGTTCTTCTAGGTTTTAATTCAAACCATGTATATGGTGCTTAAAAGTTAGTGAACTCTTGATTTTTGGATATTTCTACATAAACATGACTTAAAAAATGAACTGTTCTCCCACCAAGTCCTAAAGCTATATAAAGTGAACACATTTAAACAAATGAGCATTGTTCATTTATTCATTAAGGCAAAACTACATATAAGTGCATGACAAAACTTTGTGAACCTTTGCTTAGATCCCGTGAAGTGACAGTACTGCCTTATACTGCACTGTTGGAATACTTGGAATACTGCATCCAGTTTTGGCCACCAAAATACAAAAAAGATGTTGAGATTGTAGAAAGAGTGCAGGAAAGAGGAAAGATGACAAGGAGCCTGGAGGCTAAACCACATAATGAACAATTGAAGGAATTAAGTATGTCTAGTCTAATGAAGAGAAGGTCTACGGGTAATATGATAGCAGTCTTCCACTACTTAAGAGGCTGTCATGGAGAAGGAGGAGTCAAGCATATAAAAGGATCAAGCACATGAGGCCAGGAGAAGAAATAATGGGTGGGAGATAATTAAAAGGAGATCAATCTAAGAACTGAGGAGAAATTTCCTGATGGGGGAATAATTAATCAGTGGAACAGCTTGCCTCCAGAAGTTGTGGTTGCTCCATTACTGGAGGTTTTCGAGAAGAGATTGGACAGCCATTTGTCTGGAATGACATAGGGTCTTCTGCTTGAACAGGGCATTGGACTAGAAGATCTCCAACCCTATTATTCTATGTATTAGTAATTAGTTGGCTCCCTCCCCTCTCAATAGAGAAATAATAGCCGCAACTCAACGTTTATGAAAATTGTTGATCAGTCCTGTGTGCTCACTTGGAGAAATTTCAGCCCATTTCTCCTTACAGACTCAGGGATGTTGATGGCTTCCTTGCATGAGATTTGGGTTCTTGAATAACATTTCTACAGTATTAAAGTCAATGTTATATCTAGTTTTAGGAATTGTGTGGAGAACAAATCATGTTTTAGGTCATGCCTATGCAGAAATATTTAAAATTCAAATGGGTTCACAAATTTATAAGTACCACTCTATCTGGCCTAGATTTGAAGGACTGAATTAGTTTTATATTGCTGTCTGTGGATATTATACGGATCTTTCTTTGTCTCTCTTTTGATTAGAATTTTTCTTCTTTTGTCATCTGCCTTACCGTAATCATTGTAATATAAAATCAAATTTTCTTTTATTCCCTGTAAAATGACTAGCCATTTTTTTCCTATGTTGTATTATATTTTGTTTGCTTGCCTTTCTCTCTATTCCTTTCTGACAGTTTTTTTTTATCTTTCAGATAAAGAAATACTGAAAATATTTCATAGAGTTCCAATGAGACTTGATGTACAAAACATTAAAAACATTGATAGGAATGGGCACTATAAGTTAAATGCAGAAATGGTACCACTTACCCTAATAGCAGGACTGAAGGGAACAGCCACTTTTTTAGTGATTGCTAGATAGCCAGGTGCTGAAGCTGTCACTTTATAATTTCCAGGTACCAACAGCCTCCAGTAATCACCATCCTTTGCTAAGGAAACAGAAAGATGCCACTATTTTTTGAAAACTTTTAGGAACATGCTTAAGTGGCACTGAAATATGTTTGATCTGGTTTGTTTTATAATTAGAATCTCAGGAGGCCTCTGGAGTCAGGTGCAAAATACAAGAGTGATTTTGGAAAGGGGAAGAAAAGGCCTTTTTACTGGAACCCCATATATTTTTGTTCTTCCTATCTTAAAGCATGAAAATATAAAAAACTTGCATTATTTTAAGACAGGGCTGTCAAACTTGCAGCCCGCGGGCCGGATGCATCATGCGCTAGCCACACCCACACCCAGTTTAGCGAAGGGGTAGAAAGTCACAATACATCACGTGATGCCGCCATGACGACGCAAGTTTGACACCCCTGTTTTAAGACATTCATGAGCATTAGTCATTTTGCTCATGAATGTCTTAATATAATGCAAGGATTTGTTTCTTTTTTCTGTAAATAGGACAACTGGATTAAGAATCAGGTGATAAGAGAAAGGACTGCAGTTTTGTCAATTTTAATATAGCAGATCTGATTGACTGAGAGGAAGCAACTTCATCTGAATTTATCCAGTTCTGAAATAAAATGTAAAAACTTCAGTTTCTTTTATATAGGAATTCAGCAGAGTTTTCTCCACCCATTGGCCAACATTTGATAGATATCATCTATTTTCATAAGAGGCCACTAATCCTGAACATTTTGTCCATTAAAAGTAGTTTTATGAAATTGTGGCCTTCCAGTTATAATTAAATGAAGGCATAAAGATTTGAATTTCTGAACTGAGATTCAGATTTCATCCTGAATGAAACAGGAAAATGGGCTCATTCTAGAAAAGTCTAACAATTCTATTTTCTAATTCCAGTGTTTATTTTAAATCTGGACACGCACACGTTAGAAGTGGAAACACTGCTTTCCTTTTTGGTGATGCCTATCCAAATGAAAAAGAACGTTTTGGCCATTAGAAGTTTTCCTCAGTGGCAAGAAAGGCTAAGATTGCTTTTGCAATTGTTCTTCTACTGATATATTCTTTGCTTTCCAAAATCATATGTAAGGATTGCAGGGCCATCCTACTCCCCCTCCCCCTAGAAAATATAAAAGGGTATTGCTGTATTCATCCATCTATCAGCATTCATCAAATATCTCAATGTGGTACCTATGAATACTTACCTGTTGTAATATCATGGTTTATCCCCTCTACAGAAACTGAGGCATTAGCAATTGGATTACCCTGAAGATTTCTAACAAATCCTTTTATTCCTCGATGTATCTTAAAAATAAAGCACAAAAAGTCTTGATATTTCTCTAAATAATATATTTACAAAATAAGAGAAGAAAGAACTTAGAACGATTCACAACTATTCACTTCCTATTAAAGTTAGTGGATTTAGTCTCTGATAAAATGTCTGTACTGGATCATTGTCAGTAGGAACATTTCAGATCATTGTCAGCATGAACATGTTGTGTTCAGAGCTTGTTGCTGGTTAAACTAAATACAGAGTCTCTTCAAACAATATTTTGAAAATTGTTGAATATTTATTTGACTTTTAAAATCTCTAATTATTGTTTCCAGAAAGGAGGCAGAGGCAAATCACTTCCGAAATCTTTGCTAGAAAAACTGCAAGGACTGCTTCAGGAGTCAACAGTGACTTGAAGGTAAACCTCCTCTTCCTTGTTTCACATTTTAGTCAAATTGATGAACTGGTTACCAGATTCAGAACAAACCACAAAAGTAACCTTAGCTTGTGATTTTTAAAACAAGGCCAAGTTTGAAGGGAGTTGATAAAACAGGAAACTATCTGTCAACTCGCATCCCTGGCCAGCTCTCGAGTTGCCATAGGCAAGGGGGTTGGGAAGCCGACGAAGCAGCATGGCAGCCAAAAACAGAAGTACATTCTAGACATATCTCTCTCAAGGCTGTCTCCTAGGGTTACCCACAGCGGCCAGAAGGGAGTGATCTCTACAGCCCGTGAAATTTCTCCCTTGGCAAATGTGATTGATGAATTATCCTAGGGGGAGGAGTGTGATTGGGGCGTAAATTACATGGGGTCAGAGTTGGCTTCATTTGGAACATGCCGACATGAAGCTCCTAATAAATAACTAGATTTCTTTTGGAGCTTTGCTCGAGGCTCATGATTTAATTAGGGCATTCATTGGAACCCTGACAGCATCATTAGAGACTTCCTCATTTAACTGCATTTTGTGCAAAGGGGATGTGTAGACGCATAAAAGGTTTTTTCCAGTTTAGAAAGTAAAATATAACTTTGTAACGATGGCCATCAACATGAATAAACCCCTTCTGTGGTTTAGTGGTTGGAGTGAGTTTTTAATCACTAGCTTCATAGGTCAAGCTTGGAACTCAACTGCTGAATGTCTGATCTCAGGAAATAGTCCTTCCTTATTCACAGAATTGAGAATTAGGTTCTCAAAGGGTCACTCTAATCTCATTTCAGAAATCAATATATTTGCTTAGTTCTGTTAAGGCTATTAACCCAATCAGCATAATTATATAATTTTTAACACTTGTAGAATAACAAAAAGGAGTTATTTTTAGACCCTTTATCAATATTTGCTGAAGTAGATATGTTGATTTTCTTTTCTGAAGTTGTGCATCTCTATGTGATTGTGTTTCTGCAGTTGTTCCATGTGCCTGAATGTGTACACTGGGAAGCATGTTATGGGCTACATATGACAATTCTGGATCATGCGACTAGGACCAGGCTTTTAGTTTTTCAGTCACCAGTTTCAAGTTGCTTCCAGCTGCCTGTTTTCTTTTTAACCATCTTCAGCATGACGCCTATTTTTCATCTCCACCATTCTTTGTCCTGCCATATTAAACCTCATTCAGTTTTCAGAAAGATATCATGCGGACAAACCAAAAATTGAAATAATAAAAATTAAACCCAAGCTGGCACAAAGAATCTTAATATAAATATAAAACTGTATGTAGATAGTTTGTCTACTGAAGAAATAAGTTTCCTGTGCAGACTGGTCCCTCATGAGCCTTCCAACTGTAAAACAATGAAGAAAGCAAGTACATTATAAGAAATGGATAGTGATTCTTGAGAGGTGGTTATTGGGTGCCATGAACTGAGAGAACATGTTCCCAGAAGGGTCATCTTTGGGTTACAGAATTCATCTGGTTACTAAGACAAATTTAGGCCAGATAGTTCTTAGAGCTAGATAAAATGAAATCATATGTGATTTATACATGTAGGTAACGTGTCATCAGAGTATAAGTAGAAAATCTTGGGCACACGAATATCTCTATATGTTCAGGGTTTCTCTTCTTAAGATTTCTGCTTGGCCACAAGTTAGGTGCTGTCAGGTGCAAAGGATCAGGATAATAATTCAAAGCTTTAATGCTTAAGCCTACATTTGGCGAACTTTGGCAGTTTTTCCAATTGCATCATGGTATCTCACAGTCAGCTGTCAATTTCAGAATTCTCCTAGGTTTGGGATTATATTTGGAATTATATGTAACAATTTTTTTTAATTTGAACTATTTTTCCAAAGTAGAAACTGAAGTCAGATACAAATAAAAAGTTCAAAATGAGGTCTGTGAATCCTGATTCCAACTTTTAATTTATTTCTCCTTCAAATCAATCCCAATTGTGTATAATTATAGCCATACAGGGAAATGGTAACACTTGCTTCTCTCCTACTATATATATTTCAAAAACGAATTCATTGAACTTAATGGGATCTAGCCTATGTGTAAACATGTATCATACTGAGCTGCTTGCTAGGCTTTCTAGCAGTTCTTTAAATCTCAACATGAGGGGTGCAATTGGAGTATTTATTCTTCAAATGCAACATTGTGTACCTGCCCTTTGCCACAGAGAGAAGGTTGGTTGGATGGATGGATGGATGGATGGTTGGGTGGATGGATGGATGGATGGATGGATGGATGGATGGATGGATGATGGATGGATGGTTGTTTGGTTGTTTGGTTGTTTGGTTGGTTGGTTTTACTACAAGGACAGGAAACCTGTAGTGCTCATCTCCAAGTCCTCTTTATTCAGACATCACCGTCCTGTCTGACCTTGACTTCTGAAAACTGATAGTGCTTTCTTTACATTTTGTCATGGCTCGGGATTCAGATGACTCTGAATCTGAAGAAACCCCTCCAGCTGAGCCAGCAGAATGTGAACCTCAGAAGACACTAAGCCATGAATCACTTGAGACTGATCAAACAGATGCATTATCAGAATAGTTGGAACAGATAAGATATAGCTTTCAAACCTTCAGATTCAGCAAGTAAAGATTCTCATTAAGGCTCCTTGGCAAGCAAGGGAGTGACTGTCTTAATTAGAGGACAGATGGCTGCAGACTGATATAAGTGGCAACCTTATTTCTCTATTGGAAGTCTGATTTCCTGTGCCTGGCATGTTGTTTTGATATATTCTGCTCATACAAGAAACTCTGACCTTTGGACTGAGTAAGGAACCAGGCTTGACTGTCTGAACCTCTCTTCTGCATGCACCTGTTTAAAGCAATACTACTTAGACAAGCTTTGTTTCCAGGAGACTCTGTTGATATTCATTTGCTTATCTGCTGTTTATCCATACCATCTTAAGCAGATTGCTATCAACACCTAGCAACTGCATATTTGTGCGTTTGAAACAGGACACATTTGAAGGAGTGAAGCTGTAGTTCAAATGATGAAGCAATGAGCCTTATGATCACCCAAAACTAAGTATAACACTTGATGGTCAACAAATGCCCTAACCTTGTTCTCCAGGAAAAAATTACCTGCTCAATGTAACTGATAAGTGAATTCTTGTTGTCCTCCCAATAGGTTTTCAGAGTTTCTTCTGGAGGGAATTTTTCACAGCTAAGCTCCACGGTGATTTCAAAGCAATTGCTGCTAAGATAGTTGAAGTCTTGCATACCTATGTAATTACATATACAAAAGTTGACATTTAATACGCAGTGGGTTCTAAAGCATATCAGATTAAAGTTAAGTGGAAATAATTAGTTGGGATCAGTTGGAATAAATAGATGTGTACTGTAGAAAATTCAAGACCGATATATATTATGGTACATATATACTGGTCTATTTACAAGACCTTCAGGGCAGGTAATACGTTCTTGGACCAAAGTCTGAAGCGTAATATGATGATTGATTTGCAATCACAGCTGTAATTATACCACATTTAATATTACATTTGGTCTATATATTTTGCTGATGTGTATATTTGGCTTCAAAAATCCTATTTAGGAGTCAAAGAATTTCTAGGTATAATTCAACTGTTTCTAGGTAAAATGAGTTAATAACAGATAATAACATCATGACCGATGAAGCCTTGAAAACCAAAGATTTTGAAATGGACTTTTTAAAAAATATTGCAATTTCAAGAAACACAGTATATCAGTGCTAATTATGAGATGGAGACTTACCCACGGTAAAGATATTGTTTAGTACATTTGACAACATAATAGTTGTTTATATATGTTCATCAGTCAAAATCAATCAAGAATATTCCAACGAATTTAAACAAAAAAAGAGGGTAGCATAACGAATCAATAAGAACAAAGTTTTCTTGATCCTTTTCTGAATGGCTGTTAATTCTTTACTGCATTAGAAGTATGTGCACAAAATAGCCTTTGTGTGTGGTTTCCAGATATGGTTTAGAATGCCAATCATAGTCTTTGAAGATTCCCTGATTATTAAGGAGTAAGTATATATATAAAGACAGCTGTTTATCACCATGCTAGAAATCAGGGAAGGAAAGAAAGTGGGCCCGAATGTATTCCCCACCTGCCAAGAATAATGATAATAAAGCAGGTATGTAAAATCTCTTGATTTCATCTGTAATATTTCTGAAATAATAAATCTTTATAATTTCTTTTTTCCTGGATATAAATTGTTCCAATGGATGGAAACAACAGTTGTAATTTATTTTTCTTCATGTACAGAACAAACTGACATGAGTTCTGATTTATTTCTTACATATTATATTGCTTACACCAGTTAACATGCCAAGAAGCATGGATTTATAGAATCGGGAACCATTTTATAACATTGGAACAATATGCTAAATGACGAGTGAAAAACACACTAAGATGATAGATTCATCCGTTCCATTTTTTTCTTATAAGTAAAATCCATGGAATTGTAAAAATTGCTGTATGTAATGGATTAGTTCATAAAAATTATGAAATGATAATTTGTTGCTTTATCATATGAAAAGGATTGCTTTCACAATAAATATTTTAAAACATTGAACAAGGAATTATTGTTATTATTCTGCCTTTTTAAACTGCCAAGAAAATGAGAAACTCACAATGCAAATCAAATTATTTATTTATTTAGTGCAAATCAAATTTGTATAAATATTGATATGTCTTTTGTCTATTAACTGATTTGATAAATGTACCACATTTTTATGTGCTAGGCTCTTTACTATGTACATGGAATGTGTACATTTTTAATGCTGGTTAGGGCCAAACATTATGTACTTAATTAAAATGAATTTTAATATGAATTAGAAAATTTCACAGTTTTAAAGTTTCCAGTTCATATTAAAATCTCTCATCAGATTGGCTACCTAATTCTTGCTGACTTTAATAGGATTTAATTAAATAGTCATCCTGGATAAACAAATTAATTCTTCAAGATGCTATTTCTATACTATCAGGAGTATACTCTCCTACGCGAGCTGCACTGGCTCCCGGTGGTCTTCCGGGTGCGATTCAAGGTGTTAGTTATCACCTTTAAAGCGCTCCATGGCTTAGGACCTGGGTACCTACGAGACCGTCTTTTGCCACCAATAGCCTCCCACCGACCAGTTCGTTCTCACAGGGAGGGACTACTCAGGGTACCGTCAGTCAAATTATGTCGACTGGTGACTCCCAGGGGGAGGGCCTTCTCTGTGGGGGCTCCAACCCTTTGGAATGAACTGCCCCCGGAGATACGGAATATCCCTGATCTCCGTGCTTTCCGCCGTGCCCTCAAGACCCTGATGTTCCAACAGGCAGGGCTAAACATACAAACATGCGAATGATTTTTTTAAATGTTATCTAATTCTGGGTTTTATTTAATTGACCAAACTAAGTAACAATTTTAATTAGCAATTATATGATGTTTGTATGTCTATATTTTTCTTGACTGTACACCGCCTTGAGTCCTACGGGAGAAAGGCGGTATAGAAATATAATAAATAAATAAATAAATAAATAAATAAATAAATAAATAAATAAATAAATAAATAAATAAATAAATAAATAAAGAGTCTTTTAGCTCTGTGTATAGAACACCAGAATAGAAATATTATTTATATTCAATGAAATACAAAATTTTCCAGTCTAGACAATTTATTCATCACAATGACAGTTTAATAAGCACAAATCAGTCTGTTTTCCTATGTCTTGTTAAGTAAAAGGATCAGTATATATAAACAGAATAGCTGCACCTGCTGAAATTTGTTCTTCTGTTTAACTATTTTAGGATGCAGACAACCAGCCTTTAATCATATGTAGCCACTCTTTCCAAGTTTATATTTTCCAATTTTCTGTATTTATATTTTATATATTTGCCACACTGCTCTCTTTTTCTATAATTTGCCTTAGCTTGCTTCCATATTTGCTCTACATTTATACTAACCTTATATTGTATCAGGAACGACCTCATCGCTTAGGCTACTTTAAGGGATGGAAGAAATAGCAATGCAGCCAACAGGTACACTGAAGTGGACAGTATAATCTTCTTTGACTCCTAGTGCACTTATCACTTGAGGGTCACTTGATTTTTAAAAAATATGCCATTCAGAAAACATTCAGCATACCAAACTGTGGAAACTATATTGGAACAAATAATGCTAACAGAATGTAAAGTTACCTCAGTAGTGCTATAATGATCCTTGTTAATTTTAACTGTTTCGATGGTTCTCATTTTGCAAGCTACCCAGAGTTAAAGCAACTCTGGGTATAGCTTACAAAATGAGAATCATGGAAACAATTAAAATGAGACGGGCTGCATATAAATTTAATAAATAAATAAGCAGAAACACAGAATATCAGTTTATTTAAGAATAACAAACATTGGTGACTAATAGGTCTCCCGTCAATGCTAGTCAACAATGTATATGTATGCTAAGGCCTCCACTTAGTTACTACCGTTAACTGTTGTGGTCTGCTGGCAGCCTGCAGAGCTGGCAGCTGAGTCGGACAGTGAGGAGGTTGGGGAGGAACATGGGCCAGTCCTGGAGTCTGGGGAAGGCTCAGACGCCTCCGGAATCTGACATCAGTGAGGCAGAAGAACAGTGTGAGCCTGTTTCTGGTGTGCGCATGTGCAGAGCTGCCAGAAGGCAAGAACAATTAAGGAAAAAAGGATGACTCGGGTGTAAGGCTTGGAGTTGATTGACCCCTCCCATAAGACATAAAAGAGGAGCAAATGGACGTGAGCCTTTGCAGGAAGCAATTAGTTCATATAGTCAATTCAAGCTCTGAGAAGTCCGTTTGACTCTGTGCTCCATTTGGCCTTGCAAAAACTAATTGACAATTAGGTCTCTGGCAGCGTTTCAAGGGAGATAAAGGTGGGTGCTTATCAACATTACCCTGAACGACTGTGTCAACTTGAGCAGACATCTGTCGGAATCTTTACAGACTGTTTGTGAATCATTACGGGCTGTGAATGACCATAATTCACAGATGTCTCAATAAAAGACCCTTTTTGGGGACTAAAATTGGGATTTATGATTTCTCAGGAAGTCTAGGTCAGAACACCTACCTGCACTGAGGCCTGGGGAAGTTCATTGTGAAGGACAACCTTTGTCTAGATGACTCTGCAACAGAGCAACCTCACCAACAGCCTGTAAATCCTTCTGGCAACAACTATATGAGTTCTACAATATTTGTGGAATTTAATACATTATCTGCTCTATAAACATGTGCACTAATAAGTCATATTTGACTTAGATTTTTACTTTCAGCTCTACTCTGACATACTGTAAGTATAAGATTAAAATGTTGTATTTCAGCAATACAAACCTCCTGGAACGCTATACCAAGCACCACCATTAGTTGTCCCATCAATGAAACTGCTGTCATCATCATTTTTGCGACATGGTGGCCGATTTGGGTTTGACATGGCTGGATTAAAAGATGAATAGCTTCGGGCTAAGCTTTGGAAAAGAGCATCATCTGGGCAGGTGCTGTATTCATGTGCACTTCCTGGGGAAACAGTAGTAAAATACATAATAAAAGATGGAAAGAATAACAGAGAATGTAGGCCAGCTTTAATTATCTGAATTTAGATCATTTAAAATTCAGGATTATCCATGACAAGAGCTTCATATGAAGACCATTGGTGTTTAATTAGAACAGACACATTGAGATACACATTCTTCTTAATAAGCTGTTTCAGCAACATGAAAAAAAAAACCTAAAACAAAATTAGATTAACATATAATTTGTGAAAATAGTACTAATCAAAGTAATAAGAATGGTATAATCTCGTCCTCATTATTATGTCCCTAAAATCTATTCCAAGTTCTTTTTCCTTCCTCTTCCATGAGCTCCTCCAGCTTTAAAAAGGGTAAAAAATGTTTTGTCAGTTTAGAAAACTACAACATACCATAAAGAAAAAGAAAGCCTGCATCTCTACTGATTAAATAGAATAAAAAAAAGTTTATTCTGGGAAGTCTGCAGTAACAGGCAAAAAGAGAGAAAATTAAAACTTACAAATAATACAAAAGATAAATTAATTAAAATAATGGACAGTAAAAATTTAATCTGTCCAGGGTGGGAATGTGGGTCTCAGCATGCTATTCAGAACTCAGCACAGCCATCAAGCTGACCAAGCTTGAGCCTAGGATTTACAATACATACCAGTCCGAGTCTCGTCATATGGGTAATTTGCCACAAGGTCCCCACCGTGAAGATTGGCGGACAGTACAAAGGGAATATCCATTATCCAGTGAATCACAGCTTTTGTTTCTGGTGCAAGCTATAGCAGAAATTTATAAAAATTATAGTTCATTAGAGTACTTCAATAAGCACTGCATATTTTTTGTAGAACAAAATTAAAACAGGTTCATCAGTTTCCAGACATATGCCCTGGGATACAAAATGGAATAAAATAGACTTGTTTCATATAGTATTCATTCAATGTGTACCTTTGGAAACAACAAAGGACACAAAGGAAACTACAGCCATCTATCTTCACAACCCCCATCTCAGACACACCAACAACAGTCAAGCCTCCTACAACTGACCCCATCCCATTGGGTTCACAACCCCTAGTGATCACAGAAAAGGAAGTGCAAGGCCTGTTTCACAGGCAAAAGCCAGGAAAAGCTCCAGATCCAGGCCCAGACAAGATAATTCCTTCTTACTTAAAAGTCTTTGCTGACCAATTGGCCCCGTATCTTCAATAAATCACTAGAGATGTGCTATGTTCAAACACTCTACTATCATCCCAGTGCCGAAGACGCCCACCATCAAGGAATTGAATGACTAGAGAACAGTTGCTTTAACATCTGTAGTCATGAAAAATTTTGAAAGGCTAGTGCTGTCCCACTTGAAAACCATCATGGATCCACTGTTAGACCCCTTGCAATTTGCATGTAGAGCAAATAGATCAACAGATGATGCTGTTAATATGGCTCTGCATAACATCCTACAACATCTTGAATCTCCAAAGACCTATGCAAGAGTCTTCTTTGTAGACTTCAGCATTCAATACCATCATTCCAGACACACTTCTAACTAAACTAAACCAGCTACAGGTATCTGAACACACTTGTAAGTGGATCATAAGCTTCCTAACTAACAGGAAGCAGCAGGTGAAGCAAAGCAGAATCACATCAGATACCTGTACAATTAGCACAGCCCCCCCCCCAAGGCTGTGTGCTCTCCCCACTTCTCTTCTCTTTGTATACCAATGACTACATCTCTAACGATCCATCTGTTAAACTACTGAAGTTCGCAGATGACACAACAGTGATCAGTCTCATTCGAGACAATGATGAATCCACATACAGACGGGAGGTTGAACAACTAGCCTCGTGGTGTGACCGGAACAATCTGGAACTGAACACACTCAAAACTGTAGAAATGGTGGTAGACTTTAGGAGAAACCCTTCCATACTTCCATCTCTCACAATACTAGACAACACAGTATCAAGAGTAGAGACCTTCAAATTTCTAGGTTCTACCATATCGCAAGATCTAAAATGGACAGCTAACATCAAAAACATCATCAAAAAAGCATAACAAAGAATGTTCTTTCTGCGCCAACTCAGAAAGCTCAAACTGCCCAAGGAGCTGCTGATTCAGTTCTACAGAGGAATTATTGAGTCTGTCATCTGCATCTCTATGACTGTCTGGTTTGGCTCTGCAACCCAACAAGACAGACACAGAGGATAATTAGAACTGCAAAAAAAACAATTACTACCAACCTGCCTTCCATTGAGGACCTGTATACTGCACGAGTCAAAAAGAGGACAGTGAAAATATTTATAGACCCCTCACATCCTGGACATAAACTGTTTCAACTCCTACCCTCAAAAAGATGCTATAGAGCACTGCACACCAGAACAACAAGAACAGTTTTTTCCCGAATGCCCTCACTCTGCTAAACAAATAATTCCCTCAACACTGTCAAACTATTTAGTAAGTCTGCACTACTATTAATCTTGTCATCGTTCCCACCACCCATCTCCTTCCACTTATGACTGAATGACTGTAATTTTGTTGCTTGTATCCTTACAATTTATATTGATATTGTTTCCTGGTTGTTTATTTGTACCCTATGACTATCATTAAGTGTTGTATCTTATGATTCTTGATGAATGTATCTTTTCTTTTATGTACACTGACAGCATATGCATCAAGACAAATTCCTTGTGTGTCCAATCACACTTGGCCAATAAAAAATTCTATTCTATTCTATTCTATTCTATTCTATTCTATTCTATTCTATTCTATTCTATTCTATTCTATTCTATTCTATTCTATTCTATTCTATTCTATTCTACTGTATAATGTTTCAACAGAGTATCTGAATGCAATACACAGATTAATTATTAGTGAATGCAAATATAGGTATTATTTAGTGCAATAGGCAATGATATAATCATACTCTCTCACACCCACATTCTGATAGTTATCAGAGACCAAGATTTCCAGTAAATCTTTAAGTGCTAGCAGAAAACCTGCTAAGGATAATTAGAACTGCAGAAAAAACAATTACTACCAACCTGCCTTCCATTGAGGACTTGTATACTGCACGAATCAAAAAGAGGACTGTGAAAATATTTACAGACTTCTCACATCCTGGACATAAACTGTTTCAACTCCTACCCTCAAAAGGACGCTATAGAGCACTGTACACCAGAACTAGACACAAGAACAGTTTTTTCCCAAACGCCATCACTCCGCTAAACAAATAATTCCCTCAACAGTCAAATAATTTACTAAGACTGTATTACTATTATTCTTCTCTTCCTTACTAGTATCTATCTCTTCCCACCTATTACTATAACCATGTTGCTTGTACCTTTCAATTTATATTGTTTTTATTTTATTCCTAGTACGATTTGATAGCTTATTAGTAACCTTGACTATCACTAAGTGTTGTATCTTTTTATTCTGGATGAATGTATTTTATTCTCCTTATGTACACTGACAGCATATGCACCAAAGACAAATTCCTTGTGTGTCCAATCACATTTGGCCAATAAAGAATTCTATTCTAATCTATTCTATTCTTTTCAGCCATTTCCTCTCTTACAAAAGGAGCCTTGGTAGTACAGTAGCCTAAAGCACCCTGTTATTAAGACCAGCTGCCTGCAATTACTGCAGGTTCGAATCTCGCCAGGCTCAAGGTTGACTCAGCCTTCCATCCTTTCTAAGGTAGGTGAAATGAGGACCCAGTTTGTGGGGGCAATAAGCTGACTTTGTATAAATATACAAAAGGATGAAGGCTATTGCTTAGCACATTGTAAGCCGCCCTGAGTCTCCGGAGAAGGGCGGCATATAAATCAAATTAAAAAAAATGCCTCACTCTCTGCTCTTGCTGGTGGCAGCTGGAGTCTGAACACATTTGAATAGCACCAAGATGTGAAATGGCAACACTGATCAATTCAGTTAGCTGTTTCATAGATCCCATTTTGTACTAAACAACAGAAGCAGCGAAAGCCAAAGGGCAGATGAGTCATATTCCAGCCTTTTCTGGTTGACTTCACAGGTGATGTCTTGCTCTACATGTGATCATTGTAAACTGAGGCAGAGACCTCTGTGGAACACGTCCTCTCTGTAAATGTGATTTATATGGCACGTATTTTATCAGATGGCACAAGGGTTATAATTATGGGAGGACTTAAGTGGTTTTATGTTGCTTAATATTGCTTTGTTCTGTAGCTCTTCCCACCTAGCTTTTCTTGTTTGATTATAAAGACTACTTATTGTAAGGTACTCTCATAATGTTTTTTCTTCTTCTTCTGTTCAATAGTGTCTGATTCTTGGAGACTGCCTGGACATGTTCCTGCAGTTTTCTTGACAATATTTATCAGAGGTGTTTGCCATTGCCACTTTCCTAGAGCTGAGGAAAAAATGAGTAGCCCAAGATCACCCAACTAGCTTTGTGTCCAAAGCGGGAGAAGAACTCACAGTCTCCTAGTTCCTAGCCTGATGCTTTAACCCATGAGTGTTAAACTTGATTGCGTCACATGATGTATTGTGATGTATCACAATGTTTTTTGACTTTGTGGAGCCGGCATGGGCGTGGCCTGTACGTAATCCTGCTACTTAGGATTGAACTCACAGCCTCCTGATCGTGAGGTGAGAGCCTCTAGGTACAATGAAAACAATCATTGTGGTGGTGGCGCAGCAGACTAAAGTGCTGTTAAATAGCACCAGCTGCCTGCAATTACTGCAAGTTCAAATCTCACCAGGCTCAAGGTTGACTCAGCCTTCCATCCTTTCGAGGTAGGTAAAATGAGGACCCGGATTGTGGGGGCAATAAGCTGACTTTGTATAAAAAAGAACACCGCTTAGTGGGGGCCGAAAGCCCTACTAAGCAGGTATATACAAAAGTATGAAGGCTATTGCTTAACGCATTGTAAGCCGCCCTGAGTCTCCGGAAAAGGGCGGCATATAAATCGAACCAATAAATAAACAATAAATAAATCAAACTAAAAACAACCAATTAATAAAAGCATGACAGAACCCCCACAAACACTATTAACCTCAGCTCTGAGAATAGAGCCAGGCCTTAAGAACTTCTAGAACCTCAGGGGAGTTGGTATCATATGCAGGGGTGGGTTGCTCCTGGTTCTGTCCGGTTCTTGAGAACCGGTAGTAAAAACGGAGGGAGGCTCCGCCCACCCACCCACCTGCCCTGACGTCACATTTGGTGATTTACGCATGCACAGAAGCATGCTCCTGTTGCGAACCGGTAGTAAAGGTAAGTAGAACCCACTCCTGGTCATATGTATCTCTGGGAGATGCTCTTCCAGAAGGTGAGGGCAGCAGTCCCACAAATATTTTGAATGAAATATTTTATACCTTTAGATTTTGGTCCACAGCTTTCTTCAGATTTTTCAACAAATGATTATTTGGACCTCCTTCTCTCTCGTTGACATAGACAATTCTATCCAGATCAGGGAAATTTCGATTTAGGTCTATTCCCTGTGCATTACTTCGACCAACAAACCAATCTTTGAGTTCCCCTGGCTAAAAAGAAGAAGAAAATATTATAAAACAACATGATCATTTCATTATGAACTGTCATGATGAATTTAGAGAAATGGCCCGCTTAGTTCAATCATGTGTGCTTAGGAGAAGTTCAAATGCATGGCATACTAGAAACATATGCCAGTTATTTTCAAACTTGGTTCTTACTCTGCAGTGGTGGGTTGCTCCCAGTTCACCCGTTTGGGTGAACCGGTAGTGATGGCGGTGGAAGGCTCTGCCGACCCCCCTAGACGTTATCAAAAACAATCTGCGCATGCGCAGAAGCGTCGTGTGCTCGCAAAGCAAGCGCCTGCACCCACGCGCTGCTGATAGCAAACCGGTAGCGTCGGATTTTGAAACCCACTACTGTCTTACTGATATACCAACTTTGAAGGCTGAACAATACAAACATATTCAATCCTCAGCTCTGACATACTTGGAGAAGACACACTGAAATAAATGGAATTTAAGTTAATAACGACTAACTGGCACCTCGCTAATTCCAGTGGCTCTACTGTATATGTATATATATATATATATGCCTTTACAGGGAGGATATGGGTGTGGCCTACTGATGACAGCTAACGAGCTAGAAATGGATCTATTTAGGTCTCCCACCTAGCAGTGAGAGCTTGCTAGGTGTTAGAAAAGAAAAAAGCCCAGAACCGAGTAGATGAGATTCTACTGAGCTGGAGCTACAAAAAAACCTTGGCTACGTAGGGAAAACCTGGCTAGAAGAAAAACACACATAAACCCTACGAAGAAGTAAGAAAATTGATACTGTGCCTTTACAGGGAGGATATGGGTGTGGCCTACTGATGACAGCTAACGAGCTAGAAATGGATCTATTTAGGTCTCCCACCTAGCAGTGAGAGCTTGCTAGGTGTTAGAAAAGAAAAAAGCCCAGAACCGAGTAGATGAGATTCTACTGAGCTGGAGCTACAAAAAAACCTTGGCTACGTAGGGAAAACCTGGCTAGAAGAAAAACACACATAAACCCTACGAAGAAGTAAGAAAATTGATACTGTGCCTTTACAGGGAGGATATGGGTGTGGCCTACTGATGACAGCTAACGAGCTAGAAATGGATCTATTTAGGTCTCCCACCTAGCAGTGAGAGCTTGCTAGGTGTTAGAAAAGAAAAAAGCCCAGAACCGAGTAGATGAGATTCTACTGAGCTGGAGCTACAAAAAAACCTTGGCTACGTAGGGAATACCTGGCTAGAAGAAAAACACACACACACACACACACACACACACACACACACACACACACACACACACATATATATATATATATATATATATATATATATATATATATATATATATATATGACGTGATGGCTCAGTGGTTAAGATGCTGAGCTTGTTGATTGAAAGGTCAGCAGTTCAGCAGTTCAAATCCCTAGTGCCGCATAACAGGGTGAGCTCCCATTACTTGTCCCAGTTTCTGCCAACATAGCAGTTCGAAAGCACATAAAAAATGCAAGTAGAAAAATAGGGACCACATTTGATGGGAAGGCAACAGCGTTCCGTACGCCTTTGGCGTTTAGTCATGCCAGCCACTGTGACGTCTTCGGACAACGCTGGCTCTTTGGCTTTGAAATGGAGATGAGCACCATCCCCTAGAGTCAGGAACGACTAGCACATATGTGCGAGGGGAACCTTTATCTTTACCTTTACTGTATATATGATCAAATGTAAATACCATCCTACATATTAACTATGTTTAAACATGGTAGGTAAGTTTAATGTTTTTACATTGTAAGCCACCCAGTGTCATTGGATACAAGATGGGTGGCAAATAAACTTCAAATAAATAATAAAATAAATAAGTTCAATAGGCCTACCTTCATATTTAAATGTTTGTGCTTCTAAATAGCATAATTTATTAACACTAACAGACCTACTGTGTGTGCACTGAAACCAACCTGAAAAAAATACATGAAGAAAACACAGCACAGGTTTTAAAATTTATAGCATCCATATACAATTATTGTTGTATTTATTTGGGTGCCTTCAAGCCACTCTTGACTTCTAGCACTGCCTAGCTAGTCCCTGCAATTTTCTTAGCGAGATTTCAGAAGTTATTTGCGTTGCCTTCTTTCTAGGGATGAGAGAGAGAGAGAGAGAGAGAGAGAGAGAGAGAGAGAGAGAGAGAGAGAGAGAGAGAGAGAGAGAGAGAGAGACTAGCCCAAGGTCACTCAGCTTTCTTTAGGCCTACAGTAGAAGCAGAACTCACAGTTTCCCAGTTTCTAGCCTGGTGGCTTAATTGCTACACTGGATTGACTGACCCTATAAAATTAAAGTACCTGAAATTTAGAAATAATGATTCAGCACAAGGCACATAAAACAGTTTATCAAATCAAACAACATTGAGCTCCAAAATAAAAACATCAGAGCAAATACAAAAATAACTATTTGGGGGCAACACCTATTTAAATGTGTACATTTATTCATAGCCACCAGGGGGAGCTCTGGTTCTGAACATTTCTAATCAACAGGGTAAATTATGTTTTAGTATATAAAATGAATGCTCAGATTCATTAATCTAAAGTGACTGTAGATTAATGTGGATTTCTAGCATAATGTATTTGGAACAGAAAGAGTTCTGGCTAGTATACAAGCATTCCACTGGCTACATTACATATAAGAATGCCAAGGATCACACAGGGAGGAGGGAAGATCAAAAGCTTAGTATGGGTTACATCAACTACAATCGTGTGATTACAATCATTACACATCTGGCCACAAATCTAGAAGCAGTCTTGACTTACAACCATTTGTTTAATGACTGTTCAATATTACAAAAACTGAATTAAAACCAGTCTTTCCACTTTTGATCATTGCACCAACTCTGGGTCACATGGTCAACATCTGGAACATTTAAAGGAAAGTTCCAATCCTTATTTGTGGTCATAAGTTGAAGGCCTATATCACGGGTGTCAAATTCACCATGTCACGTTGCCGTCACGTGACATTTTGCAACGTTTTAGCCAAACGCTGGATTTAAACTACTATCCATCCCAGCTAGCCTGACAAAGAGATATGGATGATGGGAACTTGGATTCTAACGATTTCTGAAAGACTATGATTTCTGCCTCTGATATACATTACATTTGCACTGCAGAAGCCACCAAAAGGTATTGCTGTGTAAGCGAACATGCCAAGTGCTGATGGTACTGTTACCCAGGTGGGATGAAGAGGGTAGGTTTCTGAGTGAAGGTTATTCTTTTTCTTTGAATTCATGCTGAAGGAATCCAGATCAGGACACCATCCCGAAGCCCTGCCCCAAAGGCTTCTTTATATTCTTAAAATGAAATTGCATGTCAGTCTTTTTAAAGTAGGTCATACTAACGCAAATATTTGCTTTTGAAGTTATGACTCACATACCTGTGATGCTGCCTTTTCAAAGCCATCTGGATTCAGAGAGGGCATGATGTGGATACGTGTACTGTGGATCAAATTAATGACCGTCTCATTCCCCTTCTGATATTCATTGCACAAGTATTGAGCCAAGAAGATAAGAAGTTCTCTTCCAACAGCTTCATTTCCGTGCATGTTGCCAACATATTTAAATTCTGGCTCTCCTGTAACATACAAGAAATGCAGGATCTCAAATGTGTAGAGATTTAAGAAATGCACAAAAGGCAAATGCATGTCAAATCACAAGCATTCTATAATTTCGTCTTTCAATAACTCAGAATCTAACTCATTTTCCCATTTATACTAGGAAGGGAAAAATTTAGGTTAACCTCTGTTGTGTAGTGGATGGAGTGGAGAGGCAGAGACCAATGTGTGACTTCAGCTCTTTATTAGGCAAGTTAAATCCCAGCAAAACCTGTCTGGCAGCTTGTCCTTTAGCTCAGGCACTAAAGAAGCAGAACACCCACAAGCCAGAGAAAGGAGTTTTCCAGTTTTGGTTTTATTCCTGGTAAAGAGCCTTGGTATACAGTGGTCTAAGGCACCCTATTATTAAGCTGGTTATTAAGACCAGCTGCCTGCAATTACTGCAGGTTCGAATCTCGCCAAGGCTCAAGGTTGACTCAGCCTTCCATCCTTTCTAAGGTAGGTAAATTGAGGACCCAGTTTGTGGGGGCAATAAGCTGACTTTGTATAAAATATACAAAAGAATGAAGGCTATTGCTTAATGCATTGTAAGCCGCCCTGAGTCTCCGGAGAAGGGCGGCATATAAATCAAATTTAAAAAAAAAAAAAAAAGCACCCCTCAGATTGAGCTGACGTCATTGGGGGTTGTAGGTACGGAACAACCTGTTCCTGGGAGGAACAAAATAACCTACATGTTCCAAAACCCAGTAAGGTTTGTTTGTCTTGGTTGCAATTAGCATCACTAGATCTCACTGACATGAAGAGCAGATGGATTCTGCAGCCACACTGAGAGGAAATGCTGCAAACTTTTCTGTACTTTCACAAATTGCCCCCAAATGCAGCAACAGAAGAAAATCATTAAAAATAATTTTAGCGACTTGGAAATCAGACAGCAAAAGATCTTCATAACTGTATCAATAAACCTAAGAATTTAACCACTTAGCATCTTATGAAATACCAGATTCTTTTCAAATAGTGAGATGCTCAGATCCTCAATTTGTGCTGGGCTGATTTAAGTCAAAGATGATTTTCATTCTATAATCTCCAAACGTTTTGCATGCAAATTTAAATTATTGTTCTCCAAAATCAAGGCCACTAGAGACCTTTCTAGAGACATGAATGTTGGCATAAATATTATCACTAAATTCTCAAGACTCATTAACATTTTATTTCAAAAATGATATGCCTCTTTGCTTGCAAGCACTGAAGAATCCTTCTAATGACTGTAAGGGGCCTTGATGGAATATTGTCTTTCTGTGAGAAGCTACTGGAGACAAAATGTCTCCAAAAATGTGACAAAGGGATGGACTTAAGAATAGAAGTCTTTGGTTTGGGAGAAAGCTATTAGGCTTCTTGGCTGTTCAGGATGTCCTTTCTGATGTAGGCTGGTTTATTCTAGAATAAGCAACCTTTTGGGACAGAAAGAACTCTTAACAGTTTAGCTATTTGCTTATTCACAAAATGACTGCTACGATGTATCTGGCCAGTCATAAAATGCCCAATTCCTAGAGGATACTTTGCTGAGGTTACTGCCTACTATTCATCTATCTTCCATCTACTTCCCCTCCCTTTTTTTCCCCCTGGGCAAGGCGTATATGATACAAACACCCATAATTCTTTTTCTAGGGATGTTTAATGAGAAAAGATAATACTCATCCTTGGAATTAAATTTGCTTTTTAATTCCAGGTACGTAATAAATGTTTATTAAAGTGCAAAAGCAGTATGGCATACAATACAACCTTCAGTATGACACATCTGAAGGTTTAATGATGTTTGCTTTATGCTATATTCCTGATCTACTCTGACACCAGCATGATTGAACTGAATCCCTGTGTTATCTATTGTTAGTACAAACATGTACAAATTCTTATCATTTGAAGAATCATAGAAATGTACGCTAATAAAGAGGAAGTTAGGTATTCTGACAACAGATTAATTGCCTGTTTGTAAGATCATATATTAAGAAGGTAACATTACATTTTAATGATTTCTGCAGACTCTAGGGAGCCAATCATTCCATTCCTGTCAAGCATCCATCAATTCAGTACAGCTAAGCTGGATGTGTTCATTTCATTCCTTATTCAGAGATATGAATAAATGGAAAATTACAAATCTAACTAGAAGCACACAGAGGCTGACACTGCAACTGCTCCCAAGAGGAAACCAACATTTTCTTGTAAATATTCTACTGAACTGATGGAATCTTATTACCATTTAAAGCTTCCCAATTCAATGTACTGTAGAGATAGTGAAAAGGTTACTTGGTATTGACACAGTGGAAACAGCATTAAAAATCAAGAAAGTCCTGAAAATGGTGAATTCAAGAAAACAGCCAAAAAGCTCATAGGTTACGGTATTTCTCAACTATTATTCAAGTCTCAAAACTAAATCCAGAAAAAAAAAATTTACAGGGATGTGTAATTCTCAATAACTCGGAGAACCATTTATTATAGCTGTATTAATTTAAGAAGACTAAATTAACACAATGATTAATAATGAAAGAATTTTTGGTATATTTTAACTCTTCATTTTTTTTTCAATTAATTAATTTCTGTTTAAACAGTTTGATGTCTTTGCATCTCATTTTATGTCTTATTTTCATATCTTTGTCTCTTGCTGTTTAATTCTTGTATTCTCTCACTATATAATTTACAAATTCTTACCTTATGGAAAGGACACCCCTACATTTCCATGAGTCTTCCTCCCAAAACACTATTTCTACATTTTCCAATCTTATTTACATATGACTCAGGTTTTTGGCCTCAATAGAATAGTTAATCTTTAAAATCTGCAGTATTAAAGTATGTATTTGAATCCATGTTTTTAGCTTTTTACATGCCCACTAAGCATGATAAAATGTCCCTTCGTATGTTCACATTTTCACCATATATTTGAAGTCCCTGTATACATTCCAGTTCAGTGTTGGCGAACCTTTTTAGCACCAAGTGCCAAAAAAGGAAGTGCACACACGTGTGCATGCCAGGAACCAGAAGAGCAGTTTTCAGCATGCGCATGCGCGCTGACCACCTGGTCTTCTGGTTTCTGGCATGCATGCGCGCGCGAAGACCAGCTGTCCAGGGCACATGCATCAGCTCCGCCTGGCTTTCGCCTCCCTGGCTGCCCCCCCCCGGACCCTGTTGGGAAGGTGGGACATCCCCACCGACGACCCAGTTCTGCAGCCCTGACAGGGAGAGAGTTGGGCAGGGAATGCTGCCTCCCTCCGCTGGAAAGCCGGAGCCCCTTCCCAGCCTTGGAGATAAGGGGCATTGGCGTTCCTGGGGCTCGGGTTGGGTGGCCAGCAAGCAGGAGAGCTTTGCCCTAACTCTGAGCGAGATGAAGAACCCCCCCCAGCCCGCCACCAAGAACAAGCCAGCGCAGCTCCCCCCTCCCCTTCCTGCTTCCCAACCAGCATGCCTGTTACCCCTTGTTGGCATTCATTTTTGAGATTTATCTTGCCTTTCCTTGCCATAAAATATTTATCATTCCCCCTGCTTTCTTTAAAAAAAACTAGACTTAAGAATTATGTCATTTTTTAGCAAAAAAATTAATACCAGACGCATTGTATTTAGATAAACTGAAAGAGAATTGCCCAATGAAATTAAATAGTAACAGAGAGAGGATTATAATAGAAGAGAAAGTGGAAACAATTAGTGAATGGTTGAAATTTATAGAAAATGAAATGAGGAAAGAGGAAATTTATGGAAAATTAAACATTAATTGGTTTGAAAGAATTCAAATGAATAAATGGAATAGGAAATGCAAAGAAAGGAACAATGAGAGTAGAAAGGAAACAGAATTTGAAAATTTGACATCTCGAATAATAAAAGATGAAATTGGGCCAAAGGGATTAGTTAGTAAAATTTATAAAATTATTAACTTTGATAATAATTCACAAAGGGTAATGAAAGAGAATTGGGTAAAAGAACTGGGTATTGAAATTTCTGATCAAAATTGGAATATGAATTGGGTTAGCAGAATAATGAGGACATTATCAATAAGGATTAAAGAACATAATTACAAAGTTATTTGGAAGTGGTATTTGACCCCAATAACTTTTTCAAATGGATAATAAAGTGGATAAAATGTGTTGGAGATGTAAAGTGGAACTCGGGACATATGTTCATATGTGGTGTAAATGTAATGGGGTTGAACTTTTTTGGTCTAGGATAGAAAATGAAATATTTGAAATAATTAAGAAGAGGGTCAAATTGAAATTGGAAACTATATTATTGTTAATATTGAATGAAACAACATTAACAACTGGAGAAAGAGAATTGGTGAGGATTTTGGTTATAATGGGGAGAATTATAATTGGTAGATATTGGAAATTAAATGTTGACTTAAAATTAGAAGAATGGTACAATGAAAGATGGAAATTTGCATTAAATGATAAATTGACTTGTGATATTAAAATTAGAAGTGGTATATATAAAGAAAATGTTTTTTGGAACACTTGGCAACCATTTGTGGACTTTGCACTTGGGAGATTGCATGAATCGGCACCAGTACCTTATCAAAGAGATTTCTGGAAGAATTGAAGACTTCAAGTTCCTAAAACTTCCTTTCCATTTGTATAGCACGTTGGGGGAAAAAAAATTTTCTTTCCTTACTATTGATTTTTTGTATTTATTTTTTTTCCTTTTTGTTATTTTTTAACAATAAAAATATAATAAATTTTTTTAAAAAAAAATTATGTCTCTTTTTTCCCTATTCTGAAGCATTTCAGAGAGACCAGAAACCTAAACCCATTCTCTTCTCCTTTTATTAAGTACAAGGCTGGTGATACTTTGTTGTGTTCTTCACATCAGTTGTATTATGGTGTCAATACTTAGCATTTACACACTTTTATAGGACTGTGATATTGTTCTGAACATGGGTGTTATAATGCTTCAGGCTTCCAATTACACAACTCAAAATAGTACTTGTTAAGTAGAGCTAAATACCTATGTAGCAGAAGAAGAAGAAGAAATGTATTTCTAATAATCTCTCCTTTAACTCTGGACTTAGTCCCAAGTACTCAGCCCAAGAACAACTTTAATGGGAACTAAGGGATAGAAAATAAAATCATTGTCATTCTCACCAAGTGCTTTCAGTGTACACCCATCCTACAGCTCTTGACTCAAAAAGGGGTTGGATCTAGGGTCCAAAAGATGCCAATATTAAATAGGCAGGTTTGCACTTGATGGAGTGGGGATGTATATTATCAACCCCACTTGTTTCCTACAATTAGTACATTTCCAAGGATTCGGGAAAAAATTAAAAACTGCAGCCTTCCAGAATGCAGATTAGCTAGGAGAGAAACTAGCCAAAGCCATACCGTGCAGTGGTGGGTTGCCGCCGGTTCACACCGGTTCTATAGAACCGGTAGTAAAACCAGCGGGAGGCTCTGTCCACTGATCCTGACGTCATCAAAACGCTTCTGCGCATGCGCAGAAGCAAGGCGCATGTGATCCTGTTGTGAACTGGTAGTAAAGATAAGTAGAACCCACCCCTGATACCGTGCATATTCATCATCGCTTTGCTCATGCCCATATGCGGCCCCGCTGCAAACTGGTAGTAAAGGTAAGTAGAACCCACCCCTGATACCATGCATATTCAGCATCGCACATGGAAACAAAAGATGTTTGAAAGGAAAAGAAATGTATTCAAAGTTTGGCTTGATAAGCTCCATTCACTACCATAGAAATAGACCTTCCCTCACTCCACCCAGCAATCAAAACTTCTAGGTTCTCTGGCCCATTGCCCTTAAAATTCTGCACGATCACAACATTCCACTGATAATAACATATTCCTTAAGTCCCACCTTCTCCTCTTCGTTACCTCTGCTATTCTTTTGTTCAATCCATAGTGTGCCCCAGTGGGAAGGACCTGTTTTGTTTTATGTGCTAGAGAGAAAAAGTTGGATTCCATGGAGAACAAATACAGCATGAGATGGATTCTGAATGTTGCGAATAAATGTTTATTTCTCCACCTATTTATGAGAGTTAAATAAACAAAGATGCTGTGGCATCTATGTACAGACTGTACATTCTTCCTTTGTGTTCCTTGAAGCAGCTAAATGGAGATCCGATGTGAGAAGAAGTCTTTGCGTGTTGAGAAGCAACTCTATTCAGTTTTGCTACATTAGCTTCAGGACAAAGAGTTCTGGACAAATGGCATTAATTCCTTTACTTTTCTCTCAGGTCTCTATGTCTAGTTATCATCACCCCTGTCTCTTTGTTATATATGCATTCACATTTTCCCAGTCACTAACTCTTTGCTTTACCTACGGAAAAGGACTGCTGTGAGGAGAAATGGGATGAAGAATCACTGCCAAGTTCCCATATTATTCTAAGCATAGTTAATCTTCCTCCCTCCCCTGATCCAACAGGTCTCCACCCTTTAGGCTTCATGGGAACACTTAAGACCTGGTTCTTCCCTCAGGCATGGAGAAAAAGTAAATCAGAGCAGAATGAGAAAGTACTAAGTTGTATGTCTGTGGAGAATCTCACAGAAAGTTAGAATATTTTGGACATGTGATGTGACACCCAGAAAAATACGGCATCCTTCACTTAATCCTTCAGGGAAAGATTGAAGGCAAACGAGGTCCAGGCAGAAGAAGAACATCATGGCTACATGGTTATCACCTTTAAAGCGCTCCATGGCATAGGGCCTAGCTATCTTCGAAACCGCCTGCTGCCACTGACGACCTCCCATCGACCCGTGCGCTCCCACAGAGAGGGCCTCCTTGGGGTGCCATCAGCCAAACAGTGTAGGCTGGTGACCCCCAGGGGGAGGGCCTTCTCTGTGGGGGCACCTACCCTCTGGAATCAGTTGCCCCCAGAGATAAGGAGAATCCAAGACCTCAGTGCCTTCCGCCGTGCCCTTAAAACCCATTTTTTCCAACAAGCCGGGCTGGCTTAAGAAGAAATTTTTAATTGTTTTAATTGGTAATGACTTTTAATTCGGCCAAATTTATATATCTTTTAATTGTTCTTAATATTTGTATTGTATGTTTTTAGTTCTGGCTGTACACCGCCCTGAGTCCTCAGGGAGAAGGGCGGTATAGAAATTGGAAATAAATAAATAAATAAAAAAAAAAAAAAACCTAAGGGATTGGTTTGGGCAAAACTCAAAAGCACTTTTTCGTGCGGCTGTTGATAAAAATAGAATCGCCAACATGATCGCCAACATCCAATGATGGATATGGCACAAGAAGAAGGAGATTCTCAGTCATCCAGGTCATGACTGGATGAGGAGCGAAACTTCTCCTTCTTCAAGGAAAAAACGTCCAGTTGCCTTTTGAAGGAAGAAGCGGGGGGGAAGCACTTTTGAAACTACTAAGTTGCATCTGTGAAGTCTCATGTGTGGCACCATATTTTTCTGGTTTAGGTTTTATTGTTTCTATTGTGGTATACATTGTTTTATTTTGGGATGGTAAGCCACTTACTTTAAGATGGGTAGCTGTACAAATGTACAAAATAAACTAATTAAAAAAATTACAATGCTGGATTCATACAATATGCTAAAACATAGAACACAGAATAATAAGAGTTGGAAGGGACTTCAGAAGTTTTCTATTCCAATCCCCTGCTCGAGCAGGAGACCTTATATCCTTGTATCCGTGATGGCGAACCTATGGCACGCATGCCACAGCTGGCATGCAGAGCCCTCTTTGCGTGCACGTGACCCATCACCCAGCTCAGCTCCACCATGCATGCGCGCATGCCTCCTGCCAGCCAGCTGATTTTCGGGATGTGCGGAGGCTGAGAATCATGCATACATGCGCGGGGGCAGAGCACAGGGGGTGCTGTGTGCCCCCCATGGCCCATTTTTGGGCCCAGGAGGCTGCAGGGTGGCCGACTAGGACCAAAACGGGGGATGGGGAGTCACGTGTGGATGCGCGGAGGATACGGGGAGCGTGAGGATCATATGCACATGCATAGGGCGGGGGGAGCTTGGGGGGGGTCATGCACACATGTGCAGGGGGGGCACGCATTGCATTATGGGTGCCAACACACATATGCACTGTCGCGTGCGTAGGGGCATGTTTTTGGCACACGACGAGAAAAAGGTTAGCCAAAAGTGCCCTCTATCATTTCAGACAAACGGTTGTCCAGTCTCTTTTTGAAAGCCTTCATTGATGGAACACTCACAACTTCTGAAGGCAAGCTATTCCATTGGTTTATTTAAAACAAAACCATCCTTATAGCTTTGTACATTATGAAAGCTAAACCACTACCATGACTTCCTTGGAAAGATAGAAATGCAATAAACAAATAAATCTAGCGCCGATGTGAATACTCTAAATGGTTCTGGGTCAGAGTTATTCTGAAGATGTGGCCAATGGGTAGTATGTTCAACTAGGCTTCAACACAACTGGCATACAATCTAGAGTGGGTGAAATCATGTAATCAAACTTGTTTTGTTGGATGAAGTCTGACATAAACTTCAATATTTATGAAAATGGAAAGTGGTGATGGTAGCAGGGCTCCCTTTATGTACAGAATTAATGGATCAGTAAGGAAAATAAAACGTTTAACATACTTGTCTTTATATCTTTGAACTGATATAGCATGTTTTCTGCAAATAATACCATCCAGAAGAATGATATCACATGACTCGGTAAATCAGAGGTGTCAAACTTGATTTCATTTAGGGATGCATCAGGGTTGTGTTTGACCTCGGGGGGCTGGAGTGGGCGTGGCCAGGGTGGGCATGGGGAACTTGATGTTACTTGTGCCAGGGACGCCTGTGGTGGCCCAAGCGCTCTGCCAGCGAAAACGGGCTTCCAAGTTCTATTTTCAGTTGCAACAGCCTCCTGCAACCCTCTGCCAGTGAAAACGGAGCTTGTGAAGGCTGCGTGTGGCCCTCCCTAGCTCCATTATCTCTAGCAGAGGCAACACGGGCCGGTCCTTTGCTATTTCCAGGGCGGCCCCATGGGCCAGATCTAACCCCCCACGGGCCAGATCTGGCCCGCAGGTCTTAGTTTGAGACCCCTGCTCTAGACTACAGCACTGGCACTTGTGCATCTAAATACTAACCACTCTGAGCTTGCTTAGTTCCTCAATCAGTTAGAGTCAACTAGGTGGAGTCATCTACTGCAACTGTTTTAAGAAAAACAATAGAAAAATAAAGACTTTTGAAGAAGCATCTTCTGTTGGTCTAAAAATATTCAATGTATTGTATCGATAACTTATTATTTTGATAAATAATTTTAAAAATTCCCTGGAAATTATGTGGTAAAATATTGCAATTGCAATAAAAAAAACAGCTGATGTAGAAAAAAAGAGTTAATTCTGGTTTATCAAATACTTTATATGGAGTCATTGTCTTAAAATGATTGTTTCCTGTCATTTGGTCAAATAATGTGACAGAAGATTGTGAAAAATGTCTAATACCAGTTTTTTAAAAACTTTCTCATCATTTCTATAAAAGAATGAATTAATAGTATTTTTTATGTACCACTTGGAAAGTGCTTTTAAAAAAATCTATAATATTGCTTTGGTTTAGTTTCCTTTATTTTTGTTACTGTTTCTAATGTCACTTATATTTTTTATTCTATGTATTCTAGCTGGGTTTTATTCTCAGATTCGCTTATGCTTAACATTTCTAAACATCAAGATATACAGTCAGGCCCACTGAGAAAAATGAGACTTAAATTAAATTTGGGTTCTTAGTGTTCTACAAACTTGGTGTTTTTTCTGCAGATGTTTCATTAAAAGGCAGTTTAGTTATTAAATTTGGAGACTGCATGACTCCAGATCATATCTGACGAGATTAGACTTAATAATGGGGTACCTCCCCACAAAAATACAGCAATAAAAATAAGGTGTGGTCACACCTCAGAAAAGCAACTAAGACTCCATAGCCACCTTATCCCAAGGCTAGAAAACATAATCAGTGTATAGAATAAAGTAAGTATGCAAAAAAGATTTTAATAAAGAAGCCACACTGAGTTGAAGGAAGCTGAATTATGAGTTAATATATAATGAATTATATTCCTTATATTCTTGTGGCTTTTGTTTGTTTGGTTTTTCTGGCATTTTTGCTAATGTTCATCAAATGGGCACTTTTCTTGAAACATATTATTTCCCTAAAAAGACTAAATTGTTTTGATTGATTGTGCTTAGAAACTTTTAAAGTTATTGAAGAAAAAAAATTGTAAATGAATTTGTTCATATGAAGACAGGAGATATATCTAGACCGCATGACTTTTGCATGCTTTGCTAATATTCACAATTCATTTATTATTATTATTATTATTATTATTATTATTATTATTATTATTATTATTATTATTATTTAATCTTTGGTGAGATTCACAGCCTTTGAGGCTGGTTAATAGCTCAGCAGCTCGAGTCCTAACCAAGGACCTAGGAACTGTTAAGGTATCATCGGACGATGTAAGCTGTTCCGAGTAAGGTGGTTTTTTTGTAGAGTCAAAATGGGCTACCAATTACAATCGGGACAACACACGATTTCTTTTTCCACAGTCGCTCAATTTGCAAGTCTCGATACTTTGTGATTTTTTCTTGCTGCTTATCTTCAATCCGTGCATCACCAGGTATTGCAATGTCAATGAACCATACTTTTTTCTTTTCAACTATTTTTATGTCAGGTGTGTGGTGGACCAAGTTCCTGTCAGTCTGAATCCTAAAGTCCCACAAGATCTTGAGTTTCTCATTCATTTATTATTATTATTATTATTATTATTATTATTATTATTATTATTTAATCTTTAGTGAGGTTCACAGCCTTTGAGGCTGGTTAATAGCTCAGCAGCTCGAGTCCTAACCAAGGACCTAGGAACTGTTAAGGTATCGTCGGAGGATGTAAGCTGTTCCAAGTAAGGTGGGTTTTTGTAGAGTCAAAATGTTCAAGTCCGGCAAATTTAGAATTTCTAAATAGTGGGGTAGCCCTTTGGGTATTGCTCCAAGGGCTCCAATTACAATCGAGACAACACACGATTTCTTTTTCCACAGTCGCTCAACTTCAATTTGCAAGTCCCAGTACTTTGTGATTTTTTCTTGCTGCTTATCTTCAATCCGTGCATCACCAGGTATTGCAATGTCAATGAACCATACTTTTTTTCTTTTCAACTATTGTTATGTCAGGTGTATTGTGGACCAAGTGCCTGTCAGTCTGAATCCTAAAATCCCACAAGATCTTGAGTTTCTCATTCTCTAAAACTTTCTCAACCTGATGTTCCCAGTGGTTTTTGCTGTACTCAAATCCAAACTTCTGGCACAATTTCCAGTGAATGATCTTAGCAACACGGTCATGGCGTTGAAGGTAGTCAGTTTGTGAAATTTTGCTGCATCCACTGATCAGGTGGTCGACTGTCTCATCTTTCTTATTGCAGAGAAATTATTATTATTATTATTATTATTATTATTATTATTATTATTATTATTATTATTATTATTATTTAATCTTTAGTGAGATTCATAGCCTTTGAGGCTGGTTAATAGCTCAGCAGCTTGAGTCCTAACCAAGGACCTAGGAACTGTTAAGGTATCGTCGGAGGATGTAAGCTGTTCCGAGTAAGGTGGTTTTTTTAGAGTCAAAATGTTCAAGTCCGGCAAATTTAGAATTTCTAAATAGCGGGGTAGCCCTTTGGGTATTGCTCCAAAGGCTCCAATTACAATCGGGACAACACACGATTTCTTTTTCCACAGTCGCTCAACTTCAATTTGCAAATCCCGGTACTTATTATTATTATTATTATTATTATTATTATTATTATTATTATTATTATTATTATTATTATTATTATTTCTGGATTCTGTACAAATCTTTCCTGAGTGCCTTTCAGGAGAGAACAGAATTAAAATGATAGAATAAGTCTAGAATGAGTCAAAAGGCAAATTGGTTCTTTTCAGGAACCTTCACTTTGTAAGTATCAGTTCTAATCATTAGTACAAATCTTTGACTTTGCATTTTGTAATTTTATAAAATGGGGAAAAGAGAGAGTAGAAATTCCACAGAATATCACCTGTTACACGTCTAATATATAAGAAAAATGATGTTCCTTTAATGCATATGTTGGTTGCTCTTACCATGCCAAGGGTACTATGATTTACTGTTGAGTCTGATGAACAGCTAAGTAGGGTGAGGAGAGGTGGAAGACAACCAAACGTTTTCCAATATGTCATTTTGCTTAACGTTTGAACTCCCCCCATCATTTTGTAAGGACAGCTCATAATCTAGCTGTTGCTGTAAACATTGTTCCCAAGCAACTTGCTTTTATCTGGATATTATCATGAAAACATACAGTATTTCTCCAGAGAATTCAGTTCTTACATTCCTAAGAGGCTTTTTCTGACCATATTTCATTTCAGTTGCTAGACTGCCAGATAAAAAGGCTGCTATTGTTTGGACCTGATTAAGACATACAAGTGTTGGCAACAGGGAGGAGATATGTGGAAGGAAGAAAACACTCTTCTTTCCCCTCCCTCCCCCCTTCTATGTGGATCCCTGAATTAGCATGATTTTTCAAGGAAAAAACATGCAGGCTTACACTGCAGGAAAATCCAATATGTTGATAGCTGTAGAGGGAAAGATGCAAAGGTTCTGTTTAAGAAATGGCAGAACCAGTTTATATGATTTGCAGCAGAGGTGTGAAACTCAAGGCCCGGGGGCTGGATCTGGCCTACGGGGCCACCCTGGAAACAGTGAAGGACCGGCCCACAGTGCCTCTGCCAGCGAAAACGGGTGGCCCTCCCAAGCTCTGTTTTCACTGGCAGAGGTTGCAGGAGGCCGTCGCAGCTAGTTAGATAGATTCCATCTATCCGCAGGCTTCTGCAGTGGGTTAGAAGAGGCTATGGTGACTTGTGTATCATGATGCAAATGATGCAATTGATTTACTTGTGTTATACATAGTGATGTAAGGACAAAGTTTTCTCCTTTGTGCACAGATGTGTCATAATTCCATGCATAATTTTGAGAACACAACAGATGTTTCTGCAGTTATTAATTAAGCCACCAAAGAACATTCCTTCATTTTTTTCCTCCAAATTTCAATTAATCTACCGCAATATTTAGATCCACAATCCACAGTTATCTTCTGTTATTATCTTGGGAACAGTGAATGGTTCCAATAACAGCCATAATAACCGGAGTGGTATGGCATTTTCTAACATCCTCCCGCTAATAAATGTGAGTACTTGAGGAGTGAGATAACTGAATTAAGTTAAACATAGAACAGAAAATGTAAACAAAGGTACTACTATACAATTGAGCAAATATTGGAAGGAAAAAATCCAGACCCTTTCCCGTTACTGGCTGCAGTTCATAAAGAACTTTTGGCAGAGGACCTAAATTCTGTGTCTGTTGTCCTTGCTACTCTAAAGACCTGGATCCAATCTGACAGGGACTTTGTAAAACAACAAAGCTGCAGGCTGTATTATGGTTTGCCATGGGTCTTTGTAAGAGGCGAAAGGAATACTGCTTCACGCAGCATACAAGTAATACGTCAAATTAATTTCCCCACGTTTGTGGAAAATACCACTACGGGGTGGCCTGCTAGGGGTTCGGGAGAGCCTCTAACTATGATTCTGTGCAGTTCAGAGAACCCCCAAATCCCACTCCTGCTGGTCCTGCCCACCCCGCCCCACCCTACCAGGAGTCCCCACACGGCCTGTTTTTGATGCAGGACATCCACAGAGGCTTGGGGAGGGCGAAAAACGGGCCTATCGAAAATTTGGGAAGGCCAGAAAGGGGGCCGTTTCCAGCCTCCAGAGGGCCTCCGGAGCCTGGGGAGGCTGTTTTCGCCATCCCGAACGGCTCGAGGAAAGCCTCTGGAGCCCGGGGAGGGTAAAAATGCACCCCCACCGTGGTGCAGGAAGCCAACTAGGCCATGCCCACCATGTCCACGCCCATCCAGCAACCGGGCAGAGAACTCCTTGATAAAATGTTTGAAGCCCACCCCTGTACCACTACCTTAGATACCTTTCACAGATGTTGGATAAATGAAAGGGACAAGTCTATAAAGAGCTATTAGTGTTAGGACTCAATATGACCTCTTGGTTGGCAGCAGCTTGCTATTTCCATGGAAATAGTGACTAGAGACAGTTTATCTCCCCCTTTCCTGCTTATAAGATTTTAAGGATATCTGGTTGGCCACTGTGAAAAACACAATCCTTGACAAAATTGGTCTTGGCCTGATCTAGCAGAGCAATCTTATGTCATGCACTGCTTCATTTATAATTTAAATTCAAATTTAATGTTCTCTTCTTCTACTAAAATAAAGAACAATACAAAAAGGTCCCAGCATAAACGAGGGACACACTCTTTGCCATATAGAACAAAAGAATTGATCATAAAATGAATAAGTTAAAGATGGAACATCAACATTTCCCATTTTGAAAACAAATGTCTCACATCTAAGAAAGATAGTATCTGAAGACATACGACCCAAAAGCTAGTTTGTATTCAAAAGCAATAAAAGCAATGGCCATGACACTATTATCTATAGCAGGGGTCTCCAAACATGACTTTGAGACTTGTGGACTTCAAATCCCAGAATTCCCCAGCCAACGTTCTAAATATGGAGACCCCTGAGTTACAATATATGCTTGTATGTGCCTGGGCATTGATGGTGGGTAGTATGCTTGCATAGGTGATTGTGCCTTTTTCTCCATTATCACATCTGCATGTATACACATATGGAAGTAGCATATGCTGAAAGAAACATACACTATGGAGTTTATTTTCTAGAATAAATTGGTGGAAGTTTATTGTAAATTGAACAAGGAGTTGAACAACTATGAATGACTTCCAGTAATGAGACATAAACAAGACTCGCCTATACATCAGGTTTTATTCCAACGTAAATGTGATTCAATTGGAATAAAACCTACATACATGCAGTTTAAAAAGCTATTTTAACCAAATGAATCAGTTGCCTAGAAAGCTTTTTAAACTGCATGTAAGCAGGTTTTATTCCAACTGAATCACATTTATTTTGGAATAAAAGCTGTTTATACAAGCTAGGCTTGTTTATGTCCCATTACTGGAAGTTTATCATAGTTGTTCAACTTCTGGATGATGGAAATATGCTTGATTTTGCCTCATCTTAAGTACCTCTATGTAGTCAAAAGTGCTTTGTAGCAACCGCAACTAGAATAGAATAGAATAGAATAGAATAGAATAGAATAGAATAGAATAGAATAGAATAGAATAGAATAGAATAGAATAGAATAACAGAGTTGGAAGGGACCTTGGAGGTCTTCTAGTCCAACCCCTGCCCAGGCAGGAAACCCTACACCACTTCAGACAAATAGTTATCCAACATCTTCCTAAAAACTTCCAGTGTTGGAGCATTCACAACTTCTGGAGGCAAGTTGTTCCACTGATTAATTGTTCTAACTGTCAGGAAATCTCTCCTTAGTTCTAGGTTGCTTCTCTCCTGGATTAGTTTCCACCCATTGCTTCTTGTCCTACCCTCAGCTGCTTTGAAGAATAGCTTCACTCCCTCTTGTTTATGGCAGCCCCTGAGATATTGGAACACTGCTATCAGGTCTCTCCTATTCCTTCTTTTCATTAAACTAGACATCATATTTGTTGGTTGGTAGCAGTTTGTAATAAAGGGTGAAACTCCAGTAATCAATGATTTGCCTAACAAAGCAACCAATATTAAACAAACTTGCAGGTATCCAGCACATTCTTAGCAGCATAAATCAGTTAATAGACAGCTGGTTAGAAATTAAAATTACAATAAACAGAAGCAATCAGTCTACACACTTTAGGCCAGATCCTAAAAGCTGGAATGCAGTAGAATTGTTCTTAGGACAATATTCCATGTAATATGTTTCTTCTGGCCCCAACAGGAGTTTACAAGCAACAGCACCAAGGATTTCCTGAAATCTCCAGGTAATTTTGCAAAGCTGCAATGCTTAAAGTGTTATTGCAGGAAACAGTCCTGTTGAAGACCATGCTTAGATGAAGAGATGTTGGGCTACTGCAATAAAAAAGGCCACTGTGTTTTGGTTTGTTTCCTTGTTTTTCTGCCTCTCACATAGAAGCCACATTTTTTATTCTTCTTTTCTTTAACACATCCATGTCCTTTGAGATAAAACTTCAGGGCTCATTCCTTTATGTTAGTTAGAATTTATTGTGACTGAAATGGTATAGAACCATGATGGCGAAACTATGGCATGCATGCCAGAGGCAGCATGCAGTGCCCTCTCTGATGGCACGCGAGCTGTCGTCCCAGTTCAGTTCCACTGCACATGCGTGTGCCTCCCACCGGCCAGCTGGTCTTCGGGTCTCTGCCATGCATGCATGGGGGCATAGTGCATGCAGGGGGGCTGTGTGAGCAAGTGCAGGGTGCATGCGCAGGGGCCGCACGAGTATGCACAGGGTGGGGTATGTATGGGGGCACATGCGCATGTGCGGGGCCCGCTCACACATTGCATTTTGGAGGTTTAGGTGCACGCAAGTGCATTCAGGCACCCACACACATACTTTGGGCACTCGGTCCGGAAAAGGTTCCCCATCACTGGTATAGAAGTTTCCTAATCAATCAGTTTCCTAATGTTCACAATCTAATATTTGGGAGAAAAGCACTGCTACGTTCAGGTACAATGTAATAAACAAAATAAAATGGCAACTTCACTTATAGTTTCAAAAAGTACGTTTTCCACCAAAGACGTATTGCAAATGTATAAAGCTGGGTTGTTTTAATCACAAAGGAGAGTCTCTGTTTTATTGCTATTAGTATCCTACTTTCTCAATATCCAGTTTTTGAAATAAGAAGTAGATAAAAGATATAAAAACTGAGCAGGAAAACAAATTACAAGATTGGTTTTGCTAAGTTTTTGTTGTAGATGTGTATGTAGAATAATGTTTTAAAAACTTTTTTCTCGTTTAGAAATAGGCTTAGAATTGATCATATTGTGGCATAGTTTTTGAAAAGGCAACATTACACACAATTCTTTGAAATTGTTGGCATAAATCTTTTATCGTGTAAGATGACTTTTTTTTTTGAAAGAATTTTTTTTATTTTAAAACAAAACATAAAACATAAATCCATCATCCATACAATTGCAGTGTGTCGGTCGGTTACAAGTCTTTTGTGCTTCCTCACCATATTCATTACTTACTAGTTATCTGATTTCTCATATTACCAATCTAATAAGTATCTTTGTAGTATAATCCTCATTAATCTCTTTTCATAAAAATTATTTTCAAATATTTATATTATAACATTCATTTCTTCATCCTCAATCAGCAATAGTCATACCACTTTGTATTGTATTTTCTATATTTCTACCATTCTTATGTTCTAATAGTCTCATCCCTATTTCATTTCCATGAAGATGACTATTGGTATACAGTGGTGCCTCGGTATTCATTGTTAATTGGTTGCGGGAGGCATGATGACTACCAAAAACTATGAGTACCAAACAAATTTTTCCCATAAGGAATAACGTAGCGAATCACAAGGCAGCCAACACCGACAAGTTCTAGTTTGTATGTTGTGTACCAAACAAACGATGAGCAAGCAGTTGAGTACCAAGGTATCACTGTAATAAGATATAAATGTTTCCTCTGGAATTTTGTAATTCAGATAAATTTCAAAGAGGGGGTACACTTAAAAGTACAGTAGAAATAGCTCTGCAATATCCCAATTATAGATAAATGGTTCAGTGACAATCAGATCAGGAAACCTGAACAGAAAATGGCTATTTCCTCATTTTTTAAAAAAGACATGGGAAGCTAGTTTAAGAAAAACAAATCTGAAATCTCTTTCAGCCCCTAAAACTAATGTCATAGTTGGGATCTTGATCTCTTTTAAAATGTTTTAATCTTAAAACATCAAAGTAGCTTTCTTGGAAAATATCTTCTTCTAGGGTATTTTTCAGTCTTCTCAGTCTACCCTACAACCTTGAGGTTTCCTGATGTTCTCCCATCTATTCATTAATTATGTTTACTTAGCATTTATGGGCTGTCAAAATGACTATGTGCTGTCACCTATAGACTGTTCCCAATTATACTTACCATATTTTTCAGAGTATGAGATGCTACGGAGTATAAGGTGCACATTAGATTTTGGGGAGGAAAACAAGAAAAAAAAATCTGTCTCTGCCTACCAGCAACCATCGATATTCATCTGGCTAGCGTCCTCTCAGCAAATAGCAAACAGCCTGGTCAGCTTCAGCATGTTATCGCAGCCTGATTCAGCACAAGTAGCTGATTGGAAATTGGACTGGCCTTCTGAAATACCGTCAATCAGCTGTTCCAGGCTGCGGGGATCGCCACAGCCCATCGTCGCCTCTGTGTGTCACATTTTTTGCCTCCCCGCATTGTGTTTTTGGCCTCCGCATGCTTTGTTTTTGGCCTCCGCACGTCACATTTTTGGCCGGTTCCAAATGGCAGGGTGTTGTGATCCCTGCCACCTGGAACCGGCTGAAAACGCGACACTAAAAGGCCAAAAACAGCCAAAGGGTGGGGGGCAGCGGGTGGGCGGGGTTTCAGCAACATTCGATGTATAAGACACACAGACATTTCCATCCACTTTTAGGGGGGGAAGTGCATCTTGTACTCCGAAAAATACAGTAATTGGTTTTTTTTTAGAATTACAATTTAAAGATTATAATATATCATCTGTAAAGTGGCACCATGCATTCTTTGGCCTATGAATGGAAACCTCAAAACGAAACTTGTTTTTTTCTGCATCTGAATTATTGGTATTACCTGTATGCAAATCAATTATGTACCAAATTAACTAAATGGCATAAATTAACTAATTATAGTTAAATAATTAGTTTACTGAAACCTCAGGATGAATTAAAAATCCTCTTTAATGCTAGATACAGTGTTCTTTATATATAATTTATTTATTTAGCTCTTTGTTATCAGGCGAAACAGAAGTTTCAGACCAGAGCTGCTTCCAGTCTTATTAGAAATATGAAAATATCTAGGATTATAAATAGGGTAGTTTTTCTTTACATTAGTATTTTGTTGTGGTGGTGACTGTTTCTAAACATATGCTCTAATAGACAGGAATATGTGTCCTCATAGAACTTTATGCCACCTGATAATACCTAAGATTTACTGAGCTTTTCTAATTGCATACTAGTTTAATAGAATGTTAAATTCATCATGTTCCGCCCCAATCACTACTCAATGTGTGGTTGACAAGTAATGGGAAGACACAGTCTTTCTCAGCCCAATCAATCTCCCAACATGGTTTTGCGGGGGTAGGAGGATGAAATGAAGAGAGAACCCAATCTAAGCCACTTTAAGCTCCTCTGGGCTTACTGTAAGTAAAACCTATATGGTTTATAGATACTATTTATAGGTACATAAACTGTTTGGTCTTATAGGGATGGCTCTAGTTTTCTAGAAGCCAGCATTCCTAGAATTGTTATGTGTTGTCCTCTTCCATATGTGCATTTTTTGACACTGCCTTCCTTTTAAACCTTTTGATGCGAAATTATCTTTTTCTGTCCTTGCTTATAAGTCTTGACAAGTACCGTGCAGAATTTCTTGAGGCTTCTCTTAAAAACAAAATATTCAATAGGTTAAAATGATGAGGATTGATTGAAATGATAGGAATTTGTCTCTTTCCAAGGGATATTTTCTAGTATTAAGACAATGGTGTCAGTATTAAGACAAAAAAAGCAAAGCATGGAATATGGCAGAAGACCAATCTCATTTATTCTACAGGCTATGCTTCCCCTAAGCTACATATTACATGGCTAAATCTGGCACCAAAAGCAAAGGCTCATTTAATATTTCCTGAATGGTAACTACAATAGCTCTTTGGGAATATGGCTTAGCTCTTTGTTTACAGAAGATCCCTAAGCTCTGTTCTCCAGGCAACACACTTTAAGCCCAAGTGGTTTCACAAAACAGAGACATATTAAGAAAAACCACCTCCCAAATCTGTAGGATTTTTTTATACGTACATATATCACCTTGTCAAAAAAAATTATTGTATCTTTTAATTCCTAGTGTTTATATTTTTTATCACCCATTTAATACTTGTCTCCTGGAAATAAGCAGCAGGCTATAAGTACAGAATGATATAATAATATTGTAATTAATATACAATAGTGACCAAAGATGAATATGGCTATCACTACTTTAGAAATATCAAGTCAACTATTTGTCATGTTGCAAAATAATTTACCTGGCACTAAAAGTGAAGCTTTAAGTTGATGGTCCTGAAATCTTTGGGTTAATAAACTAGATAAAAAGTTTCAAGGTTTCCAATTTCACTAGGAAATTGTCCTATTAACGCATAAATGACTTTACCCTACAGAAAGTACTTGAACAACAAAGGAAAAAATCTGTAGCATAAAACATAGTAAAAAAAAAAAAAAGTAAAAAGAGGAGGAGGCATTCCTATTATACTACATAATTAAGAACTGAATTTAAGTTGGCTTAGATTCAGTTCAATGGTTGAATTCTCTGTTGTTTTACACTCAGAGTAACCTCATGAAAATCACCTAATGTAAGTTTTTTTTTTGGTCATAGTATTTGGCTTTAAAAGTACATTTCTTTCCATAATCTGATGGGATCTGGTTTTGCTTAGAATGGGCTTTTGCTGGAACTATTTCCCTCATTCTACATTCTTTAGAATAATGAAATACTACAGCATAAATTGTAACAGAGAAAATGCACAATGGAAATTGAAAAGATATAAGTGTAAATCAGAACTAAAGAATAATAGAGTCCATACAGATAAAAGGATAACCCATCCAGTGGTGAAATCCAATTTTTTTACTACTGGTTCTGTGAACGTAGCTTGGTGGGCATAGTGTAGCTTGGTGGGCGTGGCAGGGGAAGGATACTGCAAAATCCCCATTCCGTCCCCACTCCTGGGGGGAAGGATATTGCAAAATCTCCATTCCCACCCCACTCTGGGACCAGCCAGAGGTGGTGTTTGCCAGTTCTTCAAACTACTCAAAATTTCTGCTACCAGTTCTCCGAACTGCTCAAAATTTTTGTTACCGGTTCTCCAGAACCTGTCAGAACCTGCTGGATTTCACCCCTTAACCCATCCCATATTAAAATGCAAAGGCATCCAGCAAAATAATCTTCTGAATGCTCAGTGAAACAGTTCATCTCTGAATACATTTTCAAACAAAGGGTACTCTAGAGTAGGGGTCTCCAACCTTGGCAACTTTAAGCCTGGCGGACTTCAACTCCCAGCAAAGCTGGCTGTGGAATTCTGGGAGTTGAAGTCTGCCAGGCTTAAAGTTGCCAAGGTTGGAGACCCCTAGAATGCACATATGCAAGAGAAAAATATTATAGCAGCCATCTTGGTTCATGAAGGGCAAATACTCAGTAGTACAATTATACCTTAATCATCTTCAATTTTTAAAAAAACCGACCAGATGACTGCAAGGAATATAAATCCTTCCATTCTCCATCATTCAGTCAGAACTGGAAAAGCTTCTTGGTTGAGAAGCAAAACATCTTCAAGGAAAAACAAGAAGGTCCAGCCAACGGCCTTTTGAAAAAGCACCTTTGGGAACAATCATGATCTGGATGAATGAGAATCTCAACTTTTTTGGGGGGTCTGGAGGAACCCTTGAAATAATTTGCAGGTCTCAGGGAACTCCTTGTAACCTCTTGGAGAGCCCTAGAATGTTCCAGAATCCAGTTGAGAAAGAATGGTTTAATGTATCATACCCTTCTTTTAAAAAAATGATTAATTAGGTCAACATAATTGATAATAAACAGAAGCAAGCTGCTCGGTTCTCTTCAGAACAGAGCTGTACCTTTAAATAATGCCTATGCCAGATGGTCTTGGCATATAAAAGCAGCAGGAGGACAGCATTCTAATGTTAGTCAAACAAGCAAGTTGTGCTAGCTGCAGGAAAACAGAAGCCACTTCAGCCTGCTAATTCTGTAACCATAGCAACTTCTATGTCAAACAGTTCTCCGGGTTTTCAATTTGTCATCTCCAATTTGGGATGAGGACAGAATAGATGGATTCAAGAGATCGGAACTGTCCATGAAAGCCACATGTGCTCATTTCTCTCTGAAAAATATCCGCCGATTCTATTCAAGGTGTATTGTTTGTTACATTTAGTCAATAAAAGGAAAAGGTAATAGTACTAAAATCTGTACCATGTCAATGTTGCATCATCAAAGCGTTCTGGCCACTTCTTGCAGCTTTTTGGAAGTAATCCAGTGGTGGGTTTCTACCGGTTCGCCCCGGTTCAGGCAAACTGGTAACGGCGGTGGTGGGAGACTCTGCCCACCCGCCCAAATGTCATCATGGATACTCTGTGCATGCGCAGAAGCGCTGTGCACGCTCACAGTTCCGAACCAGTAGCGAAGGTAAGTGAAACACACTACTAAAGTAATCGTAAGTTATTTATTCACAGCCCAAGATCGTACAAGTTAAGCCTTCAAGCTCAGACTCAACCCCTCCAAGACCGAGTGGCTGTGGCTTCCGGCGTCCCGGTATAGTCAGCTGGTACCATCACTGACAATAGGGGATGAGATCTTGCTCCCCACAGAGAGGGCCCGCAACTTGGGTGTCCTCCTGGATTCACGGTTATCTTTAGAAGATCATTTGACGGCCGTGGCCAGGGGTGCCTTTTATCAGGTTCGCCTGATCCGCCAGTTGCGTCCCTTTCTGGATCGGGACGCCTTGCGCACGGTCACTCATGCCCTAGTTACCTCCCGTATGGACTACTGTAATGCTCTCTACATGGGGCTCCCCTTGAAAAGCACCCGGAGGCTCCAACTGGTCCAGAACGTAGCCGCGCGGGTGATTATGGGCGCAGCTCATTACGCCCATGTAACACCTCTCCTACGCGAGCTGCACTGGCTCCCGGTGGTCTTCCGGGTGCGATTCAAGGTGTTAGTTATCACCTTTAAAGCGCTCCATGGCTTAGGACCTGGGTACCTACGAGACCGTCTTTTGCCACCAATAGCCTCCCACCGACCAGTTCGTTCTCACAGGGAGGGACTACTCAGGGTACCGTCAGTCAAATTATGTCGACTGGCGACTCCCAGGGGGAGGGCCTTCTCTGTGGGGGCTCCAACCCTTTGGAATGAACTGCCCCCGGAGATACGGAATATCCCTGATCTCCGTGCTTTCCGCTGTGCCCTCAAGACCCTGATGTTCCAACAGGCAGGGCTAAACATACAAACATGCAAATGATTTTTTAAATGTTATCTAATTCTGGGTTTTATTTAATTGACCAAACTAAGTAACAATTTTAATTAGCAATTTTATGATGTTTGTGTGTCTATATTTTTCTTGACTGTACACCGCCTTGAGTCCTACGGGAGAAAGGCGGTATAGAAATATAATAAATAAATAGGAACATACTAGAATTGTGAATGCTTTAAAAACGATTGAAAGAAGTGCTCTGAAACCTGTAAGAAACAGCATCTCTTCAAAGCAGCCGGGTGAAAAAAGATGTGATGTCTTAATTGAGTCACTTTGACAAGGCCTCCTAAAATACTTGAAAGTTGCCATCATGCAGTGAAACCTGAACATACATATAGATTTTCTGTTCCATTTTCAAGCACGCAGCCAAAATTAAAGTTGATTTTTTTAAACCGAATGGGCCAGAATTTTTTTATCCAAGTATGGAATTGTTTAATTTTATGTTAGTTTAATGAAAAGGGATAGTTTTAACCCTGTTGGGGAAACTGTCAATGACAGGTTGTTTTCACAGTCCAAGAAATGTTACTTTGTTCCCAGACTGAATCTAATATTTTGAAACCAAATATGTTCTTTCTGAGGCCATCCTATTACATACATCCTCTGCCCCTTAGGACTCTATTCAGTTTTATAAATTTAGACTGACTATGAATTTTGCCAGTAGTGTAACTTTCTTTTTTCTTCTATTCTTCTCTCTTTTGAAATAAGCTCCTTTTATTTCCAGACAGCTGACAGTGTTGTTTATTTTAAATCACTTATTAAAATTTCTGCATGCAGGGCTACAATTTTTATAATTTCCAAAGGATATATATATAAAATGATATATAATGATAATGATAACAAGCAATCCTTGTTAAAGAGGAACGCATACTGTATAGAAAGGACTTTTCCCCCTCCTTTCTAGATATTTTTGCAACCATATTGCTGTACCAGGAATAAGAGCCATTATATCGTGTGACATTCACAAACAAAAATCAGGACAAAACCCTAACCCTAACCTTATGTAGAATGCATTGGAGTGGTGTGCTCTATTATTTAAGACTTGTATACTAAAACAGCAGAATACTAAAACACAAAGATTACTAGCTTCTGTGGTTTAATCTTTCTTCTAATGTCTCTTGCTTTTCTTATCTGACTCAGGTAGCATGCCGTTCTTCTTTCTTCATAAACTTGTTCCTTTATTGAATAGCCCACTCCAGAATTCCATTCTTCCATTGCCAAATATCACTTTAGGCCAGGCACAAAAAATCAGGACACATGGCATCCAAGTAAACTGATGCAGAAACATGCTGCTGCACTGGAATTTACCCAACTAACAGTTAGCACTATCTTGGCGCTAGATAAGGATCAAAGAAATTCAAGAGGAGTTGGATTTATTCTGTTTGCGGCTACGTAAAGACTCTATCAGGGGTGAAATCCAAAGTTTTTCCCTACCAGTTCTGTGGGCGTGGTTTGGTGGGCGTGGCAGGCAAAGGATATTGCAAAATCTCCATTCCCACCCCACTCCATGGGAAGGATACTTCAAAATTGCTTAACACATTGTAAGCCGCCCTGAGTCTCCGGAGAAAGGGTGGCATATAAATCAAATTTTTTTAAAAAATCTCCCTTCCCTCCCCACTCTGGGGCCAGCCAGAGGTGGTATTTGCCGGTTCTCCGAACTACTCAAAATTTCCACTACCGGTTCTCCAGAACCCGTTAGAACCTGCTGGATTTCACCCCTGACTCTAGGTTGATTCTTCTTTGACTCCAACCTCAGGTTCTGCCACCCCTTCTCCTACACTGCATGCATGTGTCAATCTTTTTTTTTTAAATGAACCCCTCAAAGTTCAAGCTAGTTTTAAAGTGAAATTCACAGAAGGGGCATTTATATGGCATAGAAGCTTTGACACTTTTAGTAGAAAAAAATTAATCTTCCCCAAGCCTCCAAATTCATCAATAGGATAGAATATTTTAGAAACAGCATTCAAGCTCAGTGAAATGGAATCGATGAAAGATAAGAGCCAGGGCAGTATCAATTTGCAATTACTAAGCTTTCAGGATTGTTAAGCACATAAATCAGTTGGCTGTAAAATCTAGCTTCCTGAAATAAATCCAAGAATGGAATACATTTGTATTATATATAACTTGAAAAGCTGACTCAGTCTATTACCACTCAATGTTATCAGTGTCTTGCAAAGTCCTCATTTATTGAACAGCTTAAACATATAGCTTTATGACAGGATGTCATTATTGTGATAACAAGATGTTACAAATGCTTAGCTAGAACAAACAGAAAACATCTACAGTTAACCAAACTAACTAAATCATCTCTAGAGAAATCAAGTTCCCCAAACTGACCTTAACCTCCTTTAGATTAAGTTAAGTAAGTAGTACATAAAATGTAAGAAGGGATTATTCCAGGCAGCAGTATATATAGCTCAATATTCTCTGGTCAGTGACAGCAATATCTATTTATTTGTGCAATTACATGCTGCCATTCCAAAGTGGGGGGGGAAAGGTAAATTTTATAATATAAAACTAAAAAGTAACATTAAAGCTATATGCTAAAATCTTTAAATCTTTAGTTTTTACTAAAATTTCAACCTTTCAACACAAATTTTTTTTCCCAAATCTATCAGAAATCAAACCAAATAAATTCTAAAGCTTAAGTTCCACGATAAACACCACTTTTTAAACTTTGTATATTAGGCAATGGCTGGAATTTTCATGTGCCACAATTCAGCTGCTGGCCTGAAGCTTTGCTATTGTTGTAAACACTATAAAACATGGATTACATATGTAGGATAGAAATGGATTATATTGTAAAGTTTTTAATTTTTTTTAATGATTTTGATGCAGAGGTTCCCTGAAACCTTAAAATCATTTCAAGAACTCCTCTGGGATAAAAAGGTTGAGAAAGGCTGCTGTGAAATATGCTGAATTATTCTGGAATATAATATTTTTCTTAAAACCGTAACATGCGTATCCTCATTCATGCATGAATTGCTTCAGGCATCAGAAGTTGTGTCAAAAGTATTGTGCCTGGCAATTTCTTAATTTGTTGATTCTTAATTTCTTCTGTAGCAACATAGTAATAGTTTAGAAGTAGTCTGTGACTTATAACCATTCATTTACTGATGGTTCAAAGGCACAGGAGGGTGAAAAAAGGGATGACCTGTTTTCACACAACCACTGTAGCATCTCCACAGTCACATGATCAAAATTCAAGCTCTTGGCAACTGGCATGTATTTGTGACAGTTTCACTGTCCCAGAGTCACGTAATCACCATTTATAATCTTCCCAACATTTTGACAAGCAGCCAATGGGGGAAGCCAGATTGGCACAACGACCACATGATCCATTTAACCGTTGTAGTGATTTGCTTCACAACATTGGCAAAAAAGTTGTAAAATGAGGCATGACTCGCTTAACACGTGCCTTACTTAGCAACGGAACTTTAGGCTGAATTATGGACATAAGTCGTGGACTACCAGCATTGTGTTATGTGAAGAGAAGGCAATTATCCATGGATCTAATGCTTGGGAACTCCCATCATATAAATCCAAGATGTTTGGTAGGATTGTGACAACTAAATGTAAGTCCCAATCTCCCATTTTTCTCACATTACCCAAATAATTTTAAGAAATTATGAAAGGAATCTTTATCTTTTAAATAAGATGGGGAGAGGCAAGGGGAACAACTTCATTATTTATCTAATCTCCTACATAGATCTTTATCCCAATATCCTCATATATTCAATATACATCATGACCATACTTTATTCCAATCACCCACCTAGACGTCTTCAGTATCCAAATATGGATCTTCTAGAACAGTGGTGGTGAACCTTTTACTCACCAAGTGCCAAACAGATACGCGCTTTGTGTGCGCGCATGCCATCTGCGCTAATGCGTGGCTCCTCCCCATGCACTGCGTGCACAACCACACCATCTGCGCATGCGCATGGCTTTTGTGTGTGCCCCCATGCACTGCATGCACAACCACACCATCTGCACATGTGTGCAACTTTCATGCGGCTCCCCCATGCACTGCATGCGCAATTGCACCATCTGCACGTGTGTGGTTTTTGCACACACAATGCATGCTATCTGCGGATGCATGCGCTGCATACAAGTAAATAATAAATAAATAAATAAATAATTTTATTTCTATACCGCCCTTCTCCCGAAGGACTCAGGGCGGTGTACAGCCTATTTAAAAACACAAAAAACACGACAACAATTTAAAATTTAAAATCATTAAATAATTAGGCTCCAATTAAAATCCCAGAAATTTAAAATACCCCAATTTAAAACGTTATGTTAATAGCCCTGCCTGGCGGAACAACAGGGTCTTCAGAGCGCAGCGAAACACCCGGAGGTCGGAAATCTTTCGTATTTCGGGGGGCAGTTCATTCCACAGGGCTGGGGCTCCCACAGAGAAGGCCCTCCCCCTGGGTGTCGCCAGCCGACATAACTTGGCTGATGGCACCCGGAGGAGGCCCTCTCTGTGGGAGCGGACTGGTCGGTGGGAGGCTATTGGTGGCAGAAGTCGGTCTCGAAGTACTCTTGCATGCTTGTGCAAATGCGCGTGCATGTGCAGAAGAGCTCCAAAGACCAACTGGGTCCCCCTGAATTGCGCATAGGCACACAGGAGGCCTGAACACTAGCTGGGGGCACGCACACATGCGCACCTGCAGGTGAGTTGGGTGACAGCTCGCGTGCCTGGAAAGATGGCTTTGCGTGCCACCTCGGGCACATGTGCCATAGGTTCATCATCACAGTCCTAGAAGAATGGTGCCTTACTTTTAACTACCTTTAATTCTGGGCAAGCTATAGTGACAAATTAAACCAGCTTTAAGAACTATAAAAACATTTAAAAGGTAAAAAAAAAAGGTTACGTTCTACTATCATCTAAAAACTAGCTGGCTCAAAAATGCACATTCTTGAAAATCACAATGAATCAGGGATTTCTGAAGAAAAGAAATTGAAACCTGACAGCATGATTATATATATTATTTAGTAACTTAAATTCAATTGGATTTATTCCCAAGAAAATAAGTATTGGACCTTTCTAATAGTCAAAATTGGTGAGAGGTATGCTTTGTACAGTAGTTTGAGAGACCGAGATTGCAGTTCTGCATCTTATTCAAAGTTACGTTGACTGAATTGTATTAATGTCATTATACTATATCCATTATAATCATTTTCTGCAAAGCATTTGGCAGCGCCAAAAGATGAGCTAATTCATCTCTTACAATCTTTATTTACAATTCTGGACCCGCTGTAAATTTAAACCGAGCAAATATTTAGGATCATGGTAAAACAATGAGGAATCAATTTTCAGTTTTCCCTCGGGGCATGCAAACCTTCTCTGTTCTAATTCTGGAGTTCCAGAATTAGGAGCTCCAGTCCTATTCAATTTATCAGAAGCTCTCATGCCCTTAATGAATCTAATCCAGCTGCAATATTGATTCTCAGTTTCATGTGCTACTTTTAGAAAATACCAATTATTTAACAAGAATAAAAAGAGATTGCAAGAAATGCCCTATTTGCATTATATCACTCCTACTACATATTTAGATGTTTATACATGATAAAATAGGAAATACTAATGCTCTGATGGTCATTTTGAAAAATCCTTTCTTAGTGAGCACCTAGAAGCCAAGAGGAACATATGTGGCAAATTTCAAGTTTGTAGGCTTTACGGTTCTGGAGATTTTGTGATGATGTGAGAGTGATTATTTCGCTTTTATATATATAGATTAGTGGGAAATAAGCTCCATTGAAGTTAATTGCCATATTAGAACAGGGTTACATAGGACAGTGTTATTCACTTTAAACAAATATAATAACAGTCGGAATTTAAGCATTTACCAGCTCAGAAAGGTAGTCTACCTTTCTTTCCTTCTCCTTCATAAAAATGCTCCATAGCTAAAAGTAGAGGTAGCCAGTAGTCATTTTAAAACTAACACAAGGCATAATGCATTTTATATCAAGAGGACCAAAATAGTATATATTAATCACATCAGGATGCCAACAGATTCTAAGCAATCAACACTTAGAAATCTAATAAGGTTGAAGGAGAAGTGGAAATATTTTAGACTTATTTGTAAAATAGATTTGACTTAGCGGGCTTGCTTATTTCTTCCCTTTGTTTTGTAGATGTATTTTTACTGAATTGACTTTATGTTCTCATGTTTTGCTTGAACTTATATTTTGCAATTGTTAGCGTTCATATTAAGCACTATTTGCTATCCTATGACCAAATCTAAGCTAGACTGACCTAAACAAAAAGTCATTCCTGAAATTAACTACTGTCAACACCATATGGATAATGTACTATGTGTCATTTTAGACGATGTTTTACATGAACCTGCTGACTTATGAAGGATCCAAATGATGTCCTGTATTCATAATCTGCCATCTTTGCTTAACATTTCCACTATCTGGTTTGCAGCCTCATTCCAACTGAGTCAAGACTGCAACTCCCAGAATTTCCCTTTGGCCATTTTGAGTGAGAATCTTAGAAGTTGCAGGCCAAGTCAAATAGACTCCTCCAGGTTGGGGAAGGGCATGAGCGCTACCTCTATGAAAGGCATTCCACCTTTAATATTTTGTTTTCCTTCTGAAAAGGAAAAAAACAAACAAACAAACCCAGAGAAACGCAAGGCTACCTATCCATTCCATTCATTAGATTTGGTAAATGAAAGGCAGCACTATTCTAAATTAAACCCTCATCTTAAACCCCTCCATGTTCTGTCAGCAAGACATACGCAGGTAATCCTTGACTTACAACAGTTCATTTAGTGATTGTTTAAAGTTATAACAGCATGGGGGGAAAAAAGTGGCTTATGGTTGTTTTTCACACTTACGACCGTTGTAGCATCCTGATCAAAATTCAGACCCTTGGCAACTGATTCATATTTATGACGGTCGCAGTGTCCCAGGGTCATGTGATCCCCTTCTGCAACAAACAAAAGTCCATGGGAAAACCAGATTCACTTAAGCCAGGGGTGGGCAAATATGGCCCCTTTATGACCTGTGAACTTCAGGTCCCAGAATTCTTGAGCCAGCTTGGCTGTCTCAGGAATTCTGGGAGTTGAAATCCACAGGTTGTAAAAGGGCCACACCTGACTTAAGCCAACCGTATTACTCTCTCCCCATAGCTGCAGTGATTCACTTAACAACAGGGGGGCAAGCAAGGTCGCTAAATGGAGTAAAACTCACTTAACAAACCTTTTGCTCAACCACAGAAAAAGATTGGGCTGCATTGAGGTCGTAAGTCGAGGACTACCTGTATGTTGTCAAGAGCACCAAAAATATAGAATAGAATAGAATTTTTTATTGGTCAAGTGTGATTGGACACACAAGGAATTTGTCTTTGGTACATACGCTCTCGGTGTACATAAAAGAAAAGATACGTTCATCAAGAATCATAAGGTACAACACTTAACGATAGTCATAGGGTACAAATAAGCAAGCAGGAAACAATATCAATATAACATTATATAACAAACGCATTGTAAGCCGCCTTGAGTCTCCGGAGAAGGGCGGCATATAAATCAAAATAAATAAATAAATAAATAAATAAATAAATAAATAAATAAATAAATAAATAAATAAATAAATAAATAAATAAATAAATAAATAAATAGTAATATATTCTTGCAGCCAACGTTAGGATGATGACGGCAGCGGCGGGCATCATGAGACAGCTGAACGGGTTCTTCCTACTGAAGTTCCCAGCGCCCAAAACAGATCCTGAAATTGATTCAGGGATATTGTAAAAAAAAAAAAAAACCTGCCCCCGGAGAAAGGATCCCAGGAGAAGAGAGAAGGGAAGAAATCCCGCTCTCCCCCTTTCACACTCCTCTTGGCTCAGGCGCCGCCGCCGGTTCGCCCCTTTCACAATCCCTCTTTCCCTCTCAACCGGCAGCCGCGGGGATTACAGCATCAGTTCCTCGCTGCCGCCCAGGTGGTACCTTGCTTAGCCGGGCGGTTCGGTCCCAGATGCCCCTCCCGCCTTACCAGCTTCGTGCTCGCCAGGGTTGTCCGAGATCTCGATGACCAGCAACTCCCTGCCTTCGAAGCTCCGGCCCACGGTGTAGATCCGACTGATGGACGGGCACTGCAGCCACACCGACACCAGCGCTTCCCGCAGCTCCGGGTAGCGGTGATACTCGAAGGAGATGCCGTCCTCTTGGCTCAGGCGCCGCCGCCGGTTCGCCCCTCCGCCCAGAGCCGCCGGCGCTTCAGCTTCGTCCGGTTCGGTCTCCTGTAGGCAGAGGCTGCCCGGCAAGGCGCAGAGCGCCAACGCCAGCGCCCAAAGCCGACCTCGCCCGGCCATGGCTCGACTGCAGGGCAGGGAGAGGGGGAAAAAAAAGGAGGACGGCGCCTTCCTTCTGCCGGGATCAACCAGCCGCCTCTCCTCTCCGGCGTCCCCCGTTAGCCACGCCAAGCTCAACTCGGGCTCGCCGTCCTCGCTAAGCTAAACCTGCTCCATTCAGGAAAAAAAGGGGAGGCAGAGTCCGATGCGCTAAGCCCTGCAGCCCGTACGACTCGCTCCGCAGCTGAAGGGGAGACGCAGGATGTACCACTATTCCACGTAGGGGGAGGCTGGGTGACGTCCTGCCACGCTGGTGTTGAGCGAAGGAGCCGCGTGGAAGCCCTGAGAGCGTCACTCGCCGGGAGGTTGCTCTTCGGGCTTGAACGAGGCCCACCCGCTATACCGGTGTTTCTTAACCTTGGTAGCTTGAAGATGGGTGGACTTCAACTCCCAGAATCCCCCAGCCAGCAGCGCTGGCTGGGGGATTCTGGGAGTTGAAGTCCACCCATCTTCAAGCTTCCAAGGTTGTGAAACACTGCGCTATATGGTGTCATATCTTTCTGGTGCCAATGATGGTGGCGGCGTAAAAAAGATATTATATAGGAATGGAGGCTTGGTGAACGTTTGGAGGACATCAGGAAGCCGGCCGGGCAGATCTCTTTAATCCAAATGCCTTGCAAATTGGATAGCGGGATAGGGATAGGGCATCTTATGCACGCCCAGGATGGCTCTTGTCTTGCCCAAAACCATGCCCTAACTCAGTGTTTCTCAACCTTGGTAGCTTGAAGATGGGTGGACTTCAACTCCCAGAATCCCCCAGCCAGCAGCGTTGGCTGGGGGATTCTGGGAGTTGAAGTCCACCCATCTTCAAGCTACCAAGGTTGAGAAACACTGCCCTAACTAGAGTGATGTATCTTAGGATGCCACATACCTCAGTTATTTCCACCTACACAAAGGGCCTATGTGGTAGGCTTTGTTTTTGACATGGGAAGACAATTGTTCGATAAAATATTCAAAACCATTTCCATCTTGTTGAGTCTGTCGACTGTCTGGTTTGGTTCTGCAACCCAACAAGACAGACAGAGATTTCAGAGGGTAATTAGAACTGCAGAAAAAAACAATTGCTACCAACCTGCCTTTCACTGAGGACCTGTATACTGCACGGATTCAAAAAGAGGGCTGTGAAAATATTTACAGACCCCTCGCATCCTGGACATAAACTGTTTCAACTCCTACCCTCAAAACGACGCTATAGAGCACTGCACACCAGAACAACTAGACACAAGAACAATTTTTCCCCGAAAACCATCACTCTGCTAAACAAATAATTCCCTCAACACTGTCAAACTATATACTAAGTCTGCATTACTATTAATCTTCCCATCGTTCCTATCACCCATCTCCTCCCACTTATGACTGCATGACTGTAACTTTGCTGCTTGTATCCTTACGATTTATATTGATTGTTTCCTAGTATGATTTGATTGATTATTTGTATCCTATGACTATCATTAAGTGTTGTACCTTATGATTCTTGACGAATGTATCTTTTCTTTTTATGTACACTGAGAGAATATGGACCAAAGACAAATTCCTTGTGTGTCCAATCACACTTGGCCAATAAAGAATTCTATTCTATTAAAAAGTACGCCCTGCTAGCAAAAAGTAGGCATTGTGAAGATAGAAGAGCTGAATCCTTCTCTCCTGGTACATGCCTTTGATTCCATTCCAGACCATTTTACTAGGTTTTAAAAAATGAATTCATTTAATGAACTCAAGAAGAATTCATCACAGAATCAATGAAAAAAAGGTTAAATTTTCATCTCCTTCCAACTCTTTTTGATATTAGAATCTGATCTTTTCAGGTTTTGCATTATACATGATAGTAAATACAGGTTCAGGCAAAAGCTCTTCCCTCCTTAGTTTTACTCAGAGTCATAGAATTACAGTTCTACATAAAGGCCTCTAGTGGTTTAGAGTTAACTAGACATCACAACAGGACAGATGCTGCTGTTCAAAAGCTTTGGTTGTGTTTGTACAGAGACCAGTAACAGAAATGGAAACTAATAAGGCCATGTTTAGTCTATTTCCAACATAATGACTAGTACTGGAACAGTTACACAAAATCTATTTCATTAATACACATTTGAAATATTAATTCATTTATTAATATTGTTAATTGTTTTTTATTTTAGTATACTATATTAATCTAACCACTTTAATTTATAATAGCAAAGTGGTAGGCAATTTTTTAGTAGCCCAGTACTAATTATAACATTTTAGAATGGCCCATATCATAAATAGGGACAGGGCCTTTTCAGGGATTGAAGTTTGGAAATTTTGGTGTTTTGTTTTAACTGTGATATTTCTCTTTCAGGGTTTATGCTACAGTTCTCATGCCTTTCCAATCTTAAAATGTTGAAAAAGTAATGCTGATTATTAATGTTGACTAGTTAACAAATGCATTTGTATCAGGGGTGGGTTCTAAAAATTTTTACTATCGGTTCTGTGGGCGTGGCTTATTTTGTGGGTGTGGCTTGTGGGGGTAATGTGACTGGGTGGGCATGGCCAACTTTTTTTTTTTTTTACTTTTACTTTTAAAAACATTTTTTTCTACAATCTTTAGAGGTTGCAGAAAAAAATGCTTTTAGAAACCTGACGATCAGGCAAATCAGCTGGGATCACCAGAGGCTTTTAAAGGCCTTTTTTTTCCTACAACCTCTTCGGTTGAAGAGGCTGTAGAAAAAATGCTTTTAAAAGCCTCTGAAATCCCAGCTGAGCCGCGCGATCATCAGAGGCTTTTTTTTTTAACTTTTAAAAGCATTTTTTCAGCCAAAGAGGTTGTAGAAAAAATGCTTTTAAAAGTTAAAAAAGAAAAGCCTCTGATGAGCGGCAACCGGGCCGGAGACCGGTTCGGGGGCGTGGCTAGCCAATGTTATTACCAGTTCTCGAAACTACTAAAAAATTTTACTACCAGTTCACTGATTTCTATCCTTTAGAAGAATTTTTTTTTTTACTACCCACCACTGATTTGTATCCTTTAGAAGAAAATTCTGGGCTGCTACTGAGCCAGAATGACACTGGACATGCTGCTTGGAAAGGAAGAAATTCTATGATTATTTGGGAGCATGAATGACAGCACTCAAAGGTAGATTAACAATTTGGTCATATTTATAGGTAGAGTGGTTCTTTGAAGCGATATGTCAGAAGTGGAATTCAAATTCTTTTTACCACGGTTCTGTGGGCATGGCTTGGTGGGCATGGCAGGGGAAGGATACTGCAAAAACTCCATTCCCACCCCACTCCAGGGGAAGGATATTGCAAAATCCCCATTCCCTCCTCACTCCTGGGGGAAGGATACTGCAAAATCTCCATTCCCACCCTACTCTGGGGCCAGCCAGGGGTGGTATTTGCTGGTTCTCCGAACTACTCAAAATTTCCACTACCGGTTCTCCAGAACCTGTCAGAACCTGCTGAATAGCACCCCTTGGGTGTGTGATTCTGTTCTTTGAAGTATTTATTCTGTCCGATGTGCAGGTCCAGTGGAGAGATGTTCTAATATATCTTTTCCTAAATGTGTAGATCTTCTTGATTTGTGCCTACGTGTTAAGGCATGCTACATCCGTGTGTTAGGAACATTCTGTATTGTAGAAGATTTTCCTCCTCTGCTACGGTATTATTTGCGTAGTATAATTAGTTTAGTCTAATTACACTTATTTATTTATTTTATTTTATCAGATTTCTATACCGCCCTTCTCCTTTCGGACTCAGGGCGGTGAACAGCCAAAGTAAAACATTTGCACACAAAAGTTAAAATAGATTTAAAATAATTAAATAAGTTTGGACCATAATTTAAAACATTTCAATTTAAAACCAATTTCAAATTTTAAAAACCCACCATAAAATCAGGACAGCCTGGCTAACTGAAAGAAATAGGTTTTAAGGGCCCGACAAAAAGTCCGGAGGTCTGGGATCACTCGTATCTCTGGGGGTAGATTGTTCCAGAGGGTAGGTGCCACCACAGAGAAGGCTCTCCCCCTGGGGGTCGCCAGCCGACATTGTCTGGCCGACGGCACCCTGAGGAGGCCCTCTCTGTGGGAGTGAACTGGCCGGTGGGAGGCAATTGGTGGCAGAAGACGGTCCCGTAAGTACCCCAGCCCTAAGCTATGGAGTGCTTTAAAGGTGATCACCAACACCTTGAAGCGCACCCGGAAGTCCACCGGAAGCCAATGCAGCTCACGCAGGAGAGGAGTCAGTGGAAAGAGCAGTTTAGTGATCTTGGCAACATCGCATTGACTTGTTAATGGGGCTGCCACAAAGAAGAGGGGATCTACTTATTTTCCAAAGCACCAGAAGACGAGACAAGAAATAAATGGATGGAAACTAATCAAGAAGGGAAGCAGCTTAGAATTAAGGAGAAACTTCCTAGCAATGAGAACAATTAGCCAGTGGAACCACTTGACTTCAGAAGTTGTGGGTTCTTAATCACTGGAGGTTTTTAAGAAGAAACTGGACAGCCACTTCTCTAAAATGGTATAGGGTCTCCTGCTTGAGTTGGTTGGTCTAGATGAAGATCTTGAAGGTTCTTCAGCTCTATTCTGATTGATTGATTGATTTGGTGCTGAGCTGCAGATATCTGCTCTCCATGCATTTTGTGTGAATTTTGCTACTCTTGTACATAAACATAGCAGATCGTTTAGCATATTGTGTGACTCCAGCCAATTATTTATTAAATACACAGTAAACAAACAGTACTTTAGTATGACATGTGAAGTCTTTCATAAAAACTCTGGAGCACAATTATATCTTGAAAGTTGACGCTGCTAAAAATAGCTCTTACAATATCTAACAATATTATGGACTAAATTAGCACTGGTAGTCCGCAACTTGCAGCATCCCAGGGTTACATGATTGCCATTTGCGACTTTTCCAGTCTAATGTCAACAAGCAAAGTCAATGGGGGGAGCTGGATTTGCCTAATGACTGCATGATGAGCACAGTGATTCACTTAACAACCATGGCAAAAACAGTGGTGGGTTGCTACCGGTTTGGCCTGGATCAGGCGAACCAGTAGTGGCGGTGGCGGGAGGCTCTGCCCACCCGCCCAGATGTCTCTGCACATGCGCAGAAGCATTGCGCGAGTGCACGCCCACGAGCGAACTGGTAGCGAATGAAATTGAAACCCACTACTGGGCAAAAAGGTCATAAAATTGAGCATGACTTACTTAACAAATGCCTCATTTAGTAATGGAAGTTTCAACCCCAATTGTGATCCTAAGTCAAGGGCTAACTGTAGTGCTTATTCCAGGTGAATGTTGACTAACACAGCAACATTTTATATGGAAAAATAGTTGGACTTGAAATGGAATAACTAAATTTGCCACAAGTAAAGGTACTGCTTCATACAAGCAGCTTCTGTTTGTTATTTAGTTCACAATGTTTATAAACTGCACCTTATTTATATAACCTTCTGCATTGCAAAAATATAAAGCTAATAAAATGATGAGGAAATATACAAGTAGAATTTTGTTTCAAGCAGCTGCCTTTACAAGTGATTTACAGCCCAATCTATGCACATCTACATGAAAATGAGGACCCAGTTTGTGGGGGCAATAAGCTGACTTTGTATAAATATACAAAAAGGATGAAGGCTATTGCTGAGCACATTGTAAGCCGCCCTGAGTCTTCGGAGAAGGGCGGCATATAAATAAATAAATAAATAAAAAAAATCCTTGTATACACCCAACTAAGCATAATGTGAAATTCTTTTTGCTTCTACTAGAGAATTGAATTCATGGATTATAAACAAAGAAATTATTAACTTGTGATGAATGATGCTCCATTAAACTCTAAGGGCTGGAATTTAGATGATAAGGCTATGTGCCTTCCGCCGTGCCCTTAAAACTTTCTTTTTTCAGCAAGCTGGGCTGGCTTAACATATTTTTTAACATATTTTTAAATATTTTTAATTGGTTTGTTATCTTAAATTGGGGCCAAATTAATATATATCCTTTTAATTGTTTTTAATGTTTGTATTGTATGTTTTTATCTGGCTGTACACCGCCTTGAGTCCCTCGGGAGAAGGTGAGGTATATAAATTCGAAATAAAATAAAAAATAAAAAAAATAAAATAATGAATGTACTGTCACTAGGAAATATAAAGTTATATAACTATATATAAATATTTGTATAATATGAATAACATTGGTGATTGTATCTTGTGCATTTAAATTTTTACTCTGAAGATCCTCTCCACTCTACATAAAGGTCAGTACTTCCCAGAGTGGAACTATAGAAATATTTCTAAGAAACCACCAGTTCTTTATTTATTTATTTATTATTTATTAATCAAATTTTTATACCGCCCTACTCCCGAAGGACTCAGGGCGGTGAACAGCCAAGATAAAATACAGATAATCCAAATATTAAAAAAATCCCTTAAAATTATTAAATATTTCGGCTGAAACACAGATTAAAACACCCAATGTTTTTGTTACTAAAAATATTCCAAAATATCTTCATTTTGCTAATAGAAAGGATTGATTTTCTTTTGACCAATTTGTATGTCAGCCACTTGAATTATTGGTGATATTAAAAGATTTTCAAATATGTGAACACAAGCGTAATGTCTCTGCTGCTGCTTTAATTTCCTCACATTTCTTTAGGAAAAAACATGATAGATTATTTAGGAAGACGTGTTGCATTAAATATGCATTCAAGAATGAGCATAATCAAAGTAGCCATACATTATTTTCAGCAGTTTGTATTCCAAGTGCTTTTTTCTCTAAGAGCAGTTATAGCCATTTTCTTGCACTTTCATGAATTGTGTTCTGCATTATTTATGTGGGGATGGCATTTGCATAGTATACTAAAATTAATTTTAATATTGTTCAATATTAATAAAATATATACTTGGAAACAAAGCTTTCAAAAAATAGCATATAAACTATAATATTTCTTCCCCATTCCTTAATTCTTGATAAACAGTGAATTTGTTTAAGCCAAAAATATAAACGGATCCCAAATTTGTCAAAACTATTAAAAACCCGAAGAACAAAATAACTACAGCTCTCTGAAAATAGTTTGTACATTACATTAAGGAATTTACTTTTAAAAAGAGAATTTAATGGGACTCATGCTTATGGTTTTCCAAAATGTTATCATTCTGAGTTTAGATTAAAAGAAAGTTACCACTTGCTACTCCCAAACAATTTGGATTTGTAAATTCTGTTGCAGATCACTCAGATATATACTTAACGTCCATATTATGGTAGTTTCTGGCTAATTCAGGTTAGGAATGTCCAATTTGCACAATACATTTCTTCAGTAGCTTCCCCAGTGACACACAGAATCATTCCACAGTGATTCAGTGGCATATTCCAAATATTGGCGACACAACATCTTACCAATCTTACATAGGAAACAATACAGAATAGGATGAATGATTAAAAAGTAACAAATCCTCAGCTAAAAACATTTTTTCTTGAGTTTTAAACTATATTCTAAAGTTTTCCCTTCCTGAATTTTTAAAGTACATGATTTACTTAATTATATTCATTATTATTGGTCTATGAAATATATCCAAACTCTGACGACTAACAATCAAAGGGTTGTTTTTGTTTTGGTGCAATAGCCAGCAAAAATACTGCCTAACGAATGCTGGTCATCTTTATCTGTAGTTTAAATCAATCCTTGATGATCAATCAATTCATCATCCTCCAAAATTCTAAGGAGAAATCATTGCTCAAGGAGACCTACGGTAAACAGACCGTGATTCAATCAAGCAAAACACTATGATCCTTTTAGATTTTCCCTGCCTTTTAAAATTCATTATAAACAACACATGGTTTACAGAGAACCATTTTTCATTAAAAGAACACACTATCTTCCAGGCTCTAAAGAACATACGCTCCATTTTATATCTGGGAAGCATTGCTTGCATACTACTTACCGTATTTTTCGGAGTATAAGACGCATCTTTTTACTCCCCAAAAGGGGGTGAAAATTTAGGTGCGTCTTATACACCGAATGTAGCCCTGCCCACCCACTGGCCCCCACCCTTTGGCTTGTGCCTCGCAGCAGTTACCTTCTTGCAAGCAAACAGCAAGAAAAAACAGCCCCTTTCAGCTTCAGCGTAGGTTAATTAGCACAAGTTGATTAGATCGGCCTCCCGACTCTCAGCTGATTTGCTCTCAGCTGTTTTGCGCAAAACGTGCTGGAGCAGATTTTTTTCCCCCTAGCTATGCTGAAAAAATGAAACTGAAAGTAAAGCAGGTTCTTTGCTGCAACATGACAAAATGAGGCAGAGAGAGATTTCTTTTTCTTTTTTCTCACCAAAAAAGGTAGGTGCAAACAATGGGAAATTTAGGGCAAAAGAGGAGAGTTCAAGATTTTAAAACACAAAAGAAAAAAAACTCTATTTAACTAGGGAATTGTAATAATTGAGATACTATTAATTGTATATTGTGTTGAAAGCAGAAATGGTTAAGTTGTGGTTTGGAGGAATATATGGGGAAAATTATTTGGTTTATTATTATTGGTAAACATAATTAATTGATTTGTAAGAAATTGGATTGCATGGAAATAATTGGAATATTCATGTTCATATTGATTAATATACAAAAAAGGTAGTTATAACTAATTGATTTATATAAAAATGTTGAATTTGTATTAAACAATTGTAATATTAAATAATTAACCAATGTGAGGATGGAAATAAAAATAGATGACAATGGGAAGGGGTATAATATAGAATAGAAGGGAAAAATTGAATTTGATTAAGATTAGAGATGAGAATGAAGGGTAATATTGGTTTTTTTAAAAAAAAATAGATGAGGAATAAATATGGCAAACAGGAAATATAGAAATTGTAAATTTAATTGAAATGACTAAACACTGTTTAAATTTGTGAACCGGCCAAATACTCTGTTCAAAGAAAATACATTGTATGTTTGTATGTGTGTTTGCCTAAAAAATTAAAAAAAAACTTTTAAAAAAACAACAACCCAAAAAGGTAGGTGTGTCTTATACTCCGGTGCGTCTTATACTCCGAAAAATACGGTAGTCATATTTTTGAAGCATGCAGAGCTGAACAAATAATTACAGCCAAGTAGTTTCCTCAGATGACTGACATTTATTCCATTAGATAGTAGCAATTAGTGGTTCAATACATCTGAACCAGTAATGAAGCAGATGATTACACACCCATTCTAATTGCAGATTCAAAATCATTCCAAATGTTAGCTTTTAAGAGCCCTTGTGCTTTAATTCCCACCACAGAGTGGAAATCTGAAAAAAATAGGTGAGAGGTATTGTATCATTTTCCATTTATATGAGTTGGGAATATGTAGCTGACTAGGGATGGACCAACTGTTGCCAAAACCATCACTTTTTTTTTCCAAAGCCCAAATTCTTGTACTCAGCCATTTTTAGACAGATAGACATGAAGTAAAAACGAACAAGTTACTACACACAAAAACAAAAGGAAACAAAGCCTACCACAAATGACTGTCTTGTATCTTTAGATGTAGGTGTCTGAATATATACTTCTGCCAGCACTTCTGTCATGGAAATTCTCCTTACAGTTAATTTGTAAGTAGATTTTGTAATTTTTGTAAATTTGTAATTTTCTAGCTCAAGTACTGAATATAGCTAGAGGAGTATATACTGATACATTCTTTTTCTGTTATTATTTCCATCATTGCAAACTTTTAGTTGATAGCAGAATATAATGGTTGCTTCACTAGGCTGTTTTTGGAGTTCAACCAATTTTGTTGTCTACATGATGTACAATGACAATAAAGGCTATACTATAAACCATATTTTTCGGAATACAAGAAGCACCTTTTTCCCCCATAAAAGAGAATGAAAGAGAGGCATCTCGGAAGACCAAGAGGAACAGACAAGTTCCTCAAAGGTCAGAGGAAATTCTCTCTGACTCTGCAGCGGGGGGGGGGGGGGGCGGCCATTACGACCGCCAGTAAACTGGAGCAACCGGATTAAGCGATGTGCAGGAGTGGAGAATTGAACGGAATATTGCTGCCGGGTGAGTGATATTTAACTCATAGGCAGAAAGGGAGGAAAAAAGGGATTTTTAAAACAATTGTAAATGTCCTGGCGTCAAAATAGCAGCTAATAGGCGTGGGAAAGGACAGAAGAAGAAGAGTAAGATGGAAGTTACAAAGTAACAGAACCCAACTAAAAATTTGTTTGTTTTGGATTTAAAATACTTGGAGAACTTTAAAAAAAAAATTAGAAAAACCAAGAACCCGAAAAGATTTTTTTTCAATTTGGAAACCTTAAAGGGAGTGGGGGGAAAAAAAACAAAGAAAAACCTTTAATAGACTGGTTAATGACTCTAAATTGAAACTTAATTGGAATGTAACACAGAATTTGGACTATATAAATCTCGACTGAATTTTAAATTGATTTGGTGTATATAAAGGTGAAAAAGAAGAAAGGAAAAAAAAGTCAAATAAATAAAAACTGTTAAAATGGACTGCAACCAAAATGGATGCCTTTTAAGCTTGCCAATTGTAAATGTGGATTGTAAAGAGCCATCTTCAGGAGGGGAAAATATCATTATAATACTGAACTTTTTAGAAAAAGCAAAATGGTGCAGGAACTGAAGGAAATGATGATAACGATGTACCTATCATTGAAAATGGAAATAAGAGAAATGACTACAATGTTGCATGGGAAATTGAAACTTGATGACCAAAAAATTGACTTAGGATACATTCAAGCTGACAAAGAAACAACTAACAAGAAACAAGGAAAAGAGACTGAAAATAAAGAAGACAAAGACAAGGAGATTGATTATGGAAAATTAAATGATTATTACATTGGGTTTAACAATGGAAAAAATGGAAAAAGGGGAAAGAAAAGAGAAAAGAGGATGGAATAGAAAGAATATAAAAAACTTAAATGATTACACTGGGATTATCAATAAGAAAATAAGAAAAAGGGAAAAGGGATGGAAAATAATGGGAAAGATACAGCAAAATAGAAGAGTTTATGATCTTAAAAACAAAATGATTACATTGGGATTAGGGAAAAGAGAGATCAGGATTTTAAAATACAAAAAAGAAGAAGGGGAAAGAAAAAGAAAAAGAAAGTAAAATATAAAGATAGAAAGGGAGAAAGAAATGGAAGGAGAATAGGGGGTAAAGAAAATGAATACTAGGGAAAAGATGAAATTGTATTTTCAATGAAGTGATTTTAAAACAATATGGGTGTATGAATAATTGGAATATTTTTAATTAATGAAAGGGATTGTAATAAATAAAATATCCTTAATTATATATGTGATATTTAAATAAGAACAGAAAGCTGAAATAATATTGTATTATGAATTAATTAGATATATTTAACTGGTCTTTATAAAAATAATATAAAAATGTTATAAAAATGTTATAAAAATGTTGAAGTCTATCAGTTGGGACAGTTGATAAAAAATTATTTGAGATTGAAACTAAATTTAATTGGGAATTGTATTATGTTATAAATTTAAGAAAATAATTGGGAATTGTGTTATGCTATATGAATGTAAATGTAGAGGTATTGGAGTAAGATTGATACGTAATTGATTTTTTATTGAATAGGTTTAATTGTTGAAATGTATTATTTGGAATAGTTCATAAAAGAATCATTGGTGATTGGAATAAGAGAATGTAAGGTAATAATTGGGGATTATATTATGCTATATGAATTTAAATTTAGGGGTTCAAATTTTAAGGAGGGAACAGAAAAAATGAACTATATTAGGATAAGAAGTTAAGATGAAGGGTAATATTAGTTTCTTAGAATTAGAGAGAACAAATGATATGAGAAAATTTATATATAAAATTGTGTTAAAGATGAACAAAAATTTGTATAAATCTAAAACCGAGCCAATATTCTGTTCAGAAAAGATGCATTCTATGTCTGTTTGTGTGTTTAAAAAATAAAAAAAAACTTTATTAAAAAAAAACATTCAGACACTTGGCAACTGACTCACATTTATGATGGTTGCAGTGTACTGGAGTCATGTGATCACTTTTTGCAACCTTCTGACAAGCAAAGTACATGGGGAAGATTCACTTAGAAGATTTAATAACACGGTTATTAAATAACTGCGGTGATTCACTTAACAACTGTGGCCAGAAAGGTTGTAAAATGGGGCAAAAGTCACTTAACTGTCTTGCTTAGCAACAGAAATTTTGGACTCAATTGTGGATGTAAGTCCAGGTTTACCTGTATAGGGTTGCTGTTAGTATACAGTAGAAAACAAAAAGAAGTACCGTATTTTTCGGAGTATAAGACACACCTTTTTACCCCTAAAAAGGGGGTCAAAATTTAGGTGCGACTAATACTGTACACCGAATGTAGCCCTGCCCACCCACTGGTCCCCACCCTTTGGCCTGTGCCTCGCAGCAGTTACCTCCTTGCAAGCAAACAGCAAGAAAAAACAGCTCCTTTCAGCTTCAGCATAGACTAATTAGCACAAGTTGATTAGATCGGCCTCCCGACTCTCAGCTGATTTGCTCTCAGCTGTTTTGGGCAGGGCTCTGCTGCTTGCTGCAAAGAGCTAAACTGCTGGAGAAATTTTTTTTTTCCTTGTGCTAATCAAGCTATGCTGAAAACGAAACTGAAAGTAAAGCAGGCTGTTTGCTGTTTGCTGGAGCAACACAAAATTAGGCAGAGGCAGAGGGAGATTTCTTTTTTCTTCTTTTTCCTCACCAAAAAAGGTAGGTACAAACAATGGGAAATTTAGGGCAAAAGAGGAGAGTTCAATATTTTAAACACAAAAGAAAAAAAGGAAAAAGAAAAAGGCAAAAATAAAAATGGAAAGGGAGAAAAAGAAATGAAAGAGAAAAATGTTATACATATTTAGAATTGAAATATGAATAGTAGTAAGAAATAAATGGGAAATCATGATTGTAAAAATGAAATGAATACTAATTGGAATATTTGTCTTTGTATTTTTGAAATCTAGACAATGATAAGTTTTTATTTTTTTATTTTTTTTTTAGAAATATGAATAAGTATAAACTGTAACAATTGAAATACCTTTAATGGTATATGGTGGTGAAAGTAAAAAAGGATTAAATTGTAGCTTGGATAACAGCTAGAACATTTTTAAATTTAATTAGGGAAATTGTAATGATTGAAATATTTTTAATTATATATTGTGATGAAAGTAGAAATGATTAAGTTGTGATTTGGAGGATTATATGGGCAAAACTATGTGAGTTATTGGGAGAGTTTAAGATGTGAAAATGAGTAACATAAGAGGGGAAATTATTTGGTTTATTACTATTGTTAAATATAATTAATTGATTTGTAAGAAATTGGATTGCATGGAAATAATTGGAATATTCATGTTCATATTGATCAATATACAAAAAAGATAGTTATATAACTATTGATTTATATTAAAATGTTGAATTTGTATTAAACAACTGTAATATTACATAATTAACCAATGTGAGGATGGATATAAAAATAGATGACAATGGGAAGGGGTATAATATAGAATAGAAGGGAATAATTGAATTTGATTAAGATTAGAGATGAGGATGAAGGGTAATATTGGTTTAAAAAAAATAGATGGCAAATATGGCAAAAAGGAAATATAGAAATTGTAAATTTAATTGAAATGACTAAACACAGTTTAAATTTGTGAACCAGCCAAATACTCTGTTCAAAGAAAATACATTGTATGTTTGTATGTGTGTTTGTCTAAAAAATTAAAAAAAACTTTTTTAAAAAAAAAAACCAAAAAAGGTAGGTGCGTCTTATACTCCGAAAAATACGGTATCTTAGTTGGACTAACCTTCTGTTTCAATGTAAAAATACAAATCTATCATCCAGAGCAATATTACACAACATCAAATAATCAGAAATGTTAGGGACAAGATAGAATTTGTTAGGGCAGAATACACAAATCTGCAAGCATATCCATCTATTTCACCTTTGAAAATTAACCCCAGCACTATTAATTTTTAACCAGCTATCAGAAACTGATCTGTGACTGATCTTTTCCACATTTTAAATCTGCAGTCTTTAACAACTAAAGAAAAGGCTACGCACATACGCAGTTAAAATCTACACCATGAACAGCATTCTCAATATTCGTATGAGCTTATTCTATGAAGGCAGAATATTGCTATTCATTTGAAATTCAAGCCTGACAATTTCCAACAGCTATTAATATTCTGCCTGCATCCTAAGTGCAGCTTTAGAAAGGAGGCCAAAATTACTCTTAATGATTTAGTATGTACCAGAATATCCAAGCAAGCTAATCCTATTCCCAAGGCAAGCCACACACTAAACAGAAAGTGAAGGAAACTAAATTTTATTTTACTGAATTTATCTGAGTTGAAATTCATTGTTTCTTTCAATATTGGGAATGTATCCTTATTACTGTGAATTTCACACTCGCCCACTCAACTTGAGTTTGTACATAGAATAGAATAGAATAGAATAGAATAGAATAGAATAGAATAGAATAGAATAGAATAGAATAGAATAGAATAGAATAGAATAACAGAGTTGGAAGGGACCTTGGAGGTCTTCTAGTCCAACCCCCTGCCCAGGCAGGAAACCCTACACCACTTCAGACAAATGGTTATCCAACATCTTCTTAAAATTTTCCAGTGTTGGAGCATCCACAACTTCTGGAGGCAAGTTGTTCCACTGATTAATTGTTCTAACTGTCAGGAAATTTCTCCTTAGTTCTAAATTGCTTCTCTCCTTGATTAGTTTCCACCCATTGCTTCTTGTTCTACCCTCAGGTGCTTTGAAGAATAGCTCGACTCCCTCTTCTTGTGGCAACCCCTGAGATATTGGAACACTGCTATCATGTCTCCTCTAGTCCTTCTCTTCATTAAACTAGACATACCCAGTTCCTGCAACTGTTCTTCATATGTTTTAGCCTCCAGTCCCTAATCATATTTGTTGCTCTTCTCTGCACTCCTTCTAGAGTCTCAACATCTTTTTTACATTGTGGCGACCAAAACTGAATGCAATATTCCAAGTGTGGCCTTACCAAGGCATTATAAAGTGATATTAACACTTCACGTGATCTTGATTCTATCCCTCTGTTTATGCAGCCAAGAACTGTGTTGGCTTTTTTGGCAGCTGCTGCACACTGCTGGCTCATATCTAAATGGTTGTCCACTAGGACTCCAAGATCCCTCTCACAGTTACTACTATTGAGCAAGGTACCACATATACGGTACCTGTGCATTTTATTTTTCTTGCCTAAATGTAGAAGCTTGCTTTTTTCCCTGTTGAATTTCATTTTGTTAGATAGCGCCCAATGTTCAAGTCTGTCAAGATCCTTCTATATCTTGAGCCTATCTTCTGGAGTGTTGGCTATTCCTGCCAGCTTGGTGTCATCTGCAAATTTGATGAGTTCCCCATCTATCCCCTCATCCAAGTCATTGATGAAGATATTGAAGAGCACTGTGCCTAAAACAGAGCCCTGGGGTACTCCACTGTATACTTCCTTCCATGTTCCATTGGGGATGCAGTTCCATTGAGGACTACATGTTGAGTGCAGTTGGTCAGCCAGTTATGAATCCATCTGGTGGTGATGCTGTCTAACCCACATTTTTCTACTTTATCTAGTAGTAGGTTATGGTCTACTTTATCAAATGCTTTACTAAAGACCAAGTAAATTATATCAACAGCATTCCTCTGACCCACTAATTTTGTCACTTTGTCAAAGAAAGTCTTAAAGTCTAAGACTCTAGTTTGACTTTGTTCTACTACTTGTGTTTGCATAATGTTGAATTCCAATTTTGCATGATCACTTGCCCCCAAGGTTCCTGTAGTTTCAACACCTTCTATCGTTTCGTCTCTGTTAGTGAGAATTAAGTCCAATATGGCTGATCCCCTTGTTCCCTTCTCTACTTTTTGGGAAACAAAGTTGTCTGCTAGGTTTGTTAGGAACCTGTTAGATCTTCCACTTGGTGCAAAGTTTGTCTCCCAGTTGATGTCAGGGTAGTTAAAATCCCCATTACTATTGTGATGTGCTTCCTACATACCTTAGTTAGCTGACTAGCAAAAAGTTCATCTACTTCCTCTGTTTGGTTGGGTAGCCTATAGTATAGACCTATGGCAATGTCATTTCCCCGCCCTCTTTAATATTGACCCAAATGCATTCAAGATAATTTTCATTATTGTTGTGCTCTATTTCTGTAGAGATGTAGTTATTTCTTATATATAGTGCAACTTCACCTCCTCTTTTATTTGGTCTATTTCTTTTAAATAATTTATATCCCTCTAGCTGTATGTTCCATTTGTGGATTTCATCCCACCAAGTTTCTATAATGGCAACATCATCATATCTGCCCTCATTTACTTGAATTTCTAATTCACCCTGTTTATTCCTCATACTCTGTGCATTGGTGTATAGACATTAGAGTCCACTTTGATTGAGCCTATGTTTACTGTCTACATGACCTGTGTTGTACACTTGGATTAAAATGTGAAGTTAAATAACTAACTTGTTATTTAACTTGGCCCTGAATCCTTCGAAGACTCAAGGTTCACTATGACTATGTCTAACATTGCATTGCAACATTGATGATAGAAGCCATGATTGGTAAAATTTCATTTCATTTTAAGGGTGCCAAATTCCAAATGGCTCTGGGAGCTTACATTTTAAACAGTGAAGAATTACCGTATTTTTCGGTGTATAAGACACACTTTTTCCTCCCCCAAAAGTGGGTGGAAATGTCTATGCATCTTGTACAGCAAATGTTGCGAAGCCCTGCCAACCTGCCGGGCCCCCTCCCCAATTTAAGGAGGTAAATTGTCTCTCAGCAATTTACCTCCTTATAGCAAACAGCCTGGTCAGCTTCAGCAGAGCCTGATTTAGCACAAGCAGTTGACTGGCGGTTGGATCAGCCTCCGAGAATACCGCCTATCAGTTGTTCCAGACTGCAGGGATCGCCACTGCCTGTCACTGCCCATCACTGCTGCCGCCTATCACTGCCTCCACATGCCCCATTTTCGGCCTCCATACATCCTGTTTTTGGCCCTTTCCAGGCAACGGGGATAGGCAGCAGCAGTTTCCAGGAGGCCGATCCAACCACCAATCAGCCGCTGCTACGTTAGTGACACAGTTGTTATATGAATCTGGCTTCCCTATTAACTTTCCTTGGCAGATGAGCACAAAAGTTGATCATGTGACCCCTTGGACACTGCAACTGTCATAGATACGAGTCAGTTGCCAATCATCTGAATTTTGATCACATGACCATGGAGATGCTGCCAGTCATGTGAAAATTGCTCGCAAGTCACTTTGTTCAGTGCCATTGTAACTTTGAATGGTCACTAAATGAACTATTGTTAAGTCGAGGACTACTTGTAATGGCACAGAGGATTCATCTCAGTGGAGTAAATTGGGCTACTTCTCCTATCTATTTGACTAAATTGAAACATAATTTTAAAAAATACTAGTATATAGATTAAAGAAAACAAACCCTAAAAGGTATGGTGGGATGAGAAGGAAGAGATAAGGAGGCTTGCAGTGGCATCCTATCATCTGGGTGGGGGGGGGGGGGAAACGGGACATCTGTAAAGTAAACGACTCCTGCAAGGAAATGCAGTTACCCAGCCAATCCTTTTGTATTAAAAATATTCAGATTTAATTTCTTTTTACTTTATTTGTTTAAATAAAATGCTTTTCCCAGCAGCTTTTTCCATATGCATAATCTTTTAAACTATAAATCACTTTTATTACATTTCAAGTAAAAAAAAAAATAGAATAAGCATTGTTTTTGAGGGGACATCAGAAGTGGAAAATGCTGGCACAAAAACACTCTTCAGTGCCCGAAAACCATAAAGCTATACCCCACCCAATTTCTGCAGCAGATGTCTTTAAGAAAAAAAGTTTATGGCTTTCTAAAAGATAGAATCCCGGTTAAGCAGGTTATACAATTTAGTGTTTTCCATAGTAAGTCAGAAAGGCCAAGAAGTATTCAATATAATCTAAGGGGACTTCCGGTGGCCCCGCCGACGTTGCTGGACACTCTCTTTTGGAGCGCCAGCCCTGTGATCTTGTAAAGCCGCCCTGACAGCGCAAATCAGCTGTCCAGCAGCTGGAAAACCTTTCCCCTGGGAGAAGAGGGAAATGAGAGTAATCAGACGGGGGTAGAGCTCCCCGAAAGCCCCTGAATTAGTTTTGGGGGCTTGGAAGGTGAGAGCTCCCCAGGAAGTCCGGTGAAACTCCGAGATCCAGGGCGCTTCTGCTTTAAGCAGAAGAAAACGTCGCGACCACTTCTGCAATCTTTACTGAGATTTAAGTTGATTATCTATGCAGATGGAGCGAAGACAGGAGAGCAGACAATCGCAACTAACAAACCCTCAATTCCACGCTTAAATTGCCACCTTTTGAAGTTGATTAAAGGAGTGAAGAAAATGGCGCTTGTGCTTTAAAATAGAGTGTGAAAGTGAAAGTTAACTCTCATTAAAGCTGTTAACACCCAGCATTGATCAAGGTGGTTGAACAAAAAAAAAATGGCTGGCTTTTTTGAAAGTGATGGAGGCTCATTATTACAAACATCAGTAAATGCACAAATACTGATTGAGGATCTCTTTAAAGAAAGTTTAGAATCATTTACCTCCGTGTTAGTGGAAAGAATGGAAGGACTCTTTAAGAAGGATTTTACTCAAGTTCGAAACAAAGATACAAGTGAAGATACTTTATTGGTATTTCAGTTGCCAAATAATAGTGAGTTGCTGAATGAAGAGGTGGAAGAAATAATCCAGTTTAATGTGCCTTTTGAAAATGGAATGGATGTTTTTCAAATTAAGAAGGAAAGGCTGAGAGGTTCGAAGGAGCGTAACCAGGAAATATTGAGAGAGATTTCTCCAGAGGCTTTGATACAGTCAACTGGAAAATTGTCAGGAGGCGTTGGGATTTCTAATATAAGGAGGAGGATTTGAAGTGGAATTTTACAACTTTTTTACAAAAATGGACTCCCAATCACAGTTAAAGAGGTGGGTTTACTGAAAGGAATTACTTTGCGAAGAGAACAAGATTATAAAGTACAGGAACTTCAGTTGAAAATTCAAGAACTTATAAAAATAAAAGAAGGCGGAGGAATAAGACTGAAGAAGGTTCGCAAAAAAGTCAGGAAAAAATGGAGATGGAAAAATTACAATCCTTTGGCCTGGGGAGGATAGTAATGATGAAAATGAATAACTATACCTGTATTCAGGGATATGATTTGTTTTGAAAAGTTATGTTATAGTGAAAATGAATGATTTACTTACAGTCAGGTCCAGAAATATTGGGACATCGACACAATTCTAACATCTTTGGCTCTATACACCACCACAATGGAGTTGGAATGAAACAAACGCAATGTGCGTTAACTGCAGACTGTCAGCTTTAATTTGAGGGTATGTACATCCAACTCAGGTGAATGGTGTAGGATTTACAGCAGTTTGTATATGTGCCTCCCACTTGTTAAGGGACCAAAAGTAATGGGACAATTGGCTTCTCAGCTGTTCCATGGCCAGGTGTGTGATATTCCCTCATTACCCCAATTACAATGTGCAGATAAAAGGCCCAGAGTTCATTTCAAGTGTGCTATTTGCATTTGGAATCTGTTGCTGTCAACTCTCAAGATGAGATCCAAAGAGCTGTCACTATCAGTGAAGCAAGCCATCATTAGGCTGAAGAAACAAAACAAACCCATCAGAGAGATAGCAAGAACATTAGGCATGGCCAAAACAACTGTTTGAAACATTCTCAAAAAGAAGGAATGCACCGGTGAGCTCAGCAACACCAAAAGACCTGGGAGACCATGGAAAACAAGTGTGGTGGATGACTGAAGAATTCTTTCCCTGGTGAAGAAAACACCCTTCAGAACAGTTGGCCAGATCAAGAACACTCTCCAGGAGGTAGGTGTATGTGTGTTAAAGTCAACAATCAAGAGAAGACTTCACCAGAATGAATACAGAGGGTTCACCACAAGATGTAAACCATTGGTGAGCTTCAAAAACAGGAAGGCCAGATTATAGTTTGCCAAACAACATCTAACAAAGCCTTCACAGTTCTGGAACAAGATCCTATGGACAGATGAGACCAAGATCAACTTGTACCAGAGTGATGGGAAGAGAAGAGTATGGAGAAGGAAAGGAATTGCTCATGATCCTAAGCATACCACCTCATCAGTGAAGCATGGTGGTGGTAGTGTCATGGCGTGGGCATGTATGGCTGCCAATGGAACTGGTTCTCTTGTATTTATTGATGATGTGACTGCTGACAAAAGCAGCAGGATGAATTCTGAAGTGTTTTGGGCAATATTATCTGCTCACATTCAGCCAAATGTTGCAGAACTCATTGGACGGCACTTCACAGTGCAGATGGACAATGACCCAAAGCATACTGCAAAAGCAACCAAAGAGTTTTTGAAGGGACAGAAGTGGAATGTTATGCAATGGCCAAGTTAATCACCTGACCTGAATCCCATTGAGCATGCATTTCACTTGCTGAAGACAAAACTGAAGGGAAAATGCCCCAAGAACAAGCAGGAACTGAAGACAGTTGCAGTAGAGGCCTGGCAGAGCATCACCAGGGATGAAACCCACTGTCTGGTGATGTCTATGCGTTCCAGACTTCAGGCTGTGATTGACTGCAAAGGATTTGCAACCAAGTATTAAGAAGGGAAAGTTTGATTTATGATTATTATTCTGTCCCATTACTTTTGGTCCCTTAACAAGTGGGAGGCACATATGCAAATTGCTGTAAGTCCTACACCGTTCACCTGAGTTGGATGTACATACCCTCAAATTAAAGCTGACAGTCTGCAGTTAACGCACATTGTATTTGTTTCATTCCAACTCCATTGTGGTGGTGTATAGAGCCAAAGATGTTAGAATTGTGTCGATGTTCCAATATTTCTGGACCTGACTGTATATTTAGGGACATGATTTGTCTTGAAAAGTTATATTAAGTAATGTTATGTTTGAATTGTTATGGGCCATTGACCAAACTTTCACTTTTGTCTTGAAGTATATTAACACTAAAGTTATATTTCAAGGAATGCTTTGTTGAAGAATTTATATAAGCTTATGGGTAAAAAAAAAAAAAAAGAAAAATATTGGGGATGTAAAAGTTATGGAAAGTGCAGATCATTTAATATAAGTTTATGGGTTAGAAGAAGGATATTACTTACACTTTTATACTTTGTTTTAAATTACATTAATACTATATTAAAGAATGTTTTGTTGAAGAATAAATATAAACTTGTGGGTTATAAGGAAAATATAAGTGGTGCTATCAAATAGTTAAGATATAATTTGATTATAAGTAGTGGATTTGTAGAGAATAAGATGAATAAATTTATGCAAAGCTATTAAGTAAGGAATGTTTCCAGGAAGAATTAATATAAGTTTATGGGGTAAAAAGTAAAAATAAAGTTTTTACAATATTCGAGATTGGTTAAAATATTTTGCTAATGTGTTAATATATGTAAGGGTTGGAGATGTGATGGTTAATTGTAATTGGGCTCTGATTGTGTAATGCTGGAAGAAAGAAGACTTTTTTATTATTGAAAAACGGACAAGAACGAAGTTGGATTGATTATTTTCAAGTAATAACTGGTTTAAATAGTTATACTCAGATATGAACAAGGGGAGTTAAAGTGCAAAAGGGAGATAAATCTATAGATAGTTGGCTTACGTTATATATATATATATATATATATATATATATATATATATATATATATATATATGTTTGTTAAATGCTATATCCTGTATTTGCTCTGGGAAGTCCGGGGGGGGGGGAAGGGGAGGGTTCGGGCAGGAGAGGGGAGGAGGGAAAGGAAAATATGTGTAAAATTTTTAAAAACTTTTTAATATGTTAATGATAGGAACTTCCTTTAATATATATATTAACAAAAACATAGCACTTATTGTTTGATAGGAACAAACCAAAAGGAACGAGGAAATAATAGCCTGAACCCCAATATTATTTTATTTGCTGTACAGAAAACATGATGAAGAAATCAACCACAGCTATTTTAATACAAATTAGCTTAATAATCAAATCAGCAATTTACAGTTATGTGTAATCAGGATGGATTTGATTTAAATTGAGTCGATTTAAATCATGATTTAAATCATGATTTAAATCACTAGTAAAAAGACTTGATTTAAATCAACTCAATTTAAATCATAAATCATAATTTTTAAAGAGCGACTGTCATCTCTGCTACTCCTGCTGTTGACTCACCGATAGTCCCAGTGTTGCAGAATATACAGCCTTGTGCTACATAACTAAGCTCCATTTCATGTTGAATAAACTAAATTATTTATGTATCTTAAATAGAAAACTATCTTACGATAGATTTTTACCCCAAAAGTTTTTTATTAAAATAAATTCAATAAAAATAAAAAAATCTGATTTAAATAAAAAAATCTGATTTAAATAAAAAAAATCCAATTTAAATTTAAAAAATCCGATTTTTTTGATTTTTTTAAAAAAATCATTGATTTTTATCCACCCTGTGTGTAATACAGATTACAATAACATTCATTAAAAACCAAGAAAAAATATTCTTTGTAGTAAATTAAGATGGTTTCTTAAATCTACCTAATTGGGAAAGAGGATTCCCACAAAAGTTTTAATTGGTGAACTCAATGTAGTTGTTCTTTCTAAACTTTAGGATTCCCATTAATGCAAAAAACCTCCCTTATTTTAATTTTAACATACATCTTTTTTTTTTTACATAATTTCAATCATTTGGTCATATTTAACATATTGTATTTGTTTGACATATCTATAGGATAGAAAAAGCACAATCATTTGGAAAATGCATCAGTGAATGTTTTTCCTGCTGCAAACATAAGCTTGGTTTGTTTGTTAAAAGCTGCATTTTGCTTTGAATTGCAATACTTATTACGTTTTCTAGTTTTAAGCAAAAATACGAGGCCATGTCCCTCTTTGGTGCTCCAAAGAGTGTTGCAAATGGGAAATTTATTCCAGCTTCTTTTCCACTGTGTCTTTCTGTTTCTTCTTTTTCTCTTGGTAAGAACTGTACTGCGAATCAGTTCCGAAGAGTTTATCCCACCATGTGAAGATTGAAGAGTAATTTCCAATGAAGTTCATATGATGGAAGTCATGAAAGCGAGAGCCAGCATAAAAGGGCAGGAAATGTAAAGGATTCAGAGGAATATCATAGCCACTGAAAGGAAAAATAATGGAATGCACAGACTGTTAGATTTACAACATGCAGAAAAAAACTTCTCAACCCTGGGAAGAGATAAGTAACATACTAAGACAAGTTTCTATATGGTGATTATTCCATAAACATACACAACCTAGTCAAGCATGAGTTTTTCATATTTTTCATTTTCTCCCATAGTATCTGCCAGCCAATCCGATCTGGCAGGATCGGTGCACTTTGAGTTCCATTGATTCAACGATCACATCTATAAACATCCCAGAAGAATGCCTTTCTCTGTACCAACAACTGCCCTCTGGAATGTGGTTCCTCACAAGATTTGAATGGCCCAGCCAACTGATGTTTTGAAGGGCCCTTAAAATCTTTGTCCAGGCCTTTGGTGAGTGTAACTCAAGCCCCTTTTTCTTTGTTCCCATCCATGTATGTTAACTCTGCTATCTTTGCTGGGGTTTTTTTTTAATTTGTTTTAAATGTTTTTTAAAATTTGTAAACTGCCTGGATTTGCTGAGAGTCAGTGGCATATATCAAGGATCTGGGAAAGGCAGATGTTGTTTGATGGTATTAAAGATATCATCACAGAGGGTAAGATGTTCTAAAGTTGCTTTTTGCAATTAGTTGGTTTGGTCATGCCAAACGATGGTGCTCTAGATGTTTTGGATTGCGCCCAAGGGGCTTATTACTATTGGTACTATATTTGCTTTCTTTTGCCACAGTCCTTTGAGTCTGATATCTCCAGGTACTGTCACATCCACAGTTTGGATGTTAAGTTTGGGGAATTAAATGGCAGGTGCCCACCTGTTTGAATTCTAGAGCAGAGGTGTCAAACCTGCAGCCCACTGGCCGCATATGGCAGTGGTAGATTTCAAATTTTTTTACTACCGGTTCTGTGGGTGTGGCTTTGTGGATGTGGCTTGGTGGATGTGGCAGGGGAAGGATACTGTAAAATCTCCATTTCCTCCTGATCAGCTGGGACTTGGGAGGCAGAGAATAGATGGGGGCGGGGCCAGTCAGAATTTTTACTACCGGTTCTCCAGAACTGGTCAGAACCGGCTGACACCCACCTCTGGCATACCGCCTGCGCAGGCCATGCCCACCCCGGCTCTTCAAGCACAAAAACAATCTTGAGATGTCACAATACAGACTGCCATGTGATCAGTTTTGACACCCCTGTTCTAGAGCAATTTAGCTTTTTCTATTTTGTGGTCCCACCAGTTCTTGCCTGCAAGCAAATAGTATTTCTTGCAGATCTTCAAATTCACCATTGTTACTATTTTGTCATGCCATTTCTTGTGATCAGTTTGTGCAATCTTTCTGCAGCAAACTAGGTGATCCACTGCATTTGCTGGCTGTTGGTGTCTTCTTAATTCCTGCTTTCTATGCACTGAGGACCCAGATTGTTGGGGGCAATATGCTGACTCTGTAAACTGCTTAGAGAAGGCTGTAAAGCACTCTGAAGCGGTATATAAGTCTAAGTGCTATTTCTATTGTTCTTAAGGTTAGGCCAGAATTAGTTTCCCTCTGTCTCTTTCTTCAACTTTCCTGCTCTTAGGCATTGCCAGGTCTCTCCAATACTTAGTAAGCTTTCATGGTATACTAGCTTCGATGCATCTTCTTCACTGTCCAGATATATTTACAATGCCCTTTTTTCTTTTTCAACTGTCTTCCAACGTTCTACATCTACATCTACATTTTCCTTGGTAAGTAGAGTCTGTCAACATTGCTGTTTGGATGAAGGGCATGATTCATTGTCATTATTTTTCTGGTCCTCCAATCTAGGACTTTTAGTTCTGCTTGACTCTGGTAAGCTATTCCAGCTGTGTATCTAATAAGCAGAATCACCTGATCTGTCCCCGTACCCACACACACACAAACACAGCCAGTCGAGGGTTAAGGAAACACTTTGGAACGCACCCAGGTCTTATCTCCCACTTGGCAGCGATAGACACACCGTCTGCCAAGTGACTTTATTTTCAAAGTAAAACAGAAAGATAAATACTCAAGAGTCCAAATGTCCGACACTTTAAATCTTTCTCTCAGCAGCTCCAGACGAGGCTTTAGTGACTATCCAAGGTTTGCTTTGTTCGTCACAAAGATCCTTGCCCACCACCCTCTATTATATAGTCTCTGGGGTGTGGTCCAGTGACTCAGTTCTAATCCCTAGCACGCCTCCTAAGCTGCTGCAAACGTTTATCACGCCTTCGGAGGCGTGCGTCCAGGAATGATGTTTCCTCATCACTCTGATCCAAATCAGCTGTCTCCTCTCCCTCGGCCGGCACTTGAGACAATGCCAGAGGGGAGGGGCCTGAAGAGGGAGGCCTGGCTGACTCCTCTTCCTCATGCTCGGAGCTTTCTTCCTCTGATGGGACAGGCTCAGAGGGCGGGGCCACAACATCACCTAGGTCAGTGATGGTGAATCTTTTCAGCACCGAGTGCCCAAACCAGAAGGCGTGTGCATGTGCATGCAGTGGAGCGCCGGAAACCTGAAGACCAGCTGGCCAGTGCGCATGCCCACAGAGAGGACTCTGAGTGCCAGAGGTTCACCATCACTGACCTAGGTACTAACTGCCTTGATGGTATTTCCTCTACTGAGTTGGGACTTTAAAACTGTCTTCACTCTCATGATATATTCATTTCTAACCTTTTTCTTGACATCAAAGTGCTTGATGTTGTCAGCTTGAAGGATGCCCAGGTATTTGTAGTGATCGTTTTCATCCAGACTCTTGATGGTATTTGCATAGAGCATCTTGATTCCTTCAGTTTTCACTATTTTTCCCCTGTTGATGGTGAGGCTGGCACATTTATCCAATTCAACACAGTATATATGTTTTGTTTTCTTTTCTTTTCGTAGGTCTTTATGTGTATTTCTCTTTAGCCAGGTTCTTCCTACGTAAACCAAGATTTTTCTGCAGCCCTAGTTCAGTGAAATCCCAATCCACTAGTTTCTAGGCTTTTTTTCTCCAGCAGCCAACAAGCTCCCTGCTGCCCATTGGGAGACTAATTGGGAGACATTGGGAGATTTTACTGAACTAGGGCTGCAGAAAAATCTTGGTTTACATAGGAAGAACCTGGCTAAAGAGAAATACACATAAAGACCTACGAAAAGAAAAGAAAACAAATTTAGAGAGAGGATACATGGGATGAAGGTGTGGTTAACAGATGAGGGGTTATAAGCCTGAAATAGATCTATCTTAGTCTCCTTAGTCTCCCAATGGGCAGCAGGGAGCTTGCTGGCTGCTGGAGAAAAAAAGCCTAGAAACTAGTGGATTGGGATTTCACTGAACTAGGGCTGCAGAAAAATCTTGGTTTGCGTAGGAAGAACCTGGCTAAAGAGAAGAAGCAATTCTATTTCAGATGGTGTTTTTCTACGCAGCTTCAGTTCATCTATGTGAAGTAGATAGGATAGCCAAGCAGATGTTTTTGATGTTTGATAGCCATTACTTGATTAATAATAATAATAATAATAATAATAATAATAATAATAATAATAATAATAATAATAATAATAATAATAATAATAATTTTATTTCTATACCGCCCTTCTCCCGAAGGACTCAGGGCGGTGTACAGCCAATTTAAAAACACAAGGCAACAATGATTAAAAATTAAAATAATTAAATAGATTTGGCCTGGTTTAAAATCCCGAAAATTTAAAATACCCCAATTTAAAATTATTATGTTGATAGCCCGGCCTGGCGGAACAACAGGGTCTTCGGTGCGCAGCAAAACACCCAGAGGTCGGAGAGCTTACGTATTTCCGGGGGCAGTTCATTCCACAGGGCTGGGGCTCCCACAGAGAAGGCCCTCCCCCTGGGTGTCACCAGCCGACATAACTTGGCTGATGGCACCCTGAGGAGACCCTCTCTGTGGGAGCGAACTGGCCGGTGGGAGGCTATTGGTGGCAGAAGTCAGTCTCGAAGGTACCCGGGTCCTGTGCCATGGAGCGCTTTAAAGGTGATGACCATCATCTTGAATCGACCCCGGAAGACCACTGGGAGGCAGTGCAGCTCGCGCAGGAGGGGTGTCACGCGGGCACGAGTTGTGCCCATAACCACCCGCGCGGCCACATTCTGGACCAGTTGGAGCCTCCGAGTGCTCTTCAAGGGGAGCCCCATGTAGAGAGCATTACAATAATCCAGCCGGGAGGTGACAAGGGTGTGAGTGACCATGCGCAAGGCGTCCCGGTTCAGAAAGGGCTGCAACTGGCGAATCAGGCGAACCTGATAAAAGGCCCCCCTGGCCACGGCCGTTATATGCTCTTCTAAAGACAGCTGTGCATCCAGGAGGACACCCAGATTGCGAGCCCTCTCTGTGGGGGGCAAAGAGTCACCCCCAATAGTCAGCGATGGCACCTGCTGACTATATTGGGACGCCGGCAGCCACAGCCACTCGGACTTGGACGGGTTGAGTCTGAGCCTGTTCCTCCCCATCCAGACCCGCACGGCCTCCAGGCAGCGAGACATCACATCAAGGGCATCGTTGGGGTGGTCTGGGGTGGAGATGTACAGCTGAGTATCATCAGCGTACAGATGACACTTCACCCCAAAACCACAGATGATCTCACCCAATGGCTTCACATAAATGTTGAACAGAAGGGGCGAGAGGACCGACCCTTGTGGCACTCCCCATGCGAGACGCCTCGAGGTCGACCTCTGCCCCCCTGCCAACACAAACTGCGAGCGGTCAGAGAGGAAGGAGGAGAACCACCGCAGAACGGTGCCCCCTATTCAGTACTGTTGGCAATGACAAGCAGTAGTGGTAATAGTGAATCTCCTTGAATTCTCTTTTGATATTAACATCTCCCAGTCTATCACCACTGACCAGCAACTATGTCTTCCATTGTACACAAAAACCTCTAATGTTTGTACTGACTCCTGTTATTTCTAGGCACCTGATTTTTCTTGTCCTTTTCTGTTTTTATTACAAGTTCTTTCATTTCAGCTTATGTTTTATTCTAATCCACTTTCTTTATCCAGGCTCCATTCTTGTATTTCTTTATATTAAAAAAATGCATCTTTCATACTACTTTCTCTTATGATCTATCATTTGTTGTTTATAACTTATGATTTATGATCTATGACATCACTTTGTCATTTGTATGTACAACGAGAGTTTACGCACTGGATACAAATTCCTTGTATGTTCAATCACACTTGACCGATAAAGAATTCTATTCTATTCCATTCCATGTTATCCCATAGCTGCACCCAGAACTACACTGTTTCTTTATCAGGTATTGATCGGTTCACTGCAGTCATGCCATTGATGGATTGTACAAACGTTTCTGATTTGACTGAAATTGGAGATTCTGCCTATAGTGTGCAATTTGAGCTTCATATTTGCTGATCTTCTTGGCTATAGCCGTTATTTGATACTTTATTATTTCCAGTGCTTCTTTAACCTTCCTTGTTTCTAGATGATATCTCTTGATCAGATTTTTTAGTTTTCTTATTCTTCAGGTTTATTTTTCTTTCATCTGTTCAATATTCTATTTAACTAGTGAAAACCTTTTTGCCCAAACAATATCTGAAGAATTTAGAAGCTTGTCATGGAGAAGTTATTGACAACTTTTTCAAATAGTTGTTTAAATAATTCTAAAATTTCTGAATCTGAACACAAAGAATCATAAATAAGTAACAGAAGATTACCTGTGAACATCAATGGTCTGTATCAAACGACAAACCATCCATGCCCATAGCAAAATTAGGTGATTACAGAAGACAATTATTCCAATGAAGAATTCAGTTCCAAGGATTAGAGTTTCTAAAGGATGTGTATATGCAGCTTGCATCCCAAATGGTGCCTGAAGAAAAGTATACAGAAAAGGTTTGTCCACCTGTATCCATACTGAAGAAAAAATTCATATATATGCTTCAATATGACTGTTTCAGATTATCTTCCTTCACCTGCTAACCTTGAACTCACACAGTTTCAGGAAATGTAAGACTGAATAAATAGAATACATTTCTAAATGTAATAATATTTGCTACTGCTAACTCCAGACAGCACCTTAAAACAGTAGGTGCTGTATAACTGTGGATACTGTATGATTTAAAGACACACAGATAGGATTCAATAGATCAGGAAACTTGTGTATTCAGTGAAGTTTTCCTCAACGTTTAAAAAAGATCATGCTAAAGAGGTTGCTTGATACTAATTTTCATATTATTTTAGAGACAGAAATTAAGTTATTCAAGTAAAACTGACAAATGTACAAATGTTCTGCAAAAAATATTGTTGGTTTACTGCAATGTTTAAAACTCTTAACCTCTTGTAAACCTTTCTGGCCTCATACGATAGGAAGAACTTTAAGTAAAGATTCTATAGACAAATAATAAACCCCAGGTTTCGCCTCCCTATTTCTAAAAATAATAACTAACACATGTCCATTGCATGAAATTTTAAGGTTGCAATCATATACCGAAACAAGTTCCGGTGAGTTGCATGGAGTATTCTTATTGGTAAGCGCATATACAATTTAACCATGTAAACCAAAAACTTAAGAAATTACATACAAGAAATTCATGATGTACTTTGTGGATATATTTATAAATTCTCTCATGATGAAGTAGTCGATGCAAGAAATAATGCCAGGTATCTTCAATCACAGCACATCCAAAACACCGAGCAAGTATCACAAACCTTTAAAAGAAAAATTAGCTTTTGAGATATATATTTGTGCAATCTATCCAATGAACAATGCTAGAAATCTGACATATAATACTCAGAAATTTTAATAAAACATTTTTTTCCTCTTGGAGCAACAAGCACAGCAAAATAAATTGCTTTTTGAGAAAGACAGGAAACAGTAGTTACATATGATGTAGTTTATATTATATTTAAAATAAAATAGCACTTAGGCATCAATTTTCATCTTGAATAAAGATATCCAGGTATTATCTATTATATTTGTATTTGTTTTGTAGAATGAATAAGTGATAAAATTTGAAGAATGTATAGAGATTAACAGACAATTAGAAATAACAAACACTGCCTCCCCCTAGCACCCCTAGGTGTGTGTGTGTGTGTGTATATTCCAGCATAACTCTGGAATGCCTCAAGTAATTTCAACCAAATTTGGTCCCAGATGACTTACCCTCTGGAAATAAATACTGGGAGAGGGGGCGGCACCTCGGGGAGCAGGGTGTCTGTGTGTGTGTGTGTGTGTGTGTGTGTGTGTGTGTGTGTGTGTGTGTGTGTTCCACCATAATTCTGGAACACATGGGCCGTTAAGGAGACCGAGTGCGGTGTCCTAGAGTGGCAATTGTGATGTCAGTTCCTTCACAGCTTCCTCTAGAAAGCCAGCCTTGACATTTGCCCTCCAGTGGACCAATGGGGAAGTGCATGATTGATTTGGGGCAAAGTGCCAGGATAATAGACAGGGTAGGAAAGAGGAGCACATGGGAGGGGGAAGGGAGAGGGCAAGGATGATGGGCATGGGAGTAGGGGGAAGAAAGGCACTTCTCTCATATAATGTAAGAATGTAAGAACCAGGCTTTTGTTTGTTTTACCACACATCTGTTGCATTTATTCCCAGTCATAATGAAAACTTTTGGAAAGCTGACTGAAAGCAAAATTCTTTATTTAGATGGATGGTGAACTTAGATTTAGCACAGAAGGTATTGCTCGTTTGATTTTAAGGCTTATATTTTTTTTAAAAGAAGAATTAACAACAGCTCTTTATTCATGTTTATATTGTGCTTACTGTAGAAGCTTTCAGTTTTAAAAAGCATAATGTCCATCTGTATTAATTGTGTTGACAGTCTGTGCTTATTTTCAATTGTCTTAAAAGCATTTTCAATCCGTCAGAAGCCTCTGACAACCTTCCTTCCTTCCTTCCCCCCATCTGCCCCTTTCATCTAGGACACAGCATTCTCTAGTTTTTAATAAATTTGAAATTACTGAAACCAAAGATTCAAAAACATTTTTCGTCAAACTTCTAGAAATTTCTCCCAAATCCAGCCCTTTATCAGCATATCAGTATTTTTAATGTGTGGAAATATGACAAATAATCAAATATTACTTACCATCTTGGCATCCTTTCCCAGTCATAAGGAATATTGAAATATTCTGTGAAATAATAGGTACCACATATGAGAGGCAGCTGAATAAAAAACTGATTGAACATAAGATTTTTAAAACATTTCCATTGTCCTGTCCATGTTTCTGGTTTATCCTATAAGAGCGGCAAATAAACAAAAATAATTAAATAGTGAATATAGCAAACTGATTACTTTTCCTACAGGCTCTCTTTCCAACTACAATAATGCTAACATAAAACATATCACAACATATTCTGGACTTTTGTATTTTTGTTGCAATGTCTCCTACAGTACATGTAAAGGCTTGAGGTTATACAATTTTGTCCTTGCTCTCTACCCCATATGCCTGTTATTCCAATTACTGAGATAGGAAAATTACTGTCCATTCATAGTGATTCTCTTAGTTAAGAATACAATCTTAGGCAAGTTTACTTACAAACATAAGCGTCATTATGTTCAGTGGTATTTTCTCCATAAGTATGGATAGGACTGCAGCAAAGTAAGATGCTTAACTTGAGTTCAAATATTACACTGCAAAATGTGCATTCTTGAAATGAGGTGATTTGAATATGAACCATCTGATTTTTTAAGAATTAGAGAACTGTTCTCTGATTATTTTTAATTTTGATTTTATTTGTCCTGCACTGAGATTAATAATTTCAGGCGAGATTTCTTCTGATGCACTTTAGTCAATACAAATATTAGTGAGGATTCAATAAATAATTCACACATTATATAAGTTATAAATCAACTACTATCTGGAATGAGCTCCCCCCAGAGATACGGAGGATCCCTGATCTACGCACTTTCCGCCGTGCTCTCAAGACCTTTTTATTCCATCAGGCTGGCCTGGCCTAATTTTTCCCTTTTTTCCTTTTAAAAACACAAATTTTAAATTGTTTTTAATTCATTGGGGTGTTTTAAATCTGTCTTCGGCCAAATTGTTTAATTCGGTTTTATTCTGTTTTTAAATTTTGTATTTATGTGTTTGTATCTTGTGGCTGTTCACCGCCCTGAGTCCTTCGGGAGTAGGGCGGTATATAAATCAAATAAACTAAACTAAACTGCTTTAAGTTATAAATCTAGTTAAAGCTCTGCTTTAAATAAAGTTTTCTGTAGGCAAGAGTTATGTATATGGCTGCTAGTTAAAGGACGGCCCATAATTTCATGATATTTCATGAATTTCATAAAGACTTTAGTCTTCTCCCATCAAATAATTTGAAGACACATTAACAAACAGGTTTTTCAAGTGATTAGCTCCAAGCCTGACAGAAAAGCTCTTTGTTCTCATGATTTTTTTTGAAGTTATATTTTCACAATTTGTTGAGGGTAATTACTGAAGCTTAGCATTTATTGCATCTCAGCATATCTTTGAATAGATCTTTGTAGTTAAGAGTAGCCAAATAATACCCCAGTAGATAAATTTAATTTATTGTAATCATCAGAGTTTCAAGTCCTTTTTATTCATTTCTTTCAATACTACCAGATAGAACTGAGATTTGATACCAATTTTTTGCAAAAGAGGCAATAGACACAAATTTCATATTACGACACCACACAATAAGGACAAAGAAGTATCAGATCATTTTAACCTCCCAGAACACTCAACAGCCACAAAGGCTTTTAACGCACTATAAATGTAATTATATGTAATTTTAAATTGTAATTTATTTTATATGTAGTTTGCATCTGTGTAACAATCTTTCCTCTCCCTTCACTCTCCCTCATTACAATTCAAATCCTAAATGTAGTCACTCTGGGCATTTAAAGAAATGAACTTCGAACGGGAGAGAAGCTGACGTCGTGACAAGATGGACGGAGGATTCCTGGGGCTCCAGGATCGCCGCTGAGAGCCCCGCCACCAGACGGTCCTAATTAGTTTAGTTTAGTTTAGTTTGAATTTGTATACCGCCCTTCTCCCTGAGGACTCAGGGCTGTGAACAGCCAAATAAAAACATCAAATACAAATATTAAAATACAGTTAAAAATATATATATAAATTTGGCCCCATTAATTAAAATGATAAACAAAACAATTAAAAACACTTAAAAAGAATTAGGCCAGCCCGGCTTGTTGGAAAAAGAAAGTTTTAAGGGCACGGCAGAAAGCACTGAGGTCATGGATTCTCCTTATCTCTGGGGGCAACTAATTCCAGAGGGTGGGTGCCCCCACAGAGAAGGCCCTTCCCCTGGGGGTCACCTGCCTACATTGTCTGGCTGATGGCACCCTGAGGAGGCCCTCTCTGTGGGAGCGCACGGGTCGATGGGAGGTCGTCGGTGGCAGCAGGCGGTCTCGAAGATAACTAGGCCCTATGCCATGGAGCGCTTTAAAGGTGATAACCAACACCTTGAAGCGCGCCCGGAAGACCACCGGGAGCCAGTGCAGTTCACACAGGAGCGGTGTTACATGGGAGCGCCACGCTGCTCCCGTCACTACCCACGCTGCTGCGTTCTGGACCAGTTGGAGCCTCCAGGTGCTCTTCAAGGGGAGCCCCATGTAGAGAGCGTTGCAGTAATCAAGGCGAGAGGTTACGAGGGCATGAGTGACTGTGCACAGGGAATCCCGATCAAGAAAGGGCCGCAACTGGCGGATCAGGCGAACCTGACAAAAGGTCCCCCTGGTTACAGCTGTCAGACATTCCTCCAAGGACAGCTGCGTATCCAGGAGGACTCCCAGATTGCGAGCCCTCTCTGTGGGGGCCAAAGACTCGCCCCCAATAGTCAGTGATGGACCTCACAGTCTTGTTTTGACTGTGATAGTGGAGGGCACATCCTGATGATCCCAGGGTCACCGCAAAGTCCCTGGTTGATCCAGGAGAAGCCCTTTTTATAGTGGCGGGATGACAGCCATTGTAGCTGCTGAAGTTGGGACAGCTCCGGAAGAAGATTAGAAGGACAGTGAGTCAATGAGGTGAGAGACTTTCAATTTAAATCAATATAAAAGAACATCCTGAAACTGAAGTGAAAACTAAATTGGAGATAAAAAGAAATTAAGCAGCGAAATTAAGGTGGACTTTTTTTTAATTTGTTTTTGACTGGAACTGGATTGAAAGGGATTAATAGAACTGAGAATTTTTGTTTTACGTTTTTAAGCCTCTGTGCTTTTATTATAATTCTCTATTTAATCTTTTCTTCTTTTTTGAGGATTATTTCTTTTTCAATTTTATTGATTAGGCCACTTGTATTTTTTTTTAAAAAAAAAATTGGATTACAATTGTGGGAAAGGAAGGGGAGTGTATAATATTGCCATCTAGTGGATTGGAAATTTTGTTTCTTATTTTTTCTGCTCAAGCTGCAAGTTGCAACAATTGCGCTACATTTTGTTACAACTCAAGGACTCTGAACTTTCTTGAAGATAAGATAGTTGGAAGCACATTTGTGGAAATTTGAATTATCTGTATTGTTTATTCAGGTGTTCTTCGGGGAACTATCAGAAGTAAGAGTCTGAGACTGAATGAGAGAGATTTGTTAGTGTTTGGGAGGGAGAGCAGCAGAAAAACTGAAATCTATCTTTTTTTTCTCTCCCTTCATTTTTTCCTTGCTAAGTCATAACTCTCTGTATTCTTCCCCTGTTTAAACATTTTTAATGGATTTATTAAACTTTTTTTCCCCTCTTATAAATAACTGAATTGGATTAAGGTACACAAGTGCCTGAAGATTGTTTTTTCTTTTATTTGTTGGCTTTTTATCTTCCAGTTTTGTTTTCTTTCTTTTCTGTCTGGCCTTCCTTTCTGATGTTTTTCATTTTTTTTTTTTTTGATATTTGGAATAATATACACCTCCTTTAAATTGGATTATGGTATAGAAGAACCTGAAGAATTGTTAATTTTTTCTCTTTTTTTTTCTTTTTCTTTTCTTTTTGGCTTTCCTTTTTTTTGGCTATTTGTGACTACTTGATAGAATGAGTAGAAAGGTAACGGCAGTAGGCTCCTCCTCAACCATGCCTTCCTCATCACCATCTGGAAGACAGCGATCCATTCAGACGATGCTTCAACAGGAGAAGGAGAAAGAGAAAGAGACAACACTATAGATGATTCTCCAGGTAATCCAGAAGATTGAACAACAATTAAAGACAGATGAAAAGGTGGAGAGTATACAGCAAATGATGTTGAAATATGAAGATAGACTTGAGAAAAATGAGGAGCAAAGAGAAGAAAAAATTAAAGATATAGATACTAAATTGGAAGAAGTTGAACATGACAGGAGTGGATTATTTGGATGGGAGATGGATAGATCAGAATTCTATCTCAGATTTCAATTCAATTCAATTCATGTAGAGGAAGAAAAAGGAGAGAATTTGGCAGAAGTAATGATAGGAATCTTAGCAGAAGCACTAGAAGTCACCAAGGAGAAGATGATGGATGGCATAGATAAGATATATCAAGTTTATACAAGGTATGCAATGCACAACAAATTACCACGAGAAGTACACATAAGGTTTACCAAGAAATCGATCAAAACACAAATACTGCAGATTGCTAGAGAAAAAACACTGAAGTACAAGGAGAAAGAAATTGTGGTTCTAAAGCAAATACCAAGAAAAGTGAGGAAAATGAGAGAATACCAATTCTTGACTAAAATACTACTTCAAAAAGGTGTGAACTACAGATGGCTGATACCAGAAGGATTAGTGCTAATGTGGCAATAGCAAGGATACAGAATAGATGCAATAGATAAAGTTAAAGTACTTTATGCAGAATTCTTCAAAGAGAAGGAAGTGGAATTGAAAAAGACAGAATTACCAATAGAACTCCAAGAGGAGGACTTAGCAATGATTGAAAAAGCAGAAGGAGTAGTAGGGGGGACTATAGAATACAAAGAACAACGTGAACCGAGAACTACTAGAGCAATAAATCCTTTTTACAAAGTATGAACATGGAAGAGAAAAAATTGATTTCGATAAACATAAATGGACTTAATTCAATGGTTAAAAGAAGAAAGGTATTTCACAAATAGGAGAAATTAAAATTTGATATAATCTGCTTGCAAGAAGAACATATTAAAAAGCAATATGAACAGTTATTGGTGCAGTCAAAATTAGGGAAAATTTTTACATCATTGCCACAATGTAAAAAAAGAGGAGTTGTCTTATATATTAGAAATACAATACTAGCAGAGCAAATATACGCAGATGATGAAGGAAGAATGTTGATGGAAATAATAGATAATAATATGAAAATACTTTTAACAGCACTATACGCTCCAAATAACAATCAAGGTGACTTCTATAGAAAATTGCATATGAAAATAATTGAATTGGAATATGATAATATCTGCATTATAGGAGATTTTAATGGTATAGTGGATGAGAAATGGATTATAAATTGTATAAAACAATAAACCATAGCAGAAAGATACTACTAAAATCTTTTTTTAAGATGACTGAGGAAATGAATTTAAAAGATGCATGGAGAGACAGAAACGCAAAAAATAGACAATATACTTTCTATTCTGACAGACACTCATCTTGGTCTAGATTAGATATGATATGGACAACAATGGAATTGACTCTGAATATAGAACAAATTGAGATAGAAGCAAATACGTGGGCACATCATAACCCAGTGACAGTGAAATGGAAAGGACAAAGGAGAAGATCCAGATGGACTTTAAATAACACTGTATTAAAAGAAAAGGATTTTGTCCAGAAAATAGAGAGAGAATTGGCTTCTTTTCAAGGAGAATAGGAAAGAGGACACATTGATGCAAAAACTTTGGGATACAATGAAAGCTTATGCCAGAGGTCTGATAATGGACTATACAAGGAAAAGAAATATTAAGAAAAGACAAACTTATAAAATACTAGAAGATGATTACAAGAGATTTGAAAAAGAACTCCAGAAATCTCCACATAAAAAAGATGTTAAAATGAAAATGGACACAATAAAACATAAAATGGAGTTATTGGAGAAAGAAGATCTAGCCCAAAAAATTAGAAGTACTAAACAGAATTATTTTGAGAATGCTAACAAGCCAGGCAGAGGGTTAGCATATAAATTGAAAAAAGAGAGAGAATCAAGAAAAATAATACAACTAATGGACGACCAAGAACAAAGCAAATTTGGGAACAAGGAGAAGAAAAAAAATATTCAGGACTATTATAGACAACTGTATGAGCAGGAAAGTATAGAGGAGGGAAATGTTATACAATACCTCCAAAATGCAAATTTACCTCAGACCCCTAAAGAAGAGCATATGACGGGCGTGGCCAGGGGGGCTTTTTATCAGGTTCGCCTGATACGCCAGTTGCGCCCCTTTCTGGATCGGGACTCCTTGTGCACAGTCACTCATGCCTTGGTTACGTCACGCCTGGACTACTGTAACGCTCTCTACATGGGGCTCCCCCTGAGGAGCACCCGGAGGCTCCAGCTGGTGCAGAATGCGGCCGCGCGGGTGATTATGAGAGCGACGTGGCGCTCCCACGTAACACCTCTCCTGCACGAGCTGCATTGGCTCCCGGTGGTCTTCCGGGTGCGCTTTAAGGTGTTGGTTCTCATCTTTAAAGCGCTCCATGGCTTAGGGCCAGGGTATTTGCGAGACCGCCTGCTGCTACCGATAACCTCCCACCGGCCAATACGCTCTCACAGACAGGGCCTCCTCGGGGTGCCGTCGGTCAGGCAATGTCGCCTGGCGGCCCCCAGGGGGCGAGCCTTCTCTGTGGGGGCACCCGCCCTGTGGAATGAGCTGCCTCCTGGAATACGATTGATCCCGGACCTCCGGACCTTCCGTAAAGCCCTGAAGACGTTTTTATTTCATCAAGCTGGCCTAGCCTAAATGGTTTTTTAATTGGGATTTTAAATTTTATGTATTTGGGGTTTTAAATTTGGGTAGCCAATGATTTAATTCTTTTAATTATCTTAACTTTTGCATTTGTATGTTTTTTAATTTTGGCTGTTCACCGCCCTGAGTCCCTTCTGGGAGAAGGGCGGTATACAAATTAAATTAATAATAATAATAATAAAGATATCAAGGAGATGCTAGAGAGAAATATAACGATGATGGAACTAACTGAAACAATTAAAAAACAAAAGAATGGGAAGGTACCAGGGCCAGATGGACTGCCAGCGGAATATTATAAGACATTGCAGGAATCCTTGAGTCTCCCACTTTTAGAAGTGATGACAAAGAAGGATATACCCAAGTCATGGTCAGAGGCATATACATATTACATTGGTTCCTAAGGAAGACACTGACCCACAATAAATCAAAAACTATAGACCCATATCCCTGCTAAATTCAGATTATAAAATTGTTGCTTCAATACTGGCAGAAAGACTTAAAAGATATCTAAACAACTTTATACATTCAGATCAAAATGGGTTTCTGCCAAAGAGACAAGTTAATATGAGAATAATTCTGGACACTTTTGAATATTATGAGGTCCATCCTGAAAAGCAAATGGCTCTGATATTTTTAGATGCACAAAAAGCTTTTGACAATGTGAATTGGCGATTTATGTTGCTTCAAATGGAACAGATGGGCTTTGGCAAAAAATTTATTCAAGCAATAGAAGCTATATATCATAAACAAACTGCAAAAGTAATGATAGATGGAGAATTGACATATTCTACTGAGATAAAAAAAAGGTACCAGACAAGGTTGTCCACTGTCCCCTCTCTTGTTTGTATTAACATTAGAAGTGCTAAATAGAAATATTAGAGAAGAAAAAGATATAAAAGGAATGAAAATTCAAAAGGAAGAATATACATTGCAAGCGTTTGCAGATGACCTGGTTTTTATTCTTGAAGATCCATTAATATAAATAACTACACTGATAGATAAAATAGGAGAGTTTGGGAAAGTAGCAGGTTTGAAAATTAATAAAGATAAAACGAAGATTTTGACTAAAAATATGTTGGTAAAACAAAAAGAATTGGCGGAAATATCAAAGATGCAGGTCAAAAATAAAGTTAAATATTTGGGGATATATTTGACAGCAAGATGTAGCACACTTAAGGAGAATAACTACAACAAACTCAACAGTTTGGGACAGACTTGGCGAAATGAGAAAATTTACAACTATCATTGATTGGGAGGATATTGACTATTAAGCTGAATATTTTGAATAATATTCAAAATAATAATAATCATATGAATAATAAATGAGGATAATGATCCAAAGATATATACCAGGTTGATAACATGAGAAATTAGATAATTTGTAAAATATGAATATGGGGATTAAGCACAAGGGATTTGTAACCGATCGACACACCGTTTGCAATTATTATGAAAGATGGATTTTTTATGTTTTGTTTGTTTAAAAAAAAAAAAAAAGAAATGAACTTCAATGACATTTGAAATTTAATGACACAAAAACAGCTATCGGAAAGTTTCTGATATTTCACTAACAAAGTTAGTGTGTTAACAAAGGTTAACCCAGCTCTTGCCCTCAATGTTTACAATGAGAGCACATAGTTCAGTCAAGTGGAATTGAAATCTTATCAAGAAACTGGCACAGGAACAGATACTTTTTCTAACCAAATGCAAACAACATATCATTCCTAAAGGAATGAAATAACCTCTACAGTCTGAATAACAGAACAGAATAACAGAGTTGGAAGGGACTTTGGAGGTCTTCTGGCCCAAGCCCCTGCTCAAGCTGGAGACCCTATACCACTTCAGACAAATGGTTGTCCAATCTCTTCTTAAAAACTTCCAGTGTTGGAGCATTTGACACCAGAACTCAAACAAGGGGAAAAAATAATTTAAACTTTTTGGACATTTTATGGCATATCTCAAAGTGCGAGTTTTGGAAAAACAGGACTTTAACTCCAGCACTGAATGAGAGGTTGCTGAACTTGCATGTTATTTATTTATTTTTATCCCCCCTTTTTACAAGTGGCTCAAGACAGAAAGCATACCTAAAATTCCTTCCTCCTATTCTCTCCACAACCCTGGCAGATGGTTGGGTTGAGAGAGAATGACAGTCCCAAAGTCACTCAGATGGATGGATGGACAGACATATCTCCCAAAAGTTTTAGCAATCTCAGAACATCTCAACAAACATAATGTTTTTAACATAATACAAATTCTAACTGATATAATAGTAATCTATTTTACACTGCATTTTCCTAACCAGTACGCTCCCATAGAGAGGGGCTCCTCCGGGTGCCGTCGGCCAAACAATGTCGGCTGTCGGCCCCTAGGGGGAGAGCCTTCTCTGTGGGGGCACCTACAATTTGGAACGAGCTCCCCCCGGAGATACGTAGGATCCCGGATCTGCGCACCTTCCGCCGCGCGCTTAAGACTTTTCTATTTTATCAAGCTGGCCTGGCCTAAATCTTCCCCCTTTTTAAATGTGGAAATTTTAAATTTTTAAATTTTAAATTCATCTTATTTATAGGGGTATGGGTAAGGCGTTTTAAATTGGGGAGCCATTTTAGATTTAATTCTGTTTTAAACGTATTTTAATTGTTTATATTGTATGTTTTTAATTTTGGCTGTTCACCGCCCCGAGTCCTTTGGGAGAGGGGGCGGTATAAAAATCTAATAAATAAATAAATAAATAAATAAATAAATAAATAAATAAATAAACCAATGGTCTTGCCCTCGTTACTCCCATCGCACCCCAATTTAAATCCTACATTAGTATGATAAAGTGAGTTGCATATCGTAAACATTTATACATTTTAATAGCAAAATAAAGCTAAATAAAGTGCTACCAAACTCCTGCTAATGTTTTAGCACTTTAGATTAACAATGTGTTCTCTTTCTTTAAAAATTCCATCTTACCTGCTGTATTTTATATTTTTGCATATAAGGTATAAACTGAAGTACAAATCCAGGTAAGCATATTAAAAAATAGAAAACTTCAAGAGCAAGAAATGAACCCCAAGTTGCAATCTGGAATTTAGTGTAGTTGTCCAGCATAGAGGTCCAAGCATTTTTAAGTGGCTGTTGTAGTGGATTCTCAGGCAGCAAAGAGTCAATGTATTCTATAGCAAGGTAGGCGGAATGCAGTATCTCAGAACTATTGTTATTCGCCATCGTTCAGTTCTGGCACATCACACTGACAGTTTCTTAACAAAGTTTCTATGAATCTGTAAAATGTCAAATTGAGAGAACTCGATAAATGGTAAGACTTAAACAGCAGCGCAATATTAATATTAATATATTCTATATTACAGCACACATTATAAAGGCAGGTTTGCAATTTCTAGAACTTAAATTTGCAGTTAGGTACATTTTGAGAGCATTTCATCTAGAGTCCATGTAAAAATTCCACAAAAAATGAGATTCAAAATTGTCCCCATTCTGAGCATATGGATATGATTTACATTTTGACTATGGTCTCATATCAGGTGTCTGTAAAAACACACATGTAGAACCCAAAAGGTTTTAGATGAGTAATTGTAATGGATTTCTAGATACAGATGGATGTAATTTGATGATGGCTTCACATGAATCCATGATAAAAGTAGTTAGCTGCCTCAGAAATCTGAGTTTATCCAGGTTTATTTTAATTTAGGTATTTTTTTTAATTTTCAAAAAACCTTTATTAAAATTTAAAATATTAAAATACAAATACAAATACATCTGTAACTAAAATACATCCATGATATTTGTACAATTCAACGTCGTTCTAACAGTATACAAATCTTAACTCTAAATTGTGTTTACATATATTTGATCAAGAAGGAATATCTGTGAATATTATGGAGTTAAGATTTGTGTAATTTAATATAATCACCAGTAAAGGCATTTTGCATGAGAGAGATAATATGGCACAGCTGATTTATTCTACCTGTTGCTTTCCAGAAGTATTGTGATGCAGTTCTAATTGCTAACTGCTACAACTAAAAAGAACATCGTGTTGGGGCAATGTTTGTCTAGAATATTTGATATGAAACCATTTTAAGCCATTCATTAACCCTGATCTGCACTGGACTTTTGTGAAAACATCATGGGTGGGGGGGACAGATACATTGCCTTGAGTGCCTTGGAGAAAAGTCCAGGACCAAGTTATTTTTATTCAGATGTTTCCTTCTTTTGCAACCATTATGAGTAAATGTATCATCTGTTGGAGAAGTACCTTTCAATGATCCCCTCATCTGCAAGAAACAAATCTCCCTCCCTAATTCAGAAATCTGCTTTGTTTCTGACGGAGATGCATTAGAAATTACTTAAAACGATCACGCATCGCAGCTAAGCGATATCCACCCCTCCCTCCCCCGCAAACACACACACACTAATAAAAGGGGAAAGAAGCGAAACACACACAAATAAACATGCGGAGGGGATCTGTCATTCTTTGGGGATGTTTAATAGGCTAACATACTGAAAGGCAATGAGTTCACTTCGGGAAAGTGCCTCTTCCTGCATTTCCACCCTCCGCATGATGAGACCGGTTCATTGCGCTGCAGAAAGGCCGGAAAGGCACAGGTCCACACAACCACACAGTCACACTCGAGCGATGGCTCCGGTTCGCTTACCTGGCGCAGCTCTCTCCGCAAAGCTCCGGTGGAGGGAAGGGGAAAAAAGGCAAATTCGTCCTCAGCGCCAGCTCTTCAGAAAGAAGCTCCCCGGGAATAGCTGTGAAGGCTTGCGCTGCTCCGATTGGCTAAAGCGCGAGATGTCGTCACGATCAGGCGTGCGCTCGCTCGACAATGAAGATAGGCGGGACACTGTAGCACGGGGGGTTACCACGGAAACCGCAAGAGTTTCCTGGCTCTGTTGTGTTTTGTTTAAATTTATATAAATTTAAATTTATTAATTTATATAAATTTAATAAATAAATAAATAAATAAATGAAGACGATGTTTGATAGAACCCGGTTAAGGAATGCAGGCTTTCAAGCCAAACCTGTCAAGCAGGCTTTCATTGACATAGATGCAGTAAAAATGAATAGCTTAAGCTACCTGGGCAAAAAAAAAAATGATTTTTTTTAAATTATTAAAGTTTTTTTAAAAAACAAACAAAAACAGATATATACATCTTCTTTTCAACATGTTCGCATCAGTGATCCATATTTATACATTTTCTCTTTCTTAATATATCCTTTATACATATATTTCTAGTATATCATATATATATACCCTTATAATATATTCTATCATTCTAGTTATTTTATTTACATTTGACATAAACATGTACCTAATTTCCTTTCCACAATTTTTATATCTTCCCATTTATTTCTATATTTCTCCAAAACATTTTGATTTTCTATACAAAGAACCCGAGGCTCCATTATTGTTCTTCCTACTCCCAATCTGGGCTGCAAAACTGGCACTAAAGACACACAATTCTCTCGAGTTTTGCAGCCCAGATGTGGCCAATCAGTTATGAGTCTTACTGGCCAAGTTCTAACCTTTTTCCTACTTGAGGTGTGTTTTATATTGTGTAAGGATCGCCTCTCCTTCCAACTTAAGAAAGTACGAACTCTTGAAACGTAGTTGTTCAAAAGGATTCTTTTATTAAGCAGAAGTGAAAACCATCCAGCTAAAGCACAATCTGAATGCCTTTAGGCAAAGCAGTAGGATTAAAGTGGTAGAGACCCCTCCCTTCAGGTCAGAATGCAGATTTCAGCCAATACACAAGTGTGAAGATGTTTTCTTTACTATTTCCTTTGAGAACCTGAACAAACATGCATTCCCACCACTTCCCTTTAAAGTGAGACAACCCACATGGCTATCATATAAATTCCTGCAGGTAAAAGGAATCTCAGGCTTGCTTGGCGCCAGGATATAGTTTGTAAAATATCTGATGACACAGGCCATGCTAGTAAATCGAATCCATGTCCCCCCTTCCTTCACTTGAATGGCAGTATCACTTTTAGGGATCTGACATGCTACCCTCCTTAGAAAACAAAAGGGTCCACCTGTAAAAAACAAAACAAATACACACAAGATTTCAAGATTTCATGATAGTATATCAACAAAGTTTGTTAGGGTATTGGGAGTGAAATTTTCTCAGTAAGATTGGAGCCCTAACGTGGTGTTTGGCAACCCATTCATTGTGTGCTGATGGTAAATGTTTCCAAGCAACTAAGTATTGGACTTTCCCTCTGTGGATCCTAGAATCAAGGATTTCCTTGATTTCAAAGTGTTGTTCACCTTCAATCATGATGGGAACAGGTGGTGTAGATGCAGGTGGTCTGAGGGATGAGATTACTTCTCGTTTGAGTAAACTGATATGGAATACTGGGTGGATCTGCCTGAGTGTCTTTGGAAGAAGTAGTTCAACTGCTACTGGATTGATGATTCTAGTGATGGGGAAAGGTCCAATGAACTTTGGCCCTAGTTTCTTTGATGGTTGTAATGATTTCAAGAATTTTGTAGATAAGTATACTCTGTCTCCGATATGAAAAGGTTTGGGTTCCATCCTTTTCTTGTCAGCTTGAATCTTAAAAGCTTCTCTAGCTTCCTGTAAGGCTAATCTAACCACTGGCCACGTGTTTTGCAAATTGTCCATCCACTCCTTAAGTGAGGGGATGGTGGGTTCTTCTGTGGGTAGTTCAGGCATGGGGCTGAAATCCTGGCCTGTTGCTACTCTAAAAGGGGTAAAACCAGTGCTTGAATGGACAGCATTATTAAACGCAACTTCAGCAAAAGGCAAAAGTTCGGTCCAGTTATCCTGTTGAAAATTAATGAAACATCTTAAATATTGTTCTAGTACCGAGTTCAAAATTTCAGAATTGCCATTAGTACACGGATGAAAAGACGTGCTCAACCCCTGGCCAGTACCAAGTAAGCCCAAAAACGCCCTCCAAAAGTTGGAGGTGAATTGAGCCCCTCTGTCGGAGATGATCCTTTGTGGAGCACCATGAAGTCGATAAATGTGTATTAGGAATAATTTGGCTAAACTTTTAGCAGTTGGGATCTTTTGGCAGGGTATAAAATGTGCCTGTTTTGAAAATAGGTCTGTCACAACCCAAATAACAGTATTTTCCTCACTGTTTGGCAATTCCACAATGAAATCCATAGCAATCTCTCTCCAAGGCACTGAAGGTTCAGCTACCTTCTGCAATAGACCTGGGGATTTCCCCTGGCGTCTTTTTGCTGCTGCACAAATGGGGCAGCTAGCTACATAGCTTTCTATGTCCTTTTTTAGTGATGGCCACCAAAATTGTCTTTTAATCAGGTGTAAAGTTTTCACAAACCCAAAATGTCCAGCTAATTTGGAGTCATGGCACTGTACCATTAAGCATAGTCTTTGGCTTGCAGGGACATACAACTTCCCCCCCCCCACCCAAGCCAAGTCTTCTTTCATCAGACAGCTGGATTTGTTGTTCAAAAACCATTCATCAGTGGCCAATGCTTGTTTAAAATTTTGGGTGGTGTCATTGTCTGTCACTGTTTCTTGTTTTTCCTGGGATCTGGTGACTACTTTAGCGGCTAGTTGACTGTTTTGTACTATAGGTTTGATTACGTCTGACCTTGCACGAATGTATTGCGGTTTTCTGGATAGCGCATCTGCCAGGAAGTTTTTCCCCCCCAGGAGGTATTTTAGAGTAAAATCAAACCGTTTAAAGTACTGAGCCCATCGTACTTGTTTTGGGGAGAGTTTCCTTGGGGTCTTTAGGGCTTCTAGATTTTTATGATCAGTCCAGACTTCAAAAGGGGTCTTACTGCCTTCTAGGAAGTGCCGCCAGGTTAACAATGCCCAACGAACTGCATACGCCTCTTTCTCCCAAATAGCCCACCTTTGCTCAGTCTCATTCAACTTTTTGGATGTGTAAGCGCAGGGCTGTAGTTGGTCTTGCTCATTCTTCTGAAGCAGGACCGCTCCTATTGCCACATCGCTGGCATCTGCTTGTATGACAAATGGTTTCTCCGTGTCCGGGTGTTGTAGAATTGGTTCTGCTGAGAACAGCCGTTTAAGTTTTTCAAATGCTGCCTGGCATTCCATAGTCCAGTTCAATGGTTGCTTTGGTTTAGGGTTGTCCTCCCCCTTTGTTTTTAAGAGCTTGGTGATGGGGAGGGCAATCTGAGCGAATGCAGGGATAAACTGGCGGTAAAAGTTGGCAAACCCCAGGAAGCTCTGTAACTGTTTACGTGTGTGTGGAGGGTCCCAATCAAGTACAGCCTGCACTTTTAGAGGATCCATCTCAACCCCCTGGTGTGAAATGCGGTATCCCAAATAGTCAATCTTCTCTTGATGGAATTCACATTTGGAAAGTTTGGCATAAAGTTTGGCAGCGCAGAGTTTGTTTAAAACTGCCCTGACTAGTTTTACATGTTCTGCTTTGGTCTCGGTATAGATTAAAATGTCGTCCAAATAGACCAGAACCCCCTTATATAAATGCTGATGCAGCACTTCATTTATTAACTGCATAAACACTGCAGGAGCTCCTTGTAACCCAAAGGGGAGCACCTTGAATTGGTAGTAGCCGAGGGGGGTGTTAAATGCCGTTTTCCACTCATCCCCTTCCTTAATTCTGACACGGTAGTAGGCCTCCCTTAAGTCCAGCTTTGAAAAATTTTTCCCTTTAGCGAGGTGTGCTAACATATCTTTCATAAGGGGGAGAGGATACACATTCTGCACACTGATAGTATTAATGTTCCGGTAGTCAACGCATAAGCATTTTGAACCATCTTTTTTCTCTCTAAACAACACTGGGGCTGCAATTTTTGGTCAGGCTGGCTCGATGAAACCCCTTGCTAGGTTTTTCTCAATGAATGTTCTCAGCTCTTCCAACTCCCTCGGTGACATGCTGTACATCTTGGGTTTAGGGAGTTTCGCGCCGGGTAAGATTTCTATTGCACAGTCAGTGGCGCGGTGGGGGGGGAGCTCATCTGAGGCTTTTTCGCTAAAAACCTCAGCTAAATCCTTGTATTCTATGGGTATGCCCTCAGTTGGTGTGGCGTGACCAGGCATGGCCATTTCTCGATTCTCTGCCCCCTCAAGTCCTTTATGTGGATACTCAGCGAAAGTCACCTTCCGCTGAAATTTTATGATGCCTTGTTTCCAATTGATTTGTGGGTTCCATCTTTTTAGCCACGCAAGGCCCAGAACCAACGGCCATTCCATGCCAGGTGCCACTATAAAGGTAAGCCTTTCCTCGTGGCTTCCAATGCCTATATGTAGAGGCATGGTGGCCAGAGAAGCTGGCTCCCCTCCTGCTATTGACCCATCTAGTTGGCAGAAAGCAATGGGGGTTTTCAGCTTTCTTACGTTAATCCCTAACTTCCCTACTAAGGTTGGGCTGATCAAACAACGGGTGCACCCCGAATCCACTAGGGTGGGGATACTTATCTCCCTGTTCTGGTTTGGGATAAATAGTCTTAAGGGGAGGGTAAGCGGTTTAATTGGTTTGCTTACCAGTGGCTCATCATCTGGATCGCTTCCAAACGAGTGTGATTCCTCCTGTTCAGATGCCAGGGTTTCTTCCCCAAAGAGGGGAGGGGATGGGACTTCTACGGCCTCCCTGCTCCTCAGGGCAGTCTCCTTCCCACGCCGACCCAGTTTTCCAGGACCCTCCCCCGGTGGGTGGTTCTGGGCGGGTGTTTGCGAACGACACTCTGCAGCTCGGTGCCCTTCTTTTCCACACTTGAAACAGGCTGAAGATCTCGGGGAGAATGCGGTTTGTGGTTTGTGGGGCTCTTGCTTCCATTAGGGTGAGGATTTCTTCCATGCTCGCCCCGCTCGATACTGGTTTCTGGCCATATCGATCTCAGCTTCTTCGGCGGTGACATACCATTCATGTAGGTCATTCGGTGCCCCTCGGGCCACGCAGGCATTGTATAGATCATCACTCAGTCCGTCCTTAAAACAGCTCACCAAAATATCTTCCAGCCAGTGCACACGACACGCGAGGTCCCGGAATTCTTCAGTATACTCTGCTACTGGCCGTCGCCCCTGCCTCACCACCTTAATGCGGTCACGTGCTTTGCGATCTGCCAGTGGGTCCTCGAACCGACATCGCAGGGCCATCATGAAATGGTCGAAATTCCGCAGTTCTGGTGCGTTGGCATTATGTAGGGTCACCATCCATCTGGCTGCGGCACCCTCTAGGGCTAGGGTCACAACTCGCACTCGGGAGCCTTGGGTTTGGAAATCACGCCCATACTCTTGCATGTAGGTGAGCACATGTGCCACAAAGAATCCTAATTGTTGCGGATTCCCATCAAACTTCACCCCAAGAGGGGGAGTTTCTCTTTCCAGCTGAGGAGCCCGGGGTTGATTGGGAATGGGCGCCGGTGTGCGTGCTGCCTGGGGGGGAGGGTTTGCTGGGTCTTCTCCCATAGATGCTGCACCATCTGCTCGATAGGCGGCCTCCAGGAGGGGGGTGCCTCCCCTGGCATCACCCATGACTGCTGCCCTTTCAGTGCTCTTTGGTTGTTGTCCTGGCTTCCTTCGGATGTTAAGATTTTCCAAAGTCTCCATCACCAATTGGGTTATATGCCTCTTCAGATAGTCCTCCCTCAGGGGTGCTTCGGTCAACCCCCCCTGGTCAGTAAGGGCTTCTAGTTCCAGTTTCCACCCCGGTTTTCGGTTGCCACGGTTGAGGGTGACTCCTCTGGTTCTCTCATCCCAGCCATCTTTCTTCCCAATGCCAATTGACCAGCGGGGCTTTTCAGGATTCTCCAGGGTTACATCATCCTCTCCGATGGGTTGCACGAGACAGGCATCCGACTGGGTGGCGGTTACTGTCTCTCCCCAGCAATCGGTTTCTCCCAGCTCTCTGCTTTGTTCAGACATGGTTTGCAAGGTCCCCTCAGTAGAGCAAAGATTGCTTCTCTGGGTTGACCATTTTGCAGATTGTGCTTTCTGTAAGGATCGCCTCTCCTTCCAACTTAAGAAAGTACGAACTCTTGAAACGTAGTTGTTCAAAAGGATTCTTTTATTAAGCAGAAGTGACAGCCATCCAGCTAAAGCACAATCTGAATGCCCTTAGGCAAAGCAGTAGGATTAAAGTGGTAGAGACCCCTCCCTTTAGGTCAGAATGCAGATTTCAGCCAATACACAAGTGTGAAGATGTTTTCTTTACTATTTCCTTTGAGAACCTGAACAAACATGCATTCCCACCACTTCTCTTTAAAGTGAGACAACCCACATGGCTATCATATAAATTCCTGCAGGTAAAAGGAATCTCAGGCTTGCTTGGCACCAGGATATAGTTTGTAAAATATCTGATGACACAGGCCATGCTAGTAAATCGAATCCACGTCCCCCCTTCCTTCACTTGAATGGCAGTATCACTTTTAGGGATCTGACATATTGATTGTTTCCTGGTATGATTTGATTGCTTATTTGTACCCTATGACCAGTGGTGGGAGTCAGCCAGTTCGCACCATTTTGGGAGAGCCGGTTGTTAACTTTCTGAGCAGTTTGGCAAACTGGTTGTTGGAAGAAATCATTAGGGCAGAGAACCAGTTGTTAAATTACTTGAATCCCATCACTGCCTATGACCATCATTAAGTATTGTACCTTATGATTCTTGACGAATTTATCTTGTCTTTTTATGTACACTGAGAGCATATGCACCAAAGACAAATTCCTTGGGTGTCCAAACACACTTGGCCAATAAAGAATTGTATTATAGTATTGTATTGTATTGTATTGTATTGTATTGTATTGTATTGTGTTGTATTGTATTGTATTGTATTCAACTAACTAGTTCTTCTTGTATTATATTTTAAAGGATAGTTTTATGGTGTACAAAACCTCATCGCCTACCTGTTTTACCATCTGTTTTGATTGACTGTAGTTAATGGACACTTCTCAGAATGTAAACCTGAAAGTTTCTACCATTTTAAAAGCAAGCAGATATTCATTTAATTGAAGAATGCTTCTTCCCCAACATTCATTAACTAACTTCTCAGTAATTTTTTCAATCTTAAGGAGTACAGCGCTTCAGTGTAGTTCAAAGCTTCTGTAAGGTCCCAGAAGTTTCCCCGAACCATTGAGATGCCAAAGAGAATGAGACTCGAGACGAGGCTTACAAAAAGAAGCAGATTTTATTTATGGTCAAAACAAAATACTGGGTGAAACTATATCCAGAACATACAGATACAATCAGCGGTGGGTTGCTCCCATTCAGTCCGGTTCTTGCAAACCGGTAGTAATGGCAATGGGAGGCTCTGCCCAGATGTCATCATGAATGATCTGCACATGCTCAGAAGCTTTGTGTGTGCACTCCCACTACAAACCGGTAGCGGAGGTAAGTAGAACCCACCCCTGGATATAATGCATGTAAGGAATAGCCACACCTTGGGGCAGGTATGGCGTCCTTTTATACCTTCAGAGGCATTAGCTTAATACCCAATTCTGGCCCCTTGGCCCATGCCTTCCTTTGGCAGTGCAGCAAGGAACAGGGGGGTTGAGTGCTTAGCAACAGAGGGGTTGGGTCAGGGGGGAAATCCCATTGGTTTGGACTTGTTTGGGCGAACCAGTACTGATGATTTGCATTGGTTCGCTAAACCGGTAGCAATCATCCCTGGTGGCCCCGCCGCTGCCCGCCCGCCCACTCAACAGGAGCGCCGGGCAGGGGTGGAAGGCGGCCTTTTCTGCAGCATCCCCCTCCCCTCTTTCAATCGCCCTCCAAGGGGGCTCTGCCTTTGCAGAAATGGGGCTGGCGGTTTGTACGGAGGATTGGCGGGGGGATGCACCACCCTCCGGGATGGAGAGCAGGGCAAGAAAAGGCTCCAAAGTTCACTCGGGCAGTCAAGCCATATGGCGGAGGAAAACTCAAAGTGTTGGGGGCTTCAGAAGGGCAGAATGTGCTTCAGAATGTGCAGCTCCTGGCTCTAACAGTGAGTGATGTCAAGTTGGCCACGTCCACCAGTCACATGGCCACCAAACCACGCCCACAGAACCGATAGCAAAAAATTTTAGATTTTACCACTGGTCTGGGTACTTAGAAATCCGCTTCCTGAAATATCCACCAGGCGCAGAATTGTACAGAAAAACAAGATAACAAGATAACAGAAGTTAGATCACTGGTAGGTGTAAATGGCCGAGGCAATTCCAATTCTTAGCAAAGCAATTCTTACAGAAGCAAAATAGCAAGTTATTATTATGTCCCAGTAATTCTACCTATTCTACTATTATGTCTCTACATTCCTCCCTTTTTTATTTTGAACAGGATATGTCCTGTCAATGGTGAACTAGAGGTGTATGGGGACAGTCTGGAGGACCATGATATTTGCCGGTTTATCGGGAGAGGTGGAAGACACTATGCGTTGGATTAAAAGGATGAAACAGAGGAGGAGGAGGAGACCTCCAAAGGTTAACAACACTAGAAATCCAATCCTTTTCCAATAAGAGAAGGGACTGCCAAACCAGGTGAAGTCAACTGCCCCAGTCCAAGTGTGTACTGGGATGTGTGCGACCTTCTCCACTTTGGCAGAGCTTTTCCCTGATCATAAATTTTGTAAACAAAATTTGTGAGATTAAATTTTCCACACACACCTACTACAGTACTTTTGCTAACAAATAGTGTAAAGCAAACATATTCTGAGATATCGCTGTTTTAAACAGTGTGCTGTTTAGCTATTAAATTTAAGCACTGCCTATAACCTTATAATTCTAAACAGCATATAAATGGGAGTTCTACAACCATACATACCATCTTCTGCCCAGGTGGCTGGTCCATATACCTGAATTATTCTTTCTGAATTAGGCCATACATGATCCTTCCATTCTCAACATTCTCTTAGATCTGTGGGCCTACTTTCTCATAAACAGGTACACCTAGTCTTTTACCTTGTTGTATGGACAGTAGAAAAAACTAGGTTTCACAGTTCCTAATATACATGCTTCATACCATCGCCTAGGCAATTGCGCATAGGCAAACTTTCCACATATCCAATATAAGCCATCTGGAGCATGCCAATTAAGAGTTACTACATTCGTCCATCACCCACCCTTTCTAGTTATATTTTCAAATGGTTATTAGGTTGTGTCTAGTTAATTCCAGACTGAAAGGTGACAATAAGCGAAGAAAACATCTTTGCTTGTAGTATGTTTCACATATATCATTGCATGATATTCTCCTTCTATTAGTCCTATGCATAAGAAAATTATTCCCAAATATTGAACCATTGCATTAAATCAATATATTTTATATTGTCAGGGATTATGATAACACTATCTCCTAGGACTACTGTGTTCAAGTCAGGTTGATCTGATTCAATGCCCCAATCCTCCGGTGTAAGATATATATAGGAATAGAGTTTCTATGGGGAGCAATTCCTTGCACATTTCCACAATCACAGTGTCCCACTATTCTCCACAGGCATATATCAGTTCACAATCACAACAATAATAATAACAACATTCAGTGATACAGTTACAATCACAGAACCAACACAATCTGTAGAGTGTGAAGTTGCACAGCTTCTTTTGGGATCTTCAGATGGACTAACATAGGCCACCACTCAGGTCGGAAAGACCAAAAGGCTGCTACTCTTGCAATGAGAAAAATCACAATGACTACATCAGTTTTTGGAAATGTTTATCTCAGCAGGTCTTCTCCAGGAATCACTTTCCACTCTAAGTTCTTCCACTGGTCCTTTTACACGTGTGTAGTGGTTCCACCCTTTGTTTTTAGTTTGGATTGCTGTTTCAGTGGTCAGCAGGATTTAGTAGGACCTGTCCCAGGCTTGGCTAAGTTTTTCCACATGTCAGATTTTATCAGGACCCAATCACCAGGCTGGAACATATGACCAAAATCGAGAGGTAGGGTTTGAGCTAGTAGTCCTTCATTTCTGAGGCAAGATAAAGAAGAGGAGAGGCCAAGTATACAGTTCTTTACAGACATATCTTTAGTTTCATATTGTGGAATTTCCCCCATTCTGTCCAAGTGTGGAAATCCAAAGATCATTTCAGAAGGCAAGGCCAAGGGTAAAGATTTGGGTCACGGCATAGACAATTTTGCACTCCACTGAACATGACATTCCCACTGAATTCCCACTGCCTCCATGATTGATTGAAGCCCTTTTGCAGTAAAAGGAGTCCCCTGGTTGTTGTCTATAGCTTCTACTACTCCATATCTAGGTATAATCTATTCCAATATAATTTTGGTGACTACTACTGCAGTGGCTCTCATGGCTGGATAAGCCTCAACCCATCCAGTCAAGTGGCCCACTATAAATATTTATGTTTCCTCACTTGAGGTAGTTTAATAAAATCAACTTGAATGCATTGAAATGGTCTCACACTAATGGTCTCTTTTATGTGTAGAATTTGCAGTTCAGCAGTTCGAATCCCTAGTGCTGTGTAATGGGGTGAGCTCCCGTTCCTTGTCCCAGCTTCTGCTAACCTAGCAGTTCGAAAGCACATAAAAAATGAAAGTAGAAAAATAGGGACCATTTTTAGTGGGAAGGTAACAGCATTCCGTGTCCCTTTGGCGTTTAGTCATGCCGGCCACATGACCATGGAGACATCTTTGGACAGCGCTGACTCTTCAGCTTTCAAACGGAGATGAGCACTGCCCACTAGAGTCAGGAAAGACTGGCACATCTGTGCGAGGGGATCCTTTACCTTTACCTTTACCTAGCTATTTTATCTCATTTTGCTGTATCATATCTCATTTTATTGCATTTTACAGTGGCTGGTGCTCCTGTCTGATATGGTCAATTGACTAATCAATAAAATACATTATATCATACAATAAAAAGGAAAAAGCTGACATAGATTTAAGCTTGCATGCAGGAAGCATCAGTTTAAAGTGTTGGGGTACCTGCCCTGCATCTTCTGGAAGGCAGTTCAGCAACTTGGTGCCATCGGTGTTCTTTAAAATCATAACACTCCACACTGCGGATAGCCTTTGGGGCTTGGCCTCCTACCACTACCATCACCTCTAACAGAAGCAACAACATAAGATATACATTAATTGGGGGGGGAGGGGGAGAGAAACTGAACAGTCTCTGACAATGAACAAAAAAATTCCTATCCACAGTACCATTCCACTTCTCAGAATAGCATTACTCAGGATGGGTTGAAAAGATTCAAGGAAAGCCCTACAGATATGAATATAGTGCAGCCTTTTTTGACTTGTCCCTGGAAAAAAAGATGATGGCTCAGCGGCTAAGACGCTGAGCTTGTCGATCAAAAGGTCAGCAGTTCAGTGGTTTGAATCCCTAGTGCCGCATAATGGAGTGAGCTCACATTACTTGTCCCAGCTTCTGCCAACCTAGCAGTTCAAAACACGTAAAAAAATGCAAGTAGAAAAATAGGGACCACCTTTGGTGGGAAGGTAACAGCGTGGCGTGTGCCTTTGGTCTCCATGGTCATGTGCTCCACATGACCATGGAGACGTCTCCGGACAGCGCTGGCTCTTTGGCTTTGAAACGGAGATGAGCACTGCCACCCTAGAGTTGGGAATGACTAGCACATATGTGCAAAGGGAACCTTTACCTTCACCTTTATACCCAAACAATTCCCACTAATGAAAAAATGAGAAGGTATCTTCTTTTGCCTACATAGCAGTCATCTTAGTTAAGAGAGTTGTTTCTTTATGAATTGTAACTCTAATTAAGTCTGTTTAATGCCACACAACAGCTTTCAATTTTCTTAAATAAAAGGTGAAGTCCTAGCCTAGGTTAACAAGAATGTAGACACAAGTCAGCATCAATCAAGGTTGACTCAGCCTTCCATCCTTTCTAAGGTAGGTAAATTGAGGACCCAGTTGTGGGGGCAATAAGCTGACTTTGTATAAATATACAAAAGAATGAAGGTTATTGCTTAGCGCATTGTAAGCTGCCCTGAGTCTCCGGAGAAGGGCGGCATATAAATCAAATTAAAAAAAAAATAATTTAATTAATTTAATTTAATAATTTAATTTAATTTAATAATTCAATTTATATGCCGCTCCTCTCTGAAGACTCAGGGCGGCTCACAATACATTTTTAAAAAATCATTATAAAAAAACATTTAAAAATTAAAAACATTAAAAACATTAAAAACTTATTCACGCCATTCATGGCCGGATCTCATCAGATCACAAGAGCGAGATCAACAGCCCCAGGCCTGCTGGAAAAGCCAGGTCTTCACTGCTTTTCGGAAGGCCAATAGGGTGGGGATGGTCCGGACCTCAGGAGGTAACTGGTTCCAGAGAGCTGGGGCAACCACAGAGAAGGCCCTCCCCCGCGGGCCCGCCAACCAGCATTGTTTAGCTGACGGGACCCAGAGGAGACCAACTCTGTGGGATCTTACCGGTCACTGGGAGCTATGCGGCAGAAGGCGGTCTCAAAGATAACTTGGCCCTGAGCCATTTTGTATGCACCTGAATACTGACAAGACTCTCTGGCTGTTTTATTAATTTTACTAGATTGATTTAAGTATGCTTTAATTGAACAGGAAATTAAGACTTATTGACATAATGGCTTCTTCCAATTCTATAATTTTCTACTTCATTTCAATTATTCGAATTATATATATATATTAAAATAAAAAAGAGCCGCTGACTTAAATCACATACATTTTTTCATACAATGCAAGTCAATTCGAAAAGGAAGTACATATAAGTGACATGCTTACCTTTGGAAGGCAGGAAGGTGTTCTTAACTTTGTTCGTGTGGACTTCATCAAAGCTCTTTGTTCAAGTGGCAACAAATGGTACTTCATTGCTTCAATTAGGTAATCTTTACACGCACTGCTATTTTTAACAAGTATCTCTTCTTCAACTCTCTGTGAATTAGCCATATTGATGCAATCTTAGCAAGAAAGAACACACTGATTAATTTGCATGAATGTAGTTTCCATGTAGTTATTAGTTCTGAATTGGTTCAGTGAAAACTTTAAAATAATTTTTCCCAACAATTATTGCTAAATGAAAACAAACTAGAGATAATTTTTCCCAACAATTATTGCTAAATGAAAACAAACTAGAGATAATGACAATCTGATCTATGTATCTTTTTATTTGTGAAGTACTCTTTGAAATATTCTATATGAATAATGAAGATTTTTTTTTATTAATATTGATCAGTGTTTTTCAGCCTGGGCAACTTCTAGATGTGCAGACTTCAGTTTCCAGAGTTCTCACCTTGAGAGACGAAGGAATTCTGAAAGCTGAAGTTTGCATGTCTGAAGTTGTCCATATTGGAGAACTGTGACTTTTTTATTTATTATCACATTTATTTTATAATTTTTTGTATTTTATATTCATATAATTTAGCTATCCCGTTTATGGTGCCCTTAGTTCGTATAACCCTCAAACCTGCAAATCCAATCTATATACAATACTATTAAAACTCTTTTTTTTTTTTTAATAAAAAAGTTTTTATTTTCTGATCAAACAAGTATACAATATAAACAATCATTCATACTATCATCAGAAAAAAAGAAAAAAAAATCAATTTGGTAAACTCAATCTTCAACCCCTCCTCACCACCCCCCACCCCCGACTTCCCAGAACAAAAACAGGGCATAGATTTCACCAAACATTCGCTAAAATAAACTAGCTAACTGCAAGATTTAATAACTCCCAAGACCCCTTAACTCCCCTTTTACAATTTCATCAACCTCCCTTTATATAAACACAAAGTAACATGTAATCCAATAACTCTAAGAATTTTAAAACCATTAACAAATCTTAAACATTCAAACCTAAAAACATTTTTCCCCCTCCTACTTTTCTCAAAGTTCAGATATTTTGAAATCTCATAACAAAAAATAAACCTTAGATATTCACTAATTAAATTTCTACATTTTTATAATTAACCATTAGTACATTAACTAGAAAACCAAAAAAGATTAATCAATCATTAATACATCATATTTAAAGATCAATATTCAACTTTATACTTTTTCCCCCTCAGTAGTTATAACACCTAAAACATAATCAATTTAAACCATGAATAGAACAACTGCAAAGCCAAAAAAAAAAAAAAAAAAAATTTAATCTTCCATTCTTGGTTTCTTATTTTGAAATCTCATAATGAAAAATAAACCTTAGCTATTCACTAATTAAATTTCTACATTTTTTAAGTTTCTAAATTTCCCCCCTTCATTATTCCTCCCTCCAATTTTTAAAATTTAAAAGATAATCAACAACATAATTAACCATTAATACATAAACTAAAAAACCAAAAAGGATTAATCAACCATTAGTACATCATATTTAAAAATCAATATTTAACTTTATACTTTTCCCCCCTCAGTAGTTATAATACCTACAACATAATCATTTTTAACCATGAGTAGAACAACTACAAAGCCAAAAAAAAAGGTTAATCTTCCATTTTTGCTTTCTTTTTATATTTTTTCCAATCTTTCTGCTTCCCTCCTACTTCTATTTTGAGGAGGTTTTTCATTTTAATTTGAGGTTGATATAACTGCAAAAATTGTCCCCTTTTTAAAAAAGTTTCCTCTGATTTAGAGCCCCCAAATCGCCTCTTCATGCTTATATAAATCAGTTCATTCCTTCGTCTGTAAAACCAAAGTTTGTCAAGAGTTTGTGAAGAAAAGTTCAATTGTTTCTTTTCTATTAAATGTATAGATGCCACTGACAAGTCTCCTTCATCTTCTGAAACTTCGAAAGTCTGGTCATTTACTACTTTTTTCCAAACCAAGTCATAATTTGAAGGATTCTATCAATTTTTCCGAAAAGAGCAGAGAGTAAGCTCGAAAATTCTTGAGAAAATTCTTCCACCCTCTGTGCTGCAATATCTCCTGAGTTGTCATCATGCTCCGTAGTTGTTTTGATTTCCTCAGTCATTTCTGTTGTTATCCCTTTAAGAATTGCTATTTGGTTACTTATAGCTGCAGTATGATTATTCATGGCTTCTTTTATAAATTCTGTAAGTTCTGCATCAAAATCCTTACAACTCTGTAAATCAGACAACTGTTTCGTTTCTGACACCTCCAAATAGCATCCAGCACTTTCAAGATCTCCTTTCTTAGAAGCCATTTTATTTTAAAGAAATTTTCTTTCTTCCCACAACCATAAAATCATAAAGTCAGAGCCATCCTTTTGAGCAGCATTCAGCAATTTCTTTATAAACAATCTTTTCCCAAACAGCTCTTCAAAATCTATTCCAGCAACTTAAAGCCAGTCTCTGAGCACGAGTCTGTTAGCAAAAACTTTTTCTAATTTTCCCTTTTAAAATCGCAACAAAGAAACGCCATCTTAACTTCCAGCTCAGAAAATCCAATTAGAAACATTGTATCCCCGGAGTTAAGTGTTATACTTGCAAAAAGCTAGTCCTCCTGCTTCTGTTCTGTTCTGTTCACAGAGTCCCCCCGGATCCGGAGCTTCAGTGGGCTGAACGGGGAGCTCTCACCCTCCTAACCCCTGGAATTAATCCAGGGGTTTTCAGGGAGCTCTACCCTCACCCACCTGCTCTCCTCCCCTTCTTTTCCCGAAGGGGAGATTTTCAAGCCGTTTGACAGCTGATTAACGCTGTCAGAACGGCTCAACGGAATCACGGGGGCGGCGGTCTAAAAAGACCGTCAATGGTGCTGCGGAGCCAACCCGGAAGTCTCAATACTATTAAAACTCTTGTTGTCATTACCATTAACTGAGTGAAACGGTGCATTAGAGGGCAACAATATTTGAACCAAGATACTGTATTTTTTGGAGTATAAGACGCTCCAGACTATAAAATGCACCTACCTTTTTTGGTGAGGAAAACAAGAAAAAGAAATCTGCCTCTGCCTCCCAGCAATTTTGCCTCCTTGCAGCAAAGAGCAAATAGCCTGCTTTACTTTCATTTTCGTTTTCAGCATAGCTTGATTAGCACAAGAAAAAAATATCTGCTCCCAGCAATTTATCTTCTTGCAGCAAGCAGCAGAGGCCTGCGCAAAACAGCTGAGAGCAAAACAGCTGAGAGTCGGGAGGCTGATCCAATCAGCTTGTGCTAATTAGGTTGTGCTGAAGCTGAAACGAGCTGTTTCTTCTTGCTGCTAGGAGGTAAACTGCTGGGAGGCAGAGGCCAAAGGGTGGGGGACTGTGGGTGGGCGGGGTTACATTCAGTGTATAAGATGCACCTAAATTTTCACCCGCTTTTACAGGGAAAAAAGACCCCATCTTTGTCCAGGAATGCAAAAATTATATATATTACTCCTATATTTCCTCACAACAACTTTATGAGGTAGATTGGGTTAAAGTCATTAAGGGAGTTGCTGTGGTTGCAGATGGAGTAGAAACTGAATCTCTCTGGTGTCAGTCAAATACGTTAGCCATTGTCCGTGGTCCTTGCCCATTCTATTCATTTATTAGCTTCCTACTCTGTAACTGAATGTAGAATGCTCCTTTCAGTCACTGGAGATCAGGTAGACCAGTACCATCCTAGCCCTTAGGAGGTCATCAGCCCCTATTTTGAAACTGTCTTTGACAGTTTTGTAAACTCAGTGGAGAAGTCAATAGGGATTCTAAACTGTTCTCCGGTGAGAATATCATTTGGTAAAAATAAAATTAAATATTAAAATTATAATTCTAATTAACCCTGATGGAATATAAAAAAGAGAGGGGGTGTATTATGATCAAGAAATGACATACCTCAACAGGACAATACCCTCTTTCAACAACAAACCTAAACAGGGAAAGAGTAAAAAGCAAAATGCATAATTTACACAACACAATATTTCTCCTGATATTGATGCCATGGTTTTAAGTCTTCCTTTACTATTGTGCATTCCTATTTCCTGGAAAATCTGTCAATTGCTGCTGTGTGAAGGAAAAGGTCAGGATAGGCAATTTGCAACCTCTGTCTAATGAACTCCTCAATTTATATAGCAATAATGAACCCTTTGCAATTTAGTTCCGACAGAACATCAGACAATACAACTGCGTCTTTCAAATGACACTCTTTTGTGCCAAAGTCCTTCCAATGAGGAATGGATGGAATCCTTCTGTGAGTAATCAAGAGCAAATTACATTGACATTTAATGCCAGACCCAAACAAATAAGCCAAATTTATTAAAATTTACTTCATGGGTCCTCAAGACGGTGTAGAATTGAGAATGGGCATATTCCACAATAATGGAATCAATGTGAGATTGTAGGTATGTAGGTGGGTGGGTAGCAAGAAGGAAGAGGGGAGAGGAGGTAGGGAAGGAAAAAAACAGCAGAGGGAGGGAGGGAGGGAGGGAGGGAGGGAGGGAGGGAGGAAGGAAGGAAGGAAGGAAGGAAGGAAGGAAGGAAGGAAGGAAGGAAGGAAGGAAGGAAGGATTGCCAACACTCATTCAAGAAATTAAATGGGGAAGCCAACAGGAAATTGGAAGCTGCTCCCCTCTCACTGATTTTTTTTCACATATGGTTATTTTCTCACGTATAGTTCTCTGTTTCAATAACGAGATATCTACTAAACGAAGACCCAACGAAGCACAGGTTGCCTAGGATGATTATAAAGGTTGATTCAACTTTTATAGAAAGCACCAATTTGGGGGATTTTATTATCCGGAATGGATCAACTTGTTGGGGCCAACTTGTGGCCAACTTGCTGCAAGACAACTTGCCATGGGACAATTCAACAAATACACAAGGTAAATTTTCAATAGAACTGTGGCCAGTAATAATAAAATAAAGAAAGTCAATAGAGAAATAGTATTATCTAGTATCAACGAAAATGCGGTCACCATTAGTAAAAGTAACCGAATGAAATGATTAATAGAACAATTGAATTGTCGTGCAGTCTGTTGGCTATGGTGAGTTGGTTGCAGCAAGTTGGCCAAATCAGGGCTGTCAAATTCCCATCCCACGGGCTGGATGTATTACGTTCTGGCCACGCCCGATTTAGCGAACGAGAAAAAAGTCCCGATATATCACATGATGCCGCCATGATGATGGGAGTTTGACACCCGTGGCCTAGACCCTTTGTTACAGTGGTGAAATACAAATTTTTTTACTACTGGTTCTGTGGGCATGACTTGGTGGGCGTGGCAGGGGACGGATACTGCAAAATCTCCATTCCCACCCCACTCCAGGGGAAGGATACTGCAAAATCTCCATTCCCACCCCATTCCTGGGGAAGGATGCTGCAAAATCCCCTTTCGCACCCCACTCCAGGGGGAAGAATATTGCAAAATCTCCATTCCCATCCCACTCCTGGGAAAGGAGACTGCAAAATCTCCATTCCCAACCCACTCCTGAGGGAAAGATACTGCAAAATCTCCATTCCCTCCCCACTCTGGGCCAGCCAGAGGTGGTATTTCCCAGTTCTCCAAACTGCTCAAAATTTCCGCTACCGGGTCTCCAGAATTGTCAGAACCTGCTGGATTTCACCCTTGCTTTGTTATGTTTCTTCCTTTATACAAACTTTTATCTTGCAATATAACAAGAGAATAAAAGACCATGAATGAAATGTCTCCAGTTAATTACCTGGACCAAATATTCCTTTGACAGCAAAGGTAATCGAACATGTTCCATCAGACGTGCCATGAGTTCTTGCCTCACATCTTTGTCATAGTTAACCCAAGCAATCACTGCTTCAAACACCTTATGTGAAATAAAGACACGTTATGAGTTCTGCATATGGTTTTCTTGACAGATAGATATAGAACGCTAAGATTTTGCTTATTTTATAATTCAAGCTGAAAGAGAGGAAGAACATTTCCAGCAACAGCCAGCTGAGACTGCCTTGTCTCCACCCATTCATCTCTTAGAAGTGAAGACATATTGATTATATAAAGTTTTAACTTATCTAGACCAGATCAATATGTTTTAAAATGTAACAATAACTAGCCAGTTTTGGCATTACAAAGAACAACACATCTAATTTCCCCTATGAATTCTTTTTCTGAATTAGCTGGAACTAAGGATTCCTATCAGTATTTATACTTTTACGCTTTTTCACATGTTTAGCAGTATTTGTATCATATACAGTTTGATTCCGATTATTTTTTTCACAATTGGTTTTCCTTGAGGAGATAAATATTAGAATCTCCCCCAGTTTATTAATATTTGGAGTTAATGTAGGAGACCCCTTTCTTCCTCTAAGCAAGAAAAGAGTCTCCTGCATTATCACCAACTATATAATAATGTAGATAAAACGGTTTTCTTTGAGGTTCATAGATTTTTGCTTTGGCAGCCAAAATTGGAAAAAAAAAAATCTGAACAGAATGAAGTGAAAGGGAAAAAACATTCAAAGATCTTTCTCCTATATCCTCCTATCAAGATATATTGTAAAGGGATAAATATTTCAACAATGCGCCTTCTAATCTACCGGTAGTTCCATGATTTTAAAGGTGTGTAAAAACTTTTGCATTAAAACTATTTCAAAGCCAAAGTTAGACACTTCTGATCTTACTGCAACTGTTCTTATATTGGAATATTTTGGGCAAAAAAAGACACAGCATCTGAGTTTCAGATCAAAAAAGAACAGAACACTCCATTTCAAACTCAAATTTTAAACATTAGCATCTAAAACAGATTGCACACCTCTATATTATTACATATCGTAACGGCTAAATAAGGAAGACATTACCTTACTTTTTCTTCTGATGGTACTGTTAATTTGTCACTGGATATTAAGCTGCACACCTGTTCTACACCAATACTGAGAAATTCCTCACCTAGTACAACCTCAGTAAAGTGCTGTTCTATTTCAAGGAAAAAAAAATGTAAACATACAGATTGTAGCAACAGAAAAAGCATGAAGGAAGCATTTTATCCTTATAGAGATTCAGGAAACACAAAATAGTTTTCTTTCTAGTTATAATTGCTAGAATATACAGCTCATGTCCATGTCATTTAAAATGTGGAAATCTCATTTATAAAGCCAACTGGACTTTGTGTGCAACTACCAAGATAATTTCTAAAGTAAGGCCACTACATTTGGAAAATAAAGACTGACTATTAGGTCTTCCTTTTGAAAGATGTAATACATAATAAGGTTAAAGACTGGAATCATGGCAGTGGCTGGATAAATCCTATTTTAAATACAGGGTTATCCCAAAGTCTTAGTACAGGACTATATTAAGTGCAAAGTGTGCATAATGCTATATACACCAAGAGCATAAACAAACAAATATCAGCAAACAAGATAGATGAATTCTACTATTATTAATGGTAAGTGGGATTAACAATTTAACCATGGATGCTGGAGGGTTATGTTTGATGGGCTTGTTTTTTGTAAGCCACCCATCTTCTGTTCCCCAGGCATCTGGCTCCATTGGGAACAGGCAGATAAACTCTAGCAAACAGGTTTTCATGCAGATTATATTTATTTCGGGTATCCTCAAACAGACTTACAATCATGGTGAGTCAAGGTGAGATTCATCCAAGTATTTCATAATCTATCCCATTTCCTAGTGTAAAATGACGGTAGTTCTATCCCCCTGTTCAGAAAGCATGCTCCTCTCTTCTGTGATAGTTCAAAATGGCCAGGTCTTTGTTCTGCACCCAGGCAGAGAGCCTCAGTGGCCAATCAGACACATAGATGTGGTTACATGTCATGGACTACATTTCCCATAATGCAATCTCTCTCTACATCTCCCACAATGCAATCTCTTAAGGAGACAGCTCTTAATTCTTAAGGTAACTAATTCACTATAACTCACTATCTGAAACAGCACAGGAAGGAAGAGATAAGGAGGCTTGCAGTGGCATCCTGCCATCTTGGGGGAGGGGGGGAAACATCTGTAAAATAAACGACTCCTGCAAGGAAATGCAGTTACCCAGCCAATCCTTTTGTATTAAAAATATTCAGATTTAATTTCTTTTTACTTTATTTGTGTAAATAAAATGCTTTTCCCAGCAGCTTTTTCCATATGCATAATCTTTTAAACTATAAATCACTTTTATTACATTTCAAGTAAAAAAAAATAAAAATAGAATAAGCATTGTTTTTGAGGGGACATCAGAAGTGGAAAATGCTGGCACAAAAACACTCTTCAGTGCCCGAAAACCGTAAAGCTATACCCCACCCAATTTCTGCAGCAGATGTCTTTAAGAAAAAAAAGTTTATGGCTTTCTAAAAGATAGAATCCCGGTTAAGCAGGTTATACAATTTAGTGTTTTCCATAGTAAGTCAGAAAGGCCAAGAAGTATTCATATAGATGGTTAGTTATCTAAAGTCTCTACTATCAAATTTCAGTGCCCATACACATTCTGTTCCAGTTATCAATACCTGCCACTGTGTATTAACAAAAACATAGCACTTATTGTTTGATAGGAACAAACCAAAAGGAACCAGGAAATAATAGCCTGAACCCCAATATTATTTTATTTGCCGTACAGAAAACATGACAAAGAAATCAACCACAACTATTTTAAGACAAATTATCTTAATAATCAAATCAGCAATTTACAGTTATGTGTAATACAGATTACAATAACATTCATTAAAAACCAAGTAAAAATATTCTTTGTAGCAAATAAAGATGGTTTCTTAAATCTACCTAATTGGGAAAGAGGATTCCCACAAAAGCTTTAATTGGTGAACTTAATGTAGCTGTTCTTTCTAAACTTTAGGATTCAGATTAATGCAAAAAACCTCCCTTATTTTAATTTTAATGTACATCTTTTTTTTTTTTTACATAATTTCAATCATTTGGTCATATTTAACATTTTCTTAAATATATATTGTATTTGTTTGACATATCTATAGGATAGAAAAAGCACAATCATTTGGAAAATGCATCAGTGAATGTTTTTCCTGCTGCAAACATAAGCTTGGTTGGTTTGTTAAAAGCTGCATTTTGCTTTGAATTGCAATACTTATTACGTTTTCTAGTTTTAAGCAAAAATACGAGGCCATGTCCCTCTTTGGTGCTCCAAAGAGTGTTGCAAATGGGAAATTTATTCCAACTTCTTTTCCACTGTGTCTTTCTGTTTCTTCTTTTTCTCTTGGTAAGAACTGTACTGCGAATCAGTTCCGAAGAGTTTATCCCACCATGTGAAGGTTGAAGAGTAATTTCCAATGAAGTTCATATGATGGAAGTCATGAAAGCGAGAGCCAGCATAAAAGGGCAGGAAATGTAAAGGATTCAGAGGAATATCATAGCCACTGAAAGGAAAAATAATGGAATGCACAGACTGTTAGATTTACAACATGCAGAAAAAAACTTCTCAACCCTGGGAAGAGATAAGTAACATACTAAGACAAGTTTCTACATGGTGATTATTCCCTAAACCTACACAACCTAGTCAAGCATGAGTTTTTCATATTTTTCATTTTCTCCCATAGTATCTGCCAGCCAATCCGATCTGGCAGGATCGGTGCACTTTGAGTTCCATTGATTAAACAATAACATCTATAAACATCCCAGAAGAATGCCTTTCTCTGTATCAACAACTGCCCTCTGGAATGTGGTTCCTCACAAGATTTGAATGGCCCAGCCAACTGATGTTTTGAAGGGCCCTTAAAATCTTTGTCCAGGCCTTTGGTGAGTGTAACTCAAGCCCCTTTTTCTTTGTTCCCATCAGCAAGCATCTGGGCAGCAGTCTCCCAATGGGCAGCAGGGTGCTTGCTGGCTGCATGAAAAAAGCCTAGAAAGTAGTGGATTGTGATTTCACTGAACTAGGGCTGCATAAAAATCTTGGTTTACGTAGGAAGAACCTGGCTATAGAAAAATACATACATACATACATACATACATACATACATACATACATACATACATACACTGCTCAAAAAAAATAAAGGGAACACAAGCAGAAGACATCCGAGATCTGAATGAATGAAATAGCCTTATTAAATACTTTGTTTGTTACATACAGTGGTTTTGTGTTCCCTTTAGTTGTTTGAGCAGTGTATAAACTACTATATGTAAAGAACAAAGTATTTAATAAGGCTATTTCATATATTAGACGCAATTCTATTTCAGATGGTGTTTGTCCATGCAGCTTCAGTTCATCTATGTAAAGTAGATAGGATAGCCAAGCAGATGTTTTTGATGTTTGATAGCCATGACTTGATTTATTCTGTACTGTTGACAATGACAAGCAGTAGTGGTAATAGTGAATCTCCTTGAATTCTCTTTTGATATTAACATCTCCCAGGCTATCACCACTGACCAGCAACTATGTCTTCTATTGTGCATCTTTACACAAAACCTCTAATGTTTGTACTGACTCCTGTTATTTCTAAGCACCTGATTTTTCTTGTCCTTTTCTGTTTTTATTACAAGTTCTTTCATTTCATCTTATATTTTATTCTAATCCACTTTCTTTATCCAGGCTCCATTCTTTCAAATGATCTATCATTTGTTGTTTATATCTTATGATTTATGATCTATGACATAACTTTGTCGTTTGTATGTACAACGAGACCTTATGCATGATTATGATCTATGACATCACTTTGTCGTTTGTATGTACAACGAGACCTTATGCACTGGATACAAATTCCTTGTATGTCCAATCACACTTGACCGATAAAGAATTCTATTTTATTCCATTCCATGTTGTCCCATAGCTGCACCCAGAACTACACTGTTTCTTTATCAGGTATTGATGGGTTCACTGCAGTCATTCCATTGATGGATTGTACAAACGTTTCTGATTTGATTGAAATTGGAGATTCTGCCTATAGTGTGCAATTTGAGCTTCATATTTGCTGATCTTCTTGGCTATAGCCGTTATTTGATACTTTATTATTTCCAGTGCTTCTTTAACCTTCCTTGTTTCTAGATGATATCTCTTGATCAGATTTTTTAGTTTTCTTATTCTTCAGGTTTATTTTTCTTTCATCTGTTCAATATTCTATTTAACTAGTGAAAACCTTTTTGCCCAAACAATATCTGAAGAATTTAGAAGCTTGTCATGGAGAAGTTATTGACAACTTTTTCAAATAGTTGTTTAAATAATTCTAAAATTTCTGAATCTGAACACAAAGAATCATAAATAAATAACAGAAGATTACCTGTGAACATCAATGGTCTCTATCAAACGACAAACCATCCATGCCCATAGCAAAATTAGGTGATTACAGAAGACAATTATCCCAATGAAGAATCCAGTTCCAAGGATTAGAGTTTCTAAAGGATGTGCATATGCAGCTTGCATCCCAAATGGTGCCTGAAGAAAAGTATACAGAAAAGGTTTGTGCACGTGTATCCATACTGAAGAAAAAATTCATATATATGCTTCAATATGACTGTTTCAGGAGATCATTTTCCTTCGTGTGCTAACTTTGAACTCACACAGTTTCAGGAAATGTAAGACTGAATAAATAGAACACATTTCTAAATGTAATAATGTTTGCTACTGCTAACTCCAGACAGCTCCTTAAAACAGTAGGTGCTGTATAACTGTGGATACTGTATGATTTAAAGACACACAGACAGGATTCAATAGATCAGGAAACTTGTGTATTCAGTGAAGTTTTCCTCAACGTTTAAAAAAGACCATGCTAAAGAGGTTGCTTGATACTAATTTTCATATTATTTTAGAAACAGAAATTAAGTTATTTAAGTAAAACTGACAAATGTACAAATGTTTTGCAAAAAATATTGTTGGTTTACTGCAATGTTTAAAACTCTTAACCTCTTGTAAACCTTTCTGGCCTCATACGATAGGAAGAACTTTACTTTAAGTAAAAATAATATAGACAAATAATAAACCCCAGGTTTCGTCTCCCTATTTCTAAAAATAATAACTAACACATGTCCATTGCATGAAATTTTAAGGTTGCAATCATATACCGAAACAAGTTCCGGTGAGTTTCATGGAATATTCTTATTGGTAAGCACATATACAATTTAACCATGTAAACCAAAAACTTAAGAAATTACATACAAGAAATTCATGATGTACTTTGTGGATATATTTATAAATTTTCTTATGATGAAGTAGTCGATGCAAGAAATAATGCCAGGTATCTTCAATCACAGCACATCCAAAACACTGAGTAAGTATCACAAACCTTTAAAAGAAAAATTAGCTTTTGAGATATATATTTGTGCAATCTATCCAATGATCAATGCTAGAAACCTGACATAACATACACAGAAATTTTAATAACATATTTTTCCCCCTTGGAGCAACAAGCACAGCAAAATAAATTGCTTTTTGAGAAAGACAGGAAACAGTAGTTACATATGATGTAGTTTATATTATATTTAAAATAAAATAGCACTTAGGCTTCAATTTTCATCCTGAATAAAGATATCCAGGTATTATCTATTATATTTGTATTTGTTTTGTAGAATGAATAAATGATAAAATTTGAAGAATGTATAGAGATTAACAGACAATTAGAAATAACAGACACTGCCTCCCCCTAGCACCCCTAGGGGTGTGTGTGTGTGTGTGTGTGTGTGTGTGTGTGTGTGTGTGTGTGTGTGTGTTTTCCAGCATAATTCTGGAGCACCTGGGCCGTTAAGGAGACCAAGTGTGGTGTCCTAGAGTGGCAATTGTTTGTGATGTCAGTTCCTTCGCAGCTTCCTCTAGAAAGCCAGCCGTAACATTCGCCCTCCAGTGGACCAATGGGGAAGTGCATGATGGATTTGGGGCAAAGTGCCAGAATCATAGACATGGTGGGAAAGAGGAGCACATGGGAGGGGGGAAGGAGAGGGCAGGGATGATGGGCATGGGAGTAGGGGGAAGAAAGGCACTTCTCTCATGTAATGTAAAAATGTAAGAACCAGGCTTTTGTTTGTTTTACCACACATCTGTTGCATTTATTCCCAGTCATAATGAAAACTTTTGGGAAGCTGAGTGAAAGCAAAATTCTTTATTTAGATGGATGGTGAATTTAGATTTAGCACAGAAGGTATTGCTCGTTTGATTTTAAGGCTTATATTTTTTTTTAAAGAAGAATTAACAAAAACTCTTTATTCATGTTTATATTGTGCTTACTGTAGAAGCTTTCAGTTTTAAAAAACATAATGTCCATCTGTATTAACAATTGTGTTGACAGTCTGTGCTTATTTTCAATTGCCTTAAAATCATTTTCAATCCCTCAGAAGCCTCTGACAACCTTCCTTCCTTCCTTCCCCCCATCTGCCCCTTTCATCTAGGACACAGCATTCTCTAGTTTTTAATAAATTTGAAATTACTGAGCCATAGATTCAAAAACATTTTTGGTCAAACTTCTGGAAATATCTCCCAAATCCAGTCCTTGATCAGCATATAATTGCCTCCCACCGGCCAGTTCGCTCCCACAGAGGGGGCCTCTTCAGGGTGCCGTCAGCCAGACAATGTCGGCTGGCGACCCCCAGGGGGAGAGCCTTCTCTGTGGTGGCACCTACCCTCTGGAACAATCTACCCCCAGAGATACGAGTGATCCCAGACCTCCGGACTTTTCGTCGGGCCCTTAAAACCTATTTTTTTCAGTTAGCCGAGCTGTCCTGATTTTATGGTGGGTTTTTAAAATTTGATATTGATTTTAATTGAAATGTTTTAAATTATGGGTCAAACTTTATTTAATTATTTTAAATCTATTTTAACTTTTGTGTACAAGTGTTTTATTTTGGCTGTTCACCGCCCTGAGTCCAAAAGGAGAAGGGCGGTATAGAAATCTGAAAAATAAATAAATAAATAAATAAATAAATAAATAAATAAATAAATAAATAAATAAATAAAAATATCAGTATTTTTAATGTGTGGAAATATGTATTTTTAACAAACAAATAATGACAAATAATCAAATATTACTTACCATCTTGGCATCATTTCCCAGTCATAAGGAATATTGAAATATTCTGTGAAATAATAGGTACCACATATGAGAGGCAGCTGAATAAAAAACTGATTGAACATAACATTTTTAAAACATTTCCATTGTCCTGTCCATGTTTCTGGTTTATCCTATAATAGCGGCAAATAAACAAAAATAATTAAATAGTGAATATAGCAAACTGATTACTTTTCCTACAGGCTCTCTTTCCAACTACAATAATGCTAACATAAAACATATCACAACATATTCTGGACTTTTGTATTTTTGTTGCAATGTCTCCTACAGTACATGTAAAGGCTTGAGGTTATACAATTTTGTCCTTGCTCTCTACCCCATATGCCTGTTTATTCCAATTACTGAGATAGGAAAATTACTGTCCATTCATAGTGATTCTCTTAATTAAGAATACAATCTTAGGCAAGTTTACTTACAAACATAAGCGTCATTATGTTCAGTGGTATTTTCTCCATAAGTATGGATAGGACTGCAGCAAAGTAAGATGCTTAACTTGAGTTCAAATATTACACTGCAAAATGTGCATTCTTGAAATGAGGTGATTTGAATATGAACCATCTGATTTTTTAAGAATTAGAGAACTGTTCTCTGATTATTTTTTATTTTGATTTTATTTGTCCTGCACTGAAATTAATAATTTCAGGTGAGATTTCTTCTGATGCACTTTAGTCAATACAAATATTAGTGAGGATTTAATAAATAATTCACACAGTATATAAGTTATAAATCAACTACTATCTGGAATGAGCTCCCCCCGGAGATACGGAGGATCCCTGATCTACGCACTTTCCGCCGCGCTCTCAAGACCTTTTTATTCCATCAGGCTGGCCTGGCCTAATTTTTCCCTTTTTTCTTTTTTAAAACGCAAATTTTAATTCATTTTTAATTTATTGGGGTGTTTTAAATCTGTCTTCGGCCAAATTGTTTAATTCGGTTTTATTCTGTTTTTAAATTTTGTATTTATGTGTTTTTATCTTGTGGCTGTTCACCGCCCTGAGTCCTTTGGGAGTAGGGCGGTATATAAATCAAATAAACTAAACTAAACTGCTTTAAGTTATAAATCTAGTTAAAGCTCTGCTTTAAATAAAGTTTTCTGTAGGCAAGAGTTATGTATATGGCTGCTAGTTAAAGGACGGCCCGTAATTTCATGATATTTCATGAATTTCATAAAGACTTTAGTCTTCTCCCATCAAATCAGGTTCGCCTAATACGCCAGTTGCATCCCTTTCTAGATTGGGACTCCCTACGCACCGTCACTCAAGCACTCGTCACGTCCAATCTGGACTACTGCAATGCTCTCTACATGGGGCTCCCCTTGGGGTGCACCCGGAGGCTCCAGTTGGTCCAGAATGCGGCCGTGCAGGGGATTATGGGAGCGACAGGGCGCTCCCATGTGACCCCCCTCCTGCGCGAGCTGCACTGGCTTCCTGTGGTCTTCAGGGTGCGCTTCAAGGTTTTGGTGACCACCTTAAAGCGCTCCATGGCTTAGGGCCGGGGTATTTACGAGACCGCCTTCTGCCGCCAATAGCCTCCCACCGGCCAGTACGCTCCCACAGAGAGGGACTCCTCAGGGTGCCATCGGCCAGACAATGTCGGCTGGCGACCCCCAGGGGCAGAGCCTTCTCTGTGGCGGCACCTGTCCTCTGGAATGACCTACCCCCAGAGATACGCACGATACCAGACCTCCGGACTTTTCGTTGGGCCCTGAAATCACATCTTTTTCACCTAGCCGGGCTGACTTGATCCCATCCTTTTGATTTTAATTTGTAATTGGTTTTAAATGGATAGCCAAAATTATTTAATTTTTTTTAAATTGCTTTTAAATTTTATATGTTATGTTTTACCATGGCTGTTCACCGCCCTGAGTCCTGTTGGAGAAGGGTGGTATACAAATAAAATAAAATAAAAATAAATAAATAAATAAATAAATAAATAAATAAATAAATAATTTGCAGACATATTAACAACAGGTTTTTCAAGTGATTAGCTCCAAGCCTGACAGAAAAGCTCTTTGTTCTCTCTCTCTCTCTCTTTTTTTTTTTTTTTGAAGTTATATTTTCACAATTTGTTGAGGGTAATTACTGAAGCTTAGCATTTATTGCATCTCAGCATATCTTTGAATAGATCTTTGTAGTTAAGAGTAGCCAAATAATACCCCACAAGATAAATTTAATTTATTGTAATCATCAGAGTTTCAAGTCCTTTTTATTCATTTCTTTCAATACTACCAGACAGAACTGAGATTTGATACCAATTTTTTGCAAAAGAGCCAATAGATACAAATTTCATATTACGACACCACACAATAAGGGCAAAGAAGTATCAGATCATTTTAACCTCCCAGGACACTCAACAACCACAAAGGCTTTTAATGCACTATAAATGTAATTATATGTAATTTTAAATTGTAATTTATTTTATATGTAGTTTGCATCTGTGTAACAATCTTTCCTCTCCCTTCACTCTCCCTCATTCCAATTCAAATCCTAAATGTAGTCACTCTGGGCATTTAAAGAAATGAACTTCGAGAGGGGGAGGAGCTGACATCATGGCAAGATGGACGGAGGATTCCTGGGGCTCCAGGATCGCCGCTGAGAGCCCCACCGCCAGACGGTCCTAATTGGACCTCACAGTCTTGTTTTGACTGTGATAGTGGAGGGCACATCCTGATGATCCCAGGGTCACCGCAAAGTCCCTGGTTGATCCAGGAGAAGCCCTTTTTATAGTGGCGGGATGACAGCCATTATAGCTTCTTAAGTTGGGACAGCTCCGGAAGAAGATTAGAAGGACAGTGAGTCGATGCAGTAAGAGACTTTCAATTTAAATCAATATAAAAGAACACCCTGAAACTGAAGTGGAAACTAAATTGGAGATAAAAGGAAATTAAGGAGCGAAATTAAGGTGGACTTTTTTTTTTATTTGTTTTTGACTGGGACTGGATTGAAAGGGATTAATAGAACTGAGAGTTTTTGTCTTATATTTTTAAGCCTTTGTGGCTTTTATTATAATTCTCTTTCTATTTAATCTTTTCTTCTTTTTTGAGGATTATTTCTTTTTCAATTTTATTGGATTAGGCCACTTGTTTTTTTTTTTTTTTTAAATTGGATTACAATTGTGGGAAAGGAAGGGGAGTGTGTAATATTGCCATCTAGTGGATTGGAAATTTTGTTTCTTATTTTTTCTGCTCAAGCTGCAAGTTGCAACAATTGTGTTACATTCTGTTACAACTCAAGGACTCTGAACTTTCTTGCAGATAAGATAGTTGGAAGCACATCTGTGGAAATTTGAATTATCTGTATTGTTTATTCAAGTGTTCTTTGCGGAGCTATCAGAAGTAGGAGTCTGAGACTGAATGAGCGAGATTTGTTAGTGTTTGGGAGGGAGAGCAGCAGAAAAACTGAAATCTATCTTTTTTTCCTCTCCTTTCATTTTTTCCTTGCTAAGTGATAACTCTCTGTATCCTTCCCCTGTTTAAATATTTTTAATGGACTTATGAAACTTTTTTTCCTTTTATAAATAACTGAATTGGATTAAGGTACACAAGTGCCTGAAGATTGTTTTTTCTTTTCTTCGTTGGCTTTTTATTTTCCAGTTTTGTTTTCTTTCTTTTCTGTCTGGCCTTCCTTTTTGATTTTTTAGATTTTTTTTTTTATACATTTGGATTGATATACGCCTCCTTTAAATTGGATTATGGTATAGAAGAACCCAAAGAATTGTTATTTTTTTTCTTTTCTTTTTTCTTTTTCTTTTGGCTTTCTTTTTTTTTGGCTATTTGTGACTACTTGATAGAATGAGTAGAAAGGTAACGGCAGTAGGCTCCTCCTCAACCACGCCTTCCTCATCACCATCTGGAAGACAGCGATCCATTCAGATGATGCTTCAACAGGAGAAGGAGAAAAAAAAGAAAAAGAGAAAGAGACAACACTATAGATGATTCTCCAAGTAGTCCAGAAGATTGAACAACAACAATTAAAGACAGATGAAAAGGTGGAGAGTATACAGCAAATGATGTTGAAATATGAAGATAGACTTGAGAAAAATGAGGAGCAAAGAGAAGAAAAAATTAAAGATATAGATACTAGATTGGAAGAAGTTGAATGTGACAGGAGTGGATTAGTTGGATGGGAGATGGATAGATCAGAATTCTATCTCAGATTTCAAAATGTAGAGGAAGAAAAAGGAGAGAATTTGGCAGAAGTAATGATAGGAATCTTAGCAGAAGCACTAGAAGTCACCAAGGAGAAGAAGATGGATGGCACAGATGAGATATATCAAGTTTATACAAGGTATGCAACGCGCAACAAATTACCACGAGAAGTACACATAAGGTTTACCAAGAAATCAATCAAAACACAAATACTGCAGATTGCTAGAGAAAAAACATTGAAGTACAAGGAGAAAGAAATTGTGGTTCTGAAGCAAATACCAAGAAAAGTGAGGAAGATGAGGAGAGAATACCAATTCTTGACTAAAATACTGCTTCAAAAAGGTGTGAACTACAGATGGCTGATAACAGAAGGATTAGTGCTAATGTGGCAATAGCAAGGATACAGAATAGATGCAATAAATAAAGCTAAAGCATTTTATGCAGAATTCCTCAAAGAGAAGGAAGTGGAATTGAAAAAGACAGAATTACCAATAGAACTCCAAGAGGAGGACTTAGCAATGATTGAAAAAGCAGGAGTAGTAGGGGGGACTGTGGAATACAAAGAACAATGTGAACCGAGAACTACTAGAACAATAAATCCTTCTTACAAAGTATGAAAATGGAAGAGAAAAAATTGATTTCAATTAACATAAATGGACTTAATTCAATGGTTAAAAGAAGAAAGGTATTCCACAAATTAGAGAAATTAAAATTTGATATAATCCGCTTGCAAGAAGTACATATTAAAAAGCAATACAAACAGTTATTGGTGCAGTCAAAATTAGGGAAAATTTTTACATCATTGCCATAATGTAAAAAAAGAGGAGTTGTCTTATATATTAGAAATACAATATTAGCGGAGCATATATACGCAGATGATGAAGGAAGAATGTTGATAGAAATAATAGATAATAATATGAAAATACTTTTAATAGCACTATACGCTCCAAATAACAATCAAGGTGACTTCTATAGAAAATTGCATATGAAAATAATTGAATTGGAATATGATAATACCTGCATGATGGGAAATTTTAATGGTATAGTGGATGAGAAATGAATTATAAATTGTAAATTATAAATATACTTTCTATTCTGACAGACACTCATCTTGGTCTAGATTAGGTGTGATATGGACAAAAATGGAATTGACTTTGAATATAGAACAAATTGAGATAGAAGCAAATACGTAGGCAGATCCTAACCCAGTGACAGTGAAATGGAAAGGACAAAGGAGAAGATCCAGATGGACTTTAAATAACACTGTATTAAAAGAAAAGGATTTTGTCCAGAAAATGGAGAGAGAATTGGCTTCTTTTCAAGCAGAATAGGAAAGAGGACACATTGATGCAAAAACTTTGGGATACAATGAAAGCTTATGCCAGAGGTCTGATAATGGACTATACAAGGAAAAGAAATATTAAGAAAAGACAAATTTATAAAATACTAGAAGATGATTACAAGAGATTTGAAAAAGAACTCCAGAAATCTCCACATAAAAAAGATGTTAAAATGAAAATGGACACAATAAAACATAAAATGGAGTTATTGGAGAAAGAAGATCTAGCCCAAAAAATTAGAAGTACTAAACAGAATTATTTTGAGAATGCTAACAAGCCAGGCAGAGGGTTAACATATAAATTGAAAAAAGAGAGAGAATCAAGAAAAATAATACAACTAATGGACGACCAAGAACAAAGCAAATTTGGGAACAAGGAGAAGAAAAAAATATTCAGGACTATTATAGACAACTGTATGAGCAGGAAAGTATAGAGGAGGGAAATGTGATAGGATACCTCCAAAATGCAAATTTACCTGAGACCCCTAAAGATATCAAGGAGATGCTAGAGGGAAATATAACGATGATGGAACTAACTGAAACAATTAAAAAACAAAAGAATGGGAAGGTACCAGGGCCAGATGGACTGCCAGCGGAATATTATAAGACATTGCAGGAATCCTTGAGTCTCCCACTTTTAGAAGTGATGACAAAGAAGGATATACCCAAGTCATGGTCAGAGGCATATACATATTACATTGGTTCCTAAGGAAGACACTGACCCACAACAAATCAAAAACTATAGACCCATATCCCTGCTAAATTCAGATTATAAAATTGTTGCTTCAATAATGGCAGAAAGATTTAAAAGATATCTAAACAACTTTATACATTCAGATCAAAATGGGTTTCTGCCAAAGAGACAAGTTAGAGATAATATGAGAATAATTCTGGACACTTTTGAATATTATGAGGTCCATCCTGAAAAGCAAATGGCTCTGATATTTTTAGATGCACAAAAAGCTTTTGACAATGTGAATTGGCGATTTATGTTGCTTCAAATGGAACAGATGGGCTTTGGCAAAAAATTTATTCAAGCAATAGAAGCTATATATCATAAACAAACTGCAAAAGTAATGATAGATGGAGAATTGACATATTCTACTGAGATAAAAAAAAGGTACCAGACAAGGTTGTCCACTGTCCCCTCTCTTGTTTGTATTAACATTAGAAGTGCTAAATAGAAATATTAGAGAAGAAAAAGATATAAAAGGAATGAAAATTCAAAAGGAAGAATATACATTGCAAACATTTGCAGATGACCTGGTTTTTATTCTTGAAGATCCATTAATATAAATAACTACACTGATAGATAAAATAGGAGAGTTTGGGAAAGTAGCAGGTTTGAAAATTAATAAAGATAAAACAAAGATTTTGACTAAAAATATGTTGGTAAAACAAAAAGAATTGGCGGAAATATCAAAGATGCAGGTCAAAAATAAAGTTAAATATTTGGGGATATATTTGACAGCAAGATGTAGCACACTTAAGGAGAATAACTACAACAAACTCAACAGATTGGGACAGACTTGGCAAAATGAGAAAATTTACAACTATCATTGATTGGGAGGATATTGACTATTAAGCTGAATGTTTTGCCTAGAATTTTATATTTGTTTCAGACAATTCCAATTAGACTGGGAAAAGATTATTTTGAAGAATTAAATAAAATAGTGTTAAAATATATTTCGCAGGGAAAAAAGGCGAGGATAAAATTAAGGTTATTACAAGATGCCAGAATGAGAGGGGGTTTTTGTTTACCCGACTGGGAACTTTATTATCAAGCGACAAGTTTGATGTGGATTAAAGAATGGGTAACGTTAAGAAACACCAGATTATTGAATTTAGAAGGACATGATTTGTTGTTGGGGTGGCATGCGTTTTTATGGTATAAGGGAACAAAAGCACAGGGGTATTTTAGAAGACACCATATACGAGAGGCTTTGTTATCAACTTGGGAGAAGATTAAAAAACAACATTATTTGAAAATTCCAGTCTTGGTATCAACGATTGAAGCATTTTCACACTCAGTAACATTTAGAAGGGAACAAATTGTTAGATATAGTGAATTAATGGATGAAAAGGGTAACTTAAATCAAAGAAAGAACTGGAAGAAAAAGGTTTTAAGATGAATTGGTTTTCTTATTTGCAAATACGTTCTAGATATGAAGAAGATTGTAAGGAAGAAGGTTTTTATAATACTTTGACTAACTTAGATAAAATTTTAACAGGTTCTGATGATTATGTAGTTAAAAAATTGTATGGTTATTTATTAGAGGTAAAATTGGAAGAAGAACAAGTTAAAGAAACAACGATAGCATGGGGGAAAAATTTTGGTTATGGAATTGATTTAGAGAAATGGCAAAAATTGTGGTTGCAAAATTATAAAATGACAATGTCAACAGCATATAAGGAAAATTTGTATAAAGATGTTTTACAGGTGGCATCGACCCCTGACGAGAATAGCCAGAATGTTCAAGAACAAATCTGAAAAGTGCTGGAAATGTCATCTGATACTGGGCTCATATTACCATATGTGGTGGACATGCGTAGAAGCAAAAAGATACTGGACTAAAATCCACACATGGTTGGAAAAAATGACAAAGAAACACATAGACTTTAAACCTGAGACTTTTTTATTAGGAATTGTGCCAGAGACATACAATAGAGAAGTGAGATATTTGATTGTGAATGTACTGACAGCGGCTAGAATTGTGTTTGCTAAAAATTGGAAAAATGAGAAGATATCAACACAAGATGAAGTTATTAAGAAAATCATGGAATGTGCTGAAATGAGTAAATTGATATTTGAAATTAGAGAAGAAGAAGATAAACAATATTATAGGATATGGGATTTATTTTATCAATGACTAGATACTAAAACATGGAAATGAAATGAAATATAAAATGTATGTTAAAATATAATATGTGAAAATAATTATTTTTGGAATGATAATGCAATTGTTCGATAAATAACAAATGAGGATAATGATACAAAGATATATACCAGGTTGATAACATGAGAAATTAGATAATTTGTAAAATATGAATATGGGGATTAAGCACAAGGGATTTGTAACCGATCGACACACTGTTTGCAATTGTTATGAAAGATGGATTTTTTATGTTTTGTTTGTTTAAAAATAAAAAAAAATTAAAAAAAGAAATGAACTTCAATGACATTTGAAATTTAATGACACAAAAACAGCTATTATCAGCTATCATTATTAAATTCGGATTATAAAATTTTTATGAATTTATTGGCTAACAGAATTAAAACAATATTAAACCGGAAGATACATGCAGATGAGAACGGATTTTTACCAGGCCGGCAAATTAGAAATAATTTACGGACAGTCATGAATGTAATTGAATATTATGAAAAACATCCAGAAAAACAAGTAGCCCTGATTTTTCTGGACGCACAGAAGGCGTTTGACCGAGTCAATTGGAATTTTATGACCCAACAAATTAAAAATATGAAATTTGGCGAGTAATTCGAAGAATTAATTTTGTCAATTTATACTAAACAAAAAGCAAGAATACTAATTAACAGAGAAGCAACAAATTCTTTTGAAATAGGTAGGGGAGTAAGGCAGGGGTGTCCTCTCTCGCCGCTATTATTTATATTAACTCTAGAAAACCTGCTTCGGAAAATTAGAGCAAATGGAGATGTAAGGGGGCTTAAAATAAAAGGAGAAGAATACAAGGTCCAAGCTTTCGCGGACGACCTTGTGTTCTTCTTAGAAGATCCACTTTCAACAGAACCCAATCTAATGAAGGAAATTGAAAAATTTGAAAAGTCGCAGGTTTGAAAATTAATAAGGATAAAACTAAAATATTAATCAAAAACCTAACAACGAAACAAATAGAGGAATTAGAGAAACAATCTGGGCTAAAAGTAGTTAAGAAAATTAAATATTTAGGAATAAACCTGACAAATAAGAATATGGATATAAAGGGAAACAATTACGATGGAATGATACATCAAATTGAAAACGATTTAGAAAGATGGGGAAAGTTAAATATTTCATTTTTAGGAAGGATAGCGGCTCTGAAGATGAAAACTTGCCTAGACTCCTCTACCTATTCCAGACTATCCCAGTGAAATTGGAGAAAAAATTCTTTATTAACTTAAATAAAATTACGTCTAATTTTTTATGGGAGGGCAAAAAACCCAGGATAAGCTTGAGCACACTACAGGATGATAAACTTAGAGGAGGTTTTGGTTTCCCGGCGTGGGAGAAATACTATAAGGCAGCAGGCCTGATATGGATAAAAGAGGGGTTAACCTAGGTAATCAACGATTATTAAAACTTGAAGGCCATGATTTAATGATGGGGTGGCACGCCTTCCTGTGGAATTCCAGGAACAAGACGTACCAACATTTTAATAATCATATAATTAGGAGAGCATTAATTGACATCTGGTTGGAGACAAAGAAAAAATGTTACACGAAGGTCCCTGGGTGGTTTTCCACAGTGGAGGCGGCTATGCACCCCAATACTATAAATTATCATAGAATTATACGGTATAGGGATCTATTAGATTCAAATGGATTATTAAGAACACGCCAGGACCTCAGAGATGCGGGAATGGAATTGGATTGGTGGCCCTACCTTCAAGTACAAAATAGATATAGGAAAGACAGGGACAAAAGAAGAATTGATGTGAATCCTAATAGGCTAGACAAATTTCTGGAAGTGAAAGAAGGGAAATTAATATCCAAAATATATAAATACTTATTAGAAATTGACTTAAATGAGAATATAATTAAAGGACAAATGGTTGCCTGGACTAGAAATATAGGTAAAAATATTCAACTAGAAGAATGGGGAAGGATTTGGGAAAACAACATCAAAATAACGAAATCAGTAACCTACAAGGAAAACCAATACAAAATGTGGTATAGGTGGCACCTTGCCCCCGCGAGGCTAGCACAAATGTACCCTAATTTCAGTGGTGGGATTCTGGGGGCTCTAGGGGGTTTGGCCGAACCCTTTGTTAAATTGCTGGCTCGCCCCGCCCCTTGCCCCGCCCCTCCGCACTACTATTTATTGCCAATAAATGGGGCGGGCGAGCCAGCAATTTAACAAACGGTGTTTTTTTGTAATTTATTGGCCCCGCAGCACACCGAACCATTTGTTAAATTGCTGGCTTGCCCGCCCCTCGCCCTGCCCCGCCTCCCATCCGCGCGGCGTCAGCCTACCCTAACCCAGGGCTGGGCAATTGTGGCTCTTTTACAACGTTTGGACTTCAACTCCTGCCTAGCCCATTCTGGGGAATTGTGGAGAATTCTGGGAGTTGAAGTCCACAAGTCTTAAAGCTGCCAAGGTGGGAGACATCAAGCATGAAGCTGGCCAAGTATCCTCCTTGAAAGACAACAGTTGAACATCAGGAGAGCTGTAAGAGGGCAGGGCTACATTTGGAAATTTTTGCATTTTTGCAGGTGGTGCATTACGATCTGGTGTCTGCAATGGAGAGCAAAATCCGGCATATTTGAGGGACAAGGCAGCCCTCATCTCCTGTCGCTTGGGACTCGGAGCGGTAAACAGCGTCTGGTTCGGGGAGCAGCCAGATTTTGCTCTCCATTGCTCTCTCGGGCCCCTGCAAGCTCTCATCTCTCGAGGAGCGCTCCCTGAAGTGGCGCGGGAAACTTTGGTTGGGCTTCTCGAGAGATTAGAGCTTGCAGGGGGCCGAGAGAATAATGGAGAGCAAAATCCGGCTGCTCCCCGAACCAGACGCTGTTTACCGCTCCGAGTCGGCAGGAAATGAGGGCTGCCTTGCGCCGCAAATATACCGAGGTGTTTTTTTTGCTCTCTGTTGCAGACACCAGATCGGTCCCCTGCAAGAGAATGAGAGAGAGAAAGTGGGGGAGAGAGAGAGAAAGAGAAAGAGGGGGGGAGAGAGAAAGAGAATGAGAGAAAGAGGGAGAGAAAGAGAAAGGGGGAGAAAGAGTGGGGGAGACAGAGAAGGGGGAAGAGAAAGAGAATGAGAGAGAGAGTGGGGGGGGAGAGGGAGAGAAAGGGGGAGAGAGAATGAGAGAGAGAGTGGGGGAGAGAGGGAGAGAAAGGGGGGAGAGAAAGAGAATGAGAGGGAAAGAGTGGGAGAGAGGGGGGGGAGAGAAAGAGAAAGAGGGGGAGAGAGAAAGAGAATGAGAGGGAAAGAGTGGGAGAGAAAGGGGGAGAGAGAGAAAGGGGGGAGAGAGAAAGAGGGGGGAGAGAAAGAGAGAATGAGTGGGGAGAGAGAGAGAGAAAGGGGGGGGGAGAGTGCCTGAAGGACCCTATCCCGTCACTGGGAGTGCAGGTGCTTCAGCAAGCGACGCGCTGGATTCGTATTAGTGGTCCACGAAATTTAAAATTATGAACTTGGTGGTCCCTGAGGTCCAAAATGTTGGGGACCCCTGCTCTGGAGGATTTAAGTAGCTTAATTGTGCTTGCTTGCCAATACCAGAATTACAGAGTTGGAAGGGACCTTTGGAGGTCTTCTAGTCCAGAGATCTCCAACCTTGGCAATTTTCTCTGCCTGGGCCTGATGCTTCCTGAGAGGCAGGGGGTCTCTCCGAATGGGACCCCCTCCCCAAAAGGCTGGCCCCAAAGCCCTAGCTCAGAGGTCTTCAAACTTGGCAGCTTTAAGACTTGTGGACTTCAACTCCCAGAATTCTCTAGCCAGCATAGCTGGATGGGGAATTCTGGGAGTTGAAGTCTGCCAGGCTTAAAGTTGCCAAGGTTGGAGATCTCTGGACTAGAAGATAAATGATGACCGGTCAAAAGTGCGAGGACCTGTCAGAAATCACTTTTTTCAGCCCTCTGAGTAGTCCCTATGTGCATATGGACTACTTAGAGGGCTGAAAAAGTTATTTTTGACCGATCCTCGCACTTTTGACCAGTCCTTGAACTTACGACTGTCCTCACATTTTATGTTTTGCGCCCTATCTTGTCACCGTGGTGAAGAGAAGTAGTGGTGAAATGATTGACATGGTTGTTAAGAATGCCGCAATGAGTATAAATGTGAGGATGGTCATAAGTGCGAGGATCAGTCAAAAGTGCGAGGATCAGTCAGAAATGACTTTTTTCAGCCCTCTGAGTAGTCCCTATGCACATAGGCACGCCCATCCGGTCACATGATCAGCTAGCCACGCCTACCCAGTCACATGACCACCAAGCCACACCCACCCAGTCACATGACCAAGCCACACCCTCAACTAAGCCACGCCCACAGAACCGGTTGTTAAAAAAATTGAATCCCACCACTGCCTAATTTGGATCCGAATTGTTGGAAACGTAAACAGGCCCGAGGAACTTATTATCATGTATGGTGGCTATGTCCCAAAATTAAGGTATTCTGGGGGAAAATCAGAATTTGGATATCACAAATTACAGGAGAAGAAATAGAATTAGACCCAGAGATTTTTTTATTAGGAATATATAAACAAAATATCAGAAAAGAAATGACATATTTGATACATCATATAATTACGGCAGCCAGAATAGCAATTGCACAAGTTTGGAAGACCGATCATGTGCCAACTGATCAGCAGATAATACAAAAAATATATGCATGTGCAGAATCAGATCAACTAACACTGAAATTAAAGGATAAGGAAAGCTCAAAATATTTTAAGGTATGGGACAAGTGGTACGATTGGATTAAGCGAAAAGAAAGTGGATAAGGATGTACGTAGTAAACCATATAGATAATCTTAATGAGTACTAAATTTTACCTTTCTTTAATAGTGAATTTTAAATTGAGAACTGATAATTGAGAGGGTATTTCCATGCTTACTTCATATAAATACCAACAACGACTTCACTGTCAGGAAAATGAATATGGGACTAAGTTAAGAAATATATAATGTGTAGAGAAGAAGAATATATATAGATATGTAAAAGAATAGAAATGAAATGTCAAATATATGATATGATCTATGTATATGAATATCTTATTATTGTTTTAATTGTTTTTATAATTGTTTGATAATTTAATAAAGTTTGTTTTAAATTTTAAAAAAAAGAAAGTATATCTATAGTATGTAGATGCAGATAATAAAGTAAAAAAAAGTAAAAAAAAAGAAAATCATGGAATGTGCTGAAATGAGTAAATTGGTATTTGAAATTAGAGAAGAAAAAGATAAACAATATTATAGGATATGGGATTTATTTTATCAATGGCTAGATACTAAAACATGGAAATGAAATATGAAATATAAAATGTATGTTAAAATATAATATATGAAAATAATTATTTTTGGAATGATAATGCAATTGTTCGATAAATAACAAATGAGGATAATGATACAAAGATATATACCAGGTTGATAACATGAGAAATTAGATAATTTGTAAAATATGAATATGGGGATTAAGCACAAGGGATTTGTAACCGATCAACACACTGTTTGCAATTGTTATGAAAGATGGATTTTTTATGTTTTGTGTGTTTAAAAATAAAAAAAATAAAAAAAAATAAATGAACTTCAATGACATTTGAAATTTAATGACACAAAAACAGCTATCGGAAAGTTTCTGATATTTCACTAACAAAGTTAGTGTGTTAACAAAGGTTAACCCAGCTCTTGCCCTCAATGTTTACAATGAGAGCACATAGTTCACTCAACTGAATTGAAATTGAATTGGAATTGAAATCTTATCAAGAAACTGGCACAGGAACAGATATTTTTTTCTAACCAAATGCAAACAACATATCATTCCTAAAGGAATGAAATAACCTCTACAGTCTGAATAACAGAACAGAATAACAGAGTTGGAAGGGACCTTGGAGGTCTTTTAGCCAAGCCCCTGCTCAAGCTGGAGACCCTATACCACTTCAGACAAATGGTTGTCCAATCTCTTCTTAAAAACTTCTAGTGTTGGAGCATTTGACACCAGAACTCAAAACAAGGGGAAAAAATATGATTTCAACTTTTTGGACATTTTATGGCATATCTCAAAGTGCCAGTTTTGGAAAAACTTTAACTCCACCACTGAATGAGAGGTTGCTGAACTTGCATGTTATTTATTTATTTTTATCCCCCCTTTTTACAAGTGGCTCAAGACAGAAAACATACCTAAAATTCCTTCCTCCTATTCTCTCCACAACCCTGGCAGATGGTTGGGTTGAGAGAGAATGACAGTCCCAAAGTCACTCAGATGGATGGATGGACAGACATATCTCCCAAAAGTTTTAGCAATCTCAGAACATCTCAACAAACATAATGTTTTTAATATAATACAAATTCTAACTGATATAATAGTAATCTATCTTACACTGCATTTTCCTAACCAATGGTCTTGCCCTCCTTACTCCCATCGCACCCCAATTTAAATCCTACATTAGTATGATAAAGTGAGTTGCATATCGTAAACATTTATACATTTTAATAGCAAAATAAAGCTAAATAAAGTGCTACCAAACTCCTGCTAATGTTTTAGCACTATAGATTAACATTGTGTTCTCTTTCCTTTAAAAATTCCATCTTACCTGCTGTATTTTATATTTTTGCATATAAGGTATAAACCGAAATACAAATCCAGGTAAGCATATTAAAAAATAGAAAAGTTCAAGAGCAAGAAATGAACCCCAAGTTGCAATCTGGAATTTAGTGCAATTGTCCAGCATAGAGGTCCAAGCATTTTTAAGTGGCTGTTGTAGTGGATTCTCAGGCAGCAAAGAGTCAATGTATTCTATAGCAAGGTAGGCGGAATCCAGTATCTCAGAACTATTGTTATTTGCCATCGTTCAGTTCTGGCACATCACACTGACAGTTTCTTAACAAAGTTTCTATGAATCTGTAAAATGTCAAATTGAGAGAACTCGATAAATGGTAAGACTTAAACAGCAGTGCAATATTAATATTAATATATTCTATATTACAGCACACACTATAAAGGCAAGTTTGCAATTTCTAGAACTTAAATTTGCAGTTAGGTACATTTTGAGAGCATTTCATCTAGAGTCCATGTAAAAATTCCACAAAAAATGAGATTCATAATTGTCCCCATTCTGAGCATATGGATATGATTTACATTTTGACTATGGTCTCATATCAGGTGTCTGTAAAAACACACATGTAGAACCCAAAAGGTTTTAGATGAGTAATTGTAATGGATTTCTAGATACAGATGGATGTAATTTGATGATGGCTTCACATGAATCCATGATAAAAGTAGTTAGCTGCCTCAGAAATCTGAGTTTATCCAGGTTTATTTTAATTTAGGTATTTTTTTTAATTTTCAAAAAACCTTTATTAAAATTTAAAATATTAAAATACAAATACAGATACATCTGTAACTAAAATACATCCATGATATTTGTACAATTCAACATCGTTCTAACAGTACACAAATCTTAACTCTAAATTGTGTTTACATATATTTGATCAAGAAGGAATATCTGTGAATATTATGGAGTTAAGATTTGTGTAATTTATGTAATTTAATATAATCACCAGTAAAGGCATTTTGCATGAGAGAGATAATATGGGGCAGCTGATTTATTCTACCTGTTGCTTTCCAGAAGTATTGTGATGCAGTTCTAATTGCTAACTGCTACAACTAAAAAGAACATCGTGTTGGGGCAATGTTTGTCTAGAATATTTGATACGAAACCATTTTAAGCCATTCATTAACCCTGATCTGCACTGGACCTTTGTGAAAAAATCATGGGTGGGGGGGACAGATACATTGCCTTGAGTGCCTTGGAGAAAAGTCCAGGACCAAGTTATTTTTATTCAGATGTTTCCTTCTTTTGCAACCATTATGAGTAAATGTATCATCTGTTGGAGAAGTACCTTTCAATGATCCCCTCATCTGCAAGAAACAAATCTCCCTCCCTAATTCAGAAATCTGCTTTGTTTCTGACGGAGATGCATTAGAAATTACTTAAAACGATATCCACCCCTCCCTCCCCCGCAAACACACCCACTAATAAAAGGGGAAAGAAGCGAAACACACACAAATAAACATGCGGAGGGGATTTGTCATTCTTTGGGGATGTTTAATAGGCTAACATACTGAAAGGCAATGAGTTCACTTCGGGAAAGTGCCTCTTCCTGCATTTCCACCCTCCGCATGATGAGACCGGTTCATTGCGCTGCAGAAAGGCCGGAAAGGCACAGGTCCACACAACCACACAGTCACACTCGAGCGATGCCTCTGGTTCGCTTACCTGGCGCAGCTCTCTCCGCAAAGCTCCAGTGGAGGGAAGGGGAAAAAAGGCAAATTCGTCCTCAGCGCGAGCTCTTCAGAAAGAAGCTTCCCGGGAATAGCTGTGAAGGCTTGCGCTGCTCCGATTGGCTAAAGCGCGAGATGTCGTCACGATCAGGCGTGCGCTCGCTCGACAGTGAGGATGGGTAGGTTTCTTGGGGCAGCCGATAGTGGACATCACTTCACCAATGAAGATAGGCGGGATACTGTAGCAGGGGTGGTTACCACAGAAACCGCAAGAGTTTCCTGCTCTGTTGTGTTTTGTTTAAATGAAAGCGATATTTGATAGAACCCGGTTAAGGAATGCAGGCTTTCACTGACATAAATACAGTAAAAATGAATAGCTTAAGCTACCTGGGGAAACAAAACATTTTGATATTCTTTTTTTAAAAAAAAATATTTTTATTAAACAGTTTTTTTAAAAAACAAACAAAAACAGATATTTACATCTTCTTTTCAACATCTTCGCATCAGTGATCCATATTTATACATTTTCTCTCTCTTATCTTAATGTATCTTTTATAGATATATTTTGGTACTTAAAAGGTCCTTAAAAGGACCGTGGGATTGTGTGTGAAGCCAGGAGAGCCTCGCGGATGTCTGGCTACCAGTCCGTGTGTTACTCATTTAGCAGCACCCAGGAGGCACGTGTGGTTTAAGGATTGCCACGGACGTGAGTAACTTTGCCTCGATTAAAGTCAAGAAACCCACCACTCTTGACAGCGCTTAAGCTGCTGGCCGATCATCAGAACACCACACAAAAATGGATTAACTTTCAGTGAAAAACAATTTGATACTTCCTAACTTGGTATTTTTTCTGCACATAATCTATCCATTTTTTCCATTCCCATTCATAAGTCTCTTGTGAGCGATCTTTTAAATATGCTGAGATCTTCGCCATCTCCGCAAAACTGGCCATCTTGAAAGTCCATTCTTCAATGGTGGGTAAAGCTTCATTTTTCCAATATTTACCTATCAATAATCTCGCTGCTGTTATCATGTACAATATCAGCTTAGTTTCATCCAATGTAAAACCCTTTACTATACCCAATAAAAACAGTTGTGGAGAAAATTGAATTTTTTTCTTCAAAACATTCTGCATAACCCACCATATTTTTATCCAAAAAGCCTTAACTTTCTTGCAATTCCACCAAACATGATAATATGTAGCATCTAGACTATCACATCTCCAACATTTTGGCTGAACATTAGGATACATGCAGGATAATTTCTTGGGATCTAAATGCCATCTGTAAAACATTTTATAGAAATTTTCCCTCAAATTCTGCGATTGGGTAAATTTAACGTTCTGAACCCATATTTTCTCCCATGTTTCCAACATTACTGGTTCTGCAAAATTCTGTGCCCATTTAATCATACAATCTTTAACCAATTCAGTTTCTGAATCCCTTTCTAACAAAACATTGTAAAGCCTTTTAATATGCATTGGACCTTTCTCTTTTATATGTCTAACCAATTCTTCCTCATGCAACATAATACCAGTTTTTTGGTCCTCTTTCCATCTCAATTGTAGTTGATTATATTGTAACCAAGTTAAGTTTATCCCTTCGTCCAACAGTGTCTGTAATGTCTTCAACTGCCATCTGCCCGCATCTGTAAAAAGAACCTCTTTGTATAAAAACCCCCCGAGTGACATTATATTTGTATTCCACATAATATGACCAAGATCCAGCCATAGCGGTATTTTATAATCCCATTTGAATCGGTGCTTCTTCCAAACTCTCATCAAAGAGTCTCTAAGTATATGGCTTTTAAATACTTTATCCACTTTGTTGTCATAAAATAAGTAAGCATGCCATCCAAAATCAAGGTCAAAACTTTCTATATTCAATATTCCAGTCTTTTTCCTTCCGAACCAATCGCTTGCTTGAGTCAAAGCTGCTGCTTCATAATATATCTGTAGGTTTGGGAGTTTAAGGCCTCCCCTTTCTGGAGCATCCTGCATAATTTTTAATTTCACTCTCGGTTTTTTCTCATTCCAAACAAACTTATTCACTCCACTTTGCCATTCTTTCAGTTGTTTATCACTTTTAAGCACCGGAATCATTTGAAACAAAAAAAGAAATCTTGGCAAAATGTTCATCTTAACTGCTGCTATTCTTCCAAGTAACGAGAGCTGCAGCTTTTTCCAAGTCTCCATATCTTTTCGTACATCTCGCCATAACACCTCATAATTGTTTTGAAATAGTTTCATATTTGATTCTGCAACCTGAATTCCTAGATATTTAACCTTTGGTACAATCTCAAAGCCTGCCATCCTTTCAAATTCATGTTTTCGATCTTGTGTCATATTTTTAACTATCATCTTAGTTTTTTTCTGGTTCAGTCTAAATCCTGATACTGTACCATAATCTTTTATAATGTCTTTCATCTGGATTATTGATTCCATCGGTTGTGAAAGGGTAACAACCAGGTCATCTGCAAATGCCCTTATTCTGTAATCCTCTTGCCTTATCACTATACCTTTCAAGCTGTTCGAATCCCGTATTGTATTCAACAAGACTTCTAGTGTTAAAATAAATAATAAAGGGGATAACGGACAACCTTGTCTTGTTCCTTTTTCAATATTAAAATCTGTTGTTAAATTTCCATTAATAATAATCTGTGCCTTTTGCTCTTGGTAGATTGCTGAAACCGCTTGTATAAATTGATCCCCAAAGTCCATCTTTTTCAAAGTCTTTAATAGAAAATTCCAATCCACTCTGTCAAAGGCCTTCTCCGCATCCAAAAAAACCAGCACTGCAGGGATCTGTTTATTCTTCTCAAGATATTCCAATAAATCTATAACTTGCCTTACATTGTCCTTCATATATCTACCCTCTATAAATCCCGCTTGATCATCATGAATCACCTCTTGAATTACTGGCATCAACCTGTTGGCTAGTACTTTTGCATAAATTTTATAATCATTATTCAGAAGAGATATTGGTCTATAGTTCTCCGGTTTTTTAGGACCTGCTTGCTCTTTTGGTATCAAAGAAATATAAGCTGTTTTCCATGATGGGGGTATTTTACCCCCTTGTTGTATGTTACAAAATAAGTCTCTAAGTTGTTCCACGATTTCTGCTTGCAAAGTTTTATAATACACTGCAGTCAAGCCATCTGTTCCCGGAGCTTTGGCAGTTTTCAGTTGTTTAATTGCTGTAATTATTTCCTCCACTGTTATAGGGTGATTCATTCTTTCCTTTTGTTGATTAGTAACTTTTGTAACTCTTTTATTTTCTAAATATTTTTCTATAAGTCCATTCTGTATATCATCTTTAGCATATAGTTTAGTATAATAATCTACAAAAGCTTCTTTAATTAATTTTTGTTGATAAATTTCTTTCTCTCCAATATCAATACAGTCGATAGTCTGCCCGGTTTATTGGCATTACAGAATGTATTATGCTTTGCGTATTGTAAATTTGTTGCAACTTGATCCGCCATAAGCATTTGGAATTGATCTTTCAAAAGTTTTATAGCACCACGTATTCTTTCATCTGCTGGATTTTTGATAAGTAACTGTTCTTTTTTCTTTATTTCTGCTTCAATTTCTAATCTTTTCTTTTGTCTATTCAGTTTATGTTTAGAATTCATATGAATGAGTACCCCTCTCATATACGTTTTACTTGCATCCCAGACAATTTCAATAGGGGTACCCTTGTTCAAATTAATTTCAAAAAATTCTTTCATCTGCTTCTTAAGTTCTATTATATTTTTTTCATATCTAAACAAATTTTCATTTAATCTCCATGATCTTCTCTCAATTTTTCCAATCTCAATTTCTATCCATACTGAGCTGTGATCAGATAAAATTCTTGGAAAGATTTTAGTTCCTTTTGTTTTAACAAGTAAATCATTTGATAATAAAATAAAATCAATCCTTGAAAAAGATCTGTGTCTATCAGAAAAAAAAGTATAGTCCAAGTCTTTTGAATTATGTATTCTCCAAACATCTTTTAATTCCAGATCTTCTTTCATATCAAAAAAAGTTTGTGGTAGTCTAATCCTAGACTTCGCCAGACTTTTTTTATCTAATTTAGAATCAATTATTCCATTCCAGTCTCCCATAATCAAAATAGATCTATAATCCCATTGCAATATTTTAGTATGCAAAATTTTATAAAAATGATCCTGTTGTTGGTTAGGAGCATAAATTCCAATCACAAGAATTTGACCATGTACAGTATGCAATTCAATTGCTACAAACCTACCACCTTCATCTACTTCTATAATTTTAGTTGATAATCTTTTTTTATATAAATAACCACACCATTCTTTTTTTCCAAGTTTGAAGCTATAAAGTGTGATCCTAATTTGGAGTTTATCAAGTATTTTTGATCTTGTGTTCTGATATGAGTTTCTTGTAGACAAGTTATATCATTATTAAATTGTTGCAAATATGTAAATATTTTCTTTCTTTTCTGTGGTGAGTTCAGTCCATTCACATTCCATGACAAAAACTTAACCATCATGTATACTTTTTTGAAACGACGAGCAGAATTGCCGGATGTCTTCCGAGGCCACCGACTTTGCTCTCCCCATGGCTTCACTGTGTTCTATAGTACTCTTAGCTCCTTTTTTATATTGTTGTGCCTTAGCTCTTTCTTGCAATTGTTTTTCTTTGAGTTGTTTTGAAACCGCACGAGTTATCCGCTGGTCTTTAGCTTCAGCCATACGAGCTAGGTCCAAAGCCACATCTCTTGTAGTCAAAATTGGAGGGGATTCTAGCAGGGGCTCCTCCAGAAAACCTCCTACAGCACCCTGCGCTTCTATTGGGTCTAATTCAACCTGCTTAAGCTGCACTTCCAACTCTTGCTGGGGTTGCTTCTCCTTATCACTCTCCTTTATCTCCAATACAGTAGATGAACGTGGAGATGGTGATCTCTCCTTAAAAACAGTATGGTAAAAATGTTCCGCTTTTTCAACAGTATTCAGTCGATATCTTTCCCCATGATACTTCAAAATTATACCCGTTGGGGCATCCCACCAGAATGGTATCTCTAATTTGTTTAATTCCTTTACTAAAAAACCAAAGTCTTTTCTATCTTTCAGCATCTTTGGAGGTAATTCTTTATAAATTCCAACTTGAGTTCCCTCCACTTGCACAGAGGAAAGAAAAGATTTTTGCAAAATATCATTTCTCATTCTTCTATCTGTGAAATATATCACCACATCTCTTGGTAATTGTCTTTGTCTGGCCACCCACGAATTCACTCTGTAAATTTTATCTATTTTGTAAAAAATCTCATCAGAATTAATTTTTAACAACACAGCCAAGGCATCAGCACAAACCTGTCTCAGATCTTGCCAGTCACTCTCCTTGATACCTCTAATTCTTATAGCAAATTCCATGGACAGGAATTGCATCATCGTAATCTCATCTTCAACTCTCTGCATTTTATTATCCACATAAGCAATTTTAAAATCAGTATCCTTTATTTTGACATTCACTTCTGATTTAAAATCTTCCAATTTAGAATCCACTTTAATAATAATTTCTGACAGGCCAGAAACCACATTTGATAATTTATCAGTCACCTTGTCGTAATTCTCTTTCACCAAGTTTTTCATTTCACTAATTTCCTGCTTAATTTCTTGTTGAGATTTTTGAAATTTATCATCCATTTCCTGTTGTGATTTTTGAAAATTATCATCCAAAGCCTGAGTGATAAATTTTTTTAATTTTTCAAAATCAAACTGCTCTTCAGGCTTGTGTGTGGGGGATCCCCCCCCCTGCTGCCTTGCTTTCCTGTTTTTTAGAAGCCATTTTGCCACGTAGGTTAGATTTTCTAAAAAGGGAAATCCTTTTTCCTCTTCCAACACCACAAAGTCCTCTAAAAAAGTCCCCCAGTTTTAGGCAAATTAGAAGTAGAATTAGACTGTAAGATCAACTTGTTTTAAAAAGGGATTTTTTTTTCCCCTCTTCTCCTGTGCTTGCTACAAACAGCGCAACAATATAACTTGTTGAAATAGCTTTAGGAAATCACTCTCCCTTTCAGCTTGTTAACTTGTTAGCGCTGGAGCGGCGCCATCTTTTCAAGCCGCTTCCGCTCGTGTTAGTTTTTAGTAAAATCGGGAAATCACAAAGAGAAAGAATACTTGCAGTTCCTTGGTTTCAGGGTTCAGGTTTTTTTTTTTTATTGGTAAAGTTAGTTTCATTCAATTTTCGTGTTTGCTGCTGCCGGCTTGCTCTGCAGAAAGCAGAGTCGTCCCATGCCCCTCGGAGTCTTTGCAAGTTGGAAGGGAGCCACGCCTGTTTCCCCCCCAATAGCAAACTTCTGGGGGCTCACAGGGGCTCAACCTGCGCCTTGCTTACTCTCTCCTTCAAATCCTGCAGATTCTGGAGTTTCCAAGCCGCTTCTCACGATCGAAGCGGCTCTACAAACGGCAGGGCTGGCGGTCCTTAAAAAGGCACCGTCTTCACCGGAGCCAGAAAACCGGAAGTCTCAAGAAACCCACCACTCTTGACAGCGCTTAAGCTGCTGGCCGATCATCAGAACACCACACAAAAATGGATGGAAGCGTGGAGTAGCTATTCCCCCCAAGATATTTCTGAGCATATTAATCCTAATAGTATACCTCCAGGATTTAATCTACCCTGACACATATGGGTGACATACAATAGAATTAGAATGATTCATGGGGTGTGTGCCGACTCCTTGTATAAATGGGGAAAGACACCTTCAGCACAATGTGATTGCGGGGCCCCCAACAGACTATCCAACATATAGTGAGGGAATGCTCTAACAGAAGGTATCCAGGAGATTTTAGGGACTTCCTCTGCATAACAACGACAGCTACTGACTGGATCTCCAAACTCGACATTAAACTCTGAAATGCTATTTCTGTTTTCCTCTTAGGTTTTCTTACTGCTTTTTTTTTAAAATTGTTTTAACCTGTAAAAATGAAGTGTTTTAATATTGTGTGTGACCAGCCATACACTAAATAAATAAATAAATAAATAAATATAGATATATTTCTAGTATATCATATATATACCCTTATAATATATTCTATCATTCTAGTTATTTTATTTACATTTCACATACACATGTACCTAATTTCCTTTCCACAATTTTATATCTTCCCATTTATTTCTATATTTCTCCAAAACATTTTGATTTTCTATACGAAGAACCCGAGGCTCCATTATTGTTCTTCCTACTCCCAATCTGGGCTGCAAAACTGGCACTAAAGACACACAATTCACCCGAGTTTTGCAGCCCAGATGCGGCCAATCAGTTACAGTTGTGCTAATTAGTTTACATACCCTGGCAGAATTTATGATTTCTTGGCCATTTTTCAGAAAATATGAATGATAACAGAAAAACTTTTCTTTCACTCATGGTTAGTGTTTGGCTGAAGCCATTTATTATCAATCAACTGTATTTACTCTTTTTCAATCATAATGACAACAGAAACTATCCAAATGACCCTGATCACAAGTGTACATACCCCGGTTCTTAATACGGTGTATTGCCCCCTTTAATGTCAATGACAGCTTGAAGTCTTTTGTGGTATGTGTGGATGAGGCTCTTTATCTTCTCAGATGGTAAAGCTGCCCATTCTTCCTGGCAAAAAGCCTCAGGTCCTGTAAATTCTTGGGCTGTCTTCCATGAACTGCACGTTTGAGATCTCCCCAGAGTGGCTCAATGATATTGAGGTCGGGAGAGTGAGATGGCCACTCCAGAACCTTCACTTTATTCTGCTGTAGCCAATGACAGGTCGACCTGGCCTTGTGTTTAGGATCATTGCCATGTTGGAATGTCCAAGTACATCCCATGCACAGCTTCCGGGCTGATGAATGCAAATTGTCCTCCAGTATCTTTTGATAACATACTGCATTCATCATGCCATAAATTCTGACCAAATGTCCTGTGCCTTTGTAGCTCACACATCTCCAAAACAGCAGCAATCCACCTCTGTGTTTCGCAGTAGGAATGGCGTACTTTTCATCATAGGCCTTGTGGGGGATTTTTTGCATCCCAAACAATTTTCCTGGCAGTTGTGGCTGATAGTTTAGTTGGTCTACCTGACCGTGGTTTGGTTTCAACAGGACCCCTCATTTTCCACTTTTTGATTAGTTTGAACACTGCTGATTGACATTCTCAATTCCTTGGATATCTTTTTATATCCCTTTCCTGTTTTATACAGTTCAACTACCTTTTCCTGCAGACCCTTTGACAATTATTTTGCTTTCCCCATGACTCAGAATCCAGAAACGTCAGTGTAGCACTGGATGAAGGATGCAGTCTGTCAGGAGGTCAGAAACTCATTGATCTTTTATACACACACACTAATTACATGCAAACAGATCACAGGTGAGGATGGTTACCTTTAATAGCCATTCACACTCCTTTGTGTCAACCTGTGTGCATGTTATCAGGCCACAATCACCAGGGTAGGTAAACTTGTGATCAGGGTCATTTGGGTAGTTTCTGTTGTCATTATGATTGAAATATCAAGAACATACAGATACAATCAGTGGTGGGTTGCTCCCGGTTCGGTCCGGTTCCTGTAAACTGGTAGTAATGGCAGCGGGAGGCTCCACCCAAATATCTTCATGAATGATCTGCGCACGCTCAGAAGCCTCACGCCTGTGCTCCCACTACGAACCGGTAGCGGAGGTAAGTAGAACCCATCCCTCGATACAATGCATGTAAGGAATAGCCACACTTTGGGGAAGGTATGGCATCCTTTTATACCTTCAGAGGCATTAGCTTAATACCCAATTCTGGCCCCTTGGCCCATGCCTTCCTTTGGCAGTGCAGCAAGGAACAGGGGGGTTGAGTGCTTAGCAACCGAGGGGTTGGGTCAGGAGTGAAATCCTACTGGTTTGGACTGATCTGGACAAACCAGTAGTGATAATTGGCATTGGTTTGCTGAGCCAATAGCAATCATTCCTGGTGGCCCTGGCCCCACCCGCCTGCCTACTCAACAGGAGCGCTGGAAGACGGCCTTTTCTGCAGCATCCCTCTCCCCTCTTTCGATAACCCTTCAAGGGGGGCTCTGCCTTTGCAGAAATGGGGATGGCAGTTTGTACGGAGGATTGGCGTGAGGGATGTGCGACCCTCCGGGATGGAGAGCAGGGCAAGAAAAGGCTCCAAGGTTTACTTGGGCAGTCAAGCCATTTGGCGGAGGGAAACTGAAAGTGTTAGGGGCTTCAGAACGGCAGAATGTGCTTCAGAATGTGCAGCTCCTGGCTCTAACAGTGAGTGTGTGAGTGATTTATTTATTTATTTATCAAATTTCTATACCGCCCTACTCCAGGAGGACTCAGGGCAGTGAACAGCCAAGATAAAATACAGATAATACAAACATTAAAAGTCCATTAAAATTATTAAATATTTTGGCCGAAAATTTAAAACACCCAATTTATAAAACAAATTAAACTATTTAAAAATTTAAAAGGGAGAGTTAGGCCAGGCCAGCCTGCTGAAATAAAAATGTTTTGAGAGCACAACAAAACGTGCGCAGATCCGGGATCCTCCGTATCTCCGGGTCGAGCTCGTTCCAGATGGTAGGTGCCCCCACAGAGAAGGCTCTCCCCCTGGGGGCCACCAGTTGACACTGTTTGGCTGACGGCACCCTGAGAAGTCCCTCTCTATGGGAGCGTACTGGTTGGTGAGAGGCTATTGGTAGCAGAAGGTGGTCTTGTAAATACCCTGGTCCGATGCCATGGAGTGCTCTAAAGGTGGTAACCAAAACCTTGAAGCACACTCGGAAGACCACTGGGAGCCAGTGCAGCTCGCGCAGGAGGGGGGTCACATGGGAGCGCCACGCCGCTCCCATAACCATCCACGCAGCCGCATTCTGGACCAGATGGAGCCTCTGGGTGCTCCTCAAGGGGAGCCCCATGTAGAGAGCATTGCAGTAGTCCAGACGGGAAGTAACGAGAGCATGAGTGACCGTATTTAACGAGTCCCGATCCAGAAAGGGACGCAACTGGCGAATCAGGCGAACCTGATAAAAAGTCCCCCTGGCCACAGCCGTCAAGTGCTCTTCCAAAGACAGCCGTGAGTCCAGGAGGACACCCAAGTTGCAAGCCCTCTCCATGGGGGCCAATGACTCGCCCCCAATAGTCAGTGATGGCACCAACTGACTATATCGGGATGTCGGAAACCACAGCCACTCAGTCTTGGATGGGTTGAGCCTGAGTCTGTTTCTCCCCATCCAGATCCGCACAGCCTCCAGGCACCGGGACATCGCTTCAAGGGCATCATTGGGGTGGTCCGGGGTGGAGATGTACAGCTGAGTGTCATCAGCGTACAGATGGTAATTCACCCCGAAACCATGGATGATCTCACCCAGCGGCTTCACATAAATGTTGAACCGAAGGGACGAGAGGAACGACCCTTGTGGCACCCCACATACAAGGGGCCCCGGGGTTGACCTCTGCCCCCCTGTCAACATGGACTGCGACCAATCAGAGAAAAAGGAGGAAAACCACCATAGGACGGTGCCCCCCACCCCTAACTCCTCTAGCCGGTGCAGCATGATACCATGGTCGATGGTATCAAAAGCCGCTGAGAGGTCTAATAGGACCAGGACAGAAGAACAACCCCTGTCCCGAGCCCTCCAGAGATCATCAACCAACACAACCAATGCCGTTTCCGTGTTGTACCCGGGCCTGAAGCCCGACTGGAATGGATCCAGATAGTGATGTCAAGTTGGCCACGCCCACCAGTCACATGGCCACCAAGCCATGCCCACAGAACTGGTAGCGAAAATTTTTAGATTTTCCACTGGTCTGGGTACTTAGCAACCCCGCTTCTTGAGATATCCACCAGGTGCAGAATTGTACAGAAAAACAAGATAACAAGGTAACAGAAGTTAGATCACTGGTAGGAGTAAATGGCTGAGGCAATTCCAATTCTTAGCAAAGCAATTCTTACAGAAGAATTCTTGCAAAACAGCAAGTTATTATTATGTCCCAGTAATTCTACCTATTCTACTATTATGTCTCTACATTCCTCCCTTTTTTATTTTGAACAGGGTATGTCCTGTCAATGGTGAACTAGAGGTGTATGGGGACAGTCTGGAGGACCATGATATTTGCCGGTTTATCGGGAGAGGTAGAAGACACTATGCGTTGGATTAAAGGGATGAAACAGAGGAGGAGGAGGAGACCTCCAAAGGTTAACAACACTAGACATCCAATCCTTTTCCAATAAGAGAAGGGACTGCCAAACCAGGTGAAGTCAACTACCCCAGGCAAGTGTGTACTGGGATGTGTGCGACCTTCTCCACTTTGGCAGTTTTGCCCTGTAGAGCTTTTCCCTGATCATAAATTTTGTAAACAAAATTTGTGAGATTAAATTTTCCACACACACCTACTACAGTACTTTTGCTAACAAATAGTGTAAAGCAGTGGTCCCCAACCTTTTTATCGCCGCGGACCAATCAGCCTTTGATAATTTTACCGTGGCCCGCTGAGCGCGCGCAGGGGTGGGGGCTTTGGGCCACACGTGCGTACCTGCGCGGGGCTCTCTTCCCTGGAGCCTTTGCGCACGGCCCAGGAGCTTTTGCGCACGGCCCAGGAGCCTTTGCGCTGCAGTGTTCATGTCCCCCGGCCGCTGCGCGGCCCGGTGCCAGGTACTCCACGGCCCGGCACCGGTCCGCGGACCGGGGGTTGGGGACCACTGGTGTAAAGCATATTCTGAGATATCGCTGTTTTAAACAGTGTGCTGTTTAGCTATTAAATTTAAGCACAGCCTATAACCTTATAATTCTAAACAGCATATAAATGGGAGTTCTACAACCATACATACCATCTTCTGCCCAGGTGGCTGGTCCATATATCTGAATTATTCTTTCTGAATTAGGCCATACATGATCCTTCCATTCTCAACATTCTCTTAGATCTGTGGCCTACTTTCTCATAAACAGGTACACCCAGTCTTTTACCTTGTTGTATGGACAGTAGAAAAAATTAGATTTCACAGTTCCTAATATACATGCTTCATACCATCGCCTAGGCAATTGCGCATAGGCAAACTTTCCACATATCCAATATAAGCCATCTGGAGCATGCCAATTAAGAGTTACCACATTCGTCCATCACCCACCCTTTCTAGTTATATTTTCAAATGGTTACTAGGTTGTGTCTGGTTAATTCCAGACTGAAAGGTGACAATAAGCGAAGAAAACACATTTGCTTATAGTATGTTTCACATATATCATTGCATGATATTCTCCTTCTATTAGTCCTATGCATAAGAAAATTATTCCCAAATATTGAACCATTGCATTAAATCAATATATTTTATATTGTCAGGGATTATGATAACACTATCTCCTAGGACTACGGTGTTCAAGTCAGGTTGATCTGATTCAATGCCCCAATCCTCCGGTGTAAGATATATATAGGAATAGAGTTTCTATGGGGAGCAATTCCTTGCACATTTCCACAATCACAGTGTCCCACTATTCTCCACAGGCATATATCAGTTCACAATCACAACAATAATAATAACAACATTCAGTGATACAGTTACAATCACAGAACCAACACAATCTGTAGAGTGCGAAGTTGCACAGCTTCTTTTGGGATCTTCAGATGGACTAACATAGGCCACCACTCAGGTCGGAAAGACCAAAAGGTTGCTACTCTTGCAATGAGAAAAATCACAATGACTACATCAGTTTTTGGAAATGTTTATCTCAGCAGGTCTTCTCCAGGAATCATTTTCCACTCTAAGTTCTTCCACTGGTCCTTTTACACGTGTGTAGTGGTTCCACCCTTTGTTTTTAGTTTGGATTGCTGTTTCAGTGGTCAGCAGGATTTAGTAGGACCTGTCCCAGGCTTGGCTAAGTTTTTCCACATGTCAGATTTTATCAGGACCCAATCACCAGGCTGGAACATATGACCAAAATTGAGAGGTAGGGTTTGAGCTAGTAGTCCTTCATTTCTGAGGCAAGATAAAGAAGAGGAGAGGCCAAGTATACAGTTCTTTACAGACATATCTTTAGTTTCATATTGTGGAATTTCCCCCATTCTGTCCAAGTGTGGAAATCCAAAGATCATTTCAGAAGGCAAGGCCAAGGGTAAAGATTTGGGTCACGGCATAGACAATTTTGCACTCCACTGAACATGACATTCCCACTGAATTCCCACTGCCTCCATGATTGATTGAAGCCCTTTTGCAGTAAAAGGAGTCCCCTGGTTGTTGTCTATAGCTTCTACTACTCCATATCTAGGTATAATCTATTCCAATATAATTTTGGTGACTACTACTGCAGTGGCTCTCATGGCTGGATAAGCCTCAACCCATCCAGTCAAGTGGCCCATTATAAATATTTATGTTTCCTCACTTGAGGTAGTTTAATAAAATCAACTTGAATGCATTGAAATGGTCTCACACTAAAGTTTCCCTCCCTTTTCTTTATGTATAGAATTTGCAGTTCAGCAGTTCGAATCCCTAGTGCTGCGTAATGGGGTGAGCTCCCGTTCCTTGTCCCAGCTTCTGCTAACCTAGCAGTTCGAAAGCACATAAAAAATGAAAGTAGAAAAATAGGGACCATTTTTAGTGGGAAGGGAACAGCATTCCGTGTCCCTTTGGCATTTAGTCATGCCGGCCACATGACCACGAGACGTCTTCGGTCAGCACTGGCTCTTCGGCTTTCAAACGGAGATGAGCACTGCCCCCTAGAGTCAGGAAAGACTGGCACATCTGTGCAAGGGGAACCTTTACCTTTACCTAGCTATTTTATCTCATTTTGCTGTATCATATCTCATTTTATTGCATTTTACAGTGGCTGGTGCTCCTGTCTGATATGTTCAATTGACTAATCAATAAAATACATTATATCATACAATAAAAAGGAAATAGCTGACATAGATTTAAGCTTGCATGCAGGAAGCATCAGTTGAAAGTGTTGGGGTACCTGCCCTGCATCTTCTGGAAGGCAGTTCAGCAACTTGGTGCCATCAGTGTTCTTTAAAATCATAACACTCCACACTGCAGATAGCCTTTGGGGCTTGGCCTCCTACCACTACCATCACCTTCAACAGAAGCAACAACATAAGATATACATTAATTGGGGGGGGGAGAGAAACTGAACAGTCTCTGACAATGAACAAAAAAATCCTATCCACAGTATCATTCCACTTCTCGGAATAGCATTACTCAGGATGGGTTGAAAAGGTTCAAGGAAAGCCCTGCAGATATGAATATAGTGCAGCCTTTTTTGATTTGTCCCTGGAAAAAAAGATGATGGCTCAGCGGCTAAGACACTGAGCTTGTCAATCAAAAGTCAGCAGTTCAGTGGTTTGAATCCCTAGTACATATAAGTGACATGCTTACCTTTGGAAGGCAGGAAGGTGTTCTTAATTTTGTTCGTGTGGACTTCATCAAAGCTCTTTGTTCAAGTGGCAACAAATGGTACTTCATTGCTTCAATTAGGTAATCTTTACATGCACTGCTATTTTTAACAAGTATCTCTTCTTCAACTCCGTGAATTAGCCATATTGATGCAATCTTAGCAAGAAAGAACACACTGATTAATTTGCATGAATGTAGTTTCTTTTTTAAAAAAAAATCTTTATTTACATTTTATTTAAAAAGAAAAAACAAACAACATAAAATGACAGACAAAACAGTACAACAGTAAACATACGTACTTTCATATAGTACCTAAGTGAACAAGTATTCGGTACTATAACTCTAAATTATATTCCGGAGAAGACAGAACATCTTATATTTCTTAGTGCATCACTTAGGTCTGTCCGACCACACTTATCTTATATAGTATAAATTTCTCTTTAAATACCAATCCTCAACTAATGTGAGTTATAGATTCCTCTTTTCTAACCATTTATAGAATTTGTCCCAAGCTAAATCTACTTGTATTTGCTCTCTATCCTGTAATTTTTTAGTTAGCGTATCTGCTTCTGCACATTCCAAAAAAAATTTTATAATAACCTCCTCTATTGTGATATTTTGGTTTTTCCAAAATTGCGCATATGTCAGTCTCGCCGCTGTAATGATATGTAATGCCAAATACCATCAGTCCTTTTTTATATTTTCCGGCTTGGAGCCAAGCAGGCATGTCTCTGGTCGCCAGTCGATTTTTAACACTAATATCTCATTGAGCCATTTTTTAATTTTCCCCCAAAATATCACTGCCTTCGGACACGACCACCATTGGTGATAATAAGTGCCACGTTCCCCTCCACATTTCCAACAACCCGCCGACTGCCCTGAGAACATTTTAGCTAGTCTATTGGGAGGCAGGTGCCACCTATATATCATTTTATAGATATTTTCTTTGTAGGCCGTGGATACTACTAATTTCATATTATCCCACCAGATCTCTTGCCATTTATCTAAGTGTATTGGGTACCCAAAATTCTTCCCCCAAGCGATCATAGAATCTTTGACTATTTCCTCACCTATCTCTAATTTCATAAGCAATTTGTAAGATTTTGAAATCATACCTTTTTCTTGATGTAATTCTCCATCAATCCCTCTTCCATCCCTATCCTTTTGGTATTTAGACTGAATCTGCAGATAATTCCACCAATCCATTTGCACTCCTTGGGCGGTTAGTTCCTGTTTAGACTTTAATCTCCCTTGTACGTTCAGTAGGTCTTTATATGTTAATTTTTTAGCCACATTATATAAATTGGGATATGTCACTGCTTCTAAAGGTGCTAACCAACAGGGCGTTTTAATGTAATATTTTTTACTGACTTTTTCCCAATTTTGGATTAGAATCTTTCTTATATAATGTCGGGTAAACCATTTACTCTGTGGGATATTCTCACGCCAAAGTGCCTTATGCCAACCCTGTTGTGTATCAAAACCTTCTATCTTAAGGAGACGATTATTAGATAATGTAATCCATTCTTTTACCCAAGTTAATAAAGCAGCTGAATAATAATTCTCCCAACATGGTAATCCTAAACCTCCTCTTACTTCTTGCATCATCTTTCTTTTAATCCGTGGTTTCTTCCCCTGCCAAACAAATTTCGATATTATTTGATTCAACTCCATAAATTTTTTTTTAGATAAACTCACTGGTGCAGTCTGAAATAGAAAATTGAACTTTGGTAAAACATAGGATTTCACTGTTGTAACTCGTCCTAGTAGTGAGAGTTGTATTTTACCCCATCTATCTAAATCTTTTTTAATTTGAATTAGTAATTTGTTGTAATTGTCCTCCTGTATACTCGAACATCTATTAGTTAGCCAGATTCCCAAGTATTTAACTTTATTAACTACTTTTAGTCCAGTTACCACCTGTAGCTCTCTCTTAGGTTCTTCCAGGATATTCTTAGTTAATATATTTGTTTTGTTTTTATTAATTAATAACCCTGCTACAGCCCCAAATTCTTTGATTATCTCTAATAAATATAAACAGGATTCTATGGGCTCTTCCAAAATAAAAACCATATCATCAGCAAAGGCCTGGGTTTTATATACCTGTTGTCCAATTTCAAGGCTTTTAATTTTTTCTTCATTCCTTATTTTACGTAGTGGGGTTTCTAATGATAAAATAAAAAGTAAGGGAGATAGGGGACATCCCTGTCTTGTGCCTTTGCCAATAGCAAATTCTTCCGTCAAGTCCCCATTTATCAATAATCTGGCCACTTGTTTAGAGTAAATAGCTTTGATCGCATTTATAAACCTCTGCCCAAATCCCATATATTCTAGTTGCACTATTATAAAATCCCAATTAACTCTATCAAATGCCTTCATGGCGTCTATAAAAACTAATGCAACCTGTTTGCCTGGGTGTTCTTCATAGTATTCCAATGTACTTAACATAAATCTCATATTATCCCGTAATTGTCGTGATGGTAGGAATCCATTTTGGTCCATATGTATAAATTCATTCAAAAACCCTTTTAATCTATTTGCCAAAATTGTAGTGAAAATTTTATAATCTGAATTCAGAAGGGAAATTGGTCTGTAATTTTTTTATGTCTGATGGGGGGGGGATCTTCCTTAGGAATCAAACTAATATTTGCCTCTCTCCATGAATGGGGAATTTTCGCTTTTCCCACTACTTCATTAAATAGATCCTTCATATGCTCTCCCATAACCTCAAACATTGTTTTGTATAGTTCTGCTGGAAGTCCATCTGTGCCAGGAGTTTTTAGATTCCCCTGTTTCTTTACTGCTTTTTCAATCTCCATTAAAGTAATTTCCTCCTCTAGTATCTCTTTCGTTAGATTGGATATCTTGGGTAAGTCCGAATTCTCTATATAATTTTTTATTGCACCTGATGAAATCTCCTCCCTTTTATACAATTCTTTGTAGAAATCCACTGCAATTTTTTCCTTTCCTTTTTTATCTTTTAATAGATTCCCTTCCTTGTCTTCCAATTGGTCAATTCGTCTAATCTGTTTTTCTTTTTTTAATCTAAATGTCAGCCATCTTCCTAATTTATTAGCTGATTCAAAGTGTTTTTGTTTTGCTCTCTTTATCTTATCTTTCAATTTATCCAATTCTAGGAGATTAAGCTGATGTCTTAGTAGTATTATCTGTTCTTTTGCCCCTGCAGAGAGTGGGTTATCTTGTAATTGTTCCTCAGTTTTTATTAGTTTACTTATTAGCTCACCTCTTTCTTGTTCTTCTTTTTTATGTTTATTGGCCATATATTTAATGCTAATCTCTCTTATAAAAGCTTTGGCGGTGTCCCATATTGTTTGAAGTGGCATTCCCGGTGTTTTATTCTCTTGAAAGAACAGGGGTATTTCTATTTTAAGCTTCTGTATGAACTCAGTCTCTTTTAAGATCTCTGACCTCATCATCCACCTCCTTCTATTTTTCTCCTCCTTCTTTAATATAACTAGTACTGGATTATGATCTGCCCAGTCATTCGGCATAATTCTAATCTCTGTTACTAAAGAGTTAAGTTCTTGTGTCAATCAAATCATGTCCAGCCTGGACCACGATTTGTGTCTAGATGAGTAATAAGTAAATTGTTCTTTGGTCGGATTGGGCTCACGCCATGTGTCTTTCAGTCCTAATTCCTCTCTCATTTCATTGCAAATGACTGGTAAGATTATCCTATCTTGTCCTCCGTTTCTTTTTTGACTTTCCCCTGCTTTATAATCCTGTGTCCTATTAACGACTGCATTGAAATCGCCCAGAAGACATACCTGCTCATAGTCCATGTCACGGATTTCTCTTTGTATTTTCCGGAAGAACAATTTATGTTTAATATTTGGGGCATAAATTCCTATCAGTAAGACTTTACTCTGAGATATTTCCACCTCTAACATTAGTATTCGTCCCTCTTCATCTGTGAAGAGTTGTTTTGGGGAGAGATACTCCTTTACATACATTGCAACGCCTCTCTTTCTCTCCTCTGAGGCTGCTACAAACAATTTCCCTGCTTTAGGACATTTCAGTAAGTTAACATGTGACAATTTGATGTGTGTTTCTTGCATACAGACAATATCCACATTAGTTTTCACAATTTTAGTTAATATACGTCTCCTCTTTGCCGGAGCATTGAGGCCATTGACATTTACTGTCAATAGTCTCACTCCTTGGTCCATCCCTATCTATTGGTCCCTTTAATTTTAGCTGCTACACGAGTTTCAACCCCGTATTCTTCTATTTCTCCTTCCTCCCCCTTCCTCCCATTTCGTTTCCCCTTTCCTTGATATGCTTGTATTCCTCTCTCATTTCTCCACTCCGCTTTCTGGTCTTTCTGATTCTTTTTAACTATTTCTTTCTCTCTTTCACCTTCAGTGGGTCCAAAGAAGTTTTCACAGAAATCCTGTGCATCCTGTATGTTTTCAATTTTAATTTTTTGGTCTTGCCAGGTCACCAAAAGTCCTTCCGGCAATAACCATCGATAAGGCGCGTTGTGTTTTCTTAATTGCGAGGTTATAAACTGATAACTCTGTCTCTGTTCTTGCATCCTTCTAGGGATCTGCTTTAAAAATGTAATTTGCTGTCCCTTATATGTAATGTTCTGGTCCCTGGCCTTATGAAGGGTTTCATCTCTGAGCGCCTTTTTAGTAAGTCTTATGTGGATTTCTCTGGGCAGATTATGCCGTCTCGCATAGTTGGTATAAACACGATAGGCCTCATCTATCTCGCCACAGACTTCTTCCTTCTTCCTCCCCACTACTTGAGCAATCACTTCTCCCACAATTTCCTCCAACTGTTCCTCTCTGTCCTCCGCCACATTTTGCAAACGTAAGAAGAAAGCAGACTTCTCCATTTCTAAAAATACTACTTCCTCTTCGAGTTTCCCGACCACTTGAGCACATCTCCTTTCACAAATGTCTATTTAAGTTTCAACTCTTTCAGTAGTTTTTTCAACCTCAATCTCTCCTCGTGTTTCGTCAGAGTTGATCTCATCTCTCCCAATGTTTCTTTGATTTGTTTCATCTCTCCTCTTAATTCACTCATCTCCGTTTTCAGGTCCTCAAAATTTTTAGATGTAGCTTCTTTGTTCTTTTCAATTAGTTCTTGGATATTTTGGAACATTGTCTGCATTCCTTGCATTGTGATTGGTTTCTCTGCTGTTGGTAAATTTTCAGCTGATTTTCTTAGACCTGGAGGCGTTGTGATCAATGAGGATGCCACTGTAGAAGCTATATGCTTTTTAGTCACTTTGGTGGAGGTTACTGTGGTTGACATGTTTGCTAAACAAAGAAAGCTTTTCCAGATTATCATACACTACTATTATTACATATTATTATTATTAAATATTATTATGAAGTCTATTTAAATATACACATTCAATCCACTTTCTCCCTTATTTCATTCCTATCAAAATACACAAGTAAAATCTATGTGACTATATATGCAAATTATTATATCAATTTATGTTAAGTAATAAATAAATCTAAATAAATAATTAAGTACTCAATCTATTAGATCATGATTATTATATACACTTATACTAAGAATTGATTATGTCTTCAAAGAAAAAGGAAAGCTTCTTTAATCCCCACTCTTATTTCCGTTTGTCCAGCTGATTAATATAAACAGGAAAAGGGCTCACTGTCACGCTAAGTTCCTAGGGAGGAAGGGGGGGTTCGGAGAAAAGAGATTCACCCCCAAATCATCCTTGGCTTTATAAAGTTAATCGTTATATATTGCTCCTTAATCCACTGAGTTTTAGTCCTTATCCCAGCTAGGAGTTTTCACTCACTCCAGTAGTTACCGACACTTAGTCCAATTCACTCGCCCTTCCGTTTCTCTCCAGTTTCTCAGCAGCGAGATCGCCAAAAGCTTTGTAAATAAAAACTTCCTTCCCTTTCTTATCGGGGCTGCCGCTATTCTCTCCAGTCGCTGTACAGCCCCTGCAATTCTCAAATCAATCTCTCTTTCTTCTTCTTCTCCTTTCGCGTTCTGTCCTGTCTCCCCGTGCTGGTCAAAACCGCAGCGTCATTGGCTTCGGGGTCGCTTATACGCGGCCTTCTTCTTGATCTCCAGATCCTCGGGGCTCACGTTTCATTACAGCGAGGGGGTCGCACACCCTCTCCTTGCCTCCGAAGGAAGCCCCTCTGTTCCCCCTGCCTCTCCGGGGCTGGAAGCGGCTAAAAAAAGCTGCGGAGCTTCAAGAAATTTGATCGGCACCACGGAGCTCACGCCGCACCGATCCTCCGCCTTGACAGCTGCACCGGAAGTCCCATGAATGTAGTTTCCATGTACTTATTAGTTTTGAATTGGTTCAGTAAAACTGAAAAAAATAATAATTTTAAAAAATAATTTTTCCCAACAATTATTGCTAAATGAAAACAAACTAGATATAATGACAATCTGCTCTATGTATCTTTTTATTTGTGAAGTACTCTTTGAAATATTCTATAAGAATAATAAAGATTTTTTTTTAATTAATATTGATCAGTGTTTTTTAGCCTGGGCAACTTCTAGATGTGCAGACTTCAGTTTCCAGAGTTCTCACCTTGAGAGACGAAGGAATTCTGAAAGCTGAAGTTTGCATGTCTGAAGTTGTCCAGATTGGGGAACCGTGACTTTTTAATTTATTATCAAATTTATTTTATAATTTTTTGTATTTTATATTCATATAATTTAGCTATACCGTTTATGGTGCCCTTAGTTCGTATAACCCTCAAACCTGCAAGTCCAATCTATATACAATACTATTAAAACTCTCGTTGTCATTACCATTAACTGAGTGAAACGGTGCATTAGAGGGCAACAATATTTGAACCAAGATACTGTATTTTTCGGAGTATAAGACGCTCTAGACTATAAGACGCACCTACCTTTTTTGGTGAGGAAAACAAGAAAAAGAAATCTGCCTCTGCCTCCCAGCAATTTTGCCTCCTTGCAGCAAAGAGCAAATAGCCTGCTTTACTTTCATTTTCGTTTTCAGTATAGCTTGATTAGCACAAGAAAAAAATATCTGCTCCCAGCAATTTATCTTCTTGCAGCAAGCAGCAGAGGCCTGCGCAAAACAGCTGAGAGCAAAACAGCTGAGAGTCGGGAGGCTGATCCAATCAGCTTGTGCTAATTAGGCTGTGCTGAAGCTGAAACGAGCTGTTTCTTCTTGCTGCTAGGAGGTAAACTGCATTCCTGGACCCCATCTTTGTCCAGGAATGCAAAAATTATATATACTACTCCTATATTTCCTCACAACAACCCTATGAGGTAGATTGGGTTAAAGTCATTAAGGGAGTTGCTGTGGTTGCAGATGGAGTAGAAACTGAATCTCTCTGGTGTCAGACAAATACGTTAGCCATTGTCCGTGGTCCTTGCCCATTCTATTCATTTATTAGCTTCCTACTCTGTAACTGAATGTAGAATGCCCCCTTCAGTCACTGGAGATCAGGTAGACCAGTACCATCCTAGCCCTTAGGAGGTCATCAGCCCCTATTTTGAAACTGTCTTTGACAATTTTGTAAACTCAGTGGAGAAGTCAATAGGGATTCTAAACTGTTCTCCGGTGAGAATATCATTTGGTAAAAATAAAATTAAATATTAAAATTAAAATTCTAATTATACCCCGAGGGAATATAAAAAAGAGAGGGAGTGTATTATGATCAAGAGATGACATACCTCAACAGGACAATACCCTCTTTGAACAACAAACCTAAACAGGGAAAGAGTGAAGCAAAATGCATAATTTACACAAGACAATATTTCTCCTGATACTGGTGCCATGGTTTTAAGTCTTCCTTTACTGTTGTGCATTCCTATTTCCTGGAAAATCTGTCAATTGCTGCTGTGTGAAGGAAAAGGTCAGGATAGGCAATTTGCAACCTCTGTCTAATGAACTCCTCAATTTATATAGCAATAATGAACCCTTTGCAATTTAGTTCCGGAAGAACATCAGACAATACAACTGCGTCTTTCAAATGACACTCTTTTGTGCCAAAGTCCTTCCAACGAGGAATGGATGGAATCTTTCTGTGAGTAATCAAGAGCAAATTACATTGACATTTAATGACAGACCCAAATAAATAAGCCAAATTTATTAAAATTTACTTCATGGGTCCTCAAGACGGTGTAGAATTGAGAATGGGCATATTCCACAATAATGGAAATCAATGTGAGATTGTAGATATGTAGGTGGGTGGGTAGCAAGAAGGAAGGAAGAGAGGAAGAAAGGAAGAGGAGGCAGGGGAGAGAAGGTAGGGAAGGAAAAAACAACAGCGGAGGGAGGGAGGGAGGGAGGGAGGGAGGGAGGGAGGGAGGGAAGGAAGGAAGGAAGGAAGGAAGGAAGGAAGGAAGGAAGGAAGGAAGGAAGGAAGGAAGGAAGGATTGCCAACACTCATGACAAGTTCCCACAAAGAAATCCAATGGGAAAGCCAACAGGAAATTGGAAGTTACTCCCCTCTCACTGATTTTTTTTCACATATGGTTATTTTGCTTCTCTGTTTCGATAACGAGATATCTACTAAACGAAGACCCAACGAAGCACAGGTTGCCTAGGATGATTATAAAGGTTGATTCAACTTTTATAGAAAGCACCAATTTGGGGGATTTTATTATCCGGAATGGATCAACTTGTTGGGGCCAACTCGTGGCCAACTTGCTGCAAGACAACTTGCCATGGGACAATTCAACAAATACACAAGGTAAATTTTTGATAGAACTGTGGCCAATAATAATAAAATGAAGAAAGTCAAATAAAGAAATACAAAAGTATTATCTAGTATCAATGAAAATGTGATCACTATTAGTAAAAGTATCCGAATGAAATGATTAATAGAACAATTGAATTGTCGTGCAGTCAGTTGGCTATGGTGAGTTGGTTGCAGCAAGTTGGCCAAATCAGGGCTGTCAAATTCCCATCCCACGGGCTGGATGTGTCACGTGCTGGCCACGCCCATTTAGCGAAGGAGAAAAAAGTCCCGATATATCACATGATGCCGCCATGATGATGGGAGTTTGATACCCGTGGCCTAGACCCTTTGTTACAGTGGTGAAATAGAAATTTTTTTACTACTGGTTCTGTGGGCGTGGCTTGGTGGGCATGGCAGGGGACAGATACTGCAAAATCTCCATTCCCTCCACACACCAGGGGAAGGATACTGCAAAATCTCCATTCCCACCCCATTCCTGGGAAAGGATACTGCAAAATCCCCATTCGCACCCCACTCCAGGGGGAAGGATATTGCAAAATCTCCATTCCCACCCCACTCCTGGGGAAGGAGACTGCAAAATCTCCATTCCCACCCCACTCCTGAGAGAAGGATACTGCAAAATCTCCATTCCCTCCCCACTCTGGGGCCAGCCAGAGATGGTATTTCCCAGTTCTCCAAACTGCTCAAAATTTCCGCTACCGGGTCTCCAGAATTGTCAGAACCTGCTGGATTTCACCCTTGCTTTGTTATGTTTCTTCCATTACACAAGCTTTTATCTTGCATAACAAGGGAATAGAAGACCATGAATGAAATGCCTCTGGTTAATTACCTGGACCAAATATTCCTTTGACAGCAAAGGTAATCGAACATGTTCCATCAGACGTGCCATGAGTTCTTGCCTCACATCTTTGTCATAGTTAACCCAAGCAATCACTGCTTCAAAGACCTTATGTGAAATAAAGACACGTTATGAGTTCTGCATATGGTTTTCTTGACAGATAGATATAGAACACTAAGATTTTGCTTATTTTATAATTCAAGCTGAAAGAGAGGAAGAACATTTCCAGCAACAGCCAGCTGGAACTGCCTTGTCTAATTCTCTGTTGTCTCCACCTATTCATCTCTTAGAAGTAAAGAAATATTTGCTATATAAAGTTTTACCTTATCTAGACCAGATCAATATGTTTTTAAATGTAACAATAACTAGCCAGTTTTGGCATTGAAGGGAAACAATAATAAGGATATAATAAATAATACTAGAATATGATATACTGGTATACTAGATTCTGTAACCATTAGGTTCCTGTAACACATATCTGCCTTTGTATTTGTATCACATATATTATGCCTTTATATTTGTATCTCCTGTAACAAACATATTCTGTTATTAGGCCTGTAATGTATCTGGTATTTGTCAAACATATGTCCCTGCCATTTGACCTGAACCCATATCAATCTTCTCCCTGTTTTTTTCTTGTGCCATCTAAGAGCATGGTATGTATCTCCAAGGGATAATTTACACCTCAGTCCTAATTTATGTTTGATCTGGATAGACTCCTACTTTCCAGGGCCAGGGGGCCAAAGTGGCCAATTGCGTAAACAAAGAAATGCTCAAGATGACTAATTGGGAAGTTTCTATTCCCCCTTGCAGGGCAACAAGGAATGCACGGGCCTGGATTGGGAGGCCAGAGTTGGGTACTAAGCTGACAACTCTGAGGGTATAAAAGGACGCCATACCTTCCCCAAGGTTAGGCTATCTCCTCGCATGCATTGTATCTGTAAGTTCTGGATATAGTTCCACCCAGTATTTTGTTTTTGGCCATAAATAAAATCTGTTTGTTTTTTTTTGCAAACCTCGACTTGAGTCTCTCTCTTTGGCATTCTGGTGACTCAAGTGTATTTTCGGACCTTACATTTCTGGTGCCCAATGTGGGGTTGAAGGCAAAGTTTCTTCAAGGTGGCTGCATTCAGCTTCCTACAAACTGAACCGCTTTGAGGCTTGGTGGCCTTCATTAAAGGCAGACGGAAGAAACCAGCTTGAACCAGTACCGAAGTCAAGAGCGCTCCTGGAAAAAATTATCCAGTGACTTTAATCTGGTCATTTGCTGGCAGGCTCCGATTCTGCCTGCCCTGAACGTCTAACAAAGAGGCTTGCACTGTGGGGGATTATGGAACTGAGCTCTTCTGGGTGGGTAGAATTTTTTTTTCTCTTGGGAAGGGGAGTGTTGCTTTGTAAGTGTGTGAATGAGACGAGGGAAATTCCTCAGAGGTTTGCCCTCGAAGCGATGTGCGGAGATCCAATCTGCGTTTCTGATTATCCGAGAGGAGATCAGCCAGAGATGATCGCTTTGAAAGGCGTGTGACTGTTGGAATAAGAATCTGTAGTGCAGGAAAGGGCTCTGACCAAACTTCGGACCCGCAGGGGAGGTCTGGGAAATCTCTTAGGGAAAAAGAGAGGATTTGGTTAGGCTTCACACCGATGGAAAGGTGTGGGAAATCTCCTCAGGAAGAGAGATAGTCTAGTCAGGCTTCGAGCTGACAGAAAGGAATCCCCTGGGAAAAATGGGCAACTATGCTGGTAGCCTGTTTGGAACAAATAACTAGTAACAAGAATTGGGCCGTGTTCTCCATTTGGCTATGTTAGCCCACTGGAACACGTTACAAACAAGTTGTGGAAAAAAAAGAGTATAAAAAAAATGAATGAAAAATGTTGTGGCAGTAAAAGTTGTCTGTAAAAAGAAAGGAGTTCAAACTTGCTCATGAGAGCCCTGACTAAATGCAAACGATGTGTATACCTCTTATACATCTTGATCTTTAAAATGGGCCAGCGATTGCTGAGAGATCCAAGTTAGAATGAGAACACACAGAACACCTCCAGGGCAGAGACACATAGTAACAATCTAGTGTCTAAAAAGAGATCTATGGGTGGCAAAGAAATATTGCAGTGTTATAAAGATCTTGATAATTTACCATTCTCAAAAGAGCCAGAGAAGTCTGAAAGAACTAAGAATAAAGAAGAAATTGTTTATTGTTCTTCCCACCTGGGTTTTAGCAGGTAATAAAAAATGTAAAACCTGCCTAAATGGGAAGACTCATATAATTTGACTTGATCAATTTGGTGTGATTTCTGTTACAAAATTCCTGGATATGCATCTATAATAATAGTATGTAGAATTGATTGTGATATGTCTGGCCAGCCTGCAAATTAAGTAAACATCTCGGCTTGGAGCTGTGGGAAATGGAAAGTAGTTAGGGCCCACAATCATATTTATGATTTAAACTGCTCTCTGAGTTTTCCCACTGCTTTAAGAATAAGCTATAGGTTGCCCAAGGAAATAAAATTAAAACAAAAAACAAAAAACAACCTCCACAGGAAATGTTTGATGGTATGTGTGTGTATGTGTATTTATGTAATCATTTCCAAACCTGCAGGAAGGATGAGACCCTCTAACAACAGTACACAAAAAGTTATTTAGAAAATGGAGCGCATTGGCTTGTGAACAAGCTCCCTGAAATAATTTGGTTTGCATGGAGGAAGCATTAAATGAAATTTTTGTATATGAAATTGGTGTATACAAAAAGTCTGATTGCAGTACAAATGTGAATGTATGTGTGTGAGATGTCCCGAAGCTCATAAGGAGTGATAAAGTGAAGTGATCTTGAGACCTGTGAATGCCTGTGTGTTGAGGATGTGGGAGATAAATTTGTGGAAAAATGTCTGTTGAGTTGTTGAGACTAGAGAGAAATGCAGAGGGTTGTGTTGTTGAAAGGATGCTGAGAGGCGAAAGGAGATGAGAATTCTATGTAGTTTAAACATTTTTCCCCCTCTCCCTGTATTCCACCCCCCCTCCTTTGAAGGAGAGAAGCAGGAAAAGGGTGGGCTGTGGGCTTTTGTTCTTTTCACCATTTTTTTCTCTCTGCTGAACCAGCCTGAGAAAGGCGGGGTAAAGGGTGATATCTGATACCTGCCTTTGCAGTTTCACTGTTTTTGACTCAAATACCTCATTTAGATAGTTTGTTTTATTTTTGAAGCTGTTTTTCTTACTCTTTTATGTCTTTATGTCTGCGTGCATTTTGCATACTTAGCAGACAAGGTGCTCTATCCTATCCGTTTGTTTATTTGTTTGTTTGCTTGCTTGCTTGCTTGCTTGTTTGTTTGTTTGTTAGCAGCACAAGTTGCTGCCCTTTTAGGAATTGTTACAGAGATGAGTTAGAAATTACAATATGTAGTAAGACAGAGTCAGTGGCATTTTTGTCTAAAATGTTAGTTCCTGCCTGTTAAGGATTTCCAATTTGTGTTCAAGCAGTGGCAGCTATGGCAGTGTTAGTGAAGGAAAGCAGAAAGTTGACTTTTGGAGGAGCCCTAATGCCCCTCCTCAAGTGAGGGTGATCTTGATGAGAGTATGCTTGTTTTTGTTTGAATCCAGCTCAGTTTACAAGGAGATTTAGAAGGATGATCAGATATTGGTGTGAGAAGGAGTTAATTTGTTTATAGATGGGAAGAGAAAGTGCTAGCAGGTAAGAGAAGACATTTAGGTAAGTTGGTTTGCACAGGCTTGTGAAATCAAGCTTTGAATTTCTTTGAAGCTTGAGGCACTACTTGGAAGCCAGGATGGCAGCAGCAGAAAGAACTGAATGTTTAGTGTTAGGTGAGAAGTACTAGTTAAAGAAAATGTGAGCAGTAGAAAGAGAAGGGAGGGCTACTTTAGCGTGAGACAATTTCAATGCATTTGAATTGATTTCATTAGACTAACTTAAGTGGGGAGACTTAGATATTTATTGGTGATAGTGGGTCACTTGACTGGATGGGTTGAGGCTTATCCAGCCATGAGAGCCACTCAGCAGTAGTCACCAAAATTAACAGATAATACCTAAAAATGGGATAGTAGAAGCTATAGACAGCAACCAAGAGACTCATTTTATTGCAAAAGTGCTTCAATTAATAATGGAGGCAGTGGGAATGTCATGTTCCATGGAATGCAAAATCATCTCTGCTGTGAACCAAATCTTTACCCTTGCCTTGCCAAATGATGTTTGGATTACCACGTTTGGACAGAATGGGGGAAATTCCACAATATGAAACTAAAGACATGTTTGTAAAGAACTGTATACATGGCCTCTATTCTTCTTTATTTTACCTCAGAATCAAAGGACTCCTAGCTCAAACCCTACCTCTCGATTTTGCTGTTCATAAGTTCCAGCCTGGTGATTGGGTCCTGATAAAACCTGATGTGAGGACAAACTTAGCCAAGCCTGGGACAGGTCCTACCAAGTCCTGCTGACTACTGAAACAGCAGTCCAACCTAAAGACAAAGGGTGGACCACTACACCTATGTAAAAAGACCAGTGGAAGAACTTAAAGAGTGGCAAGTGATTCCTGAAGAAGACCTGCTGAGAATAAACTTTTCCAAAAACTGGTGTGGTCATTGTGCTATGAATGGGTTTTGTTTGTGATTTGTCTTGTTGCAGGAATAGCAACTTTTTGGACTTTCCAGCCTGAGTGGTGGCCTCTCTTATTCCATCTGAAGATCCCAACAGCAGCTGTGCAACTTCACACTCTCCAGATTGTGTTGGTCCCGTGATTGTAACTGTATCACTGAATGTTGTTGTTATTCTTGTTGTAATTGTGAATTTATTCACACCTGTGGGGAATAATGGGACACTGTGCTTGTGTAAATGTGCAAGGGATTGCTCCCCATAGAAACTCTATTCCTATGTATATATCTATCCTACACTGGAGAATTGAGGCATTGAATCAGATTAACCTGACTTGAACACAGTAGACCTAGGAAATAGTGATATCATGATCCCTGAAGATATAGAATGGATTGATTTAATGCCATGGTTCAATATTTGGGACTAATTTTCTTCTGCATAGGACTAATATGAGGAGAATATAATGCAATGATCAGTGTGAAAAATCATATTACACGTAAGGGTGTTTTCTTTGCTTATTGTTACTTTTCAGTCTGTAATTAACCTGACACAACTAGTAACCCATTTGAAAATACACCTAGACTGAGTGGGTTATGGACGGATGTGGTAACTCTTAATTGGCATGCTCCAGATGGCTTATATTGGATAAATGGAAAATTTGCCTATGTGCAATTGCCTAGACGATGGTATGAAGCATGTGTATTAGGAACTGTGAAATCTATTTTTCTTCCTTTTTCTACTGCCCATACAATAAGGTGAAAGACTGGGTATACCTATTTATGTGGAAGTAGGCCACAGAAAGATGAGTAGCCTCCAGAAATAGTAGTTCAGGTATACGGACCAGCCACCTGGGCAGAAGATGGTACAGAACTCCCTTTATATACTGAATAGAATTGTAAGGTTACAGCCAATGATTGCAATGATACCTAATACAACTGCTACTGCTCTAACTTTCTTAGTTAAACAGCACTCTCTGTTGAAAACAGCAATATCCCAGAATAGACTTGCTGTACACTATTTGTTAGCAAAAGTAGGTGTGTATGGAAAAATTAATCTCACAAATTTTGTTTGCAAAATTGATGATTGTTAACCCTTGGAGGTCTCCTTCTTCTCCCTTGTCTCATTCCTTTAATCCAAAGAATAGTCACATGATCCCCGCGATGAAAAGCATTCCATCATTTAAATAAAAAGTGTGGAATGAAGGGAAACAATAATAAGGATATAATAAATAATACTAGAATATGATATACTGGTATACTAGATTCTGTAACCATTAGGTTCCTGTAACACATATCTGCCTTTGTATTTGTATCACATATATTATGCCTTTATATTTGTATCTCCTGTAACAAACATATTCTGTTATTAGGCCTGTAATGTATCTGGTATTTGTCAAACATATGTCCCTGCCATTTGACCTGAACCCATATCAATCTTCTCCCTGTTTTTTTCTTATGCCATCTAAGAGCATGGTATGTATCTCCAAGGGATAATTTACACCTCAGTCCTAATTTATGTTTGATCTGGATAGACTCCTACTTTCCAGGGCTAGGGGGCCAAAGTGGCCAATTGAGTAAACAAAGAAATGCTCAAGATGACTAATTGGGAAGTTTCTATTCCCCCTTGCAGGGCAACAAGGAATGCACGGGCCTAGATTGGGAGGCCAGAGTTGGGTACTAAAATGATGTCTCTAAAGGTATAAAAGGACGCCATACCTTCCCCAAGGTTAGGCTATCTCCTCGCATGCATTGTATCTGTATGTTCTGGATATAGTTCCACCCAGTATTTTGTTTTTGGCCATAAATAAAATCTTTTTTTTTTTTGCAAACCTCGTCTTGAGTCTCTCTCTTTGGCATTCTGGTGACTCAAGTGTATTTTGGGACCTTACAGCATTACAAAGAACAACACATCTAATTTCCCCTATGAATTCTTTTTCTGAATTAGCTGGAACTAAGGATTCCTATCAGTATTAATACTTTTACGCTTTTTCACATGTTTAGCAGTATTTGTATCATATACAGTTTGATTCCGATTATTTTTTTCACAATTGGTTTTCCTTAAGGAGATAAATATTAGAATCTTCCCCCAGTTTATTAATAGTTGGAGTTAATGTAGGAGACCCCTTTCTTCCTCTAAGCAAGAAAAGGGTCTCCTGCATTGTCACCAACTATATAATAATGTAGATAAAACTGTTTTCTTTGAGGTTAATAGATATTTGCTTTGGCAGCCACAATTGGAAAAAAAAAATTGAACAGAATGGAGTGAAAGGGAAAAAACATTCAAAGATCTTTCTCCTATATCCTCCTATCAAGATATATTGTAAAGGGATAAATATTTCAACAATGCGCCTTCTAATCTACCGGTAGTTCCATGATTTTAAAGGTGTGTAAAAACTTTTGCATTAAAACTATTTCAAAGCCAAAGTTAGACACTTCTGATCTTACTGCAACTGTTCTTATATTGGAATATTTTGGGCAAAAAAAAGACACAGCATCTGAGTTTCAGATCAAAAAAGAACAGAACACTCCATTTCAAACTCAAATTTTAAACATTAGCATCTAAAACAGATTGCACACCTCTATATTATTACATATCGTAACGGCTAAATAAGGAAGACATTACCTTACCTTTTCTTCTGATGCTACTGTTAATTTGTCACTGGATATTAAGCTGCACACCTGTTCTACACCAATACTGAGAAATTCCTCACCTAGTACAACCTCAGTAAAGTGCTGTTCTATTTCAAGAAAAAAAAATGTAAACATACAGATTGTAGCAACAGAAAAAGCATGAAGGAAGCATTTTATCCTTATAGAGATTCAGGAAACACAAAATAGTTTTCTTTCTAGTTATAATTGCTAGAATATACAGCTCATGTCCATGAAAGAATAATGTCATTTACAATGTGTAAATATCATTTATAAAGCCAACTGGACTTTGTGTGCAGCTACCAAGATGATTTCTAAACTAAGGCCACTACATTTGGAAAATAAGACTGACTATTAGGTCTTCCTTTTGAAAGATGTAATACATAATAAGGTTAAAGACTGGAATCATGGCAGTGGCTGGATAAATCCTATTTTAAATACAGGGTTATCCCAAAATCTTAGTGCAGGACTATATTAAGACTTTTAGAACACCCTATCATTTTTGTTTCAGTACATTTGAGCATGTTACAAAGTGTGCATAATGCTATATACACCATGAGCATAAACAAACAAATATCAGCAAACAAGATAGATGAATTCTACTATTATTAATGGTAAGTGGGATTAACAATTTAACCATGGATGCTGGAGGGTTATGTTTGATGGGCTTGTTTTTTGTAAGCCACCCATCTTCTGTTCCCCAGGCATCTGGCTCCATTGGGAACAGGCAGATAAACTCTAGCAAACAGGTTTTCATGCAGATTGTATTTATTTCGGGTATCCTCAAACAGATTTACAATCATGGTGAGTCAAGGTGAGATTCATCCAAGTATTTCATAATCTATCCCATTTCCTAGTGTAAAATGACGGTAGTTCTATCCCCCTCTTCAGAAAGCATGCTCCTCTCTTCTGTGGTAGTTCAAAATGGCCAGGTCTTTGTTCTGCACCCAGGCAGAGAGCCTCAGTGGCCAATCAGACACACAGATGTGGTTACATGTCATGGACTACATTTCCCATAATGCAATCTCTCTCTACATCTCCCACAATGCAATCTCTTAAGGAGACAGCTCTTAATTCTTAAGGTAACTAATTCACTATAACTCACTATATGAAACAGCACAGGAAGGAAGAGATAAGGAGGCTTGCAGTGGCATCCTGCCATCTTGGGGGAGGGGGGGAAACATCTGTAAAATAAACGACTCCTGCAAGGAAATGCAGTTACCCAGTCAATCCTTTTGTATTAAAAATATTCAGATTTAATTTCTTTTTACTTTGTGTAAATAAAATGCTTTTCCCAGCAGCTTTTTCCATATGCATAATCTTTTAAACTATAAATCACTTTTATTACATTTCAAGTAAAAAATAAAAAATAGAATAAGCATTGTTTTTGAGGGGACATCAGAAGTGGAAAATGCTGGCACAAAAACACTCTTCAGTGCCCGAAAACCATAAAGCTGTACCCCACCCAATTTCTGCAGCAGATATCTTTAAGAAAAAAAAGTTCATGGCTTTCTAAAAGATAGAATCCTGGTTAAGCAGGTTATACAATTTAGTGTTTTCCATAGTAAGTCAGAAAGGCCAAGAAGTATTCAATATAATCTAAGGAAGTTCCTATGGTTTCCTCATGTACATCTCTAGGGATAGTTTTGATTGTATGTAATATAGATGGTTAGTTATCTAAAGTCTCCACTATCAAATTTCAGTGCCCATACACATTCTGTTCCAGTTATCAATACCTGCCACTGTGTATTAACAAAAACATAGCACTTATTGTTTGATAGGAACAAACCAAAAGGAACGAGGAAATAATAGCCTGAACCCCAATATTATTTTATTTGCCGTACAGAAAACATGACAAAGAAATCAACCACAACTATTTTAAGACAAATTATCTTAATAATCAAATCAGCAATTTACAGTTATGTGTAATACAGATTACAATAACATTCATTAAAAACCAAGTAAAAATATTATTTGTAGCAAATTAAGATGGTTTCTTAAATCTACCTAATTGGGAAAGAGGATTCCCACAAAAGCTTTAATTGGTGAACTCAATGTAGCTGTTCTTTCTAAACTTTAGGATTCAGATTAATGCAAAAAACCTCCCTTATTTTAATTTTAATGTACATCTTTTTTTTTACATAATTTCAATCATTTGGTCATATTTAACATTTTCTTAAATATATATTGTATTTGTTTGACATATCTATAGGATAGAAAAAGCACAATCATTTGGAAAATGCATCAGTGAATGTTTTTCCTGCTGCAAACATAAGCTTGGTTGGTTTGTTAAAAGCTGCATTTTGCTTTGAATTGCAATACTTATTACGTTTTCTAGTTTTAAGCAAAAATACGAGGCCATGTCCCTCTTTGGTGCTCCAAAGAGTGTTGCAAATGGGAAATTTATTCCAGCTTCTTTTCCACTGTGTCTTTCTGTTTCTTCTTTTTCTCTTGGTAAGAACTGTACTGCGAATCAGTTCCGAAGAGTTTATCCCACCATGTAAAGGTTGAAGAGTAATTTCCAATGAAGTTCATATGATGGAAGTCATGAAAGCGAGAGCCAGCATAAAAGGGCAGGAAATGTAAAGGATTCAGAGGAATATCATAGCCACTGAAAGGAAAAATAATGGAATGCACAGACTGTTAGACTTACAACATGCAGAAAAAAACTTCTCAACCCTGGGAAGAGATAAGTAACATACTAAGACAAGTTTCTACATGGTGATTATTCCATAAACATACACAACCTAGTCAAGCATGAGTTTTTCATATTTTTCATTTTCTCCCATAGTATCTGCCAGCCAATCCGATCTGGCAGGATCGGTGCACTTTGAGTTCCATTGATTCAACGATCACATCTATAAACATCCCAGAAGAATGCCTTTCTCTGTATCAACAATTGCCCTCTGGAATGTGGTTCCTCACAAGATTTGAATGGCCCAGCCAACTGATGTTTTGAAGGGCTCTTAAAATCTTTGTCCAGGCCTTTGGTGAGTGTAACTCAAGCCCCTTTTTCTTTGTTCCCATCAGCAAGCACCTGGGCAGCAGTCTCTCAATGGGCAGCAGGGTGCTTGCTGGCTGCCTGAAAAAAGCCTAGAAAGTAGTGGATTGTGATTTCACTGAACTAGCGCTGCATAAAAACCTTGGTTTATGTAGGAAGAACCTGGCTATAGAAAAATACATACATACATACCTACATACACTGCTCAAAAAAAATAAAGGGAACACAAGCAGAAGACATCCGAGATCTGAATGAATGAAATAGCCTTATTAAATACTTTGTTACATATAGTAGTTTTGTGTTCCCTTTAGTTGTTTGAGCAGTGTATAAACTACTGTATGTAAAGAACAAAGTATTTAATAAGGCTATTTCATTCATTCAGATCTTGGATGTCTTCTGCTTGTGTTCCCTTTAGTTTTTGAGCAATATATATATATATACATACATATATATATATATATATATATATATATATGTTTTCTCAGGTTTTCGCGGGTGTTTGTATGTAGGTCTTTGGTTATTCGGGTCTTCTCCCACGTAAAATTGGAAGTGTCTTGGCGACGTTTCGACGAAGTCTCATTCGTCATCTTCAGGCTGGTGTTCTCGGCTTCGTGCTTCCAGGAGCAATGTGAGATCGCAGCTGTTTCTTCCTTTTAACTGCTAGTGGAGGTGTGAGCTGATTGGGTGGGAACTTGGCTGTGTTCTGATTGGGTGGAGGTGTGTTCTGATTGGTTAGGGGCTTGGCTGTGCTCTGATTGGCTGGGGTTGTGTTCTGTTTGGGTGGGGGCTTGGTTGTGCTCAGCTTAGTCTGAGTTGCAGGGGGATTTGAGCTGGTGAGCTGCGTTGTTGTTGTTTGGCTTCGTGTTTGTGGCCGTGCGAGCTCTTCATGGTGGGTGTCAGTCTGCTTCATGTATGGATTGGAGGGGTTTAAAGTGGCTAATGATGCAGCTGCAGTCTGGCTTTTGGTCCTTGGTCATGGCTCATTATCAGTGTGGGTTTGAGTCTGCTTTCTGCGTGGATGTGTGGTGGTGACATCAGGTGTGGCACTCGTGAGTGTGGGTCTGGTGTCATTCGTCGTGTTAGGGACTCGTTTGTCAATAAGGGCGGGTTTCCAAATGGCTGGTAGGCGGGAGGTATCGTCTCGTTTGTTCATGCTGTGTGGGCGTTTTTCTATCTCAATGGCTTCTCTGATTATTCTGTTGTTAAAGTGTTCAGTTTTGGCGATAGTTCTAGTCTTTTTAAAGTCAATATCATGTCCTGTGGCTTTAAGGTGTTGGACCAGGGAAGAAGTTGGTTCCTCTTTTCTGACTGAGTTCTTGTGTTCTTCTATGCGTGCACTTATTCGTCTGTTGGTTTGTCCGATGTATGTGGTGGGGCAGGCGGTGCATGGGATTTCATATACTCCTTGATTTTCTAACTCAATTTTGTCTTTGGGGTTCCTTAGGATGGTGGATATTTTTCGGTTTGTGCAGAATGCTGTCTTGATGTTATGTTTGTGGAGGATTTTGCTTATTCTGTCTGTGGTGCCTTTTATGTATGGGAGGAGGGCCTTGCCGTTTTCTTGTTCTCTGTCTTGGATTTTAGTGGGGGTTTCTTTTTGGATTAGGTTGGTGATCTTATTTCTTTGGAATCCATTGGATGTGAGTACGTTAGTGAGGGTGTGTAGTTCGGTTTTTAGGTGTTGTTCGTCAGCTAAGCGTTTTGTTCTGGAAATGAGTGTCTTGGCTACAGAGTTGATCTGGGCAGGGTGGTGGTGTGAGAGTGCGTGCAGATAGCGGTTTGTGTGTGTTTTCTTCTGGTATATAGTGTGTCCTAGGGAGCCATTGGATTTTCTGTAGACTAAGACATCCAGGAAGGGAAGTTGGTTGTTCACTTCTGTTTCCATGGTGAACTGTATTTTGGGGTGTAGGCTGTTGAGGTGTGTGAGGAAGTTGTCCAGTTTTTCTTTCCCATGTGGCCAGATTATGAAGGTGTCGTCCACATATCTGAGCCAGAGTTTGGGTTTGTGATCGGATTTTTCTAGAGCTTGGGTTTCAAAGTATTCCATATAGAGGTTGGCAATGACAGGTGAGAGGGGTGATCCCATGGGTGCTCCTTCTGTTTGTTTGTATTTCTGTCCATTATAGATGAAGTATGTGTTGGATAGGCAGTGGTTGGTCAGATCTAAGATGTGCTTGGGGGGGTTATATTTGTTTTGGATAACTGTCAAGGCTTCTTTGATTGGTACTTGGGTGAAGAGGGATATGACATCAAAGCTCACGAGTAGGTCACTGGGCTGTAAGTTTTGTTGCTTTATGATGTCTATGAACTGGAATGAGTTTTTTACGTATGAGGTGATGGATTCTGCATAGGGCTGCAGTTGTTTGGCGAGAAATATATATATATATACACACACACACACACACACACACACACACATACATACATATATATAACACACACATATATATATACATATATACATACATACATACATACATACATATATATATATTAGACGCAATTCTATTTCAGATGGTGTTTTTCCATGCAGCTTCAGTTCATCTATAGTAGATAGAATAGCCAAGCAGATGTTTTTGATGTTTAATAGCCATGACTTGATTTATTCAGTACTGTTGACAATGACAAGCAGTAGTGGTAATAGTGAATCTCCTTGAATTCTCTTTTGATATTAACATCTCCCGGGCTATCACCACTGACCAGCAACTATGTCTTCCATTGTGCATCTTTACACAAAACCTCTAATGTTTGTACTGACTCCTGTTATTTCTAGGCACCTGATTTTTCTTGTCCTTTTCTGTTTTTATTACAAGTTCTTTCATTTCATCTTATATTTTATTCTAATCCACTTTCTTTATCCAGGCTCCATTCTTGTATTTCTTTATATTAAAAAATGCATCTTTCATACTACTTTCTCTTATGATCTATCATTTGTTGTTTATATCTTATGATTTATGATCTATGACATCACTTTGTCATTTGTATGTACAACGAGACCTTATGCACTGGATACAAATTCCTTGTATGTCCAATCACACTTGACCGATAAAGAATTCTATTCTATTCCATTCCATGTTGTCCCATAGCTGCACCCAGAACTACACTGTTTCTTTATCAGGTATTGATGGGTTCACTGCAGTCATTCCATTGATGGGTTGTACAAACGTTTCTGATTTGATTGAAATTGGAGATTCTGCCTATAGTGTGCAATTTGAGCTTCATATTTGCTGATCTTCTTGGCTATAGCCGTTATTTGATACTTTATTATTTCCAGTGCTTCTTTAACCTTCCTTGTTTCTAGATGATATCTCTTGATCAGATTTTTTAGTTTTCTAATTCTTCAGGTTTATTTTTCTTTCATCTGTTCAATATTCTATTTAACTAGTGAAAACATTTTTGCCCAAACAATATCTGAAGAATTTAGAAGCTTGTCATGGGGAAGTTATTGACAACTTTTTCAAATAGTTGTTTAAATAATTCTAAAATTTCTGAATCTGAACACAAAGAATCATAAATAAGTAACAGAAGATTACCTGTGAACATCAATGGTCTCTATCAAACGACAAACCATCCATGCCCATAGCAAAATTAGGTGATTACAGAAGACAATTATCCCAATGAAGAATCCAGTTCCAAGGATTAGAGTTTCTAAAGGATGTGCATATTCAGCTTGCATCCCAAATGGTGCCTGAAGAAAAGTATACAGAAAAGGTTTGTGCACGTGTATCCATACTGAAGGAAAAATTCATATATATGCTTCAATATGACTGTTTCAGGAGATTATCTTCCTTCATGTGCTAACCTTGAACTCACACAGTTTCAGGAAATGTAAGACTGAATAAATAGAACACATTTCTAAATGTAATAATATTTGCTACTGCTAACTCCAGACAGCTCCTTAAAACAGTAGGGGCTGTATAATTGTGAATACTGTATGATTTAAAGATAAGATTCTATCCATCAGTAAAATTGTGTATTCAGTGAAGTTTTCCTCAACATTTTAAAAAGATCATGCTAAAGAGGTTGCTTGAAATTTTCATATTATTTTAGAAACAGAAATTAGTTATTCAAATAAAACTGACAAATGTACAAATGTTTTGCAAAAAATATTGTTGGTTTACTGCAATGTTTAAAACTCTTAACCTCTTGTAAGCCTTTCTGGCCTCATACGATAGGAAGAACTTTAAGTAAAGATATCATATAGACAAATAATAAACCCTAGGTTTTGTCTCCCTATTTCTAAAAATAATAACTAACACATGTCCATTGCATGAAATTTTAAAGTTGCAATCATATACCAAAACAAGTTCCGGTGAGTTGCATGGAGTATTCTTATTGGTAAGCGCATATACAACTTAATTATGTAAACCAAAAACTTAAGAAATTACATACAAGAAATTCATGATGTACTTTGTGGATGTATTTATAAATTCTCTTATGATGAAGTAGTCGATGTAAGAAATAATGCCAGGTATCTTCAATCACAGCACATCCAAAACATTGAGCAAGTATCACAAACCTTTAAAAGAAAAATTAACTTTTGAGATATGTATTTGTCAATCTATCCAATGACCAATGCTAGAAACCTGACATAACATACACAAAAATTTTAATAAAATATTTTTCCTTCTTGGAGCAACAAGCACAGCAAAATAAATTGTTTTTTGAGAAAGACAGGAAACAGTAATTACATATGATGTAGTTTATATTATATTTAAAATAAAATAGCACTTAGGCTTCAAATTTCATCTTGAATAAAGATATCCAGGTATTACCTATTATATTTGTATTTGTTTTGTAGAATGAATAAGTGATAAAATTTGAAGAATGTATAGAGATTAACAGACAATTAGGAATAACAGACACTGCCTCCCCCAGCACCCGTAGGGGTGTGTGTGTGTGTGTGTGTGTGTGTGTGTGTGTGTGTGTGTGTGTATTCCAGCATACCTCTGGAATGCCTCGAGTAATTTCAACCAAACTTGGTCCCAGATGGCTTACCCTCTGGAAATAAATACTGGGGGTGGAGGGGGGCAACCCTGGTGTGTGTCTGTGTGTGTATGTTCCAGCATAATTCTGGAACGCCTGGGTCATTAGGAGAGCAAGTGTGGTGTCCTAGAGTGGCAATTGTCTGTGATGTCAGTTCCTTCGCAGCTTCCTCTAGAAAGCCAGCTGTGACATTCGCCCTCCAGTGGACCAATGGGGAAGTGCATGATGGATTTGGGGCAAAGTGCCAGGATCATAGACAGGGCAGGAAAGAGGAGTGCATGGGAGGGGGAAGGGAGAGCGCAGGGATGATGGGCATGGGAGTAGGGGGAAGAAAGGCATTTCTCTCATGTAATGTAAGAATATAAGAACCAGGCTTTTGTTTGTTTTACCACACATCTGTTGCATTTATTCCTAGTCATAATGAAAACTTTTGGGAAGCTGACTGAAAGCAAAATTCTTTATTTAAATGGATGATTTTATTTATTTATTTGTTCAACTAGTATGCCGCCTTTCTCTGAAGACTCAATGATGAATTTAGATTTAGTACAGAAGGTATTGTTCATTTGATTTTAAAGCTTATATTTTTTTAAAAAAAAGAATTAACAACTCTTTATTCATGTTTATATTGTGCTTACTGTAGAAGCTTTCAGTTTTAAAAAGCATAATGTCCATCTGTATTAACAATTGTGTTGACAGTCTGTGCTTATTTTCAATTGCCTTAAAAACATTTTCAATCCCTCAGAAGCCTCTGACAACCTTCCTTCCTTCCTTCCCCCCATCTGCCCCTTTCATCTAAGACACAGCATTCTCTAGTTTTTAATAAATTTGAAATTACTGAACCAAAGATTCAAAAACATTTTTGGTCGAACTTCTAGAAATTTCTCCCAAATCCAGTCCTTTATCAGCATATCAGCATATATTTTTAATGTGTGGAAATATGTATTTTTATCAAACAAATAATGACAAATAATTGAATATTACTTACCATCTTGGCATCTTTTCCCAGTTATAAGGAATATTGAAATATTCTGTGAAATAATAGGTACCACATATGAGAGGCAGCTGAATAAAAAAGTGATTGAACATAAGTTGTTTGAAACATTTCCATTGTCCTGTCCATGTTTCTGGTTTATCCTATAACAGCGGCAAATAAACAAAAATAATTAAATAGTGCATATAGCAAACTGATTACATTTTTCCTACAGGCTCTCTTCCAAACAATAATAATGCTAACATAAAACATATCACAACATATTCTGGACTTCTGTTGCAATATCTCCTACAGTACATGTAAAGATTTGAGATTATACAATTTTGTCCTTGCTCTCTACCCCACATGCCCATTTATTCCAATTACTGAGATAGGAAAATTACTGTCCATTCATAGTGATTCTCTTAATTAAGAATACAATCTTAGGCAAGTTTACTTACAAACGTAAGTGTCATTATGTTCAATGGTATTTTCTCCATAAGTATGGATAGGACTGCAGCAAAGTAAGCTGCTTAACTTGAGTTCAAATATTACACTGCAAAATGTGTATTCTTGAAATGAGGTGATTTGAATATGAACCATCTGATTTTTTAAAAAAATAGAGAACTGTTCTCCGATTATTTTTAATTTTGATTTTATTTGTCCTGCACTGAGATTAATAAGTTCAGGTAAGATTTCTTCTGATGTACTTTAGTCAATACAAATATTAGTGAAGATTCAATAAATAATTCACACATTATATAAGTTATAAATCAACTACTTTAAGGTTAAAGTTCTGCTTTAAATAAAGTTTTCTGTAGGCAAGAGTTATGTATATGGCTGCTGGTTAAAGGACGACCCGTAATTTCATGATATTTCATGAATTTCATAAAGACTTTAGTCTTCTCCCATCAAATAATTTGAAGACACATTAACAAACAGGTTTTTCAAGTGATTAGCTCCAAGCCTGACAGAAAAGCTCTTTCATCATCTCATGATTCTTTTTGAAGTAATATTTTCACAATTTGTTGAGTGTAAATACTGAAGCTTAGCATTTATTGCATCTCAGCATATCTTTGAATAGATCTTTGTAGTTAAGAGTAGCCAAATAATACCCCAGTAGGCAGGGTAGATAAAAATCAATGATTTTTTTTAAAAAAAATCAAAAAAATCAGATTTTTTTTATTTAAATCGGATTTTTTTTATTTTTATCGAATTTATTTTAATAAAAAACTTTTGGGGTAAAAATCTATCGTAAGATAGTTTTCTATTTAAGATACATAAATAATTTAGTTTATTCAGCATGAAATGGAGCTTAGTTATGTAGCATGAGGCTGTATATTCATATGCAACACTGGGACTATCGGTGAGTCAACAGTGGGTCAAAGGAGTAGCAGAGATGACAGTTGCTCTTTTAAAATTATGATTTAAATCGAGTTGATTTAAATCAAGCCTTTTTACTAGTGATTTAAATCATGATTTAAATTGTGATTTAAATCAACTCGATTTAAATCAAATCCACCCTGCCAGTAGGTAAATTTAATTTAATGTAATCATCAGAGTTTCAAGTCCTTTTTATTCATTTCTTTCAATACTACCAGATAGAACTGAAATTTGATACCAATTTTTTGCAAAAGAGCCAATAGACACAAATTTCACATTAGGGCACCTCACAATAAGGACAAAGAAGTATCAGATCATTTTAACCTCCCAGGACACTCAACAACCACAAAGGCTTTTAACATACTATAAATGTAATTATATGTAATTTTAAATTGTAATTTATTTTATATGTAGTTTGCATCTGTGTAACAATCTTTCCTCTCCCTTCATTCTCCCTCATTCCAATTCAAATCCTAAATGTAGTCACTCTGGGCATTTAAAGAAATGAACTTCAATGACATTTGAAATTTAATGACACAAAAACAGCTATCAGAAAGTTTCTGATATTTCACTAACAAAGTTAGTGTGTTAACAAAGGTTAAAACTGGCACAGGAACAGATATTTTTTCTAACCAAATGCAAACAACATATCATTCCTAAAGGAATGAAATAACCTACAGTCTGAATAACAGAATAGAATAACAGAGTTAGAAGGGACCTTGGAGGTCTTTTAGCCAAGCCCCTGCTCAAGCTGGAGGCCCTATACCACTTCAGACAAATGGTTGTCCAATCTCTTCTTAAAAACTTCCAGTGTTGCAGCATTTACAACTTCTGGAGGCAAGTTGCTCCACAGGTTAATTGTTCTCACTGTTAGGAAATTTCTCCTTAGTTCTAGCCAGGCTCTACACAAAACCACATTTGTTCTGATCCACTTAACAGAAATGCTAACTGGTGGAATTAAACCAAGCATTCAGGAGACGAAACTATCCATAGAACAATGGATCGTTTAGAAGAAAGCAATAGGGCCAGATCAATTCCTGGGGAGCAGCTAGTAAAAGATAGGCATCAGAAACAGAACAACATAACACTACCTAGTCATTTACAGCTCACAGTTCAAACTACTGAAACACATTATTAATAAGCTACAGCTAGACAAAGACACTGCATTATCTCAGACAATTGGGTGGCAGGCCCATACTTGCATATAGCCACCCAATCTAAACAAATTCTCCAATCAACAGTATCAATAAGAAAAAAATGCTAATATGGAACCAAATCCTACAATAAACTCATGTCTATTTTGCTCCATCATCATCACAAGCCACACACACAATTAGAGGTGCCTTCACATGGTCTTTCTCTAATGTGATTCATGCCACCATCTACCAGGAATTTCCCTTTGGATTTTTCCATAGGACAAATGGAACAAACTTTGCACAAAACAATCAATGAACACATTTGACACCAGAACTCAAAACAAGAAAAAAAAAATGATTCCAACTTTTTGGACATTTTATGGTATATCTCAAAGTGCCAGTTTTGGAAAAACAGGACTTTAACTCCACCACTGAATGAAAGGTTGCTGAACTTGCATGTTATTTATTTATTTTTATCCCCCCTTTTTACAAGTGGCTGAAGACAAAACATACTTAAAATTCCTTCCTCCTATTCTCTCCACAACCCTGGCAGATGGTTGGGTTGAGAGAGAATGACAGTTCCAAAGTCACTCAGATGGATGGAGTGACATATCTCCCAAAAGTTTTAGCAATCTCAGAACATCTCAACAAACATAATGTTTTTAACATAATACAAATTCTAACTGATATAATAATAATCTATTTTACACTGCATTTCCCTAACCAATGGTCTTGCCCTCCTTACTCCATTCTCACCCCAATTTAAATCCTACATTAGTATGATAAAGTGAGTTGCATATCCTAAACATTTATACATTTTAATAGCAATTCTTAGCTATATAAAGTGCTACCAAACTCCTGCTAATGTTTTAGCACTATAGATTAACATTGTGTTCTCTTTCCTTTAAAAATTCCATCTTACCTGCTGTATTTTATATTTTTGCATATAAGGTATAAACTGAAATACAAATCCAGGTAAGCATATTAAAAAATAGGAAAGTTCATGAGCAAGAAGTGAACCCCAAGTTGCAATCTGGAATTTAGTGTAGTTGTCCAGCATAGAGGTCCAAGCATTTTTAAGTGGCTGTTGTAGTGGATTCTCAGGCAGCAAAGAGTCAATGTATTCTATAGCAAGGTAGGTGGAATGCAGTATCTCAGAACTATTGTTATTTGCCATCGTTCAGTTCTGGCACATCACACTGACAGTTTCTTAACAAAGTTTCTATGAATCTGTAAAATGTCAAATTGAGAGAACTCGATAAATGGTAAGACTTAAACAGCAGTGCAATATTAATATTTTTATTCTATATTACAGCACACACTACACAAGCAAGTTTGCGATTGCTAGAACTTAAATTTGCAGTTACATTTTGAGAGCATTTCATCTAGAGTCCATGTAAACATTCCACAAAAAATGAGATTCATAATTGTCCCCATTCTGAGCATATGGATATGATTTACATTTTGACTATGGTCTCATATCAGGCGTCTGTAAAAACACACATGTAGAACCCAAAAGGTTTTAGATGAGTAATTGTAATGGATTTCTAGATACAGATGGATGTAATTTGATGATGGCTTCACATGAATCCATGATAAAAGTAGTTAGCTGCCTCAGAAATCTGAGTTTATTAAAATTTAAAATATTAAAATACAAATACAGATACATCTGTAACTAAAATACATCCATTATATTTGTACAATTCAACATCGTTCTAACAGTACACAAATCTTAACTCTAAATTGTGTTTACATATATTTGATCAAGAAGGAATATCTGTGAATATTATGAATGGAGTTAAGATTTGTGTAATTTATGTAATTTAATATAATCACCAGTAAAGGCATTTTGCATGAGAGAGATAATATGGGGCAGCTGATTTATTCTACCTGTTGCTTTCCAGAAGTATTGTGATGCAGTTCTAATTGCTAACTGCTACAACTAAAAAGAACATCGTGTTGGGGCAATGTTTGTCTAGAATATTTGATACGAAACCATTTTAAGCCATTCATTAACCCTGATCTGCACTGGACCTTTGTGAAAACATCATGGGGGGGGGGGGGGGGACAGATACATTGCCTTGAGTGCCTTGGAGAAAAGTCCAGGACCAAGTTATTTTTATTCAGATGTTTCCTTCTTTGGCAACCATTATGAGTAAATGTATCATCTGTTGGAGAAGTACCTTTCAATGATCCCCTCATCTGCAAGAAACAAATCTCCCTCCCTAATTCAGAAATCTGCTTTGTTTCTGACGGAGATGCATTAGAAATTACTTAAAACGATCACGCATCGCAGCTAAGCGATATCCACCCCTCCCTCCCCCGCAAACACACCCACTTATAAAAGGGGAAAGAAGCGAAACACACACAAATAAACATGCGGAGGGGATCTGTCATTCTTTGGGGATGTTTAATAGGCTAACATACTGAAAGGCAATGAGTTCACTTCGGGAAAGTGCCTCTTCCTGCATTTCCACCCTCCGCATGATGAGACCAGTTCATTGCGCTGCAGAAAGGCCGGAAAGGCACAGGTCCACACAACCACACAGTCACACTCGAGCGATGGCTCCGGTTCGCTTACCTGGCGCAGCTCTCTCCGCAAAGCTCCGGTGGAGGGAAGGGGAAAAAAGGCAAATTCGTCCTCAGCGCGAGCTCTTCAGAAAGAAGCTCCCCGGGAATAGCTGTGAAGGCTTGCGCTGCTCCGATTGGCTAAAGCGCGAGATGTCGTCACGATCAGGCGTGCGCTCGCTCGACAACACACGGAGGCCGCGGATTATAATTGGAGGAAGGAATGGAGTGAGGATGGGTAGATTTCTTGGGGCAACCTATAGTGGACATCGCTTCACCAATGAGGATAGGCGGGATACTGTAGCAGGGGTGGTTACCACGGAAACTGCAAGAGTTTCCTGGCTCTGTTGTGTTTTCTTTAAATGAAAACGTTATTTGATAGAACCCGGTTAAGGAATGCAGGTTTTCAAGCCAAACCTGTCAAGGCTTTCATTGACATAGATGCAGTAAAAATGAATAGCTTAAGATACCTGGGCAAAAAAAAAAAATGATTTTTTTAAAATTATTAAAGTTTTTTTAAAAAAACAAACAAAAACAGATATATCCATCTTCTTTTCAACATATTGTTCAACATCAGTGATCCACATTTATACATTTTCTCTTTCTTAATTTATCTTTTATACATATATTTCTACTATACCCTTATAATATATTCTATCATTCTAGTTATTTTATTTACATTTGACATAAACATGTACCTAATTTCCTTTCCACAATTTTTATATCTTCCCATTTATTTCTATATTTCTCCAAAACATTTTTTTTTATTTTTATTTTTTTATTTTTTTTTATTGGATTTATATACCACCCTACTCCCGAAGGATTCAGGGCGGTGAACAGCCACAGAATAAAACACATAAATACAAAAATTTAAAATAGAATAAAAACAAATTAAATAATTTGGCTGAGACAAATTTAAAATATCCAATAATTTAAAAACAAATTAAAATTTACATTTAAAAGGGGAAAAGATTTAGGCCAGGCCAGCTTGATGAAATAAGAAAGTCTTGAGCGCGTGACGGAAGGTGCGCAGATCCGGGATCCTCCGTATCTCCAGATCGTAGGTGCCCCCACAAAGAAGGGTCTCCCCCTAGGGGCCGCCAGTCGACATTGTTTGGCCGACGGCACCCGGAGGAACCCCACTCTATGGGAGCATACTGGCCGGTGGGAGGCTATTGGTGTTAGCAGGCGGTCCCATAGATAACCAGGTCCTAAGCCATGGAGCGCTCTAAAGGTGATAACCAAAACCTTGAAATGCACCCGGAAGATCACCGGGAGCCAGTGCAGCTCGCGCAGGAGAGGTGTTACAGGGGAACGCCATGTCGCTCCCATAACCACCCGTGCGGCTGCACTCTGCGTCAGTTGGAGCCTCCGGGTGCTCCTCAAGGGGAGCCCCATGTAGAGAGTGTTATAATAGTCCAGACAGGAGGTGACGAGGGCATGAGTGACTGTGCGTAGGGAGTCTCGATCTAGAAAGGGACACAACTGGCGGATCAGGCGAACCTGATGAAAAATCCTCCCGGTCACGGCCGTCAAGTGCTCTTCTAAAGACAGCCGTGAATCCAGGAGGATGCCCAAGTTGCGAGCCCTTTCCGTGGGGGCCAATGATTCGCCCCCAATAGTCAGCGATGGCACCAGCTGACTATATCGGGATGTCGGAAACTACAGCCACTCGGTCTTGGATGAGTTGAACCTGAGCCTGTTTCTCCCCATCCAGATCTGTACGGCCTCCAGGCACCGGGACATCACTTCAAGGGCATCGTTGGGGTGGTCCGGGGTGGAGATGTACAGCTGGGTGTCATCAGCGTACTGGTGGTACTTCACCCCGAAACCATGGATGATCTCGTCCAGTGGCTTTACATAAATGTTGAACAAAAGGGGCGAGAGGACCAATCCTTTGGCACCCCACAAGGCCTCGGGGTCGACCTCTTCCCCCCTGTCAACACAGACTGCAACCGGTTGGAGAGAAAGGAGGAGAACCACCGTAGTACGGTGCCTCCCATCCCCAACTCTTCCAACCGGTGCAGCATGATACCATGGTCGATGGTATCAAAAGCTGCTGAGAGATCTAACAGGACCAGGACAGAGGAGCAACCCCTGTCCCGAGCCCTCCAGAGATCATCAACCAACACGACCAATGCCGTTTCCGTGCTGTATCCAGGCCTGAAGCCTGACTGGAACGGATCCAGATACGTCATTTCATCCAGGTACTGGGGAAGCTGTTGCGCAACCACACTCTCAACAACCTTCGCCACGAAGCGAAGGTTGGAGCCTGGACAATAATTAGCCAATACTGCCGGGTCCAGGGAAGGCTTCTTAAGGAGAGGGCTCACCACCGCCTCCTTCAGGGCGGCGGGGAAGATGCCCTTGCCCAATGAAGCATTTATAATCCCCTGGAGCCAGTCTCGTGTCACCTCCCGGGAAGCCAGCACTAACCAGGAGGGACACGGGTCCAACAAACATGTGATCACATTCAGTCTACCCAGAATCCTGTCCACGTCATCAGGGATCACAGGATCAAACTCCTCCCAGATAACATTCTCAAGACTGCCTCCGTCACCCTCACTGGATCTACCCAGTCGGAGTCCAGATTTTCCCGAATCTGAGTGATTTTGTCATACAGATACTGAACAAAATCCTCGGCTCTTCCCTCCAAGGGGTCCTCCCGCGCTTCCTGGTGGAGCAGGCAGCGGGTCACCCTAAACAGAGCGGCAGGGCGATTATCTGATGATGCAATAAGAGCAGCAAAATGAGTACACTTTGCTGCTTTTATCGCCACTAGGTAATTCTTAATATGAGATCTTACCAGTGTCCTGTCAGATTCAGAAAGACTGGCCCTCCACCTACTCTCTAGGCGTCTTTTTCCAGCGCTTCATCTCCCTCAGTTCCTCAGTGAACCAAGGAGCCAGGTGAGATCGGCGCTGGGTCAGAGGCTGCAAAGGCACGACTCGATCCAGAGTTCCAGCGGCCGTCCTGTCCCAGGAGGCCACTAGGTCTCCAGTCGAGGCGTGAGCTAGAACCTCAGGAATTGGCCCAAGCTCCATCTGGAACCTGTCAGGTTCCATCAGGCGCCTGGGGCGGTACCATCATATCGGTTCCGCCTCTCTGTGGCGGGGTGCAGCAGTTTGAAGGTCAAGGCGAAGGAGAGAGTGATCCGACCATGACAAGGGCTCAATGACTATATTCCCTATCTCGAGATCACTCAGCCACTGTCCAGAGACAAAAACCAAGTCCAGTGTGTTTCCCCCCGTGTGCGTAGAGCCATGAATTAGCTGGGTCAGGTCCATAGCTGTCATGGAAGCCATGAACTCCTGAGTCACCTCAGACACCTCACCCACGGACGGCAGGTTAAAATCCCCCATGACCATAAGTCGGGGGGTATCAACCGCCACCGCGGCGATAACGTTGAGTAGCTCGGGCAGGGCTGCTGCCACATGGCAGGGAGCCAGGTACGTGATCAGCAAACCCATCTGGCACTAAAGACACACAATTCTCCTGAGTTTTGCAGCCCAGATGCGGCCAATCAGTTATGGAATCTTACTGGCCAAGTTCTAACCTTTTTCCTACTTGAGGTGTGTTTTATATTGATTGTTTCCTGGTATGATTTGATTGCTTATTTATACCCTATGATCATCATTAAGTGTTGTACCTTATGATTCTTGACGAATGTATCTTGTCTTTTTGTGTACACTGAGAGCTTATGCATCAAAGACAAATTCCTTGGGTGTCCAATCACACTTGGCCAATAAAGAATTGTATTATACAGGGGTGAAATCTAATTTTTTTTGCCAGCGGTTCTGTGGGCATGGCTTGGGGGTGTGTGGCCTGGTGGTGGTCATGTGACTGAGTGGGCGTGGTCATTTTTTTTTACTTTTTAAAGCATTTTTAACTAATTTTAGTTAACAGTTTTAACTAAAAATGCTTTAAAAAGTAAAAAAAAAAAAAAGCTGATGATCAGCACCTGACCAGCCTGACCCCACTCGCCAAACCTGATCTAACACCTCCTAGCCCCAAAGATTGCAAGCCTTTCTACCTTGGTCACCCAGTCAGGGAGATGACCGGGGGGAGGGGGGAAAGAAACAAATTGCTTGGCTGCTCCCCCTTTTCACTCAGCCCGAGCTTCCTGTTGCGGATTTTCACACCTTGCTTCACACGCCCGGGATTGTCACCCTCGTCTTCTTCCTCCTCCTCCTCTCCAAGTGGAAAAATGCCAGGAGCACAAAAAGAAGTACTTTGCTTGCTCCTGGCGTTTTTCCATTTGTAAGGAAGCTTTCGTACCTTGTGAAGGTAAGCCTGGCTTCCTGTGCTAAAAATCTCACCAGTACTGCTGTGTGCATGGCTTGTGTGTGTGTGTGGATGTCGGGCATGGGTTGCTGCGAAGACCAGGAGCAAACACACACACACACACACACACACACACACACACACACACACAGGCTTTAAAAGACCTTTGAATGAAGGCGGGGGTGGTGGATTGGAGGGATCATTTCCCTCCCCCTCCCTGCCTCCGCACCAACATTCAGTGCAGCACACACACACACACACACACACACACACACACACACACACACAGGCTTTAAAGACGTTTTGAATGACTTGAGGCTCCTTCAGGTTGGCCTCCAAAGAAAAGAGGAATGAAGATGGGGGTGGATCGAAGGGGTGAATTCCCCAACTCTGGTTCAGCGGGCTGGGGATGGGACAGCAGGCACAGGCTACTGTGCACAGCAGTACTGGTGAAGTTTTTAGCGAGCAGCACAGGAAGCCAGACTTGCCTTCACGAAAGCCTCCTTACAAATGGAAAAACATCAGGAGCAAGCAAGCGCTTCTTTTTGCGCTCCTGGCATTTTTCCACTTGGAGAGGAGGAGGAGGAGGAGGAGGAGGAGGAGGAGGAGGAGGAGGAGGAGGAGGAGGAGGAGGAGGAGGAGGAGGAGGAGGAGGAGGAGGAGGAGGAGGAAGACGAGAGCGACAATCCTGGGTGTGTGAAGCAAGGCATGAAAATCCACAGCAGGAAACTTGGTGAGTGAAAAGGAGGAGCAGCCGAGAGCTTTGTTTCTCCAGAACCGGTAGAAAAAAAATGCTTAAAAAGTAAAAAAAAAAAAAAAAAAAAGTTCCCACGATCACGCAACGCTCAGCTGATCATCGGAACTTTTTTTAGAACTTTTAAAGCATTTTTTTACTACTGGTTCTCTGGAAGTAAAAGCAGGAAGTAATGACTGGGTGGGCGGCGGAGCCTCGGGTTGCCATTGCTACCAGTTCTCCGAACCACCGGCCATCATCGCTACCTACTCCCCCGAGCCGGTCTGAACCGGGAGCATTTCACCCCTGGTATTATAGTATAGTATTGTATTGTATTCAACTAACCAGTTCTTCTTGTATCATATTTTCAAGGATAGCTTTATGGTGTGCAAAAGCTCATCGCCTACCTGTTTTACCATCTGTTTTGATTGACTGTAGTTAATGGACACTTCTCAGAATGTAAACCTGAAACTTTCTACCATTTTAAAAGCAAGCAGATATTCATTTAATTGAAGAATGCTTCTTCCCCAACATTCATTAACTAACTTCCAGTAATTTTTTCAATCTTAAGGAATACAGTGCTTCAGTGTAGTCCAAAGCTTCTGTAAGGTCCCAGAAGTTTCCCCAAACTATTGAGATGCCAAAGAGAGTGAGATTCGAGACAAGACTTGCAAAAAGCAGCAGATTTTATTTATGGTCAAAACAAAATATTGGGTGAAACTATATCCAGAACATACAGATACAATCAGCGGTGGGTTGCTCCCGTTCGGTCCGGTTCTTGCAAACCGGTAGTAATGGCAGTGGGAGGCTCTGTCCAGATGTCATCATGAATGATCTGCACATGCTCAGAAGCTTTGTGTGTGCACTCCCACTACGAACCGGTAGCGGAGGTAAGTAGAACCCATCCCTGGATACAATGCATGTAAGGAATAGCCACACCTTGGGGCAGGTATGGCGTCCTTTTATACCTTCAGAGGCATTAGCTTAATACCCAATTCTGGCCCCTTGGCCCATGCCTTCCTTTGGCAGTGCAGCAAGGAACAGGGGGGTTGAGTGCTTAGCAACAGTCCTTCATTTCTGAGGCAAGATAAAGAAGAGGAGAGGCCAAGTATACAGTTCTTTACAGACATATCTTTAGTTTCATATTATGGAATTTCTACCATTCTGTCCAAGTGGAAATCCAAACATCATTTCAGAAGGCAAGGCCAAGGATAAAGATTTGGCTCATGGCATAGACAAATTTGCATTCCACGGAACATGACATTCCCACTGAATTCCCACTGCCTCCATGATTGATTGAAGCCCTTTTGCACGAAAATGAGTCCCTGGTTGTTGTGTATAGCTTCTACTGCTTCATATCTAGGTATAATCTATTCCAATATAATTTTGGTGACTACTATTGCAGTGGCTCTCATGGCTGGATAAGCCTCAACCCATCCAGTCAAGTGACCCATTATAAATATTTATTGTTTCCCTACTTGAGGTAGTTTAATAAAATCAACTCAAATGCATTGAAATGGTCTCACACTAAAGTTCCCCTTCCTTTTATGTGTAGAACTTGTTTACTATTTTACATACTATACATTTTTCACATATTTGTCACAATCCACAGCATCCATAAACTTCTACAAACAAGTCACATCATACCTTAGTCCCCCAATGACTACCGTAATGTCCAAAATCAACGTTTGCCTTCCATCAGGTACTACCCCTGATTTACCTCCCCACTTTCTACTGCTCACATTTTCTTTAACTCGTTCTTCTCACCTAACATTAAACATTCAGTTCCTTCTGCCGCTACCATCCTGGCTTCCAAGTCTGCTAAATTATTGCCTTGAGCTTCAAAGGAATTCAAAGCTTGATTTAAGGCATACAATTCACAACTCTGTGCAAACCAACTTAACTTTCTAGTTTATACCAAAACCTCTTCTCTTACCTTCTACCATTTTCTTTTCCCATGTATAAACAAACTGACTCCTTCTCAGCACCAATATCTGATCATCCTAGCTGGATTCTAGCGAACATCAGTGGTTAAAATCCTTGAATCTGTCAGCCATCGACTGGCTTTTTGGTTCAAGATCACCCTCACTTGAGGAGGGGCATTAGGGCGCCTCCAAAAAACAATTTTCTGCTTTCCCTCACTAACACTGCCGTAGCTGCCACTGCTTTTTTTTTTTAAGTTTTTTTATTTTTTAGACACACAGACAGACATACATACAATGTATTTTTTCTGAACAGAGTATTGGCCAGTTCACAAATTTAAATTTTTTTTAGTCATTTCAACACAATTTATATATTCTCTTTTTGCCATAGTATTTATTCTATTTCTTTCTTTCTTTCTTTCTTTCTTTCTTTCTTTCTTTCTTTCTTTCTTTCTTTCTTCTTTCTTTCTTAAAATCAATATTACCCATTCATCCTAACTCTAATCTTAACCAAATTCCATTTTTCCCTTCATCTCTATATTAAATCCCTTAAATTTTAAATCTCATTTAACATAATCCCTAATATTGCAATCATTCATTTCATATCAAAATAATAAACCAAAACATTTTATACCGTACATTTCCTTAAGTCTTATTCCAAATAATACACTCCAACATCTTAATAAAATCAATTAATTATATAACAGTTTTTTTTCTTTATATAATAATAATAATAATAATAAACCAAGTTACTTCCTTAAATCTTATCTCTAATTTTCAAATACTTTGTCAAAGATATATATTTATACCTCTTCAAACAACATTTTAATCATTTCTACTTACAGCTGCCACTGATTGAACACAATCTGGCAATCCTTAACATCAGGATCTAACATTTTAGACAAAAATGTTACTGACTCTCTCTTTCCTCCCCACTTCTGGATTAAAACCCTCAAAGCCATTCCCTTATCCATGTAACACTAGGCTCTTTTGCATACCAGTCTTTATTCAAAATAGCATAATTATCTATTCACAGCCTACAATATCCAGTCAATCCTACAAATTTCCTCAGCTCCTTCAGGTGTTATTTATGTTACTTCTTTCATTAATTAAATGTCCTAAGTATTTTGTCTCTCTTTCTACATATTGTAATTTCTAACTCCTCTCTGTGACAATTCCTAAAAGGGCAACAACTTGTGCTGCTAACAAACAAACAAACAAACAAAATGCTATAGAATGGAGCACCTTGACTCAGAAGCATTCAAAATACAAGCAGACATAAAGACATAAAAGAAGGAGGTAAGAAGAACAGTTTCAAAAATAAAACAAACAATCTAAATGAGGTATTTAGTCAATACTATGAAATATATTTGGGTCAAACTTTAGGGTTAATTCTCTGCTTTTAGTAAAATAAAATGAGATTCCTTCAGATGGAAGCAAATTCTCATTAGGTTAAAAACATTTACAAATGTAAACAAAATATTTCAAAATCATTTTTTTTATATATAGGTTTAATTAAGCATTGGAAACCTCAGAAATTTCCAGAAAAAAGAATCAAAATTGTATTCAGAGCAGAAAAGAAAATATATCTGCATAGCTTTTATATGCAAATGAAACAGACCAAAACAATGAAAGGCAAGGCTGCAAGGACAGGTCACCCATTTGCCCAGCCTTTCCCAGACAGACTTGGTAGAGAGAGAGGGGGAGATGGTTAAAATGAGCAGAAAAACTGCATTTCCCTTCTTGCCTGCTTCTCTTGCTTTTCCAAGGCAAAAAATCCTTGTGTAAAAGAATGACGGGGGGGGGGGGGGGAGGAGGAATATAGAAATTTCTCTCCCACATCCTCCATGGGATCCCTCCCATCTCTTTCTCTTGCAAACACTCTTGAAAAAGGCCATTGCCTTTTTCACTTACTTCACTACTACTACAACAAAACTTTGCAACTTACTGTTTCTTTATACGAAAGGGAATCGGGGGGGGGGGGGTGTTAAACATACAGGCATTCCCAGGTCTCAGGATCACTTCACCTTATCACTCCTTATGAGCCTCGGGACCTCTCTCTCTCTCTCTCTCTCTCTCTCTCTCTCTCTCTCTCTCTCTCTCTCTCTCTCACACACACACACACACACACACACACACACACTCACATTTGTACTGCAATCAGACTTTTTGTGTAAACCAATTTCACAAACAAAAATGTAATTTCATGCTTATAATTATTTCAGGGAACTTTTTCACAAGCCAATGAGCTCCATTTTTATTAGAGGGTCTCATCCTCCCTGCAGGTTTGGAAATGATCACACACACACACACACACACACACACACACACACACACACACAAATTAAACAAGATTTCCAGACCTGTGGAGGTTTTGTCCCTTCAAATTTCCATTTATTTTTCTTTTTAAAAGACATTTTTAAAAGCAACTTTTACTACCACAACATTTAAAAAAAAATTATTTATACTTTTTTTCTTTTTCACAACATGTTTTTAATGTGTTCCAGTGGGCTAACACGCAGCCTAATGGAAAAAAGGGCCCTATTCTTTTTACTAGGTTATTTGTTTCAAACAGACTACCAGTATGGTTGCCCATTTTTTCCCCAAGGGATTTCTTTCCATCAGCTTGAATCCTGACTATACCTTCTCTTTCTCCTGAGGGGATTTCCCAGACCTTTCCATTGGTTCAAAGCCTCACCAAACCCTCCTTTTTTCCTGGACCTCCCCTGCCAGTCTGATGTTTGGTCAGAACCATCTCCTGAACTTCAAAATTCCATGTCATTCCACCAGTCACACTCCTTTCAAAGTTAGGCAAACCTCTAGTAGGTATTTCCCACATCCCAGTCATTCACACACACAAGGAAACACTCCCCACCCCTTCCCCCTCCAAAAAACTTTCTACTCACCTAGAAGAGCTCAGCTCCACAATCCTCTGAGCAAGCCTCTTTGGTTAGGCGTTCAGGGTAGGCAGAATAGGAGCCTGCCAGCAAATGACCTCATCAAAGTCACTGGATAAAGTTTTCCAGGAGCGCTCTTGACTTCACTTCTGGTCCCAGCTCGTTTCTACCGTTCGCCGTAGTGAAGGCCACTGAACTACAAAGAAGTTCAGCTTGTGAGCAGCTGAATGCAGCAACCTCAAAGGAACAATGCCCTCGAGCCCCATGTTGTTGGGCACCAGAAAATGTAAGGTCCCAGAAGCTTCCCGAGCCACTGAGATACCAAAGAGAATGAGACTCAAGAGGAGGCTTGCAAAAAGCAGCAGATTATATTTATGGCCAAAACAAAATACTGGGTGAAACCAGTGGTGAAATTCAGCCAGTTCTATCCGGCTTGGGCGAACCGGTAGCCCGGCGTTGGGAGGCTCTGCCCACCCACCTGGACATCATCACGTCCTGTTTTTGACCCTCTGCGCATGCATGCTCACATTTGCAAACCAGTAGAGCAAAGATAAGTAAATTTCACCCCTGGGTGAAACTATATCCAGAACATACAGATATAATGCATGTAAGGAATAGCCACACCTTGGGGAAGGTATGGCGTCTTTTTATACCTTCAGAGACATTAGCTTAACACCCAATTCTGGCCCCTTGGCCCATGACTTCCTTTGGCAGTGCAGCAAGGAACATGGGGTTGAGTGCTTAGCAACAGAGGGGCTGGGTGCTTATCAACCCCGCTTCTTGAGATATCCACCAGGTGCAGAGTTGTACAGAAAAACAAGATAACAAGGTAACAGAAGTTAGATCACTGGTAGGAGCAAATGGCCGAGGCAATTCCAATTCTTAGCAAAGCAATTGTTACAGAAGCAAAACAGCAAGTTATTATTATGTCCCAGTAATTCTACCTATTCTACTATTATGTCCCTACACTTCAAATACCATAGTACTAAATCAGTAACTAGAAATAAAATCAACGTATTACATTAACTACATAATCTGCTTTTGGTATTGTTTCATGAGCTGATGAGACTGAAGCTATCTGCCAATGAAAGAGCAATCAGATAAAAAGCAACCCCAAACTTGAGAAAACAAGTATGTAAATTTTTATTAAAGAAAACAGATCAAAATGACAATACTTTGGGTCAAATTTAACACATCCAGAAGTTTAATGTATTTCTTGTACAAATATGTTCACATATAATACAGTAATTAATAGTAGCTAACAGTTTTAAATAGTTACACCAACTTTTTAAATAGTTACACAGGAAGAGTTTTAAATGCCATGCAAGTAAAATAACCCCCTACATTCATTTTATTCCATAATTATTATCATGCCCAATTACAATTAAGATAAATACATTAAAACATAACAAAGGGATCTTGCTGAATAGGAATCACCAATATAAGTTAAAACACTTTTTAATTGAGTTTTGTATGGTATCAGTTTCATGGCATTAGTAAATATCAAAATATATACCTCTGTTTTACAATGTAGTACTGGCACATTTTGGAATACCATGCCAGTTATAAATAATATCAGTAAGTCCCTAACAAATATAAAGAAAATTTATAAATATGCAAACATTTGTAATGTAACCAAAGATGAGTGAGAAAAGGTAATGCGGACATAAAACCTACTATTCATGGACATTTTACCCCCCCACCCCCCAAATCTTTATTTTTTAACTTTCCACAGAACATATTATGTTCTACTAGAAAAAAAATCTATAGTCAACCATATGGGAGACATGATTGGCTCTTAAGAAAATGAGTTTTGTCTAGAAATCCAGCAAATAAGGTCCATACAGTTTTGTACATCTCCAGTAGATGCAGCCTACTGTGGAATAATGCTACACTTTGCTTCAACCTGGAATAATCTTCATTTTAAACCTTAATTGCAGTTTCCAACATGTCTCAGTGCACAGCTACAAGTTGAGAAGTGCTTGGATGCTTAATCACTTCAACACTACTTGTTAAAGCTTGCTTTTTAAGTGCATAATCAAGAGGGAAAATATCTGCACCAATTCACAATGGTTTGTCAATAACAGTCACACCTAGAAAGAGAGATGCAAGAGATCAATTCTTTGTATTGGAACATTCCTAAATAATATTGGAGTTTGTTCACAAATGCTTCATATGCTTGTAATACTTGTCACGAGTACCACCTTACTGAAGACAGGATACGGAATCTAAAAAAGTATAAGCTATCCAAATCCACAGACTTCTCAACAAAATCTCAAAATGATAAAACATGCATTGTGATATCACAATATGCATTTTGTCATTTACTTCTCTCCTTGCCTGACCAGAGGATCAATGATTCCACAATTATTAACTTATTTTGCACCATATGCTACAACTGGTATGACTTCCATTTAAAAAGTAAAAGATCCTGCCTATTCTGCTAATGTTGTTGCCATAATTCCTTCCATTCCTGATACTCAAAATAGTGGTGATGATTATGATGATGACGATAAAGCAATTCCTAAGCTGGAAAATATACCAATTTTTCTTCTAGAAGGGAACAGTATTTTCCAAATTTATTTTTCAATACCTGCATAACTTCTTCCTGTACTCATACATGATGATACAACTGTCCATTTATCTGTCGTTGGGTTATAATATTCCACTGTGGCCAAGTTACAGGAGCCATCATCTCCTCCAATTACATATAAAAGTCCATTCACCGCAGAAACCCCTAATATGAAAAAGACATAAAACATTATCACTTGGTTGCTCACTATCCAGGCAATATTTGCTACCGTAGTTTAGTTTTGGAAGAAAAATTGGAGGAACAAACAACTGCAACAACAATAGAAATTTATTTAATTTATATTCTACCTCATTTCTAGCACCTCAAGATGGTTTAGAGTTTATAGCACAAAAGCAGCACAAAATAACAATGATGGCAAAGAAATCAAACACAGAGGTAAATAAAAAAGGAAGGAGCATCAATTGTCCTCGCCAAATAATAATCTCTTGTGTGCTGATGACACTTCTTTGATAGCCAAAAATACAAAGGTTCTGGAAGCTTTAGTAGTAAAAATCAAGGAGCAAATATAAACGTGAGTCTAAAAATAAATACAAAGACCAAATTATGACAATAGGTACAAGAAGTACCCAGCCTTAGAATTGAAAGTAAAGAGACTGAAGTAATAGATAGCTTCTGCCTTTTAAGATCAACAAAAAAACAGTAAAGGAACAGGCAGCCAAGGACCACACAAACACATTGATCACTGAACAAATTAATTCAGACTTCTCACAAGAGCCATAAATGACCAGGCTCAAATTATAGAGGGGTTAAAATTTCATTAGGTTGATGGGGCAAGATTAACATTGCTAAAATCGTTACTATCCCCTGCCACCAATTGATTGATATTTAACAGCATTCTCATATTAATGCCAAGTAGATATTTTATTCAGATTGATAAATTATTGAAGACATTTATATTTATATTACAAAGAATTTCATTAGCTAAACTGAGATCTTCTTTCAATAAAAGATCATCTTGGTTTGATTTTAATTGAATTTTAAATTTCAGATCCTTATTTACAGTTTTAATATTTTGTAGTGCATTTTATTCAATGTCTGTAACCTGCCTACAGATGTGATTGTTTAGATGCTACATATTATCATATATGGTGGACTTGCAAGAAAGTGAAGGCTTTCTGGATAAAAATTTGGTGGGTTATGCAAAATGTTCTGAAGAAAAAACTCCAATTTTCTCCTCAATTGTTCTTATTGGGCATAGTTAAGGATTTTTCAAGGGGTGAGACAAAATTGATATTATATATGGTGACAGCAGCTAGGTTACTGATTGGTCAATATTGGAAAAGGGATGTTTTGCCTACTATCGAAGAATGGACTTTGAAGGTGGCCAGTTTTGCAGAAATGGCGAAGATATCAGCATACTTAAAAGACCGGACTCATGCATGGGACCCACTTATGCATGGGAGTGGAAAAAATGGATAGACTATGTGCAGAACAAATACCAAACTAGGAAGTACCCGATAGTATTTACTTGAATGTTGTGTAGAAATGTATAGCATATAGGGGGTAGAATAGTTCAATGTCATGCAGAAATGTATAGTACACAGGGGGTAGAATAGATGTGTGGTAAAGTATGATGACACAATACGATTTGGATTTGGATTTCACCTTGGGGAAGTCATGGGAGGAGGGGAGGGTTAGGGAGGGCTAGGGAGGGAAAGGGGGGGAGAAATGGGGAAAAATTTGTATTTGTAAAACTTTTTCAATTAAAAAAAAATAAAAAATTGGAGGAACAAACAACTGCAACGAGGACGACGATAGAAATTTATTAAATTTATATTCTACCTCATTCCCAGCACCTCAGGATGGTTTACAGTTTACAGCACAAAAACAGAATCATGATACTTTACAAGAATAGTAATTTTACAGATTATTATTAAACATGATGTGATATATTTAGAGAATTGTTATTAATTTAACATAATTTTTAGTTTAAACAATTAGTTTAAATTAGTTAATTAGTTTAGTTTTTTATTTTTTATTTTATTTTTTGCCATGGTGGCACAGTGGTTAGAATGCAGAACTGTAGGCTACTTCTGTTGACTGTCGATTGCTAATTGCCAGCAGTTCGGCAGTTCAATTCTCACTGGAACAAGGTTAGCTCACTCTTCCATCCTTCCGAGGTCAGTAAAATGAGGACCCAGATTGTTGGGGACAATAGGATGACTCTGTAAATTGCTTAGAGAGAGCTATAAAGCAGTCTAAGTGCTATTGTTATTTTGTAATATAATTTAACAATTCATTAGGTTATCTACTGGGCAAGTGTACATTACGGTTTTTCAATCTGCTTTGTTCATGGCTTTTTGTGTATTTTTTGTAAAGAAAATTAAATTTAAAATATCCCATTTAAGAAATGGCTTAAGTTCATGTTTGCAAGCATCTTTGGGAGTAATTTTAATGGAAAATGCTTAAGCCAAAAAATATGCATTGTTTACTTGAACAGTGTGCATGTGTTTATTAAATTTATATAGTGTCACATCTCACATACATGACTCTGAGCAGCTAACAATTAAGACAAAATAAAAACAAAACAGAAAATAATGAGCAATTTAAACATGACCAATTCAGTCTTGGTAGAACTATATCATAATTCTGTTTTTTTCCCCCTTGTCTTCTACTTATGTGCTATAATATTGAAACAGTAGAAAGCATTCTAGTTTTAAAATTGCTGGGAACTGCTATAATGTTGTCTGAGTGTATATCCATTAAGAAAACGAACCTATATTTTTATGCCTATATATAACAGGCTACTCTTAACATATTCCATTGCCTTATTTATGATTGTACTGATGACTTTTAAAAATTGCATGAAAACTAGTGCTTTTTCATTCTGACTATTAAAAAGTTCTTTATGACTTCAAATAATTTACCTGCATTTCTCCTACACATGTTCATATCTGCAACTTGTTTCCATACATTGATGGTGGGATCATAAACTTCAGCACTTTTTCTAACTAAAGGGCCATCATGTCCTCCAACTGCATAGAGTAAGTTATTTAAAACCCCAACACCTGCAAAGAGAAAATAAAAAATATTCAGAAATCAGAGAAAAGGATCTATTGTCTTCTCAAATGCTATCAATTTTTTTAAAAAGTTAATGAATAGTGGAGAGAATTGCATCAACAAGATTTTAATTGTTAAAAAGTCAGAGATCACATGACACAAATATTTTTCAATACGAGAGCATCATTTGCAAGCCCTCCTCCAAGATCTTAAGTATAAAAATCCAAAAATTGCAGTCACATTGTGATTTTTTTAAATGCAAAATATATTAAATAGATTTAATAATATTCTATATTATGGTAGATCAGGAGTCTGGTGCTACCTTCTCAGTCTAAGAAATGTTATGAAAAGGCTTAGGTTTCCATAAGCTACAGCTAACTTCATAGATGAATGGAGGTGCTAGATGGATGGATGGATGTAGGATTTAAATTGGGATGAAACAAAGTTTATCCCTTTAAATAGAAAAATGCACTGCACATTTTAGCCTTTGGAATGCAGGGACTATGACCTTTATCCTTCAGCTGATGTTACAGAGCCACAAACCACATTCTGAATAAAAGGGGGGAGGTCTTCGTCATTTATGGTTAAGGCAACATAACACTGATGACTAAAGCAGACTTCTATAGAGTCTCTAGAATTTTGGTTGGAGACAGAAGGCTGTTTAAAAGGGGATAAACCCGGAAGAGACCCTGAGCAGGGATTTTTGTAGTTTGAAGCATTACTTCAAACTACAAAAGGCCTGGTCGCATTACTTCAAACTACAGGGCCTGGTGGCTCAGCAGACTGATAGCATTGTGATTAACACCAGCTGTCTGCAATTACTGTAAGTTCGAATCTCACCAGGCTCAAGGTTGAGTCAGCCTTCCATCCTTTCTAAGGTAGGTAAATTGAGGACCCAGTTTGTGGGGGCAATAAGATGACTTTGTATAAATAGACAAAAGTATGAAGGCTATTGCTTAACGCATTGTAAGCCGCCCTGAGTCTCCGGAGAAGGGCGGCATATAAATCAAATTTAAAAAAAAAATTACGGAGGTGTTTGACCTAGAAAGCTAGATGTAAAGATTGTGTACAGTTTTCTAGAGCAGAAGTCTTCAAACTTGACAGTTTTAAGACTTGTGGACTTCAACTCCCAGAATTCTCCAGCCAGCTATTAGTGCAGCAGTTAATTCATCAAGCTAGAAACCAAAACACTGTGAATTCTAGTCCTACTTCCAAAATAATCTTGTTGTAAAAACTGCAGTGACTGTCCGAGCATTTGCCAAAAGTTAAAACTGATTCAAAGGCAGAGAGAGAAAGAGAGAGAGAGAGAGAAAGTAATGGGGGAAGAGAGAGGGAGGGAGAGGGAGGGAGGGGGGAGGAAGAAGAGATTTTATGTATAAACGTAATTTAACTTTGATTGCTCACCAGCTCCACTACGTCGAATACTCATCTCTGCAACATAGGTCCACTCATTTGAATTATAGTTATAACATTCCACTGTGCTAAGGCACTGACGCGATGCACCATCATAGCCACCAACTGCATACAACATACCTGGAAATAGGTTTAGGAGACGTATGTGTGCAAATGTGCATATATTACATAGCTATACACACACAAACATATATAGATAGACAATCTATCTAATCACTAGATAGCATATTTAAAATATAAATATAGAAAAGGTTAAGCTTTATTGCTAAACAATCCTATAATTTATTATAATTGTACATTAACATACAACAGCAATATTCAAATATATACAGGGCATTTCATAGAGAATTAACACTATTTTGTATCAACAAACTGGTTTCTTCCAGTTTACATGCTATAGCCTTGAATGACAGTAAGTGCTTCTTTAAGTGATTCTTGACTAATGTATCTTTTCTTTTATGTACTCTGAGAGTGTATGCACCAAGACAGATTCCTTGTGTGTCCAATCACACCTGGCCAATAAAAAATTCTATTCTATTCTATTCTATTCTATTCTATTCTATTCTATTCTATTCTAGTCTAGTCTAGTCTAGTCTAGTCTAGTCTAGTCTAGTCTAGTCTAGTCTAGTCTAGTCTAGTCTAGTCTAGTCTATTCATGTTGTAAGGACAAATGTACTCTTTTTACGTTAATAATTTAGCTGTAAACATTTTGAAAATTACAAGTGCAACATTTATTAATTTTTTTAAAAATAGAAAAAGGGTTATTTTAACGGCTTTTGAAAGATATGATTTAAAGTATACATTTTTCTGTTCATTCTATAAACCCACTTCCCTAATTTATGGGTCAAATATTTGTATGGATGAAAATAAAAATCTTAATCAGACTATTCACTCAACGAGGAAAGAATATTTATAATGTAAACCATTAACCCATTTCCCAGCAGCTTTTTAGCCCCGCCCCCCCAATAAAACCTTTTATCTGAATAGGCATTTCATAAAAGGAATAATTTTACTTTCTAGAATAAGCCAAGCAAATGGTGTCAGAGCCACAGCACAAAAAAGGATTGGAAAGAAGGATGGAGAAGTAGAACAGAAACAGTGAAGCAGCATTCCTGGGCCTTCCATTCAAAATAAAGTTCCACTCTGCCTTCATAACATTCTTAATGAGCTTTCTTTGAATAGGCAGGGCCTTTAGAATTAGATACCTAAAAAGTTGAGTCATGCAGAGAGAAAAGTCAACTCAGAAATCTTACCTCCAATTACACCTACTCCAACACTACTTCTCCTTGTGTGCATTGGAGCTACATGAAACCATTCATTAGTCTTCATATTATAAGCTTCTACTGAGGATAAACCTGTAATAAAGCATAAAGAAACTTAATCAAAATGAAGCATTACTGAATCTGTTGTTGTTGTTTTGCAGTAAGTAAAAAGCATCTAAAAGCATACCGTTTGGCTACCATTAGAGATAACTGGCTAAAATTCACTGCATAAATAAAAGTTCCTTTGCACAGATTTTTCCTTCTGATGACTTCATAGACATATCTATGCAACAGCACTGGTTTACCAAAGCCTTCTTTTAGGATCACTTTTTTGATTTCCCAAATTTAGCCTGCAGAATCCCCCAATGGTCTCCTATCCAATTTTTAACCCAGATCCAATCTGGCTTGGCCTGAAGCCCAAACTAATTCAGCTGGTAATGCCACCTGCTGAAATAGCACACATAAGTGTTTGTGTGCCTGACTGCATGTCCCTCCCCCAAGATAGATTCAGCTGCAGGATGATTCTTCAGGTGAAATGACACGAATGAGAAACAAGATATACTCTAGAACTGTGATGGCGAACCTATGGCACGAGTACCACAGGTGGCATGCAGAGCCATACCTGCAGGCACGCGAGCCATTGCCCTAGCTCGGCTCCAGCACACATGAGCACACCAGCCAGCTGATTTTCGGCTGGCCACGCCCATGCCTCCCCTCCCCTCCCAGGAGTCTCCACGCGGCCCATTTTGAATGCCAGGTAAGTACAAGGCTCGCACAGAGGCTCTGGGATGATGTTTTCGGCCTCTGGAGGGCCTCTGGGGTGGGGAGGCCATTTTCGCCCTCCCCAGGCTCCAAGAAAGCCTCTGGAGCCTGGGGAGGGCAAAAAACGGGCCTACTGGGCCCACAGGAGGTCAGGAAACAGGCCGTTTCCAGCCTCCAGAGGCTTCAGGGAGGCCTGCTAGGCCCAAAATGGGGCGCAGGGGAGGTCATGCGCACATGCGCAGGGGAGCATGGGGGGCTGCGCATGGAGTGCGACAACATGGGGGGGTTGCGCAGGGGGTGGGGCGCGTGGGGGACATTGAATTATTGGTATGGGCACATGCGTGTGCGCTATTGTGCACACACACACACACACACACTTTCGGTACCCGAGGAAAAGAAGGTTCGCCATCACTGCTCTAGAAAATAAATTTTCAAAAACTTTCTATAGTATCCTACTTCTAATGATTTACATTTAGCATTTCTGTATGTTTGATAATGAAATTTTCTGTTTGGAATTTAAGAAAAAAGATGCCAAAATGTGTTTTGGGGGCGGGGGAGGGGAGAAGATAGTGAGAATTATTGCAACAAAAACACTCCACAGTCTAGATGCCTTATACAAAGAAGGGTTGTATGGTGATGTCACTATATAAAATTATATACCTGTACTTCCATCAAAACCTCCTACAGCATATAGAAGCCCGTTTAATACAGCAGCGCCCAAAGTGCTTCTTCTGTCCCGCATGCTAGCAATGCTTGTCCACTGATCTTTTACTGGATCATAAGAATCCACAGTACGAACCCTCAAGGAGCCGTTGAAGCCACCAACAGCAAAGACAAGACCATTCATGTATACAACTCCTGGGGAAAAAAAGGGGTTCTGTTCTAGTAGAAGAGTCTTTTCATATATCATGAACACCAGACCATATTTTAAAAAGAGGAAATAGCTCTTCTTCTATTTTACTTTACACTTTTTTAAAAATCGTACTCTTTTAACTTCACTTTATCTTGCCTAATATATTTTATTCTATTTTATCTCACGTGGTGGCTCAGTGGCTAAGACACGGAGCTTGTCAATCAGAAAGGTCAGCAGTTTGGTGCTTCGAATCCCTAGTGCTGCGTAACGGGGTGAGCTCCCATTACTTGTCCCAGCTTCTGCCAACCTAGCAGTTCGAAAGCATGTAAAAAATGAAAGTAGAAAAATAGGGACCAATTTTGGTGGGAAGGTAACAGTGTTCCATGCGCCTTTGGCGTTTAGTCATGCTGGCCACATGACCACAGAGACGTCTTTGGACAGCGCTGGCTCTTCAGCTTTGAAACGGAGATGAGCACTGCCCCCTAGAGTCAGGAACGACTAGCACATCTGTGCGAGGGGAACCTTTACCTTTACCTAGCTATTTTATCTCATTTTGCTGTATCATATCTCATTTTATTGCATTTTACAGTGGCTGGTGCTCCTGTCTGATATGGTCAATTGACTAATCAATAAAATACATTATATCATACAATAAAAAGGAAATAGCTGACATAGATTTAAGCTTGCATGCAGGAAGCATCAGTTGAAAGTGTTGGGGTACCTGCCCTGCATCTTCTGGAAGGCAGTTCAGCAACTTGGTGCCATCGGTGTTCTTTAAAATCATAACACTCCACACTGCGGATAGCCTTTGGGGCTTGGCCTCCTACCACTACCATCACCTTCAACAGAAGCAACAACATAAGATATACATTAATTGGGGGGGGGAGAGAAACTGAACAGTCACTGACAATGAACAAAAAAAATCCTATCCACAATACTATTCCATTTCTCGAAATGGCATTACTCAGGATGGGTTGAAAAGGTTCAAGGAAAGCCCTGCAGATATGAATATGGTGCAGCCTTTTTTGACTTGTCCCTGGAAAAAAAGACATGCTATACCCAAACAGGGATGCGGTGGCTCAGTGGCTAAGATGCTGAGCTTGTCGATTGAATGGTTGGCAGTTCAGCGATTCAAATCCCTAGTGCCGCATAACGGGGTGAGCTCCCATTACTTGCCCCAGCTTCTGCCAACCTAGCAGTTCGAAAGCACGTAAAAAATGCAAGTAGGAAAGTAGGGACCACCTTTGGTGGGAAGGTAACAGCGTTCCGTGTGCCTTTGGTGTTTAGTCATGCCAGCCACATGACCACGGAGACGTCTTCGGACAGCGCTGGCTCTTCAGCTTTGAAATGGAGATGAGCACCACCCCCTAGAGTCGGAAATGACTAGCACATATGTGCGAGGGGAACCTTTACCTTTACCTTTATACCCAAACAATTCCCACTAATGAAAAAACATCTTAGTTATCTTAGTCATCTTAATTAAGAGAGTTGTTTCTTTATGAATTGTAACTCTATTTAAGTCTGATAAATGCCACACAATAGCTTTCAAATTTTCTTAAATAAAAGGTGAAGTCCTAGTCTAGGTTAACAAGAATGTAGACACAAGTCAGCATCATTTTGTACGCAGCTGAATACTGACAAGACTCTCTGGCTGTTTTATTAATTTTACTAGATTGATTTAAGTATGCTTTAATTGAACAGGAAATTAAGACTTATTGACATAATGGCTTTCTTCCAATTCTTTAATTTTCTACTTCATTTCAATTATTCGAATTATATACATATTTTAAAATAAAAAAGAGCCGCTGACTTAAATCACATACATTTTTTCATACAATGCAAGTCAATTCGAAAAGGAAGTACATATAAGTGAGATGCTTACCTTTGGAAGGCAGGAAGGTGTTCTTAACTTTGTTCGTGTGGACTTCATCAAAGCTCTTTGTTCAAGTGGCAACAAATGGTACTTCATTGCTTCAATTAGGTAATCTTTACACGCACTGCTATTTTTAACAAGTATCTCTTCTTCAACTCTCTGTGAATTAGCCATATTGATGCAATCTTAGCAAGAAAGAACACACTGACTAATTTGCATGAATGTAGTTTCCATGTAGTTATTAGTTCTGAATTGGTTCAGTGAAAACTTTAAAATAATTTTTTCCCCAACATTTATTGCTAAATGAAAACAAACTAGAGATAATGACAATCTGATCTATGTATCTTTTTATTTGTGAAGTACTCTTTGAAATATTCTATAAGAATAATAAAGATTTTTTTTTTATTAATATTGATCAGTGTTTTTCAGCCTGGGCAATTTCTAGATGTGCAGACTTCAGTTTCCAGAGTTCTCACCTTGAGAGACGAAGGAATTCTGAAAGCTGAAGTTTGCATGTCTGAAGTTGTCCATATTGTCAGTCAAATACGTTAGCCATTGTCCGTGGTCCTTGCCCATTCTATTCATTTATTAGCTTCCTACTCTGTAACTGAATATAGAATGCCCCCTTCAGTCACTGGAGATCAGGTAGACCAGTACCATCCTAGCCCTTAGGAGGTCATCAGCCCCTATTTTGAAACTGTCTTTGACAATTTTGTAAACTCAGTGGAGAAGTCAATAGGGATTCTAAACTGTTCTCCGGTGAGAATATCATTTGGTAAAAATAAAATTAAATATTAAAATTAAAATTCTAATTATACCCCGAGGGAATATAAAAATGAAAGTGCATTATGACAAGCCTTGACATGACAATACCCTCTTTGAACAACAAACCTCAACAGGGAAAGAGTGAAGCAAAATGCATAATTTACACAACACAATATTTCTCCTGATATTGGTGCCATGATTAAAGTCTTCCTTTACTGTTGTGCATTCCTATTTCCTGGAAAATCTGTCAATTGCTGCTGTATGAAGGAAAAGGTCAGGATAGGCAATTTGCAACCTCTGTCTAATGAACTCCTCAATTTATATAGCAATAATGAACCCTTTGCAATTTAGTTCCGGAAGAACATCAGACAATACAACTGCGTCTTTCAAATGACACTCTTTTGTGCCAAAGTCCTTCCAACGAGGAATGGATGGAATCCTTCTGTGAGTAATCAAGAGCAAATTACATTGACATTTAATGACAGACCAAATAAATAAGCCAAATTTATTAAAATTTACTTCATGGGTCCTCAAGACGGTGTAGAATTGAGAATGGGCATATTCCACAATAATGGAAATCAATGTGAGATTGTAGATATGTAGGTGGGTGGGTAGCAAGAAGGAAGGAAGAGAGGAAGAAAGGAAGAGGAGGCAGGGGAGAGAAGGTAGGGAAAGAAAAAACAACAGCAGAGGGAGGGAGGGAGGGAGGGAGGGAGGGAGGGAGGGAGGGAAGGAAGGAAGGAAGGAAGGAAGGAAGGAAGGAAGGAAGGAAGGAAGGAAGGAAGGAAGGATTGCCAACACTCATGACAAGTTCCCAGAAAGAAATCCAGTGGGAAAGCCAACAGGAAATTGGAAGTTACTCCCCTCTCACTGATTTTTTTTCACATATGGTTATTTTCTCACGTATAGTTCTCTGTTTCAATAACGAGATATCTACTAAACGAAGACCCAGCGAAGCACAGGTTGCCTAGGATGATTATAAAGGTTGATTCAACTTTTATAGAAAGCACCAATTTGGGGGATTTTATTATCCGGAATGGATCAACTTGTTGGGGCCAACTCGTGGCCAACTTGCTGCAAGACAACTTGCCATGGGACAATTCAATAAATACACAAGGTAAATTTTCAATAGAACTGTGGCCAATAATAATAAAATGAAGAAAGTCAATAGAGAAATAGTATTATCTAGTATCGACGAAAATGCGGTCACCAATACTAAAAGTAACCGAATGAAATGATTACTAGAACAATTGAATTGTCATGCAGTCAGTTGGCTATGGTGAGTTGGTTGCAGCAAGTTGGCCAAACCAGGGCTGTCAAATTCCCATCCCACGGGCTGGATGTGTCACGTGCTGGCCACGCCCGATTTAGCGAATGAGAAAAAAGTCCCGATATATCACATGATGCCGCCATGATGATGGGAGTTTGACACCCGTGGCCTAGACCCTTTGTTACAGTGGTGAAATCCAATTATTTTTACTACTCTTTCTGTGGGCGTGGCTTGGTGGGCGTGGCAGGGGAAGGATACTGCAAAATCTCCATTCCCTCCCCACTCCAGGGGAAGGATACTGCAAAATCTCCATTCCCGCCCTGCTCCAGGGGGAAGGATATTGCAAAATCTCCATTCCCACCCCACTCCTGAGGGAAGGATACTGCAAAATTTCCATTCCCTCCCCACTCTGGGGCCAGCCAGAGGTGGTATTTCCCGGTTCTCCAAACTGCTCAAAATTTCCACTACCGGTTCTCCAGAACCTGTCAGAACCTGCTGGATTTCACCCCTGCTTTGTTATGTTTCTTCCATTACACAAGCTTTTATCTTGCAATATAACAAGGGAATAGAAGACCATGAATGAAATGCTTCCGGTTAATTACCTGGACCAAATATTCCTTTGACAGCAAAGGTAATCGAACATGTTCCATCAGACGTGCCATGAGTTCTTGCCTCACATCTTTGTCATAGTTAACCCAAGCAATCACTGCTTCGAATACCTTATGTGAAATAAAGACACGTTATGAGTTCTGCATATGGTTTTCTTGACAGATAGATATAGAACGCTAAGATTTTGCTCATTTTATAATTCAAGCTGGAAGAGAGGAAGAACATTTCCAGCAACAGCCAGCTGGGACTGAATGGTCTCCACCCATTCATCTCTTAGAAGTGAAGACATATTGATTATATAAAGTTTTAATTTATCTAGACCAGATTAATATGTTTTAAAATGTAACAATAACTAGCCAGTTTTGGCATTACAAAGAACAACACATCTAATTTCCCCTATGAATTCTTTTTCTGAATTAGCTGGAACTAAGGATTCCTATCAGTATTTATACTTTTATGCTTTTTCACATGTTTAGTAGTATTTGTATCATATACAGTTTGATTCCGATTATTTTTTTCACAATTGGTTTTCCTTGAGGAGATAAATATTAGAATCTTCCCCCAGTTTATTAATAGTTGGAGTTAATGTAGGAGACCCTTTTCTTCCTCTAAGCAAGAAAAGGGCCTCCTACATTATCATCAACTATATAATAATGTAGATAAAAGAGTTTTCTTTGAGTTTCATAGATTTTTGCTTTGGCAGCCACAATTGGAAAAAAAAATCTGAACAGAATGAAGTGAAAGGGAAAAACGTTCAAAGATCTTTCTCCTATATCCTCCTATCAAGGTATATTGTAAAGGGATAAGCGCCTTCTAATCTACCGGTAGTTCCATGGTTTTAAAGGTGTGTAAAAACTTTTGCATTAAAAATCTTTCAAAGTTAGACACTTCTGACCTTACTGCAACCATTCTTATATTGGAATATTTTTGGCAAAAAAAGACACAGCATCTGAGTATCAGATCAAAAAAGAACAGAACACTCCATTTCAAACTCAAATTTTAAACATTAGCATCTAAAACAGATTGCACACCTCTATATTGTTACATATCGTAACGGCTAAATAAGGAAGACATTACCTTACCTTTTCTTCTGATGCTACTGTTAATTTGTCACTGGATATTAAGCTGCACACCTGTTCTACACCAATACTGAGAAATTCCTCACCTAGTACAACCTCAGTAAAGTGCTGTTCTATTTCAAGAAAAAAAAATGTAAACATACAGATTGTAGCAACAGAAAAAGCATGAAGGAAGCATTTTATCCTTATAGAGATTCAGGAAACACAAAATAGTTTTCTTTCTAGTTATAATTGCTAGAATATACAGCTCATGTCCATGAAAGAATAATGTCATTTAAAATGTGGAAATCTCATTTATAAAGCCAACTGGACTTTGTGTGCAATTACCAACATAATTTCTAAAATAAGGCCACTACATTTGGAAAATAAGACTATTAGGTCTTCCTTTTGAAAAATGTAATACATAATAAGGTTAAAGACTGGAATCATGGCAGTGGCTGGATAAATCCTATTTTAAATACCGGGTTATCCCAAAGTCTTAGTACAGAACTATATTAAGACTTTTAGAACACCCTATCATTTTTGTTTCAGTACATTTGAGCATGTTACAAATTGTGCACAATGCTACATACACCAAGAACATAAACAAACAAATATCAGCAAACATGATAGATGAATTCTACTATAATTAATGGTAAACGGGATTAACAATTTAACCATGGATGTTATGTTTGATGGGCTTGTTTTTGTAAGCCACCCATAATCATCTGCATGTGGTGAATAGCTATAAAATCATATAAAGTTATAAAATAAATAAGGCAACATTATTTGAGAGGCAGCTTGGTCTAGTAGTTAAGGCACCAGGCTAGAAAGTGGGAGATTGTGAGTTCAAGTCCCGCTTTAGCCATGAAAACCAAATGAGTGACTTCGGCCTAGTCACTCTTTCTTAGCCAAACTCTCTTGACAGAGTTGTTCTGGTGGAGAAAATAGAAGGAAGAAGGTGTGTTGGATATGTTTGCCACCTTGTATTTGTAAAAGTTATTTGTAAAAATAATAGGCATAATATAAACAAATGGCTAACAAAATGTATTCAGGTGTAAATAGAAAGTAAGTAGAATAGAAAACAGCAACTAGAATTTTAAAATGAGAGTCTTCTAATCTTCACTACAGTTTGATACGTTGGCTATTAGAACATGGTAAATCAAAATAGCGATATCCAATTTAAAACAGATCTTCCAATTCTGTAAAATCATACAAGAAATTATATAAACAAAATAAAGCTGATCACATATGTATTCACAAGCTTATGAGCACCATTCCACAGGTTGCTAGTTGATGTACAAAGATTTCAAATCATTGTTTAAACAAAGAAAGGGAAGGAACTTGACAGATATCTGGTGGAAAAGAATTCCACAATTCACCCTATTTCTGGTATTTGGGCATATACGCCAATAAATACGTAGCTAAAATAGTAGTGCTTGCATGTATGTAGGAGATATGGGAAGGGAGTGTTGCTAATTATCATTCTTGTTTGTACCTTCTAGTTCAAGAAAATAGACACCCACAAAGACAGGGGATTATGTGAGTACCAGCCCAAACATATTTCCCATAATCTGGTTGGGGTTACTTGAGCTGGGCCAGTGCAATCTCCCATTGTTGCAGAACTAGAGGCTTATGTGCCAAATTGCATAATTTGTATTAGAAGACAATGTTTTGCAATGTTGTCTTCTAATACAAACCTATATTAGAAGACAACGCAATTGGCTGAAACTCATTTTTATAATAATGCCTCAAATTATTATGCACTATTTTCTCAAAGGAAAGACATTAACAACCAATACATAACTGGAAATATTCCTAGAAGTAATTACTAAACTAATTACTTTACTAGAAGCAATTATTAAAAGTAAAGTAAAGGTAAGGTAAAGGTTCCCCTGCCACATATGTGTTAGTCATTCCTGACTCTAGGGGGCGGTGCTCATCTCCGTTTCAAAGCCGAGGAGCCAGCGCTGTCCAAAGACGTCTCCATGGTCATGTGGCCAGTATGACTAAACACCAAAGGTGCACAGAATGCTGTTACCTTCCCACCATTAAAAGTACTGTATGTCTAAACATATAGTATTTTTTATCTGTAAAATTAACATATGAAATGAAGTGTATTATAATTGCTTTCCATAAAGTGAACTCCACAGATGCAAGCACACATGCATGGTTAATACAAGGGGAATAATTCTCAACACAGGCCCTTGACGGTACAATGAAGAAGAGCATTTCTCAGAAATGGTAGCTGGCCAGATAAAAAATTAGTTGCATTTGCTGTATTATCGCTATTTTAGCTGAAGTAATCTGGGAAACTGAATTACTGTCTATTGAATTGCCACATTAACAATAATTCTTTTTATTCTGGCAAATTGAATCCTACTATTGTATTACTTACATTAATATTTTGAGAAAGGGAAAAGGTGCCAGTTTTCAAAGATTTAATACTGCTTTGTTTAAATATCTATTTTAATCTTAAAATTTAGTTTTTGAAATTTATTCAGCCTCTTGGCTGCTTTGCTAATATCAAATCATAAAACAATTTTTGTTTGTTATCCATACAATTTTAATTTCTCCGTTGTAATTTACATTCTTTTTCATGTGAACAATATGGAAAGGCTTCTCCAAAGTTAAAAATAATACCATAATCCTCAATTTTAGAATTGAACTTCCACTTGCCTGCGTATGTGTTGGCCTTGTTCAGAAGCTCAATGCAGGCATGCATATCAGCAAATGCTCGGATACCCAAACAGTTGACAGGATGAAGCTGAGTTTCCAAAAAATCACAGCAACTTTTTTTTACATCCTGCAGCTGCAACAAACTAGCTGCTGGGAGTAGTACCTACAATAACCAAAATTAAGAGAGTCAGTAACATCAAGAAAAGTAAAAAAAAAGGAATTTCTAAGTCTAAGACAGTCTGTAAAAGGTTAAGTAATTATATAACTAATAGTTAAATTCTCATCATGCTTCAATCTTAATTCTGTTTTGAACCTTTACCATAATGGGTAGTGATGAAGAACTGACAGAAAAGGACAGCAGTAACACGGCTATTTATTTAAACTGTAGGCTGTGTTTTGACAAATGAATCAGAATAGATCAGGATATACATGTACATGTGCTTTGCTTCTCTATAATTTCTTCATTTTAGTGAGTAGGGACTCAGTCTAGGACAGGGATGTCAAACTGGCGGCCTACGGGCAGGATGCATCACGTGTAGACCATGCCCATCCCAGCTCCACGAAGGGGGAAAACATCGCAAAACCTCATGTGACGGCAACATAACACGCAGTAGTGAACTGCAAATTTTTTAACTGGTTCTCTGCCCTAATGACTGCCTCGGTGGGCATGGCCAACTTGATGTCACTGACATCGAGAGGCGCTTCACCTTGCCTGGCCTCTCGTGATTGTGGGGATGCTTCAACAGATGTAAGTGTGAAAAATGGTCATTGTAAGTCAAGGATTACCTGTTCAAAAATACAAAAAGCTTCTTTGCTTGCAAAAAGCTGTCATAAATACCAGTCATTGATTAGAAATGGGAGAATACACACTGAAGATCAATGAGTCACAGCCATCATGGAAAGCTAAACCATTCTGTTTGAATACCTTCCTTTTCCTCAACAATACCTGCAACCCGGAGTTACAAATCAGGCAGGTTGCCAGAGCACATTGAGGAATTAAAATAGTTAAAAAACCAAGGCTAACTATCAGCAGCCAAGTTACTCTTGCTCATAAAGTGAAACCCTTTAGCAGAGAGGTCATTTAAGTTCTCCAGAAAGTGGGTGGGCATATTTGGGCTAGAAAATGCCGAGCTAAAGAGACAAATTAACAAATTAATATCTTGAGTGAGGGTTAATCCCATTCTGATTTTGTTCAGACCTTGCTGCAGGGAATTTTTGCCTATGAATATAGCTATCTATCTCTTTATCTCTTAAGTGCTGACATCTTCTGTGGCCTATTAAGGAAGGTGGGGGCTGTTTTCTCCTTCTAAGAAAACATGTTTCTCCATTTCTCATTCAGGGAAATATATTCTTCCTTTTTAATATTTCTCAGAATATTTCATTCTTCTAGGAGAGGGGTGGGTGCTAACTTTCTACAATTGGTGCCATGTTACTATGCCATATTATCATGAGAGAAAACGAAAACAAATTGGAAGGAGGATCCACTTATCATCAATGAACAATCAGGTGTCTTGCCCACTCCGAAGCAATGCAAGAGACTCCTGTCCCAAGGGTGCTTTTTCAAGAGGCAACTGAACTTTCTGGAAACCAAGAAAGTCCAGTTGCCTCTTGAAAAAAGCATCTTTGGGTCAACCATGAACTGGATTAATTGAAGAATCCCCATAGACAAGAGACTCCTGTGCTCAGTGAACCGACAAAGAAGAGTTTCTCACTCAAGAGAAGCAATCATTAGATCCATTTGCACCACTTAAAGATATCAGCTGGTCTCACTCACCTCACAAGATATCCTTAGGTAATGATCCAGATTTAAGAAAAGATCACATGCCCCCAGAAAGGCAGTAAAAAAAATCAGACAGAAGGCCAAACTTGCATCCTGCCCCTCAGCCATTTCTTCTATGGCTAGGCCAACCCTTCTGTAAATAGCTGTTCCAGCTGTGTTGGAAGTATACTCCAAAAAGCTTAAAACAACCCTTTAACAATCCTGAAGAAAGTCAAGCCCCAGGAATAAAAGTACCACAAAAAACTCCGGTTTGTGTGTGTGTGTGTGGTTTGTAGCTGTAGTGTCATGAATTGCCAGTTCATATTATCAAAGGCTTTTTGCGCATCCAAGAAGATCAGAATGAGCTTCATAATATTCCAATGCGTTCACAATAATCCTCATGTTATTTTTCAATTGTCTTTTAGGTAGGAAACCATTCTGATATGGGTGTATAAATTTGTTTAGAAATCTTTTTAATCTCTCTGAAATTATAGATGCAAATATTTTATAGTCTACATTTAATAAGGATATTGGTCTGTAGTTTTTTATTTGTTGAGGATCTGAATCTTCCTTTGGTATTAACGTAATGTATGCTTCTGTCCACATTTTAGGGAGTTTTGCCTTTAACAGCACTTCATTATAGATCTCCAGCATTGGCAACCCTAGTGCCTCTTGTAAATTTTTATAGAGTTCTGCTGGAAGCCCGTCTGGTCCAGGTGTTTTATTGTTTTTTTTTTTTTTTGCCTTTTAATTGCTTCTGTTAGTTCCATTGTCGTTATTCTTTTGTTTAGTATTACTCTCACTGTATTTTAGGTAGACCTGCTTTTTCCAAATATTGTTTTTATTGTCTCTTCTGACTTTTTTTCTTGACTGTAAAGTTTCCTAAAGAATTCCTGGATTATTTTCTTTTTATCTTCATTCTGGTGGTGAAGAGTCCCCTTCTCATCTATCAAGTTTGTATATCACTTTCTCCTCTTTCTCTTTTTTCAACTTGTATGCTAGCCATCTACCTGGCTTATTTGCATTTTCAAAAAAGTTTTGTTTCACCATTTTAATTTTTCGTGTCATTTCATCTTGTACTATTAGATTTAGTTTATGTTTTATTAGCTCAATTTTCTCTTTTATCTTATTTTTTTGCGGATCAGTCTGCAAATACAAGAATATTCTTCTTGAGTCCAACTCAGAAACCTCAGGCTGCCCAAGGAGCTGCTGATACAGCTCTACAGAGGAATTATTGAGTATGTCATTTGCGCTTCTGTAACTGGTTTGGTACAGCAACTAAACAAGACAGGTACAGACTTCAATGGATATAGTTAGGACTGCAGAAAAAACAATTGCAACCAGCCTGACTTCCATTGAGGATCTGTATACTACATGAGTCAGAAAGCGGGCTAAGGAAATATCTATGGACCAGGGGTGGGTTCCAAATCCCATCGCTACCAGTTCACTTGTGCTTGTGTGTGCGCTTGTGCACGCGCACAGTGCTTCTGTGCATGCACAGAAGCATCCGGACAGGTGGGCAGAGTCTCCCGTCCCCGCCGCTACCGGTTCGCCCTGTCAGGGTGGCAATTAATCCCATTCTGCTTTTGGGTAATTGCACCTTGATTAGAGAATGGATCGTGACCTTTCCTTGAAGTATACTTTAAGAAAATAAACCCGAGATATATTCTAATAAACACATTTTATTATAAAGAAGTAAAAACGGTCTTACTAGCTAATTAATTACATCTTGGCAGCGTTCCTGCCTTGCCTCTTGGCAGGCGAACAAAGAAAGTTAGAAGAAAGTGAAGGAATGTGGAAGAAAGAATGTGGACATGCGTGGTGGCTTCTGAGATAAGAGTCAAATCAGTCTACCGTAAATCTCAGAATGGAAGCCCAGCTGACAAATACAAAAACGCAGTGACACACCCAATCCAGTGCAAACTGGTAGCAACCCACCACTGATATGGACCCCTCACATTCTGAACATAAACTGTTTAAACTTCTCCCCTCAGGATGCCACTATAGGACCTTGCATGCCAAAACTACTAGACACAAAGACAGTTTTCCCCCCATGCCATCACTCTGCTAAATTTCTAACTTCCACAGCACTGTTTTATGCCTAAACTTATTTACCCATGTGATAGGGCTGTATTACTATTATCCTTCTCATCTTTCCTATTACCTTTTCCTATTGATATCTTATATCACTTTGTTGTTTGTATCTACACTGAGAGCTTATGCACAATGGTTTCACGAAGTATGCACATAAATGTACTGTTCATTTATTTACTATGATATAAAATGTGTCCACTTTTGCATTAGGAAATTCTGTTATTGTAGATATAAGTATAGTCTTAAATGAAAATAGATTAATACAGGGGTGGGCTTCAAAAATTTTAGCAAGGGGTTCTCTGCCTGGTTGCTTGGTTGATGTGGCCTTGGTGGATGTGGCCTAGTCAGCCTCCTGCACCAGAGTGGGGGGAGGGCTTTCTGCCCTCCCCGGGCTCCAGAGACTTTCCTTGAGTCTCCGGGAAGGTGAAAACGGCTTCCCCAGGCTCTGGAGGCCCATTTTTCCTCCCCGAGCCTCTGCATGCGCCCTGCACTTATCTGCATCCAAAACGGGACGCGTGGGGACTCCTGGGAGTGGTGAGGCCAGCCAGGTGTGGAATTTGGGGGTTCTCCAAACTGCACAGAATCTTAGGTAGAGGTTCTCCCAAATTCCTGTGAACCCCCAGCAGCCCACCTCTGGATTAATATGTATTCTTCAAACAATGGATTTGTTTAGCTTTCCCAGGGTTTCTAACCCTAACCTTTTCTGTTACATTTGCTTGATATAATTCAGTGTACTTTGTCAAGGACTTTAAAACTCAGCAGGTCTTTTTAAATGCAAGTATAAGCAAGATGCTCATTGATTATTTTATGTTATAATAGGGCAAGAAGACAACAGAAATATTGCTAAAAAGTGCTCATTTTTCATTCATATGTAAGAAATAAATATTATCCTCACCAGAACCAGAGAGAGAATATGTGTTTTATGATCACACATGTTTTATGATCAATAAATATCATCATCTCACTCACCTGTACGTTTTCTTCTGTAACTGTAATTTCCCCAGTGTAAATGTATTCAATGAGCATCTTAAGGGTCCAACCATCAACTTCTTTGATTCGAACTTTCTTTGCTTGACTTTCACTCATTTCACCTGCAAAAGAGATTTAATTCAAACACTGGCAAGTAGAATAAACATGCTGCAAAGAGATCTTATTAGGGAGCAAAAAAAAAAAAAGTAATCCTACAGTAATAAAAGAGGAAATAATATCCATGGGTACCAAAGTACCAGCCACGAGGTACTGAATGCCTTTCAGAATTTTTGACATCTTTCATAATTTCTAATTTTGTACAACCATAATTAAAAAATGCCAGGGACCAAAAAAGGTCTTTATTTTATTGAGGAAGAGAAATAAGCTGATTCTCAAGCATTATTCTACAAGGATAAACAATCTTGAAATTGAAATACTAAATAAATCTGGAATTAAAAAGCAGTAATCAAACTTAATTTACCTCCTGTTCAAATTACATAAATATTTTGAAAGGCTGAGTTCATATATGTTTCACTGTTGTTCATAACTTGATTGCTTGGAAGTTTAAGCACCGAGTTGGACTTACATATATATTTTATATTATGATTTTTATTTATGCATTTATCAATCAATCATATGGCATATAGACCAGCATCGTTGCCATGTGTTCTGAAAGCCAGGAAAATCTAGAGTAGTCTGGCTGCCAGTAGCTGCCAGTTGTGATATATGTGATTCCATACAGTATATGGAAAAAGCAGAGTTTAATAAATAGTGGAATGTACACTAATTTGGTCAATTCATTTTATATGTAAAGTTATTTTTTTTTTTTAAAAAAAAGATCAAAATAAATTGTAAGCATTAATCGAGAGGATTAATATTAACAGCATTTTGATTTATTGTAATATAAAACAATATCATCTCTTTGCAATATAAAAAGACACCTTTTCAATTCGTGGAGATTAGAATAGGACTATCTGTAGTGCCAGAATGAATGTTTAGAAAAGAGAATTTAAAGCAAATCTCAGCTCTAGGGACCTGATGTATATCCCAAATCTATTGGTTAACAATGGAAAATGCCTGCAATATCTAATGTTTTAAAAAGCAGCTTGAACTTCAAGCAATACTAAATCCTTCTCTAGCTTTATAACATCAGAAGTTGGCTGATTCCCAAACTAACCAGATCTGACATCTCACTTTTTTTCTGAGCAGAACATTAATTTCCATATCTCTCCTTATGTGACAGCTGCCAACACTTTGCCTGCAAGACTACTATGACATCAGGACCTGTTGTCAAATCACAATGAAAGGTGGAACAGAGAGAACATAAAACTGCTGTGGTACTGATGCAATTTTATCCTTCTCTTTCACTACTGTTTTAAATAATATATTCATTTGCTTTTAAAGCTGTTATATGAGGGTTCAAAGTGAAGCAGAGAGTTAATCGGCTACTCTGACCACCTGTCATTACACTTAGTTACTTTTATTTATACACATCTCAGAAGAGCAGAAATTACCTATCCTTAACGAGAATCTAACATTTTACATTTTTATCTAAATACCTTTTAGGAAATGCAGCAGCCAGAATTAATTACCGTTTGAAACAGAAGACTTGTTTTTTAAAAAGAGGCATTTGGTTCAGGAGAAGCTATTACTCACAAGATGAATGAAAAATACTTTTTGGATTTTCTGGGAGAAGATAGTTCTGTGAAGGCAGTTCTGTGGAAAAGTGGAGCCAATGTTTGTGGACATTTTAACATTTGTAGATAAAAAAAAAGGTGAGATCATCCAAGCTGTTTTTTCTTATGGTTGCCCCTCATGAAAAAACTATAAGATGGTAGTTTCTGGAAAAGGGATAATTGGGAAATTGGGAAATTGGGAAATTGGCCATAATTACTCCAGCTGCAAACAGCTTTTTTCAAAAGGAAAAAAAGTTTGTTCACTTCCTTTACTAATTACCTCTGAAAATTGTCTATTAAAAGCTTCAAAGAAGTTAAGAATGACAAGGCTGGAAATATGAGTGAATGCCTTCAAACCTTAATATAAGAATATGAAGATCTATTTTTATAATCCAAACAAAGAGCAAAACACAAAACAAGATAGAAATAAGGGCTCATAAAATGTTGAAACATTGGATTTTGAATATTAAGGCTTCAAAATTATTTTTAAAGAATGCATGTTTGTGGGGAAAAATGCTTTTCAGATTTAAGACATAACAAGAGAAACTTATTATGGTATTTGGAGACATCTTTGAGGGATGAGATCTGCATCAACAATCTGATTCAATTATATCAGCTATGTTTTGTCTTCTCAGAAACAATGTTACCAGAAGAAAATGTTACAGAACAAGAAAATCTATCGAAGAAAAATATGAAGGAAACTCTGAATAAGAATGTGTCATAAGATATAAAACAAAACAAAACAACTGTATGGGAAAGTCTTAACTTTTAAAGAAAAAGATAAAAATAATAATTCCAGAGAGCAATTGGAATAATTTCATTTTGTTGGATTCCACGAGAGAGATTGATTAAAGTACTGAAGAAATTTGCAATAAGAAATAATAACTATCTGAATGCAATAAGGACTCCAAAGTCAGTTTATTTGACCAGGGATAAAATGGAATATGTTGTCATTTTATGTGGCTCTTTTTCCAATTACTGGTATCTTAATTGAAAAATGTGATATCCTGGGTTTGCTTACACTTATTACAGTGTTAAACATATATACATGTGTAGAAAACTTTATGTTAATACATAAACAATATTTTTGTGTATGTTTATGTATTTTAGTTTTAGACAAATAACTTTTTATTCAAAATAAGAAAGTTTGGTATATTTTTCTCTTTGAAGGAGAAATTATTTTTCTCTGTTATGCTGAATTTTAGATTTTTATATTAGAATACGGAGATTACTTTACATTTTTGACATGTAAATTTTTTGTAGTTTTGAAATTGTTTTTGTGAATGGTATAAATTGTTATTTGGCACAGGCTTTTGTTATTTGGCACAGGAATTGTTGGTGTTTGGTATGGGAGCATGTTCTGTATTGGAGCTTGTCTTTTGTAATAGAGAAATGGTCTATGTTTGTAATGTTAAACTTTGGTTTTGTTTTGTTATGTTTATATTAGCATAAAAGGACTATTTTATGCTTTTGAAATGGGATTTTGTTACAGTTTAGAGTCAGGATATGCTTGTTGCATTTTATATATTTAATATTTTAGTACGGAAAGATTTGCTGGTAATCAGATTGGATATAATATTAAAAGATGTAATGGGATGAAGAATATTATACTTGTTAACTAAGAGGTACATACACAAACACACACACACATACACACACACCATGTTTCTCCTAAAACATGACCCACCCCAAAAAGAAGGCCCAGCACTGTTTTGTGAGCATGTGTTAAAATTAAGCCGTACTCCCAAAATTTGGCCCTATTTAAGTGCATGCACGGCTGGTCCCCACCATGTCACTTGCAGTGAGGACAACATGAGGTGAGGAGGCGAAGTGGGGGGGGGGAAGGGCGAAGGGTCAAAAGAAAATAAGACCAGGTTTTACTTTTGAAGAAACACAGTGTGTGTGTGTGTGTATAATCTTCTATATATATAAAAAAAGGCTCTATGTATGTATGTATGTATGCATGCATGCATGCATATATGTATGTTCCAGCATAACTCTGGAATGCCTCGAGCAATTTCAACCGAACTTGGTATACAGATGACTTACCCTCTGGAAACAAATACTGGGGAGGGGGGGTGTCTAAGATACCCCTGGTGTATATGTGTGTGTGTTCCAGCATCTCTGGAACACCTGGGCCATTAAGGAGAGTGAGTGCGGTGTTCTAGAGCGGCAATTGTTTGTGTGTCAGTTCCTTTGCAGCTTCCTCTGGAAAGCCAGCCATGATGTTCACCCAGGGAAGCGCCTGATGTTCCCTTCATACACAGGGCAGGAAAGAGGAGTGCATGGGAGGGGGAAGGCAGAGGGCAGGGATGATGGGCATGTGAGTAGGGGGAAGAAATGCCTTTCTCAATGGCTCCCTGGTGTGTGTGTGTGTGTGTGTGTGTGTGTGTGTGTATGTATGTTCCAGCATAACTCTGGAATGCCGACCAAACATGGTACACAAATGACTTACTATCTGGAAACAAATACTGTGGGGGTAAGACACCCCTAGCACTCTTAGGGGTGTGTGTGTGTGTGTGTGTGTGTGTGTGTGTGTGTGTGTGTGTGTTCCAGCATAACTTTGGAATGCCTCAAGCAATTTCAGGAATGGGATAAAGAAATACCCAGGCACCGTCGGATTATCAGCTTTTGTGTGTGTGTGTGTGTGTGTGTGTGTGTGTGTATACTACAGCTTTTTAGTTCAGCAGTTTACAGAATACAGTTTACCAACTAATGGTAACACCAAGGATAACAGTACTAGCAAGAATATACCTCCCAAAGTGCAGCTTTTATTTCTAGGAATCAGCTTCAAGAACAAAGTTTATTTATTAAAGTGTTTTACATACACTGTGCATATTTACATACAGCACAATAGCATCCTGAGGAAATAGCCATTATGCTTATGCCTTTCAAAATTGACTGATAGTTCAGCTGCAAGAAACAAGAAAAACAGGTACCTGTAAACATTGCAAGAAAATATGGACTGCAAGCTGCTAATACAACTCGATGAGCTGCAATTTCCATGTCTTCAGCTACTATTGTCACATCACATAATAGGTTTTGACTATTAAGAAAAACAGAACAAAAATAACCTTAGATCACAGGAAAGATAATCATAGCCTGGTTAGTTAACTATTGTGCATATTCTGGCCCCAATTGCAGTCGTAAATCGAGGGCTACCTGTAATAGCAGAAGTTTTCAAGTGGTAAAGAAATAGACTTACTATCAGATGACTATCCTGATACTGCCATTTCTGTGGGGAGTGGGGCCTGGATCATTTATTCACTTGTTACACTCTTTCTGTTTCCTACATATCCTGTAATCCCTTAGTTTATAACCCCTACTCTGACACCTATCTGCCCTGTGCTTTGATTTACCTCTAGGGAATGTGTAAGGGGGGGGGGGGGGAGGGCCATCTATTTGGTCTGAGTTCTGAAGCGTCCTGAAAGAAGTGCCTGGGAATAGTTCCTTATCTCCTTCCCAGGACGACCATTTTCACAATATCTTCGCACCTGTGGATTGACTCATTCAACACTGGACCGAGGGGAGGGGTTTCTAACTCCTTTATCCTAATGGAATTGCCTAAGGGGAGCTTAGAGCCTGCTTTGCTTTTGTCTTGCAATCACTTCCTTTCAATAAAAGCTTCCTTTTGAAATTCTGCTATTTCAAGAGTTCGTACTTCCTTGAACGGTGATGAGAGGCAGGACCTTACACTGTAAGGTCCTGTAAAAATGTAACGTACTGTAAAAATGAGTTTTACAGTACGATTTCATAGAAAACTTTTATTCCTTGATAATATACCTTGATAATTCCTTGATATAATATAACTCTTGAAACAATGCAGTGCCAGGCCAGTTAAGAAAGCCAATTTTCATCTTCAATTTGCAACGAAATGTTAGGTTGTGAAATCATTTTGCTTAACATCATTTTTCTAATCGTGTTCATTAGGAAGTAACTCAAGGAATTAGGGTTATTGATATGATTAAATCTTGTTATGACTGAATAATGATAAAAAATGAAGTGTTAACAGCAAGTAGCTAAAATTTAGTTTGGTTTCTAATTGTAAAGCATAAATTGATATTGCATTCAGTATAATGAACAAATAAGACAGCTCCAGAACAGAGGATCTCATCACTGTATTCTAAATAGTTTTGTGGGAGTAAACCTCTTCAGGATTTTGTACAAGTTCACATCTATTAATTTTGATGAATAGAAGTTCTTGGTATTATGTTTTCAAAAAAGTTATTAAAGACTACAATAAAAAGAATAAAGGTTATATAAATTACAAAAATATAAAAAATGTGGAAAAAAAGAAAAAAGTCGCTTTCCTCTTCATTCCACCAAGTATATAATTTAAGTATAATGATTTCTGTGGTTTACTTGCAAGGAGCAGCTGTATGGAATCACATGGGCTATTTCAAAGATCCAGAGAAAATTTCAACAGCCAGGATTCTGCATCCCACTCTAATCTCCATTGCAACACCACCCTGCTCCAAAACTCATGTCTGGCTCACCGTGGCTTTCATGCAGAAGTTGCAATGTTAATTGGAGCCATTATTCTAATTTTTCAGAGAACCATGTTGGAAGAATAGCATAAATCCCATGTACATTTAACTAGTCAAGAATCAAGCACGCCAAGATCTTCATCCAAGAATGCTCTAGTTCCCTCTGAATAGGCTGGGTTGAATTTCCAAAAATCTAGACCAGAATGCCCAATACATTTTTAGAACAAACACTGGACAACAATTTTCAAACAATTTGCTTTCTGAAAAACTTTTTGTGATTATGATAGATATCATGTGGGTGTGTACTTTATGCTATATTGCTCATACTTAGCTTTCCCTTTTCAGCAATACAGGAAAATCTGGTGGCCAGATCTCAACATATTAAAGCTACCAGCTTATCGATCATTAGGAAGAAACATTTAAAATAAATGGCATAACAACAAAAATGACTAGTTTCTTTAGTCATATGCCAAAACAAGTGAAAGAGTGGGGGCACAGGAGATATGAGAGACACAAGCCTATATTGTTCAAGTTATGAAAGAACAGGACAGTGAAGAAAAAGTTAAATAGCAGCACCTACAAAGCAGTGGACAGGAGCACAGTTAGTGGAATAATGACCCAATAGTGGTCCAGTAGTATTTTACCACTTTGTCCCTAAAAAGGAGACACCACCCTAAAAGGAGAAAATCCCATCCTTATGGGTTAGGTTTTAAGCCCCATCATTGCCTATCCACATATCTTATCGTCCCAGGATACTTTCCTAAGAAAGATAATTTTTCAGGAGTGGGGGAATGATATGATAACCTTAATCCACATCATATACCAACATTTGAAAACAGATTTATCATTAATAAAGAGCTGGAATTTCTGCAACTCAAAGTTTCCCCTTCAAACTCTTATTGAACAGCTCTGGAGGAAAAAAAAAATAACAATTATATAAAATGAAATGGCCAACCCAGCATCTTATTTAAATAATGCAATTTCATATTCAATGTTGTATTCCAATAAGAGCAAAATCTGGAAAACTACTGAAGACACTGCCTGCTTTTCAAGAACAATACCTTCTTAATTCATTCAAAACTTTAAAGGCTTTCTTCATGTGCCAAGGATTCACTGTAACAGGACAGTGTTTTTCAGTATTATCATCTTTCAAATCCAGAGGTTTCTGCTGGCATAATTTGGTACATCTGAAAAAGAAAAAAGATTTGTTAACCATGAGAGTTTGCAACCAACTTAATTACTAATGCTAAACTGATAGTTTATTTATGCTTTTATTGTTCCACAATATTGTTATATAGCCTTATAAGCTGCTTTAGAGTCCTTGACTGAAATGACACAAAAGCTTGTAATATCTACATTCACTTACAGTTCTGCAACTCTGTATAGCTTTGACTTGACTATGCCTTTAAGCTTTGGAATGAACAACTCAACTCCCAAGTGAAATTCAAACTAGGAAAAGCCCTAAATTTAAACATCCACAATGATTAAATTATTGCTAAGAGGCTGAAGTAACTACAATTAAAGACATATTGAAATGCACTAAACTGAAGTTAGTGCTAACAGCATACAGTAAAAAAGGTGAAGCATCATTTGTCATTGCAAAGCTGATTATTAAAATATCTTCTTTATCAAATGGTTTCTGTAACTGAAACTATTAATAAGGAAAGAACAACTTTTCCCAACTTGATATATTCTATGTATTCAACTGTATCTTTCAGAATAGTCAGTCCACATGATCATTGGCCATTGGCATGATGGGAAATACTGGAAATTTTAATTCAGCATGCCTGAAAGTCATGGGCTTGGTGAAGATTTAGAATAACTTTGTATCTTATTAAAATATGTAGTTTTCCCATATATTGGCCTTAAATCTCTTCTTAAAACAATTCCATGATTTTTTAAAAATGAAACTAAAGCATAATTGGCAACCACTTCCCTATATACTCACTATTCTGGCCTGATAAACAATTTAACATTTCCAGATGTTTGTTTTTAAAATAGCCAGCATTTTATCCTGCTGATCCCTATGTTCAGAATGAGCAAATTCCTTAAAATCAGACTAGAACTAATACTAGAAGACAGCAACTACACATGTAACTGGTGGACATGAGAAACGTGCAAGAGCTTTATACAATTAGTTATGTCCTTTGTTGCACCTCCAGTTTGATTGTGCTGAGATACTGCAATTGACTGCCCAAGGTTCTAATACAGAAATACTGTTCTTTCATAATTCTCCAAACAACATGTTGATTATCCTAAACATAAAAGATTGATATTATCATATATCGCTACCTTTCACAGAAGACACTACTCAAAAAACAAACATTGGGACTGTTTTATCCCAGTTTAACATTTAATTTCAAATGTAATTTTCCTAACACTTTAGGTTTTCCTGGGGACCAAACTTGGATAGAGTTTTAAAAAGTGTACTGTAATTTAACAGTTCAGATAACTCATTAATGCCAACTTAATTCTACATTCCCTTCAAGTGAGAAAGAAGCTTCTGCAATTCCTTTCTCTCCATGTCACTGAAATGACCAGAACAATCCCTAATTTTTTCAAGCTTAATGCCACTAAAGTGCCTATTATTCTAGAGTCACTAGTCACATGCTCAATAGTTAATTGGAGTTACAATCTAATCTATTTGAGGAAAACCATATCAGGGAAGGTTTTCCTAAACTTTTACAAAATACATGTCAGACCTGAAGCCAATAGAAAATGTGATTAGAATCAGAGGGAAAAAAATAGTTTTGGAAAGAACACCACGTAGCAAAAAAATTAATAAAATGTGGCTCAATTTATGTAAAAAAAAATTATATAGTTAGCTGCCCAGTAGAACAGGTACATGCAACTGGTGGACAAATTCGGAAGATCGTAGTGAAAGCGCTATATGTTCCAAATTTGTTTTTTTAAGTATTGTAGTCTACAATAACATTAATACATTGCCTCTAAAATGACACATCATAAAATAAGCAGCATTTGCAACAATAAAATATTTAAAAACAGCTTCAGGTTCACTGAATCATTTAACATCTGGACACATAAGGCAAATTAGGTCAGGCTCTTAAATCTTAATAAGCATTGGAAAGAATCCCAAAGTTAAGGTGCCATCATGGGAAAGCTCTTTTCCTTGCCATCCTCATCCAATACCTGTTGGCCCAGACCCCAAGAAAAAGCTTACTTTTAAAAAACTAAGTTAAAAGTAACATCACATGTGCAGGTAGAGTTCTTTAGTCATGAATCTCCACTTTTCCTAGAACTTTTTAAAATTGAAAACCCCCAATGCAGAAATATTCACCTTCAATTCTTCTGTTTAAAAGAATACAAACACATCAGGTGCTTTTGGCTTATTCATCCACTGTAATCATTATTATTGGACAAAACCAAGAATGACAGATATTCCAAATGACAGAGTAAATTCATTTCAGCCGTCAATTTTGAGCATGCAGCTATAGTATTCAACTGTCATTATTTGTTATTCGAATTGTGACTAGAATGAAAAAGTATTTTTTCTCCATTGCGAAGGAAAGTAGCAAACGAGGATTAATCTGCATTAATCTCCGGAGGCTCTTTTGTTAGAGTCTCAGTTGACCCTCAAATACTTAAGATTGCTTAACTAGGACAAGGATAACCAAAGTAAAAGACAGCCTACCTAAAAGCTGCTCTTACTTAAAATATGCTGCCTACTTTGGTTAAAGCAATCCAAATCTTCAACTAAGCCACAACTCATTCAGAAGCTGCTTGGAATTTCAAGGCCCTGTTTTGGAATACAGTATATGAGATGCGAAAGGAGGATCCCTCCCTGGCTGTTTGTTCTGTAGTTTTCTAACTTCAAGCTAACCACAGACAAACCCTAAAGATAACGGGGCTGGAAACAGCCCTTCCAGGCAGAGTGACCAAATTCGCCACCCCCCAGAAATGAGCTGCTGTTTTTACCATAGCTACCATAAAAAAAAGAAATGCCCTCTGTACATGTTCAGAATACGGTTGGATTATTGGCACGTAGGTTCCAATAACAAACGAGATGTTCCAGTCGGGTAATAGGACCAAGGCCTGTTCGAAGGTTATTATTATTATTTATTTTTTTTGCAAAGGGGCAATTCTCTCCAGAAACCTGAGGATATTAGGAGGGCGCACGGTCCACCTTCACTTATCTAGCAGTCCTCTTCAATCGGGGGTGCTCTGGACTCCAACTCCCATCACTTTCAGCCAGCCTGGTGGGGGGGGGAGGACGATGGGCTTTGAATCCGACACATCAAGAAGAGATCAAACGGGAGGCTCACCCCAAGGGTTGCAGCAGCAGCATTTCCATCGCGGCTCTTCCGCTCGGGCTGCTCCCTCCGAAGAACGCAAGCACCGAACGCCGGCGCCAGCACCATTCCAGCCGCAAAAGCTGGGACTCTCCCGGCAGAAAGCCCAGGGAGCGGCAAGACTTTCCTGGATTCAATCAGCCCAGCCTCTCCGTAGAACGCAGCCCCGGCGCAACCGACGATCGTTTCCTTCCTCCGCTCCAGCGGAGCCAAATGTTAGCACCGACTCACGCTCCACACGGTCTCCTCCAGCCTGCCAAACCTCGACTTCCGGGGTCTGGACAGGCTTAAGCCGATTTATCCTCTTCTTCCCCGAAGAAATGTGACGTCAACACGTAATGGGGTGGGGGGGGTTGTAGGACGGACTCCGACGTCTTCCCCCTCCCCCTCCGCCGCCTGTCTTAAGGGGCGCGCGAGAACGGGGTTTGCAACAGAAGCAGCTGGTGTTGGGGCGGTTACTGGGAAGGCAGTGGTGGGAAGCCCGGAAGCCCCATTGGGGACTAAGCACGGTTCTCTGTGCCGTTTTGAAATGACTGTTTTGAAGGATGTCTTTCTTCACAGCAGGTCCCTCCAAAGGTTTTAAGTAACTTCTAGCGTTTTGCAATGAGCAGGGACGGGAGTCCTGGGACTAGGGCAGCCAACGTGATGGAGCTCTTTTTCTTCCTTCCTTCCTTCCTTCCTTCCTTCCTTCCTTCCTTCCTTCCTTCCTTTCTTTCTTTCTTTCTTTCTCTCTTTCTCTTTCTCTTTCTCTCTCCCTCCCTCTTTCTTTCTTTCTTTCTTTCTTTCTTTCTTTCTTTCTTTCTTTCTTTCTTTTTCTCTTTCTCTTTCTCTTTCTCTCTCCCTCCCTCTTTCTTTCTTTCTTTCTTTCTTTCTTTCTTTCTTTCTTTCTTTCTTTCTTTCTTTCTTTTTCTTTTTCTCTTTCTCTTTCTTTCTCTTTCTCTTTCTCTCTCCCTCCCTCTTTCTTTCTTTCTTTCTTTCTTTCTTTCTTTCTTTCTTTCTTTCTTTCTTTCTTTCTTTCTTTCTTGCGATTTATATGCCGCCATTCTCCCGAGGGACTCAGGGCGGCTTACAAAAACAATATCCAATACAAATCCACAATAAAATTAAAATCAACAACCCAATTAAAACAATTTAAAATTTATAACAATGTACACCCATAACGGATCAGTTAAGTTGACGAAAGAGCCACGTCTTCAACTCACGAAAGAAGGAAAGGAAAGGAGGTCGGGGGCTGTCCTGAGCTCGGTGGGCAAATCATTCCAGAGGGTCGGGGCTCCCACAGAGAACGCTCTCTTCCTGGGGGCCATCAGCCGATATATATTTGTAACAGTTGCAGAGTTGGAAGGAATCTTGGAGGTCATCTAGTCCAGCGGTCACCAACTGGTGGTCCGTGAGAAAATTTTGGTGGTCCACAGAAAATTATTTGCATTTTTTATATGGCACTAAATCAGAGGTCCTCGAACTACGACCCTTGGGCCAGATACGTGCAATGAGCATTTGGGTTGCTGCAGAAAGTCTCCCCCTTCTGGGTCTTCTTGTGTGGGTCAGAGGGGGGGAAGAAATTCTGACTTGGGGTCTGGTGCGGGACTTCGATGAAGACTGGAGGGAAGCGCCACTGGTGGCAAGGAGCCAGAGGGCCTTGTTCCAGTGGGACTGCATCATGGCCTGGAACTGGCTGACCATCTCAGCCCGCTGAGCCTCCAGGCGCCAGTACCAGCATCTTACACTCCTGCAGGTCTTCCCTCTGCTTGGAAAGCCTATGCTTGTAGTCCTCAGTGAGGTGTTTCTGCTGAACCTTCTTCTCTGTCAGATTCAATTTGAACTGAGCCAGCTGTTTTGCCAACTCTTTCTCATGGTGGTTGCTTAGCTCCAACAACTGCTTCCTGTTGGGGCCTTAAGGAGCCTGGGCGGTCAGGCAAGTAGTGGCTGGGAGAAGAGGGATTAGTGTAGAGGCCAGTGAGGCGCCCCTCAACGCAAGTGACATTGAGTTGGCCACACCCACCCAGTCGCATGACCACCTAGCCATGCCCACCCAGCCGGTCATTAAGCAGATCGTATTAGTGGTGCACAGGACTTTAAATTATAAATTTAGTGGTCCCTGAGGTCCGAAAGATTGGTGACCCCTGATCTAGTCCAACCCCCTGCTCACGCAGGAGACCTATACTAGGGATTCGAACCGCTGAACTGCCAACCTTTCTGATCGACAAGCTCAGCATCTTAGCCACTGAGCCACCTAGCCAGGCATTGCTGGAATAGTATCTAGGCAAACCAAGTTCAAGTTCACCATCAAACATGAAAGCTCATTGGTTAAATTTGGACTGTTTGCCCTCTTACTTAAGCCTACTGTATCTCACAGGGTTGTTTATAAACTTACTTGACCTTATACTTCAACCATAAGTGGTGTAATGCCTACATGCAAATGTGTAGGCACTCCTTGTCAAAGTAGATGTGTCCATGAATCCCTAATAAACACAATATCTCAGTGGTACCAGGCCATTGTGCCTACCAGTTGGCCGGAGGTTCTTCTTCACCCATTTTCTCCATAGGTACCTTTTTAAAATAGTTTTTTATTAGTTTATACTGTAACACACAAAGAAAATACAAAAGTAAACAGTGGGGAAAATAGGGAAGGGAAAAGGGGAAGGAAATGTGAGGGAAAGCAAAGGGGGGGAAAGAAAAAAAAAGGATTGACTTCCGAGTCCCTTTGGTACAGTAGAATAGGGCATTAATATCAAACCTCAACTTATTACATAATCGTATTAACTAGCCATTTCTGTATCAACAAATCTATCTAATCAGTAATACCCAAAATCAAAGTTTCTTCATAGGTATCTTAAGTGGTTGTAAATGATTTGAAAGAAAGAATGAAAGATTAGAAAATGACTTTTATGATGAGGTCTCCTACTCAGAGTGTAAGTAATGCTGCACTTGTAGACCTGTGGATAAGTGTCAGCTAAACTTTTCAGTCACCTGAAGTATTTGCAGTGATCTGTGGATTCTGTTCCATCTATTGAGATCAACTAAAGGTTCAAATTGATTTTAGAGATAGTTCTCACAGGAAGCATTGCACATAGTTCAACCAGATGTAAATCCATTAAACTGGATTTGAATGTCTAATCTAGGACAGAACCCCATGAAGAGTAACTAAATAATAGGGTTAAATTATTTGGAAATTATTTTCCTTTCTTCCAGTTCCACATTGCCTGTACTTTGACCATTTTGTAAACTGACTCCCAGAATTTGTTTTTCACAACAGCACTCAAGTAATGTTTGTTATATAATTTACCTGGGATAGTTTGATCATTTTTTTATTCCAACAGAGCAAAGGGCAAATACAAGTAGCATTGAAGTTTATTCTGTCTTAAAGCTGAAAGAAGATCCAGCTGTTGATGTGCCCAGAGGCAAAAAGATTCAAGTTGTTGGTTACTACGTATACCTATGTCAGAGGTATGTCAGACCTATGTCAAAGCATAGGTGGCTGGAGAATTCTGGGAGTTGAAGTCCACAAGTCTTAAAACTGCCAAGTTTGAAGACCTCTGACCTATGTGATTCAGGAGCTGGTTGCTAGAGGGACCACTGTAGTCTGCTATAGTATCTGCCCAGCCAATTCAGTCTATCAGGATTGGGATGCTCCAATACTTTTAATTAAACAATGCTATCTATTAGTACCCCAGTAGTACATCTTTTCTGCAGCAGTGTCTGGAATGTTGCGCCCCGCCCTCCAATATTAAAACAGTCTCCATTCTGGTGTTTTAAAAGGCCCTGAGGACCACCCAACTCTTCATCCAGCCTTTTGACAAATATGATTGAAGCCCCCCTTTCTTCTTTTTTCCCATCTGGATTTGTTATCTCTGGCATCTTTGTTTCCTTTGTACTGTTTTCTTGTTTTAAAATGTTTTTAACAATTTGTAAACCACCCAGGGTCAGGTACTATATACCCTAGCAGGCCTGTCAAACTGGCGGCCTGTAGGCCGGATGCATCACATGCAGGCCATCCCCACCCTGGCTCCGCAAAAGCAAAAAACATCAAGATCTGTCATGATACGTCATGTGATGGGATTGAGTTTGACACCCATGCACTAGAGTCAGGTGCTAAATACATTTAATAAATTATTCCTACACCAAAAGCAGTAATTGAAAAGACAGAAAACTGCCAACTGATTTCAGTGCACTAAGCCATTACATAGTTTGTCTGGTTTTGGCCTATTGTGAACCTACTTATTGTGGTTTAAAAATAATGGTTTATAGTTAAGGGCATTATGGCTTGCCTTTCATCTATTGTTACCTTGTAACCTGTGATTCCAATGAAACTATGAGCTATATCATTGGAGGAATACTATTCCAAAAGATGGACATTTTGTGGTGTCAAGTAAGTGATTAGCTTTTTCCCATTAAACTAAAATTCAGTAAGAAACAAAATCAAAGACAATAGGGAGATTCAGCTGTAACACAGGCACTGATAAATAAGGGACAAAGTACATGAACCCAGCTTCCAAGATTCTGAAGCTTGACTAGCAACTTTATGACACTGTCAATGCATCAAAACAGATATCATACTAATTTATAGAAGACAAGAATCTTAAAGTTAGAAATAGCATTTGGAATAATAGGGAAAATTCTTAGTGTATGAAATGAAGCAGGGGAAAGGTTAATAGAATTCTGAAAAGAAAATTAAATGTAAATAGGAAATATCTTCTTCCAATAACATAAAAGACAGCTATAAACATTGTGATCAAAAGATAGGCAACAATGAAATCAAATTCAATATGTATTCTGCAATAAAGATGGAAAAGCGCAATTCAGTTACCAAAAATAAAACCAGATGCTGAATGCAGATTTTTAACTACTATTTTTAAATTTTTAACTAAATTTACGAAATAAAATAAAAAAATCAGACATAACAAGAAATGACCTCATCAATATTCAGTATGGTTATGCAACAGAAGTAAGGAATATATTATATGGACTAGCTGGATGTCCATGCTTCACTACGAAACTATGTGCTCTGGCTTGATAAATTGACACTTGCAGCCTGAAATTTAATGTAGAATGTGTAACTCTGTAGCATCAGTGTGTGTTAATATAATGCAACTGGCAGTTGGAACAGAGGGGAGGGGGAGTAAATGTCCCAGCCTGCAGCATCCATTGGTATTCATCTGGCTAGTATCCTGTCAGTATGTGAGAAAGTTGAGGGGTGTTTGGAAACTCAAACAGTATTTGCTGTGTGAGCAAGGAGACAGGAAGGAGGCTGGGCATGGCTTAGCTCAATTGTTCTGTAGTAAAGCTGCTTGCTGCTGTGAAAGTAAAACTGAAAGTGAAACTCCTCTGCTTGTGTTTTGCATTTGGAATAGAGTTCTTTGGAGGTGGGGAGGGGGAGTAGAAATCCTTAGCATCAAAGCATTTTAATAATAATATAGGAAATACTAATGTTCTGATGGTCATTTCGAAAAATCCTTTCTTAGTGAGCACCTAGAAGCCAAGAGGAACATACGTGGCAAATTTCAAGTTTGTAGGCTTTACAGTTCTGGAGATTTCGTGATTAATGCGTGGGTAGTTTTCACTTTTATATCCATAGACAGTTTGTTAAAGTGTTTAAAAAACTCTAAACTGAAATATATTAACACCATTAGAGATGTAACCAACAAAAATATCCTAAAATTCATCAGCAGAAGGTGAAATAGCTGCCTACACAAAAATAGCTGAAGAAAAGTAGAAAGCAAAAGATAACAAGGTAAAATTTGCTCAATTAGGAACTGAGTTGCAAAGAAGAGAAATATATAATACCAATACACTGAACAGTAGTTTATTTAGAAGGACAAAAAGTTCAAGTAGGAGAACATAATGTGCTCCAGTCACCAGTCAGGAGCCATAGGTTCTTTAGGATTCAAACGCAATAGTCTCAGATCAAATTGAAATGATAAAAAGGATTATATTGAATAAATATTAAAACAATTAACAAAGAAAGATATGCCAATCCACATCCCTTCAGTATGCTAGGAACCCTCCTAGGATTTTGAGTTTATTCTGAGGTTCAAACTTTCTAGGACTTTTGTCACCTTTTTATATTTTGCTATGGTAGCCAAAAAAAAAAAAAAAAGAAAGAAATGTCTTCCACTTGAAAGAAAGATATAGCAGATCTAGACAAATTATTCAAGATCAGAGACATCAAATTGACTATAAAGGTATATATATTATGAAGGCCACACTTTGCCCAATTGTAGCATATGGCTGTGAATGGATACTAGAATAACCAGAAAGGCTGAAGAGAGAAGAATAACTATTGTTGAATAATAGTGTTGAAAACAATTGTTGAGAATGTCATGACTGAAAGAACTAATCATTCAGTATTAAATGAAATAACACTATTCATGGAAAGCACTAAAAAAGAAGCTAATGCTTAAATATTTTGGACATACTGTATAATTCAGTCACTGTGTTTTAAAACAATTGTCCTTGGAACTGACAGAAGAAACAATATTAGATTTAATCTTCAATGGTGCTTGTGAAGTGGTATGAAATGTAAATGTTTGTAACTGACAGAAAACAATAGTTGCAATACTACTGTTCCACTTAACATACATGTTACTGGGAAATTGCTAGCAGGATCCAACACAATCATATTTCGCTATAAAAGAAAGTAATCTCAGAAATGAGACGACTAGTATCAAAAAGCTTTAAAGGAGACAAGAGAGCCAAATCTTTTTGTAATACCTAAAGATTATATAAAATCTCAGAAATTCAGGCTCAACTCTGTATTCTAATGGCAGAAAAAGTCAACTAAGTCCAGAAGGAAGCCAGCATGGGTATTTTGTAGGTATCCAGTAAACGAAAAAAGTTAAAAGCAGGCTTCCTTTATGAAATAAAAAGCCTTTTCTCATGAGAAAAATAAAACATGGCACAAAGCATGGAAGAAAAAAAGTGTAAGGAAAGCAATAATGATAAAGACCATGAGGAATATACATTAAGAGATATAATAAACTTGCTAATCTCTTACCTAACTAACTTGTACCTCAAAATAGACTCAATACCAGAGAATTACCAACATGATTTCTAATTTTTAAAACGGACCTGGGAGAGATCCAGGAAATTACAAGCCAATCAATGTAATGACTGTTCCAGACAAATAGGTACAAAGTGATTACTATTTATTACCAAAATAAGGACATTGAGGAACAAGCTTCAATAAAGGTCAGTTCTGATTCATTAATTTTATAGAGATTTTTTGAGAGTGCCAACAAGCATGTGAATACAGGTATCTATCAAGACTGTATACTTGAATTTTCAAGTACTTTTATTTATTATTTATTTATTATTAGTTTGATTTATATGCCACCCTTCTCCGGAGATTCAGGGCGGCTTACAATGCTTTTAAGCAATAGCCTTTATACTTTTGTATATACCTGCTTAGTAGGGCTTTTGGCCCCCCCTAAGCGGTGTTCTATTTTATACAAAGTCAGCTTATTGTCCCCACAAACCGGGTTCTCATTTTACCTACCTCGGAAGGATGGAAGGCTGAGTCAACCTTGAGCCTGGTGAGAATTGAACTCGCAGTAATTGCAGACAATTGTAATTGACAAAATTCGTCATCTTGAGTAAACTTAATGGTCATGAGATAAGAGCACCTTGCATTTTTTGGATTGCTGATTTTTTTTTAAAAAAAGGAAACTTTTTTTCAATTAAAGAAAGTTAAGAAGAGAAATCTCTAGTAAGTGTATTGGGAGCAATGTTTTTTAACATTAATTAAATGATTTTGTGCTGCATGTTACATAAGTAAGCATCTATGAGCCTGTTTTGACCACTAAGATAAATGATAAAAAATAGATAAAGGAATTTGTCTTGGTGCATATGCCCTCAGTGTACATAAAAGAAAAGATACGTTCTTCAAGAATCATAAGGTACAACACTTAATGATAGTCATAGGGTACAAATAAGCAATCAGGAAACAATATCAATATAAATTGTAAGGATACAAGCAACAAAGTTACAGTCATACAGTCATAAGTGGAAGGAGATGGGTGATAGGAACGATGAGAAGATTAATAATAGCGCAGACTTAGTAAATAGTTTGACAGTGTTGAGGGAATTATTTGTTTAGCAGAGTGATGGCATTCGGGGAAAAAACTGCTGTGTCTAGTTGTTCTGGTGTGCAGTGCTCTATAGCATTGTTTTGAGGGTAAGAGTTGAAACAATTTATGTTGAGGATGTGAGGGGTCTGTAAATATTTTCACAGCCGTCTTTTTGACTTGTGCAGTATACAGGTCCTCAATGGAAGGCAGGTTGGTAGTAATTGTTTTTTCTGCAGTTCTAATTAACCTCTGAAGTCTGTGTCTGTCTTGTTGGGTTGCAGACCCAAACCAGACAGTTATGGAGGTGCAGATGACAGACTCAATAATTCCTCTGTAGAACTGGATCAGCAGCTCCTTGGGCAGTTTCAGCTTTCTGAGTTGGCGCAGAAAGAACATTCTTTGTTGTGCTTTTTTGATGACGTTTTTGATGTTAGCTGTCTGTTAGGATATGGTTTGAGCCTAACTAGTTGTCCAGGCAATATAAGTGTACTGTAACCTTAATCTGTAAATGTATTATGTGACTTTAATGCTGGGTCATGCTGTAATTAGGTATTCACTGGTTGTGAGAGTATTTAAGCAAGGTATTGTAACGTATTCAGTTTGATGAAAAAGCTGCTATGATAAGCTACCATTGAGAGGAGTTGATATCTGCTAATCATCGTTTGATGGAATCTGCTACCATCGTGGTTTGTGAACCAGAGTGAGTTTGTTATTCTGACCAACTACTGTTTGTTGAGTAAGAAGATATCTGTAACTACTGGACTGATTTACTGGCAAAGACTTGGAATTTGTTTAAAGACTATGAGACTGTTTTTCTACTATAAAGTAAGCTTTTGATAAACCAGTTTGCATAATTCTTATTCATCGCTCTCAGCAACGTTTCCTTTTGCATACACTCTGCTGGTTGGTAACACAACACCAATATCCTTAACACTGTCCATTTTAGATCTTGTGATATGGTAGAACCTAGAAATTTGAAACTGTTGGGAAACATTAGTGCATTTTCCCCTCCCTTCGAGGCTGACATAGGTCTCTTAAATAATGTCAGAATAAGGAAAACCGTGTTATTCCAGTACAATTAATGATGACTAAAAGCTAACTCATGGGCTAGGTACCAGATGGAGTTAAGGGGTCACGTTTAAACTCCTCATGTAGGACAAACAAATCAGCAACTGCATTGAATTGTCCTGTCCTCTTAGTCCTGACAAGACTTAAGTTGTTGTGCTTTCAGAAACGCATTTATAACCCTTTTCTCAATTTTATCCTCCGCTTTGGGCTTCCCCTTCCTGAAAATCGGAAGGAGCCCATCCACCTCAAAACGCGTAAAGAGAAGTTGCTCTTTCGGCAAAGCGAACGGCTCTGAGGCAGCATAACATTGGATTGGGGGGGGGGGGGGGGCGAGAAGGGAAGGGCGGGTCCCTCGAGAACGGCGGTTATTTTGAGAGCCACGCGCCTCCAATAACAGCGCCAGTACAAAGTGGGCGGAGTCTTGGAGTGGAAACAAAAGTGGAAGTTGCGCTATGTCGAGCCCGAGGAAGGGAGGGAGGGCGGGCGGGGTGTTTCCTTTATTGCAACGAAGAGGGGCGGGGCCACCGGAAGCAGCTGCTGGAGCAGCCCACCATGGCGGGAGCTTCGGCTTCAGGAGGGCGGCGGCAGTTGCGCTCGCTGGATAACGTGAGTGTTTGTGGGCATGAATAGTGTTTTGTAGGTTATTACGGAGGCTCCTGTGGAGGGCGAGCCTTATGTCGGGAAAGGGGACGACGGTGGGGGGAGGGTCACAGTTGGGGGGGTCCAGAGACTCCCGAGGTTTTAGAGCAAATCGATTTAGGGTCGCCCTGACAACCCCACCACCACCCCCTCCCTCGCTCGGTTATTGCCCTCAGCAGCCCGACGCTCTGCGAACGAGCCGGACTGCGGCTGCTGTCGTTGCCAACCAATATGATCCCATATTAATTGAGAGAGATACCTGGAATGGCTAAGTCTCGTGTTTGGAGAGCCCCAGCATGAAGGCGTCTCGTCACGATCATGTGATGGCGCTGCTTTTCTTTCATTTCTCTTTGGGGAGACAGGGAGGATGTATTTCGCTTGGCGAGATCTTGGGGTTAATTTTATTGGGACCTTCCACACAGTGGTGAAATCTGATTTTTTTTTTACTACCGGTTCTGTGGGTGTGGCTTGGTGGGTGTGGCAGGGGAAGGATGCTGCAAAATCTCCATTCCCACCCGACTCCGGGGGGAAGGATATTGCAATTTTCCTTCCTTCCTTCCTTCCTTCCTTCCTTCCTTCCTTCCTTCCTTCCTTCCTTCCTTCCTTCCTTTATGATCCCTTCCCATGGCCATTCCTGAACACAGGATAAACTATTCATTCTGTAAGCAAATAAATCAGTGGTAGGTTTCAAATTTTTTTACTACCGGTTCTGTGGGCGTGGCTTGGTGGGCATGGCAGGGGAAGGATACTGTAAAATCTCCATTCCCATCCCACTCCAGGGAGAAGGATATTGCAAAATCTCCATTCCCACCCCACTCTGAGGCCAGCCAGAGGTGATATTTGCCGGTTCTCTGAACTACTCAAAATTTCCGCTACCGGTTCTCCAGAACCTGCTGGATTTCACCCCTGCTTCCATACGATATAAGTGAGCCAAACCCAGTTCATTGGACGTGTGAACTGAAGCACGTATGTGTCAGTGGGGATGAATTTGTATAAGAATGAAGCTGGAAGGGATCTTGGAGGTCTTCTAGTCTACCCCCCCCCCCCCAAAAGCAGGAGACCCTCTACCATTTCAGACAAGTGACTGCCCTGTTTCTCCTGAAAAACCTCCAGTGATGAAGCACCTACAACTTCTGGAATCAATCTATCCCATTGATTAATTGTCCTCATTGTTAGTTACAGCTATGCTTAATATCCTAGGTTGAATTAAATATGAATTTTTAGCCATCTAATTCTGCGTTTCAAAGGGAGGTTTGCAAAATTCAAAATAAAAGCATCTTGAAAGGATGACTCTCAAAGTTGGGGGAAATGTATTTATTTCTTGTTATTCTTGAAGGAGCTGAAAATGGTAAACATGCTTCTTAGTAAAAAGTTCCTAGTGTTAAAGTATTATTCTTTAAGGTCGCATACAGATTTAAATAAGTCAAATCGCTTCTCGCTGGCAAGAGTTATATACAGTGTAAAGAGTAAGGACGCCTATGTTTCCAAAAGTGACTTCAGTGATGTTTATTTTTTCAGATCATGAGATACTCTGTGCTTATTTATTTATTCTCTGGTATAATGTATTAAAACTTTGTGACATGAGGAATTTTGCTTGAATTGATTGTCACAGATACAGAATTTGTTGTCAAAAACAGTAAATTATGTTAGTGTATATCGATATTTATGAAATAGTAATATCTTCAAAAAAAAACCCCAAAACTTGAATTATTTTTACCTGTGGGCAAAGAGAAATCAAGGTGGAGGAATTGTCTTCTTAGCTAAAGCATTGCTCCTGAAGAGAAGGGAATTATTTTCAGTGTTCACATGTGCATTTTTTTTTCCAGGGAATACTTTTGGGGTTTTTGCCCCCTACAGATAGAACATAATACATTCCTGTCAAATTTAGAAACGTATTGTAGGATGCATGTATTAGTTTAAAAAAATTAAATTTCATCTGCCATCACATATTTTCACATTTCAGTTACTTTGCTTGGTTTCAATTTATTGAAATTTGAATTTAAATAGGCTATTATTTACTTTTAGGTAGCTTCTGTTACTAAAAATAAAATGTGGATCTCTCTTTTCCTCACAACAACATTCATGCTTCATGAGAAATAGTGATGGGCCCAAAACCACCTTTCATAATTAAATGTGGCGTGGAATCAGGATTTCCTGGTCAGATTTGTGAGCCAGAAGATTTTCCAGTCAGGCATGTTTGGCAGTTTCAGAGTTGTATTGAAGTTTGGTTTTGTGGAGGTTATTATAAAAATTGAACAGGGATTTAATGCCCCCCTTCAAATAATTTATGGATGCTGAGGATGTTATTAATGGATGCTGAGGTAAATATTTTAATTGGATTTATACTGTTTTTCATAGCAACATTTTCTTGGGGGGGGTGTCTTTTTCTATATTTCATTGCTATAATCTGGGTAGTTCTAAAATTACATAACTATAATTATCTGTAGATGATGTTAAATCCTATTAAGCATAATCGGGGATATCTAAGTAAACACATAGAATTTTGTTGGAAATATTTTGCTTTTTGAAATGAACAGCTCTTTCTAATGTGACACATCTTGCACAAATAGCACATTTATTGCATATTATAAAAGTTATTTTGACTTTCTGGTTTTTTAAAAAACTGTCATCTGTTTCAGGGGTCCTTGGAGGTAACACAGAGTATGGATGATGACCCTCTACTTGATGCACCACTTCTTCCACGCCATACGTTACATTCCAGGCTTCATCCAGAGTTCCATGCTATACCTACAGTCTTTGTTGCCAATGTTTTGTTGCTTTTGCATGTAAGTTGAAGAAAAAAACCAATGTGGAATCATGCAAAAGATCAGCTTAGTTTGCCTGAAGACCAGTGGTAAAGTGTGCCTATTTCACTTAGCTGACCCAACAGATTAGGAATACCAACTTCTTTCTTTGCCACCTAAATTGCTCCTTCCCCAGCAGAAAAACATTTATCTCAATGTTTCCTTCTTGGTCCTTTAAAAATGGCAGAGGCATCTAGTATCCTTTAAGACAGTCTTGCCCCATCATTATTATAATATTACCTCAGTATTCAACTGCTTCAGAACTTGTCGAATTTGGTTCTCAATGCATTTTGATGTGAAAATGTTGTCCTGGTACTCATTGTTTCCTTGGTATTCAGCACACAGCAAAAGGAAGAAGGGGACTGCCACAGAGGGTGGACAGGAAGTTGGCCATGCTAGGAAGGTCACTGGCATAGGAAAAAAGACAAAGTTATTTCCAGCCAAAACAAAGTGGAAAGTCACTTTGACACTCATATTTTTTTAGTACTCGGTGTGCTTCTCAGAACCAATTAATGTTGACTACTGAGATACCACTGTATTTACTGTTACAGTTTTGTCAACTTTCAGTGTGGAAATCATATCTCAACTGAGAAAATTAAACAAAATGGAGTGTGCAGAAGATTCCTATTTCTGGTGCCATAACTAATAAATCTAGCTTTTGTTATTCCAGTAATGGGATCTGAATTGCCAAGTCTCACTGTTATTAACAAAATGAAATAGAGCAATCAAAACAGTTTCTGCGTATGCCAAGCAGTAGTGTGGATATAATAAAAGAGAGGCATGCTTCAGTGTATGTGTATGTATAGCGGGCGAGGGAAGGAAGAAAACATAACACTAAAAGCTTGATGACAGAAGCAGTGACATGTATTAAACCAGATTAAGTAACTCTCTCTACTTTACAAGTGAATGACCATAGCGACTACCTTCAAAATGTTCAGGACAGATTATAACAGAAATGAAAAAAATAATAAAGCAGAAACTGTATTTCCCCTTTTCTGAATGAGTTTCTATTTCACTGAAGTGAAAGTTTCAATATTTTAATATTTCAGCAAGACAAGTTTTTGAATTCAAACCATAAATTGAAGGTCACCTAAATAGACTTTTTTCTGTGTTAAAATGGATGCATATCCATCAGTTAAATCTGATGTTAAGTATCACAAATTTCAATCATTCCAAAGCTTTTTGATAACTATACTAGAATCTTGAGGTTTTATTTCTAGTTTATGTTGAATAATTTTTAACACATGTCTGTACACATCTACTGGCAGTAGTGTTGTGGTATATTCCTTGAATATTGGATTGTTGACTGTAATAAACAGCTTCTGACTCTCAAAATTTATCATTAATTTACTGCTTCATGTTAGAATCTTTATATAGGAACTTTGGCCATACCATTTGCCAGAAACAGGCTGATGGAAACTGGTCCCATGTGCACACCCAGGCTTCCTGAACTGAGAAAAAATAACTCTGGTACCTTGGAAAGTTTAAAGAAATAACATACATACATCATAAATTGGGGAGTCCCCATAATGCCTTTGTGCTATTTAAAGAGGGCATTGAACAACCCCAGGAACTCCTTTGAAGCAAGCCAAAGCTGAATCTTATGGACTTTTTTAATGACACTTCAACTGGTTATAAAGCGCTCTAAATCTGTGCCCAGCTACATCTTGGGTGCATATTTGCATTAGAATATTCTAGCATGCTTAGAATTGGGTTATAGTGGTATTAGTCCTGAAATGGGAAATACAAGTATTCCCAGTTGAAACACTACGATACTTCAGCTCACAACAAAAAACAAGGAGTGAAAGGGAAAAAGTGAGATTATTATAAAAATGTACACAAATGATGAAATAAATATGATTATTAATCAAATAAGAAATTGAAATGAGAATAGAGAAAATAGAAAATCGGGGCTGCTCTAATACCATTCTAAATTGAACTGAAAAGAGAGAGAGGAAGGGAGAAGAGAGAGAGAGAAGAAAGGGAAAAGGAGAGGAAGAAAAGGGAGGGGAAAGAGTAGGAGAGAAGGTTAGAAGGGGGAAGAAGAGAGAATTGGGGGAAGGGAAGGGGAAGTAGGAAAGAGAAGGAGAGGAGAAGAAGAAAGGTTGTGGCCAGGGTGGATAAAAATCAATGATTTTTTTAAAAAAATCAAAAAAATCAGATTTTTTTGATTTAAATCGGATTTTTTTGATTTAAATCGGATTTTTTTGATTTAAATCGGATTTATTTTAATAAAAAACTTTTGGGGTAAAAATCTATCGTAATATAGTTTTCTATTTAAGATACATAAATAATTTAGTTTATTCAGCATGAAATGGAGCTTAGTTATGTAGCATGAGGCTGTATATTCTGCAACACTGGGACTATCGGTGAGTCAACAGTAGGTCAAAGGAGTAGCAGAGATGACAGTTGCTCTTTAAAAATTATGATTTAAATCGAGTTGATTTAAATCAAGCCTTTTTACTAGTGATTTAAATCATGATTTAAATTGTAATTTAAATCAACTCGATTTAAATCAAATCCACCCTGGTTGTGGCAAAATAAAGAAGGGTAAATGGTAAAAGAACAGCCCCGAATAAGTAAAAATTAAAAATGAAAGTTAAAAGATAAGATGAATGAAAAATGGTGGATAAATGACTGTACATGTAAATATGTTTATGAGAAACAAAAATAAAACTTTTTTGAAAAAAAACAAAGACGCTTGATACGAATAGTTTGTATGAAACCTGACTTGATAATATTTCATTAGTGCATATAATTATTTAATATCTTTCTTTTTTAGGTTACTTTCGTTGTGTTGGCATTTGTGACAGGCGTGATTTGTTCTTATGCTGATTCAAGTGAAGACACGTGCCCTGAAAACTACACTTATCCTTTGAAAGTGCAGACTACTATAACGATTGCCAAGGTAATTCTCTGGATGCTTCATCTGTTCCTGGAACGATACATTCACTTTCATCACAGCAAAGCTAGAAGCAAAGGTTACCTCCACATCTACCGAACCACAAGACATCTTAAAAGGGTTCCCCTACTAATTCAGTCAACAGGTGAGTCATAACATATTTGGTTATTTTAATTAATGCTTAATTTAATTTAGTTAATGTTTTTTATCTAAATTCGGGAATTTCAGTATGCAGTAATAATGTTACACATCTAGGGTGGAAATTTTTTTGACTTATTTTTGTAGTGATATAGTCATGGCCGTAAATGTTGGCACCCCTGAAATTTTTCCAGAAAATGAAGTATTTCTCACAAAAAAGTATTGCAGTAACACATGTTTTGCTATACACATGTTTATTCCCTCTGTGTGTATTGGAACAAAACCAAAAAAGGGAGGAAAAAAAGCAAATTGGACATAATGTCACACAAAACTCCAAAAATGGGCTGGACAAAATCATTGGCACCTTTTACTTAATATTTGGTTGCACACCCTTTGGAATAAATAACTGAAATCAGTCGCTTCCGATAACCATCAATAAGCTTCTTACACCTCTCACCTGGAATTTTGGATCACTCTTCCTTTGCAAACTGCTCCAGGTCTCTCTTATTGGAAGGGCGCCTCTTCCCAACAACAATTTTAAGATCTCTCCACAGGTGTTCAATAGGATTGAGATCTGGACTCCTTGCTGGCCACTTCAGAACTCTCCAGCGCTTTGTTGCCATCCATTTCTGGGTGCTTTTTGACGTATGTTTGGGGTCATTGTCCTGCTGGAAGACCCAAAATCTCCGACGCAAACCCAGCTTTCTGACACTGGGCTCTACAGTGTGACCCAAAATCCGTTGGTAATCCTCAGATTTCATGATGCCTTGCACACATTCAAGGCACCTAGTGCCAGAGGCAGCAAAACAACCCCAAAACATCAGTGAACCTCTACCATATTTCACTGTAGGTACTGTGTTCTTTTCTTTGTAGGCCTCATTCCGTTTGCGGTAAACAGTAGAATGATGTGCTTTACTAAAAAGCTCTATATTGGTCTCATCTGTCCACAAGACGTTTGCCCAGAAGGATTTTGGCTTACTCAAGTACATGTTGGCAAACTGTAGTCTTGCTTTTTTATGTCTCTGTGTCAGCAGTGGGATCCTCCTGGGTCTCCTGCCATAGCGTTTCATTTCATTTAAATGTCGACGGATAGTTCGCGCTGACACTGATGCTCCCTGAGCCTGCAGGACAGCTTGAATTGCTTTGGAACTTGTTTGGGGCTGCTTATCCATCATCCGGACTATCCTGCGTTGGCACCTTTCATCAATTTTTCTCTTCCGTCCACGCCCAGGGAGATTAGCTACAGTGCCATGAGTTGCAAACTTCTTGATAATGTTGTGCACTGTGGACAAAGGCAAATCTAGATCTCTGGAGATGGACTTGTAACCTTGAGATTGGTGATATTTTTCCACAATTTTGGTTCTCAAGTCCTCAGACAGTTCTCTTCTCCTCTTTCTGTTGTCCATGCTTAGTGTGGCACAACAGACACACAATGCAAAGGCTAAGTGAACTTCTCTCCTTTTTATCTGCTTTCAGGTGTGAGTTTTATATTGCCCATACCTGTTACTTGCCCCAGGTGAGTTTAAAGGAGCATCACATGCTTGAAACAATCTTATTTATCTACAATTTTGAAAGGGTGCCAACGATTTTGTCCAGCCCATTTTTAGAGTTTTGTGTGACATTATGTCCAATTTGCTTTTTTCCCTCCTTTTTTTGGTTTTGTTCCAATACACACAAAGGGAATAAACGTGTGTATAGCAAAACGTGTTACTGCAATACTTTTCTGTGAGAAATACTTCATTTTCTGGAAAAATTTCAGGGGTGCCAACATTTACAGCCATGACTGTATATCTCATTCTGATAAGTTGAAACTTTTATTCTAGTAAAATGAAACAAGTCACTGTTATAGCTATGATTAATAAAAAGTATAAAATCCTGCTCAGACTTAAAAATATGATTTTATTTTTCATGCATTTAATGCATTTTACACTGCATGGTCACATATTTTCTACTATGAAAAATGATAATGTGCTGTCTTAATTGTACCAGGCCCACTATGTGGTAAATAATTCCGCAGATATGAGTATCATGTCTCATGCATAGAAAATTTGCAGTAACACCAGTGGTCCCAATTCTTTAGAGATCAAGAATGTATCCAAGCCACTTTTTCTTTAGGACTGTATCATCTGATACACAATAAATGTAAGATATTGTTTGAAACATCTGAAGTTTGTTTGAACAGCCCTGAAAAATGGGCTTTTAGGCTTGCTTTCAAGGATGAAAGTTTATCAACTTTTAATATACTCTAATCTGGTGCCAAATGTTTTATATTATCTAAATTAATGTTTACTTGAAAACTTTTATCTCGGGTCTGTTGGTTTAGATCCTGCCCACTACAGTAAGACAATAAGTCCACTCTTATCAGTTACCATATCATAGTTTCCCATTGGCTTGTAGAAATAAGTAGAACATGTAGCATGTAGATGGAAAATGGCATGCACTCTGAATATAAAACAAATATTAAATTGGTATTAAATTAAAAGATGCAATCTTTACCAAACTGGCCAGATTATTTCCTCTTATCATAGTACCACTTATTTTCATTTTTAAATTTATGTTTCTAACTCAACCTATAATGTTACATTTCTATTCCTTGATTATCTAATTACGAAACAAGACAAGAATGTTGTGGCTGCCTGTTTTCCCAAGTTATATGATAATGTTGGGGATGACCTTGTGGGAGGATGACTAGCAGTCTGGGCAACATTTGATAAGAGGCAACTTAGTTTGCAGGTGGGGGGAAAGGATGGGAAGTATTTCAGAAAGAATCAATAAGACAAGGGGAAGGAATATTTTCAGTCTTGCAAAATTCTTCTCAATGGAATCTTGCAGTAAAAATAATACGATGCTCCTGGTTGTGCTTCTTCTCTGGACTATTTTGAAGGGCTAATACTTGCCACTGAGCAGCTCTAAACTTACTTAACTGGGTAGAATGAAAAATCTTTTTCCAGATATTTAAAATGTAAGTTAATAAGCACCCTTTGAAAAGAGGTTTACTTGTTCTCTAATGAAAAATTGTTTATTTATAAATTAAGCATCTGGCATATCAATATATATGCATTTTGTAGCAACCAAACTGCAGTTTGAACCAATCAACAATCTGCAGTTTGATGCATATCTGTAGTCATGTTAGATGTGCACCACTGGAATGGGGCCACTAGATAGAGCTCTAGTGATAGAAAAATTGACAAGATGGCCGATAACTATTTAAACAGATGATACATTCTCTTGAAGATCTAGTGCTTGTGCTATGCTCCTATGGAAAAAAATATATTGTCGTTTTTCATAATGCTAATAATCATTTCACTTGTAAGTCCTTCTGTGCTGTCTCATCCTTACGGGGTGGGTGTTCTTGGGAAGGATGGTAAGGTAGAGCCAGAGGGTGTTTTTTTCTCAGTACAGCCACCCCAAAATATAAAGGTCATCCCAGCAGCCCAGCTAAAACAAGCAGACACCTGTATAACAAGCAGAACCTGTACAGTTCTGTATATATAAGGCAGAACTGATACAAGAAAGTCCTGGAGGGGTATAACAACAGAATATTTCACATTACACAAAAGAATACAGTGGTAATGTGCTCTTACATTTGGATATGGAGAGCAAATGATTGTAGTGATTGTTAAAATCATCACATCCCTAACAGGCCAAAATAAAAATAAATCATAATAGAAAGAATTCAGCTATGGTTGTTGAAAGGTAACATTGATTTGACAGTACTCAATCAATCTGTATATTAATTTGACCAAGAATAGCCTTATATATGTTCATAATATTACTCCTAAAGCCCATTGAAAGCTGGTGATGTGACTGGTATAAATCCAATCAAAATAAATAGTATGTATCATTCCAGTAAGTCTAGCCCACTACTGTAAAGATTCATCCAGGAGCCTTACACAGTTAATCAGTGGTGACTGAATTGTTCTGAAAGGCATAATGAAGGGGAGAATTGAATTCAAGCCCTAGCCCTGCAGACCGTTAATTCATTTTCTGTTTGTTTCTATTTTGGGTCATTAGAGTGAGCTGTGTATGAATTTATTTTAATGGCCTATTGATCAAGGTTATCTGTTGCATGCAATTTGGTTTAAAGTTGTTGCACCATTATCATTTAAGTAGAAGGGTTAATTTTGAGTTATATTTGGAAAATTCTAGACTACCCTTCACTGTTTTAGTGGTCATCACAGGATCTTGACTTTCAACCAATGTGGCTTTGTGGGAGAAACTGACCCAGATTTCTGTTTCTAATGTGTCCTGTTTGTTTTTAATAGGAAATGTGGCTTTACTGCTGATAGTATCACTTCAACATTCGTTTCCTAATCACAATAAAATGTATCTCTGCTTCATGCTGGGAATCTTAGCTCTGGAATTGATATGTTCATTGATATGTCTGGTTATCTACACAGGTGAGAATTGTTTCTTTGCCTTGTTAGGGTGATTAAGCCACCCACCCTGGTTCTGTTTTTAAAGCATTATTTTAACATGAACTTGATTTAAGAGGGCTGCAAAAAATTTACAAGCTGTCACCCTTATATTTATATTATTGGAAATCATACCACCGGTCCTTTCAGTGTTATTCTATATGATGCTGAGAAAAAGTATGTAATTTAATACATTTGAAAAAAAAAATGGTTAACTTTAGAAGAGGACAAAGATGCGGATGTTACTGAACTTAACTTTTGTGGTGGTGGAACTGCAAGCTGCAATTGTTTGCATGACACTTACATCTTTCAACTTTTACGCTGGTGTATCCCAAGGGCTTGGAGCAGTGTGCAGCACAAAAATAGAGCATACAAAATGCAGCTGTTAATAAAGAAATTCTTCCCTTGGCAGTGAGAGCCATCTTTTGTGGCAAAGCAGCTGCTTTGAGAAGCTTTTTGCCTGGCACTGATAAGCAGCTACATCTCTTCATGAATAGTTCAAGGCTCTTTATTTCTTACTGGGTACATGGTAGCTGAGGAAGGAAAGAGCACGAAATTCATATTGCAAGATATATTTGCACAATTCAGAGACTGTTAGAAAAACTCAAGCACAAGATGCAGTCTTATAAGAATAATAAAATTATCCGGTCTCTTTCTTAGGATGAAAAAAGCTGAAACTGCCAAAGAATGTAGCATTTGACAGTAAAGTGAGATAATTCTTTACTTATTGCAGCAAAGAAGACAAAAATGACACCATGCTATTATTTTCTAGCCATCCTAGTGAATCTGTATTTTAAGGAGTTAAGGTGTATGTGAATAATCTGTAAACTGCTGTTTCAAAGATGTTGGCTTTCGAGTATTGTGGCTTTGTATTGGACTTGCTGCTTTTTCTTTTTCTCTGACCCATACAGTCTCCCACTGTTTACAATTAAAGAAATAAAATTTAGAACCTAGAACAAAAAAGTATGTGACAGGTAATGTCTCATTTAATACACAATGGCAACATAAACACAGATTTTAGCTAGCTTCTAAGGCATCTTTGTAAGTGTAATGGAAGCAAAATAGCACTATGAAGTAGCTAAATACAGTTGTGCTTAGAAGCTTGTGAATCCTTTTGAATTTTCAATATTTCTGCATAAATATGATTTAAAACATGTTATCTCCATGCAACTCCTAAAACTATATATGAATCAAAAACATTAAACTTGTTAATTTGTTTATTGAAGAAAATGATTCTCAACATTTAGGTCATATTTATGTAGAATTACTGAAAATTCAAAAGGGTTCAAAAGATCCATGCTGGGCCTATTAATGCTTTACTACTGTATATAATAAGTCTGTACAGAGATCCAAATTCAAAAGGCAAAGTGGGATCCCCTTTTGCCCTTTGAATCCAGACCTCCGCATAGCCATAGAATCTACATTGTTCATCTTCATAGTTGTTTGTTGTTGTTGTTGTTTGTTGTTGTTGTTGTTGTTGTTCTTCTTCTTCTTCTTCTTCTTCTTCTTCTTCTTCTTCTTCTTCTTCTTCTTCTTCTTCTTCTTCTTCTTCTTCTTCTTCTTCTTCCTCTTCCTCTTCCTCTTCCTCTTCCTCTTCTTCTTCTTCTTCTTCTTCTTCTTTTTTTTCTTTCTTCTACTACTCTTCAATGTTTTCCTTTATTGCTTCCTGGTCAGTGATACTGATTTTCACTGGCAATGTGTATGACAGCACACAAATTGCTGTAAATATGCAAGACAGCACATTGGCTAGTCTTTTATGTGCCACACAATTCTTTAGTTCTATTTGTCTGAAATGGCATAGGGTCTCCTGCTCGAGCAGGGGGTTGAAAGACCTCCAAGGTTCCTTCCAACTCTATTATTCTATGTTCAGTTAAGGAGCAATGGCTTTGACAAAGTGATGAAATGAGTTTAATGAATGCAGGTTCTGTCCCTACACATTGTACACATGTGCAATATAAGAATACATAAATGAAGCAGAGTTTTCCTCAGAGTGGTTATTTCATCTTTTGTGCCCCAGCAGATGCCCACCATTCTATCTCTACTTCTATTTCTGAACATTGTTGTTAATCGCCCTCATGTGTCTCTTCATCTGATTTACAATAATCTATTTCGGAAAAAAGTTATATTATTTTTAAATGGCACAATAAAATACTTTGTTTACAGTTGTATTGACAAAATCACTAGCTTGCCCATCTTTTATGATTCTGCTCCACTGGCCACCTTTAGGCACCTGTTAAATGACAATTGTTTCAAATGTGTGCTTTGGGGTAATCTGATCTGCGCTTTGATACTTGAATTCTAAGGCAGCTTGAGAGCTAAATGCACCTAAAGCTTTTTACAGCTTGTAGACACACCTGTTTTAGTTATTCCTCTGATCAGTCATGCAGCTCTCTTCCTACATAGCAGGTGGCCTAGTAAAGCAATTCTAGTAGAGAGAGGAAGAGTTTTTCTGTTCACACAGAGCTGTTGATTGAGTAGATGAGAATGAAGCATTGTGTTGATGTGGACCAGTAAATAAATAAAAACAATCTTCTCCAGTATGTTCGCTAACCCCTTTTTGGCTAAAGGCTAGGAGTATTCAAGCATTCATTCTGAAAACATATTTGCAGAACCAAATATTGGATGTGAATGATGATAATTTTATACAGTTTTTCCTAGCCAGAGACTCCCCACCCTTCCCACAATGTATGGGAATACATTACTCATCAACTCAACAAGCATATCCGCTTTAATTCATACCATTTCAAAACAGCATTTTAATGCTCCTTTCAAAAAATAAAGGCAATTAAATAGGAGTCCAATCTTGGGGCTCTTTAAAAGGATTTAGACTAAGAATGGTACATATGCCACATCTCCATATTTCCTAACAAAATATCCCACAATTGCACAAATAACCCAATTGACAAGGGTTTTCTCTGAGTTAACAAGTGGATAATTAGCCTGATGTAAAATATAAAAATAGCTGAAATGGTCACATGAGCTTTCCGTGTTAATACTTGTCTCCATTTTTTTTTTTTTTTTTTTGGTCATTGAATTTCCTGGTAGATAATTATATATTATGGTTGTATTCACATGACAAATTACATAGCAATCCCCTTGCTCAGCCAGTTCACCCATTTCTACTCACCAATAGCTTTAAGACTGGTGGACTTCAACTCCCAGAATTCTCCAGCCAGAATAGCTTTAAGTCAACAAGTCTTAAAGCTGCCAAGTTTGAGGACCCCTGGAATAAGCTTTGCTTGGTTGTTTGTTTTCTTATTGGCACAAAGCAGGCTGGAAGATTTTGTCTACTGTTCCCATTTCCCATATTATTTTCTTGAACAGATGGGAAAGATAGTAATGCCACTGTTTTATCATATCCCACTCCTGCTTCCTTTTTATTTGATGGGGAAGAAAACTGATGAAATGCCAAAACAGGTCTGTTCTCTTGGGTGTCAAACTCACACTGTCACATTGCTGTCATTAATGTATTGCAACATTTTTCCCCTTCGCGGAGCTGGGATGGGCGTGGCCTATGCATGACACATCCAACCGCCAGTTTGACACCCCTGCTCTAGAGTCTTCAAAAAGATGTATTCCCCATTCACCCAGAATCATCATCACCATTTTAGCCATTGTCTATCCACTTCAGGATGAAGGCCTGTTTCCAACCAATATGGTCCTGAGCTTTCTTTTGCCAGTTGGGCCCGCAATACTTGCTGATGTCATCGATCCATCTTGTTTTAGGTCTCCTTCATGGACACTTCTTACCAAGTGGGATCCATTCTATGACTGCCTTGATCCATTCTCTGTCTGCCATCCATTCTTAGTATGTGACCAGCTCATTTCCATTTCAATTCTTTTACTCTCTTGATGATATTGTATACTTTTGTTTGTTCTTGAACCCATGTGCAGGTCTTTCTATCTTGTCTTGCAATGCCAAACATGTATCTTTCCATGGCTCTTTGCGCCACTTGTATCTTTTGTATTGATTGTGCGGTTAGTGTCCATGTTTCTCTGGCATATGTTAGAATAGGTAGCACACACTGATTGAAAACTTTTATCTTCAGGCATGCGTAGGGGGAGGTTATCCTTGAAATTTATGCTTAGCTTGCTGAATGCCTGCCAACCAGATTTAACACCAATTTCCTTTACTGTATCACCTTCCATTAAGATCCATTGACGAAGGTATATGTAGTGGTTTACTATCTAGTTCTTGTCCAGATATAATTTGTGTGTGTGAATATATTTTTTTTTTATTTTATTTTTTTATTTTAATTTGATTTATATGCCGCCCTTCTCCGGAGACTCAGGGCGGCTTACAATGTGCTCAGCAATAGCCTTCATACTTTTGTATATTTATACAAAGTCAGCTTATTGCCCCCACAAACTGGGTCCTCATTTCACCTACCTTAGAAAGGATGGAAGGCTGAGTCAACCTTGAGCCTTGGCGAGATTCGAACCCTGCAGTAATTGCAGGCAGCTGGTCTTAAGCAGCTTAATAACAGGGTGCCTTAAACCCTTGTACTACCAAGGCTCTTTTTTATATTAAACATAACCTGGCTCTTTTTCAGGATATTTAGTCGACTGAGTAAAAATTATCCCAGCTTTCCAGTTGTTATAACATATCAATACCTTTTCCTTATAAACATGCCATGAAAAACAGGATCATGATAGCATTATATAAAGAAAAAATAACTACACAATTGTAGTTTCTCTTTCCTTGCCCCTAAGATGGCATGTTTTGACTTAAACCGACTATTCTTAGCCCATGGAGATTGGTTTCTTTTTTGTTTTTGTTTTTGTTTTTGTTTTTGTTTTAGAGAAAAGCCGAAAGAAAAAAACCTTCCTATTCTCTTGCCTATATTGGGGTATATTCTAGAATTGCTAAATTGTTTGCGTTTGATTAGAGCCCTAGACATCTTGAGATAAAGCTTTCTGATGAACTGTTTCCATCCATGTGAGTGGAACACAAAGCCTGTTGTGATTCTTTTTTCATAACTAATTTACCTTTAGAGGCACATTTAATGAAATATGTGAAGGGATTTTTATCTTTGGAAGCAGAATATTTATTTATGCTACAAGAATTCAAAATTCCTTTTAAATCAACTTTGGATTTTGTCATTTTATTTAACTTCGTTTGGGCTCTCTGGTTTTCTCTGGGTCTGAATAATAAGACAACTCATTTTTTTCCTTATGCTTCTTGTTTTAATGCTTTGAACAGTTCCATTTTGTAGAGGAAACAATAGATTTTTTTCTATAAATGAAGTTTGTTTTTAATTGAATATAGTTTGACAGTAGTGGAATACATTTGATCTTTTCTTTGTTTTCAAAGTGAAGGTAAGCAACTTTAATCGAGCAAAGCCAAGACCTGATATAATAGAAGAAGAGAAGATGTATTCTTATCCTAATCAAGTTACCTCAGAAGTTGGATTCAGGTACTTGTATAAAATTTGCTGAACTTGGATAAATCCTTGGCACTGACTCCTGTGTTTTTAAAGCCCTGATAGTTTGATACATTAATCTCATGATTCATTATTCTAGAGCAGAGGTGTCAAACTCATGTCGTCACGTCGGCGTCGCGTCACATATTGGGACTTTTTCCCCCTTCGTTAAGCACGGATGCACGTGACGCATCCGGCCAATGGGCCGGGAGTTTGACAGCCCTGTTCTAGAGCAGGGGTGGGAAACTATGGCCCTTTTATGACCTGTGGACTTCAACTTCCAGAATTTCTGATCCAGCATGACTCTGGGAAGAATAACCCTTTTGAAATGAGTTAAAATAGTAAAAAACAATGTAATTAGGATGATGGTAATGATTTTATTTTATTTTATTTTATTTTTGCTTTTCAGAGAAATCTCAAGTTTGGAAGAAGTAGTTGAAAAACAAGGTGATATGATTGAATACCTTCAGCGGCACAATGCCCTGCTTAGCAAGAGACTATTGGCATTAATGTCCGAGCAGAACAGAAGCTAGTGGTATTCAAGACAGCAATGTAGAAGAAAAACATCTCCAGTACTGATTTATTCTCTGAAATGCAAGTTGTACTGAAAAACTCCAGTCCAAGTTTTGAATAGCAGTTGGGCCACTTCTGGATCGCTGGAAAAGCTTCTTTTTAAAAAGGATATTTATTTTTAAATGGTTGTCTCTACTAAATTTTTTTGCAGTGCAGGAAGCAGACCTTAGATAGAGAAAATTTCTCTTTCTATGTCAGTTGCAGATTGTTCTTCCAAAGTGCCAAAGATTTCTATAGTAGTTCAGGATTCAGTTCTTTTCAAAAATACAGCAAGGAAAACATCTTCATTTAAGTGTCATTTTTCTTTACATCTATATTATCAGTTAAACTATTGGATACATTTATAAAAGAATATATCAGTATTAGGCTATTAGTATCTCTGCTTCATCAGAGATGAATAAAGTTACTATAGTAATAGTGAAGAATCATCTGGAAACTCTTTAATACCTTTTTAAAAAAAACTGTGGAGTCACAGGTTCCATTTCTGCAATTATAGCGATAACAGAATAGAATCCTAAATGCAAAGGAATATCCGAAAGAGGAAAATGAGAATATCCTACATAAACTGGAAAGACCATGTGGGTATAATATGGGAAATATAAATTGAGCCTTTTAAAATCATGGATATCAAAATAAAGGTAATATTGCCTTTCTGTCTTGCTTATGCGTATGGGCCAGCATTTTACAATCAAATGAACAAGAATGGGAAAAAGTGTGAAAATATTTTTTAAATGTGGGGGGATAGTAACAAGCTGCATGTAAGTCTTTATCTCTATCCTAGAGGTTTATGGTACAGTATTGTTTATAATGTGAAAAAACATTAGTTTCTGGCTTTTATGTTCTTCTTAAAACCTACTTTATTTTGAAAAGCTACTTCTTTAATCCCTGCATATGGGATTAAAATTCACCTCCTCTGCCCTTTAAACCTGTCATAATTGTTGAAAATACTCAGGCCTACTATATTTAATGATTGCTCTCCCTGAAAGCTGTTGCACAAAATATGTACATAAAAGTGTGTAGATCCTATTGAATTCAGTGAAAATTAGTTGCTGGAATCTGCTCGACTAAAGTTTTTAATTTCCTTTTTCTCTGTTAACAGTTAATTGCCTGCTCTGTCTTTTTGCTGCCAATGAAGAGTAATTTTTGTGTATTCTGTAGTCAGAAAGGCATATTTTTCCACAAATCGGATAATTCTGTGATTTTGCCTAGGGAAGAACAAAAGTATACCAACCATCCTGCTATAAATTATACAAACTAATTGTTCATTCACTGCTTACTGAAATATATGTATGCATGTATATTGCACAAAATAATTTAATATTGCAACTGACTCCTTCTAACACTAATTCCTTCATGTCTTTTAGGCTGTGGTTTAAGCACAGGTAAGATTTTATATAGAAGATGAGCTTTCCTTTTAAAGGTTACTTAGATTTCATCATAGTTTGTATGTAATTTGTTCTACCTTTTGTATTAAATGTGATAAATGAATAAATGCAATAAATCCTAATCTATTGCAATCTGTACCTAAAGATTCTTCAAACCCTGTGTTAATATGCCTGTGGAAAAAATATGTCTTTATCAGATCTAGTTGCCTACTTAAGAACTCATTTTGTTATCAAATGTGATTGGTAGCAGGAAAGTGCTACCTCTAAGGTCCCTTCCAACTCTGATATTCTTTTTTTAAACAGTTTATTTATGCAATTTCATTTAACTTACATAAGCGCTTTGTGTACAGTGGATTGTTTGGGTCAATTTGCTTACATAATACTTTTTCAGCTCCTAATTTCTACTTCTATTATCCAACCATTTATAAAGCACTGATATTCTATGATTCTATTAATGTCAACAGGAACGATTCTAGTCTAGAATATTAGATATCGATATAAACACTTGTGCATTAATTTAAGACAATGATTAGTTAAATTGCATAGAAACACTTGCTATTATTTTTGTTATGGCTCTTTCAGTTGCAGCTCTTACTGGATTTGAACATTTAGAGCAGTGGTTTTTTTAAAAAAACTTGGCAACTAAATTGTGTGGTCTTAAACATCTAGAATTCCCCAGCCATTCCCCTCAAAAAGTTGCCAATTTTGAAAAGCTACTGGGGTAGAGTATAGTAAGCAACCTATGGCATTCCAGCTGCACAACAGTGCTTTTCATTTGTTGTTCTTTTCAGCCAAACATGCTAATGTTGCTTGAAGTTGTGGAGCATCTGGTAAATGCCGAAGATTCTTTTTTACCAATCACAAAGCTTCCGTCCTTCCAGTTCAGCTATAATTATTTTATTTTCACAGTATCCATCCTTTGGTCAAGATACGTTTTCCCATTTAATTTCCTTTGTATTTTGGAAGATTTGCTAATTTGTGCAATATCTATGAACTGAGTCACAGATCAATGCTTTTAATACCCTCCCTGTTTCAAGTGCACCCTCTGTTACACTTCAAATTGCCTCTCCTCCACCTCAAGTTCATATTTTATCAAGGAGTTCATGTCTTTACTGGCTCAGGGCAACTAGTAAATTCCACTTTTGGATAAGGGTCTTAAGTGCATTACAAAATACCTTTAAATTCATTTAAAAGACTGGCTGCTTCAAACTGAATCCCCAGACATGCATTGAACTATAATCTCCCAGAATTACCAAATTCCCAGGGAGAGAAATGCTGCTCTAATAAAATAAAAATGCTCAAGCCATATAAGAAGTCTCTTTCTTAAAATTGAATGCTTCCTTTGTATTTGCTTCCTTTATATCTGCTGATATAAAGCATTAGCAGAATAATACTCCAATAACTGAACCAGAGTGGGGAGAAACTGGCAAAAACTATATATATCTGATTTTAAAATAGGGCTGAACTAGTTTGGGTTTGCAAAGAAAAAAATATCTCTTATTTATCCCAATTGGGGAATGAATCAGTGTGTTAACAATTTTTTCATTCTAAATTGTCCTAATCACAGACTATATATAGGGATCCAGGGAGTCACCACCATTCTGGCATTTGAGTAGATCAGTGGTTTATGTTACGAAGCTAACTATTAAAAAAGCATATCTCAATTTTATCTATTTTAGAAAGGAATAAATTATTTGAATCAGAAATAATTTCTTAACAGTGTTTACCATGTTGTTGATGGTCAGTAATACAGTTTTTTCTAATTATTCATGATATATTGGGCTATAATTCCCCAGGACTGTCAGTGACTGATTTTTAAAGTTCTCAACTCAAGCTCATGATACCAGCGATAGTATCTAACCATCTTGTCTCCTACTGCTCTCTTACTAAGGTTAGGACAAGCTTTATTCCTCCTGACCACATTGATTTACCTATGCATTCTATTTGACAACAATGTGGACACAGTTTGCTGTTTTTTTTCCCTAGTTTCCCAATCTCGTCTTAAGACTCAGGCTCTTGTGATGATTTTCCACCTAACATTTTAGGGATCCGTCAAGTTCTGTTACATACTGCTGCTTGTCATGACTCTCATCAAAGCATGTATTGATAAAGAGGTACTGGATGCATGAGTTTTGTGCATCAGTGAGAGGCTTATAGCAGGAATTATCTCAAAAATCAAATACATTGCATAGCCTCTATCTGACGCTGCATGAATTGACATTTTCCATTCCCCTATGGCATGGGTGTCAAACTCAAGTTCATTGAGGGCTGCATCAGGGTTGTATTTGACCTCGGGGGCCAGGATGGGCGTGGCCAGGGTGGGCATGGCCAGCTTGATGCCTGGGATAGGGCGGCTGCTGGTGCTCTGGATCGGGTCGTGCCTTCGCGGCCTCTGACCCGGCGCCGATCTCAATTGGCTCCTTGGTTTACCGAGGAGCTGAGGGAGTTGAAGCGCCGGAAAAGACGCCTAGAGAGTAGTTGGAGGGCCAGTCTTCTTGAATCTGACCGGACACTAGTAAGATCCCACATTAGGAATTACTTAGTGGCGATAAAAGCAGCGAAATGTAGTTATTTTGCTGCTCTTATTGCATCATCAGATAATCGCCCGGCCGCCCTCTTTAGGGTGACCCGCTCCCTGCTCCACCAGGAAGCGCGGGAGGACCCCTTGGAGGGTAGAGCCGAGGATTTTGTTCAGTATCTGTATGACAAAATCACTCAGATTCGGGAAGATTTGGACTCCGACTGGGTAGTCTCAGGGGGAGAGACAGGGGCAGGTCTTGAGAATGTTATCTGGGATGAGTTTGATCCTGTGACCCCTGAGGACGTGGACAGGATTCTGGGTAGACTGAACGCGACCACTTGTTTATTGGACCCGTGTCCTTCCTGGTTAGTACTGGCTTCCCGGGAAGTGACACGAGGCTGGCTCCAGGGGATTATAAACGCTTCGCTGAGTGAGGGTGACTTTCCCGCCGCCTTGAAAGAGGCGGTGGTGAGGCCTCTCCTCAAGAAGCCTTCCCTGGACCCGGCAATGTTGGTAAATTATCGTCCGGTCTCCAATCTTCGCTTTGTTGCGAAGGTTGTTGAGAGTGTGGTCGCGCAACAGCTCCCCCAGCACCTGGATGAAACGACGTATCTGGATTCGTTCCAGTCGGGCTTCAGGCCCGGGTACAGCACGGAAACGGCATTGGTTGCGTTGGTTGATGATCTCTGGAGGGCTCGGGACAGGGGGTGCTCCTCTGTCCTGGTCCTGTTAGATCTCTCAGCGGCTTTTGATACCATCGACCATGGTATCATGCTGCACCGGTTGGAAGAGTTGGGGGTGGGAGGCACTGTGTTGCGGTGGTTCTCCTCCTTTCTCTCTGACCGGTCGCAGTCTGTGTTGACGGGGACAGAGGTCGACCCCGAGGCCCCTCATATGTGGGGTGCCGCAAGGGTCGGTCCTCTCGCCTCTCCTGTTCAACATTTATGTGAAGCCGCTGGGCGAGATCATCCGTGGTTTCGGGGTGGAGTACCATCAGTACGCTGACGACACCCAGCTGTACATCTCCACCCCGGATCACCCCAACGATGCCCTTGAAGTGATGTCCCGGTGCCTGGAGGCCGTACGGATCTGGATGGGGAGGAACAGGCTCAGGCTCAACCCATCCAAGACTGAGTGGCTGTGGTTTCCGACGTCCCGATATAGTCAGTTGACGCCATCACTGACTATTGGGGGCGAATCATTGGCCCCCACGGAGAGGGCTCGCAACTTGGGCGTCCTCCTGGATTCACGGCTGTCTTTAGAAGAGCACTTGACGGCCGTGACCGGGAGGATTTTTCATCAGGTTCGCCTGATTCGCCAGTTGCGTCCCTTTCTGGATCGGGACTCTTTACGCACGGTCACTCATGCCCTTGTCACCTCCCGCCTGGACTATTGCAATGCTCTCTACATGGGGCTCCCCTTGAGGAGCACCCGGAGGCTCCAACTGGCGCAGAGTGCGGCCGTGCGGGTGGTAATGGGAGCGACTTGGCGTTCCCATGTAACACCTCTCCTGCGCGAGCTGCACTGGCTCCCGGTGGTCTTCCGGGTGCGCTTCAAGGTTTTGGTTACCACCTTTAAAGCGCTCCATGGCTTAGGACCCGGGTACTTGCGGGACCGCCTACTACCACCAATAGCCTCCCACCGGCCGGTACGCTCCCATAGAGAGGGGCTCCTCCGGGTGCCGTCAGCCAAACAATGCCGACTGGCGGCCCCCAGGGGGAGAGCCTTCTCTGTGGGGGCACCTACTATCTGGAACGAGCTCCCCCCAGAGATACGGAGGATCCCGGATCTGCGCACCTTCCGCCGCGCCTTAAAGACCTTACTATTTCACCAGGCCGGCCTGGCCTAATTTTCCCCCTCTTTTATAAAAGATTTTTAAAATTTTAAATATCTTTTAGTATTTATATATTCAATTTTAAATTGGTTTTAAAAGTTTGGGGTTTTAAATTTGTCGGGGCCAAAATTATTTAATTTGATTTTATTCTATTTTTTAAATTTTGTATTGTATGTGTTTTTATTGTCTGGCTGTGCACCGCCCTGAGTCCTTCGGGAGTAGGGCGGTATAGAAATCTAATAAATAATAATAATAATAATAATTCGTGTTGGGGGCATCTGTGGTGGCCCAAGTGCTCTGCCAGCGAAAATGGGCTCCCGAGCTCAGTTTTCAGCCACGATGGCCTCCTGTCATCCTCTGACAGCAAAAATGGAGCTCGCGGGAAGGGGGAGGGGCTGTGTGACACCCCTGCCCTATGGATATCTCAATTATATGATTGGGAATCCTCCCATTCCCCTATGATCACAATTCAATCTGTATAAATGAGAGTATCCATTAAGTTCTATACAGGCAGTTTTATATAGAGAAGTGTGTCTATAAATACTGAATGCATAATGCAACCTAAACAATTATTCAGTTGTCTGTTTCTGCATGGACTGGTTGAAAGGACAAACATAACTGGATTCTTATATTGATGACTCAGTAGCATAAGTACTTAAATAGTTCACAAATGAGTTGATATCATGTGGAAGAAAAGCATCAGTATAATTCATAGTATAACTCAAGTTTTTGTCTGGAAAATAAAGAGAAAACATTTAGAAAAACATTACAAAAACTAAAGATCTTCAAAATGCTAGAACAACCTAGTTGCTTTAAAAGTTCATGAAATTTCTCACAAAAAAGGGCACGCTTTAAAATGATTTAAAATGACGAAATAATTCTCAAATTGGGTAAGACAAAAGAAGGAAAAAACAAGTCTTGAGTGTTTTTTCTTAACGCTGAAAAATGCTTTCTGTGTACTCCCACACTAGCTTAAGATCATATTGAATGCATGATGTGAGTATCAACAAAGATTTTTGTTTTCTTGCAAATACTAGATAAAAAGATTTACTACCTTGCAAATTTGTACATTGAAATGTAAGTAAACAAAAAATATTTTCAGTACCCTATTGCAAGGCTATTTATAGCTCCTTTTTTTTTAAAAAAAAGACAGAGCTGAAAGTATAAGGTTTGATATATATTTTCCCATAGTGTTTCTGGAGTGCGTTTAATTCCCTCCCCCCACCCTTATGAATTTTCAAATTTATAACTGAATCGACTTCCCATAAACATTTAATGCTGGAAACAATATGAATGAAATGTACATGAAAAGAAACATCAAGAGTCAACACTTCTTTTCACTGTGATGGGTAATTAAAGGCAAAAGTCTGGTTGGATATTATCATCAACAACCTAATCCTGAGATAACTGTTTCCCACAGTGATTGTCCTTTTATGTTGACTGGTTAAAGTGTCTCTGATGCATAACAATGTGTTTGGAGACAGAACTGGGCTACAAATTGTTCTGCTGTCCCAGTGTGTAAATATTATACAATGGGAAATCCTTAATCAGTATGCAAATGGGAGCAAATATCAATTGCTTTTTCCAATAGGTAAAGTTTTCCTTCCCACATCTGGCTGTTTGGACTGTGGTTGGCACTAAACTACAATGTACACAATCCCTTTGACCCCCGTTTTTTTCAAACACTTGTACATTAGTTGATTTACAGAGGACACTGCACTAGATTGGAATCAGGCTAGATGAGGTATACTTTTTTTTAAAAAAAGAATCTTGAATGTTAAATATGTTTAAAGTTTTTGCTGAACCTGAAGATGTTTTTCAGTGAGTCCACTATCTTTTGCTCAAGGGAATTCAGGCTTTCCTTCCTCCATCCCCCCCAAGGTCCCCTCCTCCTTCCCTGCAATATATTTACTGCCTCAGTCTAGAAGCAGACATTAAGACATGTACACAGTTCAAATATAGAATACAGCAATTCTATACAATTCATAATGATTAAATAGAAAGGGTCTAAAATTACTCATTCTTTAACACAAAATCAATTGGAAAAGCCAGATGTTTACAAGACTTCAAAAGTCCATGAGAAGAATGGAAAGTATCCTCAATTCGGGAGGGGGGCTATTCCAACAGAGGGGAGCCCCTATAGAGACCACTCACTCTTAAGCCCATTTCCATGGCATCACAAAATAAGCAACTCTCCTTAGTTTCTCCGTTTGGGCAGCAGAATCTATCAGGGCAAAGGAGAATCTAAGAACCCAATGTCAAATATCAGACAAAGTAATGCAAGATAATAAAAACTGCATATAAATATCTCTTGCTTGGAAAAATGGTTTTGTAGGAAGAAGCAAATCATTTGTGGCTACTATCTTAGTTGCAATAGAGGTTTTGAAGCAACATGAAGGCTAAGACATTTCACATATCACTTAAGTATTTGATGTCTATTTTTCCCTAAAGGACTTGAAAGTATTTTATGGTTCCTCACTCCCATTCCTATTTACTTTTGAAGGAACCTATATATTTTAAATGCCTTTGACTGATGTTTAGTTATTTGCACACTTAAAAATGTATCTCTTTGACTTATTTGAAGCTTTAATAATTATTAAATTGTTGTAATAGGAACACAACATAACACACTGATATTTAAAAATATTGATCTTTAATTTCAGTAGTTCTGTCCAAAGAAAGGTGTATAATTTTTATTCTGGTAGAACTGGAAATCAACAATTTCTTTAATGTGCCATTATCTGATTATTCTAGTAATAGTTTTGGCTTAACATTTTAAAAAAGAATAGTTTAATGTATATTTTACTTAGGTAGATACAGTATATCATTACTGTTTATATTGATCCCTTATGTAAATTAAAAAAATGAAGCAAAGATTTCACATCTCTCTGAAAGTGGATGATTTCAATATACAGCATACAAAAATGTGAAAAGATACATGAATATTTAATGTGACAGTACTATTTGAAATACGTTTTGTACAACATATACAGTTATAAACATGCTTTAAGAAATTATTGAATTACAATATATGATCTAAATTGATTGTAGTGTTAAAATTGCTACCGTGTTTCCCCGAAAATAAGATCCTCTCTTGTTTTATTTTTTTTGAACCCTGAAATAAGCGCTTGGCCTTATTGCCATGTGCTCAAAAGTCCGATTGGGCTTATTATCAGGGGATGTCTTATTTTGGGGAAAACAGGGTACAAATTATCAAGGACTACTTTATGGCAAGATATACATTACAATATTGATAAGTATCTGATCACACAAAGCCTTATCACCCAGTTCATTTCCACTGGTATAAGTGATTTTTAAGGTTCAAACATGCTTGTAAGCTTTTTCTGTTAATTTTAGTTAATATTTGAGTATTTCCTCTTTCAAAAATAGCCAGATTATCTAACCTGGCATTTGTTGACATGCTGCAGTTGGAAATTCTGGAGTGGTAGGCCGTGATACTAAGGAGTGCTGGCCTGAGAAATTTTTGAACACAAAGCAACCTGGTCTTCAAGCAATAGTGAAACTAATTAAATAATTGTGGCTTTAAGCAGTAATACTGTTTATCAAATATTAAGTTCATTCTTGCATATTTTTAATAAGAGTGTTAAAAGATACACGAGTAAGAGACACTTAATACAGCAAAAGCTTTTTCAAGGACATAATTTGTCTAACATTGCAATGTTTGCTTTCTGGCTACTAGATTGCTATGTTGACATGCCAAGAAAAGTGGTGAGTATACTGCACCGATGATTCTCCAGTGCTTCTAGATAAGCTCTTTTGGTTGATAATTGTTTCTTCCTTCTTGAAAGAATCCCCAAGCTCCAGGAAAACTTGTTCCAACAGTTTTCTCAGATGATTTCTCTATGTTTCCTGATGATGGCTTATGGGATATCTCTGCAGATTATAACTGTGCCATTACCAAAATGTCATCTGGACTTCTGTGCTTAATTCTTTTTCTCAACATTTTGAAGAAACTATTTTATAGAGAAAAGAGAACGAGATTGGATTTAAAATTGTCATACTGAGATGGTCCATAAAAATATTATTAACATTAAATTTATGCAACTGCCAATGTAGTCAGATCATGATAATAAATAATCAAGGAAGGCATACTTCAGGAAAACAATATTTGCTTGTAGATTTGTAGGGGGTAATTCTTCCCTCCCTTTGAAAAAAGAAACCTAGTAATATAGTGAAGATGAATCAATATAAAATATGGGATCGTAGAACAGAGTTACTTAGACCATAGCAGGACTAGAAAACACCATGAGCAAATGCAACATTAAAATGTTGAAAATCTGCACTGCAAAATCATGCTGCAGCTTCAAATTTAACACATAGCAGCTGACAAGTTACATGAAATTCAGGGAAAAATTTGGGACCCATTCAATTTATTGCAAAATCTTAATAGGTTGATTTAGTTCTGGTCATGGAAAAAAAAAGTTTGAATGTCTGTAGAACAGATTCCTCACTAAATACACTACTAATTCATCTGGAGATTCACAGCCATCCAGGTCATGGTTGTCCCAAAAGTGCTTTTTCAAAAGGCAACTGGACTTTTCTCCCCCATTTCTCATCCAAGAAGCTTCTTCAGTTCAGAACTGAAGAAACTTCTTGAATGAGAAATAAAAGAAGGCCCAGTTGCCTTTTGAAAAAGTACCTTTGGGGATATTCTACCAAATCTGCTTGTTTGGAAATGTTTGGGAAAATATTGTGCTGGAAATAGATGTGAGATTAGATGTTACCCCAGATGTTTTCATTGTTTAAAGATGTGTTTTGCACAACCTTGCATTATGTAGCTTATTGCTGTGTAAAAAAAAAAAAACAGCTAAGAGATAAAAGTCGTCACTCAATTGTACTGTCATCTGGAAAGCTGATTCCTATGGGAATATAGAGGAGCTGTGATCCACCTGTTTCCTTGGACCAAGTGATTAAAACTGAGCAAACAGGATACATTTGGCTCACTATGTTTAGCCAGTAGTTAAATTGGTACTTTAGTCAAACAGATTTTTCTTTTTGTGGATGCTCAAGAGGAGCCTACAAGTCTAGCTGTGCTGAAGTGGGAGCCTTTGGAAGGGTAATACTGAATAAACATGTAAACTGCAATATGTCCAAAAGACTTTGCTTGTTTGTTGGGAAGAAAAGATGCATTTGGAGCCCTCTGTGATTCTGACATCTTGTCACTTCTGCTCTGACTTAACTTCCTGTCTGTAAAAACCCATACCACATATTTATCCTTACAAGAAACATATTCTTTATACATGGTCAGTTAAATTGTCTCTACCGAATTACATACAACTTTATTCTCCAGTGGGAATTCCATCATTTAATAAAAGAATTGGGCAAAAGGAGAAGATGATTAGAGCACCTTGATGTATGGCGCTTAGAATAAATTTTAGCCAGAAATTAGAAATTTAGAAATTCAGAACCCATTTCAAAACCCAAACCCAAAACAAAAATAGCATCTTTACATGCATACACGCTCTCCCTATCTTCTTCTCTGTTATGCTAGTCCATTGCAGTTAGATGGAGGATGGAAAACATGAATGGTGGATGTGTTTTTCTTTGCCTGCTGAATCTTGTTTCATATGCACTTGTACCATAATCTTTTTAAATTATACCACTATTTACTTTATGCATTTTAAAAAAAAAATTGACAACTTCCATCCCAGGAAATTCTTGATCCTATACAAAATAAAATATAATTATCAGGTATTATATAATGCTAATATTATGAACTTCATAGAAAATTTTTTGTAAAGGATGGTCTGGTGGAATCAGTGGAACTGTGTTAATCTTCCTGTCCAATAAGCATTTTACATTATATGCATAAGCATATAGAGAAAATATAGGATGGCAGGTATACAGTGGTTTGGTAAAAATATAATTTATTGGCTTTCAGTTCCTTGTTAAGGAATGGAGGGGAATCTATTTACATTAGACTGCAGATCAGGATTTTTAAGACGTGATAAATCTGCTGTAATAAAAATGTCTACCAGAGAAACATCTAAATTCTTAAAATTAGGCCAGTGCAATAACTGAATACATTAGAGCTCAACTGGTTTTTTTTCTCATTAAATCTTACTTTCCTTAGACAGAGAGTGATCAAAGTACACCAAAAAGATGTTCCTTGTTATTAAACTAGTCTAAATTAGAGTCAGTCTCAATAACTTTTATGTAGATGTATAACATCTTTCTTCCCCCAGAACTCCCACTGCATCCCTTTTATTTCTAAGTAGTTAATATGAAATATAGAGATACATGGAATGTCATTGGAAATGGGATACCATAAATATATATTAATTCTCTTAATAACCAACTTTAAATGTATGTTACTTTTGTATGGCCTTGCCCTTCATTTTTGATTCCTGACAGTTATACTCAGCTACAATCCAGCCAGTGTGAGTGTTGAGGTCTCAACACATCTGGAGCTCTAAGCTGGGAACTGGGAAAGTTTGCTATAGTCTTAAGAAACAACAGTAACACACTAATGGTCAGTTTTAAAACATATAAACAGATTTTGTGAATGTTGTATGTCTACAGTACAAATTTAAAAATTAATTTAAATTTATTTATAGATATCTAACCTAGAACTAAGAAATTTCCTGATCGTGAGAACAATTAATCAGTAGACTAGCTTGCCTCTAGAACTTGTGTGGGTGTAGGTTTCAAGACAAGACTGGACAGTTATTTGTCTGGAATAGTATATGATCTCCTGCCATGGGCACAGGGTTGGACTAGAAGACTTCTACAGCTCCTTCCAACTTTATTACTCTCTGTTCTAGGTTCTACATGTGATTCCAAATGCAGCTCATCTCCTTGCTGTATATGGTTGTTTTATCTTGGTATTTCATAGAGAGAGAATCTAAGGGCTACCAAAACACGGAATGGGACAACTGGCCACAACCAACTCATCATGGCCAATTTACCATGGGACAGCTTAACAATTCAATTTAATTATTTAAAATAATTAAGAAATTACTTTAATTCTTGTCATTCATATTTCATTTTGTCCCTCCTTTGCATTCTTTCTTTTAATGATTCTATTCCACCATTTATTTGATACTAGTGTTACTCTTGTCCCATGGCGAATTGGCCACAGCAAGTTGGCTGTAGGAGGTTGGCTGCATGAGTTGGCCATGGCAAGTTGGCCGTGATGAGTTGACTGTGGCAAGTTGTCCTAAACCCACCAAAACAGGGATCAAGCCATAACCAGCTGTAGAGTCTCAGGCTGCCTTTCATTGGTTCACAACATAGAAAGTTTAGAAATACATTAGAAACATTGACTCTATTAAACCCTTCCTTCAATTGATGTGCCATATACAAAGTGATAGTTAAGAGCATGTATTTCTGTTCCCTGCCTCTTGTTACAAGCAAGCAGCTCCATAAATGGAACTAGCTACAAAATAGCTTTCCGTTTTACAAATAGCTGTTCTATAAATGGATATGTAGTGAAGGGAAAAAAAAGTCCACCTAAGTGCATTTTTATCACCCAGGTCTTCAACAGTAACTCACATGCATTATATTTCAATGCACATTAAAGACTTCAGGAAGTGCTGGATGTGCAGGAAAGAGATGATTGAATCACTTTTGCAGGAATGGCCCAAGGCTTCTCCTTCCATCTAAATTCCACAATGTGACTACATTTTATGTGGTGAGTGAACAGATGTAATTCCTTTGGCTAGATATTCTTCTGCTGACACCGCCAGTCTCCTAATCTGCCACGAGTTGAATTTAACCCCAAGATAAGCCTAAGCCCTAATTGTTTTGTTTGATCTCCTATCATTTAAACTCTAATGGTCTAACTAAACTGGATCATGGAAAAAGTAATGGACAGTGCAGAGGCAGCTTTGAAATATATTTCTTATTCCCACTCTAGGATGCAATGAACAAACATTTACGTATGATAAATTATTTTTTTGTTTAATAAGGTATTCATGTTTTACTTTCTTGGGGAAAAAGCTCCCACTGGGGTTTGCTTTGGAACAGAAGAAATATCCATTGCCTGCCTTAATCTAAGCATTTATATTGTATCAGTTAACAGGGTATAGAAAAGGTAAATCAATTATCTAATTTACTTGGGTAGGGCTAGTGAAACATTGATGGCATAACATGTTTTGTGATCTCACAGTGATTTTTCTCAATGAACAAACCCCGGATTTAGGAGCAGGAACGGACAACACTGGCTGGACCTGCTGGAAACGGTAGTTCGGCAACTTCTGCAGTACCCCAGATTATTTGCTACTGAACCAGTATGATACAAGAAGCAGCTTGCATTAACAGATTTGGGCTTTAATAATCCAAACAACTGTTAGATGGCACCCAGGAGCTAAAGTTCTCTGAATCATTTTGCTGCCATTTATGGACTCTTACATCCAAGATCTAGAATCTCATTTCCCTCTAAGGCAGAAAATGATTCACTAATTCTGCAATGCAAATAAATAAGAAACAAACAAACACACCATGTCAAATCACATATGTACTCAGGAGGTACATATACATAGCAAAGGTTTCTGCTATGCCATTTTCTCCCAGCCCTGTGACAGACAGGATTCAAAGGGGTAGAGGCACTGGCTAAATAAAGTGCTTGGTTTTTGTTTGCCTTTAAGTGCCTAGAAAAAGCAAACATTCCTTTAAAGATAACTTAAAACCACTTAAAACTACTCAGAGGTGGGTCTTACTGGTTCTAAAGAGCCTTTAGGAGAAGTGACAACCCCTGTAATTTTTTAAAAATTTATTTATTACAGCTAGAGTATCAAAGGCTGTGTAGTTGCCCACATATAACAAAAGAAGTTTCCAGATGCAAAGTGTTTGACCACATGCTTTATTCATCTGTAAATGGGATGCTTCCTTGAGAAAAGAGCTTAGCATTCTTTTGATCCTTGCTCTAGTATGTCCTAATTCTATCCTTCTGGACTGTTTGCATTTATATGCCGTCACAGAATGCAGTCCTGCTTCTTTGCACTTTCCATTATTTAAGCTGCAGGACCCCAACTGGGTTCGTGAGTTTAGCCTTATACATTGCTAGAATGCAATCTAAAATTTAAAGTGCTCCCAGGTCCTCATGGCAACCGCTTGCCAGTGACCTCTCTGAACAAAATGCCTCATGAGTGGCTGTCACGGGCCACAAAGAGTTGACACCTAAATTAAATGTGTGTCTAAATTCTGGGGACTTACATTAGATATTAAATTTAACTACCACTTAGCTAAATTCATAGCCCTATCCAGATCTATAGTTTCAGTCTTACTGACATTGTCATAAAATTTAAACTTTGAATAGATGAACCATCGGCAAATTTCAGCTTTTCTGGAACTAAAATCTGTAATGATCCAGATGTTCCTGAACTTCAAAGTTCAACATCCCTCACAATCAGCATAGTGACTTGGGAGTTGTAATTTAGCAACGCCTACAGAGCAAAGATTCCGAGTCTTTTAATAAAAAATGAATGTCACTTTGTTTTTGACAATCTAGTATAAGGGAATTAATTAGAGGAAGGATTTGCTATAACAGTATTTCCATTAACATAGTCCATGTGTTGAGGCATTTAGACACAATTAGGGGAAAAAGCAACTCTATGAAGTGGATGAAAAGAAGCTCCATTAATATTGTTTTGCATGATTTGTTAAATAACACATATATGTGTTAAATTGCTATTCCATAACCAGTACAATATTAGTTTACTACTTAGCTTGTTAGCACCGCTGCATTCCAGGTTCCTTCCTTAGTGATTTAAGATTTTAAATAATGCTTTTCATCTCAAAATTTATTGTTTCCAAAACTGTGGGAACAATATATGACAAATACAGCAAACTCCAAATGCAAATCCCTGACCAACTTGGCAAAGAAATTTACTTCTGCTTATGATTTTTCATTTAGTATCTGTTTAGAAACGTCATTTGATAAGGTTGACCTTTAAAACTGCAGAGATTGTCTCTGCTACGTAGCTAGGAATATTGGCTGCTATATTTGTATGGCCTGAAGTTAACGCACAAAACGATTCTGTCCTTTTCAATGACAGTCCTCTCAAGCTAGCTTTTCATCTGCTACGTGGATTACATCTGCATCCTGCTCTAAGCGGACAGGAATCCAAACATTTGGACATTTGTCCAATATCCATGTAAACCAATGCTAGTATTTAAAAATCTTGTATGAACCAATATGCGAGAAATTTGTATTTCTGCATTAACAGGGGATGAGATAGTTGCAGTTTCATTGGAAGAGGAAATACTGGCCTTTGGTGAGTAGAAAGCTTCAACAGGACAGCAGGGTTTCGAATGAGCCTCTTTCTCTGTACAGCTTCAGAGAGTGAAATAATTGACAGAGAGCCCAGTGCTACTCAATCATTTGGAACCATGCCCAGGGGTTCACATAAAACAAGTACTTTTATTGTTCTGTTCCTCCCTTTAGTTTATTCCCATCCCCACCCTACCCCCAGTACTCCCTCTTCCTTACTCTATTTTCAGAGCAAATAAAAACACAATGGGAGCAGCCCAAAGGAAATTGTTTGTGGTTTGGGGTCAATCAAATCTCTCCTCCCCCCCAACCCCGTACACACAAAGTTTTGAAAACGGAAACGTAATTTGCAAAGAGGAATATTCTGGTGACCCAGCCAGCCACCCAGTCCTTCTGAGTGGCAACATGAGAGGAGCAACCTTTGATGGCTGCACCCTAATGGCACCTGGCTTCATTACCAGATCAGTGTTGATTGTTCCTTGTCTAAATTTAATCCCAGCCCTGGGAAATACCTCAAGGGAAGGGCACTCTGGAATGAAGGGGCATGCATCTCCTGTGGGAACAGTGATGTCTGTGTAGTTTTCGTCTGTTGGCCAAGTTAGCTGGAAGACAGGAAAGAGAATATTGAGATGTCAGGATTGTGATATAAGGATTAATACAAGATATAAGCAACCGTGACTTCAGCTTGCTATCAGAAGTATTTTAGAAGGACCATAGAAGATGTCTGCTTGTTCCAAGTCCAAAGACAATAGGCTATCTCTAGCAAAACTCCCCTTTCAAAATTATGGGAGTGCATGCATGTTTGTGTATTTTATAAATACTTGCATATAATAAAACCATTGGTTAAGCCTAGTATAATGTATAAATCCATCAGCTGTTTAAAAACATGAGCCAGCAAGCAGCTTATTGTATAATTAATGCCTGGATACAACAAAGTATGTCTCATGGTGTTCAACTCCCACATAATTTGTACATGATGTGTAACTAAAACTTTAAAGCATAATGCAATGGGATTAGCTTTAGAGAATGCCATGTGCGGCTGGATTGTGTTCTTTGGTTTTATTGCACGAATTTAAAAAAAAAACACTGTGTAAAATAAATTCAAATATTTTTTTGAAAATATAAATGGCTTAAGCCTGCTAATTGTTTTGGCTTAGTTTCTAAACTACAAGCTTTCCCAGTTTGATCCCTTCCCAGAGTGTTAGACTGAAACTCTCTTAATCTCAGCCAGTATTCTTTTCTGTGGATGACAGGGGATGAAATGTAATGTATGTTGGAAAGATCCAGAATGGGAAATGTTGGATTATATCCTAAGGCACGAACAGCTTCTCATCTCAATGCAGTTGGAAAAGCATTGAGCAGACAGTTGTTCACAGTTGGAAAAACAATGAGCAGACAGTTGTTCATTCTTTCTGCTTCAGCCCCCTCATAATAATGGTCTGCTTCAGAGGGTTTTTTTTTTTTTTTTTGTTGGTAATACCATGCAAAACATATCTGAACATTTAGGAAGAATAATTAAGAAATGCTGGTGTAGCACGAGTCATTGAAAGTGGAAAGCAAAATTCATTGCAAAATGCTAAAAATCTCGTATGAAGACAGAAATATGCCCAGTTTTGCCCAGATGATCATAAACTGCTAACTTCTCCTCTCTCAAGAGAATTGTGTAATTAAAATGGTTCTTTATCTTTTTTGTCATTTTTATCATTTTATCTGATTTATATACTGCCCTACTCCCGAAGGACTCAGGGCAGTGAACAGGCACAAGATAAAACACATAGAATACAAAAATTTAAGAGCAGAAGTAAAATCGAATTAAATCAATTTAGCCCAAGACAAATTTAAAATCCCAGGTTAAGAACAAATTAAAATTTACATTAAAAATAGAATGGGAGAGGTTAGGCCAGACCAGCCTGGTGAAATAAAAAGGTCTTGAGAGCGCGGCGGAAGGTGCATAGATCTGGGATCCTCCGTATCTCCGTGGGGAGCTCGTTCCAGATAGTATGTGTTTCCACAGAGAATGCTCTCCCCCTGGGGGCCGCCAGCTGACATTGTTTGGCCGACGGCACCCGGAGGAGTCCCTCTCTGTGAGAGCGTACGGGCTGGTGGGAGGCCGTTTGCGGCAGCAGGCGGTCCCATAAATAACCAGGCCCTAAGCCATGGAGCGCTCTAAAGGTGGTAACCAAAACCTTGAAGCACACCTGGAAGACCACCGGAGCCAGCGCAGCTCGCGCAGGAGAGGTGTTACATGGGAGTGCCATGTCGCTCCCATAACCACCCGTGCAGCCGCACTCTGCGCCAGTTGGAGCCTCCGGGTGCTCCTCAAGGGGAGCCCCATGTACAGAGTGTTACAGTAGTCCAGGCGGGAAGTGACGAGGGCATGAGTGACCTATATTTTCTTTATATAAATAATTAATTAAATAAAGTAAGTTTCTATTAGAAAAACTTTACTCCTTTTGACTACAACATTATGTCCCCCCCCCACCACTAATATGGAAATCTTTTGCTAAATTATACCTGGGAACTCCTGGTGGTTTTCCTTCCAATGGACTAGCCACATCTGATTTGTTAGCAATTTTTAGATCGCCAACATCAAGTTAGGTGCTGCCTGCTGTGCCATGTTATTCAAAGAAGAGCTTAAATCCAAATGTCATCGTTTTCCTAAAGCCATTGGACATACTGTACTTTCAAGGATGTAAAGATGCGTGAACAATTGCTTGAACTTTTTGATATTTTTCTAGGCTTGAAACTAAGCCAAGAATAATTGCATCACATCAGAATCAAGCATTCTTCAAATGCTAGCTGGGCTATACAAATACTGTGGCAATTTGATCCAACATCCTGTAGGGTGTCAAACTCAAGTCATCACGGCATCATCACATGATGAATCGGGACTTTCCCCCCCTTTGCTAAACCGGGTGTGGGTGTGGCCAGCACGTGACGCATCCTGCCTGCGGGTCGGAAGTTTGACAGTCCTGCTGTAGAACATGAATCCACACCATGTTTGTTGCTGTTCTGGTCTTTGTAGGTTTGTCCTGTATCTAGAGTGTCTGCAGGGTATGTGATGCCCTTAAAAAAATAGGCAGAACTACTATTGCACTGTTTTGGCTGCCATCTTGAGGCACAGTGGCGCAGAGATTAAAGTGCAGTACTGCAGGCTACTTCTGCTGACTGCCGGCTGACTGCAATTTGGCAGTTCAAATCTCACCAGACTCAAGGCTGACTCAGCCTTCCATCCTTCTGAGGTGGGTAAAATGAGGACCCAGATTGTTGGGGGCAATAGGTTGATTCTGTAAACCGCTGAGAGAGGACTGTAAAGCACTGTGAAGCAGTATATAAGTCTAAGTGCTATTGCTATTGCTATCTTACCATTTTTTTATCACATTCTGAGGACAGCAAGAGAGCCACTTTATAATTCTTCAAACTCCTGGACAGTTACTGGTGCAGTGATAAAGGTGACAGGTGAATTTTTATCTATTATCTGTAATTTTTTTTCTCTCTGTCTCCGGACACACACATACATACACACATAAATGGACTCAAGGGCTCCCTTCTCTCCTCTTACCCATTAAGAGAACTGTTTTGCAGGATCAGACTACCAAATGGACTTATGGATCATACATTCTTTTGGAAAACATGGAAAAGTTTTGTGACGTCCCATAATCATTTACAGCTACGGCTACCTAATATTTTATGGAGCACAGACCATTTCATCAGATCTATGGGGAACTCTCTTAAAAGCAGAATATGCATACATGGCTCTGCTTTTTCTGTAGAAAAATAAATCAAAATTGGTTCACCTGCAGTGGAATGCTTTTAACATGTACAGAACATGAAATGGGGGGGGGGTTATAATAGTAAAATATACCTTTCCCGACTCCCCAGTTGCAGCCTTGTTGCTGTTTTCTTTTCTCTTTCAGCCGAAGAGAACTGGAAATGTAAGTTATCACCAGCTGGCATTAAAGGAGTCGTGTCTCCCTGCAGCCTCAAGGGTGCAACTTCAAACTCTGTTTTATTTAGAGTTCACGGAGACCACTGCCAGACTCGGTGCTGTAGGATTGTTAAACTCCCTTCTGAAAAGTCAATTGACTGTTGATTTTATTTATTTTTTTTAGCTGGAAAGTCAGCAGAGGGCTACAGAGCTGGCTTATTCTTTCAGACAATCCATATATCTGAACCATGTTTGCTGAGTTTTTTAATTTTTTTATTATTGATTTGTTGAGATGAGCGCAATAGAAATCAAGAGAGCCTCAGTGATTTTGCATAAACAAAACAAAATAAAAGGCTCAAATCAAGTCACTTCTCACTGTGATATTGGCTAGCCTAATAGGGTTAAGCCATCCTAGGAAGCAGTCCTGGGAGATATTATCTGAAGAACACAGGTCATTTCTAATCAATGTTAGAAAGCTTGTAAAACATCAGGAACTTCGAATATAGATTTGCATGTCCTTACAGCACTTTTTTTTTTTTTAAATGAAATTTTATACACGTTCCCTTAAGGGTTCTGGGCAGTATGGCTATTGCCATTAAGGTAACTAAGCTATTTTCTTAAAAGCTCCATTTTAATAAGATAGCAACCACCGAGCTTAAAGATGAGCAGAGGATCTAAAAACCCGACCGGTTTCCAATTCTAGTGGGAATTTATTTTGATAAAGACACAGAATTAACCAGCCTAAGCAAATCTAACCTCCCGTGCTTAAACCCCACCAGGCAGGTCCGCGCGCAGGTTATCAGAGGTGGTCGATACGCTCGGGACAATTCCTAAATTTGCCATCGTCCCAACGAGCAGAAGAAGCAGAAGCGGACAGTCGGCGCTCTGCCGGAGCGCACAAGGAGCACCGACTACTATCTCTGTTTATTCTCCCCTTGACCGGGGAGAGCCAAACAAGAAACAACCCCCCCCCCCCCAAAAAAAAACCCCACCACCACCAAGTCTTACCTGGCCTCTGTCCATTGACCAGAAGCAACCCGGTCAGCAGCAACACCCAGCTCAAAAGGAGCTGCGGGAATCTCATGTCGGCGGATGAGCGCACGGCAAGGGGACCCCGCTCTTTTAATCCCACTTCGCGGCGGAGGAGCAGCTTGCCGGAAACTGCAGTGGGCTCTTGGCGTGGCTCACATTCTCTGAATGACAAGCCTTGCCGGGGAGCTTCCCTTGCCTTTCCCAGCAAGGTTAATGACCGCGGGAGGCCAGGCTACTGGTTGGGCACGTTGTGGTCAGTGCCTTCCCCTCTGGGTCCCCCGCGACTCTGCCCTGCCCTGCCTCTTCCTTTTATCACTCCCCCCCCCCCGATTCCCTAAGCAAACAACAGGAAGGAAAACCTGTGTGGAACTGGAGATTTTTTCTCTTCCCCCCCCCAGCAACGACCCAAACTTCCTTCCCCGATTCAGTCCAGGAAGAATAAATATATGCCCCCCCTCTCTTTCCAGCTACTGGTTTCCTCCTCCCATTTGCAGCTGTTTACGCTTTGGCTATTTTGCCCATCTCTGTCCCATATGCAAACAAGGCAGGGGAGGGATGGAAAGTCCTGTCTTTTGTTTGGCACTGAAAAGGAAGGCTTAAGATCCCCCCCCCAAAAAAAAGAATTGTGGGGCCCCTCCGCTACCCCTACCCCCAATCCCGATCAACTAGCTGCAAAGTACTAAAGCTGTGCCTTTTGTGGCAACAAGGATTTTTTTTTTTTTTAAGGAGCCGAAACACTTTGAGTTTAAATGTATTATTTCTGAGACTGGCAAGATTTAAAAATGAGTATCGCCTTGAGGGGCAGCCATAAAGTAGAAAGATGCACCTTGATTCATCTTAAACCTGAAATGCATTTATTAGGGCTTTTACATTAGTGAGTCACAGTCTAAAGCAAGGGTGAAATCCAGCAGGTTCTGGCAGGTTCTGGAGAAACTGGTAGCGGGAAATTTGAGCAGTTCGGAGAACCGGTAGTGGAAATTTTGAGTAGTTCAGAGAACCAGCAAATACCACTTCTGGCTGGCCCCAGAGTGGGGTGGGAATGGAGATTTTGCAATATCCTTCCCCCACGAGTGGGGTGGGAATGGGGATTTTGCAGTATCCTTCCCTTGGAGTGGGGTAGGAATGGAGATTTTGTAGTATCTTGTCCCTGCCACACCCACCAAGCCACGCCCACCAAGCCACACCATGCCCATCAAGCCATGCCCACAGAACTGGTAGTAAGAAAAAAAAAATGGATTTCACCACTGGTCTAAAGTTCTTAAAAATTCAGGAGATACTCATGAGATGTATCTGCCTTGAAAGTATCCCATCTTGAACATATTGGTATGTGTTTTAGTTCTGGCTGTGCACCGCCCTGAGTCCACTAGGAGAAGGGCGGTATACAAATTGAATAAAATAAATAAATAAATAAATAAATAACTGTATAACACAGCCAAACATCAGGAGTTGACCTGCTGAATTGTGTGTTTTCATGATTGTAATGAATGCTGTGGTTTGATAAGTAAGCTTGCTCAGACTCACCTTGAACCATGAGATGGGCAGCAAATAAATTTGACAGGCAGACAAGCAAGCAAGCAAAGGCTTTTAACTGGAATTCCTACAGATTTTTCTTGTAGATTACAGATGTTTTTGTGGGAAGAAAACTGTGAGTCAGGTGTTTCCAACCCTATTTATCCTTCAAGTTACAAACAACTGCATTTCAGAAGCAACTTGTACAGTGTTCTAGGTGTGGCATTCCATTTAATGAGGAAGTAATGGAGGGCCATTAGTGTGTTGTGAGATGATGGAGGTCAAGAGAGATAAATTGCTGAGAAACAGAATTGGCTGTAAGACAAGAAAAAGTATATCAGGACAGATGTTGGAATTGGAAGAAGACAAGCCAGTGTCACTGTTGGCATGGAATTTGGTGCGTCAAATGCTTCTGCTCAAAAATCAAAGTTTTTTTTTAAAAGTAGAAATAGGAAAAATCAAATAGGGTTTTTTATTTTTCTTAGTATGGGTGACATCAGCTTCTTTGTGCTGCAGGCCAGAGAGAGTTACTCTGAACATTCAGTATAGTTTCTAGAACATAGAGGTTAGAAGGGACCTTGGAGGTCTTCTAGTCCAACCCCCTGCTGGAGCAGCAAACCCTATACCATTTCAGACAAATGATTATCCACTCTCTTTTTGAAAGCCTCCAGTGATGGAGCACCCACAACTTCGGAAGGCAAGCTGTTCTACTGGTTAATTGTTATCATTGTTAGGAAATTTCTCCTTAGTTCTAGGTTTCTTCTCTTCTTGGTTAGTTTCCATCCATGGTTTTTTGTCTTGCCTTTTGGTGCTTTGGAAAATCGGTTGACCCACTCATCTTTGTGGTAGCCCTCAAATATTGGAACGCTGCTATTATGTCTCCCCTAGTACTTCTTTTCATTAGACTAGACATACCCAAATTCCTGTAACCGTTTTGTATGTTTTAGCCTCCAGCCCTTTAAACTTCCTTCTTTATTTATTTATTTATTTATTTATTTATTTATTTATTTATTTATTTATTTATTTAAATTTGTATACCGCCCTTCTCCCTGAGGACTCAGGGCAGTGAACAGCCAAGTAAAAACATAAACTACAAACATTAAAATACAATTAAAAAGATATATATAAATTTGGCCCCATGATTAAAAACAATAACAAACAATTAAAAACATTTTAAAAAGTGTTAGGCCAGCCCCGCTTGCTGGAAAAAGAAAGTTTTAAGGGCACGGCGGAAGGCACCAAGGTCTTGGATTCTCCTTATCTCTGGGGGCAGCTGATTGCAGAGGGTAGGTGCCCCCACAGAGAAGGCCCTCCGCCTGGGGGTCACCAGCCTACATTGTTTGGCTGATGGCACCCCGAGGAGGCCCTCTCTGTGGGAGCGCACGGGTCGATGGGAGGTCGTCGGTGGCAGCAGGCGGTCTCGAAGATAACTAATTAATTGCTCTTTCCTGCACTCTTTCCAGAGTCTCAATATCTTTTTTATATTGTGGTGACCAGAACTGGATGCAGTATTCTAAGTATGGTCTTACTAAGGCTTTGTAAGAGGTACTAGAACTTCATGTGGTCTTGATTCTATCCCTCTATTAATGCAGCCTAGGATTACATTGGCTTTATTGGCTGCAGCCTCACACTGCTGGCTCATATTTAAGTGATTATCCACTCTGACTCCAAGATCCCTCTCACACTTAACTGAGCCAAGTTTACCTAGTTTGTATCTGTACCTTTGATTTTTCTTGCCTAAATGTAAAACCTTACTTTTCTCTATGTTGACTTTCATTTTGTTAGAGAGGGCCCAGTGTTCAAATCTATCAAGATTGTTTTGGATCTGTCAAGAACTTTTTGGCTCTTCCGTTGTATTCTCATCTCCAATCTGTGTTTCAGAGAGTTGTCTACCATTTCCATCCTTATAAATTGATCAAAGCACAGTGTGGATCTCTATATGGGTCAATGGCATTCAAAGCATGCAAAACATTTTTTTGCTCATCTTGATCCTACAATAGGACATATACATGAGACAGTAAGACCAGTAACATCCAAAGACCATCAGGTCTCCCCATCTGTTTTAAACCACATGTGTATATTTATTTCGTCTATTAAAAGTACTTATAATTCCTAAAGTAAGGTAACACGGAATTTAAAAAAGTGGAAAAAGACCAGTTAAATTTCTGAACATAATTTAGTGTTCAGCACCCAGTGAATTAATGAAGCATAGATATTTGGAGCAGCATAGTACCTGACTCATTTATTTTAACTTTTGTTTTTACTGAAGGTTGTGTAAGATTGGGCATGGATAGTGAGGAAGGAGAAATCACATTCTAATCATCCATAACAATGCACAAGCTAATAGAGAAACACAGACACACATATCAAACCATTAAATACACCTATAATTCTCTCCCCCCCTCAGTTTAAACATAAAAACATAAATATTGCAAAGTTTATTAAATTGCTGAATTATCTATAATTGGCTGGATTCACATGTCATTTTAAACCAAAAACCCTTGTTTACATGGCTTCACAAACCATAAATCAAAGTGCAGCTAGTTACTTTACTGCTACTCCCTAGGCATTTTTGTACTACTGAAATGTAACATCTGTTATATGATCTTGACAGCAGTTGAAGTGGCCACTGTCTCGAAGGCTAGGATAATGGTTGCTTTAACAAAGTGCCACAAAACATCGTAATACTATAAGATCTAAGTCACCTTTTCAAATTGAAACCAAGTAGTTTTAGACAGAAATAAGATTAATTTAGTAGATGAGAAACTGCATGTTTTCTCTACTACAGAATCACAATCTATGCATAACCAGATGAATTAAACACAGTTGACTGCTGCTAGAAAACTGCAAGTTACAAGGTACAAGGAAAGCCAAATGGCTAAATCAGACATTTGACTTCAACTGAAATCACTCCCCCACCAGGGGTTAAATCCAGCAGGTTCTGACAGGTTCTGGAGAACCAGTAGTGAAAATTTTGAGTAGTTCGGAGAACTGGCAAATACCACCTCTGGCTGGCCCCAGAGTGGGGTAGAAATGGAGATTTTGTAGTATTCTTTCCCTGCCACACCCACCAAGCCACACCACACCACACCCACCAAGCAACGCCCACAGAACCGGTAGTAAAAAAATTTGGATTTTACCACTGTCCCCCACCCCCACGTTTTACAGACTATCTGAGCTTATTTTGCTGCAGTAACTGTCTTTAAAAAGAATATAATATGACTTGCTAATACTGGCTTTCTGAAACATGCTTTTACCAGTTTTCTATCCAAAAATTCAAGCAATCCTTTTCATGATTAACAGGCAATCAGGAACAGCTTGTTGAACTTCAGCAACCATTCAGTAAGAGAAGGTGGCTGTTATGTTTGGAGTGAGAAATATTTCATTCACACTAACAACAAAAATAATGCTACAAAAGTTCAGGCACAAGCTCTTTCCTAAATAAGCATACACACAGTGATTGGCTTTCTATACAGTGTAGCAATAAGCCATAAAACATGTTTTGTAAATCATAAATGTGAGTCCCCATGATACCTAATAATAAAGTTGTTTTTTGTACTGTATTAAGATATTAGTTATTAATTATTAATATTATGTATTGTTTTAACCTTGTTTAAAATACAGAATAGTTTGCTACATGGAGTCAGCTGTGACTGAAGTTGTCTACAAGTAAGCTTGCATGTATGCATGCATGCACGCATACATAAATAAAACATGGCAGGCCAACTAGGAATCAGTAAGAAGGGCTGCACGATTGATGCCAGAATCCTTTTAGGCCCACTCATAGACAGAGGATAGCACTTTAATGTTACTGCCTGGTGGTATCCATAATGTAATTACTAGGTCAGCCAGTTTTAGGCTGTAAAACTCTGTAAAAACCACTAAGTGACACTAACTAAAGTTTTCTGTATCAAGATTTTTGCAGCCCAGATGTGGTAGCCTTAGCTATACTATAGCAAGCAAAGCTGATATATGAACCCAGCCAGTGTGATTAATTTATATTTCAGTACAGTTGAGCTAAACCAGAAGACTGATTTAGCTAAGTAAACCATGGGTAGCATTCTGTGTATCTACAGCCATTCTTGGCTACCTGATTTGTCTCTTTCAATTGATTACCTAGCTTTTTTCCCCTATAAGATTAAAACACCTTAGGAATGACATGATATACACACACCCTCTATAACATCTTTTTCTTGGAAACTTTGCAATCAGTGTCCTAATCCAGCTGGAAAGCAGCCATGATAAATAAAGTGTCTTGATTCTATAAAATGTTCATAAGTCAGTTTATCACCTAATCCTAAACTATTAGGTGACAGTTTTAGATGATAGTAAAAACAGTTTTATTCCTTTCTCTTCCAATTAGTTCTTTAGCAAACATGCAACAAGCAGACAGAGAGACACATTGCATTTCCTTCCTCCAGCTTTATAGCTTCCATAATTCCTATCAACTAACCAGAAGGTTAAAACTCTTGCAGACTTGTAAAAATCGGGTCATTAATTTTAGCAGACTCTGGACCAGAATGCTTCAAGCAAAGATAAGGTTTAGAGGAATAGGAAACCATCTTCTTCTTCTGCTCCTGACTGAAATATAAAGTAACATTTTGTCACTGTGAGGTGTGCATGAAAGCAGAGGAGTCTGAATAATGTTCTAACAAGGAACATTAATGGAATCTGTTGGGATAATTGAAATATTTGTATATATCTTGGTTTTTTTTAATCATGAGATTAAAACTTGTTCTTTTAATTCAAGTATAATTGTTGCTTGTTAAGGACCAGGAAATAATATCTATGGTTGTAGGACTGTAGGACTGTATGTCTATCAGTCTTAAGAATCAACTTGTATTGATTCTAAACCAAAAACCAACCAAAACATCAACAATTACCATCCACCCTCATCAAATACATTTTACATAAGAATCATTCTTTTAGGTTGATTGGAAGTGCCCTGATGGGTTTCTCTGTTGAGCCGAGCCTTCTATAAAAAGTTGTCTGGGGAGAGAGGAAAGGAGCCATTTCAAGGTACCTCTGGCTCCTGTCTTTTTAGACCTACTGCTGAGTGTTTCTCCGCTCAGTTTGAATTTTTTGTCTACCCTGAATGATACCATTGTTCGAGGAGAAACAATAGTAAAGGCATCAGAGAATTATAAAACTTTGATCCGCTACTAAATCTCCACGTTCGAAAATTTAAGGGAGAATAATTCACTTGATTTAGCCATGTCGGTGACACATCGCTCATTTACTAAACTCCAGCAAAATCTAACTTTCACAAAGAATTTGTAGAGTGCTTCAAAATATTTCATAATATTTCTCATGCAGTGTCATATAGTGATTCTTACAACACTTTACAACGTACAAATTTACAACGCAAAAAGCTCTCCCTGTTTATATTAACAAGAAATAAAAATGGAATAGGTGTGCCTACCTCAAGATTGCCTTATTTTGTCAGAAATTTAAGAAGTGATTTAAGGTTACATATTTGTAGTTATTTCACAACTTTAATACACACTTTCACCCACCAGCTCATCTCATCCCAACCCCCTCTTCCTTATCTCTCTAGCTCTTGGCTTAGAATCTTCCTAATCCTAACATATCTAGAAGATGCCAAGTTGGAACAAGCTACTCTATTGTGGTCTTTTCCAGTGCTGGCTGGAATTCTTAGAATTGGTGTCCCATTTGGGGCAGCTGCTCTACTTAAAAGGAACGAAGGAATGAAAATCAGTGATAAAGCACATGCCATGCATTAAGATGGCATTGGGTATAGAGATATCCTAAGTCTGCTGAACTGGCTCTACTCTGAGAAAATTTATATCATAGGAACCAATTGCTTATAAAAACCATCACATTATTGGCAAGCATTTCTGCAGCAGACTAAAAAAAAATATTCCACAGGATGTGAATTGCTAGTACCACTTTATAATGTCTTGGTAAAATATACATGGAATATTGCATCCAGTTTCGGTTACCATGATATAAAAAAAAGATGTTGAGGCTCTAGAAAGCATGCAAAGAAGAGAAACAAGGATGATTAGGGGATTGGAGGCTAAAACATATGGAGAATGTTTGCAGGAATTGGGTGTGTCTGGTTTAATGAAAAGAAGAAGTAGGGATGACATGATAGCAGTGTTCTAATGTGTAAGGGGCTGCCACAAAGAAGTAGAGGTCAATCTATTCTCCAAAGCACCCGAAGGCAGGACAAAAAGCATGGGATGGAAACTAATCAAGGAGAAGCAACCTAGAACTAAGGAGAAATTTCCTGACAGTTAGAACAATTAATCAGTGGAACAACTTGCCTCCAGAAGTTGTGAATGCTCCAACACTGGAGATTTTAAAGAAGAGATTAGATAACTATTTCTCTGAAATGATATTGGGTTTCCTGGTTGAGTCAGGGGCTGGACTGGAAGACCTCCAAGGTCCCTTCCAACTCTGTTATTCTATTATTCTACGTTTCATCAAGGAGTCAGGTTATATTCTCTATGGTATTAGTTGTTGGTACTGCATTTTACCTAATAATAGTTATGGAGGAGCTTAAGCCTATTATATGTACTGTACTTAACAAAGGGATATTAATGAAAGACAAGGTATCAGCAATTTTGTTTGGTATTAGATATTCTTCCCTTCTTTGAATGGATCTGGAATTCATTGAAGCTTGGCTCTATAGAATTCTGCAAATAAAATCAGGCCTTTTTATTTTACTTTCTTAGTCTCAAAGAAAAATGCAATCCTGCCCCCCCCTCCATATTTTCCTCTCTCTTTTATAGGCATTCTTGAAGTAAGCGTTTGTCCTGAATGTACAGTATATAGCAGAATATATTCTGATGTTTTAGCAGTCAAGGGTGAAACTCTATCAGATTGTAGTGGTAGTCTTTAGTCTGCCATATGATATTGGATAAAGGTAAGGTTTTTCACAAGTCAGGCTCAACCTGTTGTGGTCCGCCAGCAGCCTGCGGAGCTGGCAGCGGAATCAGACAGCGATGAGGCTGAGGAAGAACATGGGCCAGTCCTGGAGGCTGGGGAAGGCCTGGATGAGGGCTTTGCGTTGGAGGCAGAGATGGGGCCAGGGCCATCGGGGAGTGATGTACGGACTTTGGAGCCTCCAGAGGCTGACAGTAGAGAGGCAGAGGAACAGGAGGAGCCTGTTCCTAGTGCGCGTATGAGAAGAGCTGCCAGAGGCAGGAGCAGTTAAAGCAGAGAGGATTACTTGGGAGAAGGGCCAAGAGATTATTGGCCACTCCCATAAGGCTTAAAAGACCAGCAACGGCTCTTGGACTCTTCGCCGGAAAACAACCATCGAGAGAATTGCTTCTTGTTTGGCTGTAGTTCTTTCTTCTGTTCCTGAACTGTTGCCAAGAAAAGCTTTTGGCAGTTTGCCTAATTATCCCAAGGTCAGAGATAAACTAAAGACTGGTGTTTTAAGGACTTTGCTTTCATTTCATTTAGAATATGCTGAGAATGAGTTAATTCTCAGCTGTTTTAATAAAATCTGTTTGTTTTGCATTTAATATCAACTACGTGGGTCTGGGTCACAACACAACCTTTAGTGATTTCATGAACATTTCATGTCATGCAATTTTCTTGACAAAGATACTCTTTCAGTATAGCCTACAGCAAAAGTGCTCCCTGATGCGGCTTAACTTTTCAAGATCAGCCAACATCAAATAGACTCATCCACATACATAGCCAAGCTTGGTACTGGATATATATGGATCAAACAAAATGTCTTCCTGATGCTACTAACACCAGGAATTGTTTGTTTGGAAATTTCCCAGATTTGCTTTCATTCTCAGTTACTTCATTTTCCAGGATTAGTGCCATGCTTTATAATAAATATATTGCAGAAATCTTAGAATAAATTATCTTAAAAGAAGTTATAATCATGTTTAAAAAAGAACAGAGAAGGATATTTATATTAAGCAGTATGTATTTACAATTCATTACAAGAGTTATGTAAATTGAGTCTATTGGACAAGGTAAAAACAATTCGTATTTGAAATTGTGCTGGCCTAGAGTTCGGACAAGGCAGAAGTGGAAAGAATCTGGGATTTTGGGATTTAAAACATATTTGCAAATAAGCATTATAGGCTCTGTAAAATCACTCTTATGCCTTTGAATCTTTCCAGATGTCCTGTATTGGCAACCTAAAGCAATTACTGTAATGAAATATAAACTGAAGAAATGCTTATGTTCCCTTTAAAATTTTGCCAGTTTTGTCTTTTCTATTTATATATTTATTTATACCACAACATGACCAAAGAAGAATTTGTGGATTCTGAGTGGGAGTGAGGATGGGAATTACTTAGAGAGGCACAACTTTGGCATTGTGCTTTCATTTCCTGGTTTATAACCACTTGGAAGCCAATTAGTTGGCGTCTGTTTACCATGATAAGTCCCTTGCCTGAGTAAAAAAAGTTATGCATTTTCCAAGGGAAATATATTTTTCTTGTCAAATGCAAGCAATTTTTAAAAACTGTTATTTTAAAAAACAGGTACTTCATTAGATGTCTGGAAACATAATAAGGCCGATACCTCTTAAGAGCTGTTTTCCATGGGATGTCTTAATGAAGCTGTTAGAAGCTATTCATGTTACAGAACTCATGTATACTTATTTTTAATGACTCAAGAGACTCAGCATTCCTATACCTCCAATGGGACTTTTAACAATGTGGTACAAGATATCCTGTGTTCTAGCCTGGTGAATAACTATGACCTTTTTTTAAAAAAACAAAACAAAACCCTATTCCATTCCCTTTTGTTTTCTTGCTTGATTTCCTGTTCCATGAGCACTGAGCATTCTTAATCCTGTCTGTCTTCCCTCCCACAACACTCCTTTTCTCTATAAGCATCATTTCTGGCTTTTTGAACTTTCGGGTTCTGAGTTTCTGATAATTTCTCTAGGTTGTGCTGCTTTGACTACATTCTCTTTTCTCTCTTCTAGGCTGATGGATCTTGAACATGGCCAAAGTACAATTCTACAGAACTTTGCAAGGTTAAGAAGAATTCAGGAAGAATGAAATAGGTTCAGTGAAAGGCAACAAACAGGATTAGGAACTGGGAACTGATCTTAACTTCTTTGAGACTAAGAAAGTAAAATGAAAAGGCCTGATTTTATTTACAGAATTCTATAGAGCCAAGCTTGAATGACTTCCAGATCCATTCAAAGAAGGGAAGCATATCTAATACACAACAACAATTGCTGATACCTTGCTGATACCTTGTCTTTCATTAATATCCTTTCGTTAAGTACATATAATAGGCTTAAACTTCTCCATAACTATTATTAGGTAAAATGCAGTACCAACAATTAATACCACAGAGAATATAACTTGATTCCTTTGTGAAACATAGAATAATAGAACAACAGAGTTGGAAAGGGGGATACAATAGTATTTTGTAGCTCTCGGAAAAAATAACCCCCTGAAGAAGGCCATTATCAATTCTATGTTATTTCAAAACACATAACACAAAACTGTAGCATTGGGTTATGGAAGACAACATAAAGATTTCACATCACTGCAACATTTCAGTAGTGGAACTGTTTAGGTGGGCAGTAAACTCCAGTTGGCTGGATATGTTTAAATAGAGATTAAGCAACGGAGTTGATGGCCTAACTATTCCTTTCAATTTAATATTCTATGCACATTTGTGACAGGTTAGAGTTTTTCTTGTAATTTTTGAATAGTACACTGTTAAAAATATTACAATAAGATCAGTTAGAAAGGAAATTAGAAAATTGTAAATAATCATATTTGGAATATTATAAATGGTAATACTAAAAATGGTTGTAGTATCCCATCAACTTATAGATGGGGTTACATCTGAATAGCCAATCTATTAGATATTATCATCTCATCATGATTCAGCACCCTAGTAGAATGAACTGAATTACGACTTGGCAAATGGTATTCTTCTATACATGCTTTTGTTTCATCTTGACATCCTCTATTATTCTAATAAATAAACTAGAATTCTCACATACCCACCTGTAAATGCTCCCAGGGTAGCTGAGAGAACATAGTCAGCTAAGTGGAGGTTCCTAAATATTTCAAAACTCATCATGTGCAGGCAATGTTAGGATCCCAAAGGACTCTGATTTAAGGTAAGAAATTTTGAAATTCCAACAAGGGAGAAAAACAGAAGCTGAGGGCAGACAGCCATCAGAAACCTCACACCCAGTGTAGGTCTAGAGTCCATTTTTTTCAATTTGAGGCCCTATTACACCGCTCAAATTACAGAGATGGAGGCGGGGGAGGGCTTGCTTCTACAGCCTTTTTAGCTACTCTTTTTATAAAACAATTAGGAGGGTACTACTGGCTAGAATTTGGAGGAAGGGGCCTAGATATTTGAATCTCCTCCTTTCTCACTACCCCTTCCCAACATTCAAGTTTTCCAGATGGTATCTATTATGTTTGCTAAATAGATTGCTATGTATAACTTGTTTGGAGTGAGACTTGGGCCCCCAGAGAGGGCAAAACTATGAGATAGATTATCACTGAGACACTTTGCCCTTTAAAACATATTGAATACAGTAAAAAGTCAGCCAGTGAAAGTGGGAATAGCTTATTAAAATTAGAAAACTGCCATTGGTTTTGTAGCTGTCAACAAATCACACTATTTCTATATGGCAGCATATATTAACCCATGCAAATATACATAAGTCTTCTGCATTTTTCAAAATAATGTAAAAGCCTGTATGAAATTAATGCTTCCACTGTGAAGCAATAAATAATGTTAGTAAATGTTTCTTTAAGAAAGTCCTTTTGATGTTAAAATCACAAACGCTTATATTTCCTGAAAAAGAAATGGTATCTATATCTATATTTATATATCATGATTGCAGCATTGAACAGTTTTTTTTTTTTTTGCTGGCTTTGTGGATCAAAAGCATTTGGCTGCAGTTATGAGCTGTTGATAACCTGATGAAAAATGCTAGTTACATATTAACTAACAAGAATGATAACCACAGTTGTGGCACTCAACACACTGACCTGAACTGCAGAGACCTTATAATATTAGTGCAAAATTTTCCAACTTCTGCTATATTGACTCAGACTTATAGTTTGCTAAACTATAAGCATGTTTGTGCTTACTTTGAGTTGGTAAAATGATTGGCTAATCTAACGTGAATATAATTTTGAAGCAAGAAGACCTTGTTTGCTCAGAAATAAATTAACCCTGATTAAGTGGGGCTAACACAAAAGATACCAACACCTGAATGATGCATATTAGTAATGAATGAGCCACAACCCTTCGACCATGAATGGCCCCACTTCAACCTCACTTTGTGGTTTTCTGAATCCTTTTGGATCATGCTGCAAGAGTTCAGTAGCAAAGCATGAAACTTTAGTAGTACAAATGTTGGCCTTTTGAAACTCCAAACTATTGAAAACAGACATTCCCCTAAGAGCTTTCCCTTCAAAATAAATTTTAAAAACAAAATTCTATGATACCACAGTGCTTTATCATACCTTCTGCAATTTTCAGATGATGATGATAATAATGATAATGATGATTGCATAACACAGTCCATCTGTAACTGTTGCCCACCACTGCCTACTCGGATTGATATAAGAGACTAATGAAATTTGGAGTTATCATACATAAAAAATGTCTTTAATATAGCTGCTTGGCTCGTTTTACCTCCTGGCATTATAAATGCACAGTTTGTTACACAGTATTCATAACTTTTTAGGGTTGCATTAACATAAATTAAAGTGACCTATGAGGCTACACTTCAGTAGCTAATAAATTTGTATGTCAAATTGTCCCCTGTGTAAATAAGGAATAAAAATGTGGTATTAGAACATCTTGCCAACCTGGCCTTTTTGGAGCATCTAATTTTGTGGTCTGGGAAATAGGAATACAGTCTTCAGTCTGCTCCACAGGAATGCTTTGAATGGGCAGTGGGTTGTTGAAAGTGGGGGGTGTTAAAACTTGACAGTCAGTTGTTCTCGGAATCTGGCCACCCAAGCACTAAACAAGTTTGTATACATATATAAATACAGAACGACTGGTTGACCAAGACCACATTGTTAATTGTTGGCTTTAAAAAATATTGAAGAGGCCTGCCTCAGTGGTATAACATATGCTTTGCTTAAGGAAGATCCCAGCTGCATAATCTTTAGATAGGCTAAAAGAAATCCTGCAGTACCTGAAACTCTGGAGAGCTGCTTCAAGTCAATAACAACAATTCTGGGAGAGATGAATAAAAAGGACAGGCCTAAAAGGAAACAGCTTCTTATAATGCTAATGACTGAGATATTAGCATATCTTCCTTTTCTAAATCAATAATAAATGGTAACAAATCATTTGCATCAGCTAAAAAGACCTTCCAAATGTTTCATTTTTTATCTCATTTCTTCAGATTTCTTAGCTGGAAGAGAATGACTAGTTCATCTTTATCTGAATTTCGATGTATGCTTTTACAATGAGTGCCAATTAATTAAATTGGGTTATGGTATACAGTATATGAGCATGTTATTTGTACCCAATGAGATAATTTTTGCATCAAATTATGGAATGCAGATAGTCCTCGACTTAAAACACTTCATTTAGTGACCGTTCAAAGTTACAAAGGCACTGAAAAAAGGGACTTATGATCGTTTTTCACAGTTACAACCTTTGAAGCATCCCCATAATCATGTGATCAAAATTCAGATGCTTGGCAACTGGTTCATATTTATGACCGTTGCTGTGTCCCAAGATCATGTGATCACCTTTTGCACCTTTCTGACAAGCGAAGTCAATGAGGAAGCCAGATTCACTTAACAACCAGGTTACTAACTTATCAACTGCAATGATTCACTTAACAACTGAGTCAAGAAAGGTCATAAAACAGGGCAAAACTCACTTAACACATGTATTACTTAACAACAGAAATCTTGGGCTCAATTGTGTTTGTAAGTCGAGGACTACCTATACTATAATCTAATTAAAAGATTTTCCAATTTGTATTTTCAGGCTTATAATAAAAGCTGTCTTTGCAAAACAATTATAACTGAGTTTATCCCCATGTACAAAGAACTACAATTGCAACCTTTGACAACTTTTGTTAATGACTGTGGAGACCAAAAACTGGTGCTGGTAAAATAGATGTGTATCTTAAAGATGGGGAAAATGGCTTCAGGGTTAGATAGCAATGTTGTGAATTCTACATTAGTTATTTTAAGAAACTGATAGGAAAAACCTTAGAAATAAACTAAACTAAAAAAAAAAATGACTTGTGTGAGTTTCACATGTTTATCTATTTTTTGAGAAATCCAAATTAAATTTCTGACTGAACATAAAAATATAAAAAATATTTTGACTGAATATAAAATATCCATCCATCCATCCATCCATCCATCCATCCATCCATCCATCCATCCATAGAGTAGCAGAATTAAAGTACATAATATAATAACAAACATTGACATCTTATACAATTACGAAGAAATGCAAAAATATAATGCTTTAAATGTGTGTTATGCTAGGGTTCATCCTAACTTTTGTTCCTCCATTGCCCAATTTAGTGTATGTGTGACTGAACTCAATACACATTGAGGTACTAGATGGTATCTGGAAAGCCATCAATTTGTCTCCCTCCACAAGATATCTATCAAGGGCTATAGTCATGACCCGGTCGGAGTCTGAGGAGGAGGACAAGACGGAGTTAGGACCGACAGAGGAATGACCAGAGGAGCAAGATGAGGCAGTCCCAGGTCCCTGGGAAGGCTCGCCAGCAAAGGAGAGAGGGCACAGGACAACCAAACGAGAGGGATGGGGAGGGCAGACAGTGGAGCAGAGGAGCGACGGAGCTCTGGCGACGAGCAATTACCTCCCCCCAATCCCCAAACACAGAGAATGGAGAGGAGGCAGGGTCAGCGCAGGATGACCCAACAACTCAGGAGGAGGGCACCCCGCCCCTCTTCACAAGGCTCACCTGGGGAATGAGATTTAAAGAGATGCTGTTGGTTGGGACACTGGTCGGGAACAAGTGTTGCCTTTTTCCAGTCTCACCAATGATTGGATACTGTGCCTTATCCTGCTTACCTTGCCCTGTTTGCCTTGCCCTGCTTGCCTGGCCTGTCCATGTGCGAGTTCGAAGCGACACAGTTCTGATCCTGGTTGTGCTGCAGTCTCAGTGAACTTTTCATGTGACGAGGACTCCTTGCAACCAAATTCCCTGAATTGTGGCTGCTCTCAGAACTGTGCTGCTCCTCTGGACTAATAGCAGCCAGGAACTATTGGAGTTGCGTGTTTAGAGCTTTGCTCCTCGACTTGCAATGACCAATGGGACTTTTGGGGAAAACCTGGAGCAATAAAGGGGAGTTAAGCCTTCGTTCCAGCTATGCTGCTTCCATGCCCAGCCCCAGGCCATCACAGTTATTCTCCAAACACAAGCAGATATCTTTCATCTTTGGCCATAGCCTCAGCAGGTAGATTTTGATCATCACCCTACTTTCAATGAACCAGAACATTTTTTTCCACTTGTCCTTTATTTTCTGACACCTGTTGAATCATTTTTGTTCACAGGGAGCAGTAAATGATAAGTCTAACTTTCCTTTTGAGTTCATGCTGAAAACATTTGTTTTTAATGCTATAGTAATAAAGTAAAGGTAAAGGTTCCCCTCCCACATATGTACTAGTTGTTCCTGACTCTAGGGAGCGGTGCTCATCTCCGTTTCAAAGCCAGCGCTGTCTGAAGACATCTCCGTGGTCATGTGGCCAGCATGGCTAAACACCAAAGGCGCACGGAATGCTGTTACCTTCCCACCAAAGGTGGTCCCTATTTTTTTACTTGCATTTTTTACATGCTTTTGAACTGCTACGTTGGCAGAAACTAGGACAAGTAACGGGAGCTCACCCCATTACGCGGCACTAGGGATTCGAACGCTGAACTGCCGACCTTTCGATCAACAAGCTCAGCATCTTAGCCACTGATCCACCGTGTCCCTTTTTGCTATAGTAATAGTTCTGTCCTATCGATATGTCAAAATTGTCATCCAACCTTTCTGTGAGAATTGGAATTAAACTGAGCAGCAGGTAGAACCTCATTTGCAAGCTCATTTCTCCTGGGGAATTCAGAACTATATATTGGAAACAATCACTGGCTAGAACCGGAAACCATAGGTTAGAGTAGGGCTGTCTTGTGGCTCGCAGGCCGGATGCGTCACACACTGGCCACACCCATGCCCAGTTTAGCGAAGGGGGGAAAAGTTGTGATACGACACATGCCACTGCCATGACGACGTGAGTTTGATACCCTTGGATTGGATGATACTGAAGGAGAAACAACAGTGTTTCTAATGATGTTAACTTACATTCTTTTTTAAAAAAAACACTGGTCTTTTGTTTTAAAAAACAGAAGAATCTCTATGTATGTGAAGTAGGAGGATACACCAGCTGTTGCTATATCCAGATCTTATTCAACTCTCCCTGTATGATTTTTTTAATCCTGTCTTTATAATTTTTTTATAAATAACTCAAGGTGGTGAAGATACCTAATAATCCTTCCTCTCATATTTTGCCGACAGCAAGAACCCTGTGAAGTGGGTTGGGCTGAGAGAGTGACTGGCTTAAAGTCACCCAGCTGGCTTTAATGACTAAGACAGGACTAGAACTCTCTGTGTCCTGGTTTCTAGGCCAGCACCTTCATCCAGTACACCAAACTGGCTTTCTGGTATTTGTGTGTTTTATTAATACCGTGTTTTCCCGAAAGTAAGACCCTGTCTTATATTTTTTTTGAACCCCAAAATAAGCGGTTGGCCTTATTTTCTGAGAGGTTTTATTATTTTGGGGCACGTGGAGCAAGACAGCGCTCCTCTTGCTGTCTTACCTGATTTCCAGCTCTGTCTCCCTAACCCTCACAAGACCAGCTGTGCATGCTTTTAAATATATTTGGGGAGGGCTTATTTTGTGGGGAGGGCTTATTATCAGGTGAGTCTTATTTTCAGGGAAACACGGTAATAGCACTCCCCACTTAGTCTGTCATGACTGGATTCTGCTACCATGTAATTCCAGCTCACGATCACTTAAGTGAGCAGTAGCCAGGAAAGTACAATATATTAAGCAATATATATTTATAAGATGGCATAAGATCTTTGATGTTTAAAATTTCAAATGTGTCTTCTGGGACCATAGCCAAAAGTGAAAGCATTGTACTTTTTTTGTTAAATGGATATAATTTAGCATGTAGGCTTATTTCATTAAGTATGACAAAGTTTTCCAGGATGAGGTCTATATTTCCCTTTTGTGTTTCATGCTTTGGCTATAGCAGGGGTGTCAAACACACGGCCTGTGGGCCGAATCCAGACCGTGAGGTAGTCGGATCTGGCCCACAGGGCCATCCTGGAAAATGTAAAGAGCCGTCCTGCGTTGCCTCAGCCTGATCTACCCAATGTGAAGAGGAAACATTGGGTCAGTGTGGCTTTGGCCCAGTCTACCCAATGAGAAGAGGAAAGATTGGGCCAGCATGGCTTCGGCCCGGTCTACCCAGTGCAAAGAAGAAACATGCCAGCAGTTTGGGGAATGGTGTCAACCTGCCCACCCAGTCAGCCACGCCCACCCAGTTGGCCACACATGGCTGGCACCCCAAGATCAACCACAGCCCTGATGCATCTCTCAATGAAATTGAGCTTGATACCCCTGGGCTATAGTCACAAAAGTAGGTGAGATCAGAACAAAGAATAAGGTGGAGGTTGGACAAAAAATTAAACGTAATTTTAATTAAATACAATTCATTTAAATACTCTTAATATGATTATTTAACAAATATTTAATTTCCCCCATTTTTTCTATTATCAAATTGTAGTCAGGTGGCTATCATTGGAGAGACCCTGTGATCTGCAATCAAGGTTTCTAGAGGTTCCATGCAATAAGAATTGCGTATCATTGTTGTATCTGCAAGATTAGTTTTTTGTTATATTGTTTTGTTGGCTTTATTTGTTTGTTGCATTCTGCCCATAGTTTCAGCTGACTGGGATGGTCAGTAAATATTATGACAAAAAATGTGTAAATAAACAGCCAGAGCATCTGTCCTACATGAGTTTCAACGCAAATGCTGCTCCCTTGCAAGACACAGTGACTATTCTATAACTCAGATATGAAATTGGTTCTGGAGCAGAGGTGTTTTCAGCAGGTTCTGACCAGTTCTGGAGAACCAGTAGCGGAAATTTTGAGTAGTTCGGAGAACCGGTAGTAAAAATTATGACTGGCCCTGCCCCCATCAATTCTCTGCCTCCCAATTTCCAGCTGATTGGGAGGAAATGGGGATTTTGCAGTATCCTTCCCCTGGAGTGGGGTGGGAATGGAGATTTTACAGTATTCTTCCCCTGCCACGCCCACCAAGCCACACCCACTAAGGCACACCCACAGAACCGGTAGTAAAAAATTTTGAAACCCACCTCTGTTCTGGAGAAATAATAAGTACATGACAGCGCAGTGTGTCTTTCACTTATTTTTTGTTGCAGTTCTACTTTGGCTTTCCTTCAGATTGTTTGACCAGTATTTATTGCTGTCAATACTGTTCTTAGGTATAATATTAAATAGAACTGGCTTCAGTCTACCTTTTGGCCCTTTTATTTTATTTGCTGCATCTGCATAAACTTTCTTCCCTTGATCTTCTCTCTTCACTCGGTCCCCACATTCTCTCCCTACTGTATTACAAAATGATTTACAGAGTTAATAAATAATAGAGAGTAGATGCCTCTATTAGTGCCATCTGGGGACACTAGTATGTTTTCAATGTAGTCCAGATGAAAGATACGTCCTTCGCACTATCTTTACAATGTTCATTTCTTTTGCTATAGCTTTGTTTGCTTTTGAAGTGAATTAAGTATGATCATGTTGTTTTTTAAAATAGGGTCTATTAGTTCAGTTTGTTATATCATGCCAAGAAAATCAATCAGTATTGTGTTGTTTTTATAGACAGATGAAAAAGCAAGCATTCTCTGTAGAAATGAAAAATACTTCTCATTATAGCATTTATTCTGTTACTCAGAGAGACATTTGGAAATTTCAAATATCCCACCCCCCTTTTCTTCATACCTAGGGAAATCCATATTTACTTTTTGCAGTTCGCTTTCACAATTTGATAATGTTCAGATATGTTGTATAAGTTCTTATTTGGATGTTCAGATTCTGAACGTTTCTTGCTTCTTACTTCTTTGTGCCTCCTTTTTCTCAGACTAATATGGAGTTGAAATTATCAGAAACAACTGACCATGGTCCAGCTAATTATTTTTTCCCCAAACCTAGAAACATTGGAGATTGAACTTGAGGTCTTTGTATACCAAGCATTTCCTTCTAATATTGTTGGGGTTTCATTAATGGCTAGCATTTCCAAGGAGAAGAATGTAGATAATGCAAACAGGAAGCAAATTAATGTAGGAAATGAAAATTCAGTTTACATTACACAGAAGAAAGTATGGGAAGAAAGAGTGCCAGATTTGAATCCAAAAGGAATATACGTTTAACAATAGCAATAGCACTTAGACTTATATACGGCTTCACAATGCTTTACTAAGCGGTTTACAGAGTCAGAATATTGCCCCCAACAATCTGGATCCTCATTTTACCCACCTTGGAAGGATGGAAGGCTGAGTCAACCTTGAGCTGGTGAGATTCGAACAGCTGAACTGCTGGCAGCCGGCAGTTAGCAGAAGTAGCCTGCAGTACTGCATTCTAACCACTGCGCCACCACTGCTCTATATGTTTAGGCATCTCCTTAATGTTCAGAAAATGTCAACTATTTGTAATAACTATTTTCTCGAGTTACAAAAAAATGTAGTGATAGCATACACTACCAAGCCTTTGGCAAGATGCATCTAAGTGGTACATTTTGTTAAGGGAAACCTAACAAATACTGTATATAAATGTGGAACATACATTTGTTCAGAAAGATTGTACATATTTTTTTCTTGACTGGCCAAATTACGATAGGCATAAGAAACATGAAGAAATTACTGTGACAATCCATGCTACTTCCTTTCAAAGATCCAATTTTCTAATTTAGTTCTTGACAGGCAGTTCTATTGTGAGTCAATTCAGCTATTATACCAAAGCTTGAAGAATGAGATATTTCTTATGACTGATGTCTGGCAAAATGCTCCAAATGAAAACAAGGAGACTGGAACTAACTCTGAATTTTCCCAATGTTCTTCATCCATCATTTTTTCTTGAACTCAGCAGTTTATGTAACCTGAATACCCTTCTGCTTAGAGATGGTTCACAGTCTTTTGCATGCACCTCCACTCTTTGGAACTGCCAAGAAATTCAGTCAATTTCATGCCTAGTGGTCTTTAGGAAAATTGTGAAGACTGCTGTGTTTTGTAAAAGGAAAGTACATTGTACTTGAAAGTGGGATGTGTGAGCCACTTCTACTTCGTTGGTTTTAATCTTGTTTATCTTGTTCATTTTTGTATGTATTAACTGTTTCATATTTGTGGTTTGTGGGTCATTATTTTATAAGTTGATATTGTTAGCTGCTAAGCTTTTGGGAATAGTCAGCATAAAAGAAAAAAAAATCATTGTGGAGAACAGCAAAGTATGGGGAGATTTGGAGGTGGGATGGTTCATTCCCGAACCAATAACCTGCCTAGTTTGTATTATGAACTCCCATTTCCAATGTATCGCTAATTTACTGAGTATATATTTAATACCCCTCCCCACTTTCTGTGTATTAAACATGTGTGTGGATGCAGATGCCTAGCCAGACAAGAACTGCTAAGGTTTGTAAGTTATTAGTTTATATATTTGGCTAAACTATGGCTATGTCTGCTTCCATTATGTGCATATAAAACAGAACTATGCATAGCACATATACTTACACTTCAACTATGAGTGCATATCTTATCCATGTAATGATTATGCATGCACAGAAATCCACTTTGCTGTTTTGCACATTACATTGTAAATATACAAAAAGGATACAGGAATCCTGCATTTTGCAGCCATGCATGCACACATATTATTTCCACCCCGGGAAATAATATGAAGTGATGTCCCGGTGCCTGGAAGCTATATGGATCTGGATGGGGAGGAACAAGCTCAGACTTAACCCCTCCAAGACCGAGTGGCTGTGGTTTCCGGCGTGCCGTCATAGTCAGTTGACTCCATCACTGACTATTGGGCGTGAGATCTTGACTCCCTCAGAGAGGGCTCACAACTTGGGCGTCCTGCTGGACTTGCAGCTGTCCTTAGAAGATCATCTGACGGCTGTGGCCAGGGGGGCTTTTTTTCAGGTTCACCTGATTTACCAGTTGCGTCCCTTTCTGGACTGGGACTCCTTACGCACAGTCACTCATGCCCTCGTCACTTCCCATCTGGACTATTGTAATGCTCTCTACATGGGGCTCCCCTTGAAGAACACCCAGAGGCTCCAACTGGTCCAGAATGCGGCCGCGCGGGTAATTATGGGAGCGACTCGCCGCTCCCATGTAACACCGTTACAATTTTTGGCCAATTAATTTAATTGTTTTAAATTGTTTTTAATTTTTTATACTGTCATGGTTTTATTTCTGGTTGTACACCACCCTGAGACCTTCGGGAGAAGGTGATATAGAAATTTAATAAAAATAAAAATAAATAAAAATATACTGTAAATTTAAACATACAGTAGATGAAAATTTATAGTTGACACAAAGGTCTGTCTATTTTGTCCATTTTGCTTTATCAACCTCCAGAAGCAAAATGCTGAACATGCACATTTGGTTCAGAAAACTTACTCAGTGTGTTGTGCTTTTAAAATAGATAAGGAATATTTTCTATTGTTTGATAAGATAAAGAAAAATATGACAGGAGTTAAAATATATTGAATACTGCTTTCTACGATGAACATGGCATTAAAATTATAGGAACTGAACCATAGCTCTGCTACTCAACTTCCTCCATAAAATGCCATTGGAAAATTATAGAAGTATTTATTATATATTTAGGCAAGAGATAACTATAAAGGTGATCTAATTAAACTCTTCAAAATGTAGGCCAATTACTATTAGAAATGACACCAATTTATTTATCTGTGTAATTGATTTCATCTATTCTAATATTAATTTGATATATATAAATATAATTTTTGAAATATGTGCACTTGCAATCCTGAGAACGCAGGGTTGTTTTTTTATCTACCTAATGTTCTTACAGGGGACGTGATGGCTCAGTGGCTAAGATGTTGAGCTTGTCGATTGAAAGGTCGGCAGTTCAGCAGTTTGAATCCCTAGTGCCACGTAAAGGGGTGAGTTCCCATTACTTGTCCCAGCTTCTGCCAACCTAGCAGTTTGAAAGCACATAAAAAATGCAAGTAGACTTGCCAGACTGGCAAGAACGTTCCCCAATACTCCGCCAACATGCTGGAAATGCAAACCTCACAAAGGAACCTATTATCACATGTGGTGGACCTGCCCAAAGGCAAAACAATACTGGCAAACGATCAGAACACAAATAGAAGAAATTGCACAACAAAGAATAGAAATGAGGCCAGAAACCTTTCTACTATGTATAATAAATGGACAATATGAAAAGGAAATAAAATACTTAATCATTCATATAACAACAGCAGCACAAATAATTTTTGCACAAAATTGGAAGAGTAGTGACATACTAACAGAAGATAAAGTAATTAGTAAAATCATGGAATGTGCAGAAATGGACAGACTCACAAAGGAATTACAAAACAGAGAGGAACATGACTACTATCTAGTATGAGAAAAGTGGTGCACATGGTTGGAAGATAGAAAAGGGAAAAAAGATTAGGAAACAAATGGAATGACCTAATATAAAAATAGGAACATACACTACTAATGCAGGTTAACAGTGAATTACAAAGATAGATATAAGAGAAAGATCAACAAGGAGGGGTCAAAAGCACAAATAAGAACAGACAGTACAGTTGCGACAAATTGGATAAGATGTATATTTGAATTCTTGTTTACATGTTTACACGGTTTGTATGTTTTGTTGTTATTTATTTTGTTTTGTCTGTATTTTTAAATAAATAAAAGTTTAATTAAAAAAATGCAAGTAGAAAAATAGGGACTACCTTTGGTGGGAAGATAACAGCATTCTGTGCGCCTTTGGTGTTTAGTGACTTTAGTTATGCCGGCCACATGACCATGGAGATGTCTTCAGATAGCGCTGGCTCTTCGGCTTTGAAATGGAGATGAGCATAGCCCCCTAGAGTCAGAAACGACTAGAACATATGTGCGAGGGGAACCTTTACCTTTACCTAATGTTCTTACATCTTTAAAAATTGAGAGATATACAAATGTATTGAAGTTTGCATTCTTAAATCTTTAGGATTTCAGGACCAGCATACATGAATTGTACCATGTAATCTGTTCAATATGCTATAGTACACTCCCCAACCCACCCCCCTTCTTGCTTTCAGGCAGTAAGGTAGAAAGGTCTGTCAAATAGCTTTGTTGGGGTTAGAGAACAAACATCAGAAGCACAAAAAAGCCAGTGGGCAGATGTTTGGTCAAGCTCTGGTCAATAAGCAAAGGCAATATATTCAGTATTCTCAGCCAAAGTTCAGGAGGCTGAGTAGCAAAGCACCAGATCCAGGAGGAGCTCTCTAAGGCCAAGCAAAGTCAGGTCAACAGAAAACGTGTTCAGCTTCTGACAGCTTTCAAAATCTTTTATACTGAAAATTCCTGACTTTGACCTGAATATGACTGGGATACATCAGAGCTGACTGCAGAAAATGATCCCCCAAGGAAGGATATCTTTAACTTTCAGTTCAGGGTAATACTTTTCCACAACGTAGTTGCAGTTCACTAGCCAACTGTATGGCACAGTATCCATTGTGTTTATAGCAAAAGCATGAGTTACACCTTGGAACTGTGTAAAGCAGGAAGTTTAAGGGTACCGGTAATCTATATGAGATGGCAGGCCATATACATTTATTAAAGAAATAAATACTGGAGAAGTTATTATTCTGGACAGCCTAATAACACAGCCATTTCTATTATGTATTGTGTCATGGACATGAAAGACGGAACATAACTCTGAGGTGGAAGATCACACTTCACTGAAATGTTTGGTTTGGTAGCTTCCAATTTACAAAGGAAGAGGAACAGCAAAAAGTAGAAAGAAAGAATTATAAGTATTTTAAACGATGTTATTATTTAAAAATTCCTGTCTGGTTATCACCTATTGAAGCAGTCTCACACGCCATAACATTTAGAAAGGAAAAAATTGTTAGATATGGTGAATTATTAAATGAAAGGGGTGAACTTAAGTCGAAGCAAGAACTAGAAGAACAAGAGTTTGAAATAGATTGGTTTTCATATGTGCAAATACAGTCTAGATATGATGAAGATTCTAAAATGGAGGGTTTTTATAGTAACTTGACGAACTTAGATGAAATCTTAACAGGTTCTGATGACCATGTAATTAAAAAATTGTACAGTCATTTATTAGAAATAAAATTGACAGAAGAACAAGTTAAAGAAACAATGATTGCATGGGGGAAAAATGTGGGTCATAGGATTGACTTAGAGAAATGGGAAAAATTATGGTTGCAGAATTATAAAATGACAATGTCAACAGCATATAAGGAAAATTTGTATAAGATGTTTTACAGGTGGCATTTACCCCTGGCGAGAATAGCCAGAATGTACAAGAATAAATCGGAGAAATGTTGGAAGTGTCATCAGACTCCAGGCTCATATTACCATATGTGGTGGACATGCGCAGAAGCTAAAAGATATTGGACTAAAATCCACAAATGGTTGGAAAAAATGACAAAGAAACATATTGACTTTAAACCAGATATATTTTTATTGGAGATTTTACCAGAAATATACAATGGAGAAATGAGATATTTAATTGTGAATGTTTTAACGGTGGCTAGAATTGTATTTGCTAGAAACTGGAAAGGAGAGAAGATACCCACGGATGACGACGTTATCAAGAAAATTTTGGAGTGTGCTGAAATGAGTAAATTGACATTTGAAATTAGGGAACAAGAAGATAAACAATATTATTTGATATGGGATATGGGTTGAGTGATCTCGAGATAGGGGATATAGTCATCGAGCCCTTGTCATGGTCAGATCACTCGCTCCTTCGCCTTGACCTTCGAACCGCGGCACCCCGCTGCAGGGAGGCGGAACCAGTAAGATGGTACCGCTCCAGGCGCCTGATGGAACCTGATAGGTTCCAGATGGAGCTTGGGCCAATCTCGGAGGTTCTGGCTCACGCCTCATCTGGGGACCTAGTGGCCGCCTGGGATAGGGCGGCTGCTGGAGCCCTGGATCGAGTCGTGCCTTTGCGGCCTCTGACCCGGCGCCGATCTCGCCTGGCTCCTTGGTTCACCGAGGAGCTGAGGGAGATGAAGCGCTGGAAAAGACGCCTAGAGAGCTGTTGGAGGGCTAGTCTTTCTGAATCTGACCGAACACTGGTAAGATCTCATATTAGGAGTTACCTAGTGGCGATAAAAGCAGCAAAATGTACTCATTTTACTGCTTTTATTGCATCATCAGATAATCGTCCGGCCACCCTGTTTAGGGTGACCCGCTCCCTGCTCCACCAGGAAGCGCAGGAGGACCCCTTGGAGGGAAGAGCCGAGGATTTTGTTCAGTATCTGTATGACAAAATCACTCAGATTCAGGCAGGTCTGGACTCTGACAGGATAGATCCAGCGAGGGTGACGGAGACAGGTCTTGAGACTGTTATCTGGGATGAGTTTGATCCTGTGACCCCAGATGACGTGGACAGGATTCTGGGTAGATTGAACGCGACCACATGTTTGTTGGACCCGTGTCCCTCCTGGTTAGTGCTGGCTTCCCGAGAGGTGACACGAGGCTGGCTCCAGGGGATTATAAATGCTTCGTTGGGTGAGGGTGTCTTTCCCGCCGCCCTGAAAGAGGCGGTGGTAAGGCCTCTCCTCAAGAAGCCTTCCCTGGACCCGGCAGTATTGGCTAATTATCGTCCAGTCTCCAACCTTTGCTTCGTTGCGAAGGTTGTTGAGAGTGTGGTTGCGCGACAGCTACCCCAGTACCTGGATGAAGCGTCGTATCTAGATCCGTTCCAGTCGGGCTTCAGACCTGGGTACAGCATGGAAACAGCATTGGTCGCGTTGGTTGATGATCTCTGGAGGGCTCGGGACAGGGGTTGTTCCTCTGTCCTGGTCCTGTTAGACCTCTCAGCGGCTTTTGATACCATCGACCATGGTATCATGCTGCACCGGCTGGAAGGGTTGGGGGTGGGAGGCACCGTTTTACTGTGGTTCTCCTCCTTTCTCTCTGACCGGTCGCAGTTTGTGTTGACAGGGGGGCAGAGATCGACCCCGAGGCCCCTTATATGTGGGGTGCCGCAGGGATCGGTTCTCTCGCCCCTTCTGTTCAACATTTATGTAAAGCCGCTGGGCGAGATCATCCGTGGTTTCGGGGTGAAGTACCATCTGTACGCTGACGACACCCAGCTGCACATCTCCACCCCGGACCACCCCAACGATGCCCTTGAAGTGATGTCCCAGTGCCTGGAGGCCGTACGGATCTGGATGGGGAGAAACGGGCTCAGGCTCAACCCATCCAAGACCGAGTGGCTGTGGTTTCCGACGTCCCGATATAGTCAGCTGGCACCATCGCTGGCTATTGGGGGCAAATCATTGGCCCCCGCGGAAAGGGCTCATAACTTGGGCGTCCTCCTGGACTCACGGCTGTCTTTAGAAGAGCACTTGACGGCCGTGACCAGGAGGATTTTTCATCAGGTTCGCCTGATTCGCCAGTTGCGTCCCTTTCTGGATCGGGACTCGTTACGCACAGTCACTCATGCCCTCGTCACCTCTCGTCTGGACTATTGTAATGCTCTCTACATGGGGCTCCCCTTGAGGTGCACCCGGAGGCTCCAACTGGCGCAGAGTGCGGCCGCGCGGGTGGTTATGGGAGCAACATGGAGCTCCCATGTAACACCTCTCCTGCGCGAGCTGCACTGGCTCCTGGTGGTCTTCCGGGTGCGCTTCAAGGTTCTGGTTACCACCTTTAAAGCGCTCCATGGCTTAGGACCTGGTTACTTATGGGACCGCCTACTACCATTAACAGCCTCCCACCGACCAGTACGCTCCCACAGAGAGGGGCTCCTCCAGGTGCCATCGGCCAAACAATGTCGGCTGTCGGCCCCTAGGGGGAGAGCCTTCTCTGTGGGGGCACCGACGATCTGGAATGAGCTCCCCCCAGAGATACGGAGGATTCCGGATCTGCGCACCTTCCGCCGCGAGCTGAAGACGCTTTTATTTCATCAAGCTGGCCTCGCCTAAATCTTCTCCCTTCTAAGTGTAAATTTTAAATTTTTAATGTATTTTAAAATATGGGTATTTTAAATTATGGGTATTAATTCAGCCAAATTTATTTAATTCATTTTATTCGATTTTAAATTTTGTATATCTATGTGTTTTATTTTATGGCTGTGCACCGCCCTGAGTCCTTCAGGAGTAGGGCGGTATAGAAATTCAATAAAATAAATAAAATAAATAAATTTTATCAATGGTTAGACAAGAAAGAATGGAATTGAAATATGAAATATGAAATGGATAAGATAATAAAACATATAAAGGGTTTTTTTTTCCCCTTATGGAGGATAATTTATTGTTAAATAACTGGTAAATGAGAATAATAATGTAATAAACTGTTAAATAAAATGTTGGATAGAGGATTAAGTACAAAAGATTTGTAACCGATCAATACACTTTCTGTAATTGTAATGGATGATAATTGTTTTATGTTTTAAGTTTTGTTTAAAAATAAAAAAAATTTCCAAAAAAAAAAGAAAGAAAGAAAGAAAGAATTATAAGTATTTTGAATTGTGAGGCGTAAAATTCTAAGGCTCTGATTAACTGTCAAGATCTTGCATCCCCTACAGAGAAAATTTAATAATGATTGTGTAAAGAGACATGTTGTATTGTTAAGGAAAACTATGCTATTTAGAGGTGACAGCAGTGCTGAAAATAGCTAATGTTTCTTGGTAGTTGAGAAACATTGGTGGGATCAGATGATTATCAGCCAATTATTTTGTTGCAATTTACTCATTAGGGTTAGTCAGTTTTCTAGGCTAGAGTTTTGCTGTCTCTGGTCAATTTCAATCTTATGGTGAGCAATATTTCTTTTTCTTTTCAGCAAGGAAAGTAGGGGTGCTATTTAGGGGTAATAACAGTTCATTTGGGTGTGATATGTAAAGTAGGAAACTGAACTTTCTCCCTGTTACATTTGCAAGATCAGAGGGAAGTACCGAGAAGTAAATTCATATTTCTTTGCAAATGTATACATGGAATTGTTTGGTCTAATTTCTATCTGTCAATTTTCATAAGCAGAGTTCAATCCTTTTGTTTGCATGCATTTTGCAAATTATTATTACCATGTTTCTTCAAAAAGAAGGCTGGGTCTTATTTTCTTTTGACCCATGAAAAAATGGCTAGGCCTTTTTTTTGGAGGATTCTAATTATTGACACCTCACGGCGGTGGCACCGACAGCCCCGCCCAGCAGGAGCCCGCTGCTGGCCCACTTCTGCGGCTGCTTGCCACCACTCGCATAAATCACCCTGGCCTCCGTTTTGCCTTCAGATGCCTGCCAGAAGGCAAATGCAGCCGATAACAGAGCTCCAGATCAATCCGGAGCTCTGTTATTGGCTGCAGATGTCTTCTGGCAGGCATCTGAAGGCAAAACGAAGGTCAGGGCGCTGCATCTAAGTGGCAGCAAGTGGCCGCAGAAGAAGGCAAGGCAGGTGTCAGGGTGTGTGGCTAACCCTAACCCCCCCCATCCCCACCCTAGCTTTTTTTTTACCTGTGTGCTTCACCCCACTCCCTGGACCCAGGGGTGGGCGGGGTCTTAATTAGGGCTAAATTTGTGGGTGAGGCTTAATTTGATCACATGCACTCAAAAACATGGTAGGGCTTCTTTTCAAGGTGGGTCATCTTTTTGGAGAAAATACGGTATTTATTTTATTTTATTTTTATTTATTTTATTAATCATATTTCTATGCCGCCCACTCTTCAAGGACTCTGGGCGGCTTACAACAATCGACAGTATACTAAATAGCATATTGCCCCCAACAATCTGGGTCCTCATTTTACCCACCTCAGAAGGATGGAAGGCTGAGTCAACCTTGAGCCAGTGAGATTTGATCCGCTGATCTGCTGAACTAGCAGTCAGCTGAAGTAGCTGCAGTAGAGCACTCTAACCACTGCACCACTTCGGCTCATTATGATGTTTTAAAAGAAACTAACACTTTTCTGTTCATACTGGGGAAATACTGGTTAGGGCAGTCTCTCCCCGCCTATTCCCCGCCACCCCCGTTTTGTAATTCAAAGCTGAATTTCAATTTTTCTAGTCATGGCATAAACTTTCCAGAGTGTCTGTCAAGTAAAATGGATAATACTCAATATTTGAAATGTATTATGTTCAGAAGCACACAAAAGCTGTGATTCCCTGAAAGAGCCCCTATAATAATCAGGGGAAAAACTCTTTGAGAGAAATTAGATTGGAGAGGATCATTTGGCACTATATTTTTTCCCTAGAGGCAATTGACTTATCAATGCAGTACCGATATGTCTTGTAGATTCATTCTTGTTAACTCTACAAGTGAATAGAAGAGCTTGAAATTCCCATCCTTTGAATTGAACAGGCAATGGAAATGTAATTTCCACTAAGCTCAACCAATTACAGTACTTTATACACTAAATTAGTATTTTAATCTTGAGTTTGCAGACTTTGTAGAATGTCCCTATCTCCTTAGATGTAATGATGAAGCAGGCTCATGTATTTCAATGGCTCTAACACAGTCATGAAGAAAACGGGTTTCCAGTTTAAGTTTCAGGAAGACATATGAATCTGAAGAATATTCTCCTCTCCTGCAACCTCCAGGTATTTTTGTCTCCAGCAAGGGTTGAAGATGGACCTAGTGGGAAAAAAACATGAGCAGACTTTATATGAAAAAATGTTGCTATAGAACAGAACAGAACAGAACAGAACAGAATTATTTATTGGCCAAGTGTGATTGGACACACAAGGAATTTATCTTTGGTGCATATGCTGTCATATGGATGAAAAGAATCCATCATTTTTAATAAGATATGTAACTATCAAACTTAGTTTGAATGTTAGTAAACCTAAATCTCAAGGATTGCTAATGTTATTCCTTTTAGTCCCAGTTTTTAAACTAGTGCTGTTTATATTAAAAGCAGATCTGCTTTGTGAGAACATAATTTCTACCTTCTCCCAACCAACTTATACATCAGAATGCAATAAATATTTTTTTTTTTTTTTTTTTTAATTTGATTTATATGCCGCCCTTCTCCGGAGACTCAGGGCGGCTTACAATGCGTTAAGCAATAGCCTTCATTCTTTTGTATATTTTTTATACAAAGTCAGCTTATTGCCCCCACAAACTGGGTCCTCATTTCACCTACCTTAGAAAGGATATTTAAAATAAGCCTATTCATAATAAAGTAATCAAGTAATATGTTGAATATTTAAATAAGATTCAAATAACGAAAAAGATGGAAACAGGATCTGACAATGAAATAAAATGAAATTCAAAGACCTTTGCAGTTGGGAAGCCAATTCATATACCATGGTTTAAGATCAGCAATGCAGGACATTTATTATTTGTGTTTGTCAATACATATTGGATAGAAACTGAGCAGTATCCAATTTTAAGACTGTTAAATGGCCCATCTGCTCTAGTGTACCCAAGGATTATCTGGAATATAGAATTGTGTTAATACATTGATACAAGTTCAAACTTGTTGTTTTTAAAGAAAGTTGGCTTTGAAATTTATCTTCCCTCACTATCCACCAGTTAAGAGCTACTTTAGGTACATTTTCAAACTATCTTCCTTGATATGCAGATATTCCATAATAGGACAGGGAAAACTATGCCAGTCAAAGATCAATGATCAAGAGGGGAAAAAGGGCAGTGCTATATAGATGTTAGATTGTAATATTATGCCCATTTCTCCTGGTTATAAGTGTTACTATGGTGGATGCTTCCTCAACATAGGTGGAAGTGGAGGTATCAACACTTCAGGCCATTATATCACTTTCATTCACCTCTTTTGTCAACCAAGAGATTAAAGCCAGAGGTCAAGATGAGAAGCTGATATCTTCTTCTGAATTTGAGTCATAGCATATGACAGAAGTGATGTCCCAGATGTGACAGCAAAACACACATTACCAATTGAGTAGAAATGCTGCAGATGTGTGTCAGAAATGCTACACACTGAACACAGTGTGATATGAGAACCTTTGAAGTTTGTACTTGAATACCCATGCTATTCTGTTTGCGATCCCTGCAATGTACAAGTTAACAGTGAAGGGCAACAGGCACTTAACAACCTTGAGTATATTTAATAACCTATTTAGGCATCATTCTATAAGTACTAAGTAGGCCATGGTGCCAACCAGGAACAAAGCACATGCTCTCAAGCATAGGAAAATATCTCCTTGGTGGTAGCAGAAAGCATCAAATAGTAAGTGACAGAATGGTCAAATGTATCAGATTATTATCACATGGATGATGACTGAATAATCAGCCTTTAATAATGGTGGAGAATCTGAATAGATCCTTCTTTGGGGGGGGGCTCCTGGGGGTTTGGCAGGGTTCAGGCAATCCTCTAGCCAAGAATCGCCAGGATTTGGCGAACCCCAAATGCCACCCCTGGCTGGCTACACCCACCCCATCCTGCCCCTCCCAGGAGTCCCCATTCATCATTCCAGGTAAGTGCAGGGGCCGTGCGGAGGGTCTGGGAGGGCAAAAAATGGGTCTACTGGAGGTTCTGGAAGTCTGGAAAGAGACCTGTTTCTGGCCTCTGGAGGGCCTCCGGACCCTGCGGTTTTTGCCCTTCCAGAGGCTTGAGGAAAACCTCTGGAGCCTGGGGAGGGCAAAAAACACCTCTCCCCCTGCTGTGGTCCAGGCAGCCGACTAGGCCATGCCCACCATGGCCACATCCACCCAGCAACGGGGCAGCAAACCTGTTGCTAAAGGATCTGAAGCCCACTCCTGATCCTTCTCCGTTTGATTGTCCTTCATTACCAGATTACTAAATTTCAATTGGTTAAAAAAAAAAAAGTGGCCTACATAGTTTTGTACAAATCTAGATTTGCATACATGTCACCACTTTTGTGGAAGCTGCATTGGTCACTGATTTGCTTCTGCATCCAATTCAAGGTGCTGGTTGTCACCATTAAAGCCTTACATGGCTTGGGGCCAGGTTATGTGAAGGACTGACTTTTCCTAAATACTTCTACCCAACCCACCAGAACAGGAAGGCAGGGTAGGTTAGATCCCCTCTATTGTGGGACAGAAGAAGGGCCTTCTCCATGATGGTTCCATCTCCATGGAACATTATCCCCATGGAGATAGGGTTGTTCCCCATTGGATAGTCTTTCAAAAGATCCTGAACACATGTGCTTTGCCAGAAGGCCTGGGGACCGGTGGTGGATTCCAACCAGTGTTACCACTGGTTTGCTTCATGCACGTGCTTTGCACGCGATCAGGGCACGCGTGCTCCCTTCGCTCACACGCATGCCAAACTTTCAAAGCGCATTGAATTGCAGAACAGCTGAGGAATGGCAATCCTCTCTGCTGTGCCTTTCAGCTGTGCTAAAAATGAAGGAATAAAGGTAGGTATAGTGCAGGGGCAGGTGGGAGGGCCCAGCTGATGATCGAAGCGAACCAGTTCACTCTCACATCAACATTTCCGCTACCGTCTCTCCCAAACCAGGGAGAACCGGTAGCAACCCACCACTGCTGGGGACCTCAGGGTGATACAGAGTCCATCAAGTGGTTTATTTGATTATTGTCCCCAAAGGTTGGGGGGGGGCGGGGTGAGGGTTTATTGGGTCTTGTATTTGGATTTTACTTCTGTAAGCTGACCAGAGTCACCATGAATGAGTTGGGCAGCCATATAAATTTTCTTAATGTGTAAATAATAAAATAAATTGTAATGAGGACTAGAAACTTTAAATAATGATATTTTTTAAGCATTCTTTTATAAATAGCTCTTAAGCATTGTGGTCGAATGGAATTCCTAGATTGAAAGAGTATAATTCAGTATGCCATTTGCTGGGGAACATCATTAGAGAAAAATCTTTTGCCACCCTCCTATTGTTTGTTAGGAACTTCTTGAAACGGTGGGAAATAGTTTGCTTTTTTATTTCGTGCAGCAAGAGATTGCTTTATGTTCTAACAGTAAAATCTAAGCTCCCCAAAATGGAAAAATGGATTGCTGCAAAGAGCAGTGATACTTGATGTGCCAATTTGGGAGTCCTGAGAGTGGATTATAGCTAATATCACAGATGTATCTAGGAAACATTTGGATAATTGATATGGTTATAACAATACTAATGAGGAAACAATGCTGATAACTGAAAGTATTTTTACACTGAAGAAGAATGGTAGTCCCAAGGCAAATACAGATAGGAGATTATTTTTGACCCTTGGAAAATGAAAAGATGATGGATACGATGTAAACTGAATTAGATGATAATGCTATACTGCAAATTTTCCACTCCTGCTCACAAACTACTGTGCTGTCTCTTCAGCTGACAGATATTAGAGAACATGCAGTACTTTTTTCCAAACTGGTGCTTTGGTTGTGTCAAGCAGATTGCAGGAGCAGCAAGTTAAGAAAAGTCACTAGAGAGAAATAATACTGGCTAGTAAATAAAAAGGTGAGACATGCAAAAAGAATAAAGTAAAAAAAACATATATATATAAAAAAGTACTGTGCTGGAGTGTATAATCTCATTACTTTTTCCCAGCATTTTATATATTCTTTTTCTTAATTTACCTTGGGTTTTGCTTAGTTGACTCTTACATGGGAACATAAAATGACTGCTATCTATAAGAGATAGGATATATTTTCAGTACCCTGTTTCCCCAAAAATAAGACCCAACCGGAAAATAAGTCCTAGCATGATTGTTCAGGATGCTCGTAATATAAGTCCTACCCCAAAAATACCTTATTTTTCGGACTATAAGACACACTGGTGTATAAGACGCACCAAGATTTCAAAGAGGTAAGTAAGAAAAACAATATTTTTGCCCCCGCCCCAGCCCTCAGGAGCACTCTGCAGGGCTCCCAAACTCTCTGCGTGCCCTGTTTTTTGCAAAAATGGGTGAAAAACGGGCCCACTATTGCAAAAAACGGGACAGGCAGAGGGTTTGGGAGGCTTGCAGAGTGCTCCTGGGGGCTGGGGGAGGGCAAAAACGCCCCCGTTTTTTGCAAAACTTGGGCAAAAAACAGGTCTACTTTTTGCAAAAATGGAATGAGCAGGCAAGACTTTGGGAGGCCAAAAATGGTTGTATTCGGTGTATAAGATGCACCAACATTTCCACCCTCTTTTTTTGGTGGGGGAAGGTGCACCTTATACTCTGAAAAATATGGTAAGCCCCAGTTAAGATTGTCAGCCAGATAGATGCATTTAGTACCATATTCCCCCCCAAATAAGACCTAACCAGAAAATAAGCCCTAATGCGTCTTTTGGAGCAAAAATTAATATAAGACCTGGTCTTATTTTTGGGGAAACACAGTAGACCAATCACATTTGCAAAACTGAACTTAACCAAACAACCAAGGGTAGTATTTTAAGGAAGCAGTAGAATCTTATATTTGGTTATCTTTTTTTTTTTCTTTCAATCCCTAGAATTTTTCCTCTGTTTTTCTGCTAAGATAGAATCATGGCAGTGTTTATTTATAGATAACATATATTCAGCAATATGTGGTGTACTGAATTTAGCATTGATTGGAATCAGGAGTTTCCTGGGCTTCTTCTGTTCTTCTTGGAGAACAATAACACATTTCTTCTGTAGCTTTCTGACTGATATAACATCTAAGATTTCACTAAGAGTTTGTAAGAAGGTTAATATTATTAAATCGGACATCTTCACATAATGTGATTTTGATGAATTGAGTAAGTCCAGTAATCTATAGGGTGCTGAAGTATCTTGTGATAGTAATGAAAATCCTATTATTTTAATAGCTACCCTATCCATTCATCCCATCTATGCTTTTTGAATACCATACTGTATTAGAAATACAATGGAATGCTCATAGAAAAAAAATGTTATTTTCTTGAACTAGATCAAGAAACTAGATCACACTTTTCATTTAATTATTTTGATAATTCTTTTTTTTTTTTTTTTAAGGAACACCTAACCTAAGTCTTAAAATGACCTTTCAGCAGGAAAGGGAAAGCTGGAAGTTGGAAAAGCTAGAGGTTAACATTAAGAAACATAGAGTTGATGTGTTTTTATATGTATCTGTCCATCCGTCCAACCACCCCTGGATAATGTAATTTTCAGAGCCATCAAAATGGCATAAAAGTCTATGCAAGCTTCCCCATTCTCAAACATTTATTTTCTAGAGATTTTCATGTTTCTGAGATGATGTTTCAGTGGTGGTTGTAGCCAATCTACCTTGGCTAAAACATATGAAGAACGGTTGCAGGAACTGGGTATGTCTAGTTTTATTTATTTATTTATTTATTTATTTATTTATTTATTTATTTATTTATTTATTTATTTATTAAATTTTTATACTGCCCCCTCTCCCAAAGGACTCGGGGCGGTGAACAGCCAGAATTAAAAACACACAATACAAATATTAAAATACATTAAAATGAAAGTTTAATGAAAAGAAGGACTAGGGGAGACATGATAGCAGTGTTCCAATATCTCAGGGGCTGCCACAAAGAAGAGGGAGTCAAGCTATTCTCCAAAGCACCTGAGGGTAGGACAAGAAGCAATGGGTGGAAACTAATCAAGGAGAGAAGCAATCTAGAACTAAGGAGAAATTTCCTGACAGAACAATTAATCAGTGGAACAACTTTCCTCCAGAAATTGTGGATGCTTCAACACTGGAAATTTTTAAGAAGATGTTGGATAACCATTTGTCTGAAGTGGTGTAGAGTTTCCTGTTTAAGCAGGGGATTGGACTAGAAGACCTCCAAAGTCCCTTCCAACTCTGTTATTCTATTCTATTCTATTCTATTCTATTCTATTCTATTCTATTCTATTCTATTCTATTCTATTCTATTCTATTCTATTCTATTCTATTCTACTCTACTCTACTCTACTCTACTCTACTCTATTCTATCTTGTTTCAGAAGTTTTCTTTCAAGCATCACACATCTTTGAAAAAAACTTTGATATAGCAATCCAACCTTAGTTAATTGCATGTGCATATGTATTATTTTGCCTCAATATTACATATTGATGTAACCTTACATTGAAGCACTTTTTGAGCAGGCAACAATATGGAAAACTACCGGTAAGTGAATGATACGAAAGTACTCCAGGGCAGAGCTGACTCTCTTAGACAGCCTATCTTGACTCCCTTGAATTTGCTTACTATCTTCAGGTCTAATGGATATTGTTAATGTGGAAGGCAGATATAACAGCTAGGGTGGTGATTTTTGGTACATAGAAATAGAAGGGAGCACCATCTTGACTTCTGTCTCAAGCAGCAACCCTCATTAGCCCTGTATTTTTGTTCAGATAGATATATTCAATGAATACAGGAAGAACAAGTAAGGATGACCTTTCCATGACATCAAGAGATGCTTACGGTTAATAGATGTTGGTCAGGAATGCATGAATAATTTATAATCATGTGCTTGGAAAGCTCTGTGGACTTATCTGCAAAAATGTGTGCATGTTGGGTTTTCTCATAGTTGGGTGACTTTGTGGTAGCTGGGGTGATTAATTGCTTTCCTTTAAAGTGGCCTGCTGAATGGGATGTTTCTTGAGTTTTTGGCCTCCTTCTATACTTTCCATTCTTAATTACACCCTCTAGATGAGCGTTCGAAGGAAAAATATGCAGGGGATAAGACAGCATAGAAGTGATAATTTACACAATGCAAATTTAGAAGTGCATTAGATAAAAGAAGAATCTCTTATAGATCAAATACAAGCAGTTGGGAGAGTCATAACATCCAAATGCTTTGTGTGATATGCATGGGTGGATACATATACACAAATATACACATCCACATCAACACACACATACCACTTTTCACCCAGAAGACGCAGTTGAGAATTGTGCATCAGATTTCGTGTACAGGTGCTTTATGCTGCTTCAAAACATATGCAGACTTGAATCATTTTGCAAGTGGTGAAAAATAAATATTCCATTTATTTTTGGTTTTGGTTAACACTCCTAGATGGGATGACACTCAGCCTACACAAAGTCATTGTTTTGGGAAAAATGAACATCTTTAGAAAAAACAAAACCAAACTAAACTCCTCTATTGTACAGGTAAATGAAAAGTAGGCAACAATATACCCAGCATACTTCAGTAATCAGTACATACTTTACATATATTTTTTTTCTGATGCAACTTCAGTGCTGTTTTTTCTTCATTTTGTTTAGTTTTGCCAGAATGAATTCTGAAGGCTGAAGTCTTTGCATGCTATGGAGCAAATAAAATTCTTAGAGAGTTTGGTGCTCAGATGGCCTTTGGGGAAATGCTCAAAATTGCTTATTGAAATATCTTTTAAAATATACACTGAAAAAGAACTGGACAGTGACTAGGATTACATTAGAAAAGAAATCCATTAAAAAGCTACTTAGAATCAACCAAAAATCACATTTGGATTTTTAAAAATTAGTTTATTCTTAATCAAATTTACATAGCCATCTATCTTATAAAAACATGATTCTGTGTGGCATAAAAACAGTATGTGGTCATTATAACTATTTGTAAATAATATTTACATGATCTCATAATCTTTACTTACTTAATGAAACTTTTGGAGCCAGTGTTCTATATAAGCCTTGACAGACTTGAAAAGAGAATATTTGTGATTTGCTTGACACTTGTATTGCATAGGTCACTAGCAACATTTGCTAATTTTTTGTTAATTTGTTATTGTACTAGCTAAGGGTTTTTTTTATAGGATGCAAATGAATTTTAAAAAACCAAGGGGATCTTCAAAAGTTCCCAATGAGACAGAAAGATAGAAATATATACAGAATAGTGTTTCCCTATTCCTCTCACTATTATAGTTCAATTTTGATGGATAAGAACCATCCTGGTAACATACCATACTTTTCGTAGTATAAGACACACTTTTTCCCACCCTAAAAGAGGGTTGAAATGTTGGTGCATCTTATAAACCAAATACAGCCATTTTTGGCCTCCTGAAACTCCACCCTGCATGTCTCGTTTTCACCAAAAACAGGCCTGTTTTTCATAAAAACGGGGCCTGTAGAGGATTTTGGGTGCCTGCAGAGTGCTCCTTTGGGCTGGGAGAGCAAAAACATGATGCGTGGGGGGGCTTGAGAGGCCAAAAACAGGGGGCTTGGGAAGCCATTTTTTGCAAAAATAGGGCCTGCAGAGGGTTTGGGAGATCTGCAGAGTGCTCCTGGGGGCCGAGGAGAGCAAACACTTTTTTATTCTTGTTTACCTCTTTGAAATCTTGGTGTGTCTTATACTCCGGTGTGTCTTATAGTCCAAAAAATATGGTAATTTATTTTAATGCTCAAAACCCATCTTATGTTTATCGTTACATCAATTCAAACTTATACCCTAACCTAAAGACTTGATTTCAGCATAAACCTACTACAAGCCATCGAAGTTAAACATCATGTTATTTGTAATTCTAGTGGTACTTGTTAAATTTTAATTTGAAACTTTATCTAATCATAACCTTAACATCCAAATAAACTTTATCCTCACTCCAACACTCAGATTCAAATATTATATAAATCTGATCCTATGAAGCATCTTTCTGTCTTCAAATATGAAATGCTCAACAATCCTATTATTGTTACCACCAGTTTTTGTCATCTGCAAATATAATAGGCGTTTTCTTCACTTTTTCAATGAAATAATACAAATCTGAGCCTCAGATACTCCACTTAATATCTTATTCATTACAATATCTTGCAATGACATCAATGAGGAGAACTGTTTGAATATAGTTTTCAAAATAACTTTGAGTCTATCAAATGGACCTGAATTACGACACAACTGGATGGTACCAATTTAAAATTAAATGACTATATCAAATACTAAGGTATCATTGTAGTGTACATGTATATGTGCATGTAACTTAATTTCATTGTGTTTTTGTGGAGATTTAATAAATAAGTACACACATATCTGCTACCATATATAAATTCAGATTGATACTTAATTGGTCAAAAAAGTCAAAGGAGCTACGAACCTTTGAAAGTCAAAGGTAGCTCCTATTTCTGAAATGTGTTGGATTATTTCCAATTATTGCCTTTTTCATCTCCATCCTTCTTCATGCAATGGAGGTGATGGAAAAGTGCTGGATAGTGAGCAGTTAATGGGCATAACCTGCTTCTCCCTCTTGGCAGTGCTTAAATTGGACATTTATCAGGTACCAACAAAAAAAAAATTGCAAGGTTTTTTTTTTTTTTTGGCAATGAAGCTCTGAAGGTTTTGTAAATATATGGCTTTGAATAATCTTGTTATTACCTAGGCACTTGACTGAGGAGTCTGTGGGTGATTTCTTATTATGCCAGTGTTTTTATCTCTTAAAATGATCTCTTTTCACATCAATGGATTACAATGAAGGGGACAAATAATTACCTAACAATACATATATGGGATACATTTAAAATGAGTCCAGTTCTCTAGAAAATAGTCATGAGAACCATATCTAGTAATGAGATAGTCTGTCAGCTGAGGCAGCTGTAGTACAGTAATTGTTATTATCTAATCAAAGCAAAAAAAAAATTCCTTCCTATTTATGGTAACAATAAATGTTAATGATAAAGACTTTATAGTGATTATTGAACAATAGCTGGTGCTCTATTTCTCTTATGTTGTATTGGAGTTTGGGGAATCTAATTATAAGTGCACATATGAATAGCATTATATAACAATGCACCTTTTGCCTAGCTTTTCCCCCAAAGTTTGAATCTAAAACAAATTTATCAATATAGGGTAAAAACACCCCAATATAGTCAAATAAAAATTGTTTTTCATAAGAATTTCCTGAGAAGTCTCTGGTAAATTAGTATCATAGATCTCCACACTAGGTATTGATTTGATGAATTATAATGGAAACAACATCTGAATATTTATTTACTTGTCTTTCCTACTCTTCCTCTGCTAGTACAATGTAATGAATATGATTTCCATCCCACGTTGTAATGATGCTCTGAACTAGAAGAATCTGGCTTAAAGTCAGTCAGCAAGGTTTGTGTCTTCCTGGTCTTAGCCCAATGATTTAATCACCGCACATATTAAGCGAGACAAATGCTATTTACTTTCAGAATGGCAACTACTCAGCTAGCAGGCTGTCTTTCGGGATACATGAAGTTGTAAGCAGTTAACAAGGACCAAATCACACCTCATTTCTTCCCATCCTTCCCACTGCCCAGTTTTCTATTTCTATTTGCTTTTAAAGTTGACACTCAATGTAGCATGGCTTCTAGAGACTACTAAGCATCCCTTTTTTATTTTTAGATTTTTCTTTGATCACCTCTATACACACAATATTGGTGACCTTGGATATGGTTCATGTCTGTGAAATATGGCCTGAGTTGGCAGCTGGGCTGATTTATTCCCGTTCAGCATCCGTTTAACACAATATACACTGAATTCTGTTAGCCAGTGTACGTGCTGGAGCTTTGCCGAACAGGAGGGGAGGCTGGTTTCTCATAGATGGGAAACCTTACTTCAGCTTTGCTTCATGCTTCTGACCTCTCCCCTCTCCCGACAGAGGTTAAGGCACCATAACTTCATGGCTATAATTTTTCCTGTTTTAATCCATTGAACAGTGACTTGAGCATTCATATCTTCAGATGTCAGATAAAACAGACTATGGGCCAACTGTGGGAAATTGGTTAGATGCTGTTTCTTATTGTTCAGCTGAACAGCATCTAACCAATACCTCCTGGAATATTCTTTGCATTTTGAAGTTGATAGTGATGAGGACAAGTACTGGCCAACCTAAAGTTTTTTCTAATGATTTGGAGAGCAAACACTGTGGTGGTAAACAAATCCCTTTCCTTCTCTCCTCTCCTCTCCCCTCTTCTCCCTTCCCTTCCTTTTTGGTTAATAATTCTCTCTTGCTGACACTCAGCTATACAAGTTCATAGTAGAAATACTGACTAACTCAACAACAAACATGCTGAGGTATTTATTGTCTCTGCAATTGTGGATTCTCTCTGCAGTGCTTTTTGTCAGCAGCTTCTGAGCAAGGAAGGCAGTTGCAAAGCAGTGGTAGAAAAGATTTTAGAGTAAGTAAGTGTTCAATAGTCTCCTTTTATATGAAAATCTCAATGCCAATTTTTCCATAATCTTGCTCATGCAATGTAAGAATCACATCAGTTTTCTGTTCTTTAGTTGTTGCTGATGGAGGAAAGAATACCTGGGAAGGGTAGAGGAACTGTGAACAAAAGAAGATCTGCAATTAAAAAGTTTTGATCATTCCAACAATTGGAGGTGATAAAATATGTAATAAGCCTCAGTATCTTTTTTTCCTATCATAGCAATATAAGAGCAATTTTATTAAAAGTGGAAGAGAGAGTAAAATTGCTTTGCATGACATAGTTTATTGAGTTGGCTTATAATGAGTGGATTCCTTTTGCTGCTTGAAGAACCTTTTCCATTCACATTCACTTCCTTTGTCTTTATTCATCTCCAGGAACCAGCTTTTTAAATCTCTTTAGAAAGAATTTTTAGCAACCTAACTGAGGAGTTCTTTCTGTACTAAACGGTTTTAACCACAATGGAGTCTGCAGAAGTCTTTGTCTTTATCTTGCTGGACTGTCTTTTATTTCTCCTTTCTTTGTGTGGATAATATTCCTTGGCTGGAAAAAAGAGAAGAAAAAAACAACAACCAATGTCTATAGAAACATTGTTTTTACATGGTTAAAAGATTGTGATATTTTAGATCATTTCTAGATATCCTGCAATCAAGCATGATGTGGATTCCAGTAAGAAAGTAATTAAAGGATTCATTTGTATAATGAATTCTATTCCTACAAGCAAGATCTTTTGAGAGGAGCTGCAGTGACAGTAATGGAAAGATGCCACTGGCTCCCCATTAGGAAGAGGATTCAAAATTTGAAATGATTAGCTGGATCAATATTTTCCATTGAAGGCATACCTGCATTCATGATTCAACCTATGATTCAAATAGTTGCCACTAAATGCATAAAACAAACCAGTTAAATTATTACACCTGAGTTATCATGTTTTCTGATTTATTGCACTATTCACTTAGTCAATGGACAAATAACAAAAAAGAATGGAGAATTACAGTAACATGTACTAAGAAAATGTTGTGGGGCGTCAAATTAACACCATACTGTTTTTCTTTTTTAGTTATTGATGGATTTGATTTACTTTATCTCAACTTTCTTCTAGGAGCTTAAAATATAGAAGTCCTACCTTCAATTTTTCTTCACAACATTCCTATGTGGCCACTTGTGGGCCTGATGTAACACTTTTTCCATCCACTTTCTTTTGAAAGCAGGTTTAACAGAACCCTTTAGAAAGAGTGCACTACCTCTTGCAGCTTAAAGCTGCTCTAAACTTTTGCATCACTCACTTGTCAGGGAACATATGCATCTGTCATTTAGAGATGCTTGCATAATGGTTGCATTTATATTTCTGCAAATGTTAATGTTCTGCCTAGGGGGCGCTCAAACAACAAAGCACCATCAACCAATCGGCGTGCAGGATGCACATCTCTATACAATGTGTAGTTGAGATTTGGGAGGTCTGTATGTCAACCCATCTGTCACTATCTGCAATCTATGTTTAGCCATCAACCCTTTCATAGAGTAGATATGCGTTGGTGCCTATATTGTACTGCAAACTAGGGCATACAAAGCTTTGCCCGACCAATTCCTGAATGCAGCTCATCTGCCTGGAATCCACACTGTATATCTGACATTAATACAATTGAGTGGGTCCAGAGGTATTTCACGAGAGAGTACTCTACTCCTCTGCTCACAATAGGATACCTTATGCCACCAGGCTTGAAATTTTGGGCTTGGACAAACTGGAACTACACCGCTTATAGTCTGACCTAATCATAGTACACAAAATTGTCTGCTACAAAGTCCTACCTGTCAACGACTACTTCAGCTTCAACCTCAACAATTCACAGGCAAACAATAGATACAAACTCAAGGTAAACCTCTCCAAACTCAATTGCAGAAAATACAACTTCAGCAACAGAGTGGTCAACACCTGGAATACTCTACCCGACTCCATTGTTACATCCTCTAACCCCCACAACTTCAACCTTAAACTGTCTACCGTGGACCTTGCCCCATTCCTAAGAGGTCCGTAAAGGGGCCGTGCATAAGTGCACCAGAGTGCCTACCGTCCCTGTCCTACTGTCCCCATTTATTTGTATTCATTCCTTGTTCATGTCCATGTTTATACCTATACCTGTTATCTTGTACATGTTTGACAAACTAAATAAAATAAATAAATAAAAAATAAATATATGCAGTTATGGGGAAATCTAAATCAAGCTTTAGGCGTGGATGAAACACTTGGCCAGGTCCTGTTACACTGTAAACATTGTAAAGATCTATGCAGTAAAATTATGTCTGTATTAAATCTTTTTGGTCGCCTGTATGAGTTATTATACACTTTCACAGGCAGGCTGCTACCATCTATACAGCAAAGTTTAATGTAACGGCCTGTAGGAAGTGGTAATAGATAGATATCAGGGGTTCTTCAGGAAACAGGTGATGCAGCTCCCTAAAAAAATACAGCAAATAGTCATCTACTTTCTTCATGCTATAGCCGTGATGGTGAACCTATGGCATGCATGCCACAAGTGGCACACAGCGCCCTCTCTGTGCTCTGTGTAACAGCACACAAGCTGTTGCCCCAGTTCAGTTCTGCCACACATGCGGGTGCACCTCCTGGCAGCCAGCTGGTTATCAGGTCTCTGCCATGCATGCACGGGGGCGTGTGCGTGTGCAGTGGATGGTGTGTGAATGCATGGAGGGCTGGTGTGTATGAGAGGAGCCACATGTGCAGGGGGCGGGGGCATGCGTGGGGGGCATGCACATTGCATTTTGGGGTTTCAGGCATGCACACGCACATTCGTGCACATGCGCTTTGGGCACTCAGTCCAGAAAAAGTTAGCCATCACTGTGCTATTAGCATCATTATGCTAATTATCAGTTTGGTGTAGTGGTTAAGGGATTGAGCTTGAAACTGGGAAACTGCTTTGGACACAAAGCCACTTGAGTGAGCTTGGGCCTGTTGCTTTCCCTCATCCCTAGACGGCAATGGCGAACCACTTCTGAAAAAAACTTTGCCAAGAAAACTGCAGGGACTTGTTCACTCTCTGAGAATGAGACACGATTGAACGAAAGAAAAACAAATCTGTATTATTATGTACTGTTTATTATTTATTGTTTGGCCATTTTAACTTTTGCAGACAATTTTAAATTGCTGTCTTTGGAGCATAATAGATCATTCATTCATTCATTCATTCATTCATTCATTCATTCTGTGAGGTAGGTGGGTTTGAGAAAACGACTGGCTTGAAGTCATTCATTGAGTTTCATGACTGACAATGGAATGAATTTGGTTCTGGTGCAATAATTAATAACTGCATCATAGAATACCGAAAGGGTCCTTCTTGTAGCCCATTTGAGAACTTCTGGACTCAGCTTATTCTGGGGCCTTTTTGTTTAATAAAGAAGATTGAAAATGGTTTACTTTCCATTCCTCCTATTCTTGCTACAGGAATAGCTTGGGAGAAAAAGTTAATCTCCTTTTATCTTTTATCTTTACAATTTATTGTATGTACCTGAACAATATTGATTTCTTGTATTTAAAATTACTTCAAAGTACATTATTCATGACAAAATAATCACTAGTGGTAATAATGTGTTCATATGTACTGATACTTCTGTAACTGGGAAAAGCAAGCTGAGTGTGGATAAGTCAACATTATCTTTCATGGTATGATTAAATTCTCCTTGATGAACCAAGGCAAAAGTTTCCCTTAACTCAATCCTGACATTTTGTTTAATTTCAAGTTTGTTTTCCAAAGGTGGGCATCTCAAATTCATGTTCTGCTGATCTCCAAGCCCTCTAAGTCAGGGGTGTCAAACTCAAGGCTTGGGGGCTGGATTCGGCCCATGGGTTGCTTAGATCTGGCCCGTGGGGCTGCCCTGAAAACAGCAAAGGACCGGCCCGTGGGGCCTCTGCCAGTGAAAATGGAGCTCGGGAGGAAGGCTCGAGCTCTGTTTTCACTGGCAGAGGGTTGCAGGAGGCTGTTGCAGCCAAAAACAGAGCTCGGAAAGCCCGTCTTCGCTGGCTTTGCTGGCCACCATAGGGGCCCCCAACATGAGTGATGTCGAGCTGGCCATACCCACCCTGGCCATGCCCCCCCACCCCCCGAGCTCAAACACAACCCTGATGCGGCCCGCAATGAAATCGAGTTTGACACCCCTGCTCTAATTAGTGCCAATTTCAAATTCAACAGCTGATCATTAAATAATGGCAACAAAATCTTCAAATTTGGTTGTGAAATCAATTAAATAAGTTTCACTTTGACTTAATTCATCTATAAAAGTTAAAGCAAGAAAAAAAAAGCATCATGGCTTTTTGAATTTTTTCAATTGTCTTTGGGAACAGAAATCATACCAGATGCTTATATATTTTTTTTTCCTGTGATGCACAGTAATGAGTATATTCTTGTGTGTGTGTTTTCATTTTTTCTTATGTGGCAGTATTGTAGTTTAGAATGGCAGTATTCTGAGTAGCTGTTAAACTGCCTCTCCCATAGGGATTGGTTGAGGAATTATTTAATGTAATACAATCTTTTTCTCTGCAGTCCTTGGCATGTCCTGATCAGTTTTCAATCTTTCTTTTGCCAGCTTCTCCCTCCACATCTCATTCTATTCAGTTCTCAGAAAGGTAACCTGTTGATGGACAAATAGATGAATAGGTCTGAGCAACTTAATGTATTTTTTTTTTTATCTTTCTATGAGATTCAAAAGATTAAAGCACACAGAGAAACACACACACACGCGTGCACACAGAGCAAAAACAAGCTCCATATTCCCTTATTTTGATGTAATCTTATTAATAACCTATGTAGTCCTTATCATATAAAAAGAAATTAAGAAAATGGTGCTTCCTGGTCATTGAAATATTGCCCAGCTCTTTCTATACTGTATACCAGTGATGGTTAACCTTTTCGGCACCAAGTGCCCAAAGTGCACGCATATGTGAATGTGCGCCCACCTGTGTACATACCCATAATGCAATGTGCGTATGCCCCCCTGTGTGCCCCCCATGCATGCGCCCCCACACATGTGCGTGCGACCACCCTACGGGTGCCCCCTGTGTGCCCCTCACACATGCACATGAATCTCCCGCATGCCCCCTGCCCCCTGCGCATGCGCGGCAGAGACTTGAAAACCAGCTGGCCGGCGGGAGGCACGTATGCATGCACGATGGAGCTGAGCTGGGGTGACGGCTTGCGTGCCCACAGAGACGGCTCTACGTGCCACCTGTGACACGCGTGCCATAGGTTTGCCATCACGGCTGTATACCGTGCAATTCACTAGGAGTTAATGCCACGGAATTCGATAATTCTTACTTCTAAAAGGAAATACATAATATTAAACTGACTGATTCTTTCCAAATGAAAAGGTAAACTATGTTTCCTGAAAATTGTGGGAGTTGTCATCCAAAACCTGTAGGAAATAATACACTGGAGATATGCACAGAAAAAGTGACTGAACATAAGTCACAGCTTGTTGCTTGTGCTGCAAAAATAAAAAAATAAAAAAATTCTACAGATTTAATTGATTTCACATTTTCATATTAAATATAGGGTGGGCTGCATTTTGACTTCATAAACATACCTTCCTCTCTAGCTTCAAAAGAAAAAGAGAGATTTTTTTTTAATGCTGTGTTGCTAAAACATTCATCTGATTAACACAATGGGTGGTTGAATGAATGAATGAAGTGCTGAAGTCAGCAATAAAAATGTGGAACATATGTCAAGAAAAAGCTGGACACATTTATGGGATAACTAAGAGAAATCTAAGTTTAATGACATAATGTGAGTTACTGAAGGCAAGCCTTGATCTGCCAGATGGTTGCCTTTGGTAGATTTAATATAGTAGCACTTAAAATTCTTTTCATAAATTACCATAAGTATGGTCAACATATGCTACAATAATGATAAAAATAAAAAAATGTATATAAACATATTATTCAACAGGTCTGGACCCCAAATATTATTTTTCAATGAATTGAAAAATTCAGAATATTTCACATTGTTTTAATAAAGTGTTTGCCATTTACCACTCAAACTTGTTTTCACCAGTGATGAGCTCATTCCAACGTAATAGCCCATTGCATGGCAAATACCAGATCTGCCACAATGAACTAGGTTGCACTGGGATGGTATGTTGCATTTGCTTTAATTGTTTAGCAGCTATCATCACTGTGGATTCTCATCTCTATGAGTTGAATTTGCACAATGTCTTAAATGTAAAATGTATTGCTAATTAGAATTTATTTATTTATATTTATTTATATTTAAATTTCTATACGCCCTTCTCCCAAAGGACTCAGGGCGGTGTACAGCCAAGATAAAACCCACAAATATAAAAGTTAAAAGCAAAATAAAGGTATTAAATAATTTGGCCGAAACTAAAATAGCATAAAACAATCCATTAAAATTACATTTAGGCCAGTCTTGCCTGCTGAAACAAAAGCATTTTGAGGGCACGGCGGAAGGTGCGAAGGTCAGGAATCCTACGAATCTCTGGGGGCAGCTCATTCCATAGGGCAGGTGCCCCTACAGAGAAGGCTCTCCCCCTGGGGGTTGCCAGTCGACACTGTTTGACCGACGGCACCCCAAGGAGTCCCTCTCTGTGGGAGCGTACTGGTCGATGGGAAGCTATCAGTGGCAGAAGGCGGTCTCGTAAATACCCAGGTCCTAAGCCATGGAGCACTTTAAAGGTGGCAACCAACACCTTCAATCGCACCCGGAAGACCACCGGAAGCCAGTGCAGCTCGCGCAGGAGTGGTGTTACATGTGAGCGACGAGAATGCTATCAGTTTTTAATTGATTATGTGCCAACAAGTCAAAAGTGTCTTAGCAATCACAAAGAAATTTTTTTTTTTTGATGATCAGTTCTCAACCTTGTCCTTCAGGCCCTCCAGCTGAACACCCTTTGCGATAATCATTGAGTTCATCTATCTTGCTGCTGTTTGTCTTATTTTTTTCTCTTTCTTCCATGTTCCATAGTATTCATGTCACCCCTAGCCTTTCTTTTCCTCTTTTTTGACATCAACATAGCATAGATTACTGATGTTTCTTCTCCAGTTTTCAAACCATGCTCCAGCTTTTCCAATCCAGCTTTTCTCAAAATGCTCAGCACAGAATAAACAAGGGGAATGTATACCAGCTTGCCTCACTTTTTTGCCAGCCTGCAGTCAATGTGTTTCACAGTAATCCGTGTGTAGTGTGACTTCCTGATCTTTGTATAGGTTCTACTTGAGGACAATGAGATGTTTGGCTGAAGAGGTTGTAGAAAAAATGTTTTTTAAAGAAAAAAAGTCTTTGCCGATCAAGCAACTCAGCTGGGACCGTCAGAGGCTTTTAAAAGAAAAAAAAAAGCTTCTGTCGATCAGGCAACTCAGCTGGGATCATCAGAGGTTTTTAAAAGCATTTTTTTACAACCTCTTTGGCCGAAGAGGTTGTAGAAAAAATGGTTTTAAAAGTAAAAAAAAAAAAAAGTTGGCCACGCCCACCAGTCACATTAACCCGCCCCCACCAAGCCACGCCCACAGAACTGGTAGTAACAAATTTTACATTTCACCACTGATTGAAACCTGCTATTCATGGGGCTGCCTCTGAAGACTGCTTGGAAGCTTCAGTTAGTCCATAATACAGTAGCTTGATGATTAGCTAGGAGTATATGGGATCTGGGCCTTATGCTGGTTTCCTATTTGTTTCCAGGTTCCGCTCAATGTTTTGATCATCAATTATTAAGTCCTGGGTAGTCTGGCATCAAGGTATCATCAAGATTTTCTCTTCCAACTGAAATCAACCCATTTAATTTGTATGCCCCATGAGAAATGTCTGGTGATCTTCCATTCCTTCAAGGTTTTTCAATATTACCATCTACTCTGTGGGACAGCTTCTATCTAGAAGTTTTATTGGCTCCAGCTGTAGTAATGTTTTAATGGAATGTTCCTTCTATGGAAATATTTCAGAGTTGGAAGTCTAATGGGTACCTTTAGAATGCCAGGACAATGAATGAAGTGCAAGGATGATCAATGATGGTAAAAACTTTATTGGTAGCAACTGAATTTTAAAGATGCATTTAAGTTATGCTGAACGCTGTACTTGTACCTAAGATATAATTTTCTTTCTTGAGAATTGTATGGCATGTGAGGCAAGCAAAATGATTTTTTTTTTAATGTGGATATTTGCTATTCCAAGCAATCAACAAAGCTCCACACAGAAGAAACAAAAAAGATTCTTCAAAGATATTAGTCAGCATAACTTAGGAACTATTTATTTCCTGACTTCATTGATTGAATCCTGACAATGAGCTAATATGCATTGAATGAGGATAAGTAGACAATACTCATACCATTCGTTAAATGTTCAACAAAAATGAATGGAAAGGAGACAGTGATGACTTCTATATATGTATTTTAGTCATGTATGGCTTCCTTGTGTTGAACAGGAAGATCTTAATGGTAGCAACCACATTCACATCAATGAATTTACAATTCTCTGTATAATATGATATTCTAACTGCATAGAGCAGGGGTGTTAAACTTGCGACCTGAGGGCCAGATGCGTCATTCACTGGCCACCCCCACCCTTGGTTTAGCAAAGGGGAAAAAGTCTATGATACATCATGTAACGACATAACGATGCAATTTTGACACCCCTGGCATAGAGCTTCTAATTGCTAGAGTCTCCCTCAGTCTCACTATCAAGAGGGGTAGGGAGGAAATGGAAAAAAACATGTCAGCATTCCCCTTTCCTTAATTACTGAAGAAGGTTTTAGACTGGCATATGTGATGATAATTTTGAAAATATTTTGACAGCAACTTGACTTATGCTATAGTAAAGTTCTGCCACATTTTTTCTGTAGTGCAGAAGTAAAATGGAATCCACGAACCCATGCTATTTCAACCCAAGCAATCTGTTTTCAGATATACTCCTACTATATATGGTATTATCTTAGAGAAATAATTATAACAACACAGTAAAAATAGTACAATGTCTTGGAATTACAATGGGAAGAGGAAATGGCCTTGAGGAACAGGAGGAAGAGACAATGGACAGATAAAAGAGGATTAAATCCAAGACAGGAATATAACCTGAGAAAATTTGTCAGAGAAACCTTCTCTAATTCTCACAAAGATATAGAGAGATGCACTTTCAGACTTGCAAGATTCTTTTACACTATCTTTACAATAACAGTAGTATTGGCATACAATATTTTGATTTCCTAATCTGTTCTACTTGGAACGGTTGAAGAGAAGTGGAAGGATCAAAACAATGGATGATGCCAACCTTATCTAGTGAATCAAGTGAGTATGTCTATCAGTCTCTTCTCCCAGGTCAGCCATGGAGTCCAAAACATGCAAGGCATACATGTGGCACTGCAGAAAGGTTTTCAAAGATTGTCAGATAACACATATAAATGACTGTGTTATTCTTAAATGTATCTCTTTGTGTCTGGAAACTGATGCAGCTTTCTTTCACGGACTATGTACTAAAGCGGAGTTTGGATTATTATGCTTTTATAAAACAGTACACAACATCTCTTTCTTGCACTGAGGATAGAGCAAGTTGTTTACACATTGTTGTTTAAATAACATTCTTAACTAAAGTATACCAAAAAGTTGGCCCAGGAATTATATAAGGAGGTAATACCAATATTACCTTCTTCACCCCATTGCATTGATCTGTCCTAGGACAGAGGGCAGTCAGGAAGAGGAGGTATGCTGCAGAAGACCCTGTCAGTTAAAGAACTTCAATGGGTGGGGCCCAGGAAGAGTGACTTCTCTGCTGTTGGCCCCGCCATTTGCACCATTTTCCTCTCAGAAGTGAGCTGGACTCGTCACTTTTGGAAATGCTTGAAGACTTGGCTCTACCAATTCACTTGGGGCCCCCTAGAGCAGAGATGGGTTTCAAATTTTTTTACTACCAGTTCTGTGGGCGTGGCTTGGTGGGCGTGGCATGGCATGGCTTGGTGGGCGTGGCTTGGTGGGCGTGGCAGGGGAAGGATACTGCAAAATCCCCATTTCCTCCCGATCAGCTGGGACTTGGGAGGCAGAGAATAGATGGGGCTGGGGCCAGTCAGAATTTTTACTACCGGTTCTCTGTACTACTCAAAATTTCCGCTACCAGTTCTCCAGAACTGGTCAAAGCCTGTTGAAACCCACCTCTGCCCTAGAGGGATGCTCAGTTGTTGAGTTAACCCCCACCCTGAATTTCCTGCCCTTTATAATTATAAATTTTAATTATTTTATTCTAGTTTTTGTTATGATTATATTTATATATAGTATAGCTTTAATGTTTTTATGCCTATTTGTACACTGACCAGTTTTATAGCTCTATGAGGGAGATGTGCACTCTCTAAATGTGTTAACTAACTAACTAACCAACTAATTTGACAAAAGTTTAGACTTTTTCAATTCGGGAAGAGAGGCTTAAAGTTATGGGTCTAAAAGATTCATTTTAAGCACATCTTTAAATTCCTGAAATCCTCTCCCAAAATAAGTCCTGCCACATTCAATTTGAATTTGGTCCTAAGTTCACTAGTTGACCTAGGATGACATAAATATACCCCTCTTATCAGCTATGATTCATGTTTGAAATATCAGGCTTTATTCTCGATAACACTGAATTGTTAAAAAGCGTATTAATGAGAAAATAAAAATGAAATTATGGCCATAATAAAATTAGATGTACGACAGCATGATGTAGTATCTTGTAGTGGCTGTTTATTAGGTTTCTCTAGCATTTGTGTCACTCATGTATATTTTGAAATTAGCCCTCCTGAGGTAAATGCATAAATATTAAACACCTGCATAAAACTAGGTCACTCGGAATGCTAGTAGAAAGACAGAAAAGATAGATTTTGGAAAGCAAAGCACTTAGTCTTTTACTCAAGATATTTTTTTCATGTTGCCGCATCTCTGAACTGGCAGGGTTAGTTAGCTGGCAAATATAGTTAACAAACGTGTTGCAATATTTTCAGGATCAGACTCAATAATGATAATAAGAGTTAGAGGTTTAAATATATTTCTCTTTAATTATAACAGGCATTCTATATTCACTGAATATTCACAGATAGAAGCAAGGAAAATGGTGAAGGTGGCTCCTTATATATACAAGGGGTGGAGCCAAGAATGGGAGTGGTGAATTATGAATACATTAGGAACCAAAGAATAAGTTAACCCCCGATGTCCCATATATACATTATTTACACATTAGGGAATAAGGCATTTACATCTCACAAATCCCCCTCTAAATGCCGGTTCGCTATACAACACCAATTACATTCAGATTCAGGACAATATAAGACATATAATTTTGATGTTAAATATTTGTGCTGTTTAGAAGGTAAAGGCTTCGTCAATATGTCAGCTAATTGTTCAGAGGTATCACAATGCACTGCTTTGATAAATCCATCTTGAGACAATTGTCTCACATGCTTAAATTTTATATCTATATGCCTGGACCTTTGTCCAATGGCATCGGATCTGGATATTTCAATGGCTGCTTTATTATCTTCATGCATAACAAAAGGCAAAGCAGGTTTTTTCCAAACATCTGAAATCAAATCATTAAACCATACAAGGTTATTTGCAGCTTTGGACAAACAAACATATTCCGCTTCTGTGGTCGAAGTGGCTACCAGTTCTTGTTTACCAGTGTACCAGTAAACTGGACAGTCATTTAATAGAAAAATATAACCAGAAGTGCTCTTTCTGCATGATATATCTCCAGCCCAATCCGCATCTGCGTAACATGTAAGTTTTGGTTCTTTATCATTACTAGGTTCTAATACTAAACAAAAGTCTAATGTACTTTTCAGATATCTTAGAATTCTTTTGACTGCTTCCCAATGATACATTGTTGGTTTGCTAACATATCTTGACAATAAGTTGAGTGGTAATGCAATATCTGGCCTGGTCCAATTAGATATATAAAGAAGTGAACCTATGACTGATCTATAAAATGTATTATCCTTGAATTCAGGGGAAGATTCATCAGTGTTTCTAAGGAAATCAGTTTGCATAGGAGTGTCACAGGGTTTGGCATTGTTTAAATTGCATTTGTTCAGAAGTTCAATGATTTTATCTTTCTGAGTAAGTTTGAATCCCCTTCTAGTTTTGTTAATTTGTACACCAAGGTATTTGTTTACTTTACCTAGAGATTTCAACGAGAAATGTTCGTTTAGCTTATTTACAAAGGTTTCTCTTCTCTCCTTGTGTTTTCCTATATATAAAATATCATCTACATAAATTAATACAAATTCAATATGATCATCACTCTTTTTTACAAAGAAACAGTTATCAGCAGTGGTAGCGTTGAAATCCATGGTCTTAAGTACTTTTACCAAGCAATCGTACCATCTTTTGCCAGATTGCTTTAATCCGTATAGACTCTTGTTCAATAGCCAAATTTCATTCTTATTAGTGTATTGACTGTGTGGTGCTCTTACATATATTTCCTTATCTAGTTTTGCGTGTAAATACGCAGTCTGTATGTCATATTGAAATACATCAAGATTGAGTGCAGATGCCACTACTAGAGCTGTTTTAACACTCTCTGTTCTCACTGTGGGGGAGTATGTGTCAGTGTAGTCCTCCGGATATTTTTGTGCATAACCTTGTGCAACCAATCTAGCTTTGTATAGAGTATTGCCTCCTTCTAGATTCTTAATTTTATAAATCCACCTGGTACCTATAATCGTTTTATCTTTAGGTGCAATCGCAGGTGTAAACACATTTAATCCTTGCAAACTTTCCATCTCTTTTTTCATAGCTAGTTCCCATTTTTCCTTTTCTTCACGAGGGAGTTTTAATACTTCCTCATATGTATTAGGTGTCATTTGTTCACCATCCATATGCATTATGTAATCTCTGTATTTATTTGGTACTTGATTTCTATTGTTTCTAATAGCTCTTTCGGGTTTGCTATGGTTATCATGCAAATATCTTGCTTCCTTTTTTGTTAATGTGTCTGTCTTTATTTTGTGCTGACTATTTGTCCAAGTTTTGGTTTTGTTTTTATTTTTGTTGATATTTTGATTTTCTATTGTCCCTTCCTCACAAGATTTTGTATCTTTGCATTTATTTGGAAATATTTCATTAAGATGTAATTTAGACCAATTGGCCTGTTCATGGAACACAGCTGTTCTGGAGACTATAAATTTGTTATTATTATCAATGAATCTGTACCCTTTGGTGCCAGTTTCATATCCCATAAATCTTAATCTTCTGGATACGTTTTCTCCCTTTCTTCTCAACTGCTTAGGTATGTGTACGTCTGCAGTGACTCCAAATATGTGCATGTGTGCTAATTTGGGTTTCCTATTATACATCACCTCATATGGTGTTTTATTCACAATACTGGACCAGGTTCTATTTTGAGTGTAATTTGAATAATGTAAGGCCTCTGACCAAAATTGTTTGCCTAAACCAGCATCCTCTAATGTGCACCTAATCATGGTTTGTAGTGTGGAATTCTTTCTCTCTGCAATCCCGTTTTGGAACGCAGAAAATGGACTAGACGTGAAATGTAGCATTCCTCTATCCTTTAACCATTGGGAGAATTCTTTAGACATGAATTCACATCCCCTATCTGTCATAATTTGTTTTATTCTGATATTATGTTGTGTTTCTATGCGTTTGTAGAATTCCTTAAATTTCTGAAAGGTTTCATCCTTGTGTTTTAATGTGTAAACAAAACCATAGCGACTGTAATCGTCTACTATTGTTAGGAAGTAACGTTTTCTATAAGTGATTGATGGAGTTAATGGACCAACTAGGTCCATATGTACTAAGTCAAAAATTTTGTTAGTTGATCTGTTGGATTTTTTTGGTCTGGGACTATTTTTTAGTTTAGTGGATTTACATACTGAGCATTCCAAATAATTTTCACAATTTTTTATTTTGACACCTTCTGCGTGTTCAGTCATTTTTTGTACTACAGGAAAACTTGCATGTCCTAACTTCCTATGCAAGATGTGAGCACACTCATCATGAATTGGTTTACCTATTCTTGGTTTCTTCTCATTGTGTGTATTTGCGTGATCATGAGATATTTTACATTCATCATTGTCACTGTTACTAACATTTTCATCATCTGCCTCAATACAATCTTCCATATTTGAATCAATGTTATGTAACCATCTTTCTTTTGTTATTAGATAGGGTAGGCCTCCTTTAATCATCACAGTGCCTACATTTGTTTTGTCCTTCTCTAAAGTTGCTTTCCCCTTTGAGAAAACTATATTGATGTCAGAATCTCTGCTTAGTTTTATGGCACTTAGTATGTTATGAGGTATTTCTGGAATTAACAATACCCCCTCTATTTTTCCTAGGCCAGGCAAGGTCACATTTCCTCTGCCTAATACTTGAACCTTTTCTTGATTAGCTACCTTTATTACAAATTTATCTTCTGTAAATGAAGACAATATATTTTTGTTATTAGTGGTGTGATTGGTTGCCCCAGAATCAATAAGCCAATTATTGTTCTCATTTTGTTGTGTTTTAGTGCTTTCTTGTTTATTTAGTCCATTCAGTGAACCAGATTTTCTCTCTTTTGAATTTTCTCTACCCCCTCTACTATCTCTATAATTTGGTGGGCTTCTATATTTATGTCTATCTGTGGAAGACTGTCTATAATTGTATTTGCTCCTATACTCTGACCTATGTCTCTCCTTTGAGATTTTGGGACAGTCTCTTCTATTGTGTTCCCTGGACCCACAATTATGGCATTTAAAAGCTTCATTGTATTTTTCCTGGAAAGCTACCTTCCTAAAAGATTTGTGTTCTGTGTGATTGCTGGAACGATTTTTTCTTGAATTGTCTTCTGCTATCAATTTGTTAGATAGACTTTCTATGGATAAATATCCTAGATTGATGGTGTCTAAGTGTGACATAAAACTATCCCATGATGAATCAAGTGAATTGATAATAACACTTTTCATTGTTTGATCTGAAATCACTTCCCCCCTCAAATGCAGCTCAGCTCTTATTTTGTTTAGAGATATCAAATGCTCACTTATGGAAACCCCTGGTTTTACTCTGGAAGAAAAGAAATCCTTAGACATTCTTGTAGTGGTAGCTACACTATCGCTGTGAAACAGATTAAACATGCATTGAATTATTTCTGAAACAGTTAGGTTTGGTTTGATGCTATGATACATTGTAGGAGACACGCTAGATATTATTAAGAAAAATGCTCTATGATGTAAACAATCTATTTTTAAAGTCCAAGGTCTTCTTGGAGGACTAGTGATAAAGAATAGCAAATTTTCTTTCATAAAGACAACCTGGAGCTGTTGATACCATTCTTGCAAATTAATGCCATCAACTCTAAGTTTTGGGAAGTCACTGGGTAAGTTTCCCACATTATTTTGTTCATTACTTACAACCTGAGGTAGTCCGTGGTCTCGCAAGTGCAGGAAATTGCAAAACGGCATGGGGATGCTCGCAACGAGTCTGCGCGGTTCTCTGGCCAGTTCAAGTCTTTCCGGACCGTCTACGTAGTTTCGCACATGCGCGTTGCTCATTTCTTCTTTGGCGTCGTCGTGGAAGGTTCTCTCCATTGCAGCTCGCTCGCTCCGCTCCTCTTCAGACGAGTCGGTTTCTGGCTCGGTTTTAGGAGTTTTGATGGCGGCGACTGCTCTTTTCTTTCTTTTGTGTGCGTTGGTACTTGATCCGGTCTGCGGTGTAGGGCGGAATCGACATGGCTCTCTGGGCTCGGGCGTCGTCGCTCTCGAAGTCAGGATGGGAGCGTGCAGGTCTTGAGGTATCGGCTTGTTCTCTAGCTTCTTCGTTGTCGTTTGGGAAATTTTTAATTTTGGCCCAAATGCAGCAAAAAGCGTCTTCATTGCTGACTTTACTTGGGATTTCGTTAAGTCGTCTTCGCTTTCTGATTCTGGTTCTTCTGAAGAGTTTGAATCTTCCTTTTCACTTTCGTTGTCTGATAACGTTTTTCGCGCCAGAAATTTTGAACTGAGCATTTTGATTGGCTCTGCTTCGCTCACTTTGGAGGCTTGTTGGAACCAAGATGGCTGCCATTCAAAATTTCGCGCGGGATCACATCTTTTCTTTTTCATAACGACTTTCTCTGTAGTCATATCACTCACAGTTTTTTGGTCTTTGGATTTCTCTTTAGCAATGTTTTTCTCTCTCGCTGCTCCGCTGTTTTTCAGCATTTCTTGGAGATTCGCGATGAGGCTTTCATCATTCTTCTGGCTTTTTAATAGTTTTAATATCTCTGACCTGAGTTCGTTATTTTCTATTTCGATTTCCTCCTGGTCATTATTTTCATTTATTAGTTCTTCTTCTTCAGTGGTATATTCTTCGGATTCTCTCGAAATCGCGTTTGTGGATTCGTTGATTATTTCTTGTTCAGTTTCTATTTCTTTGCTGTAGGCCCTGTTGTTGGGCCTATCTTTCTTAGACATCTTTAAGTATTTATTGAGTCAATTAACCATCCTCTGCTACCAGCTTGTTGCAATATTTTCAGGATCAGACTCAATAATGATAATAAGAGTTAGAGGTTTAAATATATTTCTCTTTAATTATAACAGGCATTCTATATTCACTGAATATTCACAGATAGAAGCAAGGAAAATGGTGAAGGTGGCTCCTTATATATACAAGGGGTGGAGCCAAGAATGGGAGTGGTGAATTATGAATACATTAGGAACCAAAGAATAAGTTAACCCCCGATGTCCCATATATACATTATTTACACATTAGGGAATAAGGCATTTACATCTCACAAAACGTTTTGTGCAGTTTGTTTGAAACTGATAATTTTGGAAACAAGTTTGGTGGTATTCTGAAATATCTAAAATAATAATTAGGACTGCAGAAAAAACAATTGCAGCCAGCTTGCTTTCCATTGAGGACCTATATACAGCAGTGGTGGGTTTCTACCGGTTCGCCCCGGTTTGGGCAAACTGGTAGTGGAGGTGGTGGGAGGCTCCGCCCACCCACCTGGACATCATCATGAACGCTCTGCGCATGCGCAAAAGTGATGCATGCGAGTGAAGTATATGTGTGAGTGTGAGTGTGCTCCCAGTTCTGAACTGGTAGCAAAGATAAGCGGAACCCACTACTGATATACAGGTAGTCCTCAACTTACAACAGTTCATTTAGTGACCGTTCAAAATTACAATGGCATTGAAAAAAGAGACTTACGACCATTTTTCACATTTACAACTGTTGCATGCTGCACAGTCACATGATCGAAATTCAGATGCTTGGCCACTGACTCATAGTTATGATGGTGGCAATATCCCAGGATTATGTGATCAGCTTTTGTGACCTTCCGACAAGCAAAGTCAATAGGGAAGCCAGATTTGCTTAACAACCATGTTATTAACTTAAGAAATGCAATGATTCACTTAACAACTATGGCAAGAAAAGTCGTAAAATGGCGCGAATTCACTTAACAAATGTTTCACTTAGCAACATAAATTTTGGGCTCAAATGTGGTTGTAACTCAAGGACTACCTATACTGCACGAACCAGAAAGAGGCTGAGAAAATATCTATGGACCCTTCACATCCTGGACATAAACTGTTTAAACTTCTTCCTTCAAGACGTCGCTGTAGAGCATTGCATGCCAAAACAACTGGACACAAAGTCAGTTTCTTCCCCCATGCCATTACTCTGCTAAACACTAACTCCCACAGCACTATATTATGGCTAAAGATATTTAATCATGTAGTAGGATGTATTGCAATCATCCTTGTCATCTTGTCATCTTTCCCATCTTCTTGTCTCATCTTTCTCAGCTCTTATCTACTTATCTTATCTACTACCTTCTCCTATTGGTATCTTATGATTTATGATTGTATCTTATGATCTATGACCTATGATCTACTGTATCACTTTGTTGTTGTTTATAGATACACTGAGAGCTTATGAACCTTGTGTGTCCAATCATACTTGGCCAATAGAGAATTTTGTTCTGTTCTGTTCTACTCTATCCTATCCTATCCTATCCTATCCTATCCTATCCTATCCTATCCTATCCTATCCTAGCCTAGCCTAGCCTAGCCTAGCCTATCCTATCCTAGCCTAGCCTATCCTATCCTATCCTATCCTATCCTATCCTATCCTAGCCTAGCCTAGCCTAGCCTAGCCTAGCCTAGCCTAGCCTAGCCTACCCTCCATTCCATTCCATTCCATTCCATTCCATTCCATTCCATTCCATTCTATTTTTTGAGAAGAAATTAGATTACCATTTATCTGAAGTGGTGTAGGGTTTCCTGCCTAAGCAAGGGGTTGGACTAGGAGACCTCCAAGGTACCTTCCAGCTCTGTTATTCTATTCTATATTCTTCATTCACCTCACATTCTTTTGTAATCATTCAAATTTTGTTAACTATCTATCTTTCTCCTTGAATCTTTCTTCCACTTTTATCCATTTCTCTAATTGTATTAATTGTATTAATTAATTGTATTAATTAATCTTTCTTCCACTTTTATCCAATTCTCTAATTGTATTAAATTCAACCTGTTGCAATATTTTCAGGATCAGACTCAATAAAGATAATAGAAGTTAGAGATTTAAATATATTTCTCTTTAATCATAATAGGCATTCTATATTCGCTGAATATTCAAGATAGAAGCAAGGAAAATGGGGAGGATGGCTCCTTATATATACAAGGGGTGGAGCCAGGAATGGGAGTGGTAAATTATGAATACATTAAAGTCCAAAGAATAAGTTAACCCCTGATGTTCCATATATACATTATTTACACATTAGGGAATAAGGCATTTACATTTGACAAATCCCCCTCTAAATGCCGGTTCGTTATACAACACCAGTTACATTCAGATTCAGGACAATATAATACATATAATTTAGAAGTTAAATATTTGTGTTGTTTAGAAGGTAAGGGTTTTGTTAATATATCAGCTAATTGTTCAGAAGTATCACAATGTATTGCTTTGACGAATCCGTCTTGAGATAGTTGTCTCACGTGCTTAAATTTTATATCAATATGCCTGGACCTTTGTCCAATTGCATCGGATCTAGATATTTCAATGGCCGCTTTATTGTCTTCATGCATAATAAATGGTAAAGTAGGTTTCTTCCAAACATCTGTGATCAAATCATTGAACCATACAAGGTTATTTGCAGCTTTAGACAAGCAAACATATTCCGCTTCTGTGGTAGAAGTGGCTACCAGTTCTTGTTTACCAGTATACCAGTAAACTGGACAATCGTTCAATAGAAAAACATAACCAGAGGTACTCTTTCTGCATGATGTATCACCAGCCCAATCTGCATCAGCATAACAAGTAATTTTTGGTTCTTTGTCATTATTTGGTTCCAATATTAAACAAAAATCTAATGTACTTTTCAGATACCTTAAAATTCTTTTGACAGCTTCCCAATGATACAAGGTTGGTTTGCTAACATATCTTGACAATAAATTGAGAGGTAATGCAATATCTGGCCTAGTCCAATTAGATATATAAAGGAGTGAACCTATAACTGATCTGTAAAATGTGTTGTCTTTAAACTCAGGGGAAGATTCATCAGTGTTTCTAAGAAAATCAGTTTGCATAGGCGTGTCACATGTTTTGGCATTATTTAAGTTACATTTGTTTAGGAGTTCAATAATTTTATCTTTCTGAGTAAGTTTGAATCCCCTTTTAGTTTTGTTAATTTGTACACCAAGGTATTTATTCACTCTACCTAGTGATTTCAATGAGAAATGTTCGTTTAACTTATTTACAAAGATTTCCCTGCTCTCTTTATGCTTTCCAATATATAAAATATCATCCACATAAATTAATACAAATTCAATATGATCATTACTCTTTTTCACAAAGAAACAGTTATCAGCAGTGGTGGCGTTGAAATCCATGGTCTTAAGTACTTTTACCAAACAATCGTACCATCTTTTGCCAGATTGCTTCAATCCGTACAGACTCTTATTTAATAACCAAATTTCGTTCTTATTAGTGTATTGACTGTGTGGTGCTCTTACATATATTTCCTTATCTAATTTTGCGTGTAAGTATGCAGTCTGTATGTCATATTGAAACACGTCCAGATTGAGTGCAGATGCTACTACAAGAGCTGTTTTGACACTCTCTGTTCTCACTGTTGGTGAATAAGTGTCAGTATAGTCTTCTGGATATTTTTGTGCATAACCTTGTGCAACTAGTCTGGCCTTGTATAAGGTATTACCTCCTTCCAAATTCTTAATTTTATAAATCCACCTGGTACCTATAATTGTTTTATTCTTAGGTGCGATCGCAGGTGTGAATACATTTAATCCTTGTAAACTTTCCATCTCTTTTTCCATAGCTAGTTCCCATTTTTCTCTTTCTTCACGGGGAAGTTTCAATACTTCCTCATATGTATTAGGTGTTATTTGTTCTCCATCCATATGCATTATGTAATCTTTGTATTTATTTGGTATTTGGTTTCTATTGTTTCTAATATTTCTTTCAGGTTTGCTATGGTTGTCATGCAAATATCTGGCTTCCTTTTTTGTTAATGTGTCTGTCTTTATTTTATGCTGACTATTTGTCCAAGTTTTGGTTTTGTTCTTATTTTTGTTAATATTTTGATTTTCTGTTGTTCCTTCCTCGCAAGATATATTATCTTTGCTTTTATTAGGAAATATTTCATTAAGGTGCAATTTAGACCAATTGGCCTGCTCATGGAACACAGCTGTTCTGGATACTATAAATTTGTTATTATTATCAATGAATCTGTACCCTTTGGTTCCAGTTTCGTATCCCATGAATCTTAATCTCCTGGATACGTTTTCTCCCTTTCTCCTCAATTGTTTAGGTATGTGTACGTCTGCAGTAACTCCAAATATGTGCATGTGTGCTAATTTGGGTTTTCTATTGTACATCACCTCATATGGTGTCTTATTCACAATACTGGACCATGTTCTATTTTGAGTGTAATTTGAATAATGTAAGGCTTCTGACCAAAATTGTTTGCCTAAACCAGCATCCTCTAATGTGCATCTAATCATGGTTTGTAGTGTGGAATTCTTTCTCTCTGCAATCCCATTTTGAAATGCAGAAAATGGATTGGACGTGAAATGTAGCATCCCTCTATCCTTTAACCATTGGGAGAATTCTTTAGACATGAATTCACATCCCCTATCTGTCATAATTTGTTTTATTCTGATATTATGCTGTGTTTCTATGCGTTTGTAGAATTCCTTAAATTTCTGAAAGGTTTCATCCTTGTGCTTTAATGTGTAAACAAAACCATAGCGACTGTAATCATCCACTATTGTTAGGAAGTAACGTTTTCTATATGTAATTGATGGAGTTAATGGACCAACTAAGTCCATATGTACCAAATCAAAAATATTGTTAGTTGATCTGTTAGATTTTTTTGGTCTGGGACTGGTTTTTAGTTTGGTGGATTTACATACTGAGCATTCCAAATAATTTTCACAATTTTTTATTTTGACACCTTCTGCGTGTTCAGTCATTTTTTGTACTACGGGAAAGCTTGCATGTCCTAACTTCCTATGTAAGATGTGAGCACACTCATCATGAATTGGTTTACCTATTTTTGGTTTCTTCTCATTGTGTGTATTTTTGTTATCATGAGTTATTTTACATTCATCATTGTCACTGTTACTGACATTTTCATCATCTGCTTCAATACAATCTTCCATATTTGAATCAATGTTATGTAACCATCTTTCTTTGGTTATCAGATAGGGTAGACCCCCTTTTATCATCACAGTACCTACATTTGTTTTGTTCTTTTCTATAGTTGCTTTCCCCTTTGAGAAAACTATATTGATGTCAGATTCTCTGCTTAGTTTTATAGCACTCAGTATGTTGTGAGGTATTTCTGGGATTAATAATACCCCCTCTATTTTCCCTAAACCAGGCAAGGTCACATTTCCTCTGCCTAATACTTGAACCTTTTCTTGATTAGCTACCTTTATCACAAACTTATCTTCTGTAAATGAAGTTAATATACTTTTGTTGTTAGTGGTGTGATTTGTTGCACCAGAATCAATAAGCCAATTATTGTTCTCATCTTGTTGTGTTCTGGTGCTGTCTTGTTTATTTAGCCCATTTAGTGACCCAGATTTTCTCTCTTTTGAATTTTCTCTACCCCCTCTACTTTCTCTGTAATTTGGTGGACTTCTATATTTGTGTCTATCTGTGTAAGATTGTCTGTAATTGTATTTGCTCCTATATTCTGGCCTATGTCTCTCCCTTGGGACTTTGGGACAGTCTCTTCTACTGTGTTCCCTGGATCCACAATTGTGGCATCTAAAGGCCTCATTATATTTATCTTGAAAGACTACTTTCCTAAAAGATTTGTGTTCTGTTTGTTTACTGGAACGATTTTTTCTTGAATTGTCTTCTGCTATCAATTTGTTAGATAGACTTTCTATTGATAAATATCCCAAATTAATGGTATCTAAGTGTGACATAAAGCTATCCCATGATGGATCAAGTGAATTGATAATAACACTTTTCATTGTTTGATCTGAAATCACTTCCCCCCTCAATTGCAGCTCAGCTCTTATTTTGTTTAGATTTATCAAATGCTCACTTATAGAAACCTCTGGTTTCACTCTAGAAGAAAAGAAATCCTTAGACATTCTTGTGGTTGTGGCTACGCTATCGCTGTGAAATAGATTAAACATGCATTGAATTATTTCTGATACAGTTAGGTTTGGTTTGATGCTATGATACATTGCAGGAGACACGCTAGAAATTATTATGAAAAATGCTCTATGATGTAAACAATCTATTTTTAAAGTCCAAGGTCTTCTTGGAGGACTAGTTATAAAGAATAGTAAATTTTCTTTCATGAAAATAACCTGAAGCTGTTGGTACCACTCTTGTAAATTAATGCCATCAACTCTAAGTTTTGGGAAGTCACTGGGTAAGTTCCCCACATTATTTTGTCCATTACTTACAACCTGAGGCAGTCCGTGGTCTCTCAAGTGCAGGAAATTACAGAACGGCATTGGGATGCTTGTAACGAGTCTGCGCGGTTCTCTGGCCAGTTCAAGTCTTTCGGGGCCGTCTACGTAGTTTTGCACATGCGCGTTGCTCATTTCTTCTTTGGCGCCGTTGTGGAAGGTTCTCTCCATTTCAGCTCTCTCGATCCGCTCCTCTTCAGATGAGTCGGTCTCTGGCTCGGTTTTTGGGGCTTTGGTGATGGCGACGGTTCTTCTCTTTCTCTTGTGTGCGCTGGCACTCGATTCTGTCTGCGGTGTAGGACGGAATCGGCATGGCTCTCTGGGCTCGGGTGTCGTCGTTTTCGAAGTCAGGATGGGAGCGTGCAGGTCTTGAGTTGTCGGTTTGATTTCTTGCTTCTTCGTTGATGTCTTGGAGATTTTCAATCTTGGCCCAAAAGCAGCAAAAAGCGTTTTCATTGCTGACTTTACTTGAGACTTTGTTAAATCGTCTTCACTTTCTGATTTTGGTTCATCTGAAGAGTTTGAGACTTCTTTTTCACTTTCTTCGTCTGATAGCGTTTTTCGCGCCAGAAATTTTGAACTGAGCGTTTTGATTGGCTCTGCTTCACTCTCTTCTGAAGTTCGTTGAAACCAAGATGGCTGCCATTCAAAATTTCGCGCGAGGTCACATCTTTTCTTTTTTACAACTATTTTCTCAGTAGTCATTTCACTCACAGTTTTTTGATCTTTGGGTTTTTCTTTAATGACGTTTTTCTCTCTCGCTGCTCCGCTGTTCCTCAGCATCTCCTGGAGGTCCGCGATGAGGCTTTCATCATTCTTTTGGCTTTTTAGTATCTTTAATATCTCTGACCTGAGTTCGTTATTTTCTATCTCAATTTCTTCCTGGTCGTTGTTTTCACTCATCAGTTCTTCTTCTTCAGTGGTGTATTCTTCGGATTCTCTCGAAATCGCATTAGTGGATTCGTTGATCATCTCTTGATCAGTTTCTATTTCTTTGCTGTAGGCCCTGGTGTTGGGCCTATCTTTCTTGGACATTTTTAATTACTTATTGAGTCAATTAACCATCCTCTGCTACCAGCTTGTTGCAATATTTTCAGGATCAGACTCAATAAAGATAATAGAAGTTAGAGATTTAAATATATTTCTCTTTAATCATAATAGGCATTCTATATTCGCTGAATATTCAAGATAGAAGCAAGGAAAATGGGGAGGATGGCTCCTTATATATACAAGGGGTGGAGCCAGGAATGGGAGTGGTAAATTATGAATACATTAAAGTCCAAAGAATAAGTTAACCCCTGATGTTCCATATATACATTATTTACACATTAGGGAATAAGGCATTTACATTTGACACAACCAATGTAATTTAATATCTGATAAAACATTCTTTAGTTGTGTTCTATTCTTTATCTTGTTCTTCCAGTCAAAAACACAAACCTGATATTTGGGAGTTCTAAGGATGAACTGAATGATTTAGACTTTGCAAAGTCTTAACGCATACACATTAATCCTTCAAAAATATGATTATTTACACTTGAAAAATGACTCCGAACTTTTTAATCATTATAATTCCAATGACATGTTCCTGCTGCATCTTTTGAAGGAAGAAGCAGAAAAGATCCCCCTGCTGTACTCTGCCTTATAGAATTTGCTGCCTGGTGTTGTGCCTTTCATCTGGGTAATTGTTACCTGAATATAACAAATGTGATGTGGGAAAAGAGATGTGTTGTCTCTCTGGATAGTAGTGCTTTGTATATTTTCACTGACATTATTCTGGCATTTTGGCTCAAGAAACTAAATTAAGGAACATACTGAACAGTCAACATAAAGGCTTTAGTGACAGGTAGAAATAAGAATATATTTTAAGGGATTACAAAAGGCCAATAAACTTAGAACAGTTCTGAAGCATTTCCAAATTCATGCCCTTGAAGTTTTCTTTCATTCCACAATATAACAAGAATACGGAAATTTCAATGTTAATACCATAATATGCTACTTTTCCAAAATGTATAAGCGAAACAAAGAAGGCACCTGAAAACAAGTACTTTCTAATGATGGCTAGTGATCTTAGAACAGACTATATTCAGGAATGGGATTCAGCCGGTTCGGACCAGTTTGGGGGAACTGGATGTTAATTTTAATCTGGTTCACCAAACCGGTTGTTCCAAGGACTGGCTTACCACGCCCACCTCTCCCCTCCCCTCCCCTCCCAGGAGTCTCCATGCGGCCCGTTTTGGATGCCAGGTAAGTGCAGGGTGCACGCGGAGGCTCTGGAAGGGCGAAAAATGGGCCTACTGGAAGTCTGGAAATGAGTCTCTTTTTGGTCTCATGAGGGCCTCCGGTGCCCAGGGGAGGCCGTTTTCGCCCTCCTGGAGGCTCCAGGAAAGCATCCGGAGCCTGGGGAGGGTGAAAATGCTGTGGTGCAGAAGGCTGAGTAGGCCACGCCTCCATGTCCATGGCCACCCAGCAACTGGGCAGCGAACAAGTTATTGAAATCCCATCCCTGGCTATAATATCTTGGCTCAAAAATCCAGGCAATTATGAGATGGCAGGAGAGATTCAGGGTTTTCTGTATGTCCTTGCCTGCCAATTTTTGGTGATCCAGATTTTGAAACCCAGACCTGCTAGCCATGCTTTAGAACTTTCTAAATTATGTATTTCTTCTTTTCATTGTTGCAAGTTCCAAAAAAAAAAAAAAAAGGCAAATTAAGTTTAGGACTCAGTTCAGCTAATACTGTAGAGCAGACAAATACAACTCTCTGGCTGCTGGAAGATCGTACCATACTATACAGCAAAACATATGGAAAGCAGTTGTTTAGGAAAGTGAATCATACTCAATGTGTGCGAGTTCTTTGTAAAATAGAAAAGGTCTTAGCTGTAAATATATTTCCAATTCTGTAAATAACTCATATTATGAATAATTCATGAAGCGGCACATTAAGACTTTCTAACTTGGGTATATATTGATACTTTGATAATACTAATTAACAACTAATATTTTATCATAAACAATCTTCTATGGAGATCATAGAAATTTTACATACGGTAATCTGTTCCTTTATTATTTTAAATTAAGACTTAAGACTTAAAGCATTTTTAATCTTTGCTTTACAAAATGTATAGCATTTTGAATTATCTTTCATTTACATAATTCAGGACAAATAGTTGTAAACTAATTTTTTCCCTCATTCTTCAGCTTGCTCTATATAAAGAATCCTGTAATGCAAAATGCCGTAGGTAATTTTAATGCTCTGTTTCAGCCAAACTATTCCTACATTGAATTGGACCTAATGAAAAGGCAAGGGCAAAGTAGTAGGTGTTTCATATCTCTGCACAGAACATTTGGTGATATATATACAGATATTAGAAATATTGCTAAATAAAGAAAAATGTAAAAAACAAAAGAAAAACAAGAGCCAATTTGGTCTAGTAGACAAGACACAAGGCTAGAAACTGAGAGACCATGAATTCTAGTCCCATCAGGTGCATGAAAGCCAGCTGGGTGATCTTGGGCCAGTCACTCTCTCTCAGCCAACTCACATCACAGAATTGTTGTTGTGAGGAAAATAGGTGGAGAAGGCGTATTAGATATGTTTGCAACTTTGAGTTCTTTATAAAAATAATAAATGTTGGGGATAAACAAACAAACAATATATTATCTCTGTTAACACACTTGCTTTTAGATCTGTTAGTTAGTTTACTTTACTGATTAGCCCTTGGACTATTGGTAGGTTGCCCCTGGTTCAGACCGGTTCTATAGAACCGGTAGTAAAACCGATGGGAGGCTCCGCCCACTGACCCTGACGTCATCAGAAGCGATCTGCGCATCCGTGATCCCATTGCGAACCAGTAGTAAAGTTAAGTAGAACCCACCCCTGCCTTGGACCATATCAAAGTGCAGAGTTCCAGACACAAATTATTACTAAAATCTGATAAAAACAATTTAAAATAGAATTGGAATAAAATACAACAATTTTTATATTTCAGATGCTGAGGGTTCTGAGGAACTATCTCAAATAGAAGTTGAAAAATTTCTCAAGATTTGGATTTCATACTTGAATCTAGAGTATCAAGAATATAAATTTCTGTTCTGGGAAAGTAATGGAGGAATAGTTGGACAAAACTTCTTGAAATTGGATCTGAGACCTTGCGTGGCTCCAGTACTCCTGACTTACTTTTACTATCTGAGCTAATGGAGTCTTATTGAATCTGTGCATATGCAGTTCTTTTATACACCAGCCAAAACCATGTAGCTGATTCCTGGATTTTACCCAGGAAACTGATCGTGTGAAATCATGGTGAGAGGAGAGCTCCATCCAGTGGGAGATTTGTAGACTGTATGCTAAATAGTGGGTTGGGGTTTTTTGGGGGTGGGGGGTAAGGGGGATGAATGGAAAACGGGGCTGTGAATTACTATTATATCTTCTCTGCTGACATTACTCCCATACTCCCAGTAGTGGCCAAAATTGTGGAAACCTTTTGGAAGTGTATTTTCTAAAACTAGCTAATAACACCACTTTTTTTTGGAGTAGTGCCCATAAAATTATATATCAATGGAAAGATAATTTAATCAAGAATGTAATGTAATAATATTTATGAAGGATTTGCTATTAGAATAGCAGTTACAGCATAAAGAAGAAAAGTGGAACACATAGGAAAAAAAGGATATACAAAAATTATCACCGTAGAAAAAATAAGATATACAAAAATTATCACATCAGTTAATACTTAGTTGGGTAGCCTTTAGCATAAATTATGGCCTTACAACGTCTTCCCATGGAGTGAACCAAGTCTTTTAGTTTTGCAGCTGTTATAATGTGAAACCAAGGTTGAATGATTGCTTCTATTAACTGGGTTTTATTGCTGGGTCACTTCTGATTAACAAGTTTCTTTAGTCAGCTCCATAGATTTTCAATTGGGTTAAGGTCTGGGCTATTCCCAGGCCCTTCCAACAGTGGAATATAATTATTTGTTATGGTGTTATTAGCCATAAAACCTCAAAAATACACTTTTCCCAAAAGATTTCCACAAATTTGGCCACTACTGTACCTGCTAATGGAAATTATTAAAGACATTTGTAAGACTCCATTCACCATTTATTTACATTTTCATTAAACATAGGGATTTTAGATGTTGAAAAATCCTGCTGCTTTGCTTGTAAACAGATTGATAAATTCTACTCTTTTCATACAAATAAGGCGAGATAAATCCTAAATGGAGAAGAGAAACTTATTAGTTTATGCAAGCAAGTCCAGTGAATAAAATGCTTGTAATGCTTTGCTTGTAAACTTCATGATCATTGCTGATTAAATTTAAGATTCTATTACAGAGTTGTCACATTCATTCATACGTAGTCTAAGTTCACAAAAAACAATGTGCTAATATCCATTTTATGGTTGAATGAAATTACCTAGTTGACACCACACACAAATATAATGGCTTGGTTTCATAATGTCCTAAACCACAAATCACCCAGCTGTTTTAGCTTACCTTTGTATTTTGTGCAACCCCAATTAAGTTTTTTTGTTAATTCTTTTTTCTGTTTATATATTAAAACAATAATTTCTAAGACTTAGAATGGAAATCTGTTCTTCTAAAACAATTTTGTTTTAAAATGATTTCTTATGTCAAAAACACTTCCTGAGGTAAGAGAGGTTAAAACATATTTAAAGCATATTTAGGGTTTGGTTGAAGTATATGGGAAATGGGATGTGGTGGCTCAGTGGCTAAGATGCCGAGCTTGTCAATTGAAAGGTTGGCAGTTCAGCGGTTCGAATCCCTAGTGCCGCGTAATGGGGTGAGCTCCCGTTACTTGTCCCAGTTTCTGCCAATCTAGCAGTTCGAAAGCACGTAAAAAATGCAAGTAGAAAAATAGGGACCACCTTTGGTGGGAAAGTAACAGTGTTCCATGTGCCTTTGGCATTTAGTCATGCTGGCCACATGACCACAGAGACGTCTTCGGACAGTGCTGGTCCTTTGGCTTTGAAACAGAGATAAGCATTGCCCCTACAGTTGGGAACGACTAGCACATATGTGAGAGGGGAACCGTTACTTGAAGTATATGGAAGTGTCCCTGTTCAGATAACAAGGGCTCTATGATTTGGGTTTGAATACTCTGATCCAACAAACTTGAAATTGTAGTATCTTTGAGATTCTGGATATCTTGCTCCACATAAATACCTTACTATCTGAGTATTCTCGTTATATTGAGTTCCTATTATGCGGGATAACAGATTTAACCTTGCCTGCAAAGTCATGCTGGTTTTGTCACCCAAATTGCCACCATCACATTTTTCCTATTACTTCTGCAGATAGGCTCTCTTGCCCATCTGAAGCTCCAGAGTGATTTAAAACCCAGCATTATCTTGGTTTTAATCACAAACTGTTTGACACATTTCAGCTTTAGCTCGCCCTAAACTTAGAGGCTGCAAAGAGTAAGTAGAAAGACCACACTAACAGAGGTCAGATGGGATTTTCTCTTTCCACCTTGATCAATATTCATTGAGGAAATCTAGTGAGACTAATAAGCCATTAAAAAAACAGGAGTTTAAGCAAGTATGGGAATTAGAAAATGTGAATTCTTGCCTCCAGTGGGATCATTCCAGCTTCCATGTGGATTACTGCATTGGAAACACAACATGAGACATGCAAAGGTACTTGCAAATCTACACTGAACAAGGTTTTAAATCATTGTAATTGCATACTTGTGCAGCACACACCATTTGGGATTTGATTTATCTATTTTAAAAAACTTAATGGTAGCACACTCTGGAGTGAAAAAAAAAGGGGCCCAAATTGCCTTGGCACTATTGTTGCTTTTGGCAGAAGTGTCTGTAATGTGTTCCTGCCAAGCTCTAGAGACTTCAAAAATTACAAGCTATTTAAAACTCCTTCACTTTTATTATTTCCAGTTTGACATGGGTGTTTGATCTTGGTCTTCCCAAGAAAAAATCATAATTCTGATCTTAGAGTGATTGACTGAAAGCTTTTCCTCCTTATAGAATTCTGCTGAGGCTCAGAGATTTCTCCTGAGGCCCAGCTGTGTGAGAGAAAGAACTGCTTTATCATCAGCACACAGCTGTACTGCCAAATGCCTGTCACTGGGTTTGAAAAAGTGGAATTCCTTTTCAGTTACATTAACTATCACTGAATTTGCCTAGAAATAAAACCACATAAAAGCTTCAACACAATCCTGTTTCATACTTAGATCAGAATGTGAGCAATAAGATGACCAATTCTATTACATTGAATCTGGGAGATAGTATTCCCAGATTACTATCTCCCAGCATCTTCATTAGGAAGGTAACCTCTGATCAATAGGTGTTAAGAGACAACTTCCACCAAAGTCTGTCCTTGGAATAGATTCAAAGGATGATTTTAAGACAATGAAGGCAACGCATACAGGATAGTATGTATTTTTCTATCAAACATCATAAGATGATACACTGATTATATCTTTGCCTTCCTTGAATTCTGTTTCTTCATCAGCAGAGAGTTTCTCCTGGTCCATTCAAGCCAGTAACTTGTAGTACAAGAAATGGGTATCTAGTTGCTAGCCATGCTTAGTAGGCTAACTAGATGATACTGTAAAGAACTTGTTCTATTGCTATTTATTTTATTTATTAGATATTTATTTAGATCCCAGCTTTATTTTTTTTATAGTACTTAATACTTCTTCCTTCTCCTACTTGGGTCTAGGACAACTCGCCCCGGCCAACCTGCTGTGGCCAACTTGCCACAGGATAGTTCAAAAGAGGGACAAGTAAATTCCAACAGGCCTTGTCTTGCTTTAGGTTTGAACCTTCTCAAGTTATAAATCCTCAAGGCTGGGATGAGCCGGAGTGTGCGGTCTTAGTGACCTGTCAGCCAAGGCCTGCACTCTGTTGGCCAAACTGTGGCGCAAGCACGGCACGCCTGGGAGTCCCTGCATGGATGCAGGCCAGGGGTGGGTTCTACTTACCTTTACTACCAGTTCGCAATGGGAGTGGGCACGCTTCTGTGCATGCGCAGATCGTCAATTATGACATCCGGGTGGGTGGGCGGAGCCTCCCACCACTTTTACTACCGGTTCTAAAGAACCAGACAGAACCGGGAGCAACTCACCACTGATCCAGGATGCAGTGTGTCTGTGAGAGGAGGCCCAACATTGCTGCCGCTTCTTCCTGGTGTGGCTGTTGCAAGGACCAGCCACTAGAGGTATTGGTCCCATGCCTCTAGCCTTGCCAAATGCACAGGGCTGGAAGGGGAAGTGGTGGGCTCAGGGCTCTTCAGCAGCTTTATTTTAAAAGGGGTTGCAGATTTCTCCAGGGTTATTTACTCTGTTGGAAGACATGGTGCATCTGTGAGAGGAAGTCCACCACCACTACTGCTTCTTGCTGGTATTACCACTTCGCGGACAGCCACTCTGCTGACAATTGGCTTCTAGTGTAGGAAAATATTTTTATTTTTCACTGCCTGGATAAACTTTCCCAATTTGGAAACTTGCTTTTCTTTCTTAATTAAGTTTTTATAAAGCTTTTTCTGGTTGCTTAACTGATATCAGGCACATGGACAATCATTCAATCTGTAATTTAAAAAAAATTAATATCAATCCCTAATAGATATGATCAAATTGGGGTTTCTGAGATGTACAAACAGAGCCAGGTGGGCAGACGAGTGACTGGGTGGCTAGAGCACAAGCACATAAAGCTGAGGGGTGCAGAGACAATGACATCCAGGGGCTTCCCATTTTTACAACCCACTCCATCACTGCCATGCCAGGCTCAGAGTCCAGTGGTATCAGCGGTGGCCAGAGGTGGGTTTCAGCAGGTTCTGACCAGTTCTGGAGAACCAGTAGTGGAAATTTTGAGTAGTTCGGAGAACCGGTAGTAAAAATTCCAACTGGCCCTACCCTCATCTATTCTCTGCCTCCCAAGTCCCAGCTGATTGGGAGGAAATGGGGATTCCTGGATTTTATTCATTTATTTATTTATTTATTTATTTATTTATTTATTTATTGTCATATTTATATGCTGCCCTTCTCCCGAGGGACTCGGGGCGGAAGGGCAGAATAAAACAACCCAACAATAAATAAAATTAAAAATGTTAAAATCTGATTTAAAAACCCCAAATCCCCAAATTAAAATGCACGGCAGATCAGGGAATTTGCTGAAAGAGCCATGTCTTTAGGTCGGCAGGGAAGGTGCAGAGGTCGGGGGCCATCTGGAGCCCAGTGGGTAAACCATTCCAGAGGGTCGGTGCGACCACAGAGAACGCCCTCATCCTGGGGGCCGCCAGTCGACACTGTCTGGCCGATGGGACCCGGAGGAGGGCAGTCCTATGTGAGCGCACTGGGCGGTGGGAGGCCGGTAGGAGGTAGTCCTGCAAGTACCCCAGGCCCATGCCATGAAGGGCTTTATAAGTGAGCACTAGCACCTTGAAGCAGATCTGGAGGACCACCGGCAACCAGTGCAGCTCGCGCAACAATGGTGTTATATGGGAGTAACGGGAAGCACCCGTAACTACCTGCGCGGCCGCATTCTGGACCAGTTGGAGCCTCCTGGTGCACCCCAAGGGCAGCCCAATGTAGAGGGCATTGCAGTAATCCAGCCGAGAAATAATGAGAGCATGAATGACCGTACGGAGGACGGATTGGGGAAGGAATGGAGATTTTACAGTATTCTTCTCCTGCCATGCCCAGCAAGCCATGCCCACCAAGCCATGCCCACCAAGCCACACCCACACCCACAGAACTGGTAGTAAAAATTTTTGAAACCCATCACTGGCGGTGGCTCCAAGCCTAGCATGGAACAACATCAGATTGGGAGCATTGGCAGCAGTTCCAAGCTTGGCACAGATCGGCATCCAGATCAGTGACATTATTGATGGCCCAAAAGCCTGGTGTGGATCAGTATGAGGTGGCAGTGGTGGAGGTTGGGAAAATGGAAAGCCCCTGGCCACTGCCCCATTCTGACATGCTATGTGTTCTGTCCACCTGCCTGCCTAGTTCTCCTTCAGCCAACTGTGGCAATATGCCCCTGTAGCAAGTTGGCCATGTGCAGTTGTCCTGCAGCACATTGGGGGCTGTGAGTTGGCAGAGGCGACTTGGCAGTGGTGAGCTGGAAACAGTCAGCTGGCCATGCTGAGCTGGTCATGGCGAGTTGTCCTGGACCCTTCAGCTTTTGCCACCTTCTGACCACCAAAGTAACGGGGGAGCTAGATTCTCATAATGGTTGTATTACTAATTTAACAATTGCAGTGATTCAGTTGTTATGTGATGCAGTGATTCAGGTGGCAAGAAAGATTGTAAAATGGGGCAAAATTCACTTAGCAACTGTTTCATTTAGCAACAGAAATTTTGGGCTCAGTTGGGGTTGTAAGTCGAAGGCTACCTGTATAGCACAAACAATGTTCAACTGCTTTCCACTGATCATCCATGGTTAATCTCAGGATTTTTATTTTTCAAATAATTTTTTCCACAGTAGATTCATCCAGGGGTGAAATGCTCCCAGTTCGGACCGGATTGCCCAATCCGGTAGCAATGGCGGCGGGTGGTTTTATTTATCAAGCACATGATAAATGGGCTGTTACATGCAATAAGATATAGTAGGGGTGAGTTACCCTAACACTGAACTATAAATTACTATGTCTGTGCTCTCCGCCCACCCTCCAACCCCAGCTTCTTATAGGAACTCCACCACTATGTGTATAAAGATAAACATGAAGATTTGCAAAACTCTCAGTATAATTAATAGAGCTGCAAGGATCTTGATCACAGTAACTTATTTAAATCCCTAACTTAAAAAGAAGGGAATATCAAGATTAAACAAGCAGCAAGTTTGAAAAAAGACCTCTTAACCTTTGGCATTTTTTAAAACGTGTTTTTAAACTATTGGGAGATACAAAACCTTATTGATCCACTGCAAATCAGAACTTATATCTGCCAGACTGCCACCCTTTTTCCTGGGGATCATTATTTATTTATTTATTTATTATTTATCGGACTTATATGCCGCCCTTTCTCCACAAGGACTCAGGGCGGCTCACAGCAATAAGCAACAACAAGTCCAAATTAAAATTCAAACAATAAAAGAATCTAAAATTCCCATTAAAACCCCTTCAGTCCAGGTCAGCCTGTCGAAACAACCATGTTTTAAGGTCACGGCGGAAAGAGCAAAGGTCGGGGGCCACCCGGAGCTCCAAGGGGAGCTGATTCCAGAGGGTAGGTGCGCCTACAGAGAAGGCTCGCTCTCTAGGGGCCATCAGCTGACATTGCTTGGCCGACGGAACCCCAAGTAAGCCCTCTCTGTGTGAGCGCACCAGGCAATGGGGAGCTGTTGCTGGCTGCAGGTGATCTGCCAGATACCCCGGGCCTAAGCCATGTAGGGTTTTATAGGTAATCACCAACATCTTGAACCTCACCCGGAGGTGAGCCATGATAGCTATACAATCATGGCCACCTGAAACAACTCTGAAGTGTTGTTTTAATAGCATCAATAGAACAGTATCAAGCACTATACCTGGAACCATAGAACAGTTTAACTCAGATGAAAAGGAATACAGCTGTAACCAGGGGTGGGTTCTACTTACCTTTACCTGCGCACCAGTTTTTTTTTATTATTATAAAATTTTTTATTGGTTAAAAAATACACACAAACATAAATACATTAAGACAACATACAAGACAAACAAACACCGATTCAGTCCTACGACTGACTCTTACAGCTGTTACATCGGTGAGTTATTGTTCTATTTACCTTGTCTTTCTCTGTACATATCTATATTTGCAAATTTACATTGTTATGTATAAAACCTTTATAATCCACTCTTTGTTTAGTTCTCTACATGTCCTGTTAAATATTTAAAGTTATTTTTATGTTCCTATCTTTTCTTCCAGCCAGCTATACCATCTTTGCCACACTACATAATAATCAGTATCATCCTTCTCTTGCAGTTCCTTCGTAAGTTTATCCATTTCTGCGCATTCTGTGATTTTTGCGATTATTTTATTTCCTTTCGGAAATTGCTCAGATTTCCAGTTTTGGGCAAAGAATATGCGTGCAGCTGTTAAGATATGTATAATTAAGTATTTTATTTCTTTGGTGTATTGTGCTGTGATTATTCCTAATAGAAAAATTTCCGGCCTCATTTCCAATTTCTGTTTTATAATTTCTTCGATCATTTTCTTTATTTCTTGCCAATATTGTTTCGCCTTTTGGCATGACCACCAGAGATGATAGTAAGTCCCCTTTTGCGATTTACATTTCCAACACATTGGAGACATAGTTGGAAACATTTTTGCCAGCCGCACCAGTGGGAGGTGCCATCTGTAGAACATTTTGTACAGATTTTCCTTATAGGGTATAAGGGGTGTAACCAGGGGTGGGTTCTACTTACCTTTACCTGCACACCAGTTTGCAATGGCATGCGCAGATCGCTGATGACAACATCCGGGGCAGTGGGCAGGGCCTCCCGCCAGTTTTACTACCGGTTCTTGCGAATCGGTCCGAACTGGGGGCAACCCACCACTGGCTGTAACTATTATTATTAGTTAACTATTAACAATGTCTCCTACAGCATCTGCTATCTGAAAGGGCTGCCTTGTTCTCTTTAATGACTGAGCCAGATCTGCCCACCTGAACTGACCATAGATAGATATGGGAGCAGTAGTGGTGGGATGATTATAAAGAGCTATAGTGAAGGATTGTTTGAGGATAATTCACTTCAAGAGAAACAGGAACCACAGGCAAGTCAATTCTTTTTAGAAAGTTAATTTCTATATTTTTAAATTTCCATTCACATTATCATGCTCTTTCACTGCACCATTCTTTAATACAACATTTTGGTATTGTGGGCTTAACTGAAAACCAGTATGTAATAACAAATTCAACTCACTGCAGTCTAGTGAAAAGCTAAAAACTACTCTTATATCATAGATACTATGAAGCTGCACCAGTACATATGGCAATAAGAGGACTAAACAACATTCACAATAGTACAGACCATATTGATACATGTAATTTAATGAAAAATGCGTAGTACTATATACCACCAAATGTAAAAGAATCTGCATTATTTACCTGCATCCTTTGTGTCAGGTTCACTGTAAATAGAAGCCAGGATAAACAAGGTAAAAATCACAAAAGCCAGCAAGATGAAAGCTACTTCAAGTTTTGTGAATGGCAGCTCCATGTACTGTTAACCTAAACAAAATGCAAACGCTTACTTGGTATACATGAAGTTGAGTAGAGCAGTTTACTTAACCTTTTATTAGAGGATATCACATCCTGGATAAACAGGTTGAGTCAGTTATGCAGGAAAAAAATACAGTTGTTAAAAAAAAAAAAGGATTCCATTCTATGAACATTTTTGTCTCAGTTACGTAGGATATTAAAGATTAAAATTAGCTATGTGTTTGGATTTCTGTTATAGGTAGAAGAACTCAGTTATCATGCACGGGAATTCATTTTAGAGGGGATGCAAATGTTTGAAAATTGAAGTTTCACAATTTGAATACCTTACAAATATGTTGGATTTTGATTCTCTTTTTTTCATAACCAGGATGTTTTCACACTAGACAGTGTGAAATTTGGGATTCAAATAATTTAACAGCCGGTTCTCTGCCTTAATGACCAGCTGGGTTGGCATGGCCAGGTGTTGTGACAGGCAGCACTCGGCCTCCTACACCCCCTTGGCAGCAAAAATGGGCTTCAGGCGGGGGGGGGGGGCGTGCTGCCCCCCCACCCCATTTTGGGCCTAGTAGGCCTTCCTGCACTTACCTGGGAGCCAAAATGGGCCATGTGGGGACTCCTGGAAGGGGCGGGGTGGGAAGAGGCAGGGCCAGCCAGAAATTTAATTACCAGTTTGCCTGAACCAGCCCGAACCGGCTGAATCCCACCATTGACACTAGATAATGGTGATTGGATATAACTTATTTGTATATCATGTTGTTGGGGAAAGCTACATTGGGAAAAAATGAGGGTAAAAATAATGAAAATGTTGAATGCCTTCCACTCTGTCCAAACTTTAGTTTCCATTATAAAAATTGTGGCTGAATTCCTGGTTGAATAAGCCTAACCTTTAAGGGTGTGTCAGCTTGAAGCCTTAATCTTTCTTAATGTTAGCCACATTTCCTTATTTTTTTAAAGAAGACATGCCTGGTTTTCAAAAAATAGAAGTGTTTTCATCCCTAAATCTTCAAGAAGATGCATTTATCCTAGTGCTGACAAAGACTTAACTTCCAACTAAATATCAAAATAATTCAACCCATTTTTTTAAACAAGAAGAGTGAACTTAAAATGTAGCTGTTCCTTAAGGAAACATTATGTTCCACTATGGGAAACAATTGAAATGAAAGGAATATCTATTATATTTAATTAATTTAGCGTAAATATTGATGAAATCATGCCTGTGTTTATTGCAGTTCTAGAAGGATTGTGGGGAAGAATATTGCCCCACTCCCACCCCCTAAGCCTGTAGTCATTTTAATTAATCTTTTTGAAAATTGTATGTAAGATAATACTCTTATTACTGGCAAAAGATGGCACTGTTTAACTGCTGTCTGACATAAGTACCGTAAATGTGAACTTCTCATCAGATGAAACAAAGTGCAATTCATTGGAATAAACTTTGAGCTCACAGTGACAAATAGTTATTGTGCAATCAGTGGAATTTTACCAATTAATTATGCCTGCATATTTTTTCTTTCTTTCAAAGAAGATTGATCTGTCAGTCATAGACAAAACTGTTTACTGTGTTAGCCTTTCTCTTGTTGATCTGGATTACAGTTTGTATCATAGGTCATCTAATTTCCTTTGATTAAACCACTTGTAAAAGGAAGGGAAAGAAAGAAAGAAGTGAGAGGTATTAAATATGACAATTGGACAATATGGAATTTGGAAAAATATCACGGTAAGAGCTGTGGTGGCATAGTGGTTAGAATGCAGCCTTGCAGGCTAATTCTGCTGATTGAATAGCAGTTTGCTACTCAGGCTCAAGCTTGATTCAGCCTTTCATGGTCAGCAAAATGAGGACTCAGATTGTTAGGGGCAATATGCTGACTCTGTAAACTACCATATTTTTCAGACTATAAGGTGCCCCGGTGTATAAGACGCACCAAGATTTCAAACAAGGAAAAAACCGTTTTTGCCCTCCCCAGCCCCCAGGAGCACTCTGCAGGCCTCCCAAAGCCTCTGCAGACCCTGTTTTTGCAAATAACGGGCCCATCTTTTGCAAAAACGGGATGCGCGGGGCGGGCTTTGGGAGGCCAAAAATGGCTGTATTCGGTGTATAAGACACACTAACATTTCCACCCTCTTTTTTTTGGGGGGGGAGTGCATCTTATACTCCGAAAAGTATGGTACTTAGAGAGGGCTGTAAAGCACTATGAAGATGTGTATAAGCCTAAGTGTTCTTGCTATCATAATCAATTGTTGGCTATTTCGTATGTATGTATGTATGTCTCCTTAGAAGTAGCACTTACGGAGTTCAACGTTTTTTTCTACCTGATAAATACAGATATTTACCTAAATGCACTATTGATATGCTGATTTGTCATAACAAATGGATTAGACTTTTGGTTGTATTTGCCTTGTTTTGCCTGAAATCTTATGCCAGTTACTGGAGAGTAAACATTTTTAAACTCAGTGGGACCTTCTTCAGAGTCACAGTTATAAGATTTATTTTTTTTTAAATTTGATTTATATGCTGCCCTTCTCTGGAGACTCAGGATGGCTTACAATGCATTAAGCAATAGCCTTCATACTTTTGTATATTTTATACAAAGTCAGTTTATTGCCCCCACAAACCAGGTCCTCATTTTACCTACCTTAGAAAGGATGGAAGGCTGAGTCAATCTTGAGCCTGGTGAGATTTGAACTTGCAGTAATTGCAGGCAGCTGATGTTAATAACAGTGCTTTAGACTGCTGCGCTACCAGGGCTCCTGGTAGCGCAGATTGGATTGTTAACCATTTTTGCTATAGTTGAATGACCCACAGCAATCTCTTGTGACACCTATGGAAGCTATCCACCATGTTACCTAATAAAAATTAAAAAAAACCATGAATACTTCTGTAAAAGACAGTATTATCTACCATTTTAAAGACAACAAATAAGTGTTGTATATTAATAAATGACATATGAAGATTCTTGGGATTAGGTTATTTAAGAGACCACGTCATTCCAGTTGTTTTTAACTTGTCTGATCCAATCTGACAGGAAGGAGATGCTCCAAGTAGTCCTGGCTCAAGAAGTGCCAGCTGGTGAGACCCAGAAGGAGAACATTGTCTGCTATTCTGCCCATTCTCTGGAAAACCATACTGTTGTGGCCTGTGGGTTATGTCACTTAAAAATATAACTTTTAGCTACAGAATATTTACTTAAAGTAAAAAGTTTTAATTTAAGTAGTATGCAAATCAATCTGGCCATAATCAAAGGTGACAATATTCCTTTAGGAATAATATCCTTAGCTCGCTATTATTTTATAACACTATGTCTAAAATAGTCTATCTTCCAGGATATTCTAGAACTCCTCGGAACGATTTAAATTTACAATATTTTTTTTACAAATATCTGAAAACCTTGTTTTGATAAATGAGATTAAAAGGCATTTGAGGGCATTTTTGGTTTTTTTGCAAAACTAAATCAGAGAAAAGTACCCAGTCTTTCATTTGCATTTTAAAACTATGAAATTAAAGACAAAAGAAAGCGTCATCCCATGTTATCAATATGAATGCTCAAAGCAGGACAGTTGTCATCGAAAATTAGTATAAAATCTATGAGCTCATTTGAACTTATATTACCCTGACCAGGGCAAAAAATATTTTTTTCAGTAGTGATTCCTTCTTCTATTAGCAACCAGAAAAAAAGCTCTCGAATCAGTTTTTTAATTATTACTAGTGAATGCACACATTATATTTATTGTTCCCAGGTTTATATTAATGCAGAATGGATGCAATCAATGGAAAAATAAACATTGCAATGAAACCTAATCCTTCTTAATGAGTTCTTTTGGATATCTCCCAAGAAACAGTGGCATAGATAGAAGAGAAGTGAATATGTTATTGGAACATATTTTTTTTGGCAGAAGGTATAATGCATTTTCGATCAGGTTTTTTTTTTGTCTGATGTTTTTGGGTACCATTTCAAAAAATCAGAAAAAGATTTAAATAAATTAGAACAAAGGAGGAGAAATAAGTAGACTATGTTAGCACACATGATTTTTTATGTTAGTTAAAATCCAGCAGAGTTCAATTGCATTAAGCCCATTGAAATTAATAATTTTGGAGAACTATAAATAAAAACTATAAATCAAAACATTAAGGTTTGGTTTGAGTAATTAACATATAAAATAACTTTTATTCAAGAGAAAAAATAATTTATCTAATTAATAAGCTGCAACCAATCATATATTTTATTTATTTATTTTATTAGTCCAATTTATATGCCGCCCTTCTCTGTAGACTCAGGGCAGTTTACAATGCATTATAGCAATAGCTTGCATACTTTTTTGTATATACCTGCTTATTAGGGCTGTCGCCCCCCCCCCCAAGTGGTGTTGTTCTATACAAAGTTGTCTTATTGCCCCCACAATCCGGGTCCTCAATTTACCTACCTCGAAAGGATGGAAGGCTGAGTCAACCTTGAGCCTGGTGAGATTCGAACTTGCACTAATTGCAGGCAGCTGGCAGCTAAATGCTAGCGCTTAACAGCACTTTAGTTCGCTGCACCACTGAGGCTCTATTATTTGAAACATTGCTGTTTTAAGATGTTTATTTGCATACATATACATTCCCATAAACATACAGTATACATATGCAGGCCATAGTGAAAGGAGACGATTGTTAGGCGTTAAATTAAGATACTTGGAGACTTTCCTGTTGTATTCTTATGTCATTTGAGGCTAGGGTGTCCTACTGAGAAGGAAGAACATGCAATGATGCTCCTTAACAGAACTTAGTTTCTTTTTAGCCTCCAGTTTACTTCCTATTTTGACCTTCTTATAGGCGAGTCTTTTGTCACAAATTTGCTAGAAGAATTTTTTAGATATTTTGGGAACATTATATTTAACTTGAGAATCATCTAAGAATTTTCAACCTTCAATTTGAGGAACAAATATTGATTTTTCTTAGAATATTTAGAATGATTAAATTAATGATAATTAGAGATGGAATTAGACAGAGTTAAGATTCTTATTTGCCATTTATTATGCTTTGATTGATTAACATAACTGACACAATTCATTTCATGTTTACATTGCAACTGGTTTATTTATTAAATTTTAACCATTCCCTGTATAAAATATATTTAATTTCATGTTTTTGTTGTTTTATGACTCATTATCATCTGCCTATAGTTTTGACTCATTATTATTTTGCTGATTATTTTGCCTTTTCGTGTTTTGATTCTCTCTTCCTCCATATGTTCACCAGAGCAAATTAATATAACAGGAATAAAGAACACATTTTCAATGATGTGAGAAATGGGGTAAGGCAGCATTATATTCTAAACTGATTATTTTTAGAATAAAAGGGGTCTAAATATTCACACCCAACTCTCTTTGTTCAAGTATAAAAATATATCCCTATATTGTGAATTTGTGAATCCTACAAATAGGATGAATCTTTGAAAAGGTAAAGTTTTGTCCTTTCCAATCATGTCTGACTAGAGACCAGTGCTTATCTCCATTTCTTAGCCAAGGGAACCAGCATTGTCCAAAACATTTCCATGGTCATGTAGCCAGGATGTCTATATGCTGAGACACACAGAACAGTTATCTTCCCACTGAAGTGGTACCTATTTATCTACCTGCATTTCTATGCTTTCGACCGGCCAGCTGGGCAAAAACTGGGCAAGTAGCAGGAGCTCACCCTATCATGCATCACTTGGTCTTGAATCCAGGCTGTCAGCTTTCCAGCTAATAAGCTCAATGTCTTTAACTGCTAATCATAGAAAATGTTGTATAAATTTTGGGAATAACAGTGGAGTAAAGAAACTTTTTTTCCAATTTATATAGATAGCTCCAGTCATCATGATAACAGAATAATAGAATAATAGAATAGAATAGAGTGAAAGGGACTTCAGAGATCCTCTAGTCCAAGCCCGTTCAGCCAATCCTATACCATTCCATACAAGTGGTTGTCTTCTTAAAAGCCTCCATTGTTGGAGCACTCACAATTTCTGAAGGAAAGCCGTTCCACTGGGTTTATTGTTTTCACTGTCAGGAAATCTCTCTTAGTTTTAGGTTGCTCCTCTCCTTGATTAGTTTCCATCAATTCCTTCTTGTCCTGCCTTCAGGTGCTTTGGAAAATAGGTCAATGCTCTCTTCTTTGTGGCAGCCCATCTAATATTGGAACACTGTTATGTTGCTTATGTAAACATATTATTTACATAGAACACACTGTTATCATGTACATTACAAAGAAAATGTGATGACTCGAGGTGTGGCACGGAAGCAACACAGCCAGATAACAGGTCTAACTCCCTTTTATTGCTCCAACTTTGCCCCCCAACATCCCCACATTTACCACAAGTCCTGGAGCCAAGCTCTCACATGCACCTTCAACAGCCTCTGACTGCAAGTAATCCAGTAAGCAAGGTGAGCAAAGCAGTAACCAAGGCCAGAAGTCCTGTAAGCAAGGTGAGCAAAGCAGTAACCAAGGCCAGAAGTCCGGTAAGCAAGGTTAACAAAGCAGTAACCAAGGCCAGAAGTCCAGTGAGGTAGGCAAACCGGGCAAGGCATACAAGACAGAGCACAGTAATATCCAGATGTCGGCAAGTGCACACAAGGCTCCGCAGATTCAACACTTGTTCCCGACAAATGACCCTCCCCACAGTGTCTCCTTAAGTCTCCGTCCCTAGGTGTGCCTTGTGAGAAGGGCCTAGCACTCTCCTCCTGAGTAGCTGGCTCAGTCTGTGCTGTTCTTGCTTTCTTTCTTCTTTCCATACTCGAGGATCAGGAGGGGGTGGTCCTTGCTCCTCGACTGAGCTCTGTCTCTCCTGCTCACTGACTATCCTCTCTTGGTTCTCCTGCCCCTGTTCCTCCCTGCTACAAGCCGTTCTAATCCTGAAAAGCCCTGGCCTGACTGGCTCTGCCCTTCCCCATTTTCCTCTGAAGCCAACGAAGTCTCCCCCTTGCTCTCTGTCGTCTCCAGTTCCGGCTCGTTTTCCCACAGATTCAGGCTCCGATGGGGGCATGACAGAAAAATAGTTGTTAGCTTTAGGTTTATTTTGTCTCCACTCATAGAAAACTATTTTCTCTTTTTGGGATATTATTTTGATTAGGCAGGAGACGGCCAAAATATTAATTTATCTGGGTTTTAGAAAGATGTATTTCTTAACTATAGATAAAACAGATTCACTCAAAGTTCTTGTGATATTAAAGGCTGATATCTAGTGGAAAGCTGTATAATGTTAATAATTTAGGGTAATTTAGGATTTGGGCTCAAGTACTGATAATAGATGGGAAAGGAATCATGGAAATAGTTTCTCCTTAAAACTTTATTTTATGGCTGTTTGACTGCAGGAAAATGGGGGATTTTTTTTCCTTTTTCCTCATTTTTACAACATTTTGTCATTGCTCATTTTCTCTCATTCTTTTATATTTTCTTGACACAAATAAAAAAAAATGTTTCAAATTGAATTCAGATCTCATAATTAAAAAAGAACTGAATTCCATATTTTTATTTTTGTTATGGAGGGAATCAAAATGGTTAATATGAACTTGACTTGAATTGTTCACATGTATTTTTCAAGAGAATGAAGCAAAGTGCTATGGCATAAGAAGGCCCATAATTCTACTTGCCTTTGGCAGAGATTTTTCTTGTAGAAGTTCAATGTAAAGTAAGAATTATTTGTGAAATGTTAAATCCTAATCTATGAAAATCTCCAACCTGTCTTTCTATTCTTAAATAGGATAGTATTTTTAGAAGATTATTCTAGACTTTATAAAGAGTAGCATGGTGGTCTAGTTCTGGAGACACTTGCCTTTCACTCAGAAGGTTGAGAGTTCAAATCCTAGGTAGCAGCAGATATTTCTCTTCTAGGGCACAAAAACAAAAAATCTGCTGCATCCGACCAGTAAACTCAGCTCCACCCAGTTGCCCAGGGAATTACAAGGTTGTAAAAAGGGAGATTTTTTTTATTCTAGGCTTAGTTTTTATATCTAGACTTTGTATAATTATGGGGAAAATAGAAAAAGGCAGAAGAGGGTGGTGGGGAAAAAAAGAATAGGTAACTGAGATTAGAGAAGGAACTTCAGCAAAATGTAGTTCATGATCAGTTTTACTGGATGTGGTATAGGGAGAACTGCAGCCTCCTTATGAATGAGCCAGAATAACAGGGAATGAAGGCAGCTTTAGTGACTGGTGAGTGTAAACGGTTACTCTGACAATGCAGAAAGAGAGGAGAAGGAAGAAAGAGAGGATGAATTCCAGCAGCTGGCAGAAAAGAGAACTACAGTAGTGTCATTGCTGCTGGACTATCCTTACTAGGTTTCTGCAAACAAAGTCCCTCACCTTTTTATGGCTTGGCCTGGAATCAAATTACTGCCCAGGAAAATGAGGAGGGAAGAAAGGGTGCCAGAGACTACACAAGGAGGGTGCTGCTTACACACCCACCACTGATAGTAGACATTTTTGTGACAAGATGGAAAAAAACCCAGCCTCAAACCTGTTGTCCAAACCACTTACCTCTTGGCTAGGCATTTTATTTTGAACATGACCTTGAATTTTTCATTTGAAAGGCTGCAAACAGTCTGCTTTTGTTTTCAGACCCTTCCCCTGACTGCTCAATTCAAGGACCTGGGAAGAATAAACATAACCGGGTTCTCTCTAACTTTGGAGAAACCAGCCTTTGCTTGCTCTTATACACACAAACCTGCTTCGTAACTCTCTGTTTACATCGTCATGGTCCTATTCAAGAATGGCTAGGATAGGAAGAGGATTTTCAGCAGTAGAAGGAAAATTTAGGCATATTGAGTCAAGCTAGCGGAGAAAGGAAGATAGAGATGCAGGAAGGAACTGCTAGATCCCTGCAGTTTAAAGCTATCTACCCAGAGGAGCACTTGAGGATACACTAAGTACTGGGACAATCCCAATAAGAGAACTAGAACAACTGAATGGGAACAGGAAAGATTTGAGTTGGGAGATTAGGAGAAAGACAGATTTCGGAAAGTACTGGGTCGAAGCCCTTGAATGGCATCATTTTTACCCATTTATTTATATAAGATTAAAAAATACTTTGTTAGCTTTTATCAATGGCTAGAGAATAAAGCATGGAAATGAAGTATGAAACATGAAATAAATGTAACAATAAAATATATGAAGCGATTTTTTATGGGAGATAAGCCATTGTTAAACAATTGTTAAATAAGAATAATAGCATAAAGGGATATAATAAATTGTCAAATAAGAGAAATTAAATAACCTATAAATTTTGGATATGGGATTAAGCACAAAATAATTGTAACCGATCGACACACTTTCTGTACTTGTAATGGATGATGGTTGTTTTATGTTTTGTTTTGTTTTAAAATATATATTTTTTTAAAAAAAGAATACTTTGTTAGCAATAAAGATGTGCATTTGGAACTCTTTTGGTGATAATGTTTTAATAGCATACATATCTATGGGTACCCATCAGTCACAATGAGGTGGCTTCAACTGAAATTCCGAATATCACTTTAAGAGAATTTGGACATATGTCTGGAAAGGAATTGTTATACACCTTTTTTTATGTATTATCAGCCAGAAAGCATATTTCATGCCTTTTGATTGCTAATTTTTGTAACCTAACAGTTTTGAGGTGACACCAGATTCACAATATGCAAGCAGGGTTTGTTTTTTTTTGTTTTCTTAAGTGAAAACTTAATTCATTAAGTCAGTTTTGTGAATATGTGTGGGAAATGGGTAATGGATATTTTCTTTTTGTATACTGCTACAGTGTAATGATGAGATGGATTTCACAATAATAATAATAATAGTAAGTAACAGAAAGTAAAGAAAGACAAAAATGTCTGAATATTGGATGCAACAGTACTTAGAGATAGCAGAATAGTGTCAGAATATTCATGAACTGGGATAGACATGGCAACAGGTCAGCCATTGGGACTGGCTGGAATAGGACATGGTAACAAGGTCAGCCAATGTATAGGCATAGTAACTAAGTCAGCCAATGAGGGCTGTTTCGGAGCTGAAACAGCTTGGAGCCTGGGCGGGGTTTAGGCTTAGCTTAACTGCCCTGTATAGAGGAGATTCTCTTTGTCTGTGTTAAACTCTGAATCTGTCTGCAACTCTGAACTGAAAACTGTTCTCTCCTCTGCCATTGGTATTGTAAATTTACTTCATGTGTTATTATGTATATAAAGAAGTTAATGACTCCTGCTGAATCAGTTTGCCTGTGTGTGCTTTCTGGATTTGATTTTGCAACAAACTCTGACAAATAGAAGAGAAGGAATCGGAAACGCTAACAAAATGCAAAGACCTGCAAATAGAAATAGAATGACTGTGGCAAAAGAAAGCAAGGGTAATATCAGTACTAATAGGTGCCTTCAGTGCAATCCCAAAACACCTGGGACACCACTTGAAACCCATCACTATCAGCTAATTGCAAAAGGCAGCTGTATCAGGAACACCTTACATCCTGCAACAATACCTTTGACATCATCAAACAATATCTGCCTATCCTGGATCTACCTATAGCCCCCCCTTCCCCATTAACAATGTTATGCCACATTAATGGTACATAAGAAATTAGGTATAGAGACCACTCTACCTTATGAAACAACTAATCCACTGGAATGGACAGAGGCTATAATGATATGTGAGAAAGAACTTGGGAGGCTGGGCTCAGAGATCACAGAATGGTCAGCTAAGAGACAGTGGTCAATTAAGAGACAACTGGACAGTGGGTGGGGAAGAGACTTTCTAGTTTCTTGGGCTGTAAAGGAGATGGCAGGAGACATGCAAGATTTTGTTAATGTAGCTTTGTAATAAAGTAGAATTAGCTCATCTGGCCATGTTTCCTTGCTGGTCTTCCTAGTAAAGCTGACATAAATCTTGCAATCTGAAAATACAAATCTCCCCAGCTCCCCTTCTCCTTTACAGCCCAAGCAAGCAGATTCTTAATTCCCCTATGACACTTTTTTTACTATCCTTTCTGCTGCTAGTCTCCAATAGGAATATGTTAATGTTAAGGCACATAAATCTTGGTAGAGATTATTAATATCAAACCAGATCACTTCCATAGATTGTTGTTTAATCTCCAATGCAAGCTATGAAGCGTCATGTTAAATTGTTAGTGCTTTTTTATATATAATAGGATTTCTTTTCATTATAAAGAATTATGGGTGATAAAATGGAAAAAAGAGTGTGGTCCAGGGGTGCTATTCAGCAGGTTCTGACAGGTTCTGGAGAACTGGTAGCGGAAATTTTGAGTAGTTCGGAGAACTGGCAAATACCACCTCTGGCTGCCCCAGAGTGGGGAGGGAAGGGAGATTTTGCAATATCCTTCCCCCAGGAGTGGGGAGGAAATGGGGATTTTGCAGTATCCTTCCCCTGGATTGGGGTGGGAATGGAGATTTTGCAGTATCCTTCCCCTGGAGTGGGGAGGGAATGGGGATTTTTCAGTATCCTTTGCCTGGAGTGGGGTGGGAATGGGGATTTTTCAGTATCCTTTGCCTGGAGTGGGGTGGGAATGGGGATTTTGCAGTATCCTTTCTCTGCCATGCCCACCAAGCCATGCCCACCAAGCCACACCATGCCCACCAAGCCACACCCACAGAACTGGTAGTAAAAAAAGTTGAATTCCACTACTGGTGTGGTCACCGGAAATGGAGAAAAAATAGGTGGCTAGAAGACTGAAGACAGAATTGGAAATGCAATACTAAATTTGATAGATAAAAAAATTTGGGTAATAATTTCAGCTTAGGTTTATGAACAAGAAAATTGTCAGAATCATTACATGAGTTAGCCCAAGGACTTTGGACTACGACTATTTTTTTTAATGGAAGAACAAATGCTCAATAGCTCAATTAATCTGATTAGCCCATATGAAATCTGGGGAATAATGCATCTTGGGGCAAAAAGCAAATAATTGCTACAATAAGTAATATATTTATGAGACTGGCACAAGATCATATCCCTACTGCAATGTTAAAGCAGATGAAATAAACATTTACGAGCCTGTTCCTCTGTGCACTTGGAAATTCAATTATAAATGTAAATTCATAGGAAATACACATTTGGGTAATACAAAATGGACAGAAAGCTTTGAGAAATATTATGATATTCAGTTTGTTATTTAGTACGCTTTGATTAGTTTGTGTTCTTACAATCTTTTAGAATTGTTAGTTGGAATTAGTTGAATCCTAAATAGGAAATATTTTGTTGTTTTCTGAATCAAAGTAGAATAGTCTCCAAAGTTACCAGAATTTAATTTGAATATCTGGTAGTTCTGAGGATTGCAGAATGGCAGTTAGTCTGATTACAAAATAATTACTATTTTGTGAACGGATCTGAACACAGAAGAAGTAGAGCATGTTGCAACATCTTTTTGGATTGATTGTTAATCCATGATTTACAAGTTCCCTTCACTTCAGAAAAGATCTGAACTGGAGAAAGATATCAAGACACTGCACCACTTTGCCTTGCAGAAATCTTCACTACTGTTTTCATCTAAGAACTAAGTGATCATGTGCCAAAGCAAGTTCTGAAGAAGCTCTGAGCAATCATGTGACAAATTAGCTAAAGAATAGTGACAGAAATATCTCTCTCTCAGGCTTACTGGCAAAAACTAGGTAATTAGGCAAAGCATCACAGAAAACATAGGATAAAGTCAAGAAAAGCCTTCCTTCCTTCCTTCCTTCCTTCCTTCCTTCCTTCCTTCCTTCCTTCCTTCCTTCCCTCCCTCCCTCCCTCTCTCTCTCTCTTACATTTATTATAGCTACCCATAAATTACATTTATTATGGCTACCCATATGACACTTTAGTGAGATGTTGATGCTGGATGATCAGCCATTTAGTCTGTGAGAAATTATCAGATTCAGATGCAGATGAACCCTCAAATTTTAACAGGATGGTAATGTCCTGTCCTGAATAGCTAGAAAAAAAAGGTATTGTATCATATCATCTACTAGAAGGTTTATTTGCAAATATGTTCTTTTGTTATTTGAGCATATTAGACTCAAATTCTGATGGTATTCTCCTCCATCATCTTCATCACTACCCTGAAACCCTTTACATACAGTGACTGAAAAAATTCAAGTCTTTATAGGAATGCAGTCTAAATCACATGTAAGATGCTTTCCCTCTTTATTCATCTCACACTTAAAATACTTCCAGATATTACCCACAGTTTAAAAATTGTCTTTGTGACCTTCTTTATAATATATTTTTATACAATATCTATGTCTTTAGTAATTTACCAGATTCATCCATCCTCGGGGATATTTAATTATTTACAAATCAATCCCTGTTTCACTCAAACTCTGATATTTATTCTTCTGAAATTCAGTAAGTCTTTATCTTTGGGACAACTCAAAATGTCTACTCTTTTTACAGAAACTGCTCCCTAAATAATACAATAATTTGTTTGGAGACTTCTGCAGCGTCTTAATCAAATTGATAAACTTATTAGAGTGTTCCATATTGTCCAGATATATTTTGGAGGCTTTGTTACCATTAAAATACACTATCATATACACATCATTATTTTATTTTGTGATATTTTATTCAATTTCTATAGCCACCTATGTTAAGGAAGTGACATGCAAACAATCATATTACAATTAAAAACAGTTACAATATAATATAAAGTAAACACATAAGGTAGCCGAGAAAAAATGTCACCATAGCTGTCAGCATATACAGGAAATTGGAAACAGGGCCCTTTGCACCCATGCTCAAGTTGGGGCACAAAGCCAGATTTTCAAGGATTTATGAAAGACCAGTATGGCCAGCAACATCCTCAACTCTGAGGGGAGAATGTTCCAGAGAGCATAGCTATGGCAGAGAGGCAAATTTCCTGCCAGTTGACTTTCTTTGGCTGATGGGACTGTAATGTGCCCAATCTGTCAGACCAAATTCTATGGGTAGAAACCACTGGAAGAAGATGGTCCCTTAAATAACCCAGCCCTAAACCATGAAGGGCTTTAGAGGTGACAACCAGATCTTATATTGCATGTGGAAACATACAGGCAACCAATGCAGCTCATATAGTAGAGGCGTAACAAATATCAAATATTTGACACCATGTACTACCCATGCTGTTGTATGTGGTGTGTAACACTGTAAACTTTTTGGGATATCCTTTAAAGACACAGAATACAAAATTTGTAATTTGCAGAATACAGAAGATATAATTCTGGATTGGTGGAAGCAAAATGGAAGAAAACAAACTTGGAAACAGTAATTTACTGAAGTATACATTTAATATACACAAAAGACTTTTTTCCCAATAAATAAAATGGTTTAACTTACCAAAATATAGTCGTTCCTTGTTTGTCTCATTTGTACTTTCTGATATATCTTTCTAAATTTGAGTTTACAGGCTTATCAGATAACGGATCTTCATGTTCTCCTTCTGATTGAACTTGACAAAAAAGTTAAAAACCGTAACATAAATAACTGCTAATAAAGTACTGATAAAACTGCTAGATACACACTAAGAAAAGCAGAAAGGAAGTCTCCGTTTCTTGATTCTTTGCTTTCTTTTACTAACCAGGAGGTCTGATTATTTCTAGAAGCCATAAAGTTTCTCTTTCAAAAATTAAGTACAAAGTACATGGTGAGTAAATACGACGTGGCATGCCTCAGTCCAGTATGCATTACTTAAATCTGGTAATATTTAGCAATTATTAAATATGATCTTTGAAAGCAATTAGTATATTAAGAGCTGTTTTAAAAAGGAATAGATGCCTTTTTAATAATTAAATTATGTTTCTGACTATTGTATCATCCATTTTATACCTGGTTTGCTTTCTTTGGAGACAAATATATTTTTAAAAGACAAATATTCTTAACATTCTTTTTTTTTTTCAAAATATTTTTTATTTTTTTCCAACATAAAACATAAAATATATCTCTTTCAAGAGCGAAGTCTCGATCCGATCATAGATAGGTATAATCACTTAAATTTTAAAAAGCTCCATTCACAATTTTCCATTACATATTTTAAAATTAAAAATCAAAATATAAAAGTTTTTAAACATGAATTCTAATATCTTGATCAGAACCATTCTATTATATCACCACCAATTTAATTTCCAAGTAGAAATTTAATTCATTATTATGCCCATTTATAAATTCAATTATATCTGGTTCTTTCCCAAGCTCCCTTCATTACACCTTTTAACATCAATATCAAAACATACATCTTTTTTTAAAAAAAAAATATTCTAATCTCTTGATCTGATTATTTACCTTACAATCTTTCACCACACATCTTAATTTCAAATTAACTACAGCTCTATTTTTTATTTCAATTTATAAATCAAAGTTTTATCCATATTTCTTAATCTCTAGACCCCTTCATCAAATCTTTAAATCTTAAACTTTATCAATTTACCTTTAATTTTACATATTACACAAATTTATTTCAAAATCCATATCCTCCTCCATATCTCCTCCTGTTGTTTGGCTGATTTCCAGCATATTATTATTTGGCTGATTTCCAGCATATTCTCCTCCATACCTCCAACTTTTGTTTGGCTGATTTCCAGCATATTATTATTTGGCTGATTTCCAGCATATTCTCCTCCATACCTCCAACTTTTGTTTGGCTGATTTCCAGCATGTTTTATTTTGGCTGATTTCCAGCATATTCTTAACATTCTTTTCCTTCCCAAAGATGACTATTTGTATGCATATTCATCTCAGGTACATTAGTGATTAACAGAGACATGTAAATATCAGTCACCACTTTTGGGGAAAAGAAGAATCTTGGTAGATGTATATACAGTTGTTGTCATTTAGAATCACTACATTTTCTTGAGATATTTGTGATTTAGAATAGAATAGAATAACAGAGTTGGAAGGGATCTTGGAGATCTTCCAGTCCAACCCTCTGCTTAGGCAGGAAACCCTATACCACTTGAGACAAATGGTTATCCAACCTCTTCTTAAAAACTTCCAGTGTTGGAGCATTCACAACTTCTGGAGGCAAGGTGTTCCACTGATTAATTGTTCTAACTGTCAGGAAATTTTTCCTTAGTTCTAAATTGCTTCTCTCCTTGATTAGTTTCCACCCATTGCTTCTTGTCTTGCCCTCAGGTGCTTTGGAGAATAGCTTGACTCCCTCTTCTTTGTGGCAGCCCCTGAGATATTGGAACACTGCTATCATGTCTCCTCTAGTCCTTCTTTTCATTAAACTAGACATACCGAGTTCCTGCAACCGTTCTTCATATGTTTTAGCCTCCAGTCCCCTAATCATCTTTGTTGCTCATCTCTGCACTCTTTCTAGAGTCTCCACATCTTTTTTACATCGTGGTGACCAAAATGAATGCAGTATTCCAAGTGTGTGATTTAAAAAGAACCTGAGAAAAGATGAAAGCAAAGGAGAGCAAAATAGCTGAATACCAAAGTCAGCATTCTGAGCATTGAAGTTTATAACAGAGATATTAATTCCAATCACATTTTGGAACCACCAGAACAGAAATGGCTACATATGTGTGTCTCTGTGTGTATACAGTGTGTGTGTGTACAATGTGTATGTGTGTACACACACACACAGAGGTAGTCCTCAACTTACGACCACAATTGAGCCTACAATTTCTGTTGCTAAGTGGAAAGACATTTAAGTGAATTTTGTTCCATTTTTATGATCTTTCTTGTAACAGATGTTAAGTGAATCACTGCAGTTGTTAACTTAGTGACAAAGTTGTTAACTGAATATGGCTTCCCCATTGACTTTGATTGTCAGAAACTCGTAAAAGGTGATGACATGACCCTGGGACATTGCAAGCATCATAAATATGAACCAATTACCAAGAATCTGAATTTTGATCATGTGACTATGGGAATATTGCTATAGTCATAAATATGAAAAATGGTCATAAATAATTTTCTACTCATCTGATATCATCCATTGTTTAACATCTATAGCAGGCTGGAGTATTCTGGGAGTTGAAGTCCACCCATCTTCAAGCTACCAAGGTTGAGAAACACTGATCTTTAGCTTTGAGTTCTAATATGCATCACATAATTATCTCTCCCTCAATCCGTGACATTTGATTGCATTGATCTGCTGTATTATTTGTAATAATATGCCAGTTTGACTTTTTATACAAGAGTATCATATTAAATGATGATTGTCATATGTTTAAAAATATTATGCAATTTGGCAGTTCAAATCTCACCAGGCTCAAGGTTGAAACAGCCTTCCATCCTTCCAAGAGGGATAAAATGAGGACATAGATTGTTGGGGGCAATAGGCTGACTCTGTAAACCTCTTAGAGAGGGCTGTAAAGCACTGTGAAGCTATATATAAGTCTAAGTGCTACTGCTATAGCACTTGCCACTGTCTTATATGTCAGGGGTCTCCAACCTTGGCAACTTTATATGTCAGGGGTCTCCAACCTTGGCAACTTTAAGACTTGTGGACGTCAACTCCCAGAATTCAGCTTTGCTGGCTGAGGAACTCTGGGAGTTGAAGTCCACAAGTCTTAAAGTTGCTAAGGTTGGAGACCCCTGTTATATGTCATCAGCATAAAAGTCTATTCATATTCAACTTTCTTGGTGAGGGAGAAAATAAAATCTCACTGACATTTCATTATTTTGATATGTTCAAGGATGAAGGTCAAATATTTCCCGAAATGTACTTTTGAGAAATGTACTTTTCGCAATTCACAGAACTTCTAATGAGGAATCACTCTCTCTGTCTAAGAAAGTAAGGATCAAAATAGACAAAACCTCCACAATCTTGACATTTTGCCCATCTCCACACACACACCCATGGCCTCCCACTTTCACTTGGTAACAGAGAGGCCCTTTCTGCACTTCCTTCCTTTGTTTTGTAGATTAGAGCAGATTGGTAAAGCCAGAGTCTTTGGGGAAACTGACTGTTGCATCAACTAATCAAGAAAATATTGCATCATGGATCTTAAGATAGATCCAGACAAATCACTTCATCCTCTTGTCAGAATATGACAATAGGACATTTTTAGAAGGAAAAAAAATGGATGATAGCACTCTTTATCAAAGCTTCATTCACCTTAAAGGTAAAGGTTCCCCTCGCACATATTGTTGTGGCCCGCCAGCGGCCTGCACGGATTGTTGCTGATCCCGACGACGAGGAGGCTGGTGTGGTGTCACGCCAGCAGCCTGTGCAGCCAGCGCTCGAGTCGGACAGCGAGGAGGCTGAAGAAGATGTGGTGCCAGAGGCAGGGATTCAGCCAGGGCCTTCAGAACCTCCAGAGGCTCCTTTAAGTGCAGAGGATGAAGTAGAGGAGCCTCTTCTCAATGCACGAGCATGCAGAGCTGCCAAAAGGCAGGAATGGTTTCTCAGGAGGAGGTCTCCTCGAGAGTAAGGCTTGGGACTAATTGGCCACTCCCTTAGTCTATTTAAGAATGCACACAGCTTGTAAAAAGCTGCAGGAAACAACGTTCGTTCGTTCACTGATCTTTGAGTTTGGATTTTCTCTGCAAACAGTGCTTCTGGGCTTTCTGCCAACTCTAGTAAGACTGTATCTTATCTGTGGAATTTCTGGCAGGTTGTTAAGAACGTTTTATTAATAGCCTGCATTTGCAAAAGACTGCGTTTTGAAGTAAACTGAATTTTGTTCAGAGTTTGTGTGTGCTGCGTTCTTTGGGATCCATAGCTGGGGCAGAACACATATGTGCCAGTCGTTCCCGACTCTAGGGGGCGGTGCTCATCTCTGTTTCAAAACCAAAGAGCCAGTGCTGTCTGAAGATGTCTCCGTGGTCATGTGGCCAGCATGACTAAATGCCAAAGGTGCACAGAACGCTGTTATCTTCTCACCAAAATAAGTTAGTCCCTATTTTTCTACTTGCATTTTTTACATGCTTTTGAACTGCTAGTTTGGCAGAAGCTAGGACAAGTAACGGGAGCTCACCCTGTTATGGGGCACTAGGGATTCGAACCGCTGAACTGCTAACCTTTTGATTGACAAGCTCAGCGTCTTAGCCACTGAGCCACCACATCCCTTTTCCATTCACCTTAGAGCATCCTTATATGCGGTTTTTTTCCTTCCTTTCAAAAGTACACTTACTTACCCTATATTGCCCCAAGTACTCCTGTCTAGTTGAGCCAAAGCACTTCAGGTTGCTATAGACCATGGGTGTCAAACTTGCGGCTCCACATTGCTGTCAAATGTTGTATCGTGACATTTTCCCCCTTTGTGGAGCTGGGGTGGGCGTGGTCAGTGCGTGACACATCCAGCCCATGGGCCGTGAGTTTGACAGCCCTGCTATAGAGTAATCATGGCAGTTAATCATGATTAGCAGAGGAAGAGAGTTGCAAAGGAAGGACTGTGAATCTATTGGTTGGAAACATGCAGAAAAAGCCTTTATCCTGCAGTGGGTAGACAATGGCTAAAATGATGATGATGATAAAGATGATATTTACAGATTACCCTAGATATTTACCAGTAATGATGAAATAAACTATTATTAAAATTTTTGCATATTGTAGGTGTGATTTTATGCTGCCAGAATTTTGATTGGGTGCTTTCATTGGTAAAGTGCTTTGATTGGGTTAGCATCTAAATAGATACAGTATAAGAACAGGGACAAGACATATAAACTCTCCAGATTGCCACAAAATACATGCCAGCTGGAAGCAATACACACATTGGCATCTGAGAGATAGAAATAACTGGGCACATTTCCAGAAGCTCCTCCATGTCCAGAGTTCTAGTAGAATATAATAGTTGGGAAGGAGGGAAGACACAGAGAATTCTATGACAGCAGAAACCTTCTGATGATGCTTCCTTAACTGCCTGGGAGAAATGCTTAGTTTCTCAAAGTCTGCCTGTTTCAAAATCATTCAAAATTAAGAATAAAGCGAGTAACTTAAAATCTGTTTATTGTCTTATATTCATAAATTTGGAGCCCAAAACATCACAATGGAAAAGGATTTTTATAACCGTACACAAATAAGCTTTCTAGATTATGCAGTATAGGAACATATAGTGAGAAACTATGATATGTCTCTGTGGAATAAAAATGGTGGGTTGGAGTGTTACTGTTTGTGAAAGGGAAGATTGTTATGTATATGTATGTGTGTGTGTGTGTGTGTGTGTGTGTGTGTGTCTGTGTCTCTGTGTGTGTATGCATGCAGCGGTGGGTTTCAGAAGTGCTTACCACCGGTTCGCCATGCTTGCGCACGCTTGCTTCATGCACACATGTGCATTCCACGCATGTGCTTTGCTCATGCACGCGTCTTCAATGCATGCACCCGTCTTGAAAATTTGGCTAAATAGGATGTCTTTACACCAGGACGGGTGGCCCAACCTCAGTCGCTGCTACCAGCTCAGCCAAACTGGTCTGAACCGGCTGTATGTATGTAAATAAGTGTGTGCTTATCTGGCCCCAATCTTTACTGTATAAATTCACTCTCTGAAATCCCATTGAGTTCAGTTACACTTTCTGGCAATGTTTCAGTAGACCGAGAGGGTCCCTGCTATAGCTGGAAATTCAATGGATTAGCGGAGAAGTGACTTTTCTGTTGTTTTTTTTTTAAAAAATGGCAATGAGTGTACTATAACTTGGCTGCAATGTTCCCCACTTGCTCTGTACCTTAGAATAAAACTGCACCACAGTGTGCTACATATATTTGTCAAGAAGAACAGCTGAAGCTGAAGAAATTGCTGTAGTGTGAGTCAATTCAATATATTCCACTTTGAGGACTTGTTATCTCCCTGTACATGAAGCTGTAGATACTAATGATTGGTGTTGATTCTGCTGAACTGTAGGTCAAACAATTTACAGCTGGAGCAGTTAAGATAAAAATAAGATAAGACCCTTCCCTCCAAGGATAGCTTTAACTCTCACTAAAGCCTAGAGTGTTCTAGAATAATAAGAAAATAAATTTAAAGCCAGTTCAAATTAGCTTTTCTTTTTCAGCCACATTTAATCACATGTGCCCAGAAATAACTTGGAGAAACATTTCTATTTTAGACAGAACAGAGGTACAATTCTGATAGACCATAAGAGATCAAATAGTGATGGGTTCATAATTATAATCATAATCTTCTAGAGGCTGCTAGAATAAGTATTGCTCTTTCCTGTACCTACTACGCAAATGTATAGCAGAGAACAGTAGATTTGAATTGAGAATACAACCTGTCAATACTTAGAAAGACATTATGCAAGTTGCCATTATGACTGACTCCATCAGTTCTTTGTAGCTGTGGTTCCTGTGATCCATGAGCAATCATAATTAAAGGAAAAAGGTGCTAATGAATCATAAGGGGAAAATAAACCTATACTTTTAAATCTGATTTTTGAGTTACATTCCATATGTGCAAAAATACACCTTTAATTGTGATCATATGGCTATCATTTATAGTTATTTAATAAATGATGCAGAGTTATTGCTTTGTGATCTTATTTTAGCCATCATTAATGGATAATGACGATCATTAATGGGCAATTAAGACCAAATTCATTCTCAATTGACTCAGTATTGATGGGCTTGTGTAGTCCGGGGTGGGGGGGATGGAGTAGAAGTAAAATCATCTTTCAGCTTGTTTTATAGATCCATATGAGTTGCAAGATGTGCTATAAATAATAGGAATGATAATTTGCTACTTCGTGCTGGAAAGTGGACGAGATGACAGCTCTTTTTTTAAAAAAATCCTTTGATAATTGTGTAGAAAGAATTGCTGCAGGTATACTTTTTAGAACATACTATGCAAGCCAGTGGTGGGTTCCTCCCGGTTCGGCCTGATTCGGCTGTTCCGGTAGCGGTGACGATATGACGTCACCGAACTGGTTCTCTTTGTTCGGGAGCTGGGCCCTCCCGCCCCCCTCCCACATTATTCTTACCTTTTATATGGCCCCGCCCCCAATCTATTCGTTGCCTCCCGAGTCCCAGCTGATCGGCTAGAAGGAAAAAAAAACGTTTAAACTCTTGCCACAGGGCTTCAAAGGGCCACCCTACAGCTGATCAGTGTTAAAAGGCAGTGTGGTGGTAGACCAGTGCGCTTGAAAAACAAATGGGTAGGCCGGTGCCTCTAAAAACAAATGGGTAGATCAGAACGCTCCAAGAACAAATGGGTAGACCGGTACAGCTCTGCAAGCAGTTAAAAGCCTGGTAGACCAGTACCTCTGCTAAATCCTAAAGAATTGTCACATGACCATCAAACCACGCCCACAAAATAAGCCACGCCCACAGAACCGGTAGTAAAAAAATTTAGAACCCACCCTGATGCAATATTGGTCTTTCTGCATAACAGTATATATCACGCTAGTCATAATATGGTTTGTTTGGTTTTGGTTAATGGTGTAACCATACTCAATATGGTGTAGAATTATGCATCATTTAATAACCAGCTGGTTGGCTTTTTCAACAAACCATACTTAAATCTGGGTTAACGTGATAAGCTCTAGTGGAGAAAAAAAAAACGCATTGTCATTTTATAACAGGCCTTCCTAGCGAAGCCTCAATCCAAAATAGCAGCTTTGAAAAGGAGAGTTACTGGCTTAAATGGCATTGCACAAATTTGTAGACGATGTAAACAGATGTAAAATAATAAAAATTAAAGGTCATAGTTATCCTAGCCCAGTGGTCCCTCTGAGCCTTCAAATATTACCCTTTTTCTCTCTCTTCTACATGCAAAGGTGGGCTGCTGGGGGTTCGCAGGGGTTCGGGAGGACCTCTACCTAAGATTCTGTGCAGTTCGGAGAAACCCCAAATCCCACTCCCGCCCACTCTGACCCCTCCCCTCCCAGGAGTTCCCACGCAGCCTGTTTTGGATGCAGGTAAGTGCAGGGTGTGCATGGAGGCTTGGGGAGGGTGAAAAACCAGAACCCAGGGAGGGCAAAAAGGCCCCCATGCCATGGTGCAGGAGGCCGACTAGGCCACGCCCACCATGGCCATGCCCACCCAGCAACCGGGCAGAGAACTCCTTGTTAAAATTTTTGAAGCTCACCCTGTCTACAAGTCACTTTAATAATAAAACGTAAAGATTCCTATGTAAGATGTTGGTATTTCTGTCTTGTGCATCTCCATCAATCTGTGTACTGTGCTTCAGAATGCAAGGCACAATCCTCATTCTTACTATCCTCTTTCAGAGCTTTGATGTTATACGTAATGTACAATTTATGAAGCATCTGTGAACACCTAAGTCCCTGCCAAGAAAGCATTTTACAGTTTCTTTGTGTAGATAATGTAGCATTTATTTAGCATATTTAACATGCACAGACTTTATGTGTAATAACTGGTACTATATCTTTCCTATATAGTTTCAAAGACACAGATCTCTTTAAAAAAAAGGGGGAAAAAAACCCCATTCCTTCCTTCCTTGGCTAGCGGATACATCATCCACTAACTACTTTAAAAATCTCCTACTTGAATTTTAGAAAGTTTTAGTTGAGGTTTTCATGAAAGAATTATGCGGGGCAAGGAAATGGAAGTCCAGAGACTGAAAATCAGCAATAACCTTTTTAGCATTTTTATTTATTGTATTTATATGCAGTATTGTGATAATCTATAGATTCTTTATGGTTGACATCAGTGGCAGGTTTCAAAATTTTTTACTACCAGTTCTGTGGGTGTGGCTTGGTGGGCATGGCATGGCTTGGTGGGCGTGGCTTGATGGGCATGGCATGGGAAGGATACTGTAAAATCTCCATTCCCACCTCACTCCAAGGGAAGGATACTGTAAAATCTCCATTCCCTCCCCAATCCAGGGGAAGGTTACTGCAAAATCCCCATTTCCTCCCGATCAGCTGGAACTTGGGAGGCAGAGAATAGATGGGGGCGGGGCCAGTCAGAATTTTTACTACCTGTTCTCTGAACTACTCAAAATTTCTGCTACCAGTTCTCCAGAATGCATCGTGTGCTATTCAGGCCTCAAATGTCCTCCAGAACAACATGATTTTCACCACTTTCTAAAAGGCTAATAAGAAAGAAGTTAACCTGGGCTCTGCTGGAGTAACTAAGGCCGTGATGGCGAACCTATGGCACGCGTGCCACAAGTGGCAAGTGGAGCAATTTCTGCGGGCACGCGAGCCATTGCCCTAGCTCAGCTCCAGTGTGCATACGTGCGCCAGTCAGCTGATTTTCAGCTGGCCCTGTCCATGCTGCCCCTCCCCTCCCAGGAGTCTCCACTCGGCGCCTTTTGGATGCCAGGTAAGTACAGGGCTCACGCGGAGATTTTGGGAGGATGTTTTTGACTTCAGGAGTGGCTCAGAGGGGTGGGGAGGCTGTTTTCACTCTCCCCAGGCTCCAAGAAAGCCTCTGGAGCCTGAGGAGGGTGAAAAATAGGCCTACTGGGTCCACCAGAAGTCAGGAAACGGGCCATTTCTGGCCTCTGGAGGTCCTCCGTGGGGGCAGAGGGGGGCGTTTTCACCCTCCCGAGAGACTCCAAGAAAGCCTCTGGAGCCTGGGGAGGGTGAACAATGGCCTTCCGGGCCCACCAGAAAAACGGGTCATTTTCGGCCTCCGGAGGCTTCAGGGAGGCCTGCTAGGCCCAAAACGGGGCACAGGATCATCATGCGCGCATGCACGGGAGGGGAGGGGGAGGTTGTTTGCGTGTGCATGCTCAGGAGGTTGGGGTATGGGGGGGCATTGAATTATGGGTGTGGGCACGCACATGCGCAACCCTCCCACATTCTCCCTGCTTTTGGCACAGGACGGCAAAAAGGTTAGCCATCACTGAACTAAGCTCTATTGACTGTCAGCTGCTACCGAACCTGGTTTGCCAAAAGATGTGCCTGTGCTACAAACATCAGATAAGCCAGACAGGTCACTGCTATGTGGAAATGGTAAGATTTAGTTGCCAAGCCACGCTGCGTTTTTTTTAAGATAAAAGCCAACACTCTGAATTGCACCTGGAAATCTCTTAGCATCTAATGGGGAAATTGCAATATACAGTAGATTGCAATATAGATGTTATATAATCAGGGCAACCTTGGTCTCCCAACACAGAAATCTACAGCTCAAAGTGGCCTTCAAATGCAGCCTCCTGTAGAATGTATTGCAATGATCCACTCCCACCCCTCACACCCACAAAAGAACTACAAATATCTTATTTTTTTCCTAATTCCTCCATTGTTTAAGGAGGTGTTAATGGTTCCAGATGAATATTTGAGTATTATAATCCAATATCTGAGCTTAATTTTTCAGATGACCACTACACAGGAGCAAAGAGATATCAATACTTGTAACTTCTTACTGCCATTGGAAATCCAGATTTTTGCAGTGCAGGTATGGTAGCCTAATTTTTATAAAATTTTTGCTACATCTAGTTACATTTCAACATGCTGTTTAAAAATAGAAGGCATCACTCAAGGCTTTAGAACAAGTCCCAACATAGTACTATTTTGGCACAGACGTTTGTTATTGACATTTCAGTTGGAAGAAACAGGATGCAAAATATATATAATTTCTAAATCTCAGGGAGAGCTACAGGATCTGAACAGCAAAATCTGGATGATGACCTCATGGTCAGTCACAACTTCTTTCCTCCAATCTAGTGGGAATCCAAATGATTTCAAACCAGATATAGCAACCCTCTTTTCCAAAGAACCAGTTTACTCCTTTAATGCCATTAGATTTCACCGTCAAATCAAAAGCCATATCATTCAGTAAATTCATCACAAGAGGGAGCCATTGTCAATAGCATCAGGAGACTTATTTTAATTGTGGATCTGAATAGTATTGGATTGATTCTTCTTAGTGAAAGCACTCCATTTTTTATTCCACATAATGATACGAGTGTTTATTTTTTTTCCAGTGTAGTCTAGCAGGTGCCTGTCAAATAATCTTTCCTTCAGTATGGAAATTCAGGTGCAAGCACAGCAGTTTATCTAGCCATTATTTTCTATCTATAAGAATCAACAGAATCAGGAAATCTTCAATTCTGCAGAAGTCTTAAAACTATGTTTAAAACAATGTAATGGGAATTTCCAGAATAGCCCAACTGAAGCATGAAATGTTTTTGTTGCCCAGGAAAGAAGAGAAGTAGGAAATGAAATAGGAAAAGGACATGGCTATAATAGGAGCATTTCATACGGTAAAATATGGTTGCAATTCATATGACTTTGCAGAAAGAATTGGTTATGCATTTACGGATGCTGATAATAATATGCAATAAAACGGACCTATCCATGTTGCTCTGTGCTCTCTGCCAATACCATCAGCATTTGTGCCCTATGGAACTAATTTTGGATTGTGGCTTTAATCTAGTGTGTATTTTTATTGCCATCATGGAAGGCAGTATTGGGACCTGCTTTTCTGAGAAGGCAAGAAAAGGATTACAACATAAAATTCCACTATGCAGGTGAAAGAATTATGTGCTTCAGAATTGGCTATTTCCGTTTTCAAGTGTATGTATCCTCCCTCCCTCCTTCCCTCCCTCCCTCACTCTGTGTATGTGTGTTTGTGTGTTATGTTAGAGCCTTGGTGGCGCAGCAGACTAAAACACTATTAAATAACACCAGCTGTCTGCAATTATTGCAAGTTCAAATCTCACCAGGCTCAAGGTTGACTCAGCCTTCCATCCTTCTGAGGTAGGTAAAATGAAGACCAGGATTGTGGGGGCAATAAGCTGACTTTGTATAAAAAAGAACACCGCTTGGGGGGGGGGGCGAAAGCCCTACTAAGCCGGTATATACAAAAGTATGAAGGCTATTGCTTAACGCATTGTAAGCTGCCCTGAGTCTCCGGAGAAGGGCGGCATATAAATCGAACCAATAAATAAATAAATAAATAAATAAATAAATAAATAAATAAATAAATAAATAAATAAATAAAATGTTTCCTTAAATTTAGAAAATTAGTCAGGTTACAATAAAGCTCCACACACCTTACTTTTCTGATATGGCTTGCAAAAGTGAAGAGAATTTTCTTGATTTAATTTTCTGAAACATTTAATCAGTCTAATCACGCCCAGGTTGATCTGGGAGAGAAAGAAAATATTAGGATGTTTATAGGGTTATTTGATACAACATACATTACAAGTGGAGGTGGGACATAAAAAGTGATTTTTTTAAAAAAAAAGTACAAGAAAGAGAAAAAAATAGTACAATATATCAAGTGTACATCTATAGACCATCTGCTTATACGTGGCAAGTGCAATCATGTCTTCAATCCATTGAGCAAAAAGGGGCTGTACATTTATTTTTTTCAATGCTGTACTATCAGTCTTTGGCCATAATAAGGTGAGAGGAATTCATTCATGTTGTCCAGTTCACAAATTCCAAGTACTAAGTATGTAGTTCAAAAAGAATATTCTGAAAATTATAGGTTCTATTACATACTCAAATTTATACAATCTACTACTGTCTCCTAAAATTTAGCAATTAAAGGACGTTGTAAAGACATATGTTTTAAAGAAGTATTGTCCTTCTTACATCTCCAACAAAATGCTGTCATAGAGAATCTCTTCTATTTAGATGTAATAGAGTCCTTAGGTGTAACTTGAGATCTTGATCACAGGCATTTTGATTGATCAACCATTCAGGAGGAGGCATACTTAATGGAAGAGTAAGGAAGGGTCAGATAAGGCTGAGGAAAATTGTGTCAAGCCCAGTCACTTCAGATCAGCCAGTTCCAATCTGACCTTGTACATACAATATATGTTAGACTATTGCTTCCATGATTCCCATCTGTATTTTAGAGATAATGGGAGTTATAGTCAAATACATACAAAAGGCACCAGGTTGGGAAAAGTTGCATTAAGTGCTAGACTTAGAATTTTATTTGCTATAAATGCTCAGTTTGCAGATATGACATGTTACATTGTTAACACTGCTTTTATATTATTATTAGTCATAGGTTTATACATACAGCATACTGCTAAAATGATTTATTGTTAAAAATAAAGATTTATTCAGTGAGATCATCCGTGGTTTTGGGGTGAGACTCCATCTGTACGCTGATGATACTCAGCTGTACATCTCCACCCCAGACCACCCCAACGATGCCCTTGATGTGATGTCTCGCTGCCTGGAGGCCGTGCGGTCTGGATGGGGAGAAATAGGCTCAGACTCAACCCCTCCAAGACCGAGTGGCTGTGGTTCCCGGCGTCGCGATATAGTCAGCTGATGCCATCGCTGGGGGTGAGTCTTTACCCCCCACAGAGAGGGCCCGCAATCTGGGCATCCTCCTGGATGCACGGCTGTCTTTAGAAGAACATATGACGGCAGTGGCCAGGGGGGCTTTTCATCAGGTTCACCTGATCGGCCAGTTGCGGCCCTTTCTGGATCGCGACGCCTTGCGCACAGTCACTCATGCCCTTGTCACCTCCCGACTGGACTACTACAATGCTCTCTACATGGGGCTCCCCTTGAAAAGCACCCGGAGGCTCCAACTGGTCCAGAATGCGGCCGCGTGGGTGGTTATGGGTGCAACTCGTTGTGCCCACGTGACAGCCCTCCTGTGCGAGCTGCACTGGCTCCCAGTGGTCTTCCGGGTGCGATTCAAGGTGTTGGTTACCACCTTTAAAGCGCTCCATGGCATTGGACCTGGATACCTTCGAGACCGTCTTCTGCCACCAGTAGCCTCCCACCGGCCAGTTCGCTCCCACAGAGAGGGTCTCCTCAGGGTGCCATCGGCCAAATTATGTCGGCTGGCGACACCCAGGGGAGGGCCTTCTCTGTGGGAGCCCCTGCCCTTTGGAATGAATTGCCCCCAGAAATTCGTAAAATCTCTGATCTCCGCGTATTTCGCTGTGCCCTCAAAACCTTGTTGTTCCGCCAGGCTGGGCTATCAATGTAAAGTTTTTTAATTGGTTTTAAATGGGATTTTAAATTTGGGGTTTTATAAATTGGGCCTATTATTTAATAATTTTAATTGTTTTTAAACTTTGTCTGTCTTTGTGCTTTTAATTAGGCTGTACACCGCCCTGAGTCCTTCGGGAGAAGGGTGGTATAGAAATAAAATAAATAAATAAATAAATAAAATAAACTCCAATTGGGGGAGTTCAAATAATCCACCAGGTTTATAGGAGTTGCAACCTGTCACAGTTAAACTAAATGAGGTTGATAAACATATGAAGTTGCATTTTTTCCTGCTTCAGCATGCTAACTCAAAATATGAGGAATATACAAACTTTCAGCTTGAAGTCGGGCCCCCGTTATACCTTTACTTTTGTCCTGACATCTAGATATTTCTTTGAGAAGCTGAGAGAGTGTTAGATTTTTGTGTGAAGTTGACAAAGCAGCATATGTAAGCATGTTTGCACCTTAACATTTCACATCAGCAGTTAGTGATTATGACTTTCTTGCATTTTTCATATATCATCTCATTTGTGAAAATATGAGGTTTGGGGGGGGTGTCTTTAAATTATAGTCTGAAATCTTTTGCATTTAATTCTATAATATTTATTGGATTCACCCTTAGAAGGAATCTTGTATCTGCATAAAACACTCTTGATTTGACATTAAACTGAGACATGGTTTGTGATCCATCTTAATGACATTTAGTTGTATAAAAGATAGCTTTCCACAGTGGTAGATGTGATACAAATAAAACCAGAAGATTACTAGTGTTGTAGATGATGCATCAAAGAAAGGAAAATGCTGGTTTTTCACATACTAAATTAGTACTAATTTAGTATGTATTGTACATGAATATTTTGTCTTATGGCTGGGCTATGAGGAAGCAATACATCTTTGATAGATGAGATAGTTTTATAGTGATTTGAAGTAAATTTCTCTGGCTTGTTCAATTAAACTTTTGGATATGAAATATTAAGGTGCCTGTGGGTGGTTCAACAATATCAAAATGATGGCCATGGTTGGACAATTGAAGGTTACATCACATGCACATAAAAAGAGACTTGGACCTCTTGGTACATCTATTACTTTGATGCTGTTCGTCCATCTGCAGTTGTCCTGTGGAATGATCAAATTCTGTGCAACACATATTATTGTATATTAATATTAGGTGCCTAATATTGAAATAAAGCTTGATATATTTGAATTTTAAATAAGGGAATGTATGCAACTCTTAGTATTCCAAAACAATAAAATAATTTGCATCCTAAGTTTGTGTTGGTACACTGCTATAGCTTGTAGTTGATGGGTGTGTTGTTTTGCAAGGTAGTTGGTGATCCTACATATGGAATAATGAGGATTTGTTAGATAAAGCTGGAATTTGCTATATTTGTGGCCTACTGTTGAAAACTGCTTATTGTTAGCAGAGTATACTGTTCACAAATACACTAAAACTAGTGACTTGTTCAACACCACTGTACATAAAAAAAGTGTTAAGTGACAGCCTCAATTGACTAAAGTATAATGACAGACTGAGGTCAATATTTATGGACCCATCTAGCAACAGCTATGGCATATGGAAGATATTGAGTTGTATGTAAGAGAAATAAATAGCAAAGTACATTAACAAATGAATAAAATGAAAATGCAAAAAAATATGGGAATAGATTATTTATTTGTTTGTTTGTTTGTTTGTTTGTTTGTTTGTTTGTTTGTTTTGTCGCATTTCTATGCCGCCCAACTCCCAAGGGACTCTGGGCGGCTTACAACAGAGAATAAAACAATGTAACAATATCCCATACAAAAGTTAAAAGAAGACATTAAAACATTAAAACGTTAAAACACATACACTCCAATTTGTGGCCGGGTCTCGCAAGATCACTATTATGAGATGAACGGCCCCAGGCCTGCCGGAAGAGCCAGGTCTTCACCCCTTTCTGGAAAGCCAATAGGGTGGAGGCGGTCCGGACTTCAGGAGGTAATTGGTTCCAGAGAGCCGGGGTAGCCACAGAGAAGGCCCTCCCCCACGGGCCCACCAGCCATCATTGTTTAGCTGATGGGACCCGGAGGAGACCGACTCTGTGGGATCTTACCGGTCGCTGGGAGTTATGTGGTCTATGAAAGAGAAGGATGTAACTGAACTGAATGAAAATGATCTGGTATTATGGAGTTGAAATGTTGAATATGTACAAAGAAGTGTAGGTGTTGATTTAATTGCGAAGGAAAAAGATAACATGTATGTCAAACAACACTAACTGGTATTATTTAAGTAGGAATTAGCAGGCTGGTGATAGTTATGTGTTTTTCTCTAGTGAATGGTGATAATGAAAAAAGTTGAGATTGGAAAGTAATGCTGCAATGTTCTGAATTAAGACAATCCATGAATAAAATAAAATAAAATTCTGGAGCGTGGATGTGGCAGTATCTGGAGACACCAGAATAGAAGAGAAAGAACTGGAGAAGATAACAAAATACAAAAACCTGCAAAGAGAAATAGAACAATTGTGGCAAAAATAGTATTAATAGTAATAGGGTGCCTTGGGTGCAATCTCAAAACAATGGGAGAATCCCTTGAATATTATCAATGCAAAAGTCAGTCAATTGTGAACGTAGCTTTACTCTGAACAGCTTACATCCTGTGATGGTACCTTTAATACCACCTGACTATTCCAGATTCTTGGAAAGGACTCTATATGAATAAAAATGCCAAATCCAGTCTGAACATCTGGCTGAATATGTGATGAACCATAATAACAATACCTTGACAAAATCATCACTGGTGGATTCCAAAAGCTTTATGTGGAGCCTGGTGGAATGATGAAGTGAAAGAAGTTGTGGATGAAGAAAAATATATAAGAACATGCTGCAGAAAAATAAGGATGAGAAAATAATATTGGCTAATAGATATTGCATAATGGATATATACAGAAAAAGATGGAAAGAGGGTAGTCAGACAGAGCAGGGAACAGCTAACAAGAGGTGGAGAACATACAAAGCAGTTTTGATAGAAAATAAAGAATGCTGTTGGGGAATGAATGACATTGGGTACAATGAATGAATTAAAGATAGAAGGTGATAAAATCTTTTGGGATGAAACTGAAGTGAGAGAAAATGTTCAGCATTTGTGTGTGTGTGTGTGTGTGGGAATTTGTAATGGGAAAGTAAGAATAATGGAGAGATAAAAGAAATTAGAATCTGAGGCAGAAATGTAATTTGAGAAAATGTCTCAGACTTGACGCACCTTACTTCTCATGAAGATTAAGAGGGAAACGTATTCAGACCTACAAGATTCTGTTACTGTAAACTTATAATAAAAGTAGTATTAGCATTCCTAGTCTTGGCTTTCGAATCTGGTCTACCTTCAAGGACTGATAGAATTATAGCAATATTTTAAAATCTAAATTCATCTAAATGCTAGAGTCCAAGAAAAAACAATAATAAAAGAAATTATGTATTTTGTGAATAAATATTGTGTTGAAAAATGATAAGGCTGCATGAATAGAAAAAATGTTGAACTGTGGATGAGGCTTGCTTAACTGTTGGCTAGAGATATGAAGAGCTCATGTATGCCTGACAATTAGAAAAGTTTTGTTATTGTTCCCTTGGCCATAGGGAAAAGTAACAAGAATACAAAAACTACAGGACGAGGTGGCTAAATTAATATGGGATTGTTATTGGCAGACTGAAAAATTATGAGACGTGTCAGTGACTAAAATTGGGAAATCTAATGTGGCTATATGTAGGACAGGAGATGCAAAAGCAGATTTTTGCTTTTCTACAGCTTGTTGGAAAATGTGAGAATACGAGAATGTTTATTGTACATTTGCTGATTTGTAAAATATATATAATAATGTGAATAAGGAAGAATTGTAAATTTCATGAAAATAGTTGATGGTTGGGTGTTAAATTCAAAAAGAGTGGTATAGAAATAAATGTCAGGAATATATAGAATGCTTAGACAATGGTTTGTTGTAGAGCAGGGAATAACACAAAGATGTATAATGTTCCCTTGGCTGAGAGTCCAATGATTTGCAGTGTAGGATGCAATGAGAATGCTTTTGAAATTAATGTCTTGAGACCAAAGTACCTGTGTTTGGAAAGGAAAATGAGGTGGCCAATTGCAAGTTGGTAGAGAAATTGTGATAGAGTTGTGATAGAGATAAAGATAGAGATAAAGTTGTGATAGAGTCAAAGTACATTTGTGTACTTTATGAGAGATTAGGGAATGTTTATGTGAGATGGGAACATGAGTAAACAAAATATATCATAACTCTTGTGTTTAAATTGTACTGAAATAGACATTGTCTGCTGCAGAGAATGAACACTAGTTGTGGGAGCCATATCTAAAAGCATATTTCTGTCCAATTTATTACGTCAAAGTAAGAGTATAGTTTGTAGGGAGAAAAATAAGTGTTTAATCTAGTGGGAATAGGCTATTTAAGATAATGCACAATAAAACAAGGATACAATGTCAGGAATATTGAATGTCTGTGAATTGAATATGGAAGTGAGTGATTAGTATGAAAGAAATACATTGAAGTATTTGAATCATATGGAAAGAATGAATAAGGAGTGTAAAACAAATATATATGGAATATAATGAAATTTGCATGACAGGCGATTTCAATGGAATTGTAGATCCAGACAATGATCATAAAAGTAATAAAATGAATAAAAATAAAAGGGCAACTCTACCAAAAGCCTTTTCGATTTAGTCGAGGAAATGAATTTAATTGACATATGGCGAACCTTACACCCAAGTGAAAGACAGTATACATTCTATTCCAACCCGCAACAGTCATGGTCGAGAATAGATATGATTTGGGTTACCAGGAAGTTGGGGTTAGAAATAGAGATGGCAGAAATTAGCCCAAACATTTGGGCAGATCACAACCCCTTGGAAATAAAATGGAGAAACACAAAGAGAAAGAAACAACAGAGATGGAGGTTCAATGTAAAACTATTGTGTGACAAAGGGTGTGTAGAAAAATTGAAAGGAGAAATAAAGACTTTTTTTATAGAAAATGAGAACCAAGGGACATCCCGTGAAATAGTATGGGACACAATGAAGGCCTATCTAAGAGGGGTAATAATATCCTACACTGCGTATAAAAATAAATTAAAAAGGAAATCCCGGGAAGATCTCATTAAACATCTAGATGAAGCAGAAAGAAAACTCCAGGAAACGCCTGGAGATACTGTAGCAAAAGAAAATTGGCTGATGTGGAGACATAAATTAAATATTTTAGATCAAGAGGAGCTAGCTCAAAAAATAAAAAGAACAAAACAGTACTACTTTGAGAACGCCAATAAATCGGGTAGGTGGCTGGCCTATAAATTAAAAAAGGAAAATGAAAAAGGGACAATTCAGATACTAGAAGACGCTGAGGGAAATCTTTTAAACAAAGAAAAAGACAAACTAGAAAGAGCGAGAGAGTATTATGAATCCCTATACAAAGAAGAGGAGGTCTCGGAAGAAAAAATAGACCAATATCTGGCAAATGCGGGGCTCCCACAAATAACGGAGGAAGAGAAGGAGATGCTAAACGCTAAGATATCAATTGAAGAATTTAAAAAAGCCCTCTCCAAACTCAAAAACAACAAATCGCCAGGCCCGGATGGATTCCCAGGAGAAATATACAAAAAATTGGAAGAAATTCTACAACCCAAATTAATGGAAATTTTCAATGAGGTTTTGACAGGCTCAAAAATCCCTGATTCGTGGAGGGAAGCACATGTTACACTGCTGCCGAAAGAAGGTGCCGACCTAAAAAAAATCCAAAATTACAGACCGATTTCACTTCTAAACACGGATTACAAATTATTTATGTGTATAATGACAGAAAGAACCAAAAAAATATTAAATAATTGGATTCACAAAGACCAAAATGGATTTCTCCCGGGGAGACAAATTAGGGATAATCTGAGAATTGTGTTAGATACTCTAGAATATTACGAAGAACACCCGGAAAAGCAGATGGCCTTAGTTTTCTTGGATGCCCAAAAGGCATTCGACAATCTAAATTGGAACTTTATAACCAAGCAAATTAAAATAATGGGATTTGGGCAAAACTTCGAAAAGATGATAAAGACTATTTACGATAATCAGAGGGCGAGCATTTTAGTAAATGGAGATAGGACAAGAACATTCCAAATTAAGAAGGGAGTAAGACAGGGCTGCCCCCTGTCACCGCTATTATTCATTCTGGCTTTAGAAGTTTTGTTACAAAAGATTAGAAATAACGAGGAAATCAAAGGCCTAAAAATCAGAAAAGAGATCTATAAAACACAAGCTTTTGCGGATGACGTGGCGCTAATACTCAAAGACCCATTAATATCTGGACAAAAAGTATTAGAGGAATTGGGTAAATATGGAGAGGTGGCTGGCTTTAAATTGAACAAATCTAAAACTAAAATATTAACTAAGAATGTAACTGAGACGCAGAAGAAAGAGATAGAAGGAACTTTGGGTCTACAGGTCGTTCCAAAAATAAAATACTTAGGAATTTGGTTAACCAAAAGGTGTTCATCTCTAAAAGAAGATAATTATATTCCATTAATGAATAAATTAAAACAAGATTTGAATAGATGGAAAAAGATTAAATTGTCACTTATAGGCAAAATTGCGGCAATTAAGATGAACATCCTCCCCAGGATCCTATTTCTATATCAAAACTTACCAGTGAATTTAGAGAAAAAGTTTTTTTTAGAATTAAATAAGAACATTAGGGAATTTGTATGGGAGGGGAAAAAACCGAGGATCTCACTTAAAATCTTGCAGGAAAAAAGGAATATGGGAGGATTCGGACTCCCGGATTGGGAAACGTATTACAGAGCAGCCAAGTTGATATGGATAAGGGAATGGATCACTTTGGAGAACAAAAGAATTCTAATGTTAGAAGGCCATAACTTACAGAGAGGGTGGCATGCATATCTATGGGACAAAGATAAGAAAAAGAAAACCTACTTCCACAGACATAAAATTAGGGACTCCCTAATACAAACCTGGGCGGGGATTAGGCAGAGATATTATACAAAAGTCCCAAAATGGGTCTCCACGGTAGAGGCATTGATTTACCCCAATAGGTGGGGAATGGAGAAACTGTGCAGATACAAAGACATCGTTGACGGAGGGGGAAACCTTAAATCAAACGATGCCCTCAGAGACCAAGGTATAACCCTAGACTGGTGGACCTATCTCCAAATAAAATCAAGATACCAGAAAGATAAGGATGAATATGGCTTAGAATTAGGATACAACGGATTAGACAAAATTTTGATGGGACCAGGGAAAAAAGCTTTGGCTAAGCTATATAATTACTTATTAGATGAAGACAGGGATGAGGACACAATCAGAAACCAATTGAGAGTATGGGAGAAAAATATTGGGCACAGCTTAAACTTTAACGAATGGGAAGAGGCGTGAAACAAAAACTATAAACTAACCAGAGCAGCCACGTACAAGGAAAACCACTACAAAATGCTCCATAGGTGGCATTTAGCACCTGCGAGATTAGCAAAGATGTTCCCCAATGTGCACCCAAATTGTTGGAAATGTGGCCATGGTCAGGGCACCTTCTTTCATATGTGGTGGACATGCCCCGAAGCAAAAAGATACTGGAGCAAAATTCGGAGATGGTTGAAAGATATAATTAAAGAAGAAATCGATTTGAATCCAGAAATATTTCTCCTGGGAATGGTAAAGAAAGGGTATGGAAAGGAAAAGGTCCACCTCCTAATACACATAACTACAGCTGCCAGACTGGCGTACGCTCAATACTGGAAAAAGAAAGACCTACCACCAGACGACCTTATAATTAGCAAAATATTAGAGTGTGCAGAGATAAGTAAATTAACGCACGAGATAAATAATGATGAAAATTCAGATTATGATACTGTGTGGGGAAGATGGTACGAATGGATAAATGATAGAATTAAGGAAGAAGTAAAAGGTGTAGAAATCAAGTAGAAATGTATAGTATAAATGACACCAGATATTTTTCATATATTTATGTACAAACACTGCGAAACCGATGTCAAACAGAATTGTTATTACATTTTATGTAATGTAAAAAAAATCAATAAAGTGTAAAAAAAAACAAAAAAACCCAAATATATATGGAAGAATGGATAGAGAAATAGGAAGAGAAATAAAAAGAAAGTCGTGGCTATATAGAGTTGATAAATGCTCAAGAACAGAAGCAAACAGTTTAAGAGCAAAAGGTAAACTTATACAAAGCAGTATACGGTATGGAGTGGATTTGCAAGGATTTATAGGCAGGGAGATGTGTAAACAATAGTATTATAAATTGTTTCAGCTATTTTTTTAAAAAAATATTTTGCCTTTTATTACTGCCTTTCTGCCTTCTGTATAAAGCTGCTTAACCCAAAAGGAATATTGTAACTGGTATGTATATATGTATGTATGAAGTAAAGCAACTAAATGGATGCTGTTCTAGATGAACAATCTATCTAGTTTTTTAAATTATTTTCTCCCTTTTCTTTTTTTTAAAACCATTGTAAAAGAGTGAATAAAACAATTCACCTCCCAAGCTTTTCTTACAGAAGCAGGTTCAGTATTGAGATCTCATACTCATACATGTTACAGAAATTTCATGTCTCAGTTGCCACAGCAACTGTAACTTGGACACATAGCATATAGAGATGTGCTTTATCTGGGAATGCTGCTTTGTGAGGCAAGATGCTGCTGAAACAGTGTGCTCAAGAGAGACTATTTATTTTTTGTAGTATACTGTACAACTATGGCATTTTTCTGATTTTTTTTTTAAAAAATCCTCCATTCATTCTTAAAGTAAATTTTATATATTCTGTTTACCTTGTCTTTGCCACTGTAATATATATATAACAATCCAGAATTATATTCTGCTTATGAAGGCAAAAGACAAGATTGTGGACTCCTGTCAAGGCTCAACACTTGTACTCATTAAACTGTAAGGAAATATTGTGCGGATGTTCACTCTTGGGTTCTAGATTCTTCAATGTTTTGAAAAATACCTGGATGAAGATATGGAAGGCATTTGGATAAATTTGTAGATCACCCAAAATTGGATAGATAGCTAATATCCTAGAAGAGAGAAATTCCATGAAAGCATGATTTAGAGTTTTAAAACAGAGAATGTAGATGCCTTAACACAGGGGTTAGCAACCTGCGGCTCTGGAGCCACATGTGGCTCTTTCATCCCTCTGCTGTGGCTCCCTGTTGCTCAAAATATGCGTCACAACGGGCCAATGTGCGACACCCGCCGGCACATGATTTATTGAGCTTTTTGAATCCCAGTAGACCAACCATGGATAAATCCAAGAAAAGAAAACTTTCAGAAGAAAACAGAATGTTTAATTCAACTACATATGTTAGTTTTGTGGCCGCTCAGGAAATAGTCAGGCATGGGAAGGGTTTTGTGGCTCCCGTTTTTTTCTTTGGAAAATGAGTCCAAATGGCTCTTTGAGTGTTTAAGGTTCCCGACCCCTGCCTTAACGCAATAATTGTAGGGCAGCTTAGGTTACCAGGATGTTTTTGACAAGAGGATGCCAAAAAACTACTAGCATAACTGTTGGGTTGATCAAAATAATCCTTTTGATTTGGACTGCAAAGGTCAAACTGTAATTTTATAGTAGCTATGAAATAATATTATCTACTGTGTCTGAGTCTTGGATTTTGCTCCATGATTGCATTGTGCTTGAAATGAAGTACAGATAATCCTCAATTTATGACTACAGCTAGGCTCAAAGCTTCCATTGCTAAGAAAGACAGTTGTTAAGCGAGTTTTTGCCCAATTTTACGACCTTTCTTTCCACAGTTAAGTGAAACACTGCAGTTGTTGATTAGTAGCATAGCTGATAAGAAAATCTAATTTGCCCATTGATTTTGCTTGTCAGAAGTTTGCAAAAGGTGATCACTCAATCCTGGAACACGGCAAACCCTCATAAATACATGCTAGCTGCCAAGTGTCAGAATTTTGATCACATGACTTCAGGGATGCTGCAACAGTGTAAAAAAGAGTCATAAATCACTTTTTTGTTGTAACTTCACTAAATGAATGTTTGTAAGTCAAGGACAACCTGTAATATTGTCCAGAAACTGCTCAAACTTATAATGCCTATGTATTCATTTTAGAACTGAATCCTGGTGAATATAATATTCATAGCCTCAACATTTACCTACTACACTACCTATTGTATTATTGCAATTATAACTTCAAATGCACAAAATAGAATTGGCTTAATTTATAAATGACCTTACGGCAGTGGTGAAATCCATTTTTTTTTACTACTGGTTCTGTGGGTGTGGCTTGGTGGGCGTGGTGTGGCTTGGTGGGCGTGGTGTGGCTTGGTGGGCATGGCATGGCTTGGTGGGTGTGGCAGGGGAAGGATACTGCAACATCTCCATTCCCACCCCACTCCAGGGTAAGGATACTGCAAAATCCCCATTCCCTCCCCACTCCTGGGGTAAAGATATTGCAAAATCCCCATTCCCTCCCCACTCCTGGGGTAAGGATATTGCAAAACCTCCATTCCCTCCCCACTCCTGGGGTAAGGATATTGCAAAACCTCCATTCCCACCCCACTCTGGGACCAGCCAGAAGTGGTATTTGTTGGGTCTTCGAACTACTCAAATTTTCTGCTACCGGTTCTCTGAACTGCTCAAAATTTCCGCTACCAGTTCTCCAGAACCTGTCAAAACCTGCTGGATTTCACCCCTGCCTTAGGGTATTATGATAATTTTGCCTTCAAGACAGATGGCTTAAATACGAGTTGTATAATAATGATGTTGTAGAAAACTGCTTAATCACATTAGAATATGTGAGAATTCTTAGTCTAAACATATCACAAACTTCTGAAACATCTTTGGTTATTTTTGCATATGTTTTTGCACTCTGTGTCCCTTTTCCCCGTTGGACTGGCATAGGAACAAATATACTCTGAAAATAACAGCAAGAAGAGCGGTTGTAAATGTTGCTTGCTTGGAGTGTTGGTAGCAATCTTATATCTGTAAAATACATAGTTCTATTTATCAGATTGTTTCTTTCTTGGTACAGGATACAGAAGGAATCACCTGGGGTTTGGCTGCACTGGCTGTTTATTATGTGAACAGCTTATACAATGCTGATTTGAAAATATGAGTTTGAAAGAATAATGCTATAAATTATGAGGGGAAACCTATGTTTTCATCCTTTCTGTTAGGTTAAAGAGAAACATAAATTCTTGGTATAACCACAGGGTGAAAATAATTGAAGCTTGACATCTAAGCTTCATGGTTTTCCAATGGGCCTCATCATCAAGGATGGAGGGGCAAAATTTTTTTCCTTGAGACCAGTGGTGGAATTCAAATTTTTTTACTACTGGTTCTGTAGGCGTGGCTTGGTGGGCGTGGTGTGGTTTGGTGGGCATGGCTTGGTGGGTGTGGCAGGGGAAGGATACTGCAAAATCTCCATTCCCACCCCACTCCAGGGGAAGGATATTGCAAAATCCCCATTCCCTCCCCACTCTGGGGCCAGCCAGAAGTGGTATTTGCCGGTTCTCTGAACTAGTTAAAATTTCCGGTACTGGCAGGGCCGGATTTAGATGAAAAGAGGCCCTAGGCTATTCCACTTATGAGGCCCTTTCACCTATAGTGAAAGTGTAATTTTAATTTTGCTAACAATGTAGGCCCCTCTTGATCTTGAGGCCCTAGGCTGAAGCCTAGTTAGCCTATAGGAAAATCCGGCTCTGGCTACTGGTTCTCCAGAACCTGTCAGAACCTGCTGAATAGCACCCCTGCTTGAGACCCACCATACCTGACATCAGAAAACAACTGTTGGCTGCTAAGAATAATGACTGAGACAAAGGAATTGAGGATCTTTTTTTGCCAAACCTCACTCAATGTGTAGTCCTTAATAGAACTACAGCTACATGGAGAGAAGTATGCATTGGGATACCTCAACGTTCTGTCTTAGGCCCAGTATTCTTCAATACCTTTGAAAATGATTTAGACATGGGTGTAGAAGGGGAACTCATCAGATTTGCAGATGATACTAAGCAGGCAAGAATAGTCGACACTCTAGAACATGGGAGTCAAACTTGCCACATTGCCGTGATGTGATGCTTCACAATGTTTTTCCCATCTTTGAGTGGGCGTGGACAGTTTGACACCACTGCTCCAGAAGATAGGCTAAAGATATAGAAGAATCTTGATAGATTTGAACACTGGATCTTATCTAACAAAATAAAATTCAGTAATGAGAAAAGTAATATCTACATTTAGGCAAGAAAAACCAAATACGCAGATATAGAATATATGGTACTGGCCCTCAATAGTAGCAATTTGAGAGGGCTCTTGGAGTCCTAGTGGGCAATCACTTAAATATGAACCAGCAGTGTTCTGCAGCCACCAAAAAAGTCAATGCAGTCCTAGGCTGCATTAACAGAGAAATAGAATCAAGGTTACATGAAGTGTTAAAATCGCTTTATAACGCTTGGTAAGAGCACACTTGGAATATTGTATTTGGTCACCGCAATATAAAAAAGATGTTGAGACTCTGGAAAGAGTGCAGAGAAAAGCACAAAGATGATTAGGGGACTGATGGCTAAAACATATGAAAAACATTTGCCGGAATTGGGTATGTCTAGTTTAATGAAAAGAAGGACTGGGATGATATGACAGCAGTCTTATCTAAGGGGCTGCCACAAAGAAGGGATCAACCTATTTTCCAAAGCACCTGAAGGCAGAACAATAAGCAATGGATGGAAACTAACCAGGATTTGAAATGGACACCTAATATTAGAACCATCATTAAAAAGGCACACCAAAGAATGTTCTTCCTGTGTCAACTCAAAAAGCTCTGACTGTCCCAGGAGCTGTTGATACAGTTCTACAGAAGAATTATTGAGTCTGTTATTTGTTCTTCTATGACTGTCTGATTTGGTCCCAAATAGGGAAGATACAGAGTCCAATGGATAGTTAGGACTGCAGAAAAAACAATTGCAACCAGCATGTCTTCTATAGAGAACCTGTATATTGTGCAGGTTAGAAAGAGGGTTGAAAAAATATCTACTTACTCCACACATCCTGGACATAAACTGTTTCCACTCCTCCCCTTGGGATTGCCGCTACATGCCATTGCATGCTGAAACAAGTAGCTACTTTGCACCATTTCCTTTTGTGCCATCACTCTGCTGAACCCCTAATTCCCACATTTCTGTCTTATGTCTAAATATATTTACTCATATTGCATGGCTGTAGTTTTATTATCCTCCTCATCTTTTCTACTAACCCCTTTTATTGGTATCATTATTATGATTATTGCTACCCTTATTGCTTTGTGTGTATCTAATCACACTTGGTCAATAAAGTATTCTACTCAAGGAGAGAACCAACCTACAAATAGTCAGTTGGAACAATCAATCAGTGGAACAGTTTGCCTCCAGAAGTTGTGAGTGTTCCATCACTAGAGGTTTTTAAAGAGAATAGGACAACTATTTGCATGAAATGGTATAAGATCATGATGGCGAACCTATGGCACGTGTGCCACAGGTGGCACACGTAGCCATATCAGTGGCCATGCCAGCTCAGCTCTGGCATGCATGTGCGCGCTGGCCAGCTGATTTTCAGTCCTTCTGGGCCCACCAGAAGTAGGGAAACAGGCTGTTTCCTGCCTCCGGAGGGGGCATGGGGAAGGCCCAGTTTTCTTTCTTACCTGGATCCAGATCCTCTTTATGCATCTGCGGAGGGCGAAAACAGTCTTTCCCACTCTCTCGGAGGCCCTCCAAAGGCATGAAATGGCCCATTTTCTAACTCCCAGTGGGACAGGAAGTGATGTTTTTTGCTGTCCCTAGCCTCCAGAGACTCCTAGAGAGGCTAGGACCTCTTCAGACCTCCGGAGGGCCTCCGAGGAAGTGGGAAAGACTGTTTTTGCCCTTCCCAGATAAAGAGAGAGGATGTGGAACCAGATAAGAAAGAAAAAATGGGCCTACCGGGCCATTGCATGCCAGGAATGGGGGGGGGAGGGGAGGTTGCATGCGCATGCGCAGGGCAGGGCACATAGAATTATTGGTGTGGGCACACGTGCGAACCTCCCCTGCCCCCCCTCTCCTGGCACGCGATGGCAAAAAGGTTAGCCATCACTGGTATAAGATCTCTTGCTTGAGCAGAGTATTGGATTAGAAGACCTCCAAAGTCACTTCCAACTGTTACTCTGTTAAACAGAATTCTTAACTGGACTACTGAATGGTCAAGTGCAGTGGTGAAATCCAATTTTTTTTACTTCTGGTTCTGTGGGTGTGGCTTGGTGGGTGTGGCAGGGGAAGGATACTGCAATATCTCCATTCCCACCCCACTCCAGAGGAAGGATACTGCAAAATCCCCATTCCCTCCCACTCCTAGGGGAAAGTTACTGCAAAATCTCCATTCCCACCCCACTCTAGGGCCAGCAGAGGTGCTATTTGCCGGTTCTCCGAACTGCTCAAAATTTCCGCTACCGGCTCTCCAGAACCTGTCAGAACCTGCTGGATTTCACCCTGGTCAAGTGGCAATAAGTTACCATTGGATTCTCTGTTTCAAGGAAGATGTTGATGTCCCTGCAACAGAATCTGATATGGATCTAATATGATAGACTAAAGTAGGATTGGCTAGAAGTTCCCAGCCAGTGTGCTTAATATTCAGTGTGTTGTGTAACCTTAGCCAGTTGAGATAATAAGTAGATCATGATTCAATTAATCATAGACTAGCATGTTGAACAAATAAACTTCAATCTGGTATTTCCTGCTAGTTTGGAGGATGAGCTGAATACAGAAAAAATATTACCTGAGATCATAATTTTTTTGAGATGAGATTCCTTTGAATTTCTAATTCTGTAGAAGTAGGGGACTAAATAGGATCATCAGTTCTCAGAGACCGATGGATCTGGATGGATTAATTATTACTTTGGGAGATTTTACTTCAGTCAAGACTCTTGTGGATCTCTTGAGTTTAGAGTTGAATTTACATACATTCCTGAGAACTTGCTAACAACCTAAGTAGAACAAAAATATTTCCTTGATTGACTGAGGACGTTTTGGCAACAAATGGGAGGTTTGAGGGCTGGAGAGATTATGAAGACTCAAATTGAAAGCAGCATTAGAGAATGTTTTTTGGCAATCCTTTGTGACAGTGAAAAAAATCACATCTTTTAAAATTGGGAAAGATGTTTTTATAACATTTATAGCTCATTGTGACTGATTTACTTTTTTGTTGTTTTCCATTGCAGATAACATTTCATGCACCTAACTTGGATTGTATGTTTCCAGAAACGAATGAATGACAATAATGTTCTCCTGTCTGTTATTATGTAATACTTGGCAGCATATTGGGTCCAGGAATGCTGTTGCTTTGAAATTAGAGGCAATCATCACCATATTTTGCCTTGCCCTTCCTCACCAGTAAAAACTTATCGTTGAGGACATTAGCAGTGGGAAATTAGCTTAAGAGGTTAGGATAAACAATGATAATATCGTCAAAACATTAACAGTCCTTATAATCTAATTCAAACTGGAAATCTTGGCTAAAGAGGAACACATTAGGTCATATGTACTTTATAAAAAAGTGTATTCCACTGATACAGAGAGACTCCTTCATATTGAAAGGATGTTTTAAAACTTCAACATTGCAGAGCACCTACGTAGCTCCTTGGATATAAGACCTAGGAAGAACCTGTGGCAAGAGCAAGAATACCATAGAGAGGCCTTAAGTGCAAACTCGCAGAGCAACTTTCTGTAACTCAGTGAATGGGGAACAGCTCTCAGTGAATAGTGAATATACCCAAGAAACAGGATACAAGAATCTGGAACCCTTTAATAGGAAAGAAAGGAATAGCATCCCCTAATTTATACCTATCTAGCATAATACATTGTCATAAGGGAGAAAAGAAAAAGAGCTCTGATCATTGGTTGCTGTTGTGGCCCGCCGGTGGCCAGCAGAGCTGGCAGCAGAGTCGGACAGTGAGGAGGTTGGGGAGGAACTTGGGCCGGTCCTGGGGGCTGGGGAAAGCTCGGACTCTGGGGCTCTGCGTTGGAGGCAGAGAGAGAACTAGGCAGCAGTGAGGCAGAGGAACAGCTGGAGCCTGTTCCCAGTTCCCACTGCACATGCACAGAGCTGCCAGAAGACAAGAACAACTCAGAAAGCAGGGTCAACTTGGGAGTAAAGCCACACCTTGGAAGTGATTGGCCCCTCCCATAGGAAACGAGGAAAAGAAGAGCGAACAGGGAGTGGGCTTTTGCAGGAAACAATTCGTTCGTTCCATGACTCTGAGAAACTCTGTGCCAAGTTTTGCCTTGTACTGTATTTGGAAACAAGTTACGTGGCAGCTTGCCAAGCAAGATAAATGTGTTGATAAATATTCCTCTGAAAGACTGTTTGGACAGGCCTTGCTGACTGTGAATGAAAGTAATTCACTGTTGTGTAAATAAAAGAGGTTTGGCCGGAACCAAGACTCTACTTCCTGATTTTTAAGGGAGCCTAGGTCAGAACAGTTGCTGTCATCACCGAAGTTCCCCCAAAGCTTAGGCTAACATATGAAAAGTGTCCTCGTTAAGTACATTTATGTTTTTTAATTAAAATATATTTAATTGTAACTTTGATCTCACCTATTCTATTGGAGTGTAGCCCAAGGGGCACCATTCAGGCTGGGAGCAGACCTCTTTCCAGTGAAATAGATTTTTCTCTATGTAAGAATGAATTCAGAGGATATTGGAGGAAACATGATATTTGCATAAAACAGGGGAGGATAATCCTACAAGCTAGGCTCCATACTGCTGGAGCCTAGCTTGTAGGATTTTAAGCATAACTTTACTAGCATGTGAAATGAGTGCAATGGTGCGATAGTTTGAACATTCCTTGGCATTGCCTTTCTTTGGAATTGAAATGTAAACTGGCCACTGTTGAGTTTTCCAAATTTGCTGGCAAATTGAGTGCACTTTTACTGCATTGTCTTTTAAGATTTTGAATAGCTCAGCTGGAATACTGTCACCTCCACTAACTTTGTTGTTGCTCAGATTTCCTAAGGCCCATTTGACTTCACATTCCAGGATGTCTGGCTTGAGGTCAGTGACCACCCCATTGTGGTTACCAGGGACGTTAAGCTCGTCGTTGTATAGTTCTTCTGTATAATTTTGCTATCTCTTCTTAATCTCTTCTGCCTCTGTTACGTCCCTGCCATTTAGGTCCTTTATCATGCTGATCTTTGCATGAAACGTTCCCTTCATATCTCTAATTTTCTTGAAGAGATCTCTAGTCCTCCCTATTCTATTGTTTTCTTCTATTTCTTTGCACTGTTCATTTAAGAAGGTATTCTTTTCTAGCTATTCTCTGGAATTCTGCATTCAATTGGGTGTATCTTTCTCCCTTGCCTTTTGCTTCCCTTCTTTCCTCAGCTATTTGCAAAGCTTCTTCAGACAGCCATTTTGCTTTCTTGCATTTTTTTTTCTTTGGGATGATTTTAGTTGCTACCTCTTGTACGATGTTGCGAACCTCCGTCCATAGTTCTTCAGGCACTCTGTCTATCAGATCTAATTCCTTAAATCTATTTGTCACCTCTACTGTATATTCATCAGAATAGAATAGAATTTTTATTGGCCAAGTGTTATTGGACACACAAGGAATTTGTCTTGGTGCATATGCTCTCAGTGTACATAAAAGAAAAGATACATTCATCAAGAAACATAAGGTACAACACTCAATGATAATCATAGGGAACAAATAAGCAATCAAATCATATTAGGAAACAGTTAATATGAATTGTAAGGATACTAGCAACAAGGTTACAGTCATAGAGTCATAAGTGGGAGGAGATGGGTGATAGGAATGATGAGAAGATTAATAGTAGTGCAGATTTAGTAAATAGTATGACAGTGTTGACGGAATTATTTGTTTAGCAAAGTGATGGCATTCGGAAAGAAAACTGTTCTTGTGTCTAGTTGTTCTGGTGTGCAGTGCTCTATAGCGTCGTTTTGAGGGTAGGAGTTGAAACAGTTTATGTCTAGGATGTGAGGGGTCTGTAAATATTTTCACAGCCCTCTTTTGAGTCGTGCCATATACAGGTCCTCAATGGAAGGCAGGTTGGTAGTGATTGTTTTTTCTACAGTTCTATTTATCCTCTGAAGTCTGTGTCTGTCTTGTTGGGTTGCAGACCAAACCAGACAGTTATAGAGGTGCAGATGACAGACTCAAAAATTCCTCTGTAGAACTATATCAGCAGCTCCTTGGGCAGTTTGAGCTTTCTGAGTTGGCGCAGAAAGAACATTCTTTGTTGTGCTTTTTTGATGATGTTTTTGATGTTAGGTGTCCATTTTAGATCCTGAGATATGGTAGAACCTAGAAATTTGAAGGTCTCTACTGTTGATTCTGTGTTGTCTAGTATTGTAAGAGGTGGTAGTATGGGAGGGTTTCAGGGATATGATTTAGTTCATACCTGAGTGGCCTAATGCTTTTCCCTACTTTCTTCAATTTAAGCCTAAATTTTGCAACAAGAAGCTCATGATCCGAGTCACAGTCAGATCCTGATCATGTTTTTACTGACTGTATAGAGCTTCTCCATCTTTGACTGCAGAGCATAGTGAATCTGATTTCTTTGTTGACCGTCTGGGGAGTTCCATGTGTAGAGTCGTCTCTTGGGTTGTTAGAAAAGAGTGTTTGCTATGACCATCATATTCTCTTGACAAAATTCTATCAGCCTGTGTCCCGCTTCATTTTGTACTCCAAGGCCAAACTTGCCTGTTATTCCGGTTATCTTTTGGCTTCCTACTTTAGCATTCCAATCCCCCATGATGATAAGGATATCATTTTTTGGTGTTAATTCTATAAAATGCGGTAGGGCTTCATAGAACCGATCAATTTCATTCTCTTCAGCACCAGTTGTTGGCGCATAGACTTGGATTATTGTGATATTGAATGGTTTGCCTTGAATTTGAGCTGAGATCATTCTATCATTTTGGGGATTGTATCCCCGTATTGCTTTTTCTACTCTTTTATTCATTATGAAGGTTACTCCATTTCTTCTGAGAGATTCTTGCCTGCAGTAGTATGCCTGATGGTCATCTGAATTAAATTCACCCATTCCTGACCATTTTAGTTTGCTGATTCCTAAAATGTCGACGTTCAGTCTTGTTATCTCTTGTTTGACCACGTCCAGTTTGCCTTGATTCATGGATCTTACATTCCAGGTTCCTATGGAGAAAAAATCTTTACAGCATTGGACTTTCCTTTCACCACCAGATGCATCCACAGCTGAGCATCTTTTTGCCTTTGGCCCAGTTGCTTCACTCTTTCTGGCGCTACTAGTATTAGCCCTGTGCTCCTCCCCAGTAGCATATTGGACACCTTCCGACCTGAGGGACTCATCTTCCGGCGTCATATCTTTTTTCCTTTTGGTACTGTTTATGGGGTTTTCATGGCAAAGATACTGGAGTGGGTTGCCATTTCCTTCTCCAGTGGATCACGTTTTGTCAGAACTCTCTGCTATGACCTGTCCATCTTGGGTGGCCCTGCTTGACATAGTTCATAGCCTCATTGAGCTATGCAAGCCCCTTCGCCATGACAAAGCAGTAATCCATGAAGGGTATGTGTATTTTAACTCTAATCAAATAAACCAACTCCAGATTCCTTCCTTTTATTTTTAACAATTTTGATCTTTAGTCCCTTCAAATAATGCCTTAGAATTTGACTTCTTTTCATTTCTTCACTGTTTCTTTTCACAAATTTCTTCAAAACTTAACAAGTCTCTTTTGTAAACTCAACATAGGAAAGTAATCCAGGTCAATATTTTGATTTACACGCACACACGCACACACGCACACACACACACACACACACACAAATAGGGATGCAGTGACTCAGTAGCTAAGACTCTGAGCTTGTCAATCGAAAGGTTGGCAGTTCAGCGGTTCAAATCCCTAGTGCTGCATAATAGGGTGAACTCCTGTTACTTGTCCCTGCCAACTTAGCAGTTCGAAAGCACGTAAAAAATGAAAGTAGAAAAATAGGGACCACATTTGGTGGAAAGGTGACAATGTTCCATGCGCCTTTGGCGTTTAGTCATGCCAGCCACATGACCATGGAGACGTCTTCGGACAGCGCTGGCTCTTTGGCTTTGAAATGGAGATGAGCACCACCCCCTAGAGTCAGGAATGACTAGCACGTATGTGCGAGGGGAACCTTTACCTTTACATACACACACACACACAAGTATGTATGTGTGTGTGTGTGTGTGTGTGTGTGTGTGTGTGTGTATCTTCTAGCCAGGTTTTCCCTACGTAACCAAGGTTCCACCCAATCAGAACACAGCCAAGTTCCCACCCAATCAGCTCACACCCCCACTAGCAGTTAAAAGGAAGAGACAGCTGCGATCTCACATTGCTCCTGGAAGCATGAAGCCGAGAACACCAGCCTGAAGATGACGAATGAGACTTCGTCGAAACGTCGCCAAGACACTTCCAATTTTATGTGGGAGAAGACCCGAATAACCAAAGACCTACATACAAACACCCGCGAAAACCTGAGAAAACAAATATCTACATATCTACATATCTACATATCTACATATCTACATATCTAGAGATCTAGATCTAGATCTATCTATCTATCTATCTATCTATCTATCTATCTATCTATCTATCTGTCTGTCTATCTAGAGAGATCTGCCTTCATTTGAATATCGAGTATAGCACCTTTTCCATATAATTCTTGTAGCCTGTGACTTTTAAATTCACTTTCAAATTGCTCTGTCTTGTTTTATGAAATACATTTTCCATGTATTCCTCTCACATCCAAACAACATGTTGTTCAGGTACTCCCCTTCCCTAAAATTATTTTATTTATAAAATAAATAAATTATAAATGTATCTATTTATTTTATTCATAAAATAAGCATGAAAGACTGAACACAAGATAACACTTCCTCCTCCCACTTTTCTCTACATTCAAAACCCTGTGAAGTTGGTTGGGTGAGCAGATTTGTCAAATTATCTGTTGAACTTCTGTGAATGTGGACTTCAACCTAGGAATTCTTGCCATCTGTGCAACAGCTTAACTATTATACTGTACACTGTACACTGTACACTATTACACTGTCTTTATTGCGAATTAATAAATCATGTTCCCATAACTGAGGACTTCAGCTTTGCTTCTTTTCTAAAATGAGCAAGGAAAGAAACCAAGAAGATGTAATTAAAATATCCTCAATTCTTATTAATCTTGTTTTAAATAATGTTGTGAACTTTGAAGATGATTTTTTTAAAAAATTCTCTGTCATTTTCTGAAAATTCTTGGCTATTAGTCCAAAATGCTGATCATCATAGAAGAATAAGTCATACATTAACTGATTCTGCTTCAGATGTTTTAGTTTCTGTCCTGCATCTGTAATAAAAATAAGATTATAGGCATTAAAATATGATGGTTTCCATCTCACTACTTTTTAATAGGCCAAGTGTATCTCTAATTGAGGTCCAATGAATGTCATAAATTATTTTTAATTAACAGCTGACTTGCCGACTCATTTATTTGCAGCTACAATGAACTGAGATCCTTGTGGAATGTAGTCTGACAAAAAGATCTAATTTGTCTTTTCTCTCTAGCTGTAATATCAGAGAGTAGCTCTCGGCAGTGCACAATGCAATCAGTAAAAATTACATTAAAAACAAGATTTAATTTAAGTTTAAAAAGTTTTAAAGTTATAAAAGTAACATTATAACATTTCAAAAGATGAAAAATTCCAAGATGGAGGGAGTTGTTAATACAGGAGAAAGGAGGCTCTTATTGGGCCAGCCCACCCAGGGGTGGGTTCTACTTACCTTTACTACCAGTTCGCAATAGGATCGCCCATGCACGCTCACTTTGCTCGTTGCTCCTTGCTTCTGCACATGCACAGATCACCAATGACGACATTCAGGGTGTGTTGTGGCTCCGTTGCCTGAGCCTGGGCTATCGACAGATGCAGACTCTGAGAGTGAGGGAGAGGAGTGGGCAAGGCCTCCCTCTCCAGGACCCTCCTCTCTGGCAATGCCTCCGGTGGACACCGAAGGCCAAGAGATAGGCCCAGAGCCAAGCACGTCCCCGCAGCCACAGGTGGACAGCGAAGAAGTAGATAAGTGCTGGCTGGATCCTCAGCAGTGGCGCAGGGAGAAGCGTGCGCAGCAGAGGGGAAGACGTGCCAGAGATTAGCTGAGTCACTGGACCACACCCCACAGGGTATAAATGTGAGTGTGGTGGCCGGTTCAGTTTGTGACGAGCAAAAACTAGAAATAATCCATGATCTCTGCGTTACTGGACTTCTGCCTGCCTTGTGGGACTGCATTTGGAGTAATCCTTGTATTGTTGAAACTCTGCCTGCTTTATCGGAATGCTTGCAGTCTAATCTTTGTTTTGTGTGAGTAAAGTCTGAATTGGCAGCTAGCCACTGGGTTGCTGCCAGCTTTATATTCAAAGATTTTGTTGTGTGGCTTATTAACTCCGGGCCATCCGTGGGGGTGCGTGTGTGGGACGGGGACAGAACAGGGTGGTGGGCAGGGCCTCCCGCCAGTTTTACTACCAGTTCTTGCGAACCGGTCTGAACCAGGGGCAACCCACCACTGAGCCTGCCCCACAGTAGTGTGGGCTTCTGTGTCCCACACACAAGGCCACACAGCCAAGTTTTGACCCCTTTGTGGAAGGCCAAGAGATTGGGGGCTTTGTACACCTCTGAGGGCAGGATGTTCCACAATGCAAGGGCAGTGGCAGAGAAGGCCCTTCTCCTAGACCCTGCTGGAGGAAATTCTTTCACTGATGGTGTCTGCAGCATACCTGTCCCACCTGAACAGGTGGAACAGGTTGATGTAATGGGTTAAAGCTGGTTCTGTAGGTAGCCAGACTTATGCCAAGTAGGGCTTTATAGTTGATGACCAACCTTTGGCTAAGACCCAGAAGCAAACTGGAATGCAGTGTAGTTCGCAGAGCAAAGATGTTATATAGGCTAATTATCTTGTACAGCAGTTTCATGCAGTTGTTAAAAAGGAGTGGAGAGAGCACCGAGCCCTGTGGCATCCACAAAGGAGGGGCCGTTAGCTGTACCTCTCATTCCCTATTAATACCATTTGGGTCCAACATCAGAGGAAGAAGGTGAACTAGCACACAACTGTGCTGCCCAACCCTGAACTCCCCAAGTCAGCCCAAAAGGATACCATGGTTGATGGTACTGAAAATCACTCAAGAAGAACAAGAGTGTCCTGAATGCTGGAACTCTCAGCTTTTCACTGTTGCAGTTCTTGATTTTTAGAAGTGCAGAATGTCGGTAATGTAAAGATATTCTATACCACCAAACCTGGCTTATTCTAGCAATTCTGCTAAAAAGAAATATCTTCCCATACTATTCTGAGACCTGCATTACAAACTATCCAAATCAGATTTCAAACTGGTTCTGGTACTTGTTCAAATTCTACTTGTGACATTTCAAGATTCTTACCTCACCTACTTCCTGCTTCCTCTGCTAGTTGTTTAGTATTTTTACAGGCATCCTCACCAGCAAAATCAATATTAATTATTTTGGTCAGTTTCACAGCCATAGTAAGAATCTGTCCTTGATTTTCTTTGCTTATGAAAGCAATATGAACTGAGCTCTTGCTTGACCTCACTTTCCAGCTTTTGAGGGTGTTGGAGAATAGAAATGTAAGGGTTCCATGTGGAATATGTGGAAATGCTCTCAATGTGGTAAAAAGTTTTAAACATTAGACTGAGGTAGGAGAGATCCAGATTCAACTGAGTACTTGGTTTCCTAGATGGCTTTCCGTCATCCAATTATCTTTTAGAAAGCTCTTGTGTATATTATAAAGAGCTGAGTCCCCAAGAATGATTTCCTTGAACTTTTTTTGAAGGCAGAATATAAACTGAACATTTTTCATATTATAAGGAGTAAAACTTTTGGTAAACATTTCAAATACTGTAAATGAAGGAAAACCAACATAGTAAGAAATATAGTTGCCACTCTATTAAAAAAATCTGTAAAGCAAGCTATTGAAAAGTCATAGAGATTATCTGAGCTGGGACTCAACCTATGTCAAGTTTCTGAAAGATGCCCTAATTAATTCATGATCCAAACTTCAAAGGAAATATAGTGATTTATTGGGAGCAACATTCCAGCAATACTCGGATGCAGTCAGGACTGATCCCACGTAGATTTACGTTCCCCTATGACCCTGTCTCTCCCCTCCCCCCTGGCCATGTCATAAATCACATTCTCCCAATTAACCACTTTGGCTGGCTGTGAAACCTAACACCCTCCTTCTGATTGCGGTCAGAAAGAATGTATGGAATTCACTTCAGTTCTCCCTCCCTCCTGCTCATGGCAACTTGAAAGCTTTGCAAGTTGACAACCTAATTATTCCAGGCTTCTTAATCTGTGTGGACATACTGATACAACAGGACTCCATCTGCAGGGCAACTCCTTTGCATTTGGCTTCTGAAATTGTGTGGGTGTGATTTCTTTTTTTGCTTTCCCCTTTTCTCCTGTAAAATGTGGCTTTCTGGGTGCTGTGAGTCATCTGGCATGATTCAAATAATTTCATTTGCATTTCAATGTGTGATCAATAAAATTTAAATCTATGGGAAACAGTGGTCTTAAGTGTTGAAATATAAGTTTGGTATTTACTACTCCGAATCAGAGGTGGTATTAAGCCGGTTTGGACCAATTCAGGCAAACTGGTAGCAACAACTGCAGATGGCCCCCACCCCGGCGTAATGCCGTCCTACTTAACTATGTTTTTGAGGCCAGGTGCATGCGTGAGCAAAATGCATACACAGAAGGCTGGGTGCATGCGCAGAAGGCGTGCATGCAAAGTGAGAGTGTGCATATGCGGCAAACCGGTGGTAAGAATATTGGAAACCCACCACTGCTCAGAATGTGCCCAAGTCTGAGTCTTCTTAAACCAGTTGCAATGGTAGTATCCAATTTCAGCTTTTGTATCTCAGAAATATGAGTTGCTTGCTTCGAATACAAGTATTATAGTTTGAAAGTTCTATCAATAATTTAATTTTGTTTTAATGTATTTTAATATTTGTATTGTGTGTTTTTAATTTTGGCTGTTCACCGCCCCGAGTCCTTCGGGAGAGGGGGCGGTATAAAAATTTAATAAATAAATAAATAAATAAAATAAATAATGCTGAGAAAACATATTTCACAGTCTTCCTGGGAGAGCCGGCGCTTGGGATGCGCCGAGGAGGCCGTGGCCTCGGTGGCCGAATGGGGGGGGTTGCCCCAGGCTTTTGCAGTGCTGCTGGGCGCCCCCCCGAGGCGGCCGAGGCGGCCGAGGTTGCTACGGTGGATATTACATCTTTGCGTCGCTGCGGAGGCCGCTGGACTCGCTAGACTCACTAGATTCCTGCTAGACTCCGTCTAGCCCCGAGTGCCCCTGGCTTTCTTCTTGCCCTTGGACCGTGCCATACCATCAATGCTGTGTATGGCCCTCTGGTGGTCGGAGAAGTTGGGGCCGCCGGACAGTGGGTCAACATGGCAGATGGGGGTTTCCCCAAGTCTCCTCCCATCGCCCCTCCCCAGGTTTTACTTTGGGGATGCGGTTGGTGTGGGTGTGAAAGGCCGGTCATTTGCTCCATCTGGACAGGTCTTTGACATGGAACTGTCTGTCCTGCCTTTGGGTGTTCCGCTCTGCCTCCCCTCCAGGAGGTACCAGGGATGATGTACCAGATTGATGGATCTTGCCGCTGGCAACAGGACTGGGGTTTTAGTTCTCCCAACATGACCGGTGTGAGAGAGCGGCTCATGTGGTCCTTGACTTGTCGGATTCCCCCATTGCAGTGAGAGGGCAATGGGGAGGGCTTTTGTTCCATCGCTTGTTACGCCTCTCCCTGGACTTTGTCATCAGCCGATGAAGTTTCCTCTTTTGAGGCTCCCGGACTATGTCAGCCTATTTGGCATAGGACCCGGGTACCTTCGAGACCGACTTCTGCCACCAATAGCCTCCCACAGACCAGTCCGCTCCCACAGAGAGGGTCTCCTCCGGGTGCCATCAGCCAAGTTATGTCGGCTGGCAACACCCAGGGGGAGGGCCTTCTCTGTGGGAGCCCCAGCCCTGTGGAATGAACTGCCCCCCGAAATACGAAAGATTTCCGACCTCCGGGTGTTCCGCTGCGCACTGAAGACCCTGTTGTTCCGCCAGGCAGGGCTATTAACATAACGTTTTAAATTGGGGTATTTTAAATTTCTGGGATTTTAATGGGAGCCTAATTATTTAATGATTTTAAATTTTAAATTGTTGTCGTGTTTTTGTGTTTTTAAATAGGCTGTACACCGCCCTGAGTCCTTCGGGAGAAGGGCGGTATAGAAATAAAATTATTTATTTATTTATTTTATTTATTTATCATCATTACAGTCCCCCAGATGTATTCTAGGACTGAACTTCTTGGTCTGCGAGATTCCCCCCTCTCGCAGATTTGGCCCTCTATGCTATCGAGGGCCCACCTTGATGAAGGGTCTTGGAACCCAGAGAGGTGGCATGCAGCGAGGAGGAGGTTGTGGGGTTTTTTAGTCAAATTTTCATTTTGTATTTTAAAAGGGTCTGTGTCCATATAGCTACTGTGCGGGGTGGTGGGTTGGTTGGGCGCAGCGGAGGAGACGAGAAGGGTAACCTAACTGGGGCTCCGGGTGGCGAAAAAAAGGGCAATTCCATCAATGTGATAAGTGGGAGGGGCAGGTATGGCGGACGCAGGGGGCCACAACAAGTGTCGGGGGTGCGCATGCGCTGTCTTCGAGTGATTGCACACTCCGGCCCCCAATGCGCAACTCGTGTCCTGGGCTGCGCAGAGTTTCAGGCCCAGGGTCCGCGGCTGATGTTGTGTAATGCCAGGTCGGTGGTTAATAAAGCCCCCTCATTTGTGATCTTATTTCGGAGGGGGGTGCGGACCTGGCAGGTATTACAGAGACCTGGTTGGGCCAAGAGGGGGGGTCCCCCTCGTCGAAATGTGCCTGCCAGGTTTCCGTGCATTTCATCAGCCAAGGGCCCAGGGGAGGGGTGGGGGAGTGGTGGTGATTATTAGGGAAAGTCTTTGTCCGAGGGAGACCACTGTTCCTCAGATAGCCGGATGTGAGTCCCTTTGTGTGAAGTGGGGCCATGGGGTGCAGATGGGTTTGCTGGCCATGTACCTGGCTCCCTGCCACATGGCAGCGACCCTGCCCGAGCTACTCGATGTCATTGCCGGGGTGGCGGTTGATACCCCCAGACTTATTGTCATGGGGGATTTCAACCTTCCATCCGCTGGTGAGATGTCGGAGATGGCTCGGGAGTTCACTGCTTCCATGATGGCCATGTACCTGACCCAGGTAGTTCAAGGCCCCACTCACATAGGGGGACACACTCTGGACTTGATTTTTATCTCTGGTCAGTGGTTGAATGATCTTGGTAGAGGGGACCTAGACATCAAACCCTTGTCATGGACAGATCATTCGCTCCTCCACCTGGACTTTCCTACCACTTTCCCCCACCGCAGAGAGATGGAACCGACCAGATGGTTCTGTCCCAGGTGCCTGATGGACCCCGAAAGGTTCCTGACGGAGCTTGGGCCGTTTCCTGAGACTCTGACACACAACTCGACTGAAGAGCTGGTGGCCGCCTGGGAAAGGGCGGCTGCTGGAGCTTTGGACCACGTCGTGCCTTTGCGGCCTCTGACCCGATGCCGATCTCAATTGGCTCCTTGGTTCTCTGAGGAGCTGAGAGAGATGAAGCGTTGGAAAAGACGCCTAGAGAGCATTTGGAGGACTAGTCAATCCGACTCCGACAGGACACAGGTGAGGTCTTATATCAAGACCTACCTAGTGGTGATAAAAGTGGCAAAATCTAACCATTTTTCCGCTCTTATCGCATCTGCAGAGAACCGCCCAGCCGCCCTGTTTAGGGTGACCCACTCCCTTCTTCGGGGGGGAGTGCGGGAAGATTCCTTGCAGGGTCATGCTGAGGATTTTGTGCAATTCCTGCACGATAAAGTCGCTCGGATTCGGGATGGCTTGGACTCCGATTGGATGAGTCCACGGGAGGAGACGAGGGCAGGTCTTGAGAATGTTATCTGGGAGGAGTTTGATCCTGTGGCTCCCGAGGATGTGGACAGGGTTTTGGGTAAGATTAGTGCCGCCATGTGTTTATTGGACCTGTGTCCCTCCTGGTTGGTACTGGCCTCCCGGGAGGTTACACGAGGCTGGCTCCAGGGGATTATAACTGCTTCTTTGAGCGAGGGTGCCTTTCCTGCCGCCTTGAAAGAGGAGGTAGTGAGGCCCCTCCTCAAGAAGCCTTCCCTGGACCTGGCTGAATTAGCCAACTATCGTCCGGTCTCCAACCTTCGTTTTGTGGCGAAGGTTGTTGAGAGCGTGGTGGCACGACAGCTTCCCCGACACCTGGATGAAGCTATCTATCTGGACCCGTGCCAGTCGGGCTTCAGGCAGGGGCACAGCACAGAAACGGCATTGGTCGCGTTGGTGGATGATCTCTGGAGGGCTCGGGACAGGGGTTGTTCCTCTGTCCTAGTCCTATTAGACCTCTCAGCGGCTTTTGATACCATCGACCATGGTATCATGCTGCGGCGGTTGAGGGGGTTGGGAATAGGGGGCACCGTTCTGCGGTGGTTCTCCTTCCTCTCCGACCGCTCACAGTTTGTGTTGGCAGGGGGACAGAGGTCAACCTCGAGGCATCTCGCATGGGGAGTGCCGCAAGGGTCAGTCCTCTCGCCCCTCCTGTTCAACATTTATGTGAAGCCGCTGGGTGAGATCATCCGTGGTTTTGGGGTGAAGTGTCACCTGTACGCTGACGACACTCAGCTGTACATCTCCACCCCAGACCACCCCAACGATGCCCTTGATGTGATGTCTCGCTGCCTGGAGGCCGTGCGGGGCTGGATGGGCTGAACAGGCTCAGACTCAACCCTTCCAAGACCGAGTGGTTGTGGCTTCCGGCGTCCCGATATAGTCAGCAGGTGCCATCGCTGACTATTGGGGGTGAATCTTTGCCCCCCACAGAGAGGGCTCGCAATCAGGGTGTCCTCCTGGATGCACGGCTGTCTTTAGAAGAACATATGACGGCCGTGGCCAGGGGGGCCTTTTATCAGGTCCGCCTGATTCGCCAGTTGCAGCCCTTTCTGGATCGGGACGCCCTGCGCACGGTCACTCACGCCCTTGTTGCCTCCCGGTTGGACTACTGCAATGCTCTCTACATGGGGCTCCCCTTGAAGAGCACTCGGAGGCTCCAACTGGTCCAGAATGCGGCCGCGCGGGTGGTTATGGGTGCAACCCGTTGCGCCCACGTGACACCCCTCCTGCGCGAGCTGCACTGGCTCCCAGTGGTCTTCCAGGTGCGATTCAAGGTGTTGGTTACCACCTTTAAAGCGCTCCATGGCATTGGACCCGGGTACCTTCGAGACCATCTTCTGCCACCAATAGCCTCCCAGCGACCAGTCCGCTCCCACAGAGAGGGTCTCCTCAGGGTGCCATCGGCCAAGTCATGTCGGCTGGCGACACCCAGGGGAGGGCCTTCTCTGTGGGAGCCCCAGCCCTGTGGAATTAACTGCCCCCGGAAATTCGTAAGATTTCTGACCTCCGGGTATTTCGCTGCGCACTCAAGACCCTATTGTTCCGCCAGGCTGGGTTAGCAACATCATTTTAAATTGGATGTTTTAAATTTTTGGGGTTTTAAATTAAGCCAAATTTATTTAATATTTTTAAATTATTTTAAATTGATGTTTATTCTGTTTTTAATTAGACTGTACACCGCCCTGAGTCCTTCGGGAGAAGGGCGGTATAGAAATAAAATTATTATTATTATTATTATTATTATTATTATTATTATTATTATTATTATTGTTGTTGTTGTTGTTGTTGTTGTTGTTGTTGTTGTTATTATTATTATTATTATTATTATTATTATTATTATTATTATTATTATTCCTGGCTACTGGCTTGCAGCCACAGAAGTGTGGCAGATGGCAGAGGTTTAGAGAAGTGGGACTATCTTCCCTTTCCAATCCCAAAAGAAAATTGGTGGATGGAAAGACATTGGGAAGCAGTCAATAAATGAAAAGGCAAGGAAAATGAGATAAGTAAAAATTGGGAAAAGGCATAAATCCTTTCATGAATGAGAAATTTATGCTTTGAAATAATGTCACCTTTGAAAGATGTAATCTAATTTTTAATTTACAAACTAATATATTATATGAAACAGTTATAATTCAATATTGCATTTTGTAAAACCTTTGGCTAATACATTAAATGAGATCTGTGGTGAAATGTAAAATTTGTTACTACCAGTTCTATGGGCGTGGCTTGGGGGGGTGTAATATGATTGAGTAGGCGTGGCCAGCTTTTTTTTTTTTTTACTTTTAAAACCATTTTTTTACAACCTCTTTGGCTTTTAAAAGCCTTTGACGATCCCAGCTGAGTTGCCTGATGGGCAGAGGCTTTTTTTTTTTAAGAAACATTTTTTCTACAACCTTTTCAGCCGAAGACGTTGTAGAAAAAATGCTTTTAAAAGCCTCTGACGATCCCAGCTGAGCCGCACGATCATCAGAGGCTTTATTTTACTTTTAAAAGCATTTTTTCGGCTGAAGGAGTTGTAGAAAAAAATGCTTTTAAAAATAAAAAAAAAGCCTCTGATGATCATGCGGCTCAGCTGGGCATGGAGAGGGGGGCAGGGATTTTTGCTATCAGTTCTCTGAACCACCCGCCGCCATCGCTACCAGATCGGGCGATCCGGTCCGAACCAGGAGCATTTCACCCCTGAATGAAATCCAATGCTCATGATCATAGTTAGTAATAAATCTTTTAAAGAAAGACCAGAAATATGACAAAATTTGGAAGTGACAAATAGGACCCAGTTACAATAATGATTTCCAGTATACAAATAATCAGATGAACCAGGTTGTCTGCAATGAATGAAAATGACTTTTGCTAGACAGGGGGAACTAGAAATAAAATATGCCCTGTTATACGTATCTTTAGGCATGAGTTTCATAACAGCCTCCCTTTGACAGGTGTGGCAAATTGGAGAGTAACATAAAAGGAATAGAAATAAAAGTCTGGAAATAAAAAGAGAAATTTTAACTAAACATGATTGGGGACAGTAGTGGTTTTCACTTACCTTTGCTACTGGTTTGGAACTGTGAGCATGTGTGTGTGCTTGCTTCGTTCGTGCATGGCTCTTCTGCGTCCATGATGACGTCTGGGCAGGTGGGCAGAGCCTCCCACCACCACCGCTATCGATTCGCCTGAACCAGGGCGAACCAGTAGAAACCCACCACTGATTGGGGAGCTGAATTGAACTTGTGGACAAGAGAGAATATAATGGTTTACATTATGCCTGAAAACACCTTCCTCAAAATCTTTGGTTTTATATACATTAGCTGATTAACATTTGCATATAGTCTATCATAAATTTATTCAGTTTATCTACTGCCTCTGGATATTTGATGCAGTCTGTTTTCCTAAAATTGTTTATCTTTTGTGTCATGCCTGTAGATTCCTATGGTGACAAACATTAAGCCTGATAGATACCAGTGATGTCATTAGCACAGAGAGACTTTTCTGATTTTTCTTCCTGAGGGACTAGTTGGGGCATATTGGATACCAATACATAGACCACATCTTCTGAATTGTGACAACTATATAATTGGTATATTAATTTTCTTCAAATCAGTCAAAAATTAGTATAAATATATCTTCATTTTATTGTTATCAAAATATTAAAAAAATGTAGCCTTCATTTTTCAGATACGTATGTGTGGCTTCTCATCCACAGCAATCTGGTTTTAATTGGTTGTTTCAGTTGCACCCTTCTAAGAGTCATGATCAGTCTCGGCTTTCTTTTCAAGTCCTCATCCCAAAAACTCTAGATAGGGCTTATTGATTGCTTTCATCATCGTCCATGGGCTAGTTACTGCAGCTTCCCTGGCTGAACAGTAGTGCTGTCTATTTGTCAATTTTTCTATTCTCTTCAGCTGCAGCTGGATATATAGATATATAGATATATACAGATATACAGATATACAGATATACAGATATACAGATATACAGATATACAGATATACAGATATACATATTTGTTTTCGTAGATTTTCTATAGGTCTTAGCTGTGTGCCCATTAGTCTTTTGTGTTGTAACGACCTGGGTAATGGGTTGTGTGGTAGCATCCTGAGCTCTAGTGTTGTGACATCCTGAGTCCTGTGCTGCAATATCCTGGGTAGTTGGCTGTGTTGTAACATCCTGAGTTATATATATATAGCTGTCTCTCTCTGTGTGTGTCTATGTTCCAGCATAACTCTGGAATGCTTCAAGCAGTTTCAACCAAACTTGGTACACAGATGACTTACTCTCTGGAAAAAAATACTGTGGGGGTAAGACACCCCTGACACCCCTCGGGGTGTGTGTTCTGTTAAGTTACAGCCTGTTGTGCCTTAAAATGGCTTCTACTGTACAGCACAATGGAGTTGCCATGGTAACGGCTTCCCAATACTCCACAAGAGGGCTCCCTCTGATAAGGGGAAAAATTCAACATTAGAAATTAGGTTTGCTCTGGAAATTTTCAACAAGGCTTTGAATATTCTTGAGGACAAATGTATGGCCATGATCAATAAAACATTACTGCAACTCAGCCTGCCTGCACCACTATGAGACCAACATGACATACTTCACACAGAATAGCAGGGTTAGAATAGACTAGATTTGTGTGTTATCACTGAAGTTGTAATAAAAAAAAAACTTATTTCTATAAAGGTGTCCCCTGTCCAATCATGTTAGACTCTTGGAAGCAGTCTTCATCCCCGTTTCTTAGCCTAGGGATCCAGCATTGTCTGAAGATCCTTCATGTGACCAGCATGACTAAATGCTAAGGCACACAGAATGCTGTTATCTTCCCACCAAAGTGGTATATATTTATCTATTTGCATTTGCATGCTTTTAAACTGCTAGGTTGACAGAAGTTTATTTCTATATCTAGAGTAAATTCTTATTTTTAAAAATTAATCTCCTTGCTGCTAAACTAGGCTTGTGCTTTATTATGCCTTGATCCAGATGCTCTTTTGGGTACCAGAATGCCTGTAATCTACTTTATGAAACATGGTATCTAAAAACTCAGATTATTAACAGGAGATTGCTTTGGGCCCCAAGCCCCCTTTGTGTTCATAGATAATGGCACATCGTTAAAGAAACTGTCATCTAGACAAATAATATTCTTAGTTATTCTCAAAAGCATCCTTACTTAATGTATCCCATGACAAGAGTTCACAAGATGGACCACAGACTTTTCCCATCATCAAAAGTGATATAATCTGGTCCAGTTATAAAGCTGGTAATTTCCAGCCATAATGATAGACAGAAAGCCTTTTAAGCAGGAAAATTCAGATAAACCACTTGAGTTCCATGTTTGCATAATGACTGTCATTCACATCCTCTCTTGCTCAATATTCCTATAATCCTACTTTCACATATATGTTTAAAAATCTACTGTAATAATGACAGAACGTCTCAAAGTGAGTGGGGAATTATAAAACTGAAATCATATTGCTGGGTTTACCTGAAAGGAAGACCAGAGACCTTTTTCTTAAATAATGAAACTTTAAAATAAAAGAGTCAACATTGATTAATTGAGTATATAACAAGGAAGCAAAACAAATATATATGTAATTGAGAATATAGAGAATATTAATATATTTTCTAATACATTGAGAATATATTAGAGAATATATTGAGAATACTGAGAATATTAATAAATATATTAACTGAAAATATAGCAATGAAGCTGTGAGATGTAAATGCCTTATTCCCTAATGTGTAAATAATGTATATATGGGACATCGGGGGTTAACTTATTCTTTGGTTCCTAATGTATTCATAATTCACCACTCCCATTCTTGGCTCCACCCCTTGTATATATAAGGAGCCACCTTCACCATTTTCCTTGCTTCTATCTGTGAATATTCAGTGAATATAGAATGCCTGTTATAATTAAAGAGAAATATATTTAAACCTCTAACTCTTATTATCATTATTGAGTCTGATCCTGAAAATATTGCAATAAGCTGGTAGCAGAGGATGGTTAATTGACTCAATAAATACTTAAAGATGTCTAAGAAAGATAGGCCCAACACCAGGGCCTACAGCAAAGAAATAGAAACTGAACAAGAAATAATCAACGAATCCACAAACGCGATTTCGAGAGAATCCGAAGAATACACCACTGAAGAAGAAGAACTAATAAATGAAAATAATGACCAGGAGGAGATCGAAATAGAAAATAACGAACTCAGGTCAGAGATATTAAAACTATTAAAAAGCCAGAAGAATGATGAAAGCCTCATCGCGAATCTCCAAGAAATGCTGAAAAACAGCGGAGCAGCGAGAGAGAAAAACATTGCTAAAGAGAAACCCAAAGACCAAAAAACTGTGAGTGATATGACTACAGAGAAAGTCGTTATGAAAAAGAAAAGATGTGATCCCGCGCGAAATTTTGAATGGCAGCCATCTTGGTTCCAACAAGCCTCCAAAGTGAGCGAAGCAGAGCCAATCAAAATGCTCAGTTCAAAATTTCTGGCGCGAAAAACGTTATCAGACAACGAAAGCGAAAAGGAAGATTCAAACTCTTCAGAAGAACCAGAATCAGAAAGCGAAGACGACTTAACGAAATCCCAAGTAAAGTCAGCAATGAAGACGCTTTTTGCTGCATTTGGGCCAAAATTAAAAATTTCCAAAGCGACAACGAAGAAGCTAGAGAACAAGCCGATACCTCAAGGCCTGCACGCTCCCATCCTGACTTCGAGAGCGACGACGCCCGAGCCCAGAGAGCCATGTCGATTCCGCCCTACACCGCAGACCGGATCAAGTACCAACGCACACAAAAGAAAGAAAAGAGCAGTCGCCGCCATCAAAACTCCTAAAACCGAGCCAGAAACCGACTCGTCTGAAGAGGAGCGGAGCGAGCGAGCTGCAATGGAGAGAACCTTCCACGACGACGCCAAAGAAGAAATGAGCAACGCGCATGTGCGAAACTACGTAGACGGTCCGGAAAGACTTGAACTGGCCAGAGAACCGCGCAGACTCGTTGCGAGCATCCCCATGCCGTTTTGCAATTTCCTGCACTTGCGAGACCACGGACTACCTCAGGTTGTAAGTAATGGACAAAATAATGTGGGAAACTTACCCAGTGACTTCCCAAAACTTAGAGTTGATGGCATTAATTTGCAAGAATGGTATCAACAGCTTCAGGTTGTCTTTATGAAAGAAAATTTACTATTCTTTATCACTAGTCCTCCAAGAAGACCTTGGACTTTAAAAATAGATTGTTTACATCATAGAGCATTTTTCTTAATAATATCTAGCGTGTCTCCTGCAATGTATCATAGCATCAAACCAAACCTAACTGTTTCAGAAATAATTCAATGCATGTTTAATCTGTTTCACAGCGATAGTGTAGCTACCACTACAAGAATGTCTAAGGATTTCTTTTCTTCCAGAGTAAAACCAGGGGTTTCCATAAGTGAGCATTTGATATCTCTAAACAAAATAAGAGCTGAGCTGCATTTGAGGGGGGAAGTGATTTCAGATCAAACAATGAAAAGTGTTATTATCAATTCACTTGATTCATCATGGGATAGTTTTATGTCACACTTAGACACCATCAATCTAGGATATTTATCCATAGAAAGTCTATCTAACAAATTGATAGCAGAAGACAATTCAAGAAAAAATCGTTCCAGCAATCACACAGAACACAAATCTTTTAGGAAGGTAGCTTTCCAGGAAAAATACAATGAAGCTTTTAAATGCCATAATTGTGGGTCCAGGGAACACAATAGAAGAGACTGTCCCAAAATCTCAAAGGAGAGACATAGGTCAGAGTATAGGAGCAAATACAATTATAGACAGTCTTCCACAGATAGACATAAATATAGAAGCCCACCAAATTACAGAGATAGTAGAGGGGGTAGAGAAAATTCAAAAGAGAGAAAATCTGGTTCACTGAATGGACTAAATAAACAAGACAGCACTAAAACACAACAAAATGAGAACAATAATTGGCTTATTGATTCTGGGGCAACCAACCACACCACTAATAACAAAAATATATTGTCTTCATTTACAGAAGATAAATTTGTAATAAAGGTAGCTAATCAAGAAAAGGTTCAAGTATTAGGCAGAGGAAATGTGACCTTGCCTGGCCTAGGAAAAATAGAGGGGGTATTGTTAATTCCAGAAATACCTCATAACATACTAAGTGCCATAAAACTAAGCAGAGATTCTGACATCAATATAGTTTTCTCAAAGGGGAAAGCAACTTTAGAGAAGGACAAAACAAATGTAGGCACTGTGATGATTAAAGGAGGCCTACCCTATCTAATAACAAAAGAAAGATGGTTACATAACATTGATTCAAATATGGAAGATTGTATTGAGGCAGATGATGAAAATGTTAGTAACAGTGACAATGATGAATGTAAAATATCTCATGATCACGCAAATACACACAATGAGAAGAAACCAAGAATAGGTAAACCAATTCATGATGAGTGTGCTCACATCTTGCATAGGAAGTTAGGACATGCAAGTTTTCCTGTAGTACAAAAAATGACTGAACACGCAGAAGGTGTCAAAATAAAAAATTGTGAAAATTATTTGGAATGCTCAGTATGTAAATCCACTAAACTAAAAACTAGTCCCAGACCAAAAAAATCCAACAGATCAACTAACAAAATTTTTGACTTAGTACATATGGACCTAGTTGGTCCATTAACTCCATCAATCACTTATAGAAAACGTTACTTCCTAACAATAGTAGACGATTACAGTCGCTATGGTTTTGTTTACACATTAAAACACAAGGATGAAACCTTTCAGAAATTTAAGGAATTCTACAAACGCATAGAAACACAACATAATATCAGAATAAAACAAATTATGACAGATAGGGGATGTGAATTCATGTCTAAAGAATTCTCCCAATGGTTAAAGGATAGAGGAATGCTACATTTCACGTCTAGTCCATTTTCTGCGTTCCAAAACGGGATTGCAGAGAGAAAGAATTCCACACTACAAACCATGATTAGGTGCACATTAGAGGATGCTGGTTTAGGCAAACAATTTTGGTCAGAGGCCTTACATTATTCAAATTACACTCAAAATAGAACCTGGTCCAGTATTGTGAATAAAACACCATATGAGGTGATGTATAATAGGAAACCCAAATTAGCACACATGCACATATTTGGAGTCACTGCAGACGTACACATACCTAAGCAGTTGAGAAGAAAGGGAGAAAACGTATCCAGAAGATTAAGATTTATGGGATATGAAACTGGCACCAAAGGGTACAGATTCATTGATAATAATAACAAATTTATAGTCTCCAGAACAGCTGTGTTCCATGAACAGGCCAATTGGTCTAAATTACATCTTAATGAAATATTTCCAAATAAATGCAAAGATACAAAATCTTGTGAGGAAGGGACAATAGAAAATCAAAATATCAACAAAAATAAAAACAAAACCAAAACTTGGACAAATAGTCAGCACAAAATAAAGACAGACACATTAACAAAAAAGGAAGCAAGATATTTGCATGATAACCATAGCAAACCCGAAAGAGCTATTAGAAACAATAGAAATCAAGTACCAAATAAATACAGAGATTACATAATGCATATGGATGGTGAACAAATGACACCTAATACATATGAGGAAGTATTAAAACTCCCTCGTGAAGAAAAGGAAAAATGGGAACTAGCTATGAAAAAGGAGATGGAAAGTTTGCAAGGATTAAATGTGTTTACACCTGCGATTGCACCTAAAGATAAAACGATTATAGGTACCAGGTGGATTTATAAAATTAAGAATCTAGAAGGAGGCAATACTCTATACAAAGCTAGATTGGTTGCACAAGGTTATGCACAAAAATATCCGGAGGACTACACTGACACATACTCCCCCACAGTGAGAACAGAGAGTGTTAAAACAGCTCTAGTAGTGGCATCTGCACTCAATCTTGATGTATTTCAATATGACATACAGACTGCGTATTTACACGCAAAACTAGATAAGGAAATATATGTAAGAGCACCACACAGTCAATACACTAATAAGAATGAAATTTGGCTATTGAACAAGAGTCTATACGGATTAAAGCAATCTGGCAAAAGATGGTACGATTGCTTGGTAAAAGTACTTAAGACCATGGATTTCAACGCTACCACTGCTGATAACTGTTTCTTTGTAAAAAAGAGTGATGATCATATTGAATTTGTATTAATTTATGTAGATGATATTTTATATATAGGAAAACACAAGGAGAGAAGAGAAACCTTTGTAAATAAGCTAAACGAACATTTCTCGTTGAAATCTCTAGGTAAGGTAAACAAATACCTTGGTGTACAAATTAACAAAACTAGAAGGGGATTCAAACTTACTCAGAAAGATAAAATCATTGAACTTCTGAACAAATGCAATTTAAACAATGCCAAACCCTGTGACACTCCTATGCAAACTGATTTCCTTAGAAACACTGATGAATCTTCCCCTGAATTCAAGGATAATACATTTTATAGATCAGTCATAGGTTCACTTCTTTATATATCTAATTGGACCAGGCCAGATATTGCATTACCACTCAACTTATTGTCAAGATATGTTAGCAAACCAACAATGTATCATTGGGAAGCAGTCAAAAGAATTCTAAGATATCTGAAAAGTACATTAGACTTTTGCTTAGTATTAGAACCTAGTAATGGTAAAGAACCAAAACTTACATGTTACGCAGATGCGGATTGGGCTGGAGATATATCATGCAGAAAGAGCACTTCTGGTTATATTTTTCTATTAAATGACTGTCCAGTTTACTGGTACACTGGTAAACAAGAACTGGTAGCCACTTCGACCACAGAAGCGGAATATGTTTGTTTGTCCAAAGCTGCAAATAACCTTGTATGGTTTAATGATTTGATTTCAGATGTTTGGAAAAAACCTGCTTTGCCTTTTGTTATGCATGAAGATAATAAAGCAGCCATTGAAATATCCAGATCCGATGCCATTGGACAAAGGTCCAGGCATATAGATATAAAATTTAAGCATGTGAGACAATTGTCTCAAGATGGATTTATCAAAGCAGTGCATTGTGATACCTCTGAACAATTAGCTGACATATTGACGAAGCCTTTACCTTCTAAACAGCACAAATATTTAACATCAAAATTATATGTCTTATATTGTCCTGAATCTGAATGTAATTGGTGTTGTATAGCGAACCGGCATTTAGAGGGGGATTTGTGAGATGTAAATGCCTTATTCCCTAATGTGTAAATAATGTATATATGGGACATCGGGGGTTAACTTATTCTTTGGTTCCTAATGTATTCATAATTCACCACTCCCATTCTTGGCTCCACCCCTTGTATATATAAGGAGCCACCTTCACCATTTTCCTTGCTTCTATCTGTGAATATTCAGTGAATATAGAATGCCTGTTATAATTAAAGAGAAATATATTTAAACCTCTAACTCTTATTATCATTATTGAGTCTGATCCTGAAAATATTGCAACAGAAGCAAATGAATATCATCATTTTAGCCATTGCTTATCCACTTCAGGATGAAGGCCTCTTCTGCATCTTTCCAACCAATACGGTCCTGAGCTTTCTTTTGCTAATTGGGCCTGCAATACTTGCTGTTGTTGTCAATCCATCTTGTTTTAGGTCTGTTTCATGGATGCTTTTTATCGAGCAGGATCCTTTCTATGACTGCTTTGGTCCACCTGCCCTCAGTTCTTCTTGCTATGTGGCCAGCCCATTTTCAGTTCAATTCTTTTACTCTCTTGATGATATTGTATACTTTCGTTTGTTGCCTAATCCATGTTCTGTCTTGTCTTGTAATGCTGAACATGTATGTTTCCATGGCTCTTTGCACCATTTGTAGCTTTTGTATCAATTGTGAGGTTAATGTCCATATTTCACCAGCATATGTTAGAACAGGTAGCACATACTGATCGAAAACTTCTATCTTCAGGCATGCATAGGGGGAGGTTGTTCTTGAAATTTATGCTTAGCTGGCTGAATGCCTGCCAACCACATTTAGCACGGCATTCAATTTCCTTTATTGTATTGCCTTCCATTGAGATCCATTGGCCAAGGTACATGTAGGGTTGAATATATAATGGATATATATATCTTCGAGACCGGATATATATATCTTCGAGACCACCTTCTGCAGCATAGCTCCCAGTGACCGGTAAGATCCCACAGAGTTGGTCTCCTCCGGGTCCGATCAGCTAAACAATGCTGGCTGGCGGGCCTGCGGGGGAGAGCCTTCTCTGTGGCTGCCCCAGCTTTCTGGAACCAGTTACCTCCTGAGGTCCGGACCATCCCCACCCTATTGGCCTTCCGAAAAGCGGTGAAGACCTGGCTTTTCCGGGAGGCCTGGGGCCATTGATCTCGCTCTTGTGATCTGGCGAGATCCGGCCATGAATGGCATGAATGAGTTTTTAATGTTTTTAATTTTTCAATGTTTTTTATGATTATTTTTTAGAATGTATTGTGAGCCGCCCTGAATCTTCGGAGAGGGGCGGCATATAAATTTAAATAATTAAATTAAATTAAATTAAATATAAATGCTTAAATTCCTTCTCTGAAAATATTGTTTTAAATCTTCCTTTCCATTTTAGATCACTATGCTACTTTAATGTTGTTGTTGTTTTTGGAAATCAATGACTTGTAATAATCAAAGTTTCTTAATCAAAGACAGGATCTCTAGTGGCTTACAGCTAGGATGACTAGCTAATTTATCCTCCAAACCACGTCCAATGAATAGTGCAGAACTGGGGTCAATAGTTTAGCCCCAAAAATTCAAGGCACATAAACTGACTGCTGCATGAAAAAAAGGCACTGTACCTCCCTAGTTGCAGGGAGGTACAGTGGCGGGAAAGTACCTGGACTTGCTTTCCATGCACATATGCAGGTTAAAAGAAGAATATAAAATGCAGGACTAGTAGCACTGGCCTAGCTTTGCCCATAACTACTATAAATAATAATGCTTCATTAAAAAATGAAAATCTGGGACAATGCTAAATCAGCTGGGATGCCAGGGCAACAGATATAAACTAGGACATTTGATCAGACTATTTATAGCACTGTCAGCTGTAGTTTTTACCCAAATGGTGATGATGAGTTTAGGCTTTATATTGTTTTCATTGAAACTAGATGTTGCCAGATGATGATTTGCTTTAACTATGGCTAAAATAATGTTTTAATTCACTAGTTGAGATTTTGCCCATGGAATGCATGAATGGATGCAACATAAGTGCAGCAGACTTTCTATTGGGGATGATTGATCTTAATATTGTACAGGTAGTATCAGTGGTGGGATTCAAGTAATTTAACAACCGATTCTCTGCCCTAATGGTTTCTTCCAACAGCCAGTTTGCCAAACTGCTCAGAAAGTTAACAACCGGTTCTCCCAAGTGGTGCGAACTGGCTGAATCCCACCACTGGGTAGTATGTACTTATCTTAATATGTACAGGTATAAAATAGGTGGAAACCTGGCTCAATAGCAGTAACTGTGAGAGAGATATTGGAGTCGTAGTGGACAATCACTTAAATATGAGCCAGCAGTGTGTTGCAGCTGCCAAAAAAGTCAACACAGTCCTAAACTGCATTAACAGAGGAATAGAATCAAGATTATGTGAACTGTTAGTAGCACTTTATAATGCCTTAGTAAGATCACACTTTGAATATTGCATCCAGTTTTGATTGCCACAATATACAAAAGATGCTGAGACTCTGGGAAGAGTACATAGAAGAGCAGCAAAGATGATTAGGGGGCCACAAAGCAGAGGAGGTCAATCTATTTACCAAAGCACCAGAAGGCAAGACAAGAAGCAATGCAGGGGTAGGTTCTAAATATTTTTACTACCGGTTCTGTGGGTGTGGCTTATTTTGTGGGTGTGGCTTGGAGGTCATGTGACTAGGTGGGCGTGGCTAGCTGGTCAGAGTCATTTCTGGAAGGTCCTCGCACTTACGACCAGTCCTCGCACTTACAACCCGACTCATTTGTTTGCTTTTAACACTGATCAGCTGTAGAACGGCCCTTTGAAGCCCCGCAGCAAGAGTTTAAACATTTTTTTTCCCTCTAGTCATCAGCTGGGACTCAGGAGGCAGCAATAGATTGGGGGTGGGACCAAATAAAAGGTAAGAATAACGTGGGGGGGATGGGGGGGTGAGAGAACCGGTTCGGTGATATCATATCGTCACCGCTACCGGCTTGGCCGAACCGGACCGAACCGGGAGGAACCCACCACTGAAGCAATGGATGGAAACTAATCAAGGAAAAGCAATCTAGAACTAAAAAGAAATTTTCTGACAATGAGAACAATTAACCAGTGAAATGGGTTGCCTTCAGAAGTTGTGGATGCTTCATTCCTGGAGATATTTAATAAGAGATTGGACAGCCATTTGTTCAGAATGATATAGGATCTTCTGCTTGTGCAGGGAGTTGGAATAGAAGACCTCCAAGGTCCCTTCCAACTCTGTTATTTTGTTGTTGGTACCCAAGCTCCTGATGCCCTTCTTCCATACCACATATATTTCTTTCAAACCAGAGCTCTAGAGTTGTAGTTTCACCATCCTCCTTTCTATCCTTCCCCATCATTTAGCAACAAAAAACTCATTTTTTGACTGTGTGAATCCCCTTCCTTTTATTGCTCTAAAAATATGCCCAAAAGAGCATTAAATCTCCCCAAGATTTAATTCCCCAATTTTGTAATTTAAAAACCCAATACTCCCAGGAAAGAGAGAAGCTGAAAGCAGTTAGTAGAAATCCCATGATGGATTATGATAATAAATAACAAAAACTCAAAAAAGGATAAAGTTAATATGGTTGTTTTCAGTTTCCATAGGTTATAAGAAATACATTTATCACCATAAACATGTAGTTAATTGTTACCTGCATAATTGTTACAAACCATTCATTGATTATCATGGCATGGATTCAAGAAAATGTGGACTAGTTGTAAGAAGGTTCCTGCCAGTAATTTAGATTTTCCTAATTGTTTATCCACTTTTTAAAAATATCACAATACCACACCGACAGATTGTGTAATAATCTGAAAAATGTTTGAGTGTGCAGAAATGGATTAATTTACTATAGAATTAAATAACAAGGAAGACTCAAAATATTATTCAACCTGGGAAAACTGGTATCAATTGATAGAAAATAAAAATAGGAAATATATAAATCAAAATAAGACATAAATTATGTTTACATATATTTGATCAAGAAGGAATATATGAGAATATATGAATAGAGTTAAGATTTGTGTACTGTTGGAACGACGTTGAATAGTACAACTATCATGGATGTATTTTTGTTACAGATGTATTTGTATTAGTATTTTAATATTTTAAATTTTAATAAAGGTTTAATAAAGTGTCACTATAAAAAAGTTAGCTATTAGCTTCAATATACTCCTTTGTTCAATTATATAAATTTGATATAAAAAGTTTTTGTGATCTGAATAAACATTCTAGCAATACAAACATGGATTGTATTCATATTACAAACTGTAAAAAAAATCTTTGTCGCTTGAAATATATTTCAAGTTTATTTAAAGTTCCATTTGCATAGTTTAAAGCATATGTGATTGACATGTAAAGTAATTGAGCTTTATGTATGAAAATATCTTTAGATTCCAAAATTTAAATGATAAAGGACTTATAAACATAAATATAAAGCAATCAGAATTGCTTACATTATACTATGAAAAGAGAATTCACAATCCAAGTTTAGAGATATTTAATTAGTTTTGCAATCTATTATCTAAGGAAGAATCTTGACATACAATGCCAAAATAAAATATTGTTACTCCTTGACATTTTGGCTAAAGAATGGTGGGTGCTGTATTACCATATGAGTATTCTGCCCCACTCATTCACACACACATGTAACTGTAGTTTAGTGAGTTTATTAATATTCCCCAGCAATTTCCTTTGCCAAAAAACCCAAAACTGTCCCGATTAAGTGCAGCCATGAGCAGACCAAGGTTAGTCCACAGAGCAATGGCAAAAGAGTCCAAAAAGCAATTTAAAGTTTCTCAAACAAAATAAATGCACCAGGCAAACTTAGATCTACAACACAAGTAAACTCATGAGTCAAGAAAAGTCCAGAGTTTCCAAGGCACGATTCAAGTCAAGGCACAGTGTTAATCCAAAGTGAGGCAGAAATCACACAGCTAGGAAACAAACACCTTGTTCCCAGCAATCCCTCCATTGTCTGCTGTGCTAAATAGCCAGCCTCCGGTGCAGCCCATCAAGAAGGGCGAGGCTACCTCCTCCTGAATAGTCTGGGAGACACTCTCTGCTCCTGCCTTTTCTCTGCCCTATGTGTTCTTGGATTAGCTACAGAAGGCAGTTTCTCTCCCTCATCACTGACCATCTGCAACTGCATACTTTCCCTAGCTGGAACTTCAGCCAAATCCCTTCCAGATGGCTGCTCGGAGCCATTAATTAACTCAGCTCCTGACGTGCCAAGAACTGGTTCATCCTCCCCTGAGCTGACATCTAGAGTGGTATCTGTGGGATTGTTTGAGGGAGTCATCACAATGGGGTAGTTTTTAAAGCAAAATATAGATTATTTTATATAATTATTTTATTCATTATCGATTATGAGGGACTTGGTGGTTCAGTGGCTAAGACGCTGAGCTTGTTGATTGAAAGGTTGGCAGTTCAGCAGTTCAAATCCCTAGTGCCATGTAATGGGGTAAGCTCCCATTACTCGTCCCAGCTTCTGCCAACCTAGCAGTTCAAAAGCATGTAAAAAATGCAAGTAGAAAAATAGGGACCACCTTTGGTGGGAAGGTTCCATGTGCCCTTGGTGTTTAATCATGCTGGCCACATGACCACGGAGCCGTCTTCGGACACGCTGGTTCTTTGGCTTTGAAACAGAGATGAGCACTGCCCCCTAGAGTCGGGAATGACTAGTACATATGTACGAGGGGAACCTTTACCTTTTTATAGATTATTTCACTCAAACTGTTACCTAATTTCCTGAATAAACTATAGTACAGTTTGATTATCTTAATATATACAGCAATGGTTTTGCAGAGTATGTATATTTTTACAGTATCAGTAAGTTCCCTTGAGACTGGATCATGTATCCCTTGAGACTGTTTACACAATAAATTATTTTATTTAATTCGGTCTTCTGGTTAAGATACTAGAGTAGAAACGGACAAGAGTATAAACCAGGAGATTGTGAGTTCTAGTTCTGCTTTAGGCATGAAAGCCAGCTGGGTGACTTTGGCCCAGGCACTTTCTCTCAGCCCAAGTCACCTCACAGAGTTGTTGTTGAGGGGCAAATAGGAGAAGGAAGAAATATTAGATATATATTTGCTGCCTTAAGTTATTTATAAGAACAGAAAAGACAGAGAATTGTATTTTTCAGTTTAAAAATAAGTCACTGCTTAAAGTGCATTGTGGAGAATCTTAGTATTTTTTTAATGATGATTCAACATCCAGTATTCATTTTGACAAAGAATCCAAGAAAAAAATAGTTTTTTTAAAGCTCTTTTCCTAAATATTCACAATGGCTGTTCAATGGATGTTTTATCTAACAAAAATCTATACTTTGCATGAGGGAAAATAAGCTGGGAATTTCGGCCCATTTAGAACAAGATAAAAGAATATTTTCATTCATTCTAATCTTCAGGTGAGGATCTCTTGAGAAAAATGTGCATTTACTACATTCGTTTCCTGGAAGCAAAGAACTACTTGGTTGTACAGAAAGAAATGAAAAAACTTGTTCATAACTTTAATGTTATATACGAAGCTGTAGGTATTATCCTGCAGAATAACATTTTGCCATTTTCAAAACTAAAGGAAATACACTCCAGAAAAATAAAAGAACCTATCAAGAAAATATGGTTTTATATGAAATCTATTACTTTTTAACTATCAAAATGAGGTGATCATCCAGTAGTTCAAAAATTGGGACATATAGAGCATTGAAGGAATTGTTGAGAAGGTCTGCCAGCTAAAAGTAGGATATATTGTTAAAGTTACCTGGTCCAGAGTAATGGGTCTAGGTGAAAAGTGAAGTCACTTTTGAATAACAGTTTAAGTCTTTTCTGTTTCCTTTATTCAAAAATTTAGACTAATGTAGACACTGGCTATTTTGAGGGATCCTTGGCAGTGGTGGGTTTCAATTTTTTTTACTACCGGTTCTGTGGGTGTGGCTTGGTGGGCATGGCAGGGGAAGGATACTGTAAAATCTCCATTCCCTCCTCAAGCCAGGGAAGGTTACTACAAAATCCCCATTCCCTCCCGATCAGCTGGGACTTGGGAGGCAGCGAATAGATGGGGGCAGGGCCAGTCAGAATTTTTACTACCAGTTTTCCAAACTACTCAAAATTTCCGCTACCGGTTCTCCAGAACTGGTCAGAACCTGCTGAAACCCAACTCTGGTCCTTAGTTGTTTTCTTGCAGATGTTTCATTACCCAAACTAGGTAACATTGTCAGTGCTAATCTGATTAGCATTGATAATTGCTGAGCACATTGTAAGCCGCCCTGAGTCTTCGGAGAAGGGCGGCATATAAATCAAATTAAAAAAAAAAATGTTACGTACTTTGGGTAATGAAATATCTGCAAAACAACCAAGCTCAAAGAGCACCAAGGACCCCTCATTTCAACGATGAGCTACGAATATTCTCCTTTATTGTTACTGGCTATTTTCTAACCTCCCACCTTTTACTTAAATATACAAAAAGGAACAAATACCTAGACACTGTTTGCAATATACTCTTCAGGAACTATAAACGGGTTTTAGTCAAAGGCAGTATGGAAGGAACAGGAATTTATGGTGATTCAGTTGTGGAGTTTAGTTAGGCCATCCATTTTGCATTCATAGGATATCACAACTCCCTAGCACCTACATTCAAGAACAATTACACAGCCTAAAGAACTATGGATAAAGAAGACTAGAGTAACAATATTGCTCTTTTGGAAAACATACCTCATAGTCCAGGGCTCCCCAACCCCGAGGTTGCGCACGTGGCAGGTAAGTGTGCGCAGCTCCATTTGTGTGAGCAGCGGGTGTACATGTGAGTGCAGGAAGCTCTATTTGCATGAGTGGCGGGCACTCATGTGAGTGCAGGAAACTCCATTTGTGCAAGTGGTGAGTGCGTGCACAAACCGCTTGCGTGGAACTCTCCCCTTCCCCCCCCTCCAAGGTTGGAGACCCCTGTCATAGTGAATTCTAACTATTTCACTGAAATAAAGCGGATTGAATGAATAAAGCCATGCTGGCAAGAAAGTATCAGTGTGCACAACACAAGGTATTTCAAGTGTTACCCAGGTGAAAGCACCTCAGATCTGGGATGTTTTCCTTGACAAGACATTGGGCTGTCCTATTTATAAAATCCTTAATAAGGTTTTGTAGATTGCTTCTTGCACTGTGATTTCGCAGTTATATTCCTAGAAAGGAAATCTTTAATGTATCAAGTAGTATTAGTTCTAAATTCTGTTATGGTCATCAAAGTCATTATTCTCACTCTAGCATTATTTTAATTCTTACAGTTTTTCAAGCCTCTGATTTGATTTCTTTTGTTGGGAAAAGTTATTCATATTCAGAATATGATTATGGATATGTATATATAGTATGTATATATAGTATATATATACAGTATTATTTATTTATTTATTTATTTATTTATTTATTTATTTATTTATTTATTTATTTATTTATTTATTTATCTATCTATCTATCTATCTATCTATCTATCTATTTATTTATTTATTTATTTATTTATTTATTTATTTATTTATTTATTTATTTATTTATTTATTTATTGGTTTGATTTATATGCCGCTTTTCTCAGGGCGGCTTACAATGCGTTAAGCAATAGCCTTCATACTTTCGTATATACCTGCTTAGTAGGGCTTTCGGCCCCCCAAGCGGTGTTCTTTTTTTATACAAAATCAGCTTATTGCCCCCATAATCTGGGTCCTCATTTTACCTAGCTCGAAAAGATGGAAGGCTAAGTCAACCTTGAGCCTGGTGAGATTTGAACTTGCAGTAATTGCAGGCAGCTGGTGTTACTTAACAGCACTTTAGTCTGCTGCGCCACCAAGGCCACCAATATTAACAGATTAACAGAGTTGGATGGGATCTTGTAGGTCATCTAGTCCAACCCCCACCCAAGCAGGAGACCCTACACCATTTTTGACAGATGGCAGTCAAGTCTCTTCTTGAAAGTTTCCAGTGATGAAGCTCCCACAACTTCTGAAGGCAAGCTGTTCCATTGATTGATTGCTCTCACTGTCAGAAAATTTCTCCTTATTTCCAGATTGAATCTCTCCTTGTTCAGTTTCCATCCATTATTCCTTGTCTGGCCTTCAGGTGCTTTGGAAAATAGCTTGACCCCTTCCTCTCTGTGGCAGCCCCTCAAATACTGGAACACTGCTATCATGTCTCCTCTGGTCCTTCACTAGACTAGACATACTTAGTTCCAGCAACCGTTCTTTATATGTTTTAGCCTTCAGTCCCCCATTCATCTTGGTTACTCTTCTCTGCACTCTTTCTAGAGTCTCAACATCTTTTTTTTAGTGGTGATCAAAACTGACCAGTGTGTGTGTGTGTGTGTGTGTGTGTGTGTGTGTGTGTGTATGTATCAGTGGTGGGTTCCTTCCGGTTCGGTCCAGTTCGGCCGAGCCGGTAGCATTGACGATATGATGTCACCGAACCAGTTCTCCCCCCCGCCCTCCCACCTCCCCACCCACCCACATTATTCTTACCTTTTATTTGGTCCCACCCCCAATCTATTGCTGCCTCCTGAGTCCCAGCTGATGACTAGAGGGAAAAAAACTGTTTAAACTCTTGCTGCGGGGCTTCAAAGGGCCATCCTACAGCTGATCAGTGTTAAAAGCAAACAAATGAGTGGGGTCGTAAGTGCGAGGACTGGTTGTAAGTGCGAGGACCTTCCAGAAATGACTCTGACCAGCTAGCCACGCCCACCTAGTCACATGATCTCCAAGCCACACCCACAAAATAAGCCACGCCCACAGAACTGGTAGTAAAAAAATTTAGAACCCACCCCTGGTATGTATGTATATGTATATATACATATATATCTATATCACAGCTGCACATACAGTATACATACATACAGTATACATACAGTATTCCGAAAGCCACAATATCTAAGCTATTCAGTAATGACTGCCCAGAGAAAAGGAAATTCTATCAATCATGTTAGAATTCTGACAGATTATATAATTATACCTGCTCTAAAAAGAAACTTTATAGCTATACTTCCTAAGTTCATTTTTAAAAACATCTTTTGTTTTGATCCCCACATTCACCTGAGGCAATTAAAATTAAAAAGTTAACACAAATCTCAAACATCCATAATTCTGCATCACCCAGAGCCACTCTATGAATGGCGGGATTCTAAATTTGATGAATATATAAATAAAATCCATAATCCTACACTGAGATAAGATAAAATGTCCCTTCAGGCCGACTTGGAAACCTTTAACAATCTGAGCGTCTTCCAGTCTCAAGATGAACTTATGATTGACAGGACTTACAATTAACTACACTAGAGATAGGATTATATCCTCTGTATTATAATAGTGAAAAAACTATTAACACCAACAAATATGAGTTATGATGACAACATCAATCTGAATGTGCCTTTCATAGTACCTTTCAGCAACCGAGGTGGCGCAGTGGTTAGGGTGCAGTACTGCAGCTACTTCAGCTGACTGTTAGTTCAACAGATCAGTGGATCAAATCTCACCAACTCAAGGTTGACTCAGCCTTCCATCCTTCCGAGGTGGGAAGGAGATTGTTGGGGACAATATGCTATTTAGTATACTGTCTTTGATGTAAGCCACCTAGAGTCCTCGGAGAGTGGGCGGCATAGAAATATGAATAATAATAATAATAATAATAATAATAATAATAATAATATTGCAGCAAAATTTCACAAACTGACTACCTACAACGCCATGACCGCGTTGCTAAGATCATTCACTGGAAATTGTGCCAGAAGTTTGGATTTGAGTACAGCAAAAACCACTGGGAACATCAGGTTGAGAAAGTTTGAGAGAATGAGAAATTCAAGATCTTGTGGGACTTCAGGATTCAGACTGACAGGCACTTGGTCCACAACACACCTGACATAACAATAGTTGAAAAGAAAAAAGCATGGTTCATTGATATTGCAATACCTGGTGATGCACGGATTGAAGATAAGCAGCAAGAAAAAAATCACAAAGTACCAGGACTTGCAAATTGAAATTGAGCGACTGTGGAAAAAGAAATCGTGTGTTGTCCCGATTGTAATTGGAGCCCTTGGAGCAATACCCAAAGGGCTACCCCGCTATTTGGAAATTCTAAATTTGCCAGACTTGAACATTTTGACTCTACAAAAAACCACCTTACTCGGAACAGTTTACATCCTCTGACGATACCTTAACAGTTCCTAGGTCCTTGGTTAGGACTTGAGCTGCTGAGCTATTAACCAGCCTCAAAGGCTGTGAATCTCACTAAAGATTAACCAATAATAATAATAGTAACAACAACAACAACAACAACAACAACAACAAAAACAACATATGGATAGGACAAGATGATTACCACAGAACATGTGAATTTACAAATAATGAAACCATTTGGGGCCATATCAAAGTATTACTATTTACAGTTTCTAATTGGCTACAGATTTAGCTATCACTATTTTTAATACAGAAAGAAAATCTTTCTGAATCACAACAATATGCAGAAGACAATCTATAGTTTGTGTGTGAAACGAGAGAGCTCACCACATTCCTGTTGAATTAAACGAATAGCCTCTGGTGTCATGCTTTCCACACTGGGACTAGCAGAGAGTCTTTTGACACCATACATCTTTAGAAGTAATTGGTTTCCAAGGGCTCTTGGTCAAATATGTTTGCTTTTAAAACTCTTAGTAGTGAAATATATTTAACTGGAAGATGAGACCAGAATAAATTTGTGAAATCCAGTTACTGTTTTTTTGAGTGAATGGTAATGATGCCCCATTTGCAAAATACCACAAACCATCTTAACCAAATGTTCTTAACTAAGTTTCTGAATAGTACTAATAGTACAAAGGGAGAGTGAAGGTAGCTTATTAAGTCTCAAGAAGACCATTTTTATAATACAATATTTTATATTGTACAGCTGTGTTTGGTTTCATATTTTCAGAAATTATAAAGTTAGGGCACAGCCATGCTCAAGAAATAATATCCCCAACTCTGAACTTCCTATTTCTTTGACCCTGCTAGTTTTTGGGAAGGCCATTAAAATCTAGCTTTTCCTACATCTCTGTGCCAGGATCCTGTTGCTATATTAATGATTGGGAAAGTACCAGAGGTGGGTTTCAACAGGTTCTGACCAGTTCTGGAAAACCGGTAGTGGAAATTTTGAGTAGTTCGGAGAACTGGTAGTAAAAATTCTGACTGGCCCCATCCCCATCTATTATCTGCCTCCCAAGTTCCAGCTGTTTGGGAGGAAATGGAGATTTTTGCAGTAACCTTACCCTGGATTGGGGAGGGAATGGAGATTTTACAGTATCCTTCCCCTGAAATGCCCACCAAGCCACGCCCACCAAGCCATGCCACGCCCACCAAGCCACACCCACAGAACCGGTAGTAAAAAAATTTGAAACCCACCACTGGAAAATACAATAATTTTGGTTTGATACTGTAATGCTTATGGCATCAAACTAGCAACCTGGGTATCTTGAGTTCTAGCTCCATTTTAGGCCCAAAGCCAACTGGCTGACCTTAGGCCAGTCCCTCTCCCTTAGCCCTAGGAAGGAGGCAATGGCAAACCACTTCTGAAATTTTGCCAAAAGAACTGCAGGGATTTGTCCAGGCAGTAACCAAAAGCCGATACTGACTTGGAGTTATCACCACCACCAATTATAATAATTTGATTTGGTTTCTCTTCTTTAGTCTAGTTATTTTTTAATATTCAATGTTTGGGTTTTAAAAATTGCTTATAAGTTAAGTCTCCCAGAGTTTTTAATGAGTAGGCAGTTTTAGAAATTTTATGGTTTGTGACTATGCTAATTCTAAGTCCCAATTCTATGTAGTGTTTTCATGCATGCAACACATGTAAAAAAGATAAGGCTTTATCAAATAGGTTTTTTTCTGAACCTTCCTCTGTGTAGACATCTGAAACTAGGATGTATATGTATGTTCTGACCAGGGGTGAAATCCAGCAGATTCTGACAGGTTCTGGAGAACCGGTAGCGGAAATTTTGAGTAGTTTGGAGAACCAACAAATACCACCTCTGCCTGGCCCCAGAGTGGGGTGGGAATGGAGATTTTGCAGTATCCTTCCCCTACCACGCCCACCAAGCCATGCCCACAGAACTGGTAGTAAAAAAAATTGAATTTCACCACTGGTTCTGACCTGGCCTTTGGAGAAGCAAGAAACAGACTCCCTGCAAAGAAAACCCCCTCTTTATTTACACATTGGGAATTAACTGCATTCACCAACCAAAAGTCCAAGCAAGAGTCCTGCAAGAAGTTAACTGAAACAATAGTCCTTATCAGCTCATTATGATAAATGCAAGGTTGTGAGCTCCCAGCCGGGAGGCTGCAAATTAAGTCAGTTGAAACAGAGAGCTAGACAAGCCTCAGTTCTGGCAAGGCAGTCTTTGTCGCACGAAACACACAAGGATCAAACTTTCCAGAAATGCAAACAGTTGACTGCAACAACCAAACCATTCCCCTTTCCTCCTATTTATTCCCCAGGCAGGGAGGGGCCAGTCAGCGTCCATGTTTGTTTTGCTTCCCGAGCCAGCTCATTGTCCTCCATTGTTCATCTCTTCTATCTGGTCTGTGCATATGCGCATCTGGAACAGGCCCCAGCTGTTCCTCCTCTGTTGCATTCGTTTCCCGGAGGCTGAAGATGTGTGTGATGTATGAAAGGAAAACATCCACGGATAGCAGAGTTGAGAGTAGAATCAACAGCCCTTTATTGAGCATCAGACATAGTTTATATAGTTTCTAAGTTTCTCAGTTCTCACCTACTATGCGTGTTACTTTATTATTGGTTAACAAATCTCCAAGGCACAATAATTGGTTAGTAATTACATCATTGGTTTTCATGAGAAAATGCATGTATTCACACACAATGATAGTTACACAAGATACACTGAAAGCGGCAAATGTTACAGGTTATACATTGTTTCACCCTGTGTCCTTGTACATGCTAGAAACACTGCTCAAAGATGAGAATTGCTGATGTTTGCAATTTCGTGTAACTGCAGTTCCAAAAACCATACAGATGAACATTGTAATAACCCTACATTATAACCCTACATTGTATAACCTACAATAACCCTCACTCATCTCTGACTCCAAAGGCAGCTGCCTCTCTGGCTGGAAAATGCCAGACGGCCCTGGCTCTATTTCTGTGTCCGATGCTGAGCATCCATCAGAGCCTTCCCCAGGCTCCAGAACTGGCCCAAGTTCTTCCCCAACATCCTCATCATCTGAGTCTTCCGCCAGCTCTGCTGGCAGCTGGCGGACCATGACAATATAGCCTATGAAAGCGTATGGTATGGCATACATACTAGGATGATCAAAATATGTTTTTGGTTCCTAGTGCAATCATGTAAACTATGCCAGTTTTCCTTATTCAGCAATGGGCCTAAGTAACTCTTTAAGATATCGTCACACCCCTGTTTGTCCAGGAGTTTATCATCTTTGGTTCTGAATGGGATTGTACTCCCCAGGCAGTGTGTAACTTGGGGGTCCTCTTGGACCCATGGCTCCTACTTAAAGAAAAGCTGGGGCCAGGAGGCCTTATGTCCAATTCCAGATTGTGCACCAGTTACATCCCTTCCTGGATAGGGAGGCCCTCTATTTAGAAACTCATGCCCTGATCATCTCCCAACTGGACTATTGCAACATGCAATACATGGTGCTACCCTTGAAGAGTATTCAGAAGCTGCAGCTGGTGCAGAATGTGGCCATGAGAGCTATACTGGCATACAGAACACCTGTGCTCTGTGAACTGCAGCAGATGCTAGTTTGCTTCTGGGTCCAATTCAAGGAATTGGTCATCACCTATCAAACCCATCATGGCATAGAACCAGGCTACCAGTGGAACCCGCTTTGCCACATCACAGCAGTCTGCCAAGCTCATTTAGGCAAGGAAAGTATACTGCAGACCCCATCAGTCAAATAATTTCCACTAGGGGTCTTAAGAGGAGGGCCATCTTTGCCACTGCCCTTGCATTGTAGAACATTCTGCCCTCAGAAGAGAGGAAAGGTGAGGAGGACAGTAGAGGTGTCCTCAGAGGTGAGGAGGACAGTAGGTGAAGAGGACAGTAGACAAAAAGGCTCAGAGAATGGTGGGGCTGACTGGCCGCATAAAGACCCCATTCCTTGTATTAACAACTACAACCTCCCCATCTTGAAATTTTTCACTTTTTGAATGTTATGTTATTTTTATAATTTTAAAACTTTTAAATCTTAAATTATTTCTGATTTTAATATTAATTTTATTGATTATATTGTACACTGTCCAGAATTCCTCTCAGTGGAGGATGGGTGGTTAAGAAATAGGAAATATAAATAATAAATAAATATGATATCATAATGGCATTACAATAAACCATAGATGATCTAAATATCCTAGATAATGTCCTAGGTTGCCAATTTATATGTGGCTAATTACTTAATTATCAAAGGATCAAATTAGCAGTCAAATATCAAAAATACTGATGCCCCTTCAACAAGCCCATCTAAAGATTATTTATTGGTATAAATAATATAAATTATCAAATCCTTTATAGCTCACATTTTCATTGTTCAAAGAATCCCAAAGTGAGGACATATATAGAATCATTTTTTAAAAAATACATTGCAAAAAAAGGCCCACATAACAAGCAAATAGACAAGCAGAAAAAGAGAAAAAAACTACTTAATATAGGATGAACATGAAAAACCATATGTATGTATATGTATATATATATATGTGTATATATGTGTATGTATGTGTATGTATGTTTATAGATATATATAGATATCCTAGCTAAAATATACTGGTAAAGCTAGTCTTTAATGGGTTATGGTCAGGGGTGGGTTCTAATTTTTTTTATTACCAGTTCTGTGGGTGTGGCTTATTTTTTGGGCGTGGCTTGATGGTCATGTGACAATTCTTTAGGATTTAGCAGAGGTACTGGTCTACCAAGCTTTTAACTACTTGCAGAGCTTTTATCGGTCAACCCATTGTTCTTGGAGCGTTCTGGTCTACCCATTTGTTTTAGGATTTAGCAGAGGTACTGGTCTACCAAGCTTTTAACTGCTTGCAGAGCTTTTACCGGTCTACCCATTGTTCTTGGAGCGTTCTGGTCTACTCATTTGTTTTTGGAGGCACCAGTCTACCCATTTGTTTTTCAAGGGCACTGGTCTACCACCACACTGTCTTTTAACACTGATCAGCTGTAGGGCGGCCTTTTGAAGCCCCGCGGCAAGAGTTTAAACTGTTTTTTTCCTTCTAGCCAATCAGTTGGGACTCGGGAAGCAGCGAATAGATTGGGGGCGGGGCCAAATAAAAGGTAAGAATAACGTGGGGGGGCAGGAAGGCCCAGCTCCCAAACAAAGAGAACCAGTTCGGTGACATCATATCGTCACCGCTACCGGCTCGGCCGAACTGGGCCAAACCGGGAGGAACCCACCACTAGTTGTGGTTAAAAGAGATTTGATTATTATTGCTGGTCCTAACAAGAAAAGTTTACATATTTGTTCATTAAATTAATCATTCATTTCATGATAAGTGACTCTGGACTGCATACAATAATCACTAAAAAGCAATACTATTTTATAGTTTGTTAATCAGAAAGATAGAAGCTTTTTGTACATATCTAATGCATATTGTTGCTGAGATCATTACTCCTGAAGGACCAAGCTGAACCGAAGAACCCAAATAGCTGTAACACAGCTCATTTGATCACTCCATTTATTTCTTGTAAGGCTAGCTTCATTTACTGCAACTGAGCATGGATGGTCTATTCTATGTAACAAAGAGTAAAAGAAGCTAGTAAGAGGAAATTATCACTATCAGGTTCAGAAGGTTCTTTTAAAAAAAGAACATTTGAGAAAATTAAATCACATGAGATCAATGATCAATGTACATAGTATTTTCCCCGACCAGTAAGTAAGTAAGAATCATTAGAAAATTAAATTATAGTAAGTGAAATATTCACTTTTTGAGAAAAGCAGTGTCCTGTACAGCCCTAAAATTATAAATTGGAAATGTAGAAGTGTCCTCAAAGTTCAGAGGAAAATGTTGATATTGACTTTAAAAGACCCATTTTTACAATAACACTATCTGGCCAGAATACCATGTACAATAAGAAAGGAGGTCAGACAATATCCAATATACTGGCCAAGTTTCCTCCAAAACTCTTCAGTTTACTCATGTATGCCTTACAGAGGAACATAAATATTTACTCAGAGAAAACTGGATGAATTAAAATTTAATCTAACAGACAAATCCATTTTGAAACACAAATGTCTCTAAAACATTACAATTAAAGGAAACTAAATCATTGGAAGAAGGAAGTTTTATGGAGTTTCCGAATAGAGATGTTGCCGTTTTGGTTCCAACTTGGGGATATAACGTAGGTTAATTAAATTTTAGAAATCTGTCAAATTGAAATAAGCCTTTTGTAATGTGGATTATTTGAGGGACAGACTCTCCCCAATCAAATCTACCCATCAAGCTTGGCATGAAGGACATGGTATGGTTCCCATCCACAAAGGAAAGTCATCTGATGAGACCCAAGAAGACAGCCTTTTCTGCCTCAGCACTCACCCTTTGGAATGTCATTCCCCCCAGAGGTGAGATTGGCTGGTCTTCTAGGAAAGTCTCAAGACTTGACTTTGTTATCTGGCCTGGGGATCCACTAATGTTGGTGCAAAATTGTTGTACAAGAGAAATTGATGGTGTCACAGATGTTTTTACTTTACCTATGTGCACCAGTCAGGACCCCAACAATTGGTTCTTTGAGGATTCAGGGTCAATGAACACACTAGCAGGTAAGGAGATTTTAAACTGTCAGGCATAAATGCTCTGCCCGTGCCAGGGATCAGCTATAGCGCAGCAGTGCAGGGGTTAACCCAGACTCCCACCTGGCCAGCTCCTCCCATAGACCCCTCCTTACCTGAATCCCCGCCCACAGGTATATAAGGTGGGCACACTCCTCCATGCCCCAGTTCCTGATGCATTCTACTGATGATGTGATGAACCTGCGAATAAAAGAGATATGTTTTACTTAATGACTCAAGTCTCTTTATTGGGCCTGATCCACCATTCCTTGTAACAAAATGGTAGCAGAGGATGGTTGGTAAAGCCCAAAAATCCCAAGCCACAAGACAAGGACCCATACCTACCTGCGGAATGGCGACACCCCCGAAGCAACGGGAAGACAACCCACCGGACACGCCAGGGAAAGCAGGATCCTCAACCACCCCCAAAACCACCGCAACGGAAGAAAAGGGGGAGATCCAGAAAGGGAAAAGTGGCCACCACGACGACCAAGAAGGAGAGGAGCTGCGACTCGACATCCTGCAGCTGTTGAGAGAGAGAGCCGGCGACAAAAACCTCCTTGCTGACCTGCGGAGCTTCATACTCGATCGCGAGGTGGCAAGGAGCGAAGAAGGCTCGGATTCAGAACTCGAGGAGCTGGACTCGGTGAGTGGATCGCCCAAAAGGGCACTTCCAACGGTCACCGAGCCCCAAAGCCCCGCTCTAAGTTTGAAACGGCAGCCATCTTTGTCCACGTGGTCGGACAAGATGGCCGACCCTCAACCAATCGGCGAAGAGAATTCAAAATGGCCGGCGCGCGAAAAATGCCGGGCCATAAACAACGATGAAAGTGACCGGGGAGAGGGGACCGAATCCGACTCTGACCCCTGGTACACCCCCAGCGAGCGGCAAGTAGATAGGGCCATGAAGACCCTTGCCGCCGCCTTCGGCCCAGGCCTCAAAATTACAAAAGAGAGGCCGGAGAGGCCAAAACAGAAAGGAAGGCGAGGAGAGGGGCAACGAAGCACCCACCCGAGAGCCACCGACGCCCGTGCCAGCCCGTCAGCCCACCTACGCACCCCAGGGACACCGCGCCTCCGATCGCCCAGGCCGCACACCCCGGACCGCGCAGACTGGGGCAGCTACTTACAGCCGTCACCGGAGCCCCAACGCCGCCAGGATCTTCACTCGGGAGAAGCAGCCGCTGGACGACGCCCCCAGGAGCACACCTGGACCCCCAAGTCCGAAGCCGAGGCCTACCCGACCGGCAGAGGCCTCCACAGTGGAGCCGCGATGAACAGGTCCTTCCTCGGCGACGGCGGAGCTGAAATGGACTTCGCGCATGCGCTCTTCCGTCTAGAAGAAGAAAAAAGAAAAAAATTACAAAGCGGGACTTTTAAATTACCGGCAAGCGTTCCTATGCCCTATTGCTGCTATAGAGACATAAGGAACCATGGACAGCAGCCAGCAGTAAGTAATTTTACTACTAGTGCTGGGAACTTACCTGTTGACTTTCCCAAGTTGAGGATGGATGGGGGTAATATCCTAGAGTGGTCACAGCAGCTCCAGGTGGTGTTTCTGAAAGAAAACATGTCTCATTTTATTAATGACCCCCCTGAGAGACCATGGACTTTAGAGCTGGATTGCATGCACCATAAGGCATTCTACCTTTTAATTGCCAGTATTTCCCCCACCATTTACCACTGTATTGGCCACAACCTCACAGTATCCGAAATTATAGGGAAAATGTTTGGGTTGTTTTATAGTGAGAGCGTGTCCACCACCACACAAATTTCCAAGGAATTCTTTTCCGCCAGACTTAAGCCAGGGACCCCCATGAGTGAGCACCTAGTGTCCTTAAGCGGTACCAGAGCAGAGCTACACCTTAGGGGAGAAGTTATTTCCGACCAAATCATGAAGAGTGTGATAATCAACTCTTTAGATCACTCATGGAATAACTTCCTGACACACTTAGACACCGTCAGCCTAGGGATGCTGTCTGTGGAAAGGCTATCCAACAGGCTTATCGCAGAAGATAATCTGAGGAGGGGCCGCCCCGGCCCTCCCAGAGAACACAAGAGTGAGAAGAGAGTAGTCTTCCAAGAGAAACAACACAACACGCCCGAGTGCTACATCTGCGGGTCGAGGGGACACATCAAAAGGGACTGCCCCAAGAACTATAGGGAGAGAGGCAGGCCAGAGCATAGGTACAGACAAACAGAAAGGCACACATCCAAAGATAGGTATAGGCGTAGAGACTCACCCATCCCCAGGGATAGGAAGGGAAACAGGGACAGCTCACGCGACAGCAGGACAGGGTCCCTATATGGGATAGGGGAGCACACACACACCACACACCAAAACAAAGACACCAGCTCTTGGCTCCTGGACTCGGGGGCCTCCAACCACACCACATACAATCAGAAACTACTCTCATCATTCAAGAGAGAGGATTTTTCTATCAAAGTTGCAGATCAAAACCAGGTTAGAGTAACAGGCAAAGGGACAATTACATTACCAGGCATAGGGAAAATAGAGGGGGTACTACTAGTCCCGGAGATACCCCACAACATCCTAGCCGCAGTAAAGCTTAGCAGGGAATCAGGGGTTGAGATGATATTCTCAAAAGGCAACGTGAAGGTTAGCAAGGACAGGAAGGATATAGGGAGAGTAACCATTAACCAAGGGTTACCATACATAACTTTCTGTGAGGATTACGCCCACAGCATAAACACCAGCTCAGAGAACACAGAAGACACTGACCAAGGCAGGGCTGAGGGTGAACAGGTAGACGGGAGAGAGGTAGATAACGATGACAACACGACACCAGAGACACAACACAACAAATACACCCAAAGGAGACCCTCAATAGGCAAACCAATGCACGACAACTGTGCCCACCTGCTGCATCGCAAACTTGGACACGCCAGTTTTCCCGTGATACAAAAAATGGCCAATTGTACCAAGGGTGCCATAATAAAAAACTGTGAAAACTACCTCGAGTGCTCAGTGTGCAAGTGTTCAAAACTGAAAGTAAAACCCAGACCCAAGAAGTCATTACACGCCGCCAACCAAATATTCGACCTAGTACACATGGACCTGGTAGGGCCCCTAAGGCCATCCATAACTTATAAAAAAAGGTACTTCCTCACCATAGTGGATGACCATAGTCGATATGGCTTCGTCTACACCTTAAGAAAAAAGGATGAGGCCTTCCAAAAATTCAAAGAGTTTTATAAAAGAGTAGAAACCCAAAACAACAAACAGATCAAACAGATCATGACCGACAGAGGGTCTGAGTTTCTATCTAAGGACTTCTCACATTGGCTCAGGTCCAAAGGCGTGATTCACTTTACGTCGTCCCCGTTTTCCGCCTTTCAGAACGGGGTCGTAGAACGACGGAACTCCACGCTGCAAACGATGGTCAGGTGCGCCCTAGAGGACGCGGGCATTGGCCAACACTTCTGGTCTGAAGCCCTGGTCTACTCCAACTATACATTAAATAGAACATGGTCCAGTGTGATAGACAAAACACCCTACGAGGTCATGTATAACAAAAAGCCGCAGATAGCACACCTACATGTGTTCGGTGTAACGGCTGATGTACACATACCCAAGCAGTTGCGCAAGAAAGGGGATAAGGTGTCCAGAAGGCTCAGGTTTATGGGATACGAGCCAGGAACCAAGGGCTTCAGGTTTGTGGACAATAATAATAGGTTTGTGATCTCCAGAACAGCGGCATTCCATGAGCAAGCCAACTGGTCCAGGTTACACCTAAATGAGGTACCCACCAAGCGGGAGGATAGTCCAATCGAGCAAACCCAAAACAAAAACGAGACAGTGAGTAGACAGGAAGGGAGCAGGCCCAAGCCCGACCTCCAAGGCATCAAGGTTGAGGGATGGAAAGAGAATCATCCCAAGATAAGTGTCGAATCACTGACACAAAGAGAGGCCAGATATCTGCATGACACTGAGCAGGCAGCAACCAGGCCGGTCAGGTCAACCAGAAACCAGCTGCCAAAAAGGTTGAATGATTACGTGATGCACGTACACACAAACCACGTTACGCCAAACTCCTACGAAGAGGTACTGAGACTACCACAGGGAGAGAGGGCGAAGTGGGAGTTAGCCATGGCCAAGGAACTGGACAGCCTGAGGAAGCTGGAGGTATACACCCCCACCAAAGTCCCAGAGGGCAAGAACACAATAGGCACCCGGTGGATATTCAAAGTCAAGAACTTAGAGGGGGGCCAAAGCCTATACAAGGCAAGACTAGTTGCCCAGGGGTTTGCTCAAAGGTTTCCGGAGGACTACACTGACACCTATTCGCCCACCGTAAGAACAGAGAGTGTTAAAAGCACCTTGGTCATTGCGTCCTTGCTAGGGCTGGAAGTACACCAGTTCGACGTGCAGACCGCCTACCTGCACGCCAAACTAGACAAAGAGATATACATCAGAGCCCCCCACAGCAAAGAAACCAACAGAGGGGACACCTGGTTACTTCATAAGAGCCTGTATGGACTAAAACAATCAGGCAAACGATGGTACGAATGCCTGGTAGAGGCCCTGAAATCTATGGGATTCACGGCGACCATAGCTGACAACTGTTTCTTCACCAGAAAAGAGGGGGACTCACCAGAATACATCCTAGTTTACGTGGATGACATTCTATACATCAGCAGACACGAAGCCAACCGCAACACCTTCGCCAGCAAGCTGAGCGAGCATTTCACCCTAAAGTACCTTGGGAGGATAAACCGGTACCTGGGAGTACAAGTCAACCAGACGCCAAAAGGTTTCCAACTATCACAGAAAGAGAAGATAGAAGAATTACTCCATAAGTGCAACATGGCAGACGCCAAGGGATGTGATTCACCCATGCAGGCGGACTTCCTAAAAAACATGCATGATGAATCACCCGAATTTGGAGACAACATGCTGTACAGGTCAATCATAGGCTCCCTCCTGTATATCGCTAACTGGACCAGACCGGACATTGCTCTATCCGTTAATTTGCTATCCAGGCACGTGAGCAAACCCTCCACATACCACTGGGACGCGGTGAAAAGGGTGCTAAGATATCTGAAACAGAGTGTCAATGCATGCCTAACCCTAGAGCCCGAAAAATCCGAAGAACCCATCCTCTCATGCTACGCTGACGCTGACTGGGCTGGAGACGCCAAAGGCCGCAAAAGCACATCTGGGTACATATTCTACTTAAACAACTGCCCAGTGCATTGGTACTCAGGCAAACAAATCTTGGTGGCAACCTCGACTCCTGAAGCCGAATACATATGCCTCTCCAAAGCCGCCAACAACCTCATCTGGTTCGACGACCTACTTGCCAGCGTGTGGAGAGAACCAGCTTACCCAATAAATATCTATGAAGATAACAAAGCCGCCATAGAGATATCTATGTCCGACGCCGTAGGGCAAAGGTCAAGACACATAGACATAAAGTATAAACACGTTAGACAGCTCTCCAGAATTGGTTTCATAAAGGCAATACACTGCGATACAGAAGAACAGACCGCAGACATACTCACGAAACCCTTGCAGGGCAAGCAACACTCACACTTAGTTTCCAAGCTCAACATTCACCCCAGAGTACCAACTAGCCAGTCAGGCCTACAGACACGGGTCAAGCATTTAGAGGGGGATTTGTCAGGCATAAATGCTCTGCCCGTGCCAGGGATCAGCTATAGCGCAGCAGTGCAGGGGTTAACCCAGACTCCCACCTGGCCAGCTCCTCCCATAGACCCCTCCTTACCTGAATCCCCGCCCACAGGTATATAAGGTGGGCACACTCCTCCATGCCCCAGTTCCTGATGCATTCTACTGATGATGTGATGAACCTGCGAATAAAAGAGATATGTTTTACTTAATGACTCAAGTCTCTTTATTGGGCCTGATCCACCATTCCTTGTAACATAAACTTTATTAATAACTTTAGCAGAGAGCTGTAAACAGAAACATAATATATAGCATAATAGCATAATATACCTAGAAAAAATGATCTCAGTTCAGCTGCTGGGAGTCCCAATAACAATAATAGAGAGATCCCAAAGGCCCAAACACTCAGACCTGTGCTGAAGCTCAAAATTCAAAGCTCAATACTAAGGGTTTTTATTAAAATCTAGTCCCAAACCTCATAACTTTGATTCTATGGCAATGAAACTGAAGGACATTGGATAGTGCATAGCTCTGGGAACTTTAGAGATAGCTTTACAGCTGTGTGAACATTTTCTTATTCAATGAACAACAGTGAAAAGAAGCCAATTAGCTCAGGATGAATTCTAAACTTCAAGAATTTACTTAATAGGAGGGAGAAATCAAAACATGTGATTTCTATACTCCTTGACATACAGTGGTCTTCTACAGTGCCATGAGTGGCTGTTGAAATTTGTCAAATAAATAAATAATGATAATGTAGAGAATGAGATGAGATGTTGCTGACTCACAGATCATAGTCCAGGGGTGAAATGCTCCTGGTTTGGACCGGATCGCCCGATCCGGTAGCGATGATGGCGGGTAGTTCGGAGAACCGGTAGCAAAAAATCCCTGCCCCCCCCATTGCCCAGCTGAGTCGCGCAATCATCAGAGGCTTTTTTTTTTTACTTTTAAAAGCATTTTTTTCTACAACCTCTTCCACCGAAAAAATGCTTTTAAAAGTAAAAAAAAAAAAGTCTCTGATGATCGCGTGGTTCAGCTGGGATCATCAGAGCCTTTTCAAAGCATTTTTTTCTGCAACCTCTTCGGCCAAAGAGGTGATAAAAAAAATGCTTTGAAAAGCCTCTGACGATCCCTGCTGTGTTGCCTGATCGGCAGAGAGGCTTTTCAAAGCATATTTTTGCAACCTCCTCAGCTGAAGAAGTTGTAGAAAAAATGCTTTGAAAAGTTTTTTTTTTTTAAAAAAGTTGGCCATGCCCACCCAGTCACATTACCCCCCCAAGCCACACCCACAGAACCATACAAATTAGTAACAGAATAGTAACAAATTTTACATTTCACCCCGTCATAGTCTACAGTTTTTCTAATGCTTCACTTTATAATTTACATATATTCAAGTTTTCTGACGTAGGATACAATGTTTTCAAGTGTTTGTAGCATTTTTAGTGTATTGGAGCACAAAGCCATGAGCATAAGATTGTTACACTTCCAAATATGTCCGTAGCACTTTACTTTTTAAGAGCTCCGGAGAGAAAATATTTCCTGGAAGTATCTATTTGATAGATGTGTTTGCAGTAGCTAAGGGTGTCAAGTCAGTGAAGGTACATCCACAATATGTCTTTCTCAATAGTTATTGAAAGTTTGGGGTCACGGATGGTGTTCAAGCAATTTTTCAGGCAATTTCAGTTTATTACTCTGGCAGATTGCTTGCGCTTGAGTACATCAAGCTGATTCTCCTTCTTTGACAGCACTTGGACAACATAATACCATTGTACAACCCTCTTATCGTTTTGAGCATCACAAATGTCCAATTGTGGTCGTTATTCTATTATGCAACATGTTGGGAGAATTACAGATGTCTGCTGGGAAGTTGGAAATACTAAGCGAGAAAGCTTTTTCCAAGCATGTGGTTTATTTGAAAGGAATACTTATCAAGTCATAGCATATGGTCCAGCATTTTTCTGTCATAAAACAGCTGTAAAAATGAACAATGCCTGAGTCTGGAGTGCAAAGAGAAATAATGTAAGTTAATAAAGATGGTGGTTAATTTAGATATGCTTGGAATCAAGCTCTCTGTATTTTAGACCTTATCTCAGTATTAGTTTTTTTCTAATTGAAAAGCAGGCACTGTCTGTGGAGAAGAGATCACAGAAAATGTATCAAAGAAGATACACTTTAAAACCAGTATATGATGTCTTGATTTTGTTTTTAACATGTTAAATTTGGTGGGCAAATATGACAACAATTGCACATACTGTATTATTCTTCGAAGCAATGCTTTCCATTTTATTGTATATATTTTGAAAGGGTTGAAGCACTGTTAAATAATTCCATTCAATAAGTTAAGATTATTTTCCTCAACTAGTATACAAGGTTCTATTTATTGCAGTGAAATTTCAGGGCAACTTAGCATGTTGAAATGTATTCATTTTATTACTGACAAGTAAATGTTAAAAGTGTAGATATAAACTTTGGGATTTTTAAAGACATTTTGTCATAGTTAAAGTCATGAAAATGCATTTATAGCGTTTGGTATAAATATATATGTTAACAGATTGCCTGCATAACATATTTGTTAGTAATAAGTTGTAAGACAGACAAGCCAAACAATAGAATTCTGCATAAGCTCCCTGGCAAAGTCTTGTTTTATCTGTCTTTGAACATTTGTAAACATTCTTGATACATTGATTTATTGTAAGATACAAACTCACAAAGTATAGATCAATTTGTCCTTAGTTCTAGGTTGCTTCTATTATTGATTAATTTCAATCCATTGCTTCTTGCCTTGCTTTGCAGTGCTTTGGAAAATAGGCTGACCCCCATTCTTTGTGGCAGCCCTTCAAATATTGGAACAGTGCTGTCATGTCACCCCTACCCCTTCCATCCACTATACCCATGATGGCGAACCTATGGCACGCATGCCACAGGTGGCACACATAGCCATATCAGTGGGCACGCCAGCTCAGCTCTGGCGTGCATGCACGCGCTGGCCAGCTGATTTTCGGGCCTTCTGGGCCCACCAGAAGTAGGGAAACAGGATGTTTCCTGCCTCCGGAGGGGGCATGGGGAAGGCCCACTTTTCTTTCTTACCTGGCTCTAGATCCTCTCTATGCATCTGCGGAGGGCGAAAACAGTCTTTCCCACTCTCGGAGGCCCTCCAAAGGCCTGAAACGGCCCATTTTCTAACTCCCGGTGGGAGAGGAAGTGATGTTTTTTGCTGTCCCTAGCCTCCAGAGACTCCTAGAGAGGCTCTGGAGGCTGGGGACAGCAAAAAAGTCACTTCCTGTCCCACCAGGAGTTGGGAAATGGGCCGTTTCAGACCTCCGGAGGGCCTCCAAGGGAGTGGGAAAGGCTGTTTTTGCCCTTCCCAGATAAAGAGAGAGGATCTGGAACCAGATAAGAAAGAAAAAATGGGCCTACCGGGCCATCGCATGCCAGGAACGGGGGAGGGGGAGGGGAGGTTGCGTGTGCATGCACAGGGCAGGGCACATAGAATTATCGGTGTGGGCACACACGCGAACCTCCCCTGCCCCCCTCTCCTGGCACGCAATGGCAAAAAGGATAGCCATCACTTCACTAGACTATACATACCCAATTCCTGCAACACTTCTTCATATATTTTAGCTCCAGCCCCCAAATCAAGTTGTTTGTTGTTCTCTGCAGTCTTTCCAGAGTCTCAACATCTTTTTTATATTGTGGTGACCAAAACTAGATGCAGTATTCTAATCAGAATAACAGATAACAGAGTTGGAAGGGACCTTAGAGGTCTTCTAATCCAACCATCTGCCCAAGTACTATTTCATATATAGGTTATATCATTATATTATATATATTGTCCTTAGCATCCAGGTCCAGGAAAGGACTCAATTGGTGACCCTACTAAAACTGGTCAACAGTTCTCTTGGGCATGTCTTCCACTACGACTCCAGTAGGAGTCTTTAGTCCATGTGCACCAGTTCTTTAGAAGAATTGCAATCCTGTTATTAAGCCCCACCATCTTGCCACCATCAATTTCAGTATTTTATGTGGATTTCATCCCTTAGAATCTCTCAGCACCACATCAAAGTTTCAATCACATCCCATTCAGCCCTGATTAAATATATAAAACTAGATATCATCATATGAATAATGCCCAAATGAATGGATATCTTTCCCCATCATTTCATGTATATGTTAATCAAAATGGGATAGAAAGCAAACAATGATTTGCTTAGAGTAGTATGGAGCTATAGCAACATAATGCTTCCAACACCCAGTGTCACAGGCAATCCAAAAAGATATCATGCTATTAAATGCTATAGGATGAGGAGAATCAGACTGATGAATTTAGGGAAAATAGGTAAGAATATGTGTGTGTGTTTGTGTGTGTGTGTGTGTGTGCGCACGCATGCGTGCATGTGCAAAGAGAGCTGAAATATTCCTTAAGTCTTGAGAAACAAGTCAGCATGTGGAAGAGACTAAGGTAAATTCCTTCTTATAAAGCACAAGGATGAGAGCAATTCACTGGAGACTTTCAAAAAGGGATTGGACAATCATTTGTCTGAAATGGTATAGGGTCTCCTGCTCGAGCAGGGGGTTGGAGTAAAAGACCTTCTAGGTCCTGTCCAACCTGATTATTATATTATTCTATTCTATTACAAGCAGACTTTCCAGTTTCTGTCATTCTAGCAATATCTCAATAAAGTATATTTTTGTCTTCTTATGGAGTCTGTTTCCTTCTGAATTTTTTCTGTCTGTCTGTCTGTCTACCATGTTTCTGTGAAAATAAGCCCTATCCTGAAAATAAGCCCTAATTTGATTTTTACCCATGTGCCCAATATAAGCCCTACGCCCCCCTCAAAATAAGCCCTAGTTAAGACCTTGCCCACTCCGTTGCACCTGATTGCACAGGATGGGGTGAGGTGCACGGGTAAAAATCAAGCGAGGTTGTAGATGGTGGTGGTGGAGCTGCTTACTTTCAGACAGTTGCAGTCAGGCCTCACATCCTGACACCTGCCTTGCTGGCCCCACTTCTTCTGCGGTCGCTTGCTGCTGCTTGCGCGAATCTCCCCCGGCCTCTGTTTAGCTGTCAGAGGCCTTCAGGAAAGGCCTCTGCAGCTGATAAAAGCGCTCCGGATTGATGCACACAGTACCTCCTGGCCTCTGTTTCACCATAAGAGGCCTTCAGGAAAGGCCTCTGCTACCAATAAAAGAGCTCTAGATTGACATATGCATCAATCCGAACCTTGTTTCTTTCCCGAAGGCCTCTGATAATAAAACAGACACCGGGGGTGCCACGCATGAGCGGAGGCAAGCAGCTGCAGAAGAAGTGAGATGGCAGTGGGCTCCTGCTGGGTGGGGCTGTCAGTGCTGCCACCACAAGGTGATTCAGTGGAAGACATCCCTCAAAAATAAGACCTGGTGCCTTTTTTGGTGGGAAAAAAATATAAGACTGGTTCTTATTTTCAGAGAAACATAGTATCTATCTATCTATCTATCTATCTATCTATCTATCTATCTATCTATCTATCTCCTGATGTCTAGCAATGCTAGAAACAGCACACTCTTCGAGATCACACTATAAGTCATCTGTCAGGTTTCAATGTCGTCTTAATTAAAATAAATTGCATTTCCAAACACATAGTCTTTGAAAAATCTTTCATTTTATTAAGCACGACAACCTGTCCCCGATTGTGGCGTAGCCAACTCTGACTTCCTGACCCCAAACCTTGCCTTTCTGTTCCCCAATTCTCTGTGTCTCATTGGCCCTCTTTCAAATCACTCTCCCCATATCTATTACTTCAGCTCCCAGGAATGTCCCCCCTCCCATCTCATCTCCTAGGGGATATTATCTTCAAGGAAAATAAGTAGGTGAGAAGTCAAGCGTCCTCTTGCCAGCTGCCCCCTCTTCTCCTTCTTATGTCAGCACTAGAGTAAATGCAGGTTGAAGTGTTGACATCATCTATATGAACAATGTATGCTGTCTACACCTCATGCCCAGGCTTGAAGCCTGACTGAAAGAGATCTAAATATTCCTTATGACCAGGAGTCCAACCACTTTTTCAACAACCTTACTAAGGCATATTAAATCAGATACTGGCAGATAGTTTTTCAAACATGATAGGGCCAAGGAATGGCTTTTTGAGAAGGGGAGCACTATTGCCAACCATTGTTGCAGCCAATTAATATTGAAGATGTGATTAGACTGGAATGAAGAATAATATGCCAATCATTTGGAAGGACTTAGTTTAGGATAGAAAATAGTACTTTTGAATAGGCAGAGTTGCAAAACTCAGATGGGAATGCATTTGTGATGGGTTGGGCATGAGCGGAGAACAATGTCATTTACTCCTGTGCTTGAGGGAAGCTTATTCTGGTAATAGGACTAACAGAACATGCAGATCCTGATTTAAACATTTCTTGTTACCTATTGCAGGTAATCCTCGACCACAATCCTCAACCACAATTACAACCGCAATTGAGGCCAAAATTTCTGTTGGTAAGTGAAACGTTTGTTAAGTGAGTTTTGTCCTATTTTATGACCTTTCTTGCCACAGTTGTTAAGTGAATCACTGCTTGATTAGTTAGTAACCTGGTTGTTAAGTGAATCTGGCTTCCCCATTGTCTTTGCTCATCAGAAAGTCACAAAAGGTGATCACATGACTTTGGAAAACAGCAATGGTCATAACCATTTATATTATTAATACAATATAAAAATAATAATAACCGCAATAACCGTAATAGCGATTACAGTGTCTAATATATTTCTCAGCAAGAGAGATCTCTTTTTTAAAAAAACTAGTAATTGCTTTTAAAGCATGAAATCCATTGTTGTAGTAAAACACCTGAAACAATGATGTGTTAAAAACATAATGTTCTTTTAATTCTAAGAATTGAAATTGTAGTGCTGAGCAGAGAAGTAAACAATAAAATTATTCATGCCACCTGCCACTTTTATGTCAAGGAAGTATTTCTTCTGTATGGCTAAGATTAGCAATTATATTCCGATGAGTGAGACCTATAAAACATTGTCAAATGACAATAGCTCTCTATTCTGATGTCATTCCCCGTTGGAATAAAAGTTACTAAGAACAACTGCTGTCATCTGGTTCTCATACAAAGAGTAAAAGAGACTGAACAGCTTTGTTTTTCAAAGCAAGAGTCATTTGCAGTAGGGATTCTTAATTGACAATGAATAGAGGGGGTAAAAATTGAATAGCTTTTCATTTTAGAGCCTTTAATCTCATTCATTTGCAGCATTTGTTCTGAAACTTTAAAGCAGAATGTTAGGGAATCTTAAAATTACTCTATAGCAGGTTCAATATATATTACTTTTTTCCCCCTTCTCCCTCAAGGAACATAACTTCGTCAAAAATATTATTTTAAATAGTTTAAATAGTAAAATGCTTCCATGAGCCCCAAAGGAATACAGTATTTGAAGATATATTTCCACCATTTTATTACTTGATGCTGTTTTTGTTTTTCCCCTAAAGCAATGTACACAGGGCTGTATTTTTTATAGCTTCTGAATTATCTGAAACTACAGAAGATTTACACTTCCCAAGTGTAAAATAAGGAAACAATATTCTCAAGGAGGTGGATTTTTTAAAAAGATTATGGTAATGTTGATGATAGCAAAAAGGAAAAGTCTGCAGGTCTTTATACCAAGATAGCATGTAGCACAGTTTATCCTACTATAAAATTACTATTACACAGGAGGAGGACTGTAGCTAATAGATATAGCATATACTTCAGAAGCAGAATAATCCCAGGGATGAATTTTGACAGGAAGACAGAAGAAGAAAACCTATCCAAAATACTGAAGATCTATTGCCAATATGTGTTTACACTGAGCTAGGAAAACCACTGAACTAATCTGAGAACAACATGAGTAGTTTGTCAATGGCTTCCCCGCTGATGTTCTTGGGAGGCCATAAGAGAAGGCTGCAAGTGGTCATGTTATGGTCACAATCTGTTTACAAACAGATTGCCAAGAACCTGAAATGAGGTCATGTGACCTTGAGGGGGGAGCAATGGAACATTTTATGATGGCCAGAAGCACTTTATGGTCTTCTGGGTGCGCTTCAAGGTGTTGATTATCACCTTTAAAGCGCTCCATAGCATAGGACCTGGATACCTTTGAGACCGTCTGCTGCCACCAACGACCTCCCACCGACCAGTGCGCTTCCACAGAGAGGGCCTCCTCAGGGTGCCATCGGCCAAGCAATGTAGACTGGTGGTCCCCAGGGGGAGGGCCTTCTCTGTGGGGGCACCTGCTCTCTGGAATCAACTGCCCCCAGAGATACGAAGAATTCAAGACCTCGGTGCCTTTTGCTGTGCCCTGAAGACCTTCCTTTTTCAGCAAGCCGGGCTGGCTTAATGCTTTTTAAATGTTTTTAATATGTTTTGTTACTGTTTTTTAATTTTGGGGCCAAATTTATATATATATCTTTTAAAATTGTTTTTAATGTTTGTATTTATGTTTTTTACTTTGGCTGTACACTGCCCTGAGTCCTTTGGGAGAAGGGCGGTCTATAAATTTAATAATAAATAAATAAAAAAATAAAAAAATGGTACATAAGGCACTTTTTACAAGGCTGTTGTAACTTAGTACAGTCATTAAATGACTAGTAATTAGTTAAGAACTACCTGTAGTGTTTAAAGTTCACACCTAGGTCCAGTGTTGTGAATGTGCATATGTGTGTATATTTTTATTTGTAGGGGTAAAAGGAGAACACATAATGCCAATGTAATTAACAATAAATAACAATAAATCATAGATCATAAATAGACAGACAGACAACAGATCAGCAAACATATGCTGGATTGCTGAAATATATCCTTCCTGATGTTCTCCATACAAGCACAATCCTCTGTATTGCTTTTTTGTTTCCTTCATGTCATCCACCTAAAGCAACCCAGAATTTGGAGAAAACTAATTAGAATGCAAGTAAATATAGAAATATATTACATAGAACAACACATTTCTGTGCATCACTATTTCATTTTTTTTTTTTAAAAAAAAGATTCATACTAAGTTTTTTTATATTCTAAGGACACCTTGGGATATATGTGAACTACTGAGCTATGTTGAGAGTTAAAACCAAAATAATTCCTTTCACGCTGATCCCCAATCTAGATTGAACAAAACATCCCATCACAGCCTTTGAAAATTTGAGGATGCAACATAAATTAAATAGAGTACAGATTTTCAATTATTCCCATTTTTCTGTGTTTGGAGAAAAGCTCTATTCATCATACCTGGGAGCTGACTGATAAGATTTATTAAAGCAAGTGTCACAGGATCTTTATTAAGAAAGGTATACTGCTTACTTGTAAAATATACAGTGTATCAATGGTAGTTTATATCTGCTGGAGACAGTTACGCCATATTTTTGTCTGCCTTCAATGAGAAATGAATCCAAACTCCTCAAGATTAGAGAACTAGAAAATTCATTCTCGCATGCACACACCAATCTCCAGGTTCTCTATCACCGTAGATCAGAATTAAATAAACAATATCTGAAATTCCACAGGCATCTCATCCAGAACATTAAGCTATGAATAACTTTGAGCACTCTGTTCTTTTCAGGGGTGTACCAGTGGTAAAATGTAAAACTTGTTTCTACCGGTTCTGTGGGGATGGTGATAATGTGTGGGCGTGGCCAATTTTTTTTTTACTTTTTTAAAGCATTTTTTTTACAACCTATTCAGGTGAACAGGTTGTGAAAAATGCTTTTAAAAGGTTAAAAAAAGGCTCTGACGATCACAGCTGTGCCTCACGATCGTCAGAGCCTTTTTTTTACCTTTTAAAAGCATTCTTTTACAACCTATTCGGCTGAATAGTTGTTAAAAATGCTTTTAAAAGTAAAAAAAAGGCTCTGACAATTGCGCGCCACAGCTGTGATCATCAGGGCCTTTTTTTTTACTTTTTAAAAGCAGGAAGTAACGACACCTAGGTGGGTGGGCGGAGCTTCACTCCGCCATCGCTACCGGTTCTCCGAACCACCTGCCAGAATCGCTACCGGATCAACCGATCCGGTCCAAACCGGGAGCATTTCACCCCTGGGGTGTACTCATAAATCTCAAGAACAAACTCTCAATTCATCTAAGGCTATTTAATCACAAAGGGCCACACAATGATTCATAAATGTGCAGAGAAGGCTGTGCTGTATAACTCTTGCTCTCTTTCTCCATTTGCTGTTTCTTGTAAGCAAGGGGAAAATCCAGATCATTTCTATTACTTTCACTGCCTTTGCTTGGACAGTCCTGTATTGCTTGTCTTACACCAGCTGATGCAAAAAAGGAACAAGGCCGAGAGTCTGCACAATTATAGGTAATTGTGTCCCCTGTGAACATCATATACATTTTTTTATTATTATGTTCCAATGATACAGTAAGTGCGTGTGGAGAACACACAAGGGAAGTAGAATTATGGGGCAGTCTTTAAATATGACGGCTGTGCATTTCTTGCAATAAGTACAAATTCTGCTTCTATAGATTTGTACGTGTAAGTAATGAACACAAAATATATGTGATTGTAAACAATTTTGTAACTACGGAGAGAACTAAAGCTCTGCAGGTTTTGAGAATGTTTTTTAGAAGCATGGTTGTTTCAATCATCAGGATAAGCCTTCCACAGTGCAGTTCAGAGACACACGGAAGAACTCTGGGAAGAATAAAATTGCTAGACAAGGCAATTTTACTACTCTTGTATATATTTATAAGGAGGCAGGAAAAATTGCCTATAGTGATGGAACCTGACAGTGTACAAATTATTACTGCATGCGTGCATTATTAACACCATATATCAGATTAAATTTAGTTTTATATTTTAATGTCACTGTACTTTTTTTGCATCAGATAAAACTTATTTTTATTTTAGCTCTCATGTTTCTAAAGGTTGTTACATTTTACAGGAAGACAGCATCAGTAGCATCCTCCAAAAATTTCAGGACGCCAAAACAATAGTACAGTTGTAGTGATGTCATCTCAGAAATGCAGCGATTGCATTATGCATTGCAATGTTTAATGCAAGTACATATGTCAAAGATTGCATGGAAGATGTCACCATAGTTCTTTCATCCTTTGTTTCCCCTTTGGCCTATGCCCAAATTTAGACCCCCTATTCTTCAACATGTCCTTGAGGACATAAAACTATCAAGCTAGAAGCTTTGAGTTTTCTTATCCAATGTCCAGAATATATTAAAACTAACAACGTGTAGTCCTCAATGGAACTGCATCTAGATAGAGGGAAGTATGCAGTGGAGTACCCCAGGGCTCTGTTTTAGGCCCAGTGCTCTTCAACATCTTCATCAATGACTTGGACGAGGAGATAGATGAGGAACTCATCAAATTTGCAGATGACACCAAGCTGGCAGGAATAGCCAACACTCCAGAAGATAGGCTCAAGATACAGAAGGATCTTGACGGACTTGAACATTGGGTGCTATTTAACAAAATGAAATTCAACAGTGAAAAAAGTAAGGTTCTACATTTAGGGAAGAAAAACAAAATGCACAGGTACCGTATATGTGGTACCTTGCTCAATAGTAGTAACTGTGGGAGGGATCTTGGAGTCCTAGTGGACAACCATTTAGATATGAGCCAGCAGTGTGCAGCAGTTGCCAAAAAAGCCAACACAGTTCTGGGCTGCATAAACAGAGGGATAGAATCAAGATCATGTGAAGTGTTAATACCACTTTATAATGCCTTGGTAAGGCCACACTTGGAATATTGCATTCAGTTTTGGTTGCCACGATGTAAAAAAGATGTTGAGACTCTAGAAAGAGTGCAGAGAAGAGCAACAAATATGATTAGGGGACTGGAGGCTAAAACATATGAAGAACGGTTGCAGGAACTGGGTATGTCTAATTTAATGAAGAGAAGGACTAGGGGAGACATGATAGCAGTGTTCCAATATCTCAGGGGTTGCCACAAAGAAGAGGGAGTCAAACTATTCTTCAAAGCACCTGAGGGTAAACAAGAAGCAATGGGTGGAAACTAATCAAGGAGAAAAGCAATTTAGAACTGGGGAGAAATTTCTTGATAGTTAGAACAATTAATAAGTGGAACAACTTGCCTGCAGAAGTTGTGAATGCCCCAACACTGGAAATTTTAAAGAAGATGTTAGATAACCATTTGTCTGAAGTGGTTTAGGGTTTCCTGCTTGGGCAGGGGGTTGGACTAGAAGACCTCCAAGGTCCCTTCCAACTCTGTCATTCTATTCTATTCTAATAAATTATTGTGCAAATACTGAAAACAGACAAGGTTGCTTAGTAGTCTTACATGTGAGGAAGTGGATAAGGGAAGTTTATTTGCAGAGAAAAATGGATGAGAGGAAGAAATAAATATTTCTTAAATGTAAATAAAATAAATTAATAAAATGAAACTATATTTGTATAATTTCAGTTATTCGAGGAAAATATTAGTTTAAGCAAATATGCAAAATTATTTGAAGTCTCTTGGGCTTTCCTTTTGATAAAATGTAGCTAATTAGGTGGTAAGCTTTGCCTATTTCTCTAATAAATTTCCTTAAACAGATTTCCTTTTTGCTTCATTAATCATTGCTAATTTCATTCACTAATTACTTCATTAATTCACTTGGTTCACAAATCAATGTTTGAGTCAGTTTCCTGATTTTAAAAATGTTCACATGGAATTCTTCCATATCCAACAGGGATTTTCCCTCATAGTTCCAATTATAAAGATCTTTCCATATTCCACTACCAGAATACCCTATCCCATAATTCCCTACACTATGGTCAAAGTTAAATGTTGAAAAGAAATGAGGTTTGGGAATCATAGATATCCAATAAAAATATTAAAAATTACAGTTTAATGTCCTTTTGGTGGACTTTGAGGGAAAAGATTCCCACATAATTTTTTTTCTTGGACCAAGAAGTTTATTCAGCATGGAAGATATTTAGTCCTCCAGTCATCTGAATCATAGTGCTTCCTAAACACCAAATACAAAGCATACAAAGTGGTTGAGGTCAACTCAAGTAGCACAATATTTAGATGCCATATTACATCTTGCAATGAGAGATATTTTTCAAATGCATATGCAAGGGAACATCCACTTTTGTATATTCATCAGAACAATATAAAGAAACCAAGTTTTAATATTTTATCATAAGGAAAAGAAGAAGGCGATGTCAGCACTTCAACCTGCATTTACTCTAGTGCTGACATAAGAAGGAGAAGCGAAGGCGTCTGGAAAGGGACGGCTGACTTTTCACCTACTTATTTTCCCTGGAGATAATGTCCCGTAGGAGATGAGATGGGAGGGGGGAATTCCTTTGAGCTGGAGTAGATTAGGGGTAGAATGACTTGGAAGATGGCCAATGAGTGCAGGGGAGTGGGGAACAGAAAGGGAGGGTTTTGGGGCTGGAAGTCAGTGTTGGATTCGTTTGGAGTCAGGTTAGGATGTCGTGCTCAATAAATAGGAGTTTTTTCTTCAAAGATTTTGTTTGAAATGCATTTTATTCGAGACGACCTCGAAACTTGACAGGCGACACATTTAATGACAAACATTAAATTTAATGACAAAGCTTTTCAAAAACATTGGCTGACAGTATCTTGATGAAAGCAACCAATGATTGCTTTGCCCACTGTATTGATGGGCCAAAAGAATATTAGACTTTGGTGCTATAAAACTATCACACTGTAAGGTGCACAGACTGAGACTTACACTATAACCACAGATACTTGGGAAATTACCTGAAATAGTTTCACCAATGTAATTTAGTTGTTGTAACTACCGTATTTTTCGATGTATAAGATGCACCGGAGTATAAGATGCAGCTTAGTTTTTTGGGAAGAAAATAGGAAAAAAAATCTGCCTAGCAGGTATTCATCTGGCTAGAGTCCTTAGTCTGGTCAGCTTCAGCACATTAGTTTGCAGGTTTTTTATCCCCTGCTTGGGGATAAAAAACAGCTTCTAGGGCACAGCTGAGAGGAAGCAGCAATGAGAAAAGCAGGCAAAGCACGGGGAGATAGCTTCACTCGGCTAGCGCCTAGTTAGGGCTGAAAAAAAGCTTCTAAAGAACAGCTGAAATTCAGAGCAAAGCATGGAGATCGCTTCACTCACTAGCGCCTCGTTAAAGCACAGTGAAGAATCAAGGGAGCAGGCAAAGCTGGGAAGATCGCTTCACTTGCTAGTGCGTCGTTAGCACCTCATTAGGGCTGAAAAAAAGCTTCGAAAAAGCTACATTTAGAGTATAAGACGCATCCAAATTTTCAGCCTCTTTTGGGGGGGGAAAGGTGCGTCTTATACTCCAAAAAATACGGTAATCATTCATTTATCCAAAATATTTCAAAGTGTAACTTTTAAAAACAATATAATCAATTTGCTATAGTGTTAGTGATGATTTTGATAGAGAAAGTCTAGTTGCTGAACTGATACCCTATTTCAATTGCAGAATTCTTTTGCCAATTTTTACTCAAGCCATATAGCCAAACTCCTCACCACATGATTACAAAGCTGTTTCAAAATATATTTAACTGGTATCTAAGTCTTATTTAGAATCTTCAAATCCATCAGCCAGGTTAAGGTACCCTATTTATTTTAAGTAATGTCATTTTTGGTATCAGGCATTTTCAGAGAAATGCATTTTATATTATATATTGCAGCCATATATCATCAAGACAAACCGATTCAAGCAACATTCCACAATCACTTATCCCATGAGCTATTTTTTTTTCATATCACAGTATGAATAGTCATTATTTGTTATACCCAAGCCACAAGAAAGTAGGAAGTAAAAGCCTTAGAAACCAGAAGCAGACTTTTTGTCCTCCATTGGTTAGCCTTTATCATCCTCCCTAAATAAATGTTTTTGTAGTGCAGCATGCAACGAATAAGAAAGAAAACATCATTGAAAGAATTGTGACATGGAAAAACTTTCAAAATTTCCCTCTTAAATAAAGACAACATAAATCATGCTTTTTCCCCAAGGGATTATCACTTTGATTTATAAGAGGTCTAAACAGCTTCTGAAACTCTGGCCACTTAATGACAAGGAAGGACTCACTGGAGAAGAGCCTAATGCTGGGAAAGATTGAGGGCAAAAGAAGAAGGGGACGACAGAGAACAAGGTGGCTGGATGGAGTCACTGAAGCAGTAGGCGTGAGCTTAAAAGGACTCCAGATGGTAGAGGACAGGAAAGCCTGGAACGATGTCCATTGGGTCGCGATGGGTCAGACACAACTTCGCAACTAACAACAACAAGCAGCTTCTATTATTCCAAGAGTGATGTCACTAACAGCAAGAAATTTTGATGGAATCCTCATTATTGATAAAATTGAGAGAGGTGAAACTAAGAATAATCCACAAAGAAACTGAGGAGACTTGAGGCTCACTAAATACGAGAAGAACCAATTGACCTCTGAGGAAAAAAAAATAATTCTTCAGGAAAACTGCAATGGGAAATCACTTTTGTACTTTTGCTGGGGCTATAGGCAATCATAACCTTTTGCTGCCATCTACTAACTGCCTGGACTTTTGTAGACCTGAATACCTTTTGTATTGAAAACCCATTATATAAGAGATCCAATACAGTAAATGAGGTTAAAGAAAGATGGAAATACTATACCAAAATCCTTAATAAATGGAATTGTAAAGGTAAAGGTTCCCCTTGCACATATGTACTAGTCGTTCCCGACTCTAGGGGGCGGTGCTCATCTCTGTTTCAAAGCCAAAGAGCCAGCGCTGTATGAAGACATCTCTGTGGTCATGTGGTCAGCATGACTAAAGGCCAAAGGCACACGGAACGCTGTTACCTTCCCACCAAAAGTGGTCCCTATTTTTCTACTTGCATTTTTTGCATGCTTTCGAACTTCTAGATTGGCAGAAGCTGGGACAAGTAACAGGAGCTCACCCTGTTACGCAGCACTAGGGATTCAAACTGCTGAACTGCCATCCTTTTGATTGACAAGCTCAGTGTCTTAGCCACTGAGCCACCGTGTCCCAATTAAATGGATTTGTAGTACAGTACAAAAGATAGTACCTTAATTTCTAGAGGTTCTAGTTCCTGAATTAATAGTAGACAGATTTCCAAATAGGAAAATACAAAGTGTAAATGAAATACTTATTGGACTTTTTTAAGCCAATAAAAGTTCTATGTTAACAAATATAGACCCTGTGACCCAGAGGTTGGGAAATATCAGTGTATATATCTTTACTGCAGGTAAGAGAGAGAGGAACAGGTGTGAACTATTAAATTATTGCATGAATCATGTAAGCAAAGTTTCACTTATAATCTTACCAAAGAGAAAAAAAATCCGTTCAAGGAAAGATATAATAAATACTAAGGAAAATGTGGCATGAAGTAAATCAGATTGTTAACATGTTAGTAAGCTAAAAATGTAAAATGAAAAAAAACAACGAGAATTTAGTAAGGAAGTACACCTATGAAAGTTTTCAGTTGTGCAGATCATGCCAAAACGTGGAATTTATTAAGACTGATACTGTCAGATGTAAATGCCTTATTCTATAATGTGTAAATAGTATATGAATGGGGTATCAGGGGTTAATTTATTCTTCACTTCTTAATGTATTCATAATTCACCACTCCCATAACTAGCTCCACCCATTGTATATATAAGGAGCTGTTTGCACCCTTTTTCCTTGCTTCTATCTGTGAATATTCAGTGAATATAGAATGCCTAATGTAAATAAAAGGAGATATATTTAAACCTTTAACTCTTACTAAATTTATTGAGTCTGATCCTGAAAATATTGCAACAAGCTGGTAGCAGAGGATGGTTAATTGACTCAATAAAAACTTAAAAATGTCTAAGAAAGATAGGCCCAACACCAGGGCATACAGCAAAGAAATGGAAACAGAACAAGAAATAATCAACGAATCCACAAACGCAATTTCGAGAGAATCCGAAGAATACACCACTGAAGACGAAGAAATAATAGATGAAAATGATGACCAGGAGGAAATCGAAATAGAGAATAACGAACTCAGGTCAGAGATATTAAAACTATTGAAGAGCCAGAAGAATGATGAAAGCCTCATCGCGAACCTCCAAGATATGCTGAAGAACAGCGGAGCAGCGAGAGAGAAGCACGTCACTAATGAAAAATCAAAAGACCCAAAAATAGTGAGTGATATGACTGCAGAAAAAATTATTGTGAAGAAGAAAAACGGTGATCCCGCGCGAAATTTTGAATGGCAGCCATCTTGGTTTCAACAGACCTCCAGGATGAGCGAAGCAGAGCCAATCAGAAAGCTCAATTCAAAATTTCTGGCGCGAAAAACATTATCAGACAACGAAAACGAAAAAGAAGATTCAAACACCTCAGAAGAATCAGAATCAGAAAGTGAAGGTGATTCAACAAACAATCAAATAAAATCAGCAATGAAAACGCTTTTTGCTGCATTTGGACCAAAACTAAAAATTACTAAAAAGCTAACGAAGAAGCGAGCGAGCAAGCCAATGCCTCAAGACCTGCCCGCTCCCATCCTGACTACGAGAGCGCCGACGCCCGAACCCAGAGAGCCCTGCCGATACCGCCCCACGCCACAGACCGAAGCAAGCACCAACGCCCTCAAAAGAAGAGGAAGAGCAGCCGCCATCGTCAGGACTCCCAAAGTCGAGCCAGAGACCGATTCGTCTGAGGAGGAGCAGAACGAGCGAGCCGCAACGAGGAGAACCTCTCATGACGACTCCATGGAAGAAATGAACAACACGCATGCGCAAGACTACGCAGACGGTCTGGGAAGACATGAATTGACGAGGAGACCGTGCAGGCTCGTTGCGAGCATCCCCACGCCGTTTTGTAACTTTCTGCATTTACGAGACCACGGACTACCTCAGGTTGTAAGTAATGGACCTAATAATGTCGGAAATTTACCCAGTGACTTCCCAAAGCTAAGGATAGATGGCATTAATTTGCAAGAATGGTATCAGCAGCTCCAGGTTGTCTTTATGAAGGAAAACTTACTGTTTTTTATCACTAGTCCCCCAAAAAGACCTTGGACTCTAAAAATAGACTGTTTACACCATAGAGCATTTTTCTTATTAATATCTAGTGTGTCTCCTGCAATGTATCATAGCATTAAGCAAAATCTGACTGTTTCAGAAATTATTCAATGCATGTTCAATTTGTTTCACAGTGACAGTGTAGCTACCACCACAAGGATGTCTAAAGATTTCTTTTCATCTAGGATAAAACCAGGGGTTTCCATAAGTGAGCATTTAATATCTTTAAACAAAATAAGAGCTGAGCTGCATTTAAGGGGGGAGGTGATTTCAGACCAAACAATGAAAAGTGTTATTATCAACTCACTTGATCCATCATGGGACAATTATATGTCACATTTAGACACAATCAATCTAGGATACTTATCCATAGAAAGTCTATCCAATAAATTAATAGCAGAAGACAATTCAAGAAGGAATCGTTCTAACAATCACATAGAACACAAACCATATAGGAAAGTAGCTTTCCAAGAAAAATATAATGAAACATTTAAATGTCACAACTGTGGATCCAGGGAACACAATAGAAGAGATTGCCCCAAAATTCCAAAAGAAAGACATAGGTCAGAATATAGAAACAAATACAATTATAGACAGTCTTCCATGGATAGACATAGATACAGAAGCCCACCAAACTACAAAGACAATAGAGGGGGCAGAGATAATTCAAAGGATAGAAAATCTGGTTCACTGAATGGATTAAATAAACAAGACAACACTAACACACAGCAGAATGAGAACAGTAATTGGCTTATTGATTCTGGAGCAACTAATCACACCACTAATAACAAAGATATATTGTCTTCATTTGTAGAAGATAAATTTGTAATAAAGGTAGCTAACCAAGAAAAGGTTCAAGTGTTAGGTAGAGGGAATGTAACCTTGCCTGGTCTAGGAAAAATAGAGGGGGTATTGCTAATACCTGAAATACCTCATAACATACTAAGTGCCATAAAACTAAGTAGAGATTCTGATATTAACATTGTTTTTTCTAAAGGAAAAGCGACTTTGGAGAAAAATAAAATAGATATAGGCACTGTAATGATTAAAGGAGGCCTACCTTATCTAATAACAAAGGAAAAATGGTTGCACAACATTGATTCAAATATGGAAGATTGTATTGAAGTAGATGATGGAAACATTAGCAACAGTGACAATGATGAATGTAAAATATCTCATGATCACAAAGATGTACACAATGAAAAAAAACCAAAAATAGGTAAACCAATTCATGATGAGTGTGCTCACATCAGGAAGTTAGGACATGCCAGTTTTCCTGTAGTACAAAAAATGACTGAACATGCAGAAGGTGTCAAAATAAAAAATTGTGAAAACTATTTGGAATGCTCAGTATGTAAATCTACAAAACTCAAGACTAGCCCCAGGCCAAGAAAATCTACTAGATCAACCAACAAAATTTTTGAATTAGTACACATGGACTTAGTTGGTCCACTAACTCCATCAATCACTTATAGAAAACGTTACTTCTTGACCATAGTAGACGATTATAGCCGCTATGGATTTGTTTATACATTAAAACACAAAGATGAAACCTTTCAAAAATTTAAAGAATTTTATAAACGCATAGAAACACAACACAATATCAAAATAAAACAAATTATGACAGATAGGGGATGTGAATTCATGTCTAAAGAATTCTCCCAATGGTTAAAGGACAAAGGAATGTTACATTACACGTCTAGTCCATTTTCTGCGTTCCAGAACGGGATTGCAGAGAGGAAGAACTCAACATTACAAACCATGATTAGATGCACATTGGAAGATGCTGGCTTAAGCAAACAATTCTGGTCAGAAGCCTTACATTATTCCAATTACACACAGAATAGAACCTGGTCCAGCATTGTAAATAAGACACCATATGAAGTAATGTATAATAGGAAACCAAAATTGGCACACATGCACATATTTGGAGTCACCGCAGACGTACACATACCTAAGCAACTAAGAAGAAAGGGAGAAAACGTGTCCAGAAGACTCAGATTTATGGGATATGAGACAGGCACTAAAGGGTACAGATTCATTGATAGTAATAACAAATTTATAGTCTCCAGAACAGCTGTGTTCCATGAACAGGCTAACTGGTCTAAAATACATCTTAATGAAATATTTCCAAGTAACAACAAAGATACAAAATCTCAAGAGAAAGGGACTATAGAAAAGCAAAATATCAACAAATATAAAAACAAAACCAAAACATGGACAAATAGCCAACACAAAATAAAGACAGACACACTAACAAAAAAGGAAGCAAGATATTTGCATGATAACAATAGTAAACCTGAAAAAACAATTAGAAACACCAGAAATCAGATGCCAAATAAATACAAGGATTATATAATGCATATGGATGGTGAGTCAACGACACCTAATACATATGAGGAAGTGTTAAAACTCCCTCGTAAAGAAAAAGAAAAATGGGAATTAGCAATGAAAAAAGAGATGGAAAGCTTACAAGGATTAAATGTATTTACACCTGCAATTGCACCAAAGGATAAAACAATTATTGGTACCAGGTGGATATATAAAATTAAGAACTTAGAGGGAGGCAATACCCTATACAAAGCTAGACTAGTTGCACAAGGTTATGCACAGAAATATCCGGAGGACTATACTGACACGTATTCCCCCACAGTAAGAACCGAGAGTGTCAAAACAGCCCTAGTGGTAGCATCAGCACTTAATCTCGATGTATTCCAATATGACATACAGACTGCGTATCTACACGCAAAACTAGATAAGGAAATATATGTAAGAGCACCTCACAGTCAATACACAAACAAGAATGAGACTTGGTTGTTAAACAAGAGTTTATACGGGTTAAAACAATCTGGTAAACGATGGTATGATTGTTTAGTAAAAGTACTTAAAACCATGGACTTCAATGCCACCACTGCTGATAACTGTTTTTTCGTCAAAAAGGGTGATGATTACATAGAATTTGTATTGATCTATGTGGATGACATTTTATACATAGGAAAACATAAAGAGAGAAGAGAAACTTTTGTAACTAAGCTAAATGAACATTTCTCATTGAAATCTTTAGGCAAAGTAAACAAATATCTTGGTGTTCAAATTAATAAGACTAAAAGAGGATTCAAACTTACTCAGAGAGATAAGATCATAGAGCTCTTAAACAAATGCAATCTAAGTAATGCCAAACCTTATGATACTCCTATGCAGACTGACTTTCTAAGAAATACTGATGAATCATCCCCTGAATTCAAAGATAACACATTCTATAGATCAGTCATAGGTTCACTTCTTTATATATCTAATTGGACAAGACCAGATATCGCTTTACCCCTCAATTTATTATCCAGACATGTCAGCAAGCCAACAATGTACCACTGGGAAGCTGTTAAAAGAATATTAAGATATCTGAAAAGTACACTAGACTTTTGTTTAATGTTGGAACCTAACGATAATAAAGAACCAAAGCTTACATGTTACGCAGATGCGGACTGGGCTGGAGACACCTCATGTAGAAAAAGTACATCTGGTTATATATTCTTCTTAAATGACTGTCCAGTTTACTGGTACACTGGTAAACAAGAATTAGTGGCCACTTCAACGACAGAAGCAGAATATGTTTGTTTATCTAAAGCTGCAAATAACCTTGTATGGTTTAATGATTTGATTTCAGATGTTTGGAAAAAACCTGCTTTGCCTTTTGTTATGCATGAAGATAATAAAGCAGCTATTGAAATATCTAGATCTGACGCCATTGGACAAAGGTCCAGACACATAGATATAAAATTTAAACATGTGAGACAATTATCTCAGGATGGATTTATTAAAGCAGTGCATTGTGAAACTTCAGAACAATTAGCTGACATATTGACAAAACCTTTACCTGCTAAGCAGCATAAATATTTAACTTCTAAGTTGTATGTTTTGTACTGTCCTGAATCTGAATGTAATTGGTGTTGCATAACGAATCGGCATTTAGAGGGGGATTTGTCAGATGTAAATGCCTTATTCTCTAATGTGTAAATAGTATATGAACGGGGTATCAGGGGTTAATTTATTCTTCACTTCTTAATGTATTCATAATTCACCACTCCCATAACTAGCTCCACCCATTGTATATATAAGGAGCTGTTTGCACCCTTTTTCCTTGCTTCTATCTGTGAATATTCAGTGAATATAGAATGCCTAATGTAAATAAAAGGAGATATATTTAAACCTTTAACTCTTACTAAATTTATTGAGTCTGATCCTGAAAATATTGCAACAGATACGATCCAATATATCTAAAAATTCTTCTCACAATTTTTTCTTAAGAACAAGAAGCTACATAATTTAATTTATAAAAACACTCTGTTTCTGGATAGGAAAGGGAGTTAATGGATATGAGATTAGAATGCATATTGTGTCCACATCTGGTTAACTTATACAGCAATTATATTATAACACAGTAGAATTAGAAGAGACGACAGTTGGAATCAAATTTCGAGAATAAAACTTTAACAATATGAGATATGCTGATGACACCACTTTATTTACTAAACGTAAAGTAGTTTAAAAGGGCTCATCATAAAAGTAAAAATGGAAAGTAAAATAACTGAATTACTGTTAAGCATTTAGAAGACAAAAGTAACATCAGGGAGTGAGATTTAACAAATTTTGAATAGTTAAAAGCCTCTTATCTTCATGGCCAATGCTTTTTACAATATAACAGACTTTAATCTCTAGTCACCATTTTCTCTCATGTATTTTAAAATAGCTCCTCATTTCGCCTATGGCCATATATTCACAGATCTGACCTATGTTAAATAGGCTTTTAGATTTTATTTGGATAGAACGGGAACATTTTAGAAAGTCTGATGCTCTGTGGCATTACAGGGAAAACAAGTATCTTTAATGGTATCCAGAGCGACCATTTCCCAATGGACGTGACTGAACATTTTATAAGCATATCTTGCTTTTAAAAGTATTGATGTATTTTATTCAAAAGAAAAGCAGCTCGGGCTGATTACAAAGGACATTTTCCAATGAACAAGATTTGTAATTCTAACACCGTGTTGTCAAGATACCTTTTAAAACCACTATAATACTCTGCAGGGCCTGTCTATGTACTCAGTTGCTCTCTTTGCCTGATAGTTCTCCATAATTCAATTGCATTCATGTCAGCTGCACACTTTCCATGTTTGTTTGGCTTTTCTATGATGAAGGTTGGGTTTCTATGCCTGGGTTCTTTGCACAGACCCGGGCCTAGGCTTGCCAGGTGTCCACTATTTGAGCGAACAGTCCGCTTTTTTCACATTATGTTCACTATTTTTTTTCACAAAATAGTGGACATTTTTTTTATTCAAAAGCTTTATGATGAAATGGTACATCATCTAAAGCTGTACAGTCTAAGAGAATAAGGATAGGAGAATCGCGTTTTGTCTTTTTTTTCATAAGTTAGAATGAGACAAAGATCGAATATCCATTGAACTCGATTCTCCGAAAAAATTAGTGATGAGATTAAAATAAAAATATATTATAAAATTATGTACAGTTCACATTTTTAAAATGTATTGTAGCTTGTGTCGACTGACCTAAAATGGCGTCGAGTGATGAGAGTGACAGCGGCGAGATTTCGAATTCTTTAAAATGAAAGAGAGGAGTGTGCAAATACACCAAAGTTTATGTCCATCTACAGGGCGATTCATCCCTTGATAAGTGGACATACTTTTTCAAGAAAGAGCCAGCTCCGAGTTTACTGAAACTGTTCCAGTATTGTGCATCAATTCCGGTATCAAATACAAACGTTGAACGAATTTTCAGCATCATGGGAAATTTGTGGACTGACGAACGTAACCGACTGCTTGTACCATCAGTTGTATATTTTTTAATATTTCTCAACGTTGTACTGAAATTAAAGAATTATTCCTTAAACACAAAGAATTGATCAAAGCTGCGCAGTCAAATAAAAAATACACACGACAGCAAAGTAAAATGTAATTTAATATTTTACATATTATTATAATATATTTGATGTTTTGAATTTTAAGTAAAGTTTTGAAGTGATTATTTTCATACGTGTTAAAATGATTGTAAGAAAATATATAATTTAATTGTAAAAATTTTCTTTATTTTTTTACTACTTAACCCCCCCCCCCCCCGCTTGTCCGCTATTTTTTGGAAGCAGACTTGGCAACCCTACAGACCCCTGATTTCTCCTTTGCCTAATCTTGTCACTCACTGTGAAGACTGATTTTGTTATTTCAGTGGTGTTCATTGCCCTTGAATATACATCTAATGATTTATTAGTTTGTCTTTGACACATTCTAGTATCTGATCTGACACTGACTTTATTTATTTGAATACCTATATACTTTGAGAAGATTATGCAAGAATAAGATGCTTTATAAGTATATTTCTATTATTTCCCAGTTCTATGCACTAATTTTACAGCATTTGTTCTGACATTTATATCCTGATGCATTTTTCATTCAATGCCAAATATTTTCAATTTACATTTAAAATATAACTTATGGTTTAGATAGAAACATTTGTATTATTTTAGAGACTAGTCTACCCCATTTATCATTTAGCAATGTTACCTTTCCTTATATGTGTGGATTTATCAATAAGAAAGCTGAAGAATATTTTGGTATATCTGCAGGATTTTCAGCTGGTACTTTGTCTTAAATTGTATATTTATATAGTCACAATTCTATCCTGAATTTCTGAAAATCATGATTCCTATTATTTAACTTTGGTACTATACATTTAATGATTACATTGTTGGCCTTCTTTCTCTGTTAACAACTGTTATGACCTCTTTTTCTTCATTTGACATGTAATTATATATTTCTTGCTATTTGCCTTGTGCCTATGATGTGCTAGCAGGAGGCTAAATTGCTGAATCACCTACATTCTCTAACTGAAGAACTCCACTTAGAGATCTTTTACTTTAAGAATGAAATCAAAGCATGATTTCAGTAGAAAAAGGAGAGAATAGGAGCCTGAGACATAAAGTGTTTGCATTAGCAAACCAAGAGAAAGCAAATCTATTTGTGTACGAAGGGGAGAGAGAGTATATCTGCAACCTCTCATGTATGGGGTGCCTAGGTTTTTATGTTCTCCGTTGTCCTGTTCAACATATACAGGACAAGAATTTGACTCAATTCTCACAAGACTGATTGGCTGTGGCTGTTTGGACTCTCTGGCTGGAGATTGTACCATCTTTGGTCTCGGATGGGGCTGCACATCCCCAGTCAAGATTGGGGATTGGCTAGAATCCACCAGAATTGGGTGGCCAGTATATTTAAATCAAATAAATGTATACTGCTAATATCAACTGAAGTGTTAAATTAATTCACATTTTTACCTACTTGGTGTTTGGTTCCAAATAATATTTATTATTTTCCAAATAAAATTTATTTTACAAATAAACTGAGAATGTAGAAGGAAATTGCAAATTAAATAATATTTTAAATTTTGTGCTTGCATTAATTCAGTTTAAAAAACAGATGTTGTAATACTAAACACCCATAGTTGGAAATTAGGGCTGGTTCCAAGAGGACAGGAAAAGAGTAACCAAAAAAGAGACAGTAAAGTAAAACAAATAGGAAAACTATGAAGTGTGAGCAAACAAAAGCCAATTAGCAGTAGCTTTAGTACAATAAGCTGGAGGTAGCACCAATCAAGAAGTTAACATTTCTAGCAGAATTGCTGGAACACAGACAGCTGCTATTTTCAAGTAAGGAACTTCTACTGTATACTACCAGTAATCTTTTCTTGTACTATACCGTATATATTTAGTTGCAGTTTGGGGTACTACATTATTGTCCTGACTGCTGATGATCATTTCCTCATACAATATAAGCGATCAACATTTTATCTATCAAAAAGTAACAGCCAGTTGTGTTCCAACCCCACCTCTCATTTCTCCTCACTGTATTTGCTTTTCACAGCAAAGAGAAAAGTAACTATTGTTCAATAGCAAAGTCATCCCTCAGAACAACTACAGTAGACAGAGATGTGGTGGTAAGGTCTAGAGGTGAGATTCACTTACCTCCCTACTGGTTCGCAAATGTGAATTGCTTCATTCGTACACGCCACCTCTGTGCATGTGCAAGGCCTTCTGTGTATACGCAGTAGTCATGCATTACGTCTGGGCGGGTTGGTGGAGCTTCCCGCGGTCGCCGCTACCTGTTCGTGCGATCCGGAGAGAACCGGCTGAATCCCACCAAAAAATCCTTTTTTTCACTGCTTTTAATGTATGGGTTACTAGTGGTAACATAAGTAGTACATTATAATCTACTAGATTAACTAAATCAAAAGGAAGTCAGACACCTTTATCCAGTGATGGGATTCAAGTAATTTAACAACTGGTTCTCTGCCCTAATGATTTCTTCCAACAACCAGTTTGCCAAACTGCTCAGAAAGTTAACAACCGGTTCTCCCGAAGTGGTGCAAACCGGCTGAGTCCCACCACTGCCTTTATCCCTTTATTACAAATGCACCAGACCATTTATATTTTTTTTCAAAAAAAAAAGTCTTATATTAATTTTTGTACTACATCAATTAACACTTTTCTTATTTTTCGTGGAATAAGAGTAGGAAAATGTTTATAGGTAAGACCAAATCTTTAACTCAGTCAAAGAATGAAAGTTGAGCTAGCACTATAAAAATTCATACTTATACACCTACAAACATGCACACTCACATAGAAAAAAATAATCAGCTGCTCATAAAATAATATTTTATTTCAGTCTTCTCCAACATGAGATTATACATGGTATTCATGAACAACAGGATAATACGATCAGACTAAAACTTGAAAATGTCATCGGGGAATATATATATATATATTACTTTAATTCAGTTGTCTCTGTCTTTAAAAGGGGAGAAAGGATGATCCAGGGGAGTACAGTTTATCATCAATATCTGGGAAGATTCTTGAATAGATTGTAAAGACTGTAAACATCTTAAAACCTATCATATTAATTTATCAAGAACAAATGTAGCCATACTAACTCAATCTCATTTTTTCTGATTGATTAACTTATTTAATAGCTTGTGCGAAGGTGCAGATGTAATATATATTTGATTGCCACAAAACATTTAATAAAGTTATCCATGAAATTCCAAATAACAAGTTAGTTAAGTGTAGACTTAATGGCATAATAATTAAGTGAATACGTTACTACCCTATTCAAAGGGGCTCAACAGTTCTCCATCAGACTAGAATAAGACTGAGTAAGAGTTTACATGATTCATTCCTGCATCCTGTACTCAATATTCCAATTAATAATTTAGATGAAGACAATATATAATAAATTTAAAGAAGTACAATATTCAGTGTGATAGTTAATATTGATGACAAAATTAACATTTAATATAGAGTAGGAAATGAGCTCAAAACATCAGAGTCAAACAAATGCCTTCATGCAGGAAACAAAAATCACATACACAGATATAGTACAGGGAGTAGATGGCTTGATAAGAAAACTTGTAATGGCCAAATTGCAAATGTAGCTAAATTCAACAGTATGATCTCACAGTCCTTCCACTCCCCACCCCCCAGAAATGCCAGTAGAAGTTTAAACTGCATCAGCAGAAATATATTTTTCAAATCAAGGAAAGATTTCTTTACTAAACTCCATCTTGAATATTATGTCTTCTTCTGAGCAACATGCTTTAAGAACACTTCAAATAAATAAAAAAGAGGAATTAATATTATCAGGTTCATAAATCTCATGAAAAAGAGATTTTGTTGTGTTTAATCTAGGAAGAGATTATGAAGATAGCATTCTTTAAAAACTTGAAACGAAGTCATATAAAACAGGGGTCACCAACCTTTCGGACTTCAGAGACCACTGCATTCATAATTTTAAATCCTGTGGACCGCTAATATGATCTTCTTACTGACTGGCTGGGTGGTCACAGCTAGGTGGGCATGTGACTGGGTGGGGATGGCCAACTTGATGTCACTCATGTTGAGGGCTGCCTAGCTGGCCTCTACTCACCCCTCCCCTCCCAGCCACTCCTTGCCTGCCTGCCCGGGCTCCTTAGGGTCCCAACAGGAAGCAGTTGTTGGAGCTAAGCAGCCACCATGAGAAAGAGTTGGCAAAACAGCTCAGTTCAAATTGGATCTGATGGAGAAGGAGGCTCAGCAGAAGCACCTAAATTGAGGACTACGAGCATAGGCTTTCCAAGCAGAGGGAAGACCTGCAAGAGTGCAAGGCCAGGTACCGGCGCCTGGAGGCTCAGCAGGCTGAGTTGGTCAGACAGTTCCAGACTATGATGCGGTCCCACTGGAACAAGGCCTTCCAGCTCCTTGCCACCAGTGGCACTTCCCTCCAGCCTTTGGCCAAAGCCCCGCACCAGGAGGCCAAAGCAGACCCCAAATTGGAATTTCTGCCCCCTCCGCACAAAAAGACCCCAAAAGGAGAGACTTTCTGCAGTAACACAAGCATTCATTGCTCAAATCTGTCCCAGGGGTTGTAGTTTGAGGACCTCTGATTTAGTGCACTCCACATAATGCAAATAATTTTTCTGCGGACCATCAAAATTTTCTCGCAGACCACCAGTTGGTGACCACTGATATAAAAGACCTGTTTCCTGTCATTACTAACACCAACCCAAAGTAACAGATTAAAGTCAGAAGAGCTTTCCAAACTTCAAATATCCCAACTTAATATTAGAGAAAAAATTGTTAATAGTAACAATGTTTGACTGTGGAATCATTTACCCAGAAAAACGGTAGGTTTCTTTTTCTGGATGTGTTTAAGTAGGAGCTAGTTATATATTTGTTGAGAATCATTTAATTTGAATCCCTGAAAGAGGATGGGTCTTCATGACACAAATTACCCTTTAATATAATTCAGTGTATAACTTCTCATTAATTTTCTTCAATCCGACTTCTATCCACTTTTTTCCTTTTTCGGTTTTTTTTATTGTACTCAAAGCAAATAACATCAAGACAACTTAAGGGATTTTGGTGCCTCAGGATAAGGATAAAATGGTACTCCTCACATTTAATATACAAAAATTAATTCAACTGCCCTCTGAATTATGCCATATCTCCATAACTAAAGACTTCAGCAGTAGCAGGGCAGGCTGGACACCATGTACATATGATCCTCCACCATTTTGCTTCTGCTTCGTTTGTTCAGTTGCTTCATCCTGCTTCATATTTTCTATCAACCCCACAAGGGTTACTTTTTTTTGAGTTACTAGGAATAACTTTTCTAAAAATGCACCAACGCCTTGTGGATGTGTGTGCATGTATAAACTCCCACATATATTCATATACATATCATTCAGAGGTGGGTTTCAGCAGGTTCTGACCAGTTCTGGAGAGCCGGTAGCGGAAATTTTGAGTAGTTTGGAGAACCGGTAGTAAAAATTCTGACTGGCCCTGCCCCCATCTATTCTCTGCCTCCCAAGTCCCAGCTGATTAGGAGGAAATGGGGATTTTGCAGTAACCTTCCCCTGAATTAGGGAGGGAATGGAGATTTTACAGCATCCTTCTCCTGCCATGCCCACCAAGCCATGCCCACCAAGCCATGACACGCACACCAAGCCACATCCACAGAACTGGTAGTAAAAATTTTTTAAACCCACCACTGATATCATTGTCAAAAATAGTGTGACTATGCTGCATTTATTAATTACTATGGGTCTGCTAAAAGCATCTAGTTGGTTTATGTCAAGGGTGTAAACTCATGTCATTACAGCAGTGTCACGTGATGTATCAGGACTTTTCCCCCCTTCACTAAAATGGGCATGGGTGAGGCCAGCGTGTGATGCATCCAGCCCACTGGCCAAGAGTTTGACAGCCTTTGTTTATATAAATATAAATTTTGAATCATTTTTATTATAGGGTAGATCTGTGATACATTTATATGTTGGGGTTTAATTTGGTAGATATACAGTCACTCCCCCCCCCCAAGGTTTTTATTTTTTTTTATTTTTTTTACAAACATATCAATGCGTGAACCGTGTGGCATCTGAGTGTCTTACATTTTAGTACAAATAAAATAATATTCATCATATTTACTACGTTTGACAAGCTTATATAATTCTGGTAATAGTACACATATTTATGTTAAGTTATAATCTTTCATTATTTAATTATTCAATATTTCAAAATGTTATTTTTATGCCAATCACCATATTCTGAGTGTCATTCCTTCTACTACAAATAAAATATTATTAATCATATTTATTACATTTACGGTGACTTTTAAATCCACACCAGAGGTAGAGAGGTATCTCTGGACTTCTTGTGCAGTGGAATGCTGGCCGTGGCATTGTTTTAGGGCCTGTCAGCTTGGAAAAGCAGTAACAGTAACAGTAACTTAGTTGGAAGGGACCTTGGAGGTCATCTCGTCCAACCCCCTGCTTACGCAGGAGACTTGTACTAGGGATTCGAATCGCTGAACTGCTGACCTTTCTGATCGACAAGCTCAGTGTCTTAGCCACTGAGCCACCTAGTCAGCTTCCTACCATAGTCGATAGGGTATTTAGCATTTACTGAATAGAGTTGCTCACATTGACTTTGAGTTGGTTGCTAGATGGTGAGGACTCCTGATATGAGAGGGAATGTCTTGTGAAATTATCCGGTAATCTTTCAAGTCTATGCATCTAATTAAGGAGACATGGTTCTTTGTGAATGAGTTCAGCCACTTGAAAATGAGATCCATGTCCTTACTGGTTAACACAGGGCAGAGTATTTTAAATAAGTCAGTAGCAACCCAGAGCCTTGATGATTTGCACTTTTTCCCCCTTGAGGTAAAATGATGGCATAATTGCTTTATGTTGTATTATTTATAATAGGTTATTTTTCCTGCCTCAACCAACATTTTGGGATCTTCTGGATTTCTAGGTTTTTGTTTTTTTTTGTAGCCAGGTCTAATTTTGTTGTATAGTTGCTTTTCCCTAAATTTTCCTGATCCCTTTGAGAATAGTTTGTCAAGATTATCCGTCAGTAATATTTTTTGCCTCATGGTCTTTATCAGTGATAGTGTTTATCCGCTTTGTCTTCTTTTTATATTGATTTCATTTTTTCCAAGGATCAGGATATAATTCAAAGATCTAACTTTTATCTATCTATCATTTTATATGACATTTTATACCATGAGGTCCCTAGGGTGACTCATGTTACACCAATGATCCATGACCTGAACTGGCTGCTTCTGGGAGCAATTCAAAGTGTTGGTTTATTACCTTTAAATCACTTCACCGTCTCATCCAACTGGGACTGGCCTGCACCTTCTACATCAGCAAAGGAGACATGCTGTCGGCCCCATTGGTCAAGGAATTTCAGCTGGTGGAGTCCAGGAGAAAGGCATGTCTGCCATGGCTCCTGTTTTTTGGAACCTCTGACTCCCTGAGGTAAGATTGGCTTCCATCTTTCTGATGTTCTTCAAGAAGCTGAAGACCTAGTTCTGCTAAATGGCTTGAAGCCCCAATAGGAGAGCATCCTGCTGGAGATGATTGATGATTTAAGAGGCAATCCCACCTCGTGCCAGCACATCCTGTTCCCTCCTTCCCCTAATGTTAGTTTGATTGTGATTTCCATTGTTATTGTTTTAGAAATATTTATCTTTTAGGACCTTAATGTTTTAATGTTGTAAGCCACCCACAGTTGTTTCAATATGAGATGGGCAGCAAACAAATTTAATAAATAAATAAATAAATGTGTTTCAGGAGCTGTATGATTTTAATTTATTAAGTTTGGTAGTCCTAATAAAAACAGTAATGGTAATACAGAAAGAGAGCAAGAAGAAGAATAAACCTTACTATGAAAGGCAAGAGAGTCAGTGAGTGGTTAAAGCATGAGGCTGGAAGTTTTTAGTCTTGCCTTGGGCTCAAAGCCACCTGAGTGACCGTCGGCCAGTCACTTTCTCTCATCCTTACAGGTAAAGGTTCCCCTCACACATATGTGCTAGTTGTTCCCAACTCTAGGGGACAGTGCTCATCTCCATTTCAAAGCCGAAGAGCCAGCGCTGTCCGAAGACGTCTCTGTGGCCATGTGGTCGGCATGACTAAATGCCAAAGGTGCATCTTCCCACCAAAGGTGGTCCCTATTTTTCTACTTGCATTTTTTTACGTGATTTCAAACTGCTAGGTTGGGAGAAGCTGGGACAAGTAATGGGAGCTCACTCCATTACGTGATGCTATGAATTCAAACCACTGAACTGCCGACCTTTCGATTGACAAGCTCAGCATCTTAGCCACTGAGCCACCGCATCCCACTCTCATCCTTAGGAAGGAGGAAATGGCAAACCACTTCTGAAAAATCTTGCCAGGAAACTGCAGGGACTTGTTAGGACAGTCTCTGAGATTCAGACATGATTGAACATAATAATATTTTTTTAAAAAGTCAAAGGGTGTTGAAAGAACAACATGATTAAGCTAGAGAGAGCTGGGATTCCTCGACCTGTAAATTACAAGGAAGTAAGAAATAAAAGAAGCAGGTAAAAGTGGCACTGATTTTCTAATATCATTGTGAGGACTTGTTTGGATTTGCCTCAGCAAAGAATCTCACACTGTGGAAACAAGGCAGTTCTCTTTGTTGAAAGAAAATGGTGATATGGTTCTATGGATGATACTCTAAATTGCTTCCTGTGCCTCAACCAGCACTTGTGATAACTGGAAGAGGAGAAAAGCCTGCTGAAAATTATTAAGAATCGAGGAAAGCAGTTTTCAGTACATTTGCTATACCTGCCTTCTGGTGTGAAGCCACTGTAATAAGCATGAGCGAGAACCAGCAGAGAGAAGTTGCCTCATACTTTGAAAGCCAAAATCTGCAAGGCCAAAGGATATTCCCTATGGAGGAAAGTAGCATTTTGCCATTTAAAAACTGAATTCAATTTGATACCTTGTCAAGGAACATGGATTATAAACCAGGAAAGTAAATGATTGAATTAAAAGTTGTATTTACATATTGTTATAGAACTCCTAAAAAAGGGACGTGATGGCTCAGTGGCTAAGATGCTGAGTTTGTCGATCGAAAGTTCGGCAGTTCGGAATCCCTAGTGCCGTGTAATGGGGTGAGCTCCTGTTACTTGTTCCAGCTTCTGCCTACCTAGCAGTTCGAAAGAACATAAAAAATGCAAGTAGAAAAATAGGGACCACCTTTGGTGGGAAGGTAACAGCTTTCCATGTGCCTTTGGCATTTAGTCATGCTGGCCACACGATCACAGAGACGTCTTTGGACAGCACTGGCTCTTCGGCTTTGAAACGGAAATGAGCACCGCCCCCTAGAGTCGGGAACGACTAGCACATATATGCGAGGGGAACCTTTACCTTTACCTTTATAGAGCTCCGGGTCTTTCTCTGTATGTATGTATGTATGTATGTATGTATGTATGTGTGTGTGTGTGCGCGTGCGTACGTGCCTTCAAGTCAGTCTTAACTCCAGGCAACTATGTGGATAAGTCGCTGCAGTTTTCTTGGCAAGATTTTCAGAAGTATTTTGCCATTGCCTTCTTCCGAAGGCTCAGAGAGAATGTCCGAACAAAGGTCACCCAACTGGAGAGACTAGAATTTGCATCTCCTGATTGTTAACCTGTTTCACTACAGCTAACTTGCTTGTAGAAGTCAGGATAGTTTGCTATCTCTGTGGAACAGCAGAAGTTTTGACAGGGAGTTATTGATGCTTACAGTTGAAAATTTAAGCGGTTTTTATAGTTAAATTCCATTGCCTTATACTTCAGACAAAATCTGAAAGTCACTGCTTCTGTATAGTTTGCTATGATGAGCCAACAAGGCAATCAAGAGGATTCCCTTCAAACTATTAGTTTGATCCAGAAAATTAAGTCTAATCAGAGCTTCAAATCAATTCTTTGAGTCAATTTTATTGTGGAAAACCAATTCAGACTTGAAATCTGATCATCATCTTTGAACTGAATTCTTGAAAACAAGCTCTAGACTTTAATACGACTTTAATTCTGACTAGGTGGCTCAGGGCTAAGACACTGAGCTTGTCGATCAGAAACGTTGACAGTTTGGTGGTTCGAATCCCTAGTAGAGGTCTCCTGTGTGAGGCTAGGATTTTATAGCATATTGTAATAGTAATAGAGTTGGAGGTCCCGTCCAACTCTATTACTATTACAATATGCTATAAAATCCTAGCCTTTAACTTTTTGTTTAAAATTCAACATTTCACAAAACCAAATGCAGGTCTGCATTACCTTGCACTAAGGATACTTAAGGACCTGTGTGTGTATGTGTATAACATTATGTTATATCATTATGTTATATGCTGTGCTAATTAGTACTACATTCCATCATGAATTGAAAATTTTCAGATTATACCCATACCATACCCATAATATGCCTACTCAGGAAAAGAATTAAGTGCTATAAGATTAAACTAGTTTACACATTGCAGGTTTGTGGGAGTGCATTAAATGCATATACATACAATTATTGTTTCTGTAATGTGTTTCATTTGTATATATAGATAAGTTTATAAATTCAAATCATGTGTAATCAGCAGAGTTGGTATTCAGCCAGTTCTGACAGGTTCTGGAGAACCAGTAGCGGAAATTTTGAGTAGTTTGGACAACTGGTAAATACCACCCCACCCCCATCTATAAAATCCCCATTCCCACCCCACTCCAGGGGAAGGATACTGTAAAATACCCATTCCTTCCCCACCCCACTAACCTGCTTTCCAGCTCCATTCTCCTGTGCAAGGCAATAAAAGAAGACCCAGACAATCAGCTGGGACTCCGATCAGCTGGGACTCGGGAGGCAGCAGTATCCTTCTCCTGGAGTGGGGTGGGAATGGGGATTTTATAGTATCCTTCCCCTGCCATGCCCACCAAGCCACACCCACAGAACCCGCAGTAAAAAAAATTGAATACCACCACTGGTAACCATTCCCAAAACTGTAGTCATAGTCTGCTTAATTGTATTTAACTGTAATAAGACATTTCACTTATAAAATTTCTATATTTAATCAAATATTTCTGAATCTTTTTCATGAAGCTATTAAATATCCATAGTTGGATACGCACAATTTAATAACATTTCATGAATTGTGAAATTGCATACCCCTGCCTGAAGCATTAAGGCAGTCTTTGAGCATCTGTATTTCATTTCAAACATACCGGTACTTAATTTCAAATCATCAATATACATTGCACCTAAGCATTGATCAAACTCTACAAGGAATTTTGGTATGTTTGTTTAAAACTATAGTGGGTCAGTAAAAGGAGAAGATTCTACAATCTTTTGTAAGAGAAATCAAAATGCCAGGATATAGTAGTTCTTTCTATACTCCCTATTGACTTTCATAGCTTATTGTCATTTTCTTTATCGTAATGGAGTGAATCTGGCTACCAGTTCAAATGATTAACAGTATAGATGAGCAGGTGAATGGAATACCTGGATTATATTGGCTTGTAGTCTTGTCTGACACAATGTTCCTCATGATGGCTGTGTAACCACATAATAATACACGGATGACTGGTATACCTAGCCTCACTATATTAAAAGGAGAGTCAAACTTTTATAGCTGTTGGGCACTTTTGGACTATTTATAGCATTTTCTAGGTGCTTTAACAAAATAGTGTTGTGGGGATAATGGGGAGAATGTTGCAATTCTTAACATGATCGACATGGAGGGAGCAGCCAACCAGAAGGCATTCAGCAAAGATAAGCTTATTCCTTCCAGTCTCTTCCCCCAAACACTTATTATCCTAAATAGCCTATTTTTGTCATCAAGTAAAACTTCCATTCCAGAGAGAAAGAGAGTGCAAACCAACAAGCCTAGATTTCAATACTCAGTATTTGTATATTGTCAGAATGTTGCTGGGCTCTCTTTAGGACATTATTGGTTATAATGATCTACAATTTGATCCATTAGAACAGGGGTCTCCAACCTTGGTAACTTTAAGCCTGGAGGACTTCAATTCCCAGAATTCCCCAGCCAGCTTTGCTTTTGAATTCTGGGAGTTGAAGTCCACCAGGCTTAAAGTTGCCAAGGTTGGAGACCCTTGTGTTAGAACATGTGGTATTCCCAGTTTTTTAATGTCACATTTTTCATTCATGTTAAATCTAAGCACCTCTAAAAAAAAATTGTCATTCAATTTCAATAAAAGTTAATTGCATACATTTTGCCTTGATCTTTCTCTCATTAATGAAATACAATGTGGGATTTATTAGATGAAAGCTTTCTTTTCATTTATCTTTGCTATTTACCACTGGTGTTATAAAGAAGGCTTCAAGGCTTCTGAGCATAATTTTGACAAGTTTATTTTTCATTAAAAAAGATATGGTTACTCTTCTTTATCCAGCTTTAGGGTTGAATGGTAAATGGACAGAGAAAAACAATCCAGGTAAAAGCAAAATTAAGAGAATCTTAAACAAAAGCACAAGAGATAATCAAGAAGTAATGAAAAATACATTTCCTGTATCGTCTTCTTTAGCTTGCCACTGTTATAAATTATATAATTTCCCTCGTATTCTTCTTTTACAATTCTCCCATGGCCATTTTCTTGAAAGACTTTTTTTTCCTTCTGCCATAAATTTGAGCAATTATTGTGATTAGAAGTGAATGTGTTTTCTCCTTTTTCCAAATGAGCAGTATATCAATATTTTGCCTACATGATGAATTTGCTATTTTCAGGGTGACATTAAGATTTTTTCCCCTTAATTTATTTGTTACCAGTTGGAACTTTTGGAACCTGAAACCTGTACCTTATTACCTCTACTTGTAATAATAGTGTTCCTGATTCTAGATGCTCCAGAAAAGAGAAAGAGAAAGTAAAATGTCTACATGTGGCTATAGTATAAATGACCCCATGATCTTCAGTGTATTTTTATTAGGAGTCATACATTTTGGCTCTCTAAACTTTCCCCAAGTAGAATATATCCTCTTCTATTTGCAACACTATACATTTTAAACAAAGGTAATCATCATGATTAGCAATTAAGGCTGAAATCTCAAGAGAAAGAACATATGTTTTGCATATGGAAGGCATCCCATTTTAATTTCTCATAACTCCCATTGGAACAATCACACAATAAATAATGGTGAATAATACTGAAAATTCCCAATAATAATTTCTAATACTAAGCTAAATGGAAAATAATACAGTAAAATAACGGGTGGGGCAGGGGTGGGTTCTACTACCGGTTTGCAACAGGATCGTGTGCGCCATGCTTCTGCACATGCGCAGTTCGCTTCTGATGACATCAGGATCAATGGGTGGAGCCTCCCGCCGGTTTTACTACCAGTTCTATAGAACCGGTCTGAACCGGGGGCAACCCACCACTGATGTGGGGCTTTTTTTCACATTCTGTTTGATATAGAGTCTCCATCTTTAAAACTTGTAGTTCTCAATGAAATCTAATATTCCTGAAATCTGTTTGAACATGTCATTCAGACTTTCATCACTACCGCACTGATTTTTTAAATTAAAAAAAACAGAAACCAGCTTATAATAATGAGGTGCTCTGATGAGAAATCACGTCCTGATCATCGGAGAATAATAGATAATATTTGGCATGCAAAGAATGATGAAGAATACTGTACATTCGTTCAGTTGTACAGAATTAATTTAATTTAATTTAATTATTTAATTAATTCAATTTATATGCTGCCCCTCTCCGAAGACTCAGGGCGGCTGATGTTTATATTTGAGGTTGCTCTATTAGCTGATTATTAACCACACATATTGGTTTCTGTATAGTAAACTGTCAGTTAGAATATAGTGACATGATTACTTGAATGTTAACACAAACTAATACTAGAAGATTTGCTGGGAATCTTAAGAAAAGCTGAGCTGAACTGGCCGCTCATTTGTGCACTAATTGAAATGTATACTGTTTGAAGCAGCTCTCCATTCCTTTCCTGCTGTTAAAGGCATCAAACATATACATTTTTATAATACCGTGCTCAAAACTGAATAGCAACCTTTATCTTATGTTCTAATACTTTTAATATATTTTCTCTGAAAGCCAAACTATAACTTATTATTAAATGCTTTATTATTAATAATAAAAAAAACTGATATCAATTTATGGTGCATTATGCGGGGAAAGAAGAAAGGAGAGAGAAGAAAACTATTTCTTGTATTGCATATGCCCAACTGAGTTCTCCCACACTAAAATCATATAGCTTTTTGATTCCCTTTCTTTTTTCCACTCTTATTTGTCTAAACTAAATTGAATTTCAATAATACATGCACAGAGAGAGAGGGGGAGGGAGGGAGGAAGGGAGGGAGGGAGGGAGAGGGAGGGAGAGGGGGAGGGAGACGGAGAGAGAGAGCGGGAGAGAGATGTGCATTTAACTGAGGTTTTGGACTACTTTAGTACCTAAAGATACTCATAAAATTTAAGGAATGTATAAATGCCATCACTGGGAAATTGCTAAGAAATAGACTTGCTGATCCAGAATTAATGTAATGTTCAAAAGCAATTTTGCAAAAATCTGTCTTTAGCAATTACTTTCTCATAGGTCAACACGTTTCTGTTTTTCTGTTACTTAGCTGAGAAATGCTTCACGTTTCTGCTTAGTAGAAAAGTTATATGTTCGTGCAGGGTAGAATTAGAAAGAATTAAATGGAACTTGCTTAATCGGTTTATATATATAAAATTGAGGTATCACTGAATATGAAAATTTGTTGCAACACATGTATTACATTTCCTGCACACACACACACACATACACACACATACTGTGTGTGTGTGTGCATGTGCGTGTGTGTGTGTGTGTGTGTTCAGTTTCGGATGGGAAGGTAAAGACACAAAATGACATCTTGAGAAATCTATCAAGTCATCAGAAAAACAGTACTGCATTTACATAGCATCCTATGACCTGCTGAAACAAAGGTTCAAACACTATTGAAAAATTTTGTCACACCACTAGCAGAAGGAGCCTTTGTGGCAGCAATGCTGATATATATGTATATATACACAAACCTTGGAATGAATCTATATATTTCCCAGTTGTGTGACATGAATCTGAGATAATAGATTAATAACTGAGTTGGAAGGGACTTTGGAGGTCTTCTAGTCCAATCTCCTGCTTGAGCAGGAGACCCTATACCTAGACACTGTGTTCTGCCCCAGTTTCGGATTCCCAGAGAATGTGACACACACCAAGCTTCGCAAACACTGTTTAATTCCAAACAAACCTCTTTCAAGAATGCAGGCTTCCCGTGCAAACGGTTCTTATCAAAGTTATTAAGAACAAAGTCCGACAAAGCCCAGAAAACCAGACATGAGAAGTCGCTCGCTCTCCAAGATGCTCTGTACTAATGAGACATTGTTTCTAGCAAGAAAGCACTAGCTGCGTGCAACTTAAATAGGCTAAGGGAGTGGCCAATTATCCTCAAGCCCTACTCTCGAGTAGACCTCCTCCTCCTGAGTAGCCATTCCTGCCTTTTGGCAGCCCTGCATGCTCGAGCATTGAGGAGAGGCTCCTCCACTTCGCTCTCTCCACTGGAAGGAGCCTTTGGAGGTTCTGAAGGCCCTGGCTGAGTCTCTGCCCCTTGGCATCACATCCTCTTTGGCCTCCTCGCTGTCCGACGCGAGTGCCGGCTGTGCAGGCTGCTGGCGCGACACCACACCAGCCTCCTCCTTATCAGGATCAGCCACAATCCGCACAGGTTGCTGGCGGGCCACAACACACTGCTGATTAAATACTTTGGCCATCCATGACTGATGTCGATATATATATGTGTGTGTGTGTGTGTGTGTGTGTGTGTGTGTGTGTGTGTGAATCAGCAATGTCAGTGTAAATTTATATATATATATATATATATATATATATATATATATATATATATATATATATATATATATATATATATCAGCAATAAGAAAGTAACAATTAGCAGGAAATATTTCTACAAACAAATCATATTAGCCAATGATTTTTCTAATTATTTTAAACATGCAAATTAAAGGCAGGATACTTTTACAAAATATTCTGCAGCCAAGTTAGAGCTAAATAAAAGAAGATGTTTCTCAACTGCATATAAATTACTGAGTTGATGAATTAGGTGTTTAGAGAAAAGGCAAAACCTCCAGAGAGTCAGCACTCATTTTGTAATTTTGAAAGCTATAATGAAGTTCTCCATTTCACCAACTGTGTGAATAATGTGATACTCTAGTAGCTGAATTGCAAAAACATAGTGTGTCTTTTTTCATAATGGCTTAGCTTTAGAATCCATATGGTTGCAAATTTAAAACTTAAAACTTATTTATTTATAAATTTAAAACTTATTTATTTCCAAATGTAAAACATATTTATTTATATATTTATTTATTTAAATCATAAGGCTAACCCAAGACCTTGGAGAGCAAACAGGTTTGAGTAATTTATGGAATGCCATAAGGGTGGGGGGTGCATGGGAGAATATTGTCCGAGAGGCAACAAACAGCCATCAGAAACAAAACCTGGAGTTGCACAAAAATGATACATGGTCAACAGTTATCAAAACACAGTGAGACATCAAAGAGCACAAGGATGAACTTCTACCCCAGCTTCACTACAGATGATCAGTGAACGCAGTGAGTGAATGCAGTAAGAATAGAATAGAATAGAATAGAATAGAATAGAATAGAATAGAATAGAATAGAATAGAATAGAATAGAATAGAACAGAATAGAATTTTTATTGGCCAAGTGTGATTGGACACACAACGAATTTGTCTTGGTGCATATGCTCTCTGTGTACATAAAATAAAAGATAAGTGCAACCAGTACAGGCTCCATACCAAATGTCAGCCTGAAACCTGACTGAAACCTGACTGAAACAGAGCAAATAATCTTCCAGGAGACTGAAATGGAACAGATAATCTTCCATATAGGAGAACAAACCATCTGGACAAGATTCAGCAGTCCATCTGCATTTTGAAGACAGCAAGATCCACATTCTGAACAGAGAAGACCAGTGGTTTGAAAGAGGGGTAAAAGATGCCATCTATGTTAAAATTGAACAGTCCTCTCTTAATAGATGGTGGAAGGGAATATAACACTACCTATCTCCTATCTACAACATAGTCCCAAAAAGATTCCACACCCATTTGCACTCTGATCCAGTTGATACTGAAGCTACATATAAATCCCAAGGGGCCTTAATGTCTCTTAAAGCACTAACAAGAGCGCTTCAAAGAAAATGACTGCAAAGAATATAAATCCTTCTATTCTCCACTACCCAGTCAGAAATGAAAAAGCTTTTTGAATGAAAAGCAAAACTTTTCAGGGGGGAAAAAAACCAAGAATGTCCAGTTGCCTTTTGATAAGTACCTTTGGCACAACCATGACTTGGATAATCGAGAATCTCCATAGACAATCTTCCAGGGATGTCTAGAGCTAAAGCCCATCCATCTTCTCTAACACCTTTCCTAAAAAAGGAAGGTAGTTAGCCAAGACTATTGGATGACTTCTTAAAGAGAGGGTACACCATAGCTTCCTCCAAGGCCTCTCAAAAGTTTAATACCATTGCATGAACCAAATTGCAAATTACATAACAAGATTGATGACATAAAAATATTCAACACCACCGACAATGCTGCTGCCCTACAAAGTGATCTTGATTATGTGTCAGAATGGTTGCGCATTTGGCAACTCCAAATCTCAACTAACAAATGCTCTGTCTTACACATTGGCAACAAAAATCAGAACACCAAAACATGTTGGGCGGATACGACTTCGTAGATGACCCTCGTCTCAAATGATCTAAGCCCCAGAGCTCATTGTAACAGCATTGCCAAAAAGACTTTAAAAGTTGTTAACTTAATTTTGCGAAGCTTCTTCTCTGGTAACATTATACTGCAAACTAGGGCATAAAAAACCTTTGCCAGACCAATTCTCAAATACAGCTTATCTGTCTGGGATCCACAGTGTATATTGGATATTAATACAATTGAGCGGGTCCAGAGGTATTTCACGAGAAGAGTATTCCACTCCTCTGCTCATAATAAAATCCCTTATGCCACTAGACTCAAACTTTTGGGCTTGGACAACCTGGAACTACACTGCCTACGGTCTGACCTAAGCATAGTACACAAAATTGTCTGCTACAACGTCCTGCCTGTCAATGACTACTTCAGCTTTAACCTCATTAATACATGGGCAAGCAATAGATACAAACTCAAGGTAAACCTCTCCAAATTTGATTGAAGAAAATACGACTTCAACAACAGAGTGGTCAATGCCTGGAATGTTCTGCCTGACTCCATTGTTACATCCTCAAACCCTCACAGCTTCAACCCTAAACTGTCTACTGTGGACCTCACCCCATTCCTAAGAGATCTGTAAAGGGGGCATGCACAAGTGTGCCTACCGTCACTGTCCTACTGTCCCCATTTATTTGTATTCATTTCCTGTGTTCATGTCCATGTTTATACTTATACCTGTTATCTTGTACATGTTTGACAAACTAAATTTAAAAAAAGTTTAACTCCACACCTCTTAGATGATCTCCTCTAGAAGCCAAACCCTCAAACCTTCTCCAACAGCAAGAGGATCAGGATCATGGCTCTTTTCATGAAGACCAACTTACTTCTTTCAACATGATTTCATTAAAGCTATAGTGTAAAGCTATAGTGGCAAAACGAAGAATGGGAATGGAGACCAATTGCCTTCTGTCTCTTCTCTGTTTGGAATTCTTACATTGACTGACAGGAGAAAAGCCAATGGTCTTAAGCAAGAGGCTTTTATGGACACTCCTACAGAATTATAAGTAGCTTTTATGGATATTCCTATAGAAATACAAGAATGTTTCAGTGTATTGGGGTGATCAAGCAAGGAAATTAACATGTAATAACTTCTTTGATGTCTATCTGCCTTGTCTCTCATGTTAGAGTATTCAGTTTCAAGAACAATTTTGTATGAAAAAGTTGAAAATCACACACAGGCATAATGGATCAATAGCATGCAGTGAACATATATTTCTTCATCTGGTTGTCACAAGTTGATCAAAGCTGGGTTGTTTTAGGAAACAAAGAGGGAGGTATAAGAAAGGAGGATTGTAACCTTGCTTCAAAGACAGTTGTTCAGAAGTACGTTTGCGGCAGGCTAGCTAAAATGTATACACAATACATACATATGCAACATGTTACATATTTATATATTATGCATTTTAAAATATTTTAATTATTTGAAGAGTAAGATTCTTAATTAAGATGCTCCTTATGGGAAATATATCCATTTTTAATTTCCCTTTTCCAAACAGAATTAAGTTTCAGTATTCAGTAAGTGTCATAATGCACTCTTCTTTCTTCCTGCATCATTTTAATTTCTCAATAGGAACATATCTGTACATTTCCTGCTCTAAGCCCATTTATAGGCTAATTACTATGCAAATAACCTTCCCTTTCATATCTTTATGATGAAATAATACAGTCCTCATTCTTCAAATGTTCCACTATTTACTCACCTTCATGTAAAAAGAAAAAGGTATTATGTGGAACAGTCATTTGAAGAGACTTTATTTAAAAAAAAGTTTGAGTCTTTGAACCTGAAATATTTTGGTTCTCATTAAAATATATCTGTTGTTTTATAAATTCAGGCTTTTGGATTTATTATCTTTAAATTTGGCCTGTACTATCATAATAGTTACGCTATATAAATTTCAGAATTGAATGGATTTCTGAGAGTTAGGAATCCTCAAGCGTTATTACTATTATTTGAATTTTGTAATTGCTAATTTTTTTGTCTTTCTTAGAATAATCACGCTAAAGTCTGGCTGGGGCTTTCTGAAACATGAGATAGCATGGAGCAGAGTTTTGACACATTAGTCCAGTAATGATTTTTCAGTATGTCATTAAAATCTCCTAGCCTATGGCATAAGTAAAGCACACGTTCCACAGAAGAGATACGCATTTTGAGAGGGGAAAGAATTAATCATTTGACTAATGATTAATGATCCTGTTTAATAGGATGTTTTATATGGTTTATTATTGGGTTAAGTTTCGCTGAGACTATACTTAATATGAGAAAATTTTGTATTAGTTAGCTTTAAGGAAAGTTTATATTTCAATTGCTTTAGAGAAGTAAAGCATGTTACATGATACGCGTGATTCAAAACACCAGATTGCTTAGCAACTCTGGAATTGGAGTTTTATCTCCCTCAGTATTGTCTATAACAAACTGCAACAATGCTGACATGACAACACACACACACACACACACACACACACACACACACACACACACACACAATGATGTAATTAAATAAACACCACATACTTGTGTCAGGATATCAGACTCAAATACATAAGTTGCAGCATTCATGTGTTTATATCATCACATCTGGGTCATAGTTTTCCTCTCCTTTGTAAATGCTGTTTTTGCATGATTTTACAATGAACATTTTACCATATGTCTGAAAGTCAACCTTTGAACTGTTTATTGCATGCAGACGTCTGATATAATCTTTATATCTTTATTTATCCTATGAATTTTACATCATTTATCACAGAGTTTGACAGCATCTTAAGTTTTAATTTGCTAGTAATGCTATTTTGGAATTGTCTATTTTTGTATACTGTCAATTCTTGTGCACATGCAAAAGATCAGAATGAATTTCATGGAATTGTTAACTAGCCAAATGTGTTTGAATTTGCGAAAGTGGAGCCAATCCACCATTGCTGGATAGATAAATTGAATGCATTACTGAAGGAGATTATTGGATTACAGGAATATTTATTTATTTATTTATTTATTTATTTATTTATTTATTTATTTATTTATTTATTTGTCATATTTCTATGCCGCCCACTCTCCGAGAACTCTGGGTGGCTTACACCAAAGACAGTATACTAAATAGCATATTGCCCCCTAACAATCTGGATCCTCATTTTACCCACCTCAGAAGGATGGAAGGCTGAGTCAACCTTGAGTCGGTGAGATTTGATCCGCTGATCTCCTGAACTAGCAGTCAGCTGAAGTAGCTGCAGTACTACACTCTAACCACTGCGCCACCTCGACTCTTATATATAGTTAGCAGCAATAATTATTGGCCATTTTAATAGTATACCTATTTCTCTTTCTCTCTGGAAATACTTGATTTCCTTGCATGCAGTGTCTGACTAGTTCTGAATCAAAATCTAAACTTACGGTTTTTCATCTATCAAAGTTGTACACATTTTGCAAAGTAGTGGACAAGGATAGGAACTTAGGTTTTCGCTAATCATTCTTTTGGAAGTAATTAAACTGATTATCTGTTTTGTTAACAATGATTTCTGAATACCAAGTCACTTATATGGCAGCTGTCCTAGATGATAATTCAGGAGAGCATAGTAGAAGTATTTTGATTTACTACCCTGGAGGACTTGCTACTATAAGTGAAATAACATACACCAAGGGTGTCAAACTGGATTTCATTGAGGGCTGGATCAGGTTTGTGTTTGATCTCAGTGGCAAGGGTGGGCATGGCCAGGGGCACCTGTGGTGGTCCAAGTGCTCTGCCACTGAATACGGGCTCCCGAGCTCCATTTTCAGATCGGATGGCCTTCTGAAACCCTCTACCAGCGAAAAGGGAGCTCAGGAGGGCCACCAAAACTGAGGCAAGAGAATGAAAACTAATTATAAGGGGCTTCTTACCAGTCACTGTTTTATAGAGGGGATTTCTTTGAATCTGTAGCAAGGGACAAAATTACTAAGTTCACTCTTCATGTAACTAAATGTATTACTTATCAGTCTCAACCTGATACAAATTATATATTTTAAAACAGGAGTCCCCAACCCCCAAACCGTGGCCCACTACCGTGCTGTGAGCTGTTCAAAACCAGGCCACCTGAAGCAGCGGGTGAGTGCGTGTGCATGCATCTCCCCTTGCACAAGCAATGAGCAAGCATATGCATGCATGCTCCATTTGGAGGATGGCCAAATGGCGCTACATGCATGTGTGTGCTTGTCCACCATTCGCATGAAACCATCCCCTCTCCATCCCCCACAGGCCCGTCCACAAAGCTGGAAAGGTTGGGGAACACTATTTTAAAGAACATAGGTTGAATGCTAATATGTACTAAACATTTTTATCTAGTGGAGAAGCCGCATAACTGCAAGGTTTTTCTGAGGTGAAATAAAAAATTCACCTCTAACATCTTTCTTATGAAAAACATTTATTGTAATAAAATACAATAGTATAGGGTAGGACTATGGGTTGGATTAGAAGACCTCCAAGGTCCCCTCCAACTCTATTCTTCTTCTAATAATTGTGCTTATATCACTACACTTCAGAGATTCAATGAAAAAACACTTTATAATGAAACAACATATATATATATATATATATCTTAATCCTAACAAAAATAACCAAGCAAACCTCATCTAATTAAGTTGCTTACATAGATAAGAAAATAATAATTTTCTCAAGATATCCATCCTCATCACTAACTTTCAAAACCTGCCAAACAGAATGGTCTTAGGGGCTTTTATGAAAAGAAATTGGAATGGCAGCTCTATATATTTTGGAGTAAAATACCTCCATAATGTGTAGGTAGCACAATAGGCACTGTGCATTCTCCAGAATAAACAGCTCTGGATAGGAATCCATGCTGAGAAGAGGAGGAAATACTAAACCTCTCCCTATGGGTAGTTATGAAATCACCCTTATCTAAGATATCAAGTCTTTCAAAACATCTGTTTGACATCCAAGAAAGTGAAATGTGGCTTTTTCCTATATGTGGTGGAGGAACAAAGAAGCACATTGTGAAGCAAAGTTAAACTTTGGTACTGTCTTTCCATTTTCAATGTCCTCCGCAGCTGCTCTTAGAGTTTGTGACTAATATTTGTCATATAATTCTGAAGTCAGAAGCAATGGGAGCTAACTTGGATATTTGATCCTATTAATTCTGCAGCTTTATGCGGTTATGCCCAAAGGCATTGACTGGATTGTAAAGGTTTGAGTATATGATTTTTTTTTGTTTTGTTTTGTTTTTACAATTGCATATAAAATAGCATAATAAAAAAACATTTATCAGCAGTAGATTAGTATATCATACGGGAACAAGGAATTTAGTTCAGCCATTTTTATAGCTTTTGAAATGAGTTTAAGCAATCCTCTATAGATGAGTTCAACGCATATCATGAAGAATAAAGTAAAATTCAAGCTTTTCATTTCATTATGTATTAAGTGGGATTTGCCCTGCAAGTATCTGTAAAAATTAAAACAAATCGCAATTATCTATTTGGGACAAGTGCTCTGACAATTGAATTTAGAATGTTCCCTTTCTTTAGAGAAAAGGCATTTTTTAAAAATAAAATGATAGGTACGATAATCACAGTTACACACAGAAAATTAATATTTCTGCACAACACCGTATCACTGGGTTTGCCATTGTATTCTTTTCAGGATTTAATTGCTCCAGTTCGGCCCTGAATGTTACCCAAGTCTGATCCAATTGGTGTTATTGGGGGGAAAAAAGTTATAGCTGAATTTTTCTTAATTCTACAAAAGATTTATTTTATTTTACTTTATTTTATTAAATTTCTATACCGCCCTTCTCCCAAAGGACTCAGGGCAGTGTACAGCCAGAAATAAAACCATGACAATAGAAAAATTAAAAGCAAGTTAAAACAATTAAATCAATTGGCTGAAAATTCTAATAAAACAACCCATTAAAAAAAGTAAAAATATTATTATTATTTAGGCCAGCCCTGCTTGTTGGAATAGTAATGTTTTTAGGGCACGGCGAAAGGTACGCAGGTCGGTAATCCTACGAGGGGCAGCTCATTCCAGAGGGTAGGGGCCCCCACAGAGAATGCTCTCCCCCTGGGGGTCTTCAGCCGGCATTGTCTAGCTGACGGCACCCGGAGGAGCCCTCTCTGTGGGAGCGTACCGGTCAATGGGAGGCTATCGGTGGCAGAAGGCGGTCTCGTAGATACCCAGGGCCCATGCCATAGAGCGCTTTAAAGGTGGCAACCAACACCTTGAACTGCACCCGAAAGACCACTGGGAGCCAGTGCAGCTCGCGCAGGAGCGGTGTTACATGGGAGCGTCGGGTCGCTCCCATAATTACCCACGCGGCCACATTCTGGACCAGTTGGAGCCTCTGGGTGCTCTTCAAGGGGAGCCCCATGTAGAGAGCGTTACAATAGTCCAGACAGGATGTGACTAGGGCATGAGTGACTGCACGTAAGGAGTCCCAATCCAGAAAGGGACGCAACTGGTAAATCAGGCGATAGAAAGCCCCCCTAGCCACAGCTGTCAAAAGATACAGATTCCAGAAGCTTCCCCATCCCCCCATCTGTTCTACATAGTCACAGGGGCAATTCATGCAGGGATTTGGTAGATTACATTGGAAGTGTGATTTAACACTTTGTGCTAGTGTGGCATGTATATACAGTATGAATTAAATATTCCTTTTTCCATTTTTATTTCAGTGTTACATTTATATACATTTAAACAAGTTAGTAAATAGAATAGAATGCTTTAAAATAGCTTGTTTGTAAAAGGATTGAATATGGATAATAACTGAGATGTCCTCTGATAATTTCCTATATGTACAACTGAGAATGAATTCTATGATTATCTAGTAGGACAAATTGGTTCCCTGGCATTTTTGCCTGAACAATCAAAACACAAATTGGCATAATTAGTTATGTCAATGTAGGAGAATTACAGGTTAACAGGCGCTAAAAGTATACATTTCAGATGCACAGCAGCGGTTTTTTCCTGGTCATTTTTATTAAAAGTGATTGTTTTTCTACACATAAAGAGGAATGGCTTGGCCTTGGCAACATTAACTTTTTATGAGGCCTAAAATGAATCAAGTCCAAAATAAATAAATACATGAATAAATAGCAACCACATTTCTTGAGGGGACAACTTCTAAATGGTGCTAGGATGTTTTATTAGTTTATTTAGTTTGACTAAGGATATGCTAATTACCAAAATGTATGCTATGCTGAATGGATTTTTTAAAATGGCTTTTTAAACACAGAAAAAGATCAAACTAGATATACTTGTAGTTGAACACCTGCAGAATATTTAGTAAATTTAACTGCTGGGAATCTGGCACATATTTTTCTTCTTTGAGTCTTTAATCTTTTCTTCCTGGCCACTGACTGAAAAGTATAACAGGATGGAATTTTGTTGTAATAATTTTAGTTGCTGTCTGCTTCATTACAGCATGAGGGGAAATTGCTACTGAAAGTTAAAAAGAAATCAGTTGGCTTGTTTAACCTGATTCTGTTGAGAAGGAGGAGGAAGCAGAACCTTGGAAAAGGAGACAATTAATACCAGGAAGTGATGCTCCCAACTTCCTTTGAACTTAGAAAATGACTATTTTCCTGGTTGGCTGAGTCACTGGACATTGTGTGCTACGAATGACAAGGGTTCATTAATTGGGAGAGCAGCTGATTGGATGGTCATGGCAAAAATATCCCAAACTCAGTGTCACACAACTATATGGTATTAATTATTGCATATCTTTTTTTTTTTTTTTTTTTTTAAATTTGATTTATATGCCGCCCTTCTCCGGAGACTCAGGGCGGCTTACAATGTGCTCAGCAATAGCCTTCATACTTTTGTATATTTTTATACAAAGTCAGCTTATTGCCCCCACAAACTGGGTCCTCATTTAACCTACCTTAGAAAGGATGGAAGGCTGAGTCAACCTTGAGCCTTGGAGAGATTCGAACCAGCAGTAAATTGCAGGCAGCTGTGTTAATAACAGGGTGCTTTAAACCACTGTAGTACCAAGGCTCTTGAAATACATGACCTTCCTAGGCACATTAACTGTAACCAAGGCAGAAATATGTCACAGCAAGTTTGAAATTTCATACTGTACATTTGCTCTCCAGGACAAAATATTGTGAAGAATGGGAATATGAGTACGTGTTAAGTACCTGGCACAGAAAGGAACAATTGCCAATGTGGACTGAGTAAACAAGTTATGAATAACTGTTCATTATATTCAAGCGACCATGGTATTTCACAACATGGCAGCATTTATTCACATAGCAAATACTTATGTATTACAGCTATTGTAGAGAAGCTGTTTTTATCAACTTTCTTGCAACAATCTGTATTTCATGCACTTAATGCAACTTATTCTATGGCTTTCATCACTTGATTACTCACATTTCAATGTATGTTGTGTAACTGTTACACTGTATCAGGTCTGTTTTCTCAGTCGTTATGAAAAATCTGATTTGGGATATGACTAGTAATTATTGTGGACACCACTGTAGTGACTATGCAGGTGTCAAGTTAGCATAACCTCCTTATATTGTAGGGATTTCTATCTGAAATGTGTTTTGTAATGGTTAACCAGGAAACTCTATGACAGTCAAGGAATCACAAATATCAGAAATGCTGCTGTTCTTTCCAGAGAAATGTACCGTATTGTCCCAAAATCATTGTCATCTTTGTGTTCCTTGCCAGAACTCAAACACCTTGATGTTAGTTTTTCCTTGTTCAATCATGGAACCAATAAGGACAAATATTCTGATACTTTGATCCCGATATTAGTCCATAGTACTTCTCAGTATATTTTTTCCCAGCAATTTTAAATTTAGTTTTAAATTTAGGATTAAATTTAACTCTTAAATTTAGACTCAGACTTAGGTTTTCTCCTCTCGTTACATCACATTATTTCTTGCTTAGAAAACTGTTTTACTTCACAAAACTTACCAAACTGATCAAGATAGAAAAGGTAAGAAAATGGTGTCACCTCTAATTCAGAATGGAAGCTGACTCAGTTTCTTGTCCAGTTAGTAACAACAAACATTATCTTGCATTATTCTAAATGTAATGCCTTACTTATATTTAATGCCAGTTTTAGATGTAATCTAAGGTGTAAATAAGAAAGTATTTAGCCAGTATGTGCAGTGGAGAACAGCATTCCTACTCCTATTTAGATGTCTAGAATAGCCTTGCTTCTGAATTTATGGACTTTTATTATATGGACATGTTGATTTATGGATCTGCTGAAATTGGTCAGAAACCATCCAAAAAAACACTTCCTTTCACACAAGAATTAGGCTTAGCCAATGACATCAGTGGATACATTATGGGGTCTAGGACAATATAGGGTAGAGTAGAGTAGAGTAGAGTAGAGTAGAGTAGAGTAGAGTAGAGTAGAGTAGAGTAGAATAGAATAGAATAGAATAGAATAGAATAGAATAGAATAGAATAGAATAGAATAGAATAGAATAGAATAGAATAACTTTATTATTACTTTGAATGTACACTAATTGGCATACATTAAACTGAAATTTTGTTGCATACAAGCTCTCAAAGGGTCACCACCTTCAATAGACATTACATAAACATGACAAAATAAATAAATAAATAAATACAAAATTATGCATATAAAGACATATATTATATGACACAGAGAAACAACACAGTCTAGTTCAGATGTATATATGTACATGATAAGAAAAATGAATCTTGCGAGTTTACCAGGCAGATGGCATAGGGAACAAAGCTGTTACAGATCTGGTAGTCCTGCTAGGAATACTTTGAACCTCCTCCCAGAAGGGAGCAACAGAAACAGACCATAAAGTGAGTGGGTGGGATCTCTAACAATGCTTTTATAAAGCACTTATAAGCAGTATCCTGAATAACAGGAAGCGAGCTTCCTATAATCTTCTCGGCTGTCCTTACCACTCTCTGAATGGACTTTCTATCTGAGACACTGCTGGTAACAAACCAAATAGTGATGAAGTTTGTTAAAAAGCTCTCAATCGTGCTTCTGTAAAAAGGGGCCAAGACAGAAGGAGAAAGATGTGGTCTCCTCATCAGATGCAGGAAATGCAGAGGCTGGTTTGCACGCTTCACTAAGGACAGTGGTGGGATTCAGCCAGTTCGCACCACTTCAGGAGAACCGGTTGTTAACTTTCTGAGCAGTCTGGCAAAATGGTTGTTGGAAGAAATCATTAGGGCAGAGAACCGGTTGTTAAATTATTTGAATTCCACCACTGACTAAGGATGACCAATTCATATTGTTAGTTATCTGCACCCCCAGATACTTAATACTGTTGACCACCACTACAGCTGCATCCTTTATACTGAGTGGAGAGTGACTATATCGGATCTTTTTAAAATCTACAATAATCTCCTTTGTTTTATCAACATTTAGAACCAGGTTACTTTTATTGCACCGGTCCACCAGAAGCTTCACCTCTTCCCTATAAGCATCTTCATACAATTAGAAGGTATTGTACGAAAAAGGCTTTCTTCTTCATTTGACAATTAAGCCAATTATTAACCCACTATCATTATCATTATTGTTGTTGTTGAAATGTACACGCTGCCTGATTCCCAGTGATTCCAGGCAGTTTTCAAATTGTTAAAAGCATTCAAACAAGAAAACAATACAAATCAAAGAAGAGCAAAAATGGCAGAGAGAACAATTCCAGATGGGAAGAAAGAAATGAAGATAAGGGATCTTCAATCATGCTCCAAAGGGCTGGGCAAAAATCTAGATCTTCAGGGCCTTTAAAAAACCAGTAGTGTGGGGACCATTTGAATCTCGTGGGGAACTGAGAAGAGAGACTTTGAAGCTCAGAAGCAAGAATGGAATGGAATGGAATGGAATGGAATGAAATAGAATAGAATAGAATAGAATAGAATAGAATAGAATAGAATAGAATAGAATAGAATAGAATAGAATAGAATAGAATAGAATAGAATAGAACAGATCTGGAAGGGACCTTGGAGGTCTTCTAGTCCAGCGCCCTACTCAAGCAGGAGAACCTATACCATTTCAGACAAGTGACTGTCTAGTCTCCTCTTAAAAACATCCAGTGATGGAGCACCCACAATTTCTAAAGGCAAGCTGTTCCACTGGTTAATTGTCCTTACTGTTAGGAAGTTACTCCTTAATTCAAGCTTTAAGCTTGAGTTTGATTTAAGATCAGTCTACGAGAATCAGTGTAATTAGAAGTGGATATGGCCTCATCTAATATAGTGTGGGTGAATTACCTTCAAGAAAATTTATGAGTAGCAAATATACATAGTTTATTTGTATTTAGTTTTGCCACTGAAACAGGAAAACGATTAAGCCTAAAAACAGGGGGTGGGATATGTTAATTTAGAAAAGCAAAGAGAATTTATGTACCGGTATTCTCTGTCCACTTTACTCTTTCCTCTGTTACTCATAATCTCCTCACCATTCTGAATTGGCTGGATCTATACATTAGGATGTTATGGTTGACTACATTTTTATGCGCTGTCACAGCCAATGAAAAATTACATGGCAACTCTTCCAGGACCTATACCCTGTGTCATTAGTTTTAAGGCCATTTTTAACCGCCTACTATCCAGACATACTTGGTAATAATTCTCATTCTCCATGAAAATGATAAGACCTTCAAGTATTTATATGCCCCTTCAACAGGATACTTTTTTTTTAATTTAATAGACGAAGGAATTTTATTGAACAGAATAATTCTGTATGGTGAAAACCAATGCATAAACGAATGCATATCCAAATAATCAATTATTATAAAAATACCTCTGACATTAAATACATCAGTAAACTAAACTAGGCTAAGATAAAGCTGCTGCATATGTTATAGAAATATAGAATCTCTGTTGAATAGGGAAAAGTCAATAACTAGTTATCCTATTTATTAGATGATATATTGAAGTCAATATTGAATATTGAGTTTGTTTGGCTGATGAAACTCAAAATGACTGATTAAATTAAGACTGCATCTAATCCAACTGCTTGCCCTTCCCTGCTTCATAGCAGCCAAACAAAGGAAGCATTTCTCTTTGACAATATTTGACAATATCTTTTTGAAATTGTTTTATGAAGCAATGCTTCTAAAGCAAAAAAAAAAACCCCAAACAAACCCTGCCACATTGATTCATTTCACATTTACTGTCTCACACTTATTGAAAGTGACAGAAAAACCTTTTACATACGTACAAAGCTTTTCCCACCTACTGGAAGTGTGGAAAAAGCATGCAAAGTGACTCGAAAAGTTTCAAGAAGGGCAATTGTGTTATTGGTATGCCTGAATGATACCGATAACGTGGTCTCCATAACAAGAAGCAAGAATCTTCTTGCCACAAAGAAGCAATTTGAAGAGGCATAAATAATACCTCCACGATTTCTAGACTGTTGTGGTGCCTCTAGAAACTGGTATTCAGTATCACATTGCCACTGAGTAAGCAAATTTCACTATTATAGTTCCCATTCAGTAAATGCCTAGAACCATGGACTATTGTGCACATTCTCAAATGTTAATTTTAATTGAAAAGGCCAGCAGTGGCTCACCTTGCCATCTGGCTCTTTTTTTTTACAATTTGTCATTGTTGCTTCACCATTATCATTGCTGTCCTAATTGCTACTTTCTCCCCCCTCTTAGCTTTCTTGACAGTTCCGCAGTCCCCATCATTTAAGCCAGAGATAGGCAGAATAAATAATTGGGGCAGCCTGCTCATCAGGCTTCCAGTCTCAGCTATTTATTTAGATTCTTTTACTTATCAAATAAATAAATAGGCTGCTGGCACACACAGCAAAACAAAATGTCAGCCTGTACTATCATACATTTCTAAAATTGTTTTTAGACCACCCAAATTGTTTCAACTTCTACCCTCAAAATGACGCTATAGAGCACTGCACACCAAGACAACTAGACACAAAAACAGTTTTTTCCCGAACGCCATCACTCTGCTAAACAAATAATTCCCTCAACACTGTCAAACTATTCACATTAGGCTGCATTACTATTGCTATTGGTCTTCTCATCGTTCCTATCACCCATCTCCTCCCACTTATGACTGCATGACTGTAAATTTGTTGCTTGTATCCTTACGATTTATATTGATATTGATTGTTTCCTAGTATGATTTGATTGCTTATTTGTACCCTAAGACTATCACTACTCTTGTACCTTAAGTGTTGTACCTTATGATTCTTGATGAATGTATCTTGTCTTTTTATGTACACTGAGAGTATATGCACCAAAGACAAATTCCTTGCGTGTCCAATCACACTTGGCCAATAAAGAATTCTATTCTATTCTATTCTATTCTATTCTATTCTATTCTATTCTATTCTATTCTATTCTATTCTATTCTATTCCATTCCATTCCATTCCATTCCATTCCATTCCATTCCATTCCATTCCATTCTATAGGTTCTATAAGCATCCTTAAAAAAATAAAAAAATAATGATTGGGTTTTTCTATCTGAAAATGTACCCACTTCTCCAAATAGGATATGATAGGGGACTAAATGGAGTGTCAGGGAACAAATTTTTCAGCTTATTTTCCGGTGAATATTTTTTGTCAGTGGCTACATTCACTATAGGGGTCATTTTGTGATCTTTTCCTTGCTGCCATTTTGTGAGAGTCCCGGTGACTATGAAATGTCTTCATAGGGTTATCTATCTCACATGCTTTCCCAGTTGTCTAATATAGCAAGAGTTCTCACCCACTGATAAAATACTGCAATTTTTGATGTGGTATATTTTTTCCTTTCCAATTTTCTTAATTCTTGTTTGGCTTCTCTAAACTGAGGAAAGAAACAGAAGGAGAAGAAGTCCTTATATTAAGCAGCCATTGTAACTTTCTGATTGGACAAACTTTCTCCAACTGAGGTCATGACTTAATAGTTAATGATTGCACTTACTCTGAGGTGGATATCAAATTTAAATCCTATAACCAATACAAATGAATGAAAAACAAAGAACAGAAAATCTTCTGTTTTGTACTTGTAGAACCATTTGGATTCAAATAGTCTTTTGTACTATTCTACTTTGAACACCCCACTGTCATTATGGATTGTTATGGACTTTGTATTCTGGGAGTTTGGGAGCAGCGAGTTTGATACCAATTCTGCTATGCATTCTACCAAGCAAGAAATCATAATTACTGTAATTAGAAAGATTTGTTTCTATTCATTCTTAGTCAGTGAGCTTTCTCTCTCTTCTAATCTTGTCAAAAGAATTATCTAACAACATGGGGTATAACTAATAGGGAAACTGTTGCTTTATTTTAGCTAATATTATCATTTATGAAACAGGGTTAAGCTTTCTGAGAAATATACTGCAATCTTGAAATCTGATTACATTTACTCATAGGAACCCTTGTGATCTACTCACTGCGTAATTTGATTATTGCATCCACTTACACCACCAGGGAAATTTGGCCACAGGGCAAAGTGGATTTTTTGGTGGTTAGCAAGACTCCAGCATTTTTAGTAGTGTACAATCTTCTCTCTGTGCAATACATGATTTCTTCTGTTGTGTCCATGATATTTTCTCATTATACAAAAAAATAAAACAAAGGATACTATAACATAGATTGCCTTGACAAAACAGGCATCTACTTATTTTGAATGAGATCCAGTTTTGATTTTACTATTATGCAAAAGTGTAACAACTTTTAAAAATTCTACTCTCTCTCTCTCTCTCTCCTTTCCCTTGCCATGTGTGTAAATTTTAATGCAACTGTCTGATCATTGCAAAGAAATCTAAACTCCTTCTCATATGGAGCAATGAAAATATAGTGTCTGAGCATGGCAGGCCACCCTAAGCATGGGTGTGTTCTACTTACCTTTACTACTGGTTCGCAATGGGATCACGCTTCTGCGCATGCGCAGATCACCAATGACAACATCTGGGGCAGGGGGCGGGAGGTGGGGGGTGGGGGGCAGAGCCTCCGCCGGTTTTACTACCGGTTCTTGCAAACTGGTCTGAACCGGGAACAACCCACCACTGACCCTAAGGATATATTTCCTATCTGCTAGAAACATGCTAAATTGACCAGTACAAATATAGGGCAAAATAATTGATTATGGGAAAAGGATACAAGCATCCATCCATCTCCTGCTCTCTGATCATTATTATTATTATTATTTTTTAATTTGATTTATATGCCGCCCTTGTCTGGAGACTCAGGGCGGCTTACAATGCATTAAGCAATAGCCTTCATACTTTTGTATATTTTTACAAAGTCAGCTTATTGCCCCCACAAACTGGGTCCTCAATTTACCTACCTTAGAAAGGATGGAAGGCTGAGTCAACCTTGAGCCTGGCAAGATTTCCATGCACGATATATATAAAGGATATATATAAAGGATGGGCAATCATTTTATTTACAGTGATGGTCCCTCAGAGATGTGGCAGGTATACTGAGGCTACACATTAATGAGACGAGAAGCCCACTCTTTTTTTCCTCTCTGTTTATTTTGCCACCCTGTATTCAATTTCTTTCTTTTCTTTTCTGATACTGTTTTCTCCTGCAAGAGAAGGGACAGATTCCACTAGGGTCTGAATAGATTACTTGCCTAGGATTTTTGAAATTCAATTGAAAACTGCATGAAATGAAGTTAAAAGCCATTAGTGGACCTTGGGTCACAAACTGTTCACTCTTTTTTTTAACCAATTTTTTTATTTTAGGTTATTTATACATATCAATGTGTGAATGGTGTGATACCTGGGTATCATACTTTTCAATACAAATAAACGTAATATTGTTACTCATAGTTATTACATTTCATTTTCATTATTTTGTATTATTTACACATACCCTTACTACAGTGGTGGGTTTCAAACTTTTTTGCTACCGGTTTTGTGGGTGTAACTTGGTGGGCGTGGCAGGGGAAGGATACTGTAAAATCTCCATTCCCTCCCAATCCAGGGGAACGTTACTGCAAAATCCCCATTTCCTCCCGATAGCTGGGACTTGGGAGGCAGAGAATAGATGGATGTGGGCCAGTCAGAATTTTTACTACCGGTTCTCCGAACTACTCAAAATTTCTGCTACCGATTCTCCAGAACTGGTTCAAACCCGCTGAAACCCTAAACCTCCTTCTTATTCTTTCATATATCTTAATATCTTTATATAAGTGTTTACCAAGAGACCTGGTCTACCCCAATGTGTGGGAGGGGGCATTCTGCTCCCTTTTGCCTTTTAGCTCCAATCCAGGAGCTCTCAAGCAGTCGCATTCACGACAAACCATTTTATACCAAATTTATATTTTGCTGATAAATTTCTTTTTTTATTTCTTTATCAGCAAAATATAAATTTGATATATATATATATATACATACACACACACACACACACACACACACACACACACACACACACATGCTCCTAGAAGCACGAAGCCGAAGACACCAGCCTGAGGATGACGAATGAGACTTCGTCAAAACGTTGCCAAGACACCTCCAATTTTACGTGGGAGAAAACCCGAATAACCAAAGACCTACATACAAACACCTGTGAAAACCTCAGAAAACCCAATCAGAACACAGCCAAGCTCCCACCCAATCAGTTCACACCCCCACTGGCAGTTAAAAGGAAGAAACAGCTGCGATCACACACATTGCTCCTAGAAGCACGAAGCCGAAAACACCAGCCTGAAGATGACGAATGAGACTTCGTCGAAACGTTGCCAAGACACGTTGGGAGAAAACCCGAATATATATATATATGTAAGTCTTGGTGTATTCGGGTCTTTTCTCGTGTAAGATTGAGAGTATTTTGGCAACGTTTCGCCCTCTTATTTCTATCTCTATTTTAACTTTTTACCCTTATCACTATAATATTCAAAAACATTTCTTTTCTATTTCCCATCTTTCACCTGTTTTATTATTCATATTTCCCTTATTTAGCTCTTCATATCTATTTATATTAAAGTTTCATCCTTCATTCTTTCATTATTCAATATCTCAATGTGCACTTCTAATACCAAACACAACCATTTAAACATTTAAAGTACATTAAATGTTTAAACAAACTGTTCACTCTTGATCTGTAGGAGAAAATCTATATCGAAATATATTACAGTTTTTATTTTATTTTATTGTACTTCAGTTGTTCATTAAAGGTAGCCTTTCACATCCAAATCCAGGTGGGGGGAATGATAAGTGCTAGAATCACCAAAGTGCCCCAAATTAGTTTACTCTAATACTGTTATGTGCAGTATCTGTGTGCTTCTGCCAGAAGAATTTTCCTAAATATTGACCCATATCTGCTTGTCATTGCTGCTTCTATGAGTTGCTTCTCTTTGGTTGATACAATTAGTGCATATAGATGGAAGCCAATGAAGGCAATGCAGGGAGTTAGTGCATTTAGTACCTTGCTTATGTGTAAAGGCTAGACACATTTAATAGGCTGAATTCCATCCTATGGGAACCGTTCAATATCACTAATTTTTTTTAGGCTTATATACCACTTCACAGTGCTTTCAGAGCCCTCTCTAAGTGGTTTACAGAGTCAGCCTATTTCCCCCAACAATTTGGGTCCTCATTTTACCCACGTCGGAAGGATGGAAGGCTGAGTCAACCTTGAGCCTGGTGAGATTTCAACTGCCAAATTGCAGGCAGGCAGCAGAAGTAGCCTGCAGTAATGCACTCTAATCACTGCATCACCGTGGCTCATGGGATGGCTCACTATGGGATTTAGCAATTATCAGCTAAATCAGCTAAGACACAGACTTCAGAGGATAATTAGAACTGCAGAAAAAACAATTACTACCAACATGCCTTCCATTGAGAACCTGTATACTGCACGAGTGAAAAAGAGGCCTGTGAAAATATTTAAGACCCCTCACATCCTGGACATAAATTGCTTCAACTCCTACCCTCAAAATGATGCTATAGAGCACTGCACACCAGAACAACTAGACACAAGAACCTTTTTTTCCCGAATGCCATCACTCTGTTAAACAAATAATTCCCTCAACACTTTCAAACTGTTCACTAAGTCTGCATTACTATTACTATTAATCTTCTTGTTTCTATCACCCATCTCTTCCCACTTATGACTGTATGACTGTAACTTGTTGCTGTATCCTATATTAACCATTTCCTCGTATGATTTGATTGCTTATTTGTACCCTGTGACTATCGTTAAGTGTTGTACCTTATGATTCTTGACAAATGTATCTTGTCTTTTTATGTACACTGAGAGCATATGCACCAAAGACAAATTCCTTGTGTGTCCAATCACACTTGGCCAGTAAAGAATTCTATTCTATTCTAAATTAACCTTATAAAGATGCCTTTAGATAGCTGTTAAACACTAAGGGTGCTTTTTAATTTTTTTCCTTCAAATGGAAAGAACCATACCTTTGAAAAAAATAATAATTGATTTTTTTATACATATACAACATCCAGACATAAAAGAGAAGAGCTGACACAAACTTCATCTGAGAATGCAGTGCTAGATTAGATAAATAATTATTCTGGCTCTGAGTTATAAACCAGCTTTATATTCATTATAATTGTCCAATCTGTAACAAAATAACCAGGATCTATGTCCCTGCTTCTTTGTGTCTCTGTTATCAAGACATCCCATACCAAATGCCAGCAATCTTGTCCTTTGAGACCTTGAAAATGAAAACGGAAGGAGGCAGTGGAATCAGCAAAGCTCTCTGTGATTTCATATAAAATGTGCAATTGTTCATAGCGCAAAATTAGAGTTAATTAAGCAATAGGGAATTGCATTGTGCTTTTTCCTCTTCAGTTGTCAGAAGTTAAAAATTTGCTAATGTATTTAAGTATTTGTTTTGTTTTGTTTTGTTAAAGGAATTTCAGGCCTATTTAAGGGTGGCTGTTTTTTAAAATACCAACTACCTCTTTACAGAGATTAAAATCGTTTACCATTTTTTATCTGTTTCCCAGTCTCAGTGCTATAAAATTGATATTTTGTGATGATGCTAATCGATAAAAGATTTAAAGTGCAGTAATCATAATAGTCCAAATATATCTGCTGCTTTTTTTTAAAAAAAAACAAAAAAACCTTTCATTACTCCTTTATTTATTAAACCCAACATTTCCTAAGCAACATATAAGGGGTGGAATTCTTCTTCTTCTTCTTCTTCTTCTTCTTCTTCTTCTTCTTCTTCTTCTTCTTCTTCTTCTTCTTCTTCTTCTTCTTCTTCTTCTTCTTCTTCTTCTTCTTCTTCTTCTTCTTCTCCTTCTTCTTCTTCTTCTCCTCCTCCTCCTCCTCCTCCTCCTCCTCCTCGTCCTCCTCCTCGTCCTCCTCCTCGTCCTCCTCGTCCTCCTCCTCCTCCTCCTCCTTCTTCTTTTTTTTTTTTGGCAATAATAGTGATTGGATGTGATGGAGGTTATGACTGGCCAAAGTTCCCCAATTTGCCACTTAATAATACAAGGACTTAAATGTGAGTCTTCCTGTGATATATTAGCCATTACATTGCATGAGCAGCTTACGTTACATTATATGTGTAAGGCTTGGTAGACACATTCAACAGAAATACCCATTTTCCCAATCTTTTCTATCTGTACTAAATTGATGTACCATAATTTTCAGCTTCTTTAATTTGTAGGAAAGACTGAAGACCTTGGATCCACAAAACATATTTCCCAGTTTATGAGAATAAATTTGTGTTTTTTGAAAAAAGATTCTTATTAGTCATAAAGATAATTTTATTCTTATCAGTATATTGACTTGAAAACTGTGTATGTTCAAGAAGTGGCAATGCAGAAGACCATTGTTATTTTGAGGAGTTTGGTCACGTATTTTGATTTCTCCTTCATATTAAGAAAAGTTTTTTTTTAAAAAAACGTAAGAATTATAAGCAGATATATCAAACCACAGCATCTTGCTGACTTCTTGTTCTGAGCCATGTAGCACTGCCTGCTTTACGAAAGGAAGATGCAGAATGAGAGAATACAGAAAAATTATGAACAACTCACTCCTCATTTATCAGCTGAAAAGATCAAATCTGCCCAACAACTTTAACATCAATTTCCAATGGAAAACCAAATTTGTTGCTGAACATCCAGTTGTAGGAAGACATATCAATAACTCCACAAAAATGGTGCCAGGCTTTGAACTACCATGCCAGCAATGGACAATCCTGAATAGGATTCATATCTCACATGGCATCTGCCGGGACTCAGATACCATCATGACTGGCTATAAGATGAGTGCATATGCCGGTCCAGTATCTGGGTTTTTTCCTCCTATAACCAATGCTACACTTCAATAGTTAGATGGCCTAGACATGGTGTTTGAATATACTGTAGATGTTTTAAACATTTATATTTAACTAGCTGGATCCCCGTGCTTTGCTACAAAACTATGTGATTGGGCTTGATAAATCGACACTTACAACTTGAATCCTCCCCTATCCTATTCCCTTCTCTCCCTCAACCTTGCCCCACAGAAATGTCTCCTATTTTATCCCCTTCTCTCAGGCTTTCTAGCCCCTTCTCTCCATGAGGCTTGCCCCACAGAAGCCTGTTTTATGCTATCCCATTCTCTCCAGAGTTATTTTCAAGTTGGGAATAGAATAGGGGGAGTAGAATATCTAACTAATTAGCATTAGAACATGTTATAATAATATAGGAAATACTAATGCTCTGATGGTCATTTCAAAAAATCCTTTCTTAGTGAGCACCTAGAAGTCAAGAGGAACATACGTGGCAAATTTCAAGTTTGTAGGCTTTACGGTTCTGGAGATTTTGTAATTAATGCGTGAGTGGTTTTTGCTTTTATATATATAGATTGTGTTTTATTAATCTAAGTTGAAATGTTAATGTATACTGCAAGTCCATGTATGGTATGCCATATGTTAAATAAATAAATAATTAAGGAAACTCTAGAGCAGTGATAGTTAACCTTTTTGGTGCTGGGTGCCCAAAGTGTATGCACACACGCAAAAATATGCGTGCATGTGCCTCAACCCCAAAATGCAATGCGATCTCCCCTTTGCGCATGCCCCCTGGCCCTCGCACATGCCCCCCTCCCCCCGCATCCTGTTTTTGGCTTCCAGGTTTTCCAGGAGGCTTTCCAGGCCTTGGTAGCACAGCGGACTAAACTGCTATTAAAGTAGCACTTAGCTGCCAGCTGCCTGCAATTACTGCAAGTTCAATTCTCACCAGGCTCAAGGTTGACTCAGCCTTCCATCCTTCCGAGGTAGGTAAAATGAGGACCCGGTTTGTGGGGGCAATTAGCTGACTTTGTATAAAATAGAACACCGCTTAGTGGGGGGGCAATAAGCCCTACTAAGCAGGTATATACAAAAGAATGAAGGCCATTGCTTAACGCATTGTAAGCCGCCCTGAGTCTCTGGAGAAGGGCGGCATATAAATTGAACTAATAAATAAATAAATAAATAAATAAAACGGGGCACGGGGGCCTCCCATGCCCCATTTCAGGCCTGGAAAGCTTCCTGCACTCTGTGCATGGACACACACATCCCCATGCATGTGTCCATGTGTCCCCCGCACATGCGTGGCAGAGACCTGAAGACCAGCTGGCTGGCAGGAGGCATGGGGTTGGGGCAATGGCTGGTGTGCCTGCAGAGAGGGCTCTGCGTGTGCCATAGGTTTGCCATCACGGCTCTAGAGATTTGGAGCTCACTCTGAGTTAACCTGCTTGGGTTTTTTTTTCTCTTATTTACTGAATAAAGCAGGAGAAGGGGAAGAGAATCTTCACATAGCTTCAAAGCTTTTTCCACTGTGAAAGTTTCAGACGTTGAATTCCCATCCCAACATGTGCCATACAGTCAACATCATGTCTTGCAATCTCCTAACATAGCAGGGCCGTGAAGTCATGATGTCAGGTTTTGATAAAAACCTTCAGATGGTTGTTGTGTGTTCTGCATGCAACCCAGCATTAGGTATTGTGTAAATTGGCAACCCTGGGGGTATCCCTGCTGTCGTTATTGTGTAGCTCCTGGCAGCCTAGAAGAGATTTGGGTATTATCTTGCTTGGAATGCATGCTTTTTATGTTATGCTTTTCAATCTGTTTGCTTGAGCTGATAATAAAGCTTAAAATCCCTTTATTTATTGTAGTTCTCATTGTCTCTTGGTCCAAAAGAGCCAATCACCTGGGCACCTGATCATTGCCCTGACAGTTGGCACACAGTTCATATACCAGTTTTTAATATCTTCAGATCGTTTCAATGTCTATGGGGCTCCCTCCATAATGTTAATGATAACTCTAAAAATTGCATAGATTGTGAAGTGTTCATTCAGGTATGTCCTTTCAGGTATTACAAAGAAATGCACAGCTCACTATGTGATTGATTGTAAGGCACTGTGACTTTAGAGAAGAATTATTGCCCATGAATGTTGTGGTCCACCAGCAGCCTGCGGAGCTGGCAGTGGAGTCGGACAGTGAGGAGGCTGGGGAGGAACATAGGCCAGTCCTGGAGGCTGGGGAAGGCCCAGAAGAGGGCACTGCATCGGAGGCAGAGATGGGCCCAGGGCCATTTGGGAGTGATGCACGGACTCCGGAGCCTCCGGAGTCGGACAGCAGAGAGGCAGAGGAACAGGCTCCTCCTTTTCCTAGTGTGCGCATGCGCAGAGCTGCCAGAAGGCACGAACAGTTAAAACAAAAGGGACGACTCAGGAGTAAGACCTGGAGATGATTGGCCCCTCCCATAAGGCTTAAAAGAGGAGCAAAGGCACGTGGGCACTTTGCAGGAAAGCAACATTGTTAATTCTGTTCCCAGTCGGCATCTTGATTTGATTCTGGAATCTGTGTGGCTTTGCCAAGTAGGTCTTTGGCAGAGTGTCAAGGGAGATTTAGGTTGGAGATTATTGTAACTAATAAGACTTTCTGTAACTAATTGGGACTCAGCTTTGACTGAACGTAATTCACAGCTGTTGCAATAAAAGAGGTTTTTGGGACTACTCGTGTGTTTTAATGACTCAGGAAGCCTAGGTCACAACAACGAGTAGGGCACAATCTGTAAGGTAGGAATCCTTCATGTAAGATCTATATGCACATAAGCTTGTGCATGTGTATGTATAGCACTTACATTTTCCCTTGATAAATATTTCTGCAATTCTACTAGTGGAAGACAATCTATTTCAAAATTATCTGTGTCTCCAGAAACTAGGGCAGTGACTTACATCATGGTGCTTTGTGTGGAACAGCTGAGAGATACATGCTAATTTCACACTCATCTTGAGACTTTATAGAATTTATCACTAGGCAGCTTTCAAGCTGTAAGTCATCATTTGCATTGTGAATAATAGAATGAGAACATAGTAACCAATGGTAACTTGTATAATAAGTGCACAATGAAATCGGAGATTTAGAGTAAAATTAATTAGATGTTGACACTACAGAAATCTAGATTGAAGTTTCTATCCAATACCACACACAATCTGGCCTTTAGCAGGAGAAAATTCTCTTTTCACACTAAAAAAAAACATGCTGTCTGTGATCAAACACCACTGCAATAATTAAAGGGATGAGAACAAAGCTGAGAGACATTTTACTTCCAAATTCTTTAACTGAGAATGTTGAGTTTATTTTTAATTAAACATGAGACGATTTTAAATCCTTCACAGAATATACCCAGATTGTTGGGATTATTAGAGTGAATAAAAGTGGGTATTTATTTATTTATTTATTATTAATTTAATTTGTATACCGCCCTTCTCCCAGAAGGGACTCAGGGCGGTGAACAGCCAAAATTAAAAAACATACAAATGCAAAAGTTAAGATAATTAAAAGAATTAAATCATTGGCTACCCAATTTAAAACCCCCAAACCATAAAATTTAAAATCCCAATTAAAAACCATTTAGGCTAGGCCGGCTTGATGAAATAAAAACGTCTTCAGGGCTTTACGGAAGGTCCGGAGGTCCGGAATCAATCGTATTCCAGGAGGCAGCTCATTCCACAGGGCGGGTGCCCCCACAGAGAAGGCTCGCCCCCTGGGGGCCGCCAGCCGACATTGCCTGACCGACGGCACCCCAAGGAGGCCCTCTCTGTGAGAGCGTATTGGCCGGTGGGAGGTTATCGGTAGCAGCAGGCGGTCTCGCAAATACCCTGGCCCTAAGCCATGGAGCGCTTTAAAGATGAGAACCAACACCTTAAAGCGCACCCGGAAGACCACCGGGAGCCAATGCAGCTCACGCAGGAGAGGTGTTACGTGGGAGCACCACGTCTCTCCCATAATCACCCGCACGGCCGCATTCTGCACCAGTTGGAGCCTCCGGGTGCTCCTCAGGGGGAGCCCCATGTAGAGAGTGTCACAAGTAAATGCCTTATTCTCCATTATGTAAATAATACATGAACAGTGTGTCAGGGGTTAACTTATTCTTCACTTCTTAATGTATTCATACTTTACCACTCCCATACTTAGCTCCACCCATTGTATATATAAGGAGCTGCATACGTTCATTCTGTGCTTCTATCTGTGAATATTCAGTGAATATAGAATGCCTTATGTAAATAAACAGAGATATATTTGAACTTCTAATTCTCAAATCATTTATTGAGTCTGATCCTGAAAATATCGTAACAGAGAGCGTTACAGTATGTCTTGCTTCTAAAATGAAATGATCACAAACTGTCCTGCCACTGGTTATTTTTTTTATAGGAACTTTAAAATTTGATGGAAAGGCTTAAGCAGATTTTCAGCAAGTGCTTTTTTCAAAGGAAAATACATTCTGCTCAATATGAACTTATAAAAATCATAAACTTTGAGTATAGATATCTGTGCTGCTTTATGGCATTTAGTTTGGTTTGGTTTAGTTTTTTAAAATATGTGGTCATAGACCAAACACACAAAAATCAAATAAAATTAAAACATAGTCCTTAGATAGTATCCAATCAAAACTAATCCATGCCTATACCAGATACACCTGGGGAAAATATCAGTTTAAACTGTTCTAATTGTCATAGTGATGGGACATAATTTGGATACAGTGATTATAGAGACTTACTGATCTTGGTCATTTAGAAAGTAGAACATAATTTCCATATGTGAGTGAACTCGTGACTTTGTAATTAGAGCAGGAATGAACTCTAACCTTCAACATTTCAGATCATAGATCTTATGGCCTTTATATTATGCTACTTTGTTAGTGTTCAGAGTTACTTGATTAAGGTGTGTGGCAATGCAAATTAGTTCAATAAATAAAGACATGTTACATAGAATGTTGGAGATATATAAGAATGTTCGGCACCCAGGCTTGTATGACAATTTAGCACATTAACAGACTGAGAATACACCAAAAGGAAAACTAAGCAGCCTTTCAGAGTTCCTACATCCAAGACTGCATTTTTAATATGTGGGTAACGTCACTGTACAGTTGAGTTACTAAGTGGCAGAGGACATAGTAATAAATGAGGTGGATTTCATTTAGTTCTTTTTCTTGCTGTAGAGAAAGAATAACATTCGTGCCTTATGATTGATTGTTAGATTTCTATGATAAATCTAGAGCAGTGGTGAAATCCAATTTTTTTTTACTACTGGTTCTGTGGGCGTGGCTTGGTGGGTGTGGTGTGGCTTGGTGGGCGTGGTTTGGTGGACGTGGCAGGAGAAGGATACTGCAAAATCTCATTCCCACCCCACTCTGGGGCCAGCCAGAGGTGGTATTTGCCGGTTCTCTGAACTACACAAAATTTCCACTACCAGTTCTCCAGAACCTGTCAGAACCTGCTGGATTTCACCCTGATCTAGAGCTAGTAAGACTAACTGTTATGTCTTTTCAGAGCCTAGGAAAGAGGATAGTACCTTAGAAAAATTACAAGCTCGGAATATCTGCATATTTTTCCAATACAGGAAAAACTGATAATAACTCTCCTATCCATCAAAAGTTTGTTAAATTAAATAGCAACAGCAACAGCATTTAGACTTACTGTATATACCATTTCACAGTGCTTTACAGTCCTCTCTAAGCGGTTTACAGAGTCAGCCTATTGTCCCAACCCTCTGGGTCCTCATTTTACCCACCTTGGAAGAATGTGAATCAACCTTTAGCCAGTTAAGATAATTAAAATTACTCCTGGCAGTGAGCAGTGAGCCTGCAATACTGCAATCTAACCACTGTGCCACTACGGCTGATGTAGAAATTCTGTCCTAGCAAGCTTAGAAATAAATGGTGTGCTGAAGAAAAAGCATCCAGTTGTCTTCTTTTCCTTAAATCCTTAGCAAAAGACAATTTTAACTATAAATTTAAGAACTTAATTTTTTTAAATAGGCAGCAAGAAGGTGATTAAAACTTTGATTTTAGAAAGTTACAAATGGACTAAAGGTCCAGATAAATTTGAAATAAGATTTTGGAATTAATTATAAACTAACTGTTTATTAGTTATTAGGTATAAACCTGCCTGCTTTTGCTTTGATTTGTTTTTCAAGAAAAATAATAAAATTTTAAAATTAGTCATTAAAGGGAACTAATGATTACACTTAAAAAAGAACACATAAACTTGACATACATAATGTAGCAAAATATTATAATATTGGACAAACTGATATTTTAAAAAACTAACACAGGGATTAATATTAATAGTGTCAAGAGAAACAGAAATATCTGTCTCTATGGAGAAACTATCTAAAAGATGACATAGAAGAGTAACAAATTTTACCTGAAAAAATGGAAACTAAGTGGAATATTGGATTTACAAATGTCAGGCTACAAGAGTGTCATAGGAAAAAGATGTTATATTGGACATACAAAAGAAATTGGCTGATGTTTTAATAACTAAAAAGGACAAACAAACAATAAACTAAGAGTAATCTGGATAATTTTGTTATATTCAATTTACAAAAGAAGTTTGCTAAAGAATCTTGTGAGAAAGGATAAAGAAAAATTAAAAAGAAATCAGGCTCTATAACGTTATTGAATGGAATAAATATTAAGGTTGTTAATATAGATACCTTTTTTTTTCTGGTAACAATGCACTTTTGCTGACACAAGGACTAAAATGATGAGGCTTTACAAATTTGTTTATAGATAAGTAATGGGACATGGGAAGAAGAAATCATTGTATTTTGAGAGGGACATCATAAGTTTCTTTTTATATATATAATGAATGTGGGGTCATTTTTTCATATATTTCTCTTTTTCTTTACTATATTCTTTATTTTCTTTTTCTTTTTTGTTTTCTGCACTTCTGTTCTCTTTTTTCTTTTAGTTTGCATTAGTCTTACTTTTGTAATTATAATCTTTAATAATAATCTTTAATTATTATTATACTATAATCTTTAATAAAATTACTACCAAAAAAAGAAAATAATGTCAAATTGAGTTTAGTTTTGAAGTACTTGGTTGTGCTACCTTTATTTTCTATAGTCTTAAGAGTTGTTCAAATGCAGTGTGAATAAAAATGTATATGGATGCTGATATACACCGCAGTTATAATTATTTAAAATTTGTCCTTTAAACTGCATGCTAAGTATAACAAAGAAATATCTATACTACTTTTTTTTAGTTTTGAAATCAGTCAGAAAAGCTAGCAAAAGGAATAAAAACATTATGTACTGTCAAAAGAAATAGAGGTTTGTAGGTTTACCATACCTACATAAAGAATATGATCTCTTCTTAAAGTTTGTATATTTACTCTCTCACCCTACCCCACCCCCGCTCACAGAAAGCAGGCTCCAGAATCTGACTTACCTCATTTTGTTCATTGTTTGTGGCTAAAGGTTAGGAGGCAACAAGCAGTCTGATGGCCTTAGTGGAGAGCAGAAAATACTTTCTTCTTATATGCATTTTCATAATGCTCCTTCTTTTGTTTATTTTTTACAGTTATAACCTTGAGATGCAGGGGAGGGAGTAAGGGTAGGCTTCAAAAATTTTAGCAAGGGGTTCTCTGCCCGGTTGCTGGGTGGGTGGGACCATGGTGGGTGTGGCCTAGTTGGCCTCCTGCACCACAGTGTGGGGGGGGTGTTTTTGCCCTCCCCAAGCTCCGGAGGCCCTCTAGAGGCTAGAAACGGGCTCGTTTCTGACTTTCCTGAACTTCCGGTAGGCTCGTTTTTCACCCTCCCCGAGCCTCCATGCGTGCCCTGCACTTACCTTCATCCAAAATGGGCTGCGTGGGGACTCCTGGGAGGGACAGGGTGGGGTGGGCGAGGCCATCCAACAGTGGGATTTGGGGGTTCTCTAAACTGCACAGAATCTTAGCTAGAGGTTCTCCCAGCAGCCTACCCCTGGGAGGAAGATCTTTAGATCTCTGAGAAATGATCTTTAGGTCTTCAGATCTCTGAGATGGTTTAGAAATAGGAAATATAAATAAATGTAGTCTGAGCTGAATAGTCACTTGCCAGAGATATCCAATGAGCTTCATGGCTGACTCAAATGTAGATCTACCAAGTCCTAATCAAACATTTTAACCACTATTGAATCAGCTGTGTACCCACTAAAGAGGATGTACCAATGGAACCACCCACTCTTTGACCATTGTCCACACTTCATAAATATATGAATAGCTTGCCTCCCACTGTTATTATCAGGAGTGTTCAGCAGCATCTGCCAGAAATAACATCTTTACTGCAGCCAAATTTACCCCTGCCATTCATAACAATAGTGATAGTAGTCACCACCAATAAAGATCAGGATGAGCAGCTGATGTAGAAAGGTTAGTGAGAGCAGTGAAAGATCATTCAGAATGCTAGACTCCATTAAGGGCAGCTTCTAATGTAGCTGCTAATGTAGCTGAATCAATGGATCTGCATAGGTACCATATTATAGCTGGGGTGTGACTATCATCATACTGTGCTACACCCAATTGCAAAGGGATAGAACAAAAACAGTTTGGAGAAAGAAGGACAACTCATCCTCTTCCTTTCAAAGAAACCACAAAAAAGAGTGAGGTGGGAAGGGAGGATTGCTTAAATCCACTTTAAATATACACACCTAGAATTGGGATATGTTTAGTTGTTCCTTGGCGAGGACATGCTCAACAAACCTCAGCAAAGACATGCAGAAGATATGTTTTGCCAGATGCAGGAGTCAGCTGATCTTTCTCATATTCAATAGGGTTAAAATTGCTTTCTAAAAGAAAGAGCCCAGCCAAAAATTGTTTCTGCAACACCACTGAGAAAAGAATGAAATGATTGCTACTATACGAGTGAGAAGTGTTGTAACCACATGGTTGTGGGCAATATTTTACCCTACATTCTAAAAGAAATTATTGGGTCTTTTATTTGCAATCTCTTGCTGGTTCTCCCGATACTGAATTAATGCTGTAGGAAAAGGGGTATTGAATGTCTGTGAATCTCAACATCTGCAGCTGAATAATAGAAACTATGATCATCTTCAGCCCGAATATATTTGTATAAGATTATGCCCTTAGCTTTCAAGATTTCACTTGGCATCCATTTGTTCAGAAGAAACTAAACAAGAATAAATCTTTTAGCAATTATTTTAGTGTGAAAGGCAAGTGAAATGTATTGCCAAATGATTTTATAATTCCAGCTCTGTCTAGAAGCATGGTAATGTCTTTTAACAGTTACAGCCACTGGTTTAATATATATGGGGGGGGGGTGTTTCTCTATAAAATGGATTAGTAAAGAAAAATGGTGGAAATAATTTACTTTAAAATGGCTATTTTTATTTTTATGAAGTTAATTGCTATGTTGTGATAGGGAGATGTTAATATTTGTAAATCTGTAGTTTTACATGTGCATAAGCATTCAATCAAAACTTGTACATTCTCAGTTCAGTCATAACCACTGAATTCTCATATTTTAGTCTTGACTAGTGTGAAGAAGAAAAAAAAACAGTAGATCAAAAGTAATCTGGATGGAAATGGAATAGTTATTAGGTAGGAGAGAGGATGAAAGAGTTGAAAAAAAATCTTCTACTCTGACTTATTATAGCTGTTCAAACATGTGATGCTTGAACTTGTTATCAGAACTAAAGACTTGACATGCAAATATATACTCTCCAACCAGATTCAAGCTCTTTCACAACTTCAGAGTGAAAACATTTGGGATGAGGTTGGGCACTGTAGTCCAAGAATCCACACTTGGAAGATGTCTATTCTATGTATGGTTCAATATTTTAAATGAGCCTATAAATCATCATTTTTAATGAAAAGCATCATGTCCTGTCATCTATTAAATTTCAAACAACAGAGATGAAGATCTCTTGTTCAACCCCCTGTTATACCATTCCAGATAAGTGGCTGCCCAGTCTCCTCTTAAAAGCCTCCAATGATGGAGCACTCACAACTTCTGAAGGCAAACTGTTTCACTGATTAGTTGATCTGATTGTCAGGAAATTTCTCCTATTTCTAAGTTGGTTCTCTCCTTGATAATCATGTGAATTAATTCAGAATTTTGGATTTACCCCACACCCCCATTACTGGCCATTGAATTCAGTGGAAGAAAAATTATATATTGAGAGACCCCAGGCCTCTCAAAAGCCTTGAACGATGCTTTGTGGCTTTCAGACATATGGAGTTATATATAAACAAACAGACAGACTGGGGTAATCATTTTGGTTGTAAATAATATGAAGCTGACCTATGGCTGAACATAGTTCTAAATTTAAACATAGTTCTCCTCTACTCAGGAGAACTTGTCACTACCTTGTCACAGTAGCACATTTTATCCATGGGCTAACAAACTGCTATCCTTTGATATTCTTTATGTAATCTGCATGAAAGCTAGCCCATACAATGATAGATGTCAAGGTGAAGGCTAATAGCTTTGGTGAAGTGAGGGATAACAAATGTCTTAACAAGGATGTAACTTAATTTCCAAGCAGATGCACTTAATTATGAAACTGTAAGTTGGATCTGCAGGAGTTCAGTGTGAGAAACAATAATTAACCAATATGACAGAGCAATTTTGGAAAGGAAGAAAAAAAAGTAACCTCAGGGATTTAAAAGTTATATTGTGGATAAAACAAAAAGGATGAACATGTGGCTCCATGATTGGGATAAGAGAGATGATGCAGAAAACTAGGACCAAATAGTTGTATCCTAGTTCTACTGGCAAGTATTTCTTGTTGGAAATATGGACCTAGAATGCTATGTAAGGAATAAGCAACTTGGAATTCCAGATAGTACTGGAATCAAAAGTCCCAATATTCCTGCATTGGCTTTTCTAGCTGAGGCTCAGGATTTGCAAAATGGCAAGAGTGCCACAAGTTGTCACCAATGAGTGAGCAAATAAGGAAAGCAAAATAGGTATCTATCAGAGGAGTTTGTTAGGGAAGGTCAATGGGAACTTTCTTCTTCTTTTGATGCTTCTTTTTCTATCAAGGCTAGTTTCTCATTCAGAGAGTTATCTTTTGGGAATTCATGATTAGAGGGGGAGGGGGGAAGTGAGTTTTGTATGGAGTTTGGCTGTTTGTTGATGGTGGTCAGTGAATAAGCCTCCATGCAATATGGGCTATGGTAGAAACAATGTTGTGCTCTGCAAGGAGTATAAAAAGTATTTATCTTATTGTCTGAAACAAACCCAAGCTATCTTTGATGCAAGTGCAAGTTTAAGTTCTTAGTGAAGAAGATGGTGATTGATGAGAGAATTTCTATGAGAATTTCACAAAAATTTCCTGAATGAGACAGCTGAAACTTTCCTGGATGTATCCAGTGCTCAAGAGACACTAAGATAAAATAATCTGAGACTGATCAAATACAGATATCATCAGAACAGCTGGAACAGTCAGATGATCAGAGTCATCCAAGTCCTTAGACTTAGCAAGTAGAGTGGAGATGCTCACTAAAGCTCCTTGCCAAGCAAGGAAGTAACTATCTTAATAAAAATAGCTGGCTGCAGCCTGATTTAAGAGGCAATTCTCACCCATGTTTCTCCATTGGAGAGAACTGTCTGATCTGGTGCTCTGCCCTGTTGTTTCTGTATATCCTGCTCATGTAAAAACTTTAAAACTCTGACTTTTTGATGGACTGACAAAGCTGATTTGGCTCTCTGAGCTTTGGATTGGATTTCGACTTCTCTTCTGTGTGTGTTCCTGTTGAAAGCAAATCTACCCAGGAAAGCTTTCCTTCCCTTGAGACTTTGTTTTGATTTATATTTCTTTTCCTGTTTGTTATTTATCTACTCTCCCTTGAGAAAATTGCTATTTTCACCTAGCAATTGTTTGTGTGTAAGTCAGACACCTGAAACAAAAACCTGAAAAAAAAGGAGCGGTTCTGATAGTTCATCACAGGCTACAAGAAGAATTTGAATTCTACCAAGAATGATCTATGTTACATTCATGAAGAAGTCCTTGGAAAAAACATACTATACCTTGTTTAGTTTAGTTTAGTTTAGTTTATTTATATTTATATGCCGCCCTTCTCCCGAAGGACTCAGGGCGGCTCACAAAGATAAAACAATAAAACAGTAAAATTACAACTAAAATACTCAATTAAAATCCCCAAAGGATTAAAGTTAAAAACTCCCATCAGATCAGCAAATTTGTTGGAAAAGCCATGTCTTCAGGTCACCGTGGAAAGAGCGGAGGTCGGGGGCCATCTTGTGAAAAAATATTTGGCAAAAGATGTTAAACAAGACCAAATGAGGATGGTAGTAAAAGCCAAAACTGAATTTGCAGCCAGGAACTGGGTCCAAGAAAACAATATTCAAAGGGAAAATCAGGAAAGTAATATAGGGACTCAGAATTTTGCAGGAAGATGTAAAATATTGAGGCTTGTAAGTAGATCCACTCAAAATCATACATTTCAGATGTTTCTATATCTTGTTAAAGACTATGGAAAATAAACAAGAACTGGAAATTCTAGTTCAGGAAAATTATTATGATGTAATAAACATTTGTTAAACCTTGGAGTAACAATTCATTTGAAAGAAAGAGTTAGAGAAAGGGTATATAAAGAAAATAGATTGCCTGGATAGGCAGAAAATATGAGAAACCTTTCTGTGTAACCAGGTAACCAGGATTTCAAAGATGCATACAATGATGATAATGAGAGATTTCAATTAACTTGACATCTCCTGAGAATCTAACTCAGTCAAGACTGTGAGGTTGTCCTCTATAGCTGCCTTTATTTGTTAGAAGATGGAAGGGAAAAAAAATAGGGTGTTTATTATAGTGAAGGTAATCATCATCCACAAGGAATAATTGGTTGACCAAATGAAGATGACAATATGCAATTGTGTTATTTTTTAACTCATGATTTCTGAACAGAGGAACTGAAAAGTTTGCATAGCAGACTTGAAAGAAGTCTGAGAGAAGGTAGGTGAGACCCAATAGCTTGTAATACTGAAAGAGAAAAGTGTCCAGGAAGGATGAGAATTTCTATGAAATGAATTCCTGAAACTACAATGTATTCCTAGTTGGTTACTGTTATATCACTGAGGAAAGGCAGGAAGGAGCTACAGTTTAGTATAGACAAGGAGAGGGTATTTAGAAAGTTAACTTTATTTAAATAAATTCAAAGAATAGAAAAAAGTAAGAGATCAACATTTGTTCACCTAATTGGCGTTTCTGGGAATGAAGACCGAGAATGGGAGGACAATCAACATGCTGTTCAAGCACCTAAAATTATAAAATTAATTCAAAATTGCAGTAATGGATAAACTCAAGATATTCTCAACCATGGGCTTCCTGTCTGGCTTCCGGCGCCGCCAGACGGTCCTCTGTGACCGCCGCCCCGTTGCCTGTAAAAGAGCCGCCTTTACATCTGAAAGGCGGCTCGAAAAACTCCATTTCCTGATGGAAATGTGAGTCTGAGCGGGCAGGGGTGGGTAGAGCCCTCTGCGAAGTCCCCAGAGTCTTTTTTAACTCTTGGGGACGGGCAGGTTGGAGCTCCCTATTGTCCCTTGCTGCCGCTCCGGGCATCGAGTGCAATCTGCTTTTTTGGCAGAGCCAGGCGCTGGAACCGGATCAATTAACGAAACTAACAGATGGACTTATTAAAAAAGATGAGACTTGGATTTTGGACCCTAAATCGCAAGTATCCTTAATGAATTTACAAGCATTTTAAAGTGAAAGAGGAAAAAAAAAAAGCTTTAAAATGGCCGCTGAGGCTTGAGAAGTAGAAGAAAGTTGAAACTAAGAGTCCTTCCATAACAGATACAAAGTAGCGGAATATATACTGTTGGCTACAATTTGAAAGAAAAAGAGTTATTTTAAGTTCCTCTCTTCTTGGAGATTTGTACTTGATCTTGTTTGGGGGGTAAAAAAGAACAGCCTGCTGGAAGGATGGCGTTACTAATGAAATCTGATAGACAAGAAAGGGGGGGGCGCTCCCCCACCCACAACTGTTTGAGTAAGCGCTGAGCCTACAGACTTTGCAGAATGGTTTTAATTTAAAAGAACTTATTCAGGAGGAAATGGCAAAATGTTATGAGACTGTGAACCAGAAATTTGAAAATTTAAGGCAGGAAATTAAAGAAATGATACAACAAAAGTATGACAATTTGCAACAAAAGATTGTAAGACTGACTAATGGTTTTTCAGAAATTGTTATAAAGCTGGATACAAATATTAAATTGTTAGAGTCCAAAATGGAGAAAATTGATGATTTGGACAATAAAATATTAAGAATTGAAAAGGACTTAATAAATATTCGAGATAATAGCTCAGAACTAAAGTCTAAAAAGGAAGATGGTCACGAGACTTATAATGCAGAAGATATAAAGCAAGGAATTGAAAGAGAGGTTGTAATGCTGCAATACAGAATTACAGAATTTGCGATCAGAATTAGAGGCTTACAGGAGAATAATAGTAATGATTTAAGAAAAACATCTGCTCAAGTTTTGGCTGGGATCTTAAAGGTTCATCCTGAGGAGGTATTCAGTAAAATTAATAAGGCTTATAGAGTGAATTCCTGGATTGCAAAACAAAGGCAACTGCCTAGAGATGTGGTGATTTACTTTACAGACAAAGAGATAAGGAATGATATTGTGCAAAAATCTTTTAATTCTACTTTACAACTGAATGGGAGAAAAATCTGGATATTTAAGGAATTACCGCCTAAGATGGTAAGAGATAGAAAGAAATTTGGTCTATTGGTGACTGAGTTAAGAAGACAAAATATTCTATTCAGGTGGGATGTCCCAGTGGGTATAATACTGAGATATCAAGGAATAAGATATCAGATAAATACTGTTGAAAAAGCGGAAGAATTTTATCATAAGGTACTTAAAAAGCAAAATCAACAAGAGACAGAAATTCAAGAAAAGCAGAAGGAGATGGAGACAATGAAGAAACAACAAGTTAATGAGGTCTCCACAGATGAGCAGCTTTTGGATTCTTCTTCAGAGGTCTCAGATGGATTATTTAATATAAGAGAGGCGGTTCCGGATCCTATTGCAATGATTTGTCAAACCACAAACCAGCATGGAAGCCAATTAGTTGGTATACAATTTACAGAACCAGAAAGATCTCAGCCACAAAAGCAAACTCAACAGGATCAAGTTATACACCAGCAAAACCAAATAGTTGATATACAATCCACAGAAAGGAATTTAGGATGGAGATCCAACCCAAAAAAAATCAAGAAAAGAAGAAGTAGGTCTCACAAACATAAAAAATTTTAAACTAAACAACAGTAATGCCAGTTACTTATGAGAGGACTGAACATATGAAAAGATAATTGGCAAAGTATTGGTTTATTTTATCCTGAGGATAGGGCAGATCTCTGCAGTGCTGAATTATTTTGGGATGTGAAAAAGGCCCTAAATTGAATGGTTGGAAACATCTTGTTTGATTTTCGGATTTTTGGATAAATATATTAAGTGTATGTCGAGTTATATGGCAAGAGATTTACTGGATTGGGGCACGCAGAAGATCTGGTTGTTACCCTATTACGATGGTTGGAATTAATAATCTGGATAAAAGACACCTCCATAAACATTATACGGAATATAATTATAAAGTCACTCGGGTGGTTGTTGGGGGCTCTTTTTGTTTCTTTCTTCCAATATGAAGATATTCGTTACTGATGGGGGCAGATGGTAATTGAAGATTCTGAAAATACTGTTGGAATAAGGATGCGATGTTACCCTAACATGGGTGATGGAATTTATCATCCAGTTGAAGGATATTACAGAAGATGTTATATGGATTACAAGCAAAAAGTTTTTTTTTTCCTTTTAGGATTTTATTTACATAAGGGAATATTCTTCTAGGGGAGTGGGCAGAAGAATAAAGATATTAAGAATAATTATGGTAATTTTGTAGGAAAGTGGGTGGAGATAGGATAGGTTATGGATTGTTTAGTTTAAAGAAAAGGGATATTATGTTTAGATGTGAATGTATGTAATGAAGGGGGGGAAGGAAATGGGTAGTTGAACTGAATAAGTGTTAAATTGGGATTTATTGAATAGTATTAGAGTGGAAGTATGCTTTGAAATGTTATATCGTATGGGGGGTAGTAAAAGGGTAGATTACGAGCGGAAATTGTTAAATTGGGAGATATAATAATATCATTATGTTAAATCAAGAGTTACTAGATATTGTTATAATAGAATGTCACTTTGAAATGCATATTATAGCATAGTATAAGGGGGGTATGATAATTTTATTAGAAAGAAAGGGTCAGTATATGGAGATGGAGTAAGTGGATAGCAAAGTATGATATAATCTGTTATGAATTTGGGTTTTATTATGAAGAAGTCAAAGGGGAAGGGGGGGTGAGGGGGGTTAGGGAGGAGGGGGGAAAAAGGGGGAAAAATTTGTATTTGAAAAACTTTTTCAATAAAAAAAAAGATATTCTCAACCATTATTAATGGCTTGAATAGCCTATTTAAAAAGAAAAAAAAATATAAGTGAAAAAAAAAGAAAAAGAAAGCATGTATTATATTTTTTACAAGAGAATTAATTTTAAAATAATGATGTGAAACTTCTGGAATGCAAGCATCTTGGACAAAAATTAATAGCCTTGGGCAGATGGGACAAAATGGAGTAGCCATGTAACAACAACAACATGTTTAGAAAAACAAAAGAAGCATTTTGGAGAGAGAGAACGGGAGTATGCCTGCTATTCTATAATTTCTAAAGTACATTGTGGAATAGGTACATATTATACTTCTAATTAATTGTTGACAAATATTATTGATGTGGCAGTCTCAGTGTATGCAGATCAAATCCAATAAAAGTAAGACTAAACAAAGGTATTTCTAGATTGAACCAATGGAGATTCAATGAGCTGTTATCACAAGGGGATATCAAATCAAACTGTTATCAGGAATTGAAGAGCTGCTCTCAGTCCAATTTAACTTCTAAAATTTAAAGCAAGTAAAGCATTTATAAGTGGTTTGTTTACTTCTCTAGCATCAAACAGAAGGAAAGCCAAGCCAAACAGAAAGATACTTTATTGAACGATCTGAAACATTTAGAACTAGGTCATAAATTCAATCCAATTTTAGATGTACAGCAAATGATAAAGGCAATAAGGAAACAGCTTGACTTATTAAAACTAAATGAAATCTAAATTGAACTTCACTAGACAGTAATATGTTGAAAAAGACAATAACATCGAGAAAGTGCTATCTTATCAATTGTGCAAGGAAAAAAATAAGGTATTATCACTGTATGAGGGAACTAAATAAGTCTGTACAATGAAGGACATTATTCAGCAATTTCTTAAGTTTGAAACTCTACAATAACAGCAATATGACTCAGCAAAAATTGAAGAATAGTTAAATGGAATATTAATACAAAAAACTGATGATTAGGAAAAAGAAATTCTCAATTGACCAAAAACAGAAAACCAAAATAAGGTGGCAATGAAAATTTTGAAATAGAACACTGCTCCAGGATCTGCTGGTTTTCAATTTTTTTTCTTTTTCTTTTTATATAAAAAGTTTTTTATTTTAAACACATTAAAAAACAAACATAGACATACAACATTTATAGAATAATTAAAAAAAATTAAAAAAAATAATATCACTTTTCTTTTCAGTTAGGTGCAGTGGTCCATTCTTTCTATACAGCAATATTTACAGATATTTTAGTATTAACTTATTTGATGTTCATTTTCTGCTTTCTATCATTCCTTCTATCCTATCAATTGATCGTACACATTTTCCTCCTCCTTTCTTCATTCATTTATCTTGTTTCCTTATTTTGCAACCATTCATACCATCTTTTGCATAGCTTATAGTACTTTGATTCTTCTTTCCCCTTAATTTCTTTAGTTAATTTATCTAATTCTGCGCATTCCAGAATTTTCTTAATTAAATCCTCTTCAGATGGTTAAGTTTTCTTTCTTACAATATTGTGCATATACAATGCGTGCTGCAGTCAGTATATGCAGTATGAGGTACTGTATTTTTTTGGTATAATTTTCTATCGAGATTCCTAACAAAAACTGTTCCGGTTCTCCCTCTATTGAATTCTGAGTTATTTCTTCTATCCAAGTTTTAATTTTCGTCCAGAATTCCTGTGCAATCGGGCAAGTCCACCATTGATGGTAGAATGTTCCATAACTAGTCTTGCACTTCCAACATTTCGGGGAATTACTGGGGAACATTTTTGCAATTCTGGCTGGTGTAGGGAAAATGGAAAATGGAAACTTGAACAAACCAGCTAACAATTGGAAACAAGACCAAGAAAGAATGAGTTTAGTGGAAATAAAAATTGAGCTGTTTGTGAGACAAAACTCTGTTCTGCCTACAACTTCACAGTGTGTGTGTGTGAAGGGGCAGCAACAAATAATTGCAGTGAAGGGGCAGCAACAAATGATTGCAGTGACAGCATATATATATATATATATATATATATATATATATATATATATATATATATATATATTCATATATTCTCTATGAATGATGATAAGTTACTGATAAGGTAAGTTAGGCACTCCTATCCTGCCTCAACAAAACCACCAACTGAAACAAAAACCACCAACTGTATTGTGTGTAACATAGCATACATATAATGTTCCTATAAGTTCAGAGTAGAGGAAATCACACACACCTTAAAAAACACAAAATAAAATCCCTACTCTATTCAAATTCTTTCTCCAAACAACAGAAAATAGTGATTATTTTCCGTACTCTGATTTTCCTATTTCTTTTTGATTCTAAACAATATGAATATCCCTCTTCAAATGATGTCTTTCATGAAGGTTTCAACTGTGAAGAGTGTGAGCAGCCCCTCCTCTCCCAAGCCACAACTGGTGACATCAGCGAAGAGCTGGTCTCCATGGGTGCAGCATAGCTGTCTGCAGCAAACATAATGAAAGAGCTCACGTGGAGGCCTATGTGCAACAAATATTCCTGCTGTAGATGCCAGGGCAACCCGAGGGGAGGGGGACTGATTCCTGCTCTTCATATGCTCCAATCTAAGCACAACGCTCCCACCTGACAGATCTATTGTTCTAAGTTCTTTTTAAAGGACAAAGGCTGAGTGGAGGACCAACTGATAAGAGTCTCTATTTGATTTTTTTTTTTTAATTTGATTTATATGCCGCCCTTCTCCGGAGACTCAGGACGGCTTACAATGCGTTAAGCAATAGCCTTCATACTTTTGTATATTTATACAAAGTCAGCTTATTGCCCCCACAAACTGGGTCCTCATTTTACCTACCTTAGAAAGGATGGAAGGCTGAGTCAACCTTGAGCCTGGTAAGATTCGAACCTGCAGTAATTGCAGGCAGTTGTGTTAATAACAGGGTGCTTTAAACCACTATACTACCAAGGCTCTAAATTCTTGTTTCATTCTTATTTCAGAAAGAATATCTTTAATTTATTTTAATAAAGAAATTCTTTCTGAAATGAGAATGAAAATCAAATTCTCCAAAAGGTGTGTTTATTTTTATTCTATTTTCATATCTACTTTTTGGCGGGTTAATCTTGCCCTTAGTTTTCAAATATTCTCTTAATGTGATTGTTTTGCCCCAAGCTCCATTTCAGTTTTTATCCTTATGGAAGAGACTGGAAATTATTTGTCCCAAAAAAAGATTTCAGAGTTTTAGTGCCGCCTCTTTGTTAAAGGACAATAAAATGCACTTTTAACAGCATAATCATGAGTCTGACTGTCACTGAGATGCCCAATTTTTCAAATACTATCAAGATAGGGGTGGTATGTAAAACAGGCAAAAATGGATTCTGATGATAATTGAGAAATTATCTTTTCATTTTTCATTTTAGAGAGGAGATGAATGTGTGATGTTTGATATGTGCTAACTAACTTTGTCCTGTGGATAGATTGATAGAGTGTTGATCAAGGATATCATCATCATCATCACGACCATCATCATGCTGATAGTTTTAGCATTGTTACTGCAACTGTTATGATTATTGCTTACTACTATGTTTATGAGAAAGTAATAGTTTGGCCATATCTTTCTGCTAACTCCAACTCCAGGCAGTATTCTCTCATTTATTAATAAGGCAAATGTTTCAAATACTTTTAACTTTGGTTAGGTTTTTTCTAGTCCCTGCATTGTGAGAAACTCTCAGTGTGGTTAGCTGATCAATATGTTGTGTGAATCAAGATATTTTGTCAGTTCAGTAGCATCAAATTAAAACTGGCCAAGGTTAATGGTATTATGCATATGCAGCCCATGACATGATTCACATACTAATTTGGCCCTGGCAGATAGCGAGGTATAAATCCCCCATCTCATTTTGTCCCAAAGGTGTTTTTTTCAAAAGGCAACTGGACTTTTTCCCCCTTGAACGTGTTTCGTTTCTAATATAAGAAGCTTGTTCAATTTTGAATAAATGGTGGAGAATGAAAGGGTTTATATTCCTTGCAATCATCTGGTCATTAGCACTCTTTCTGAGAGTCATGGAGGCCACTTGGAGGTTTATCTGTGCTCTCAGAATCACCTGAGTAGCGCAAATGAGTGTGGAACATTCTTGGATCTGCTGAAAGGACTGTTGTAACCACACAGTCCTTTCAGCAATTTACAACACAGTCCTTTCAGCAGTTCCAAGAAGGTCCCACATCCCTTTGCACCATTCAGGAATTATTGAATGCCTCATTTAAATTTGTTATCCTAAACTGTTTACCAACTGAACCTAAATTAGGTTAGATTAGATAAGATTAGAATTTGTTTAACTGGAACAGCTGAGATGGTCTGCACAATTTATCTTGAAGGATATGAAGCCACTATGTGAGAAGGCAGTGTGGCCACTCGTTTTTGCATTTTTTTTTAATTTTTTGACGAAAACAAACAAACACAGATATAACAATACAATATACACAACAAATAAACATAGATCAAGTCTTACAACTTGTATTTTAAATAGTCACATCGGTAAACTATATTCATCAATATATATCTCTACGTCTTTACTTATATAACAGTATTTTAAATTCCCTTTTTTAATTTATTGTTTCCTTGGTTGGTACTCAATTCCTATCTAACTATTCCATTTCCTTTTTTTGTGCTCCTATGTTTATTTTATTTTTCTTTTCTCTAACCAATCATACCATTTTTGCCATACCAGGTAATACTTTTCCTCTTTTTCTTGTATTTCTTTCGTAAGTTTATCTATCTCTGCGCACTCCATCACTTTTAGAATTATTTTATCTTCTGGGGGTGGGTCTCCCGATTTCCAACTCTGAGTGAAAACAATTCTTGCTGCTGTCAAGATGTGTGTAATTAAGTATTTTATTTCTTTTTCATAATGGGTTGTAAATATTCCTAATAGATAGGTTTCTGGTTTCATTGGCATTGTCTGCTTGTAATTTCTTCTATTTGGTTTTTAACCATCTTCCAAAACTTGTTGTCTGGTTCCAGACCAGAACCAGACAACAAGACCCAGGAACATTCTACAGAAGAAATGGAAAGAGAGCAAGAAGAAAAGACAAGATTGGAAAGAGAGAAGATCGAAAGAGAGGGAGCAGGTAAAAAAACACAAATCATAACAAGAAACACAAGAAGGCTCAGGACAATGAACAGATAAGAAAGAAGAATGGAACAGGAATTAAGGTTGATTTCAATTAACATAAATGGATTAAACATACCAACTAAAAGAACACACACATTCAAAAAATTACAAAAATTAGATATGGATATCATAAATCTGCAAGAAGTCCACGTTTTTGCAGTTTTAATGTGGCTTTTGGTTCTATAAGAACATCACCAAGTTGCATGGGGGGAAAATAACCATTAGATTGCATCAGCAAGACTGAATAGAGAGATCAATGATTCTCAACATTGGCAACTTTAAGATGTATGGATATCAACTCCTAAAATTCTCCTGAGGTTGAAGAACACTGGGCTACATAACACCCATGCTATAAAGAAATGTGTGTTACTTTTTCTTTTCTCAGAACATTTTTTTTTTGAAAAAAAGAAAGAAAAATTGAGAAAGTTACTTTGAACATGCTCATAAATCATATTATTTTTAATTTAGTTTAAAAACTGAATGAAATCTCTTTTGAATCAAAGTCACATAATATTTGCTTGTGGTGAGTTTGTTAAAGTAAAAGTTGGCAAACACATCGAGACCAGCTGGTGCAGAGCTGGTTGTTTTACTCGGCATTAAATATTCAAGCAAGCATAATCTGAAACTCTGAGGATTATTTGTATGTTTCCTATTAAATGTGTTCTCAGTAGAGATTCCTTTTACTGTTTTATATGCTTTTCAAAAAAAATCTATGAGTGAGTGATTCTGTTTTCATAGTGCCTTCAGAAATGTTTCAATGGGAAATAGCTATGCCTAAACAACTAAACTGAGAAGCTCAGGGTGCAGTGTGTACGCCAATTATTTCTCATGGCAAACTTCATGAAGTCCTTTTGTTTTTCAAAGTCCAAAAATCTAATCCCAACGTATGTGGAAATTTTTAGAACAGAAAACTGGCTTTTTATATAGTATTATTAAAGTAGACAATATATATTTCACTTTCACACAAGTTCTAGATAAAAAATCTTTCCTCAAATATGCTTTGGAATCAAATAGGAAAAATAAAAAAGGATGAACTTCTTTTTTCCTATCATTTGCCAAATCTGATTTTATTACTGGCCATAATAAAGTAATTGAATTTTAAAACTGCTTGCACTCTGAGATGGAAATCAGATGGACAATATCAAGTAAGAGACAGAAGCAATGGTTTGAGAGAAACATTTTTGAACTTGTGATTTTGAAAAAGGAGATGATGAAGTTATCCATTCTCTCTACATTTTGCCATGTCCCTGCCCTCCAACTCCAGTTGTTGAAAGCAGCTAGAAAGGAGACTAGGAGATGGTTAACTTTCAGATGCTCTGCTGAGATAACTATGCTTTAGTTTTAAGAAATGTCGGAGAAAGAAACCTGGATGCTCTGAGGAGCTCCAGAAAAGGATTCAGGAGGTTGTGTGGACTTTCCAGCTAAGGTAACTTACCTTAAAAATATGTGAACCTAATCAAAGTAGGAAGCCTGGGCCTTTTCCCCTCTTCCTTAATTCTGCTCAATGAATTATGTTTCCCATTTATAAATTCTTCAGATTATTTTTTAAATTGTTTAAATAAAGAAATCCCATTTGTAATATTCATTTAATCTTGGATGACTCGAAATATTATTTTATGGTAGGAATAATTGCTTAATTTTAACCAGATATGTAAGGATTGAGGAAAACCTTGATTTTATTGGCATATTAAGAAATATAACAGCAGGGAAGATAGCCGGCAGATTATAAATATAGCTAATTCCTGGTTAATATTGCAATGCTTTGTAGCTGAAGAGAGGTTCTCTATGTAATTTACCTATTGTTCTGGGTTGATTCATGGTTGTGATCTAGTGTTATTCAATTACCTTGGGCCAGCTGTATATGCTTCAATTACAGATTCGCCAACATTAGTTCTGGGAATTCCAGCAAAACGAGCAGCAGAAAAACCTAGTCCTGACTCAAGTATCCTTTGTTTGAGAGTAGATATCACAATGATAGATATTTCAGCTGTGAGAAGGCCTTTGAGTAAAACTACATCCACTGTTATCCCATATTTAGGAATTTTCTTTTACGGGTCCTTCTTAATCATTTAAATTCATAATATATCAATGTATAGCCAGAAAATTGTCAATTAGTATATATTAGCATGGGTAAATAAAAATCTTCTTCAGATATGCTTTTATTTTTGACAGTGGAAATAATGCTTTCCTCTAAAATGTCATCCAAGCTGTCTGTAGCCTGCCTAATATATATAACATGCATCACTCAGCAGACTTCAAAAAACTATCATATGTTCATTGTGCATTTCCAGCCATTTGTCTTCCTATTATAGGAAAAGGGGGAAAAAATCCCTTCTGCCTGAGGCTTGAAATTTTATAAAAGCTTTTTCTGATAGCTCATTGTATAATGGGGAATAAGAAGTTATTGAAAAATACTGTAATTAAAAATAAAAACAGACATCTGACTATAAAGGAGGGAGCTAATTTAGATTTGGCTAGTTGATGGGTACATGCTTTTAATAGCTGTCCATATTTCTCTTCTCTTCTGCTTCTCCATGAGGAGTATTGTGTCAAAAAAAGATTTTTGAAGATACAGATTTCTAGGTTTAGTTGCTGTTGCTGAAATGTCTTCTGGAAATTATCAACAATCTGTTGATGTTTTCCCCCTCTATCTCAAACTATGCATAAACATGAAGGATAACTCACCATCCTTCCACATACAGAGATCAACAGGGCTTCAGATTAGTAAGAGACAAAGGTGGGATTCACTTACCTTTCCTACCAGTTTGCAAATGTGAGTGCATGCACAGTAGTCGCGCATTATGTCTGGGCAGGTGGGCGGAGCCTCCCGCAGTCGCCGCTACCGGTTTGCGCAATCCGGAGAGAACCAGCTGAATCCCACCACTGCTAAGAGAGCAGTATTATTCACTGCACATGAAGTCAGTAAAATAGTTTAGGAACAAAGCATGGACTTTATAGCAAACATATAGCTCAGTCTTCCAATGATTTATTGATATTGCTCGCTCACCAGTTGTAACCTCTCAGGGATGATGATTCTTCCATTTTAAGGCCTCAAATCACTGTTGTATCAGGCACCATAACGTTTAGCCTAAAGCAGCTGGAATGTGGAAAAATGTTCCAGCCTAGTAACTAGCAACTAGAGGCATTTTTCCAATGTTCTCTCAGCATGCTACTTGCAAAATAGACTCGAGATAGTAAAAAAAAAAAAAAAAGGTACTTCTTGTAATTACAGTAGCCTTTACAAAAGTATACCCTTTATTACTAACTGCTTGAGCTTATTTTTTCCATCCTATTTAGTGCATTTTGTTTCCTCCTTGTCAGTTAGGTTCTGTTATTTTCTCATCTGCAGCTTGTATCAGTTAATCTGTCAAAGACCCTTTTATTATCTGCAGTACTGTTTTCCTCAAACCTGGTTTATACTGTGACCTATCAAGCCAGGAGAAAACGCCAGAAATAAAATGGAGGCAGGCTGAGGAAAAGGAAGTCTGTTTATTTGGTAGCCAGAAACTAGTGACAGTAGCATGTTTCTGGGATGGCTGACAAAATGGGGATGAAAGTAGTGGGCTTTTATACATTCTTTGGGCTTTGTGATTGAGATGCCTGTTCCTGTGCAAGAATATGTCCTTCAATATTTTAATGTCCATTGCCAGGTTACTATGGGGTTATGTAGGGGTCATGGCTGGCTCTATAAGCAAAAGGAGAAATGCAAATCTTAGGTGTTTGTCCAAGCTAATCTTATCAGCTTTGGTTCCTTGCCTATTGTGTTGCTTATTTGGAGTCTCCTTGCTTATGAATAGATTGGCCCAGGCTTTCTGAATGGATACAAAATCTCCATTCCTAAAGATCAGCCTCTTCAAGCTTCTGCTTGAGGCTTTTTTTCCCCTATGGCAGGAAGACTAGGACAGCTTTCTGCCTTTGTTAAGATACTGTTAAGATACCGTTGGAAGAAATATCCTTCTGGGTTCAGTTCCAAGTGGGGACAAAGGCACTGGAAACATGGTGGCTGATTGGAAAGATGGTTTTTAATGGTGGACAGGACCACATGGTTTGAGGTCCTGGGCAAAAAGCACACAGGGGAGAGAGAGGGAGAGAGAGAGAGAGAGGGAGGGAGGGAGGGTGGGAGGGAGAAAGAGAGAGAGAGAGAGAGAGAGAGAGAGAGAGAGAGAGAGAGAGAGAGAGATACCCTCTGTTCGGCTTTGAATTTGAGCTTGTATTCTGATTGGTTGTCAGACTCCCATGGGGCCATGCAGGGGTAACTCCGTAGGTTGTGTCTTGAGTCCCAGGCTTGGTTGAGCCTTGCGGGGTGATGATATAATGACGGGGCTTTGGGCAATTCCCATTATGGCTCTGCTTGAAGAAGGTAGATCTTTGCTATGTAGAATAGACTGGCCCAGGCCTTACTGGCCCATTGACAAAGGTGGGAGGGGCTGAGTTTTTGCCTCCTTTTTAGGGGAAATATTCTGCCCTTTTAATATTTCCCAAAATGTCTCTTTTTCCTAGGAGGGGGGTGGGTACTAAACTCTTGTTCTCAATAGCGTGCATGGACTCTTACAGATTCAAATATACTTATAGCCCTCTGGAGGTATCCAGAGAATGCAATTTAGATTTCAAATATGCTGAAGACATGGGTACATGTGCATATCTGCAGTCAATGGAATACTTCTAAAATATTTCCACATTGAGAGTTGAAATCTGCTGCAGAGTCCACATGAAAATTTGATTGCTTCCACATTGCTGGCTTTCCATTAGTCATTGAAAGCAGAATTATTTCATAGCGCATTTATGTGGCTTTATAATTCTACTGCTTTTATTTTTTATTCAATTTTTTTTTTACTGTGGATGCTTCATTGTACTGTTTTATATGACCTTGTAAATTGTTAAGAGTCTTATTGATCATAGCTGACATAAATCCAGTGCAACAATGAATGAACAAGCTTTACTGGGTGGAAATTGGCATGGCTTCTGCAAAAATAAATCCTGCTTCACAATATTTTAGAGTTTGTTTCAATATCCAATGCAGATGGATGAAGGTAACTTTGCCAGTACATAGATTTTTTAAAACATCTTTGACAATGTTCCTTGTTAAAGATTCCTCAATAAGGAGTATCCTGATTGGTGACTTCTTGGAACCTTTGCTTTTTTATTTATTTATAAATCAACTTTATATTTCTGGTGAAATATGTTTGTATAATTATCGGTTAATAACATTAATGTTTGTTTTATTTTAGCTAACAAAAGATTTTTGCTAAAAATGGTGCTACATGGTAAAATTGGGGAAAGGTAAATACTGAATTATAACCTTATTCATGTAAGGTTTCTTGTTGATTTGGGAAAGGCAAGTGAAACAAATTTACATTAAAATGCAAACACCCACAAAAATCACCTCATCACCTAAGATCAAAGCAAAAAATTTTTGGACAAAGATACACAGGTGATTAGAAAAGATGTTAGGGAAACATATAGATTATAAACCTGAATTGCTTTTATTAGGTATAATATCAAAAAAACTTGATAAGAAACGAATGTATTTAATATTACATATCTTAGCAGCAGCGAGCATTATTTTCGCACAATACTGGAAAAATCAAGAAATACCACAAGATGAAGAAATAGTTAAGAAGATACCTGATTGTGCAGAAATGGATAGATTGACATTGAAAATTAAGCAGAAAGAGGACATAGAATATTATCAAACATGGAATTTATTTTACCAATGGTTAAAGGGGTGGAGATTAAGAATGTAATTTGTATTGTTAAGAAAATTAAATTCCCAAACAACACGATGTTTATAAAGCACTAAGAAATGTACTTAATAGAAAATCAATTAAAATAAAAAATAAAAAAAATCACTCATCTCTAATATGAAAAATTAATTGCAATATTAATCCTTTTTCATATACTGTATTTTTTGGAGGGTTCATATACCGTATTTCACCCAAAAAAAGGATGAAAATCTGGGTGCATCTTATACTCCGAATGTAGCCCCACCCAGTTTCTCAAACGGAGGTTTCAGAGGCTGAAAAAAGTATCAGAAAAAAAGCTTCAGAAAAGAAGCCCCCAAACAGAGCTTCAGAGGCTTTTTTTCTGAAGCTCTGTTTTGGAGGCTTTCGGAGGCAGAAAATAAAGTTTTTTCTGAAATGGAGTTTCAGAAGTTTCAGAGGCAGAAAAAAAAGCAAAAAAAAGCAAGGCACAGAGCTCACAACCAACCTGTTGCTAAAATTCACTTCTGGGAACAGCTGATAGGGGGTATTCCAGGAGGCCGATCCACCTGCCAATCAACTTTTTTCTTATTTTTCTTCCTAAAAACTAAAAGAAATGCCCAGAAATCCGATTGCATTTTACAGTAATATTATTGACAGGGTGACACAAGGGGAGAATAAAAGAAAAGGATACCTGAAAAATACAACTCTTGTACTTTAGGAAAGCAATTCATTTCTATGTTTGACATGTTAGTCAGTGCTCAGAATATTCCCATTTTGTATTATTTCTTTCTATTTAAATTATCTAATTTTAATTTGCTGAAAAGAAAAAGGTCTACCATAGTTTTGAGTGGAGAACGGTTATTATTCCAATATTGTTCATTATGTGGATTGAATCTGTTGTTGGCAAGGTAATGATTTGGTATTATCAGTACCATTGTGTTCACTAAAGAGAAAAATCCAGGAGTACAGCCCTAGCAATTTGCTGTATGCATTAACAAAATGCTGAACTGAAAATGTAGGTATTTGGTTGAATTGTTATAACGAAGCAATTACTATTGCTTGCATTAATTCTTTTCATCCCTCATCCCTCCACACAATGAATTCTACAGTCAATTCTAGCCTATTCATATTTTTTCCATCATTTCAACCCTCCTTTCTATAAACGGATAAAAGACAGAGCAACCCTATTTGACACAGGCTTAGAAAATGCTGGAATAACTTAACTAAATTTGGGAATATGCAAAAAAATAATTGTAAAAACTACAGTAGTCATCCCCTTCTCCCTCTCCCATCCCACATAAGATTTCAGCCTTGGGTTTGCCAGTCAAACTAACTACTTTAACTACCTTTTCCCTTCAGTAAATATAAATATGAATAATTTTCTTTTGTTTTTAATGAAACATGTATTTTTTTTTAAAAAAAATGTTAAGTCTCAATCTTTACAAAATGACATTGAGAAGAGTGATCCTGTTAAGTACCACTTAGAAGAGTAGAAGTAACTTGAATAAGGCAGGGCTTCCATCACCAAGGGATCTGGACAAGTGAATTAGCATAACTGAACTACATTCTTTAACTACATTTAATACCTGTGGGTTATTTAATGCATATAGTAACTGAGTCATCCACATACTTCAAAGGCATTTATGAAGCCAGTAAGGTTGACCCTTTTCCATCTTATAAATCTATAACAGTGGTGGGATTCAAAAATTTTTACTATCAGTTCTGTGGGCGTGGCTTGGTGGGTGTGGCATGGCTTGGTAGGTGTGGTGGGCATGGCTTGGTGGGTGTGGCAGGGGAAGGATACTGTAAAATTTCCATTCCCTTCCCACTCCAGGGGAAGTTACTGCAAAATCCCCATTTCCTCCCGATCAGCTGGGACTGATCGGGAGGAAATGGGGCAGAGAATAGATGGGGGTGGGGCCAGTCAGAGGTGGTATTTACTGGTTATCCAAACTACTCAAAATTTCTGCTACCAGTTCTCCGGAAGTGGTCAGAACCTGCTGAATAGCACCTCTGATCTATAAGATGAAAATCTTCCAAACCTATAGCTGAATACATGAGTGTGCATATCTAGCAATCATGATAGATAGTAGGGTTGTATACATGGCTACTCAAATATGAAACCATCAGATCTTATTCCCAGATATTTACGTTTAGAATTTACATCCTTATATACTTTTATTTGGTATTAGAGTTAAAAACAGTTACCAAAGGTGTCCTAATTCTTTGCGTTGCCCAGAGAAAAACATGCAGTCCTGGGTTACAACAACAAAGAAATAGCATCAAGATCACCAGAAGTGATAATATCATTTTATATCCCACTAGCGAAGCTGCATTTGGAATTCTGCATATACTAGTAGTTCTGGTCACCACTGTACATAAAAGATACCGTAGAACAGGGGTCGGCAACCTTAAACACTCAAAGAGCCACAAAGGTCCTACCTGGAAGCTCCCCATTCAATTCTGAAGCCCACTGGAAGTTTGGTTCCCCCACCATAGTCTCCTCCTAGCATGGCATTCTTTTTCCTCTACCTGTCCTAAACGAAAATCCTATCAGTTGTGGAGCCGACTGGCAACAGGGAGCTGCAGCAGAGGATGAAAGAGCCACATGCAGCTCCAGAGCTGCAGGTTGCTGACCCCTGCCCTAGAAAGTGTGTGGCGAAAAGTCATAGACATGGTAAAGGGTCTTGGAGGATAAATGTTTGAGGGAGTTGAGTATTTCTATCCTATTGAAAAGAAGGATTAGGGAGGACATAATTAAATATATCAAGTGTTCCTAAGTGTTGGAAAGCATGTCTGTTTGCAACAGGTAGAAATACTGTAATCTAGCCTATTACAATATGCTTTGGTTGTATAAATAACATGTATTCTTTTAGAAAAGCTAAATAACACACCAAGCTTAAAAGTATTATTCATCAATTGAAGTTTCAAAAAGTTACTGTAATTTAAGGTAAAACAAAAATTCAGCTCAGTTGCTTGCTTTTTCAGATTTTGCTTTGACTTGAATAATTTAACTTCTATTACTTAAATAAAATTGAAATCGCTAGAAGTATTTAGAGAGTTTTAAAAATATGCTCTGTAGGAACAAGTTGACTTCATTTTCCAGATCCTTTGATAGTTACTTAAAATTGCCTGCAGTGGTTGAAATTAAGCAGGGACAGAGTCTTTGTTCACCCATGAAATTGTCTTACCTATCTAATTGTAGACCTAATGAAATAATCACATTTGTGGCTTATTTACAGCTTTAGGAAGGAGAAAATAAATTACTTATCCATCTGCCATATTCTCCCTTTCTTTCCTTAGTTTGTATATGTAAAAAAAACCTGCACATTTACGTTTGCAAAATTATGTTGCATTGAATTTCATATAATGTTGGGGTTAGCTCAGCTTCTTTTCACTGGAGATAATCATTGAAACATGCTGTGCTTAAACCTTGCATATAACTATGTAGTCAGATTATGTGGAATGTGAAATTACAAGAGCAATTATTATAACTCAAGTTGTCAAAATGTGACTTATAAAAAATAAAATGTCAAAGAAAAGTAAATCCATATGATAAAATATATGAAGAAAAAGGAATGGATATTTTAAAATGTCATTTTAAAAAGAACATAGGCAAGACTCACTCAAAAATGAGGCTCAGAATGAAATCTCCAAGTTGATATTAACTTCTGAGAACTTATTGGCTGTAGTACAGAAATGGTTTGTTACTACTTTTCTCATGAATTTTTGCAAATTTAGCTTACAGCTCTAGTGTTTCCTGAAGGTTTCCTATCCACATCTGCTCCTCCTTAGCTTTTGAGTCATGTGATGTAGCCACATGTTGAAAATATATTTAATTTAAATTTAATCTTGTATTTAAAATTATAATTGTAATAGTAAAAACTAATGCAAACTAAAAGAAAAAATGGTAGAAAGGGTAAAAAGCATAAAGTATGGAAAAAAGTAAATAAATAGCATGTAAAGGAAATATAGGTTATATATACACAGTAACTGAAACAGGGATTTGTTTATAGGTAAGAGATAGGATATGGGATGAAGAGATCATTGGATATAAATTAAAAGAGTTAAAAAGTTACCTAAATTGTTGATCTCTTTCAACAAGGTTAAAAGTAACACACACACACACACGTGTTGTTTGAAAAGATCAAGTAAAAATAACTTTTTACTTCTTCTTAATTTATATCGAATGATCTCTTACCTATAAACAAATCCCTATTTCAGTTCTTCAGTCAGCAAAAGTTTATTGCCAGAAATAACAACATATCTATTTTAACCTTGAACAAATAAACCAATTTTTATTTCTTCTTTTTACCTCTAACAATCTTAATAAGTAGTCCATTCAAGTAATGTCATAGAATTTGATTTCAGAGGACTTCCGGCGGTGACGTAGAGTCGTGGCGGCACAGAAGAGAAGAGCTCTCTCTCTGTTGCCGATTTTCCGAGCTCTGGCGCCTGCTTTTGGCGGAGACCGGTCCCGAAGAGACCGGGAATAAAGAGGGGAAGCTTTGGGGGAGGCGAGGAGAGGTGCGATCTCCCGCCGTACCGTAAAGAGCCCTCAATCCAGGCTCGGAAAGAAGTCGGCTGGCGCGGTGAGCACAGTCGGCCCAGAGACCCGAACGAGCCGATTGAGATCATCGGGAGCAAAGGAGGGAGCACAGTGCAAAACTGCTGAGGTTGAACAGAAACGGAACTAATTTGGATTACTAATTTCAGCGCAAAACTGAGGAGAAAATTTCTTTTCTTTCCGGAGGGACAGCGTGAAGAAGGAAGATCTCAAAGTGTAACCGGGCGGCAACTGAAAAGGCGAGCAAAAAGGAAGGGGCAAAATACGGAGCAGTGAAGAAAGTCTAAAAAACTTTACAACAGACAAAATGAAGGTGAGGAGAAATAACTTAAATAGAGGAGATTAAAAGAAGAATGGACTCTCTTTTACCCCCGTTTTTAGCTGCCTGAGCGGAAGGAGTGAGAAAGTCTTGGCAAAGTAAGGATTACATACAGTGACTGTGCAGAATAGAGGCCGCCATACTGTAACTGGAAAAGACTTCAAGAGTTGTAAAAGAACTGGTTTTTTTCTTTTTTCTTTATTGAAAACATATCGAGGCCAACAAAAACATTGAAAAGCACTGCTCTAGCTTATCATCATTTTCTTTACTTAAGCATAGATGAATTAATATTAATGCTATTTATTGGAATTAATTAATTAAGAAATATAGAGTGTATTTAATCAATTTAGAAAATATTTATAATACATAGAGATTTAGAAGTACTATTATTAGAATATCATATTACTATTAATTAATTAATTATTATATATTAACCAGTAGATATTATTAGAATATTTTCTGTTTGTGGATTTTATTGAATAATTAATTATTAGATATTAAGATACTAAGAATTGATCAATTGTATAGTTTTTAACTAGATAAGATATTTATTTATATATATATTTATACTTGTAGCTATATTTATATTCATATTTATATTTAGATTTATATTTATATTCTCATCACATTCTTAATTGAATTATATATAATTTCATATAGAGAGAATTAATTATTTAAAAGAATTTATTCATTTAAAGAAGGGTTATTGGATTGATCTTTTATAAGGAGGGGGGAAAAAGAGAAAAGAAAAGAAAGGAATTATAGAAATTATAGAATTTGGATGGTGATTTGGGAGAAAGTTGATAAAATACTGGGAGAACAATACAAGATTTTGAAAGAAATGACTAGCACCACCACAACCACGTTGAAAACAGCTAAGAAGCCAACACCATTTTTAACAGGAACAGGGGCCTCCCCAGTGACACAGAAAACCTTGGAGGGAATGTTTGCATCAGACAAGCAACCCAGTACACCTAATATGCCAACAATGCAGGCCACGCTTATAACAATTCAGGAAACTATGGTCAAAATGCAAGAGTGTATGACCAGAAACCATGAACAATCTAGAAAAGACATGGACGAGGTAAAGAGAGAAGTCAAGAATGACATTCAAAAGATTGATGGAAAAATGGACTTAATACAAGAAATCATCCAAAAAAATGACCAAAGGATAAAAGAAATAGAACAAAAAACTGAATTGACGGAAGAAAAATTAGAAGCATTAGATACAAAAATGACAGGATTAAATAAGGAACTTGAGAACACTGTGGCCCAATTAGAAATGGAGAAGGCAGCATTCTATTTGCGTTTCCAGAACGTAGCGGAAGACCGGGAGGAAGATCTGACGATGGTAATGGCTGAGATGATAGCAGAGGCACTCCAGAGAGAAAAAGACGAGATAATTAATGAACTAGATGAAGTCTACCGAGTCCACACTAACTACGCCCGACAAAACAAACTCCCTCGGGAGGTACACATAAGATTTGTAAGAAGGAAGGTGAGGGATATTGTATATAAGATAACAAAGGACGAACCAATGTACTATAGAAATAAAGAAATAATTACCCTAAAGCAAGTACCTAAAAGAATACGAGATTTGCGAAGAGATTATTGGTTCCTGGCCACGTTACTAAACAGAAGATATATACCATTCAAATGGATAACCCCGGAAGGAATGTTAGTATCGTGGCAGGGAAAGAAAATCAAGGTGGATTCGCACAGCAAAGCAAAAGAATTATATGACCAAATGATGGGGGCTGAAGTAACAAATGGTAATAAAGAAGAGGAAGGACGATATATCAAAGGAAAACAGAAGAGAGATCGGGAAAGAACACCACAACAAGGAGGGAAAGCAGATGAAGGAGAGACCCAGGAAGAGGAAGGAGTGCAGACAAGAGGCAAAAAAAAGGAACAGGAAGAAATAAAGAAGAAACAACAGGAAAGTTAATAAAAAAAAATGGAATGGACTTTAAAAATACTATCTGTAAATGTTAATGGACTCAATTCACCATCCAAACGACACCAAATTTACAAAAAAATTTTGAAACAAAAATCAGACATTGTGTGCCTCCAGGAGGTACATATAAGAAAACAGGATATCAAATATATACAATATAAAAAATTAGGTAAAGAATACGTTTCATTGGCAGAAGAAAAAAAAAGAGGAGTGGTGGTATATATCAAAGAAGGAATAGACAGTAATATGAGGTATGTAGATACAGAAGGTAGGATAGTCATGGTAGAGCTAAATCTTGAGCTCAAAAAGATATTATTGGTAGTAATATACGCCCCAAATAGTCAACAATTAGAATTCTACAAAAAAGTGCATGAGAAAATTATAGAACAAAAAATGGAGAATGTCTGTCTGATTGGGGATTTTAATGCTATATTAGATGTAAGAAAAGATTATGAATGTGGTCAACGAAACAAAAATAAAAAAAATGTATTACCTAAAACCTTTATGGATATGGTGGAAGAGTTAGATATGGTAGATAGCTGGAGATGTCTTAATCCCGAAGCAAGAAATTATACATATTATTCGAATCCGCATAAATCATGGTCAAGGTTGGATATGATTTGGGTAACTAAGATGTTAATAATGGAGATAGAAGAAGTAGAGATTTTACCAAATAACTGGGCTGACCACAACCCGATAATGATGAAGTGGAGAGGTCAGCAGAGAAAGAAGAATAGATGGACTATGAACACACAGATTCTGCAAGAAAAAGAATATAAGAATTATATAGAAAAGGAGCTAGAATGGTTTTATAAGGAAAACACAAAGCAACACACTTCCCTACAAAACCTATGGGATACAACCAAAGCATATATAAGAGGCCTCACGATATCATATAATGTAAAACGGAGAAAAGACAGAGAGAAAGAATATAACAAATTATTAGAAGAAATTCAAAATTGGGAATGTAAATTGCAAAGAAACCCAGGGGATGAAAAAATAAGGTTAAATTGGTTAACAGCAAAACATAACCTAAACATATTAGAGCAGGGGAAATATGTAACAGCATTGAAATATATAAGACAAAATTACTTTGAAAACGCAAACAAACCAGGGAGATGGCTGGCGTATAGGCTGAGGAAGGAAAGAGAAAAAAGAACAATTCAGAAATTACGAGATGATGAGGGAAGGATTCAATGGGCTCTAGAGGGAAAAAAGGACATAATAGTCCAATATTATCAAAAACTGTATGAAAAGGATATAGTAACAGAGGAGGAAATTGAATACTATTTAAAAGGGGAGGGATTGCAAATACTAACAGAGGAAGAAAGAGAATTATTAGATAAGGAGATTACGATGGGGGAGCTAAAAGAGGCATTGAAGAGGCAAAAAAATAATAAAACCCCGGGGACAGACGGTTTACCAATAGAATTCTATAAGACATTTGGAGACTCATTAAATGGAATACTGTTAGAAATATACAATGAGGCCCTAATGGAGGCAAAGCTACCCAACACATGGAAAGAAGCATACATTTCCTTAATATCCAAAGAGGGGACAGATACCACACTAATAAAAAATTATAGGCCGATTTCTTTGTTGAACACTGATTATAAAGCCTTCATGAGCATAATTGCCAATAGGATGAAAATAATATTACAAAATAAAATACACCAGGATCAAAATGGTTTTCTGCCTACAAGGCAGATAAAAAACAATTTAAGAATAGTATTGGATGTTCTAGAATATTATGAGGTGCATCCAGAGAGACAGGTAGCACTGATCTTTCTGGATGCACAAAAAGCTTTTGACCAAGTTAACTGGCAATTTATGAAGCAACAAATTAAAAGTATGAATTTTGGAGAAAGATTCACTAAAATGATAACATCGATATATCAGAATCAGAAAGCATGTGTTTTGGTGAATGGTGACCTAACAAAATTCTTTGGAATAGATAAAGGAGTAAGGCAGGGATGTCCACTTTCCCCTTTACTATTTATTTTAACATTGGAAAATTTATTAATCAGAATTAGAGCAAATAAAGAAATTCAAGGATTAAAGATCAAGAGAGAGGATTATAAGGTCCAAGCATTTGCAGACGACCTTGTTTTTTTCGTAGAAAACCCATTAGAAACAACCCCAAAATTAATAAAAGAGATTGAAAAATTTGGAAAGGTAGCAGGTTTAAAAATTAATAAAGAAAAGACAAAAATGATAACAAAAAACATGACAATAAAACAAGTAGAGAAATTAGTAAAAGAATCCGGTCTGCAGACAGTAAAAAAAATTAAATATCTAGGGATAAATTTGACGGCCAAAACGACAACAATAAAAGAAGACAATTATGATACTTTAGTCCAGAAAATAAAGGAAGATTTAGAAAAATGGGGGAAACTAAAATTGTCTTTATTGGGGAAAATAGCAGCAATAAAATCAAACATACTGCCAAGACTCCTTTATTTATTCCAAACAATTCCAATAAAATTAGATAAGAAATTCTTTGATAATTTGGATAAAATAACTAAAAAATTTGTGTGGGAAGGGAAGAAATCAAGAATAAAATTGAATATACTACAAGATGATAAAAGTAGAGGTGGATTTGGACTCCCAGCATGGGATAAATATTACAAGGCTGCCAGTTTATTATGGATTAAAGATTGGATAACCTTAGATAATCAAAGATTGCTAAATTTAGAAGGGCATGATTTAATGAAAGGATGGCACGCCTTTATATGGAGTTCAGGAAATAAAATATACAAACATTTTAATAACCATACAATTAGGAGATCATTAATTAACACATGGCTACAAATTAAACAAAAACACTACATGAAAATTCCTGGCTGGCTATCGTCTATAGAAGCGATAACTCACCCTAACATATTATCAAAACAAAAGATTCTAAAATATAGGGAAATAGTAGATGTTCAGGGGAAATTGAAAACTAGGGAAGAGCTCAAAGAACAAGGAATAGAAATAGACTGGTGGCCCTACTCGCAAATAAAAGTAAGATACAGAAAAGACCAAGAGAAAGAAGGAATAGATTTAAAACAAAATCGATTAGACAAACTATTAGAATCAAAAGAAGGGAAGCTAATCTCAAAAATTTACAAATATTTACTCGAATTCGATCTGGCAGAAGAGTTGGTCAAAGGGCAGATGGTAGCCTGGGCGAGGAACATAGGGCATAATATACAATTAGAAGATTGGGAAAGAGCTTGGGAAGATAATTATAGAATGACAAAATCGGTACCATACAAAGAAAATCATTATAAAATGTGGTACCGATGGTATCTGCCACCCGCAAGGTTAGCAAAAATGTATCCAAATGTGAACCCGGCTTGCTGGAAATGTAAAAAAGCGCAGGGAACTTTTTACCATGCTTGGTGGCTTTGCCCAAAAATCAAAAAATATTGGAACAAAATAAAAACATGGATAATAGAAATAACAAATCACGAAATTGAATTAACACCTGAAGTCTTTTTACTCGGCATGATCAATAAAAATATTAGGAAGGACATAAAATACCTAATACTCCATATTATAACAGCGGCAAGATTAGCATTGGCACAACTCTGGAAAATAGACCGTTTGCCAACTGATCAGGAAGTAATACAGAAAATCTATGTATGCGCAGAGATGGATAAATTAACCCTAAAATTACAGGATAAGGAAGATTCAAACTATTTTAAAATATGGAATAGCTGGTACCTGTGGATAAGTCAGAGAGAGGGAATGCTTAGAGATGAAAGTTAGGAGAAATCAATGTAAATAAACAACTGCACTGTCAGAGAGATATAGAAGGAAATATAGTCACTGTGTGTATATATATATATGTATATATAACATTAGAAAGTAGTTGATAGATGAAATTGAGCACTATATATGTATAGTATATGTACTTGTAATTTGTGTGTTTGATTAAGAAAAACTTGTTCAGTTTTTCTTATAATTGTTTTAAATGTCTTTTTTTTAAATATGAATAAAGTTTGTTTAAAAAAAAAAAAAAGAATTTGATTTCATTTCTTTTTTATCCTTCCCACAAGATTCATCCGAGATTTAATAAACCTTGTTTGTAAATCTAATATAAAAGAATTATCTAGGTCACTCTCTTAGTTTATTATTGTAATTCCCTTTTGATGTTTAATGAATCAACCAATTTGTTTTGTATCCTGATGAAACATCTTTTTCCATATCATTCTTTTAGCCTATCATTTTTAAATCAATCTTTAGTGACAACTCTGTTTTATCAGAGAAAAGGTGTCCCTCATCTACCATTTTAAAACATATTTTGGACATAATAAATTATAGTTAATTCAAACCTGGCCATTCTTTAATAATTGTGTAAGATAAGTACTTTTTCCTGAGTGTCAAGATATATAAACAGAGAAGTTGCCCCCTTTTTAATTTTGCATGGGACAAATTCACAGAACATATGCAGTTTAAAATGAAATGTGTTAATATTTATGTTATGTAAATATTTAAAGCAAATGTAATATGCATTCGCGTTTATCTAAAACACTTTTGAAATCCTCATTTAACTATCATTAATCCCAAAGAAATATTGTGAATATCTGATATCAATCCATCCATAATTTCTCATTATTCATGTATATGTCCTTGAAAATTACAACTGCATTGGCAACCACTGATATCTTTGATCATATACCCACAAAATATGAAAATAACTTCTGAAAGGGGTGGGTTAGATTGTGTTGAAAATATATTTTGAGATTCCCCAAATTCACCAAGGATTATCAATGTATCAATTTTTAATATTCACTATATTTTGGGCATTAACTCTAACATGAGATCTTCCAAAATAGTTAACAATTCACATGTCATAAACATTATACCTGGAAACTTAAATTGTAGAAATTCAATTATGTCTTGCAAATACACTCCAAATAAAAGTTGCCCCTTGTGTAAGCTTGTTATATTTCCAGCTTCTCTATAATGTTATCCAAACTGTCAGGTTGTCAAGAGTGGAACAGGAACCACATACTTCAAGAGGGAATAAAATTAACAAAGATAGAATTAAACATGATGCTCAATAAATCGGAGACCTAACAAGCCGTATATTGTGTCCCAATAGCAACCGAGCACAATAAAGCACATAATATTCCCTGTGGAATGAACTGCCCCCGGAAATACGTAAGATCTCCGACCTCCGGGTGTTCCGCTGCGCACTGAAGACCCTGTTGTTCCGCCAGGCAGGGCTGTCAATATAATAATTTTAAATTGGGGTATTTTAATTTTTGGGGTTTTAAATCGGCCAAATCTATTTAATTATTTTAATTTTTAATTATTGTTGTGTCTTGTGTTTTTAAATTGGCTATACACCGCCCTGAGTCCTTCGGGAGAAGGGCGGTATAGAAATAAAATTATTATTATTATTATTATTATTATTATTATTATTATTATTATTATTAATATCTCAAATATGTATGAATAAATACTGTAGACTTTAACAGAAGTTCACTAACCTACATTAAATTGAATCATGTGACTGCTAATGAAACAAATAATTAGAAGGTGACTATTTAATAGAGAATGAAATCAACAACGTTCAACAAACTGGAATAGTTTTGGGATCAGATGATTTGCTCCCACAAGCCTTTCTAATCATGGATGAGCTTCTGTATATATCATGAAAAAGTTGCATCCAACATAGCTTCATTATGAGTAAAGGTAAATAGAGACTTAGCACAAACAAGTCATTAGGATCTATTTTATATATGGCACAGATTAAAACACAGATTAAACATGTATTAATAAGGGATACAGTGGCTCAGTGGCCAAGATGCTGAGTTTGTCGATCAGAAGGTCGGCAGTTCAGCGGTTCAAATCCCTAGCGCCGCATAACAGAGTGAGCTCCCGTTATTTGTACCAGCTTCTGCCAACCTAGCAGTTCGAAAGCAAGTAATAAAATAGGGACCACTTGGATAGGAAGGTAACAGTATTCCGTGTGCCTTTGGCATTTAGTCATGCCGGCCACATGACCACGAAGAAGTCTTCAGATGCTGGCTCCTCAGCTTAGAAATGGAGATGAGCACCACACCTAGAGTCAGAAACGACTAGCACTCATGTGCTAGTCCTTTACTTTACTTTAATAAGGGGTTATATCCATTCACAGTTCAAGTTTGATGCAAGCATCTCAAATATGTGCTCACTGAATCTTTTCACTTAAAAGTGCAAAGCATGAAGAAATTTCAGTGTAATCATATTGATCTGTATTACATAAAAATATAAATAAAATATCATCCGAATGCTAACCAAACAAATTATGTTTCAAAAATACAATTATTGTAGTGAAACTGTGCTCAACTTTGGTGCATAGACACTAGTAGTCTACCTTGTTTTCCTGAAAATAAGACCCTGTTTTATTTTATTTTTTTGCCACCAAAAAAGGCACAAGGTCTTATTTTTGGGGAGAAATGTTGTCCACTGACTCACCTCACTTGCACATGTCGCCCCTGGCCTCCTTTTCACTGTCAGAGGCCTTCAGGAACTTCTTTGGCCATCAAGGCTTTCCTGAAGGCTTCTGTAGCCAATAACACAGCTCTGGATTGATCCCTAGCTCTGTCATTGGCTAGAGACGCCTTTAGGAAAGGCCTTTAGGAATTGCCTCTGTACTGATCACAGAACTCTGGATCGATCCAAAGCTCTGTTATTGGGTACAGAGGAAAGCCTTGCTGGCTGCAGAAGAAATGGGCCGAGGTGTGCGAGGCGTGGCTGCAACTATCCAAAGGTAAGTAGTAGGGCAACTGCACCCCCCCAGCTTAATTTTTACCCATGCACCCTGGAGTGGGCAGGGTCTTAATTACGGCTTATTTTTTGGGGGGGGGGTAGGGCTTATATTGGGCACATATGTAAAAATCAAGCTATAACTTATTTTCTGAGTGAGTATTTTTGGAGAAACACAGTATTAATCTGATCCAGCATGAGATTTGAAAAAAAAAATTGCATTATAGTGCAACATATTGAAATCCAAATATCCTTATTTTTTAAAGTATAGGTAACAGATGCATTATAGTGTCATAGAGTCAACATCAAACCATTTATTTTATTGCTGAATTATGAGTTGTCTTTTTTTTTAAAAAAAAATTGAGGCTTGAATTACAAATCTGATTCCTACAGGCAAATGAACAGTGAGTTTTATCAACCTCTTTTTGAACAATCTTGCATATGAAAAAAAATACTCAAATTTAATAGTGTAACAATCAGAGTTCAACCAGATATGATTCTGTACAGAAAACATTCCCCCTTTCCATGAGAAACACACCTTCATATAAGCTTCTGTCTACATTCTCTCTAGTCTAGACTGGCCTTTCTAATGTCCTTCAGATGTATTGGATTATACCTCTAAAAAAACTCTAACAAAACCCACCGTAAAAATACTTCTGCTATCGTAATTCTCTAATTGGAAATTCATGATTAGTTTTTCAGCACATCTCAAAGGCATCAGGCTGGAGAAGATTGATCTAGTTCCAGGTGTGTCATTTCATCTGCAGTTTGCCTACATGAGTTATGATCTTCTTCATATTTCTACCCCTTAGCTAGGTAGAATAAATTCACACATCATACTAAGCTTTTTTAAATCTAATTATACTTCACTAAATGACTCATACTTTAAGTTACCAAGCATAGTAATTAAAAACCAAGCAAACATTATGTCATAGGTTAATGGATGAATTCTTTCCTTTTTTGTTAATGCTTATTTCAATGTTAAACTCAGAATTTCTTTAATAATTTGATCAAGTTGGAATACTAGAAGTTGAGCCATATTTCCTTTCACATTCAAGAATGTTAAAAACTCTGTTGCTTGTTCCTTTGTATTGTATTATTGTTATACATTATTATTTGGTAAACGCAATATAACCAGTACTTTGCAGTGAATTTGTGCACACACTTACGTGGCAGCATCTACCTGACTTTGATTGGCCTTGAAAAAAGCTGAGCAGCATTGAATCTGATTAACACGGGTTGGCTGATTGCCAGGAAAACCGAGAGTTGTAAGTGAGGCTGCAAAGATGGAGAATTTCCTGCTATGGCAAATCACTTTTGTATTTTGCCAATAGAAAATGCACATTAGAGGCCCTCTGAATTGACTTAAGGGAGAATATTTTTGAATTTTTCTTGTATCTGTTAACTATTTTCTAATTCCTAAAAATGTTTACCAAGAGTTATTTAAACAATAATTACCAGATACTGTATATAATATAGTAATATCCAGTGGTGGGATTCAAATAATTTAACAACTGGTTCTCTGCCCTAATGACTGGCTGGATGGGTGGGTGTGGCCATGGTGGGTGTGGCCAGGAGGTGTGACAGGCAGCACTCAGCCTCCTGCACCTCCCTGGGAGCAAAAATGGGCCATGAGGGGTGCTGCCCCCCAGCACCCCATTTTGGGCCTGGTAGGTCTCCCTGTAGCCTCCTGGGAGCAAAAATGGGCCATGTGGGGGGCTGCACCGCACCTCCATGCCCCGTTTTGGGCCTAGGAGGCCTTCCTGCACTTACCTGGAAGCCAAAATGGATCATGTGGGGACTCATGGAAGGGGCGGGGAGGGGAGGGGCCAGCCAGCAATTTAACTACTGGTTCGCTTGAACAGGCCCGAACCAGCTGAATCTCACCACTGGTAATATCTGTGTATATAACATAGTAATGTAGAGCTAAACTACAAATTATTTCTAAATAAGGAAGAGATCTATTTACTTGTAGACAAAAACAAAATTGAGAAGCAAATACTGCACTCTTACAGAAAAAAATATTGGTTTTCTTCTACACCAATTCATTTGAATATGATGCTTTGACAGCAGCATAGAATATATCTTTATTGGCAGATAATTTGTGAGGGGAATCTAATTTGAAATTCAATGGTGCATGTCCTGTAAAATAAATTGCACACATACGATAGTTCATCACTAGTAAAAATACTGTATTGTGGGAATGAGAGAAACTGAAAATTGGTAGCAGTTGAAAGATTGAAAATAGGAAGATACATCTTTGATTCCCTTGTGCTTTCAGTGAAGGCCACCACCATCCAGGGATGTTTTATTTGGGGCTTTTAAAAAGACACACCTTCAAATATGTTCTTTGAGCAAATAAAAACTTTTAAAATAGTTTTTAAGCATTCATTTCAGCCTTTAGTGCATTAAATATGTTCTTCTGATTGGTTTTCATTCATCTTTAACAAGATAAATTTGTGAGGTTGACTTTCTCTAATTTCTTAGCTTGCTTTTTGTTTTGTAAATTTGGTTACCCTGACTACTGACTAGAATGGAAAAGTTAAAAACACAAAAGCAAAAAAAAAAGGAAAAGTAATAAAATATATTACACATTAAAATGACTCAATCTAAATTTTAAAACAAATTATAAAATCTTGGTTGCCCAAAATATTATTAGCTTTTCAATACGTTTAGAAAAAAAATAGCTCATAAAGAGAAAGAAAACATATCTGAAATACAAATACAAAACCTACAACCTTTAAACTGTAGTTTTAACACATTTAAGAATATCAAACTAAAATCAATCAATAATTTTATTTATTTATTTATTTATTTATTGGTTCGATTTATATGCTGCCCTTTTCTGGAGACTCAGGGCGGCTTACAATGGTTAAGCAATAGCCTTCATACTTTTGTATATACCTGTTTAGTAGGGCTTTTGCCCCTCCCCCCAAAGCGGTGTTCTTTTTTTATACAAAGTCAGCTTATTGCCCCCACAAACCGGGTCCTCATTTTACCTACCTCGAAAGGATGGAAGGCTGAGTCAACCTTGAGCCTGGTGAGATTTGAACTTGCAGTAATTGCAGGCAGCTGGTGTTACTTAACAGTGCATTAGTCTGCTGCACCACCAAGGCTCTTTAGCCAAGATTTTGTCCTGTTATATGGAAACTTATAAGTGCATATTTTTACTCTGTACCTTGAATAAGTTCACATTGCTTATTCAGTTAATTCACTCATTTTGATTCTATGCTTCATGTTATGTAGACTCAGTTGTATTTCATCTTACTTTTTTTAAAAGTAATTTTTCTATAACTCTTGAAGATTACAGGTAACAAGTCCTATCTTAAACTGTAAAAAAGGGGAGGGGCTAGTGCTTTTGCCTATAGCTACATGAGTATCCATTATTTTAAAACTACCACTACATCTTTAGCATGAATGCATTAGCAATATAGGCAGATTAAATATAAATCAATCTTACAGTTAGTTGACTCAGGTAAAATAAAGTCCTATGTTATTTCTGAGTAAATACACATGGGATTGTTCTAATGAAAAGGATATTATATTATGGAATGAATTCTATTACTTTGTTCAGAGTATACAAATGAGTGTTTTGAGTTTGCATCTGAAACTTAAAAATTCAAAACAGGCCAGTTCTTTTGTATATCTTAACCAGGGGTGAAATTTGATCAGTTCGGACTGGCTCGGGCGAATCGGTAGGGATGAATTTGAATTGGTTTGCTGAACTGGTAAAAACCACCCCTGGTTGGCCCTTCCCGTGCCCACCCACTCGCAGATCACCGCTTCTGCCCGCTTGCTTGCCTCTTCCGGCTGCTTGACCTATTCAACGTTAAATGCTGCAGCAGAGAAAATCTGATTTTTTTCTCCCTCCATTCACAGCAGAGCTGCTGAAGCCTGTCCCTTTAAGGTACTTCGACCCCCGGGAGGGAGGGGCCAGTAGATCATAAAGGGAGCAGCAGCTGCACTGTGAATGGAGGGAGAAAAGTTCATCTTCTCTTTGCCACAGCATTCACTATGAGCCCTTCTGGTGCTCATACAAACATTTTTTCCTACCGGGTTCAGTGGACGTGGCTTTGTGGGAGGGTCATGTGACTGAGTGGGTGTGGGCATGAGTGACATCAAGTTAGCCATGCCCACTCAGTCACAGGACCCACCACCACCAAGCCATGTCCACAGAACAGGTAGGAAAAAAAATTGAATGTCACCACTGATCTTACCCTCTATCCCAAGTTGGCCCTCAGGAGTGACAGTGCAGCCAATAGTATGTGTCTAGACACTCATTCAACCCTCAGTGCTAGCTAATTTTATTTATTTCAGAGTCTGGGAAGCATCTGAGAAGCTAGAATGTCACAAAGCAAAACAACACAATCGGCCTTTTCAACAATTCATCTGAATCTGATATAGATACCAGACACATTCTCAAACACAGAATAAGGAGGCTGAAACACAGTGTTCGCCAGCTTCTCGTATATTGTTGTCTTGTGACCTATTATGTCAACCAAAATTTCCAAAGTGTCCACTCAGTTCAAAGATTGAATTGAGCCTACATTGACCATCTGCAAAAGCAAGAAATCAGATTTTATTTTTCATTCCTTTTGATTTTTCTGGTAGAGTTTAAGAAGACAATAACTTGTTTGTCACTTTAAGAGCTGGATTGTTTAGTAGCTCATTTTGTACTATAAATGAAACTGTTGAATAGCCAACAGATGAGTCCATCCTTTGACTGGCTTCAAGCACATATCTTCGGCCAAGATGCGATAGATTTTCTAAATGAATTGTTCCTTCAGTAATCTAATATACCTGTGACATACTTTCCTCTGAAAAAGGTGTTTCCTCTGTGAGAATAGCAGGTTTATTAGAAAAAAAGGAGATTAAACTGAAATGGAATTGGTAATCATAAATTCAATGTAAACGAGTGTCCATGCACAGACAATGCCAAAAATGCTGTTGAAGCTAATACTGTTGTATTTATAACCAGCGGTTACATCCTTTGGAAAAGCTGTTCTTAGTACACATGATGTGCCAAGCAGAATTGTGAGGATTTGCTTCTCCTTCTAATTTTCACCATGCCACTAAATACCTCTAAAGCTATGATTGCACTGTGTTTAAACCCAATTTGGGCAAAAGTGTGCTTAGCTGGTGCTCCCAGACAGAGTGTTTAGTCAGGCACCCTGCTAAGTTGTGGTTTCCCTTTCTTTAGCATTTGTTGATTGAAAACAGTGAACTATTCAGAGGAAGGACATTGTTTCTTATTGGATCAAATAAATCTCAGGTTAAGCACACCAGGTTACATTGATGCTCTCCCTTGCATTTTAATCTTTATATAGAGTTTATTCTAATTTGTGATTTTCAACATTTGGTCCTGAATGTATAGTGGGAGGACTTGATTTCCTTCCCACACTTTTTCAAACTGGATAAATGAAGAAGCAGTGTTTCATTGTGACTGTTTTCAGCATTTCCATTATTACCGGAGTAAAGAAAGTGAAACAGAATGTTAAAAAATATTTAACGTAAACACATAAAGAAAGACAAGGATTCTTGCTTTCCTGATTAAATATGTTAACATAAGAAAAGCAGCAGGAAACTCACTCTCTTCAAGAGTAGAATTAACTTTTGAGTACCGTGAATTGGAATAATCACTCCTAATTTCTGGCATATTTTTCTTTCATTCATCCAAACTTTTATTTAAAAGTTTGCTGTCTCTTTTTCATCTCTAGTCTTACCCTTAAAGCATTCTCTCTATCATGATCACAATCACTATTCCAGTGGGAAACTCCATTTTGATAACTTGAAACATGACATTAATTTCTTGTTACTCCAGGCAGAGCTGGATTGCTTCTGACTGTTTTTCAGTGTGCTGATAAGAGTATAAATGAGAAACAGAAAAGAGAGAGAAAGAGAGACAAAGAGAGACTTTTTTGCAGGTAGCTAAGAAACAGATAGCTTCTGTGACTGACACGTGGTAGAGAACTATCTATATAAGCAAAGACTTTTTCCTTTTGTTCCTTTTACTTTAAAAAAAACAGTTTACCGTATTTTTCAGAGTATAAGATGCTCTGGACTATAAGACGCACCTACCTTTTTTGGGGAGGAAAACAAGAAAAAAAATCTGCCTCTGCCTCCCAGCAATTTTCCTCCTTGCAGCAAACAGCAAACAGCCTATTTCAGTTTCAGTTTCATTTTCAGCACAACCTAATTAGCAGAAGAAGAAAAATCTGCCTCCCAGCTATTTGCCTCCTTGCAGCAAACAGAGGAGGCCCGCGCAGCAATAGGCAATGGCAATCCCTGCAGCCAGAAACAGCTGAGGGTTGGGAGGCTGACCCCACCAACAATCAACTGCTTGTGCTAATCAGGCTGTGCTGAAGCTGAAATGGGCTGTTTGCTGCAAGGGGGTAAATTGCTGGGAGGGAGAAGCCAAAGGGTGGGGCTATATTCGGTGTATAAGACACACCCAAATTTTCACCCTCTTTTATGGGGGAAAGTGCGTCTTATACTCCGAAAAATACAGTACTTTCTTTTTATGGATTCTATTCATGAAAAGTTTAATTGCTTATAAATGTTCGTTTATAAAATGTTTAAGATGCTCCAAATTAAGGGACTACAGGGTCGTAAAAAAAAAGAAAATTTAAAACTCTCTAGGCATTGCACAGGGTAACAAATTGTTGTGGGGAAAATAGCAATAGCAATAACACTTAGACTTATATACTGCTTTACAGCCCTCTCTAAGCAGTTTACAGGGTCAGCATATTGTCCCCAACAATTTGGGCCCTCATTTTACCCACCTTGGAAGGATGGAAAGCTGAGTCAAAGTTGAGTCTGGTGAGATTTGAACTGCCAAATTGCAGGTAACAGCAGCAGCAGAAGTAGCCTGCACTCTAACCACTGCACCACTGTGGAGGAATAGGAGGAAGGTGTTGGATATATTCACCACCTTGAGTTATTTGTAAAAATAATATAAAGAAATAAACTTGCATATCTGGTGCTGATATCTCCCTACTAATTGTGTCCCTAAAGCCTTCCAGAACAGCTATATTTTGGCAAGCTTCCTGAGGGCCATGAGATTGGGAATAACCCTCACCTTTGAGGGAAAAGTGTAATTTGGGATGTAGGCTTTTTAACTTCAGAAAACCTTGGTTTCAGAATTCACGCACCCTTAAGATTAACTGTGTTGACACACTCCATATATTCAACAACCAGAATTGATAAAACGTACCTAGACACAATCTATTTAAGATTAGCCACATCAGATTATATTAATTGATTATGGCCTCCACCTGAACCTTTTCTCAGAGCTTGAAGTTTGGTTGGTGGAAACACCTGTCCTCACTCAGGTATCATGATTTTTTAGTGTTTGAGAGTTGACCAATTTTATTGATTTTTCATACCTGTATCACTGAAGAGATGTAGTAACTGTATTTATTTTAAAATATAGTTTGTAAGATGGTACTTCGATACATATGCAGGCTGCCCATTAGGGCTAGAATCATAAGGATCACAGTTAAAAGCTGTCCTACTATCTTAACTAATAATGAAAGCATATGATCGTATTTTCTTTGCAACTGCAGTTCAAAAATATAGGCAGAACTACTAAAATACTATTCTCCCAATAATTTCAATTTATGTAAACTGAGGTTGAGTTGCGATTATTATTATTTTTACAATTGAATTGCAATAGGTTCTTGTTGATTAGTCAAGTATATGTCAGTAAGTTTTATATAAGATTTCTCTATATTAATACTAAAAATATAGATATGAATATGAAACAAGTAAATATACTATCATTACAGAGGTTGCAGACATGGTCCTGCTTCTGTTCTCTATTCAGGAGGAATGTATATCTTTTTAATTTTTGTTTAATGGGAACAGATACATGCTTTGTTAAGTACAGGTTTCTTTGGTATGCTGATCTCACCACACTTATTGATCCAATTCTCATTGTTTCTGAATATATGTTCAGAGCATAGACACAGACTGAATTCTCATAGCTGATGATACTAGTGGAGACAACTAACCTGATTGAAATAGATGTCAAGCAATATTCCTGATCACCACTCTAAAGCAAGCCATTTATTTTTCTTAGGAACTGCAGATTCAGATAGATAGATCAAATTCTTTATTGGCTTTTCGTTACTTATTGTGATTATTCTTTATTTATTGTGATTGGACACCCAAGGAATTTGCCTTTGGTGCATACGCTCTCAGTGTACATAAAAAGAAAAGATACATTTGTCAAGAATCATAAGGTACAACACTTAATGATAGTCATAGGGTACAAATAAGCAATCAAATCATATCAGGAAAGTCAATATAAATGTAAGGATTTATGCTTTGCTTAGCTTAATTATCAGCCAAAAAACTCTACCAGAACTATGTGCAAACAGCAGCAATAAAATAATACCTATTAGCATCTATTCAATAAAAGGTCATAATGCCCTTAAAATAACATGATAGCAGTATTCCAATATTTGTGTCGATCCTGAAACTGACATACGTGTAGCCACTTTTGCTTTTTACTGGGTGTAATTCTGCAGTTTGGTCAGAGCTGGAATTACACCAAGAACTTGCCAATTTGATAAATTCCTAATAATCTGACTTTGATTGAATATGACTACCTTGGATTATTCATGCTGGGAACTTATTACTTGCAATCTTGACAATTTGAGGTTGCCACAAAGAAAAGGGGGGTCAACCTATTTGAATTTTTGTTAACTTGGATTTTTGTTTTAATGGTTTGTTTGCTTTGTTTTAATTGTTGTGAGCCGCCCTGAGTCCATTGGAGATAGGGCGGCATACAAGTTCTATTAATAAATAATAAATAAATATTTTCCAAAGCACCAGGAGGCAAGGCAAGAAACAATAGATGGAAACTAATCAAGAAGAAAAGCAACCTAACAGTGAGAACAATTAACCAGTGCAACAACTTGCTTTCCAGAAGTTGTGGGTGCCCATCACTGGAGGCTTTTAAGAAGAGACCGGGCAGCCACTTGTTTGGAATGGTATAGGACCATGATGGCGAACCTATGGCACGCATGCCAGAAGTGGCATGTAGAGCCATCTCTCTGGGCACACCAGCCATCACCCATTGTTCTTCTGGGTTCTGGCGCGCACATGCATGCTGGCCAGATGGTCTTCACACGGCCATGTATGCCAGAAACCAAAAGACCAGATGATCAGCGCGCATGTGCACTTTGGAAACTGGCAGCTCAGCTTCCCCGCATGTGCATGTGCGCTAGGGAACTCCTCTTCTGGTTTCTTGCGCTCCTGCATGTGCGCACCAGGAAGCTGCTCTTCCAGTTTTTGGCGCTCCCGCACGCACACTCCCATTTCAGCACTCAGTGCCAAAAAGGGTCGCCAACACTGGTATAGGATCTCCTGCTTGTGCAGAGGTGGATTAGCAGACCTCCAAGTGTTAAATTGGGTGAGTGAAGAGACTGGAAACAGGCTTCAGACAACAGCTCTTTATTTGTTAACTATGTACAATCCAGCAGCTTGCTGGTCTAATAGCTTGCCCTTATATAGGGAGCTGTCAGGGAGTTCAACCAATCATGTTTGAGTATTCTTCCTGCTCAAACAATGGACCTGAAAGAAAATCTTCAGTGTCAGTATCTAAAACCAAGGTTCCTTCCAACTTTATTATTCTAAAATTATGTTATTGAAGATGGGGAGAAATCAAAACATAATCAAAGATCCACCATGTTTCAACCAAAGCTGTATCACAAAAATATATAGTTTTACTATCACATATAGGTGATTTGGAGGAATATTACTTTTTATTGCACCTAGAAAAAAAAAATAACTGAAGGATTCTTGCACTGAAAGTGCAATTTCTAGAAATAAGCTAAAATTCATATTGTCTCCACTGTTCACAAAATACTTTCAGAAAACAGTGTCTCAGTGCTTGCGCTGAAGGACTGCATTATAGACACATAAATCAGCCAGTAGTATCCACATATATAAAGTGAAATAAGAACCGTTCTTCTTTGTATCACAGTTAACATTTTCACATTTCTTTGAGGCTACATGATTTTTTTTTTAGCACACAATAAAGCAATCTGGTTAGGTGCATTTATCTTTCTTTCTAGGAGTCAGTAAAAATAGTTAAAAATCTATAATCCACTGAAGAACAAAGAGGAAAGGAGATATCCATTCACACATTTCAATTAAAGTAAGACAGTGAATTATATTAATAGCATTTTTTGTGGAATTTAATAGGATCTGCCCTTGTTTTTATGTATTTCTTGACATAGATTTCTTCAGAAGATGTATCAACAGTAACAGAAAAAAAGGACAAACTGACATTGGGACGAGACTGTGCCCCAAATATGGCTGCAGATGCAAGGTTGATATACAATCTTGTAATTCTCTCTTTATTTTTTGAAATTCTTCAATTGTTCAGTTTACATAATGACATAATTCTTGAATGAGAAAGGCATTTGGATACATTTCATGTATCTGAAGGCAAAATGACTTTTTTTCACATCTGTTTTGGGAGGGAGACTAGAACTCTGAACTAAATAATGATGACATGAAAATATACTTGGTGCCTTCCTACAGTTAGAATTGAAATTAAAAAAATGATAGGATTTCACCAGAGATGGAAAATGGATATTAACTTATATACCGCTTATCATTTCCTTTAAAATATATATAAATGATGAGCAAAGGGAAATATTTTTTGTATCTAGTACCAAGTACATTTTCTGAATGTAGTATAAACATGTAGTATAAAGGCCTAGTATAAACATGTGATTTAATGCTTGGTAAATAGTCATAAGAGTGTATATTTATTATGTAGCCTCAGGAGAAAGATTTTTGAAAATACTAATGAAAATACTTCTAATAAATCTCAAATCTGACTTATTTCTTAATTTGCAATGTTTATACCTTTCCCAGTCCCAAAAGATTCCAAACAATGTACAACAGCAAAATCAGTTGTTCTACAATCCACAATAATAAAAACATAGATTAAATATCTAAAACAGAGGCCCTCATACAAATCACCTCAGATTCTCATGGCTTGCTGGAACAATACAAATTTAACCTGTTTGCAGAATATTAACAGGGTAGAGGCATCACATGCCTTGGGACAGATGTTACAAAGTGGAAAATATCATGGAGGAAGATCTATGGTTGTCAGTTCTTCAAGCTAAACCAAACTAGAAAACAATGTTATGAATGCTATTATTACTTTATTATAGAATTACAATAACAAGAATCTTGCAAGTCTGAATGTACTTCTCCCCTCTTCTTTAGGAAGGGTCAAGTCTACCTTTCTTCTAACTGGCTGATATTTTGATTATAGACCTTCTTCCTGCTTTCAACTTTCCCAAGGAGAGGAAGATTCTCATTAGACATTTTCCATTGAGGACCTGTATATTGCACGAGTCAAAAAGAGGGCTGTGAAAATATTGACAGACCCCTCACATCCTGGACATAAACTGTTTCAACTCCTACCCTCAAAACGACGCTATAGAGCACTGCACACCAGAACAACTAGACACAAGAACAGTTTTTTCCCAAGCGTCATCATTCTGCTAAACAAATAATTTCCTGAACACTGTCAAACTATTTACTAAGTCTGCACTACTATTAATCTTCTCATCTTCTCATCGTTCCCATCACCCATCTCCTCCCACTTATGACTGTATGACTGTAACCTTGTTGCTGGTATACTTACGATTTATTTTGATATTGTTTCCTGATTCCTTATTTGTAACCTATGACTATCATTAAGTGTTGTACCTTATGATTCTTGATGAACGGATTTTTTATTTTATGTACACTCAGAGCATATGCACCAAGACAAACTCCTTGTGTGTCCAATCACACTTGGCCAATAAAAATTCTATTCTATTCTATTCTATTCTATTCTATTCTATTCTATTCTATTCTATTCTATTCTATTCTATTCTATTCTATTCTATTCTATTCTAAAGTATTGAATAAGTTGATTAAACAAAATTTGTCAGATGACCTTTAGCTTTGTGTCTCACTATTAGAAATTAGATTCAGTGTGCACTTAGTTTATATATACCTATTGTCTTCCACATATATTAACTTTTTATGGACCCTTATATTCATATAAAGCGTCTACACCTCCTTTTTATAACTTTTGTACCTTTTGCAGTGTATACTGTATGTATAGGGCAGGGGTCAGCAACCTTAAACACTCAAAGAGCCAAAAAAGTGCTAACCAGAAGCCCCCTGTTCAATTCTGGTGCCAATTGGAAGTCCAGTTCCCCCACCATAGAGTCTCCTCCTAGCACGGCATCCTTTTTCCTCTACCTGTCCTAACCAAAAGCCCTATCAATTATGGAGCCAACTGTTGACAGGGAACCGCAGCAGAGGGATGAAAGAGCCACATGTGGCTCCTGGGCCGTGGGTTACTGATCCCTGGTATAGGGATCAATTTATATATCTTTTATGCCTTCTAGCTTTTTACAACTAAACCCACATACACACAAACAAGCACACATACTTAAAAAAAAAAATACTGTAGCCCATTCCATTCTGCTGGTCTGTTACCATGATAATGTTTGGTTTGTTTGCTGTAGTCAGGACAACCTGTTTTAGGCTGGGAGATAGCTGGCATAGCAGCCAGAACTGAAGAAAGTTTTCAAGTTACAGTTTCCGCCTGCTGTTTCAACAGGAGCCAAAAGCCAGAGCCAGAGCAGCCTCCCATGTCACAAACCACCTTCTTTGTGAGCAGAACAGCTACATTCAGAATAATTACCATGGCTCTCAAATATTATTAATAATCTTAATAGGGCTTCTAATAGATCTACTCCATTTAGATTCTCCAACCAAATCTTGGTACCAATTCAATATTTCCACATTATCTTTGCCTTGACCTGATGTGATAGTATAAATATTGAAAATAATAATAATAATAACAACAACAAACTAACTTGGAACTGGTTAAGATCAGGAGTACTGAAAAAAGAAACAGAAAGCTTTATTTGGCAGCTCAAGAACAAGCCCTAGCCACAAACTGCATGAAGGCAAAAATTCAACATGTTACCACCAACAGCAAATGCCGCCTCTGCAAGGAGAAAGATGAGATAGTCGACCACCTATCAGTGGGTGCAGCAAAATTTCACAAACTGACTACCTTCAACGCCATGACCATGTTGCTAAGATCATTCACTGGAAATTGTGCCAGAAGTTTGGATTTGAGTACAGCAAAAACCACTGGGAACATCAGGTTGAGAAAGTTTTAGAGAATGAGAAACTCAAGATCTTGTGGGACTTTAGGATTCAGACTGACAGGCACTTGGTCCACAACACACCTGACATAACAATAGTTGAAAAGAAAAAAGTATGGTTCATTGACATTGCAATACCTGGTGATGTACGGATTGAAGATAAGCTGCAAGAAAAAATCACAAAGTACCGGGACTTGCAAATTGAAGTTGAGCGACTGTGGAAAAAGAAATCGTGTGTTGTCCCGATTGTAATTGGAGCCCTTGGAACAATACCCAAAGGGCTACCCCGCTATTTAGAAATTCTAAATTTACCGGACTTGAACATTTTGACTCTACAAAAAACCACCTTACTCGGAACAGCTTACATCCTTCGATGATACCTTAACAGTTCCTAGGTCCTTGGTTAGGACTCGAGCTGCTGAGCTATTAACCAGCCTCAAAGGCTGTGAATCTCACTAAAGATTAACCACCACCACCACCAACAACAACAACAACTGCTTACAAAGCTAGACACAACCAAGTTGCTAAATTAGTCCACTGGTCATTATGTAAAAAAATACGACTTCCCTGTATCCAAAAAGTCATGGGAACATAAAGTGGAAAAAGTTATAGAAAATGAAAAGGTGAAGATCTTGTGGGGCTTTTGAATACAGACGGATCGTCACTTGGAACACAACATGCCAGATATCACAGTTGTCGAAAACCAAAACATACAATTTATTGCCATTATGGTACCAGGAGATGCCAGAGTCAAAGAAAAAGTACTGGAAAAAATCATGAAATATTGTGACCTGGCCATTGAAACTACAAGGCTATGGATGAAACATGTAACAGTGATACCCATTGTCATTGGGGCACTTGGTACCATGTCCAAGAATTTTATAACATACATCAGCAAATTGCAGCTTCCTGCAATAACACCAGCGGAACTGCAAAAAACTGTGCTACTTGGAACATCATACATCTTAAGAAGATACTTGGTTGATATCTAGGACGCTGGCAGCAACCTGTATCAACCATTAGCACCAGTCAATGGTATTTGTGATGCTTTTTTGAATATCCAGTTGACTGAGATTCATATTTAATGAATAAAGATAATAATAATAATAATGTTCAGTTGACTGAGTTTCAGGTTTAATGAATAAAGTAAATAATTATAATAATAACTTTATTGTCATTGTATGTGTATACACAGTATACCCATACAACGAAATTCACTTAACACCCAAAGACCAGGTCCAACACACATAACAATCCCCAAACACACTCCCACCCACCACAAATTCCCCACCCCGAAACCACCCAAACATCCAAACACAAAATAGCTTTGTGTAGATATTGAATAGCAATGAGAGACTGTTGTGGGACTCCTTATTGGAACTCTCATGGATATACACCCTTGTCTTCTGTCTCCTGTGACTACCAAGTAGAATTTCCCACTCGGTAAGAGCAGAGTGCTCCCAACTCCTATCCTTTGTAAATAGAGCAGATAGTTATCATAGTCAATAATATGAAAAGCTTCTGGGACATATAATAGGAGTCCCCCTTATATCGAGATTGTGACGAATGTCATATAATACAGTGAACAATGCCATTGTTGAATCCTGATTGAAAAGGATCTAGATAATCTGCAATCCTCCGGGATCCTCTTTAGTTGGTTCCTCGTCATTATCTAAACAACTTTTCTTGCTTCTTACATGCTTAAAAACATACAAATTCATCTTACATGCCTGCAGACATTATGTCTTGCCGATCTTTCCCCAAAAAGATCTGGATTTTTGGTTTTTTTTATCATAACCAAACTACGATTTTTCTTCTTTTTTTTACTCACTTCATTTCCCTCAACATCTCAGTAAACCCAGGAGCGATCTGAGATTGCTGACTGTGCAAAAACCCCATAGGAACAATTTCATTAAATATTCCATCTGCCTCGATTTCCAAAGACCAACAAGGCATGAGGCAGAACTGCTTGCCAAATTGTCAGGACACTTTCCAAGTGCCCTCTGGAAATAGGGCAGACCTTCCCAATCTGTCTTCTGCTCTTGCAGAAATCCAGAGCATCTTGTATAACAAAAAAGTGATTTAATGGTGGCAAAGTTCTCCAAATTCAGATAATCATTTATGTGGTCTGAAATAAAATTATCTTCAAAGTAATTTCTTTCTCATGGCATTAGAGATCCATACTGATTTGTTTTAACTTTGGCTTCATGAATAAGACATAAGGTTGGGTTCACACAAAATGCCAAAAGAAGACCACATAAATCTGAAAATAAGATTTATGGGAAGGAGAAGGTATATAAACAAAGAAATAAAAAAAGAAATAGATCAATTAACATAGATTAGTGTGAAAGTGCACAACTGCCACAAACTCAAGCACTGTTAATAAGATTTGTGAAGCATGTACATTTTGTACAACACTGTACATTCCATAATTTGATAAAATCAGAACTGAATTGGGAGTTTGAGCTTTTTTTAAAAAAAAACCCATAAAGTCACAGAGTTGGAAAGAATATTTGAGTCCCTTCTTTTGCTTAGGCCAAAAATCCAAATTAAGTTATTTCTGATTAGCCTGTGCTTGAACTCATTTCTTTCAGTTGATATTTCATTGCAATTTGATAAGAAATATTGACAAGCAATCTTTGAATATAGCTTTTAAACCAACTGTGGATTTATCTAAATAACATGCTTTCCAGTCCATAGTTTAAAAACCTAATAATATACTCATTTAAAAAAAAAAGATCATGCTGACAGCTTTTTCTTGACAAATCAGTGCTGACACAGAATTAATTCTTCTTACAGAATTAATTTCAAGGTATTTACAAACTGATTACTTTATTATCTATTTAAAAACTTTCTAAATGTTAAACAATGCAATACAAAAAAAAATGGCAAAAACAAAAACCCAAGAGGAAATAGATGAATATGTGTATTTTAACAGAATGTTTACTAAAGATGGGAAAATGGAAAGAGTAATTTTAAGATGTGCAGATGCTGGTAGGAAAGAGATATGGAGAGATACCATTAATAATGTTGATGTAAATTAGTTTTATCTGCATCTCCTTTACTTTGTCTTATCTCAAATTTTAATTTCTTTGACATACTATTTCTTACTCCTTTTCTATGTAGTACTGCTTATCCCGAAAAGGAATAAGATGATGATATGCATGCTTCTAAAATATCAATCTCATATTGGCCTTCTTTATTAACACGTTCCTTCAGTATTTTATGAAATATATTGCCTGGAGATTCAAACTCATTCTGGGTCAATAGATTTTTCTCTGGCTTTGTTGCACTGAAGTAGAAATATTTATATCTCAGAAATGGCTAAACTGCAAAGACAGTTGAGTAGCTCTACCTTTTCTTTGTTATCTGTTATCCTTTTGCCATCTTCACAAAGCATCTGCAATGTTATTATTTTCTTTATTTAATTTTGAAGAATAAAGCAAAATCTTATTGTTGTTCTTAGCATCCTTTAAGTACTGCTCATTCTGAGCTTTATTCATTCTGACAACATCTCTAAAATTCTGGACTGTACATCGCCTGTATCTGTTATTTCTCAATTTAAGATTGTTATTGAATGTTTTGTGTAGTTTCATTGATAGCTGCTAACATATTTCTTCATTAGAATTATTTGCATTATATTTTTAGCATTTGGGGGGAGGGATTTTCTCCCACCACAGGCTCATTTATCCCTTAAAATCTATTTCATTTATTTCCCATATTCTGAGGTTTTTTAACTTTGTACAAATATATGCTAACCAAAAACATTTCAGATCAGAGCTGTGAGAAGCCCCTCCCCCTCCCCCTCCCCAAGAATGAAATATTTCAGAAAATATTAAAAAGGCAGAATATTATATTTCTCCAAAGGGAAAAATGGAGAAACATACTCTTAAAAACAGAAAGTAGTCTTTCTTAATACTTCCGCCCCCACCGGCAGATATTTTGTGTCCATTAAGAAAGACTGGGCCAACCTATCTACAAAACAAAACACCCAAAAACTCCAGGATGATGGGTTTAAGAAGAACAGGACATGACCCTTCAGGACATAATAAGATTAACCCATAACCACAGACCTGAGGTCATAGTGACAACAGTTTTCCAAAATGTTCAGAAGGGCCCTGTTTTTAGAAATGGACCATTCTGGTTGCGAATAGCTTTTGTTTTCCTCCCAATAAGAGTGTATGCAGCATTGCGCTTACGTAAGTTATTTGGGGTTTTCTATAGCAGCGTTTGAATTTATTTATTTATTGGTTTGATTTATATGCCACCCTTCTCCGGAGACTCAGGGTGGCTTACAATGTGTTAAGCAATGCCTTCATATTTTTGTATATACCTGCTTAGTATGGCTTTCGGTCCCCCCAAGCGGTATTCTTTTTTATACAAAGTCAGCTTATTACCCCCACAATCCGGGTCCTCATTTTACCTATCTCGAAAGGATGGAAGGCTGAGTCAACCTTGAGCCTGGTGAGATTTGAACTTGCAGTAATTGCAGGCAGCTAGTGCTACTTAACAGCACTTTAGTCAGCTGCGCCACCAAGGCTCTTGAATTGCAGTCATTTTGACCACAGATCTTTGTTAACGTATATATTTTTTATAATGTTGGGGCCACGTTTTCTGCCAAAAAGAGTGCGATTTGGTGACCCAAACTTCGAAGAAACTGTTCTAACATGGTATGAAGAAGCAGAGGGTGATCTGAGTGAAGTGGAATCAGATTGCAATGAAAATTTTGTAATGGACGATGAGGAACCCGCCGCCGCTGCTGATTCTGACATCAGCGATGATGAAGCTCCTGATGAAATTGATGACCAGGTACGATCTACACCGTGCAATAATTTAAATGGCAAGAACAAATTCAAATGGTCTTCTGCACCTTTTGGAATCAATAGATCCAGAACCACTAGTCACAATATTGTAGCACAATTACCTAAACCAGGGGTGGGCAAATGTGGCTCTTTTACAACCTGTGGACTTCAACTCCTAGAATTCCTGAGACAGCCAAGCTGGCTCAGGAATTCTGGGAGTTGAAGTCCACAGGTTGTAAAAGAGCCACATTTGCCCACCCCTGATCTAAACTATGGCCAGCAGCTAGAGCAGTCATTATGACCTCATGTCTGTAGTAGCATAGCTGAAATAATACATCTGTGGTTAAGGGTTAACCCACTACCATTTAGCAGAAGACACAGAGCTCACTACAATGTACAATCTCCAAAGGGCATTTCATACATTGCACAACCTCCCTAGCAGCATCCCTAAAATGTATAAAAATCCATGTACTCATCAAACCAGTTGGTCAGCTGCACGAGAACCACAAACCCTGGTGGTTTTGTTCATCAATAAATGGACTTTCTTTCCAATCAAGCCTCCAGCCTCCATGTTGTTTCCAGCATCTTTTCTCCCAGCTTGGGACTGAACCAGATGGATTTTTCTTCCAACAGAGCTATACCTATTTAGTTTCTCTGGTAGAAAGACCTAATTTCCTCTTGTTCTAATATTAAAGCCTCAGGTTAGTCAATTTATTAAAGACATCCCATTGGATTCTCCTTTGTCTTTGGCTGCCAAAGTCCTTTTTGTTCTATTTGCTCACTCAGTGAACTTGATCCCTAGAAAGTGGTTGCATTATATACCTTAACTAACCTCTGCAGCAGCTGTTGCTTACTTGGAAAGAAGCAATCACTCATACATCCACAGCAGCCATCAGCAGCTCCCTCGATACACCCCTTGCAGTCAGGCGCTATATAAGAGATGATGTTTTCAGTCCTTTGGAAATAAGAACACGATCTCTTGAAAAATCTAGTTTCTCTGCCTGCTTTTTTAAAATAATTCTGTTTCTTTTCCTTCTGTTGAAATACATTAACTCTTCTTATTGTTCAGTGAGTGAGACTAAAGGTACTCAATTTGGCCTCTTTGTAGTACACAAAATTATCTGATACAACGTCCTACCTGTCAATGACTATTTCAGCTTCAATCGCAATAATACACGAGCACACAATATATACAAACTCAAGTTAAACCGCTCCAAACTCGATTGCAGAAAATATGACTTCAGCAATAGAGTGGTCAATGTTTGGAATGCACTACCAGACTCTGTGGTTACATCCCCAAACCCCCATAACTTTAACTTTAGACTGTCTACTGTTGACCTCACCTTATTCCTAAGAGGTCTGTAAGGGGCGTGCATAAGCGCACCAATGCGCCTATCGTCCCTGTCCTACTGTCCCCATTTATTTATATCCATTTCCTGTGGATGTTTGACAAACTAACTAACTAAATAATAAATAAATAAATCCCCTAAATACAAAAAAAAAGTGATAGATTTTGGTTTCCCCTATTCTAAGATATTCTGTCAGCTATAAAGATACTGGTAAATATTTATGGCTCATGAATTGCATTTCCACCCCCATTCCTGTTTAGTGTGATACTTACAATATATGAAGCATGGATTCTTATCCTCAACATCCTTACTCCTGCCTGCCTGCTCAGCATTGGCAACTTATCTTGGAGTCAGAGGTAAGGTCTTAAGTTGGTGTTTACTAAGTGGCAACAGTAACTGCACTTTACAAAGTATCTGTATGGACAGACCAGAAGTAAATAAATTGGTGCTGTTGCAGAGCAATGTGCTAATGGGTATCTACCCTTAATGTTGCCTGGTCTGCTTTATATATATATATACACACACTAAATTAAAGATTAGTATTAGTAAACCCAAATAAAGTGGCCTCCACAACTCTTAGAGAGCTAATTACAGACCTTCAGAGTGATAACATTCAGTGACTGCTAAGGAATATAATACTTCTTATCCCCACTGGTCATCTAGAACTGAAGAAGCTTCTTGGATGAAAAACTAAATGTTTTCAAGGAAAAACAAAATTCAGAGTCTGTCCTTCCTTCCTTCTCTTCCCCCCTCTCTCCTTCCTATTTTAAATAACTTTGCTACTATTTATAACCTTTGTAATGATTGTTCTTTAGGTTTTATTTTATATTTATTCTTGCCGTACGTACACACGCAATATGAGTCTGGATTTTTTTGGGTGTGTGTGTCTTTTTTAATCTGCCTCTTCAGTCACCTTCATCCAGCATTAGAGGACATTTTTAATTAGATTGAATCATTTGACAAAAAATATGCTTAGGACACAGGAAGGAAGAGATCTGAAGGTATATCTATTATGCCTTTGGTTTTTGGATTCTGCTTGTCACAGGAACTGAATAAATTAGCCACATATTAATTCAACCCCATGAATCAGTCAATATTTTTAAAACACTGACATTCATAAAAACAGAATCCTCAAGTTATTCTTTTTGCAAATATGACCTTTCTAAATTTATTCTGCAATTGTGTGTTGCAGAAGTATGCTTCATGTAATTGCTGCTGATATTTTTTCCTAAATTCATATTTTTATACTGCACCCAAAACCCGTAATAAAGAGAACTTTTCAAAGGAGTGGCAATACTTATTTCCAATGTGTGATTTTCATATTCAAATAGAAAAATTGTTATTAGTTCTCTTTCATTCCTCTGACGCAGACTCAAGTGACAGAAAGATCAATAATACTCTGGTCTTTATAAAATAAATGATAAATGTAATAAACAACATGGACTATTGAATTGTCAAAAAATACCAAGTGTTATTTAAGAAATCATTTACTCCTAAAGAAAAAGCAAAAATAAAACTGTTGATTTAGCCTTGGGGGAAGGGGGTATTACTTTAGCCTTGGTTAATTTTACCTCCTTTAAGCAATTATAAATTTTGTACTAGGTTTGTTGTCGGTGACCCCAAAAAGTATAGTGTATCTACATTAGAGATCGGATAAATATTTTATACAAATAAATAATTTTGAGAAACAAATCTGGTAGCATCCATTTCTTTATAGAACACATTCAAATGCATAGCCTGGACAAAAAATTGGAAAGATCAAAGAGACAGAATAATCTCAGACCAAAACTTCTCACAATTATGTTGTTTATTGTAGAAGCTAATTTCACATTAGCTTTTGTTTTTTTCCCTTCAATGTGAAGAAAACTAGGATGTCAAGGGAAAGTACAGCTGACATGTTTTCTTTGCTGAGTGGTAGTCCCTTTCCCCCATTCCAACTGTTTTTGAGTTCTTGGTTTTTTTGGTGTACACTTTTGTCAGAAATTACAGCTGAAGTATTGCAATTGTCTTAAATGTTGGTGGATAAGATGGAAAAAAGTTCACTTGTTCTATTAATTAGCTTGGTGAGATCATCCTACTCAGTTACTTTTGCCTCAGAGCCATATTTTGTATATATATCAAGTTTCATTAATTAAAAAATACAAGTACCAGAATTAGTTTTTGGACTAATTTACCCACAGTCCCCTCTAGAGAGATTTTGCACTGAATCCACAGCCACTCAGTATGATACAGTAAGAGATCCCAGCCTTGAAAATTGCATTCCTAACATAACGTTATAATACGAAAGCATATAAATCTGCTTTGTTATGGTTTGCAGTGTTCTCTAAGGTTGAATAGTATTTATTATCCTTTGCAACCACAGATTTGTAAAACGAAATCTTACACAAAGTATCACAAAGTCGGTCTGTAAAAGGAAGGGAAAGCAAAATTGTACTGATTCTGTACATTTTTCACACGAGGCTGTCTTTTTACATTTCTTTAAATGTGGGCAGTTCTGAAAATACTAACATACAATTGTTCCATCATAAGAGCTCATATTTTAAAGGTCAGTTTCCTTCTAGATCTTCAAAGAGTGGATTCTCTAGGGCCCACTCTAGGCTAGGTAATCACTTTATATTTTGCTTGTCACATTTTTCAGAGTACTTTATACATGGTAACATTTTGAGCAGAGTGGTTGAAACTCCCCAAAAAAATGTTACTTTCTTGATTTTAGATCACAGTAAAGCATATTTGAAAATGTGAATGTAAAATTTGTGCAGGAAAAAAAGATAAAATGTGGCTGTTCTAGAGATGTTTAAATCAATATTTAAATCTTTTGGGAGCAGAATTACCATTTGACAAACATTTCAAAAAAGCTTTCTGGGAGATTTCCCACATGCAGGATCTGCATAGTTTGGTCATAGTTTAAAATAAAATGTCCAAAATTTATCCTATGTGATGAAGTGAAAAGAATCTCACATGCCTTTAGCTGTATCTGCAAAGGACACAGAAGAGAGATTGTATGTGTGTGTGTGTGTGTGTGTGTGTGTGTGTGTGTGTGTGTGTGTGTGTCTTGCTCTGTGTGTAACTAACTTGTGCCAACATTGACATAACTGGGCAGTAGTGGGAGTCAATTTTTTTTACTACCGGTTCTGTGGGTGTGGCTTGGTAAGCGTGGTGTGGCTTGGTGGGCATGGCTTGGTGGGCGTGGCAGGGGAAGGATACTGTAAAAATCTCCATTCCCTCTCCACTCCAGGGAAAGGATACTGCAAAATCTCCATTCCCTCTCCACTCCAGGGAAAGGATACTGTAAAATCTCCATTCCCTCTCCACTCCAGGGAAAGGATACTGCAAAATCCCCATTTCCTCCCGATCAGCTGGGACTCAGGAGGCAGAGAATAGATGGGGGCGGGGCCAATCAGAAGTGGTATTTACTGGTTCTCCGAACTACTCAAAATTTTCACTACCGGTTCTCTCGAACTGGTCAGAACTTGCTGAATATGACCTCTATAACTGTGCCTGAACTAGGAAGTTAGGTAGGGTGGACTTTGTAATACTTAGAAATAAGATCCCCAGGGATTAGGTCTGCCTATATACTTTGGATTTCACTCCCACAATTCTCAGTCAACCTTTGAATTATGAGAATTCCTATCCAGCAATTTGTAGGTGTGGAGGATTGTAGTACACATGCTTGGGGATAAGCATAGTAAAATCATGTCAAAGTATATTCAATAAATGTAATGATGCTATGAATTAATCAAGCACTCCCCTCCAGCATAAAATTGCCTCTCCTGCACAAAGCCTATGAAGTTACAACTTTATAGGCATAGTTTTGTTCTCTTTAACTATCTCTACTTCTGAATAATCAAACATTTTATATTCTGCAGAGTTTAAAATGTGTGGTTGTTAGGGAGCAGGATGGTGTTAGCTTCATGATTTCAGATGTAATTGTTTTGCTTTTAAATCTGTCTATCACCAATATGCATCTATTTGTCTGTCTTCTGCTTGCCTGTCTAGTTTGTTCCCAAATAACTATGTTTAGCACCAGAAGATTAATAGGAAACTCCGTTGTATTCTGATAGACATCATGTGGTTAACCTTATATATAAATTTAAAATTAAATATGATCAGGCTGTTTTTTTTTTTTTTAAATTAAGAACAGGATTGATAGAGGTAAGATAGTCCTTTCCTTCCTGTCTGCTGAACTTAAAAGGAACTGGATACTTGTTACATCTAATGGCAGAGTAGTAGGAATAAAATATATACAGTAGTTCTGTGCTTCACAATCACAACTTAAATAATATAACATAACAATTTAATGTAAAAGGGATATGAACACTAAATGTATGATCTAAAATTCCTATCAGTACTTTGCAAAAAGATATTGAATAGTAGCTCAGTTGTCTATTGAAGAAGTGGGTATTCATAAATCTTATTACTTTCTCAAAATGATTTTTTAAAGGTGATCATTCAAACCATATCACCTTTGGTATTTTCCTGTTTGAAAAAAGTTTATATCTACATAGGCAGCTTATGATGGTCCCGGAATTTTAGATGGTTATTAAAAAGAAATGTCTTATTAGATGTGTGTTAATATTATTTAAATCACTATTTGGTACCTTTAGCAATGGATGACCTTTTAAATATATGGAGTTTCTTAATGATGTAGGCTTTCAGGTTTGCATAAGGGATATTGATAGACTATATGTACCATAAATGTTCTTTGTATGCAACCACTGCTTCAACAGTAAATTAAGAAAACAAATTGAAACTATTCATGATTGTAACCAAATACAATTAATTTTATTGTGCTTTTTCTTAATTCATTTTTCTATAATGGCTAAATGCTATACAAAACATAATATTGGGCCAGCTGCCTTGTCTCTGACATTGAAAAACAATGCAACATATAATTCCAAGAATGAGATCTTGGCTAACCCCCATTTCCTTTACCTCTACATTACAATGTAATTTTTCCAGTGAAAATTTCCAGTAATTTTTCCCATTCGGAACCCATTCAGCCACCTCCAAAAATGCTGCTTATCCTGAGAAGTTTTGGGACATGGAATATTTTCAAAGAGAAAATTGGGCAGGAAGAAAAATTTAAATCCAGTTCCATCATCTAAAGTTGGATTAGATGATGCACAGCTGTTTTCCAGGTCTATGACAATTCGCCACAGCCAGCGCACCACAGCCAACATGCGATGGCCAAATCGCCATTGTTACTGGCGATGAGCAGCTTGTCACAGCCAACTCGCTGCAGGACAATTCACCACACCCAACTTGCCACAGGATAACTCACTGTGGGAAAAGAGTTACACTAATATCAAAGAAATAGTGGAATAAAATAATTAAAGAAAGGATGCAAAAGGAGGACAGAATGAAATGTGAATGGGAAAAATTAAAATATTTTTTATTTATTTAAAATAATTAAATAGAATTGTTAAATTGTCCCAAAGTGAGTTGCCTCATGGCAAATTGCTGTGGTAAGTTGTTCCATTCCGATTCCAGATGGAAGCGTTTAATCTGTGATCAATTAGTTTGATCTTTTCGACATAAACATTACAGGTCTCCTAAAGAAAAAAGAAATCTATGGAGTTCACTAAGTTGTTCTGTTTGGTAGATCAGTGAATGAATCAGTCTTCAATTGCCTGCTTGTTAATCATGTCTGCTGAAGAATAAATTCAGTGAGATTTGCTTTGAGAAAAAACTCTAAATTGAAAAATGGGGTAGACTTATCATTCTACAGAAAGAATTTAATAACTGCAGAGAAAGTACTGGCATTCTCACTGTACTGAAAACTCTGTCAAAAAGGCAAAATAAGTCATAATTCATCCTTGAAAGGTCTAGAAAATGTATTTATTTTAATTTTATTTATTTTACTCAGGCTTATAGGCCACTTCGATGGTAACCGAATTTGCTGGAAAATGTACTAGAAATGCATTCTAAGAAAAATTAAAATTAGGAGGGATTTAAGTTAGCTCTAATAGATAGGAGAACAAGGTAGTGAATTATTTCCACCTAATTATAAAAAGTGAAAATACGTTATTCACTATCATTAGTTTTGAAATGTCAGAAAATGTTCAGCATCAAATATTGACTACTATCAAATATTGGGTGTTAAATATAAAATATTTACAAACATTGAATGCTGAATGCCAAATATCTGATGAATATTTGACCTTTAAATCTTCAGTAGCTGATTCCAAAGAGGATTTACCAAGGGAAATTGATTTAGGCTTGAACTGAAGCTTCATTTTATTGCTAGCTCAGGGGCTACTTCAGAGAATCACAATTCTCTGTCCATAGATAAATTTATTAACCATTAAGCCAAGTTTAACTGGAGACAAAGCTGCATGTAATAACTGGTTGTCTGGGAATAGCTCCAAGTGGCCAAGGCTCTATGTCAGATTTATATTTAATAAACAACGGCAATAATAAAAAATGTGCATATTTTAACAAATGATAATTGTCTGCAATTCTTTGTTTTGAAAATATGAAGGTACATACCAGCTACCTTGGGGATTAACACAGTAAATAGAAAAAAAAAATCATTTAGAAAACATTGTTCCTATGACATAATTGTATTAATAGATATAATCTTTTATAGAAGAACAAAATATTAAGCAGGCACATTGTAAACCCATTGATTATGCAGATATATTATAAACACATAAGTATATTTTTGTATATGTTGAGATTTCATAATAATTACATTTCCCCCCTCCCCTAAAATATTAGAGGTGTATATGTTAATTATTTATCATGTCATTCCTTATAGATGCCTCTGGTGAAGAAACCTACTTTTTGAAATCTTAATTGTGGCAGTTTTGAGAACAGATTTCTGATTTTACTTTCCCCTTCTCATTTTTTTTGGCTTGCCTGTTACTTATGTGAGTGGGAAGGGGTTCTTTGTGAAAGTGCCTATATGATAGCAATAAGAAAAAAAAGTTGATTTGCAATCAAATAATTTTGCTTGTTATTTTTATTCATATAATTTTTGGAGTTTAAGCTTGTTACTCTGCTATGCAGAAATATTTGTAGTTATAATAATACTTTGCCCTCTATATGTCATATAAAGATGAAAAAGACGATGTTTTAGAGTTAATTGGCATATTACAAATTCACAAGTCAACTGCGGTTGTATGGCATTCATCCAAGAGTTCTCTTTTAGAAACTCGAATACATAATTTTTTGAACTTTTAACAAAAAATTGGAGTATAGACATAGTGGAGAGAAGTTTGGAGGAAAGCCAGCAGTACAACATTTTAAGCAAAAGGAACCAGAGGGCAAGTCAGAAAATTGAAGGCCTGTCAATTAACATCTCTGCCAGATAAGTTTGGTAGAAAGTACTGTTAAAACTAAAATTGTGAAATACATAGAAGAACCATTTCTGGTGAAGCCAAATGAATATACTGTCTGCAGAGATGAATCTTGCTTCACCTATGGGAAAAAAAGAACATCCAGAACTGAAACTCAACATCCCAACAAGTATTAAGAAGCATGTTAATAGACAATCCGATATATATTATATTCTGGGTATCCAAAAAGCTTTAGATAAAGAGTGTCAGTTTAGGAATTTAAATCACAAGGCAAAAATACAAGTCTTTTAATGAATTGCTATTTGATTAAAACCAATGAGGAATAGGGGAAAAGCAAAGCAACAAGATTCCTCTTCTCTAAATATTAAAAGTAGGACTATTTAGTTTACAGCAATTTTTTCTACCATTGACATTTCTATGCTGATACTCTCCTGGTGTATCATTTCTAGTTTTCTAAGTAAGTAGATCTTGTAGGATTGGACTGATGAAGACTGTACCCTAATTCACCTAAAGAGTTAAGATAAAGCTAACCCTAGTAAAACACATAATAAAACTTTCACAAAAGAAGTAATGAAAAATGTACCTACATTCATAATATTTTTTCAAATATGCTTTGTTAATCTTAAGGAGGAGAAGAGAAAAACATTTTATCTGTCATGTGCCTTCATACAATTGATTTTCAAAGAAATTTTATTAAAGTTGGCAAATAATGTCACAATGCAATCAATTGGGAGACAGTATTTCTTCATTAATTAACAAACTAGATGAGAAAACCGCCATACATTTTCAAATCATGAATTACAAGAAGACATTAAACTCAATACCTCACTGGGTGCTCATCAAGATTGCATGCTTCCTTGTGCATGTAATGTGAGCTGCCCTATCACCTCAAAAGTTGGGCACAATATAATGCCATTTAGATGCTGTCATTAATACAATTAACATTTTAAGATGTCAATTTGTTCCTGCACGACTTCTTAAGTATCTAGAGAATTGCTTCAGTTTAATTCAGGAAGGAACAATTGCCCCTTCAAAATTACTGATCTCTGGAATGAAGTTCACAGACATGCTAGGATGCTATGACCTTTCGAATGAAATATTGCCTTGAGTGAAATAGGCATTGTGATCAATGACAAAATTGAACATAGATATTTATTAATTGAACAAGACATTTGGGAAGAAGCTAAACAAAGATAAACCATCAAAAGCAATCTATCTAAGCTTCTTTTTCTTCTGATGTCTTCAAAGTGAATTCAGCAGATTATTTTTCCTAACACAGGGACTGAATCTTCTACAAAGGACATGCCAACCTATAATTTGCCTATGGAATAGAGCATGTGATTCATATAAATATAGTTCTCACATTTGAAACCTTACATTCAAACATGAAAGAGAATTTCTTTGTAGAGAGAAACTGATATGTAAATTCATCACATGCTCTTCTCTATATATGCAAATACCTTGAGTGATTAGGATTATCAAAAGTAATTCTGTCCTCTACAGTAATCTCATACATTTTGCTTTTGTAGGATTTTCAGTGAGACTTAGTTCTACTCCTGTTTGGTTTTTCTTGTGTGCCTATTATCATGGCTGAATCTAGGAGATGGAACCAGCAGCTCCTAGGTCTGTGATGGCATACCAGAAGTGGCATGCAGCGCCCTCTCTGTGGGCACACATCGCCCCAGTTCAGCTCCACCATGCATGCGCATGTGCCTCCCACTGGCCAGCTGGTCTTTGGGTCTCTGCCGCACATGTGCGGAGGGGCAGGGCATATGTGGGGGGCCATGCACGTGAATGCATGGGATGGCGGGGTGCATGCACAGGGGTCACACATGAATTGCATTTGGGGGGTTTGGCTCACCTGTGAGCATTTGTGCTGACATGCGCTTTGGGTACTTGATCCAGAAAAGGTTAGCCATCACTGTCCTAGGCTAAAGATAATAATTTCATAATATGTTTTGGGCATCCGAGCCCACTAGGCAAACTGCTAAGCAGCTTGTAACTCACAAAGATGGGAAGAAAGCATATGCAGAATTGAAACTATTTTGAAATATAGGTTTATATAAAGGCTTTAAAAATCTAAATCGAAGAGGGCACATAAACTGTGTGTATAAGGCTTAATTTCTGTCTTCAGTAAAGACTCTAATCTAACCTAGTTTCACCTGCATCTTTTGTTGAGTAAACCTATTTTTAGAGAGTTAAGATTTACTGAATCTTCACACCATAGAATCTTTGCTGCCACGCCAGGAAGAAAATCTGGTTGTGTCTAAATTAGCTTGACTGGATACTGTTTAGAATCAGAGAAGGCAAGATTTCTGAAGGGTCAGCAGACAAAGAAATTAATCTCTATGGAGGAGCTGCCTAGCTGTTTTTCAGTTCTCTATAGATGAGTAACCCGAGATCAAGAAAGCAAACAGTAGCAAAGACAGAATTTTGTCCACCAAGACACGATTACAAGGAAAGCAAGGAGAACAGTAATATAGCATGTCTGAACAAGAACTGAAATGGCTCCAAATCTGACAGCAGTAGTACTAATCTTTCATTTCTCTTCCTTTCATGTTGCAGATGCCCTATTGTTGTTGTTACTGATGCCCTGTTGTTTTTCATACTGAATAACAATTCAGGATTTTCTAACCATAGCTCTTTTTCTATTTCTAAATTGTCATCTACAATGTTTTGGCATTTTGTGGATGCCCTGCAAGATAAATTGAAAAGATACAAATTTTTCGGCAATTATGCAACCTTAAAAAAAACAAAACACACTTATCAGAAACCAAACTGATGCAGTAGAAACTTGATTTAAAACTGAACCAGATCAGACTTTCAATTTATTAAAATTAATTGCATCCAGTTATCTGAAAATATCTGAAGCAGAGAAGTTTTATTTCTATATTAAATTAAGACGTGAAGAAGCTTGCTAATTCATGAGATTATCTCAACACCAACATGTTAGAAGGATATAAAATGGTGTTCCTATCAAAATAACATTTTTTAAAAAAAATCCTCATTTAAATATTCAAAATATTTTTAAGTTGACTCATCATTATATGAACAATGTTATACAACAAATGTGATTGTGACCATATTCTATATTTCCATCTACATTAAGTTAGATTTAGAATAATTCTTTTACCATTGATTAGGGGCGGTAAATTATTTTTTTTTTAATGCTAAAATATTACACCTTTGAAGAAATAATGTCTAAATCCCCAACACATCTTTGAATGCATTGCTAATGAAATAAGCTATAAAATTTCTAAATTTCATATAATCCAAAAGTAATGCTTTCATCCTTCAGTGTAGAACATTAAGTGACATATGGGCACTGACTATATACATAAGTTGATGCTTTGGTAAGAAATAGGGACGGAGAGAAAAGAAGCTAGGATAAGAAAATATGTAGGGGAAAAAAATCAAAGCATAAAGGCAGAGACTATAAAACAAATATTAAATAAATCAAGTTGCTCTATAATATTTGTCACTTAGCTTAGACAAAAAGAAAGGGCTCTGGGTTTACAATATGTTATTCGTCAAGATGTTCAAAATAAAAAAAGTGAAGGTATCTACAATAATAGTTCATCTACATAGTAGCAAATAATATTTCCAAATGTAAATGTGACCTTCTTTATTACTGCAATATATTCAATAAAAGAAGAGACTTATTTGATACAAAATTAAAGTAGTAGCGCCAAAAGCTCACATTAGTTTTAGTCCTTTAAATCTTATAATTGTTTTGATCTCTCTACTGTTCAGTTTTATTTCCATGTAATATTCATATTGTGTTATCTACTATATCTAAGGGAATACTGTGCTGCATATTTCATGTTTCTACTTTATGAACTTGCTTTGAATTTCCTAATGTTTTGACTATCAAGTCCTACAGAGACAGTCAAATTTATGACATTTATCTCAGCTCAAAAAGGTTAATATTCATGTAAAAATATGTGTCTATTTCTCCTAACTAGTCTTGGGTAATGAAATATATAGAATTGGCAATAAATGAATATATGGAGACATATATCTCCACGTATTGCCAAATATATTAAGAGTAAAAAAATTTTTTTAAAACAAATATATGCTTAGACCAAGATATATTTTGGGCTGCAATTTCAATATAGTTAAAATAATGCTAAATAAGACTATCTATTCTAGGTTCTGACATTTAAGACTTTTAAAATCTGAAAAGATTATTGCTCTCCATTATCACCCTCGTAATTATAGCATTGGTATGCCTTAAAATGTCAACTGTTTTTTGTACTTGTCAGAAAGATTTCGTCAGTCATGACAATTTGTTAAAGAGACTGGTGCTGTGGAATGAGAACAAATTGCTTGAACGATAAATAAACTTCACATTTTCAGGTAGAGCCTATTTTGGCATTTCCTATGTATAATTTGTGGGTGCTTTTCATTGCAAAGTAGCCAGTATGTTCAAAGCAACATACTGCAGCATCCTTTTAATCCAAGAAAAATGAATGGCAGTCACATTAAGCAATGGATTTCTGTTTATTCAATAGAACATTCATTTGCTCTCGTCTACCCTGAACATCTGAAATCTACTGCTCAGATGGAACAGATTTGAACAGCACACAGAAGATTGAGTAGAAGACAACAAATCTGTATTATTTGTACATACTGAACTATGATCACCTCATATTTTCAATGCCCACAACATCCTTCTTACCATTCACAAATGTAAATGTGAACCTGTTAGTTTAGTAGTGTACCTTCAGCTATATTACTAATGCTACAAATATGCAAGAGCAGTTACTAAAGATTAGCTTGTGTTTCAATCTAGTTCCTCATCTATTGGTTTTATAATGATGTATATATATACATCATATATTCCAAATATATATATATATATGGAATTTTCTTTAGTGGAAGACTCTAAATGTTTAAATAATTTTCTCCTATAGAAACCCTATTAGTATCTGTAACATATGCTTTCATATATAACATCTACTTTTTATTATTGTAATAGTATAAAAGACATGAAATGTATTGAGAATGCTCTAGTTTAAAATGTCGTAGATTCTCACAACTTCTAGCAATTATGACTACAGTTTCTGACAATGCATGTACTTTTGAAATTAGCATCATGCACAGCAATATTATTATCTAGAATCCATGTCTAAAATTCTATTCATTTATTTTAGTTAGATGCTGTAAGACTATGATCAAATGCATGAAACAATCCACTTTTATATCAATGTATTTATTTGGTATAGAATTTTTTTGATATAGATCATTATAGTCATTATTGGTCAGCCCAAACATCTGTCTTGATGTTAGCTATCAAATGGATTAACAGTTGATTTCCATCAAAAAAAAAAAAAAAGAACCCATGGACCCAGTTCTTGTGGGAAGACAGAAAAAGGAAGAAAAATGATAGATAGATAGATAGATAGATAGATAGATAGATAGATAGATAGATAGATAGATAGATAGATATAGATGATATAGATATAGTTATAGATGATATAGATATAGATATAGATATAGATGATATAGATATAGATATAGATAGATATATTGCCTTTCAAGGAGGGCTTTCTGTGACACATAAAAATTATGTAAAACAACATCTATTACTATAAACAAGTATAAAGAAAAAGGTAAAATAGGGAAAAGACATACAATAAATTCAAAATAATCATCTGAAAATTATAAATCACAAACTTACAAATCACAAGCAAGAACTAAAAAACATCAGACATTTTTTAATTCCTTACCACTTATCAGAATGTGGAAGAACTTGCCTCCAGAAGTTGTGCATGCTCTAACAATGGAACTTTTTAAGAAGACGTTGGATAACCATTTGTCTGAAGTGGTGTAGAGTTTCCTGCTTAAGCAGGGGGTTGGATTAGAAGACCTCCAAGGTCCCTTCCAACTCTGTTATTCTATTCTATTCTATTCTATTCTATTCTATTCTATTCTATTCTATTCTATTCTATTCTATTCTATTCTATTCTATTCTATTCTATTCTACAGCTGTCATGGAAACCTAAACCATTCTGTCTGAATACCTTCCTTTTCTTCAGCAATATCTGCAATCCGGAGTTACAAATGTGCAAAAACAAAAGAAAACTGCATTCCAGTGTGTATCCAAGCATTTCTACTAACCTTCAGGCGTGTCCAGTCAAAGAAGAGAATGAACACAGGAAGGAAATTATTTCTAAATTCATATTTCATAGTCATATTACTTTGTATTTGCAAACTCATAGATTGGTTTGCAGACCAATGGGAAAAATTATGGGGGAGGGGAGGGAATCAATAAAATTTACACTAAGCTACAATCCAAAGTATTGGAAAGAAATATACCAAAACGTCCAGAAAAGTTCAAAATTAAAATTTAAGCTTCAAATGTTTTATTCAGTATGCTCTCAGAGAATATATTCGAAAAGGAACATATTTTATTAAGATATATACTGACAGGGATAAGAATCAATCTGACACAACACTGGAAAGAGAAACGTTGCCACCAATGCTGTATTGGAGACTAAAATTGGAGAATACGCAGGAATTCAAAAAGACACTGGATAGTGTCATTTGTTTGGAATGGTATGGGGTCTCCTGCTTGAGCAGGGAGTTGTATTAGAAGACATCCAAGGTCCTTCCAGCTCTATTGTTGTGGCCCGCCAGCAGCCTGCGCAGCTTGTGGCTGATCCTGACGACGAGGAGGCTGGTGTGGTGTCGCGCCAGCAACCTGTGCAGCGAGCGTTCGCATCAGACAGCGAGGAGGCTGAAGAGGATGTGGTGCCAGAGGCAGAGATTCAGCCAGGGCCTTCAGAACCTCCAGAGGCTCCTTCAAGTGCAGAGAGTGAAGTGGAGGAGCCTCTCCTCAATGCCCGAGCACGCAGAGCTGCCAAAAGGCAGGAGTGGCTTCTCAGGAGGAAGAGAAGGTCTCCTAGAGAGTAAGGCTTGGGATAGAGCTTTCTCTGTGGATGCACCCACTCTTTGGAATCAACTCCTCCTGGGGCTTCGGTTGGCTCCTGACCTTTGCACCTTCCGCCGCAAATTAAAAACATGGCTGTTCATATAGCCCAGCCTGGACTGAGGGTTTTTTTGATTATTTTAATGGGTTTTAATATATGTTAAATTATATATTTATACATTTATGTATTTTATGTTTTATTGGGTTTGTTTTTATTTGTTGTGAGCCGCCCTGAGTCCTACGGAGATAGGGCGGCATACAAATTATATTAAATAAATAAAATAAAATAAAATAAATAAATAAATAATTGGCCACTCCCTTAGCCCATTTAAGTCACACGCAGTTAGAAATTAATTATTACGCAGAGCATTTTGGAGAGTGAGTTTCTTATCACATCTTGGTTTCTGGGCTGGTTGCCAACCTTTGTCAGACTTTGTTTATTCTTTGTACTTTATAGCAGGCTGATAAGGACATTTGCACTGAAAGCCTGCATTTTGAAAGGGGTCTGTTTGTAATAAACGGAGTTTTTGGAGCTTGGTGTGTGTCACACTCCTTGGGATCCGGAGCTGCGGCAGAACATCTATTTTGATTGACATTATCCAGCAAGGCAAGGAACGATACAATATATATATATATATACAGTATATTGCTGGAGAAGACTCCTGCGAGTCCCTTGGACTGCAAGGTGATCAAACTGGTCAGTCCTAGAGGAGATCAACACTGACTGCTCTTTAGAAGGCCAGATCCTGAAGATGAAATTACAAATACTTTGGCCACCTAATGAGAAGGAAGGACTCACTGGGGAAAAGCCTAATGCTGGAAAAGATTGAGGGCAAAAGAAAGAGGGAATGACAGAAAACGAGGTGGCTGGATGGAGTCACTGAAGCAGTAGGCATGAGCTTAAATGGACTCCAGAGGATGGTATACGACAGGAAGGCCTGAAAGAACGTTGTCCATGGGGTCACAATGGGTCTGACATGACTTTGTAACAACAACAACAAAATAAGTAAATAAATAAATACTAACAGATTTATTCAGCCATAAGTATCATGGATTGTGGTCGATTTCATATGTATGGAGTTGGCATACCAAAATACACATTTATTAGGAAATTGACGAGTTTATGTACTTTATGTTACATTATGTACTTTAAAATGAATTACGAATCAAAATGTTATCTGCAAGTCTCTAATACAAGTAATACAGTGATATAGCAATCAGAGAGAACATTAATTAACAATAATTATATTTAATATTAAACATAGAGTTACAATGCCAATTTTCAGATTTATTCTAGAGATGAGGTTATTGGGTTTTTTTGTATTTTTTGTATTTATTGAATTAAAAATGGCTTTTAATTTTTTAAAATGGTAATTTTCTTATACTGTATTCATACAAAATTGACAGTCCTATCAAATAGCATATTCTATTTCTCTCATAACAGCTTTAAAAGGATGATTAATTCAGTTTGACTATGATTCAGAGGCTATTATTATTATGTTTTTTAAAAAATGAAAATTATTTATAGGTGGTATTCTTTTTTCTCTTACCATTCACATTTCCTGAATTTCTTGTCATCTAATATAAAACTTCAATTTAGCCAACTGACCCATTGAGTGCAGAGATAATTTGTTGCTTTGCAAAATAAATTTGCGCTTGGTTTTAGAAAATGTGTCTAATTCCTCTTATTTAGTTTTGCAAGTAGCAGACTTCGGAACAGCTGGAAAAAGTTAAAAACCAGTAACTTGCTTTTTGTGATGCTGGAAGGACTGCATAAAATGGGCATTCTGTGAAAGTTATTTAGTAAATGTCTCTATTTCTAGAAAACAGTTTTCGGGGAAGGTGGAATATCAAAATTTTGCCCTGATTTTATACAATGTTATTTATTGTGTCACATTCTTACCCTGAACGTTTCAAATAGGAATATAAAATACTGCATTATACAATGCAAACTTACACGGGCATCTTGCCTAGTATTTTTTCTCTAACTGGTAATAGCTCTTCAGAATATTATTTAAGCCATTTCTGTTCTCTTTTATTGGGGATGTCAAGGACTGGCCTTGAATCCTTTGAAATACATTCCATCTCTCTTTTTTACAAACAGATACAAGTAGAGTCAGAAAAAAAAGGAGAATACTGTATTCAGAAGAGAAAGTCCATCAAGCAATGAAATAGAAGTTGCCTTCAGAGGTTGTGGGAGCTTCATCACTGGAAACTTTCAAGAAGAGACTGGACTGCCACCTGTCAAAAATGGTGGAGGGTCTGCTTGGGCGGGGGGTGGGGTCCCTTCCAACTTTGTTAATCTGTAAACTGCATTTGTGGCAAGTGCTGCACTGAGGATGCTTTTTAACGAAAGGAGTAGAAAAATGTCACAGACATTTTTTTTTTTTTTAAATTTGATTTATATGCCGCCCTTCTCCGGAGACTCAGGGCGGCTTACAATGCATTAAGCAATAGCCTTCATTCTTTTGTATATTTTATACAAAGTCAGCTTATTGCCCCCACAAACTGGGTCCTCATTTCACCTACCTTAGAAAGGATGGAAGGCTGAGTCAACCTTGAGCCTTGGAGAGATTCGAACCAGCAGAAATTGCAGGCAGCTGTGTTAATGACAGGGTGCACTAAACCACTGTACTATCAAGGCTCTTATTTCTCTATATTTCTGATTGAATGTGAGATTCTTGTTCTTAACTTTAGTTAGTAGAAAATCAAGGAATATGTTATGCAAAAATGTTTTGGAGCTTTTTCAGATCAGGTAATCTAGATAGCTGGGAAGGCTGCAGGATGGCAAACTCATCTGCAGTAGAAAACAACAGCAATTTCCTTTGTCTCACCAGGGAACGTATCAGTGGAGTTTGTTTCTGTTAGGCTCTTTGATTTCAAATATGCTTTAAATTTATCCCTTTCATTATTAAAAATGGAAAATTTTGTATATTAATATGACTTTTTTCTCCTGAGTGTTTTTCAAACCTAGTAATGCTACAATATTAATAGGATCGAAAGTATCATTTAATTAGTCAATGTAATTTCAATATATTGATTAAGTCCTACTAAGCAGGTATATACAAAAGTATGAAGGCTATTGCTTAACGTATTGTAAGCCGCCCTGAGTTTCCGGAGAAGGGCTGCATATAAATCGAACCAATAAATAAATAAATAAATAAATAAATAAATAAATAAATAAATAAATAAATAAACTTTTGTAAGATCCATTTATTTGTTTGCATTTATGCAGATAATTGGATAATTGAATAATTGAATAATTCATGTACTATCTTTTATTTTTCTCTATGGAAAAAGATGCAATTGCTTGGGCATAAGAGGAAAGGCTTGTCAAAGCATGGAAAACTTCATCTACCACTTCTGCAATTAAACCAACCTGGCAGATTTATGATGGAGTCACTCTACAGATCAGATGCCCATATCTCACTAAACATAGCTTAACAGCAAATTAGTCTAAAGAAACTCACTGCTTCTGCCTCTGAATAAATAGTGCTCCCAAGTTTATCATACTATCTGAATACAGGAGTTTAACCAGAGAATAAAGCTATACTTCACTTTTCATTATTAACCTTCCTTTGTTCATTATTTTATTTTATTATTTATTAATTCATTATTTAGTAAGCTTATTAATTCATTATTTAATAAATGTATAATTTATTTTTATTCATTTATACATTATTTTAATTTATAAATTAATCCATGATTTATTGTTTTCATCATTCAGTATTTTATTTCTTTTATTATTTTATCAATTATTTTCATTACAAGACTGTTATGTGTGTTTGAAGCACAGCTATAGCATTGTCTTGTAGTGTGATGTGTTAACAAACTTTGGAATTCAGCAATATTGGTTATTCCAAAGGAACTATTCTTCTAGATTTCTAACCCTTTTTTTAGAGGAAGAACTGGATGGATATATAAGGACTGTGATTATGTCCAGTGGGCAATGCATACTACTGCATCGTAGTATGTGTCAATGCACTAAGAAGGAGAGTTGAAAAATCTTTCTATTTATTTAAATGTAGCACTCCTGGCTATTTATAAATTAAAGAAAGACAGCATATTTAATGAAATACTGTCACCATCCTGGAACCTCATCTTTCTTTTTTATGCAGATTTTTACATTTATTTTATTCCTGCAGTTCCAAGATGATATACTAACATTTGTTATGCTCTAGGTTTTCCCAGTATGGATTCCAATATCATGCCTTTTTAAGGTTCATTTTGAAGCAAAATCATGTTGCCTTTCATCAGGGTTTATATTGAAATGTGTGTTCCAGTTTCATATGCATTGAGATTACCTAAACCAATATAATGAAACCATAGAGAATTTAGTTTAAAATTGAGGAGAGAGGAAGATAAGGTTTTAACCTAAATTAATCAGTGTAGCAATCTGGGTCAATGATAGATGTTTGGAAGAAAAGAATCTGATATAAGTCATTCTTGTAGTTTTTCACAATTAATTGCTTCAAAATTTCTTCAGGGATCTGATTTACTAAATCAGTAACATTCAATTCAGTATTTTTGTGTCCAAATGGATAATGCATTTCAATTTTTACATTTTTAATTAGCATGTTATCTGCACAGTTTTTAAACCCTCATATTTCTTGTTCTTGAAGTCTGATCAAGACTAGACTAGAACAAATGGTCAGACTAGCAGTGGGAACTGGAGAAACATAGCAATAAAATAACATTGGTGGTGGTTATTTAAATAGATATTTCAATATCTATTTAAGGGGATTGTTTATTTGCAGCCTCTGGATGTAGAATCTTTGGATATGGAAGTCAGTAAACACAACCTTTGGCTGAATTGAGTATTGAGTGTTACTGTTTTCATGTGAAAGGGATTATTAATATATTGTACATTCCATTAGCTTCAGTGGTGAAATCCAAACTTTTTTTACTACCAGTTCTGTGGGCGTGGCTTGGTGAGTGTGGTGTGGCTTGGTGGGCGTGGCAGGGGAAGGATACTGCAAAATCTCCACTTCCACCCCACTCCAGGGGAAGGATACTGCAAAATCTCTATTTCCACCCCACTCCAGGGGAAGGATACTGCAAAATCTCCATTCTCATCCCACTCTGAGGCCAGCCAGAGGTGGTATTTGCCGGTTCTCCGAACTGCTCAAAATTTCCGCTTCTGGTTCTCCAGAACCTGTCAGAACCTGCTGGATTTCACCTCTGATTAGCTTGTTTAAATTGTGACTATCAGTAAAGCTGTGAAGAACAAGCTGTCAGGTAGAAAGAAGCAAGAAAGGCATCTGGAGAGAGTGGATATCATATCATTGACAAATTCTTCACTTCCAGAACTCTGTATAGAGCCAATTTTTTCAGTTTAGAGGATAGTAAAATTGTGACTAAGGAGAAATATTTACTGCAATGCACTCTGTAAGGTTATATGTTAGCAGACGGAAAGCAAATATATAAACTTTTTACAAGGCCCTTAAATGATAGCGGTGCAGCTTTCTATCCCTGACCTCCCTGATCTTGGCTTTATTGCCCAGAGGACTTACATCAGTAGGAATTTATTTTCCTTTTCTTCTGTCTGTTTTACCTGACATCTATAGAGTTTAGTGTACATTCAGGCATGGAATCATACAGAAGTTATTAAATTCAGAGAATGTCAGCAATAGAAGTACTTCCACAGTGTTTACAGTAATAAATCCAAATGAGGAGAATCACCTAAGGTTAAGCTTTAAATTGAACTTTAATTTAAATTAAAATTAAGAGTACCTTCTATGTCGTAATTCAAAACCAGAAATTGCATGAGAATCTGTGTCTTTGTTTCAATTAAAACAATGTTTCTGAAATGATGCACTAGGATTTGGAAATAAATACCACTAAATATTTGCAGGACTGTGTTGTACAATTATTAATCTAATCTGAATTCAAATGATATTTCAGTCCTATTTATGAAAACATAATATTTCTATTTTAAGATTAATGTCTATGAAGAAATGTTTTCTATGAAGGAAAGTATTGCATTAGATTCAGTTGAATCAAAACAAGGCACAGTAGGTTGGACCCAAGTTCAACATTAATTATAAAGCTCACAGTTTTCACGCCTCATCCTCATTCTTCCCATACTAACACAGATCTTTTCTTTTTTTGTTTTAGGGTCTCATCATTACTCTGATGCTACAATAATCAAATAAACAGAGAATAGGTTGTTCTTTGATTCATCCATTCCTGCATTCAGAAAGTGTCAATGGCCTACATGGTTGATGGGCCTATCAGAAAATGTGGACTTGCCCTGAATGAAGATGAAGAAACGAGATAGCAAGTGGCAATTCATCAGTTGGGCTTTCTTCCATAAAGATAGTTTCCTGCTGTTATTATTTGTTGGTGCAACTGAAAGTTATCATCTTAACTGTTTTTGAGATGAACGTATATTTTAATTCTTAAAATTAAACATGTGAGTTGTTTTTCATTTTTATTTTTCTTAAACTTGAAAGCAAAACTTTCAATATTCAGGCTCACTATGATGGCTCACCTGAGAAGATTATAATGTCCTTTTTCTCCAGAAGGGACTCTTATTGCATCTTATCTCATCACATCTTCTAACAATAACTTCCTGATTGAGAAATCTTATAATCATCTATGGTACATTCTATTCAGTTGTTATCCCAAGTAAATTTTGAGAAAGTCTTGATACTGTAATAAGAAGATATCAAGGCTTATATCTTTGGCTAAATTTTTAACTATTAGTTTTCCTGGGTTTTTTTTTAAATAGTGGAAGATTATTTATAGATGAGTATTAATATGGAACTGTTTTAAGGAAAATTAGAGTCATTCTTGATTGACCTTAATTAACCCACATCATGAAACTATATTTTTAGTAAAAGGCGGTTAAGTTGTATCATCTAATTTCTCATACACTTTAATATTTCAAATAATTAAAAGGCATTTAGGTTATGTTCTGACTGCTAGAGTTTTTCTTTTCTTCTTTTAATAATAATTTTATTTATTTATTATTTATTTATTTATTTTAAACAAGTTTTATTGATCCCCCCCCCACCCCAGGCTTTACTACCGGTTCTCTTTGTGCGTGTGCTTCACGCATGATCACCTCTTCAGTAAGCAAAAAAAGGGGGGGCAGGAGAAAAATATACATAGAATAGAAAAAATAGAAAAAGACCATATCCAAAACAGCCAAAAAATATTGCAGTGAATCTGGCTTCTTAATCTATTTAAAATCATGAGCTCGGTGACCGACTTAATCTCGCATCATTATCCTGGGACATGTATATTTGCCTTCATTTAAAATCCTTCCAAAATCAATATTCCAATCATTTTTTGCTGATTGGGTTGAAGGGTTTTTTTAGTTTTAAAATCATATAAAACTTTTGTCACTATGGGCTGAAGAAAAACCATCCAGTGTAATAAAACCTGTCCTTCTGAATGCCCTTAATATATAGCAGGGATGGTGAATCTTTTCAGCACCGAGTGCCCAAACTGGAATACATGTGCATGTGTGTGCATGTGCGTGTGCCAGCCAGTTGGTCTTCAGGTTTCTGGCACTCACATGTGCAGTGGCCAGCTGGTCTTCGCATGCGCCAGAGCACCGGAAACCCAAAGACCAGCTGGTCGGCACGTGATGCCTGTTTTTTGGCTGGTTTTGGCCATTTTTCAGGTCATTTTCAGGCCATTTTTTGGGCAGTTTTTGGCTGTTTTCAGACCATTTTCTGGTGGTTCGGCGCCCACGAAGACCATGTGCGCTGGAACCTAGAAGAGCAGCTCTGCTGACAGTGTGTGTGCCCCAGAGAAGACTCTGCGTGCCACCTCTGGTATACGTTCCATAGGTTCGCCATCACGGATATATAGCAATAGCACTTAGACTTATATACTGCTTCACAATGCTTTACATCCCTCTCTTTACAGAGTCAGCATATTGCCCCCAACAATCTGGATCCTCGTTTACCAACCTCGGAAGGATGGAAGGCTGAGACAACTATGAGCCGATGAGAATCAAACTGCTGAAGTGCAGTCAGCTAGCAGTCAGCAGAGGTAGCCTGCGGTACTGCATTCTAACCACTGTGCCACCACAGCTCATAAAAAGCAACTTACAAGCAATTTCCAGTAAAGCAATTAATAAAGGAATAAAGGAAGTGGGCACCCACCCCAGTGTCCTTTGGAGGCTCTGTACCAAGGCTTAGGTAAACTGACATACCCAGAGCTCTGAAACCTGGGTGAGGTTGCTAAACATTTGGTCTGGTCCTGGAGAGCATCTGTATGGAATCCTATGGGCAATCCCAAATTGTCTATTTCATCCAGAGATAATTTCAAGGAGCCAAATAATTCACTGGCTCCTTTTTCTGGTCTGGTCTTTTGTTCATCATTGCTTTTCCAGAAATGCCAGATTGCCAGGATTTTTTTTTTCATAAAAGGAAAAATTCTATGTAGAGCTGATATTTCCCATGCCAAGCTATTAATAAATACATGGACATTAAAAAGAAAGCAATAACCCTTCAGAATCTTGAGACAAATAGAGTCATGAATGAGTTTTTTCAAGTTAACATATTGTTTTTTTAAAAAAAGTGATATAAACTTGGTAATAATTCCTTGTGCACATTTGTCTTTGCTTATCTAATGAAAGCCCTCTTTGAAGCATTCAAAGTCAGCTTTTATATCTTGCTGCACCATGTGATTCCATTCCTATTTTAATGACAATTCCTAATATTGATGTGATATCAGACGAAACAGCAATAAAAATAAAATTAAAAACTACATTTTAGCAGAATTATCATTTGTAGGGGGGTATTTTTTGTTTTGTTTTGAATGCTTGGCTGCTGCATTTTTCTTCATGAGGAGATAACTGCTCAGTAACTTGTTCTATCAATTAGTATTATAAAACATAATAAAATATTCAGACCATTTGATTATTCTGCTTCTTGCAAAAGTGCCATATCTTTCTCTGCAAGATATTCCGCTTAGTAACACTTCAACATTCAGTAGAAACAAAATGAAAGCTTTATTTTTCCAATTGAAAATCTATTAGTTTACAGCACTCCCACTCAAAAAAAATTGCCTGGTAAAATTAATATGCAAGAGGAGATATGAATCCCACATTTTAAAATTTGTCTGATTAATATTTAGCTTTTAAGATGTGTTCTTCTCTTTGGTTGATTTCTTATGCATACAACATTTATTTGCAGCTACGGTTTGTTGTTTTAAGATATATAGAATTCTAAGAATGCTGAATATAAAAGACTGTGTAATGCTTCATTTTCAATAAGGTGGCCTTGTACTGACACATTTATCTCCTGGCTATACTCATTTTCCTTTGTCCCCATGATATTTTCATCTCATTCCCAGCCCGCAGGTGAAGAAACCTTAAGGCTAAGTTATCCTTAACTATCCATGTAAGCAGTATATTTCCTGTTATTTGGACAGCAACCAAGGTATGCAAACACTGTTAGGCTTTGTCAGCTATGACTTTGGAGAGAGACAAGCTTGGTGTGTGATACTGTTGAGGAAAAAGGGAATATAAAGGCAGGATATGGATTGGCAGTGGGTATTAAATAAATGCATGGTGGCACAGTTTTCTACCAACTCAAAGATAGGCGAGAAGCACTTTATCTTAGTAGTAGGGAAAGGCCTTACTCTTTAACAGCAATAAAGACTCCAATGACACTGAAAAATTATTCAGTGTAGCATTTCCTATTAGCATTTGTGAACTGAGGAGTTTAGAAATCAGATCCCATTCAACATAAGCCTTCACCTGCCCAAATAGGAATAACACTATTCATAAATATTAGCCGGGTATATTGCAACTATAGCAGGGGTGAAATGCTCCCAATTCGGAGCGGATCGCCCGATCCGGTAGCGATGGCAGCGAGTGGTTCAGAGAACCGGTAGCAAAAATCCCTGCACACACACACACACACACACACCATGCCCAGCTGAGCCGCACGATCATCAGAGGCTTTTTTTTTTTTACTTTTAAAAGCATTTTTCTACAACCTCTTCCAACAAAAAAATGCTTTTAAAAGTTAAAAAAAAAAAGCATCTGATGATCACATGACTCAGCTGGGATTACCAGAGGCTTTTCAAAGCATTTTTTTCTGCAACCTCTTGGCTGAAGAGGTGGTAAAAAAAATGCTTTGAAAAGTCTCTGACCATCCCAGCTGAGTTGCCTGATCCGCAGGCTTTTCAAAGCATTAGAAAAAATGCTTTGAAAAGTTTTTTTTTAAAGTTGGCCATGCCCACCCAGTCACATTACCCCTCCCACCAAGCCACGCCCACAGAACCGGTAGTAACAAATTTTACATTTCACCCCTGAACTATAGCAATCCCAGTATCTGTCTGTTGTTAGTTACTCAAAGACAGAGTTAAGGAAATGTTGCAGCTTTTCAACAGGCTGATTCACATAATGTGAGCAGACAGTTTGCCTGATTTTTGGTTTAGTGTATCATAAAAAAACATTGTGGTTCAGTTTAACATGTTTAACATTATGATTAGTCTTACTGTATATCCATGCAATGTATTAGTTGACTTATATTCTGGAAAAAATCAGGAGATTTCTTTGTCTCTTATGAAAGTGATGTTTGATGACTGGGGTAAAACACTAACCTAAACTTTAGAAGTTAAATTTGAGATTTTGGGGCAAACTAGATAAAAGACTGAACAAGATTCCAGAGGAAATTAAACAAGTTAAGGATAGGATAGAACTTTTAGAGAAAAAAGTCAGAAACTAGGAATTTTCTCTTAAAAAGAGGGCTATACGATTTGGCTATGCTGGAACTCAGACTGAAGGAGTTTTAGATTATTCTGAAGTATCCTTCCAAAAATATATGGAAAGCTAACGATCAGCAAATATTCAAGCATTAGTGGATTTATTGATCTAGGAAGATGAATGAATGGAGGGAGAAGTGGACAAAGTCTATTGCATAAATTCATGTTTTGCTGCAACAAGCAACAAAAAATGCTTCAAGACATTTTCTGAGAAAAACAACGAAAATGTGTATATATTTTTTTCCAAATGGGAAGTGGTGTATGATGTGGGATTGGAATGGAGTAGTTGTTTCACAGTTTGGCAGAATTTCAGATAAGGAAATTAAACCTAACCAAAGCAAATTACCAAAGTCTTATTTTGATATGATGGACAATCTGTCCTTAGCACAAACTTGGAGAGAGAGGTATGGAATTTCTAGGAGATAGACTTATTTGTCAGAATGTGTATAAAAGAAAGATATTGGGATCTCAGTGAAAGAAATGTCATCCACAGAAATGAGATTTACAGTGTATATAAAAACAACAACTGCCATCCAGAAATTTTCCAAACATTACCATATGGGCATTCACTTGGAAGTTCTAATCACTTTCATTTTTTTATTCAGATGAAGAACAGGAGGAAATAAGGTTTATTCGTGTAAACACCACGTGCATCTTGTGCACAGCACTGATTACTTGTTGATGTGAAAAACATTAATTAGAAATCACTGAGTGTCCTAACGTGTGTTCAAAATGTTCATGTATATCTGGAATCATAAAAAACTTCTGTTGGTTCATGTTGTTAAAGCCTTTAAGAGATACAACTATAATATTCAATATAACTTGTATACAGTTTAAAAGTCAGAAACCTGCATTATTGTTTATTGTCAGTTTTATGAATGAATAATAAACCATTTATTTATTATTTCGTTCAATTTTGACATATTTGATGAACAGGTACCTGATGGTCACACTAATTCATTCATTAATTAAAATTCCAATGCTTTTTCTTTTATTTACCTTTCATTATCAAAGTAAATAAAGTATTTGCTGAAAATCTCTATTCTTTAAAGGTGAGTGTGCTGTGTTTTTTTTTTTTTTACGTTGCTCTCAGTTTGCTTGTGAATTTCTTTAGAATTTTTTTTATTGGTTATTCCATTTATGTACATGTTATTAACATAGCAAGAAGTTCTATTGTTTTCAGGTACACCATTTTCTGCTATTCATCTGTCTATCTGGCTTTCTATGTTTATTGGCCTGAAAAATGGCTTTCTGGGAATAGTTCCTTCATGGTATGTTCTCTCTGGATTTATTAAATTACAGGAAACTAGAGAAGCTACATACTACTATAGAGTAGTAGTCACTCATATGGATTCCTCAGTGTGCCCAGAATTTAAAAAAGGGTGCAAGAACTCATACACAACCATAAGAATTAGGAGGGAGAGAATGAAAAAAAAATACTTCCCATTCTATTGGAATGAATAAATGGTTGTTGCATTTCAGTGGGGGATCTGAGGTAAAAACAAGTGCTTGTTTTGACTTATCAAGTGAGCCCCAAAAATTCTGACTTCAGACCAGATTCCATCATTCTGTCTTTGGCACAGAAGATACTGAAAATGACAAAACCACAAAGGCAATATTGCATTAACAAGCCTAGTTCTTTGTGGCCACCTGGTTACTATGGTAACCATGCTTTTCTAGAATTTGGGTGTAGTTTTTATTCCATTTTTCATTTCACTACATGCCATCTGATACATTTCAAATGATTTCATCCCAGAGAAGATCCTTGGGCAGTGTAGTTCTATTCTCTTAACTAGTCTAATAGTCTAATTCATATGTGACCCAAAAGCTTTCCAGATAAACAGTATCGTATAATAGAATGAAGACAGTTCAAAGAGAATGAAAAATGTGAAGAAAAAGTGCAACTGCTTAGAATCTTTTTCCCATGATGCATTTTCAGTTTAGTTATCTGTCTCTAATGCAAATCACCTAATTGGGAAGGCATTTATTGCTATTAATTTTGAGACTGTTGTACGGGCTTTCTTAAATAACATGTAATAATAGCCTGTAGAAGCAAGAAAAAAACCCCACATTAGAAAGAGCTGCAAATTAAAAACCAAAGTACGTTTGCCCATCACAATAATACCATTTCTATCACATTTTATTAGGATATATCAAATCTAGAAGAGATTTTGAAGACAGAACCAAGTCATTTTTTAGTCTCCAAGAATTAACTGTTTGAACTTAAGGGCATAATGCATAGCATTTCAGCTACCTTCTCATATTTACCTAGTACAAAACAAAACAAAACAAAACAAAACAAAACAAAACAAAACAAAACAAAACAAAACAAAACAAAACAAAACAAAACAAAACAAAACAAAACAAAACAAAACAAAACAAAACAAAACACACCAACAGGAAGGATCAGGCCTTCCTCCCCACCCCTCCCCAGCAACTGGCCGAAAACAGCAATACAAATCCAGTTCTATCTCAGGTATGATTTATTTTTTTATAGTGATTTCTGACCCTATTAACCAAGAGCCGATATTTATTGTTATTAAGGGCCCAGGCTAGAAACCAGAAAACTAAGTTCAATAACCTGCTTTGAGACTGATGGCTTTGTATTATCATTCTCTTCCAGCTCTTAGAAGAATTCCAAAAATGTTGCCCCCCCCAAGCCCCCCTCCAAAATATCTCTGCATGGACTTGTCCAGTTAATCACAAAGAGTCAAAAAAGACTTGAAAGCAAATATACTTACAAAAGTATTAAACTATTGTTTGCAATCTGAAGATAGCATCAGAATTTATCTGACAAACAACAGGCACTGATATTTGGCTGAATATCTCAATTTATATTTACCCCACCTGATCTCTTCAGTCAAGTTGGGGGAAAGATGCTTTTTAAACCAGGCAACTCTTCCTTAGAATGCTACTAATTTGTATATCTCAAGATAGAAAAAAATAATGATTTTAGTTTATAGAGATTACTTTTTTTAAAAAAAAAAAATGTTAGATATGCCTGAAAGATATACTTTTCCACTCCCTCCTCCAACACACATTATTCGTCTTCAGTAGAATTAGTTTGACTTGCTGTTTTGCTTCTGTAAGAATTGCTTTGCTAAGAATTGGAATTGCCTCTGCCATTTGCTTCTACCAGTGATCTAACTTCTGTTTTCTTGATTTTTTGTACAACTTTGCACCTGGTGGATATCTCAAGAAGCAGGGTATGTCATGGTTTGGCAGGGTTACATCTGGCAAATACCTCTGTTGCTAAACACCCAGCCCCTCTGTTGTTAAGCACTCAGCCCCCCCCCCGTTCCTTGCTGCATGGCCAGTGCAGGGCTACAAGGAAGGCATGGACCAGGAGGCCAGAAGTGGGTACTAAGCTGATGTCTGAAGGTATAAAAGGACACCCTACTTTCCCCTGAGGGTCACATAGTGATTACCAAATGCAATTCAGTCCTGAAAAAACTTATTTTTCTACAAAGAATCCAATGGCTTGTTGCTGCTCTTTTAAGCCTTATGTGAGGGGCCAATCATCTTCTGGCCTTACTCCCGAGTCGTCCTTTTTTCTTCAGCTGCTCTTGCCTTCTGGCAGCTCTTCGCATGCGTGCACTAGGAACAGGCTCCTCCTGCTTCTCTGCCTCTCTGCTTTCTGCCTCTAGAGGCTCCAGAGTCCGCGCATCACTCCCAGATGGCCCTGGCCCCATCTCTGCCTCTGATGCAGAGCCTTCATTCGGGCTTTCCCCAATTCCAGGACTGGCCCATTGTCCTCCCCAGCCTCCTCACTGTCCGACTCTGCTGCCAGGTCTGCAGGCTGCTGGCAGACCATAATAAAGGTTATTCCTTCCATGCATTGTGTCTGTATGTACTGGATATATAGTTTCACCCAGTATTCACCCATAAATAAAATCTGCTTCTTTTTGCAAGCCTCATCTCAAGTCTCACTCTCTTTGGCATCTCAGTGGCTCAGGAAACTTCTGGGACCTTACACACTATTTATATAACTGCTCCCAGCTCCAAATTGTTTATTTATTAGGAGGCACCATCTCTAGAAAAACATCATGTTTCCCATGTTAGGGTGTTCTCCAGATCTCTGCTCCCCTTAAGAATAAGTATTGCAATCTTCCTCATTCACCTGATGAGAACAAGCAGTATGTACTGTATGGTAACTATTTTCTTGTGGTACAAAAATTCTGTCATTTTCTAGTTTTGTTTCCTGTGACGTAGCCAATAGCATTATTCAAAACAAGTTACATTTATCTTCTTTGTTTAGCATAGATTTAATCAATACAATTATATAACACGCATTCAGCAGTGACAGGAAAACAATTATATTGATGCCACTCATCTAATTAGATGCTGTAGGCCAGGCAGTGTATAAAGAGAAATAAACTATTCAGGTATACGTGTTTGAGCTGAAGACAATATACTGAAGTTATCTTTTTAAAAGATTAGTCATTAATATGTTGTAGAAACAAGTCTGTAAGATGATGAGGAAATAAACTATTTTTATTCCAGAGAAACAGTAAAAACAATAACAATAAATAACAATTTTATTTTGCAGAGAGAGAGTTCAATTTTTCAAGGTTGGAGTGCTTGAGTTCATCTACCATTAATAATTTGGCCCTGATCTCATTGTAATTGGGATAGTGAAGAACCTAGGAGCAGTGGTGGGTTGCCCCCAGTTCAGACCGGTTCTATAGAACCAATAGTAAAACCGGAGGGAGGCTCCGCCTACCCACCGCGATGTCATCAAAATGCTTCTGCGCATGCGCAGAAGAGTGCGTGCAAGAGAGAGAGAGAGAGAGAGAGAAGCGAGTGCGCGTGCGTGGCCCCATTGCGAACCGGTAGTAAAGGTAAGTAGAACCCACCCCTGCCTAGGAGATAATGTTTTCCACTTATCAACACAGTACAAGGACAGGAGTGTTGTTCATCAGGGGACTTACATAATCTCCTTTGGACAGCATGGTCTTCAGGTGAAGGGAAATTAAAGTTCTTCTCAATGAAACACTGGTTATGTTAACCATATACTGGAAGAGACTTTTATGTTTTTTTTATAATGTTTAATTATAAAGATGAAAATTTGGATGATTGTACTACAGTGGCATCTTTATTAGCATCCCTTTCAATAGCAATAGCATTTAGACTTATATATCACTTTCACAGTGCTTTACAGCTCTCTCTAAGCTGTTTACGGAGTCAGCCTATTGCCCCCAACAATCCGGGTCCTCATTTTACTGACCTAGGAAGAATGGAAGGCTGAGTCAACCTTGAACCAGTGAGACTCGAACTGCCAAACTGCAGGCAGCCAGCAGCCAGCAGAAATAGCCTGCAGTACTGCATTCTAACCACTGCACCACCACGGCTCTCAAAAAGCCAATTCTCTATTATTTTCTCTATTTCAAGATCTATATTCTCCCCAAAGAATACATTGCCACTTTTGGAAGAACATTTCCTAATTTGTCATTACTTGGGTAACAAAAGCTTAATTCATTGGTTTCAAATTGTGTAACAGGAAAATAAAACAGAGTTTGTCAAGTTGGGAATTATATCTGTCTTCTTTCAGAAAGGAAGCAAATCCCTGATTAGCTGTAGTTTTGCCACTGGTAATATAAGGCAAGAGTAAAACATTACTTAGCCAATTTAAATGAATCCAGGTGTCCAAAGTCAAATGAAATACATCCTGGAGCTAGCATTGGATGATTGGAGAAACACTCATTTTAAGATTTGAGAATTTCTAGAAAATTGATAGATTTTCTCAGAAGATTGGTGGATAAGAAATCTCCCTATCTTCAAAAAAAGAAAGAAGAAGGATTAAGGAAGCACAGATCTCCCAGTGGCTGTCTATGCTACTCAAGGTCTTCAAACGTATAATTAACATATTTGTGAGTACTTTAATAGGACTGCAACAATTTATAAGTAACAGCATGGATTTGTCACAAACAAGTCACGCCATGCTAATCTTATTTCTCTTTTTAACAGAGTTATTAGCTGAAGAATTTGGGGAAATGCCATGGAGATAGCATATGTTGGCCTCTACAAAACATTAGATCATATCTTGTTTAATAAAAAAATATAACATCGGTTAAATAATGTAACTGTTAGGAGTTCACAAATGTTTGGATGATCATATCCACATGATTTTTAATCAGAGAAAACAGCCTATGAATTATATATATTTTAACAAACAGGAATTTTTTTTAAGGAGAAAACAGTTCTATTAAATGTCCAAGCTCCACAATAATGATCATATAGTCTAATAATAGACCAAGATGTTACCTGTCAAGATTTGTAGCCCTATTGTAGTCAACATTAAAACAAAACCTTGAATCAACCAGGCTCAAGGTTGACTCAGCCTTCCATCCTTTCTAACGTAGGTAAATTGAGGACCCAGTTTGTGGGGGCAATAAGCTGACTTTGTATAAAATATACAGAAGTATGAAGGCTATTGCTTAACGCCTTGTAAGCCGCCCTGAGTCTCCAGAGAAGGGCGGCATATACATCAAAATTAAAAAAAAAAAAAAAAAAAAACTAATCCTCCATTTCCAGCAGCAATAAAAATTATACTTTCTGGACACTTTTTCCCTTTTACTTTTTGTAGCAATAGTGTCTCTTCCTGATATAAAATTCAACTTTCTTTTATTTGACAAATTGTAGGAAAACTATAATTAAGTTCAAGAAGAAACTATGAAGTAATCGCAAATTAGGAAAGCTGCAATTAAACTCAAGAAACTAAAGTAATGCCAGACCCTTCTGACCTTTTATTATGACAATGACATTTGGGAATATCTTGCATAACTGAAATGAAAACATCCAGTTCTTACAGGATATAGTCACACATTTTAAATGTAAAATTCAATAAGATTTCAATGAAATCTCTCTTTTAAAGTACTGGTAAACACGGTGTTCTTAAACTGGGGCTGGTCTCCAGATGGTTTGCCACCACCTTGTTCTGTGATATTCATTCATTCATTCATTCCCAATTTGGTTTACAGGCTGATATTCCATGGTCTTCTATCCAAATATTAGCTAGTCTTACTAACCAAGACAAGGTCAGCCAGATGCTTGCATTTTCTGACACAAAACATACTCATATGTTTGTCTTGCCCTGATCAAGAGTTGACTTGTTATGTAATATATAATATTACATCTGCAAAATATATGAAATATATAAAAACCTAATGAGGGATTCTAATAACATTGGTTTTACTTATTCCCATTGAAATAAATTGTTTTATGGTAAATCATGACTAATTTTTCCATCTAATTTCAATGGGAATAATGACATTGTCTAGATCTCACCCATGTATTTATGATCAATAATGATGGCATCTCTAACAGAAAATAATGCACAGAATCCTTCAACTATTTAAAATAAAACACTAAATATTTTCAAAGCAATCATCATTAAAAAATAGAAATCTTGAAGTTGCCAACATTTCAAAAGATTATGTATTCTCATACCACATCTCATGATATTTTGTTATCTCACTGCCTAAAAAGGGATCATCAGATCAATATATTGTGTACATACACATACAGAGAGAGACAGAGAAAAAGATACGATCTAAATATTTATTTATTTATTATTTATTTATTATTATTTATTAATTTTATTTCTATACCACCCTTCTCCCGAAGGACTCAGGGCAGTGTACAGCCTGATTAAAAGCACAAAGACAGACAAAATTTAAAAATAATTAAAATTATTAAATGATAGGCCCAATTTATAAAACCCCAAATTTAAAATCCCATTTAAAAACAATTAAAATCTTTACATTGATAGCCCAGCCTGGCGGAACAACAAGGTTTTGAGGGCACAGCGAAATACACGGAGATCAGAGATTTTACGAGTTTCTGGGGGCAGTTCATTTCAAATATGAATGTATATGGTGTTTTCCAGTTTCACTTAATGACTCAAGGATAGGATATTTGTTAAATGGCCTTTGTGAAGTCATACTTCCCTTTCAAAAGAAATCAAAGATTGGCAGAAACATTTATCTTTTTCACTAAGATAAATACATCACAATCATAAATGTCAATGGAGATTCTCAGTCATCTAGATAATGATTGTCCCAAAGGTACTTTTTCAAAAGGCAACTGGACTATTTTTGTTTGTCTTTTTCTTCAGACCAAAGAACTGAAGAAGCTTCTTGGATGGGAAGCGAAATGCCTTCAAGGAAAAACAAAGAAAGTTCAGTTGCCTTTTAAGAAAGCACCTTTGGGAGATCACAGTCATTGTTGCTCTCTAATGTATTTTCCTCAATGCAGGATGTTACTGACAATGTTTTGTATTAGTTTTGGTTTTTAATTGAAGTTTTCATTAATTAGCAATAACAATAGCATTTAGGCAGTGGTGAAATGTAAAATTTGTTACTACCAGTTCTGTGGGCATGGCTTGGTGGGTGGTAATGTGACTGAGTGGGCGTGGCCAACTTTTTTTTTTTTTACTTTTAAAAGCATTTTTTCTACAACCTCTTCCACTGAAAAAAAGCATTTTTTTGGCAGAAGAGGTTGTAGAAAAAATGCTTTTAAAAATTAAAAAAAACCCTCTGATGATCGCATGGCTCAGCTGGCCATTGGGGGGGGGGGCAGGGATTTTTGCTACCAGTTCTCCGAACCACTCGTCGCCATCGCTACCGGATCAGGCAATCCAGTCCGAAATGGGAGCATTTTACCCCTGCTTTTAGGCTTATATACTGCCCACAGTGATTTACAGCACTCTCTGAACAATTTACAATATTGAATTTGCATATTGCCCCCAATAATCTGGGTCCTCATTTTACTGACCTCGGAAAATGTTGAGTCCTGATCGAATTCCATGATATACTGTAGGTCGAGTTTGCTTGCAATAGTGCACTTTAACAACTGCACCACCAAATATGATATATTTGTGTTTTGAACTACTGGACTAGAAGACCACATGTAGCTTAATGAAATGCAAGCTATAATCAATCTCCAAATTTATGCTGCCATCAGTTATTATATCATTTTTCAGTTATTATATCATTTTTATATCATTTCCTTCTTTCCATATTTAATCTCCTACTGTCTTTTTGGTGATCTCATTCAAAGTAACTTCTGTTCAAGATATTAAAAATAAAGCCAATAATAACTGAGTGACATTTCCATGCTAAGCTTTATTATTTGCTCTTTTTTTGTGCTTTTTCTGCTTCCCCTTTATTTCACAGGTTATATAAAGAAGAGCTACTGATTCAGTGGTGGGATTCAATTTTTTTAACAACCGGTTCTGTAGGCATGGCTTATTTGGGTGGGTGTGGCTTGGAGGTCATGTGACTGGCTGGGCGTGGCTAGCTGGTCATGTGACTGGGTGGCCATGGCTATGTGTATAGGGACTATTCAGAGGGCTGAAAAAAGTCATTTCTGACCAGTCCTCGCACTTTTGACTGGTCCTCACACTTATGACCATCCTCACATTTATGCCCGTGCAGCATTCTTAACAACCATGTCACTCATTTCACAACTGCTTCTCTTCACCATAGTGACAAGATAGGGCAAAAAACGTAAAATGTGAGGACAGTCATAAGTGCAAGGACTGGTCAAAAGTGCGAGGACCAGTCAAAAATAACTTTCAGCCCTCTGACTAATCCATATGCACAAAAGGACTACCCAGGGGGCTGAAAAAAGTGATTTCTGACAGATCCTCACACTTTTGACTGGTCCTTGCACTTATGACTGGTCATCATTTATGCCCGTTGAAGTATTCTTAACAACCATGTCACTCATTTCACAATTGTGATACTTCATGTGACTGGGTGGGCATGGCCAGGTGGTCATGTGGCATTGTTTCTTTGCCATAAGGACAGTTTGCTGCAATGGTCATAAGTGTGAAAAACGGTCATAAGTTACTTTTTCCAGTGCCATTGTAACTGTTGTAAGTCAAGGATTACCTGTACAAAAATACAAAAAGCTTCTTTGCTTGCCCTAAATACCAATCATTAGATTAGAAATACCTGCAAACTGGATTACAAATCAGGGAGAGTGCCAGAGCACCTTGAGGAATTAAAATAGTTAAAATGCAATGTTAACTATCAGCAGCCAACTCTTGCTCATAAAGTGAAACCCTTTAGCAGAGAGATCATTTAAGCTCCCCAGAATGAAGAAAGGAGCAAACAAAGTATCTGTTCCTTGTTAAACCAATTACCAGAACAAATAGACACAGAACTAATCAGATTTCCAAAGCTGCTTCTTTTCAGGAACAGAGATTAACATTTTTCCTTCCAAACAAAGCTGAATAGGGAAAATTATCCCATCACTAAACACAGGATTAAACATCACCAAGCACAGACTTAAACTTCACCAAAAACCAGTTTTAGACCAAAAGTCAGAAAGGGTATGTAAACTCACGTTTGAATGTCAATCTTTCTAGCTAGCCAAGACACCTTGCTGAATGTCACTCATCTTGGTTCCTTGTCATTAAAAGCTTGTGCTTCGTTATTCAATTATTTCTTCAAAGTGCTGATCATTGCACCCTGGCTGGAAGAACTCCAACAGGGGAATATTTTCTCCCAACAGCGGTGTAAAAAGCTTAAAACAACCCTTCCCCTTTAAGAAAGTCAAGCAAAAAAATAGCCTCTGAGAACCTCCGGAACCGGAAGTGACAGTAAGTCTAGGCATACTGCCGGAGAGGCAGTTTCTGTAATAAAGATTAGGCTAGGAAACAACACCAAATGTTGTAATTAATCCTTACAGGATTAACCCTGTAAAGTGGAAAAAAACAAAAGGAGATTTCTTTTAACAACCGGTTCTCCAAACTGCTTAACTACTTAACTACTTAACAACCGGTTCTACTGAACCGGTGCGAACCGGTAGAATCCCACCACTGTACTGATTCACTGAGTTTAGCATAAAATATGTAAGATTCATCTTGACTGGAGAAACTGAATGAAATTTCTATTCATGTTTTGTTGTGTTACATTTGTCTGGGATAAAAATACTTGGAGGCACGTTGCCAATTTGTGTACAATGCAGACTTTTTGAAATGGGCAGGGTGCTTTCTTATTTTGTTCAACGGCTTCGGTTTTAATGAGTTTATTCTGGTATAATTCTCAACAAATTTGTCCTCAACTTTACTCCATCCCTCAATGAATTCAGTTGGATGGATTTTTCCCATTACTTCTGGGGATGGCATATAATTGCACTGTCAGCAGTGGTGGCTTTGAGATGAAAGGCTGAACAATATGGATTTGCCCACTGTTCCACCCCTTGACAACCATTTCACTTAGTAGAAAATAATGCAGACTTCAGGAAACATTTTTAAAGGAAAACTGCTGAAGGTTTATCAAGTCTCTCTTTCACAGCTGCAGGCTGTGAAAACGGAGAACATTATAAAAACAACAGAAACAAAGGCAGAATATAAGGAAAAACAGCTGGATGACACATTAAATAGATGGAAAACCAAAGCTTTGCATGGACAGCACTTGAAAAACATGGAAGGAAAATGTGATGACAACTTTACATGGGCATGGCTTAAGATGGGAACCATCAAGAAAGAAATGGAAGGTTTAATACTCGCTGCTCAAGAACAAGCATTACAAACTAATGTTATGAAAGCAAAGATACAAAAATCCACCGACAATCCAAACTGTCGACTTTGCAACAACAAAGTCGAAACTGTTTCACATTTAATATGTGAATGCAGCAAAATCGCACAAACTGATTACGAAGCTAGACACGACAGAGTTGCTAAATTAATCCACTGGTCATTATGTAAAAAATACCTTTGGTACTTACCTGTACCAAAAAAGTCATGGGAAAATAAAGTAGAAAAAGTTATAGAAAATGAGAAGGTAAAGATCTTGTGGGACTTTCGAATACAGATGGATCATCACTTAGAACACAACACGCCAGATATCAGAGTTGTCGAAAACGAAACGTATAATTTATTGACATCGCGGTACCAGGAGATGCCAGAGTCGAAGAAAAAGAACTGGAAAAAAATCATGAAATATCAGTGGCCATCGAAACTACACAGCTATGGATAAAACATGTAACAGTGATACCATTGTCATTGGGACACTTGGTACCATGTCCAAGAATTTTATAAGATACCTCAACAAATTGCAACTTCCTGCAATAACACCAGCCAAACTGCAAAAAACTGTGCTACTTGGAATATTGTACATCTTCAGTTGGTACTTGGTTGATACCTAGGACGCTGGCAACAACCCATATCAACCATTAGCACCAGTCAATGGTATTTGTGATGCATTTTTGAATGTTCAGTTGACCGAGTTTCATGTTTAATGAATAAAGTAAATAATAATAGTTGTTGTTGTTCGTTAATTAAATTACCACTGGCTGGGATAAAGTATCACACTAAGCCAAAAAAACTTGGGCTCAGAATTTTTAAAAGAAAAGAAAATTAAGTTTTGCTGTTTCAGACAACATGAATGCAACTACATTAGTGGTTCCACTACAGTGTCCCCAAATTTTCAGAAACTACACATTGTCAGCAACTATAGCCAGAGGAGGCTCCAGGGTCTGCACCAAATGGTTAAAGGGGCTGTATGTAGATCAGGGAGGGGCCTCATAGCATATCCTGGTCTAAATTGGCCTTTACAATCATCAGTGAGCCAAACAAGCTATATTAAGGCTTAGATTTAGACTCTCCAAACTTTTTGAATTAGTGAGCAATCTTTAAAACCTACAGTGGGTACTCACAAAATAATTGCCATAGTGGATATGAGAAGTCATAAATCATGCATGCAGCAAAGATGCAAAGAATATATTGGGCTACAGCCTGCCTCTAGAATATCCCTAGAGAGTCTTACATAATGCAGGTTATAATTTAGGCTAGTGCCTAAAACATACAATTAAATAAGATCAGAATTTTGCTGAGCACTAAGGAATATTTTGATGTGCACATTTTTGCCTTTATATATAATACTGAGGAACTAGAATTTAGTGTGAAGTGTGAAGTCAATATATTTTCTCATCTCAGTAAGATTAGTAATCCATTGAAAATTTTAAATCCTTTTTCTCCAGAATTGTTTTTCCCAATTTCAGAATAAGAAAAATAAGAGCACTAATATCTTTCAACCACAGATTCTAATGAAAGGAAACATTTATTTTTCAGTTTGTGCCATCATGACAGATAATAGTATCCTGCTCTCTTCTGTTAACTCTTCTTTAATTTGAGATAGCCTGAATTAAAAAAAAAAAAGTAAATGCTTAAGATGTAGTTAAATATCCTTAAATAATTAGGTAAATATTTGTGTGTGGGTTTAAATATGATAATACATTTTATGGATTTACCTGGTAATGTCCAATTTATATCTTTGTACCCATTCAAATCATTTTGAAACGCTTAATTAGAATAAGAAGGTTTTGCCAGCAATTAAATATGTTAGTCCCTGAGGTTGTTTATAGGGCTACCTCCTATAACAGGGGTCCTCAAACTACAGCCCATGGGCCGGATATGGCCCACCGAAGCCATTAATCCGGCCCATGCAGGACCAGCAGGCTGTCCCACCCACACCATCCTGCCTACCCATCAGCCCCCAACCGTCTTCTGGAGGCCGGGGAGGCCAAAAACAGGACACCTGGAGGCTTCGGGCCCATTTTCAGCCTTCCCGGCCTCCAGAGAGAGAGAGACGGAAGGAGAGAGAGAGAGGGAGACACACACACACACACACATAAACAGAAGTCCGTCATACACACTCCAAGGCAGCCACATCCCTTCACTAACCTGCTTCCCCCCCCCCCCCCCCCCGGAGCATAACAAATTAAAGTTTAATTTGTGTGTATAGTTTGGACTGCTAAATTGGCCACCCAGTCACATGACCACCTAGCCATGCCCGCCCAGCCGGTCTGCCCTCCAACAGTCTGAGGGACCATGAATTGGCCCCCTGTTTAAAAAGTTTGAGAACCCAAACTTTTTATATAGGCTCATATAGGTTCATATAGGCTGCAAAATTCTGCTTGCCCATTACATGTGAAAAAAGTCAAATTTCTATATCACTCTTATGCCTCATAGTGACCATCCAGACTTTTTCAGCCCAGTTCATTGTATTTTATCATATATAATTTTAGATAATTGTTCTAAGTGCCTTGGATCACAATAAAACAGTGAGGAAGAAATGTAATGGAATAGGGATATACTGTAGTATAGTGGTCGGTTTGTTAGGATATGATATCACAAGAAACCCAGAGGATTTGTAATTTTCCTATTTTATTTATGCTATTTCTCGTGGATGTCTTTAAAAAAAGGATTTAGAGAGGCAAAGGGGAGCTGAAAGGGACAAATATCTAGCTTTTGAAATTCAGGAGGTTTTTAATACTGTGTGTTACATTTATTTTGGAAGAAAAGATTGGAGAAATGATAGGATTTGCTACTTACAATCTTTTCACAGGTCATAAACAATTAGACCAGCTTCTTGACATGCAATTTATATTTCTCTTCAAAAACTCCCACTGTGTCATCTTAAAACCATTTCAGTGATGATCATATCTTGACCTTCTTTTGGACATCCTCTCATTTACCCTCCCATTTGCTCTTGCAGCTAAACTTCTACACAACCCATAAATTTAAGAGATTTATTAGATGAATTTTAATCTTTTTTTATTATGCATAGTAGGCTATTTGCCATCAATGTTCTTAACAGTTCTCTCTGCCCTTTCCCTTTTAAACTATGGACATTTTTATTTTATTTTACAGAAGACAGTTTTCTGTCTGAAAGGCTGTCCAATCCGAGTTGGTATGAAATCATAAGGAGGGAGGTTATAAGATTGAAAACTCTCATTAAGTGGGACTACAGACACCCCATTCACAGGAGCTGTATTTCTATTTAAATATTGCAATTATTTGCCATATAAAACATTTTGTGCAAATCCACATTATCTACACAACAGTTTTTGTTTTTTGTTTTGCTCTTCTTGCAATCATCCTGCAGGTCTCAGGTGGCATTCTCATTCATTCTTCCACTCCATGGGAGGGAAACAGAATGAGAAAGAATAATTCTGCAAATCAGTGATTGGTTACATAATTGTTGTCACTAGAATAAATCTGATGAGGAAACCATGGTTCATGACAGACTATGCCATAATACGGACAGCATCATAGAAGCAGCGGTGAAATGCACTTACCTTCGCTACAGGTTCGGAAATTTGAGTGTGCATGCCTCTTCGGCACATGCACAGAGCCTTCTGCGCATGTGCAGAGGGTAAAAATGGGACATAATGACGTCCCGGTGGGTGGGCGGAGTTTCCCGCTGCTGCCCCTACTGGCTCGCGCGAGCCGGATAGATCCGGCCGGATTTCACCACTGCATAGAAGGACAGGTAAAAATGTATTTGACAAAAGGATGTTTGGGGAAGAGGAAAAAAAATGAATATCCTTAATTAAGAACTTCAGATAAAATGCACTATAAAAATGAGGAGTCTTGTTGAAATGAGTCTTGTTGTAGAGCCTTTAAAGCTCTATTTAAAAAAAAAAAACGGAAAAAATGACTCAACAATTTCATAACCTTCATGTTGCTGCTTAGAGCAGGGGTCTCGAACCTTGGCAACTTTAAGACTTGTGGACTTCAACACCCAGAATTGGGAGCTGAAGTCCACAAGTCTTAAAGATTATTTATTTATTTATTCATTGGTTTGATTTATATGCCGCCCTTCTCCGGAGACTCAGGGCGGCTTACAATGCATTAAGCAATAGCCTTCATACTTTTGTATATAGCTGCTTAGTAGGGCTCCCCCCCCCAAGTGGTGTTCTTTTTTATACAAAGTCAACTTATTGCCCCCACAATCCGGGTCCTCATTTTACCTACCTCGAAAGGATGGAAGGCTGAGTCAACCTTGAGCCTGGTGAGATTTGAACTTGCAGTAATTGCAGGCAGCTGTTGGTGTTACTTAACAGCACTTTAGTCTGCTGCGCCACCAAGGCTCTTGGTGCCACCAAGTTGCCAAAGTTGGAGACCCCTGGCTTAGAGTATGGGAAGTGAAGAAGAACTTGTAGTAAAAAGATGAACATGGTCATTTGATGTGAAAAGATTGGATAGGTTTGACCCTCTTGGCTGGAATATAATAATCAAAGGATATAATTGATACAAAAGGAACAAAAGCATTAGAAAGCCAAAAGTCTCTTTTTTGCCTTGTCGAAAATAACTTTTTCCTGCTCAGAAATCCAAATAAATGTATCCACTGCACTACAGAGAGAATCTGTGTTATAATAAGCATACATCTTATATGAAATTACTTACTTGTTGAGATAATTTTTTTTCCGTCAGAGAGTAGAAGAAAGCACAAGATTCCCAGTTATCACTTACTTGTTATTTCTTAAATAGTTGAGGATGTAGAAGTAGCAGAAAAGTTGGAAGAAAGTGATTATGCAATGCTAGAACATTTGTTGTAAAAGAATAATTGGATATTCAAGCTGAGGCTAGGCATTCATTTATCTGGAAAGTTTTAATTTGGATTTTTCTATTGAGCATAAGGTTATCCTTAATGACATGGCACTTCCAACTCTATGTTTATATTTAATTACTGACTTTATATTAATGAGTTTTTCTAAGAAGGTACAAGTTTTTCTTCTTAATTACACATACTGGGTTTATAGTACATATACCTATAGAAACAGCACTTAACACTTAGCACTTAGCCAGAATAGAATAGAATAGAATAGAATAGAATAGAATAGAATAGAATAGAATAGAATAGAATAGAATAGAATAGAATAGAATAGAACATAATACTTTATTAACAGAGTTGGAAAGGACCTTGGAGGTCTTCTAGTCCAATCCCCACACCACTTCAGACAAATGGTTATCTAATCTCTTTTTAAAAAACTTCCAGCGTTGGAGCATTCACAACTCCTGGAAGCAAGTTGTTCCACTGATTAATTGTTCTAACTGTCAGGAAATTTCTCCTTAGTTCTAAGTTGTTTCTCTCCTTGATTAGTTTCCACCCATTGCTTCTTGTTCTACCCTCATGTGCTTTGGAGAATAGTTTGACTCCCTCTTCTTTGTGGGAGAAGAGATATCGGAACACTGCTATAGAATAGAATTCTTTATTGGCCAAGTGTGATTGGGCGTACAAGGAATTTGTCTTTGGTGTATATGCTCTTTTATTCTTGATGAATAAAATACATTCATCAAGAATAAAAAGATACAACACTTAGTGATAGTCAAGGTTACTAATAAGCTATCAAATCGTACTAGGAAAAAAATAAAAACAATATAAATTTAAATTTCTGACCGCTGCACCCCGTCACAGGGAGGCGGAGCCGACCAGGTGGTTCCGCCCCAGGCGCCTGATGGATCCTGATAGGTTCCAGATGGAGCTTGGGCCATTTCCTGAGACTCTAGCTCATGACTCGGCTGAAGACCTGGTGGCTGCCTGGGATAGCGCGGCCGCCGGGGCTTTGGACCGGGTCGTGCCTTTGCGGCCTCTGACCCGGCACCGAACTCACTTAGCTCCTTGGTTCTCTGAGGAGCTGAGGGAGATGAAGCGCCGGAAAAGACGCCTAGAGAGCGGTTGGAGGGCCAGCCGATCCGAATCTGACTTGACACTGGTAAGGTCTCATATTAAGACCTACCTAGTGGCGATAAAAGCGGTGAAACCTAGCTATTTTGCCGCTCTTATCGCATCATCAGATAACCGCCCAGCCGCCCTGTTCAGGGTGACCCACTCCCTTCTCCATCTGGGAGCGTGGGATGACCCCTTGCAGGGCCGAGCTGAGGATTTTGTACAGTATCTGTATGATAAAATAACTCAGATTCGGGAAGACTTGGCTGCTGACTGGGTTAGTTCAGACGAGATGACTGAGGCAGGCCTTGAGAGTGTTATCTGGGAGGAGTTTGATCCCATGGCTCCCGAGGACATGGACAGGATCTTGGGACGGCTGAACGCGACCACATGTTTATTGGACCCGTGTCCCTCCTGGCTGGTGCTGGTTTCCCGGGAGGTTACACAAGGCTGGCTCCAGGGGATTATCAACGCTTCTTTGAGTGAGGGTGTCCTGCCTGCTGCCTTGAAAGAGGCGATTGTGAGGCCCCTCCTCAAGAAGCCATCCCTGAATCTGGCTGTTTTGGCTAACTATCGTCCAGTCTCCAACTTTCGTTTTATTGTGAAGGTTGTTGGGAGTGTGGTGACGCGACAGCTTCCCCAGTACCTGGATGAAGCTGTCTATTTGGATCTGCTCCAGTCCGGCTTCAGACCTGGGTACAGCACGGAAACGGCATTGGTCGCGTTGGTGGATGATCTCTGGAGGGCTCGGGATAGGGGTTACTCCTCTATCCTGGTCCTGTTAGATCTCTCAGCAGCTTTTGATACCATCGACCATGGTATCATGTTGCGCCGGCTGGAGGGACTGGGAGTGGGGGGCACTGTTTTGCAGTGGTTCTCCTCCTATCTCTCCGACCGGTCGCAATCTGTGTTGACAGGGGGGCAGCGGTCGGCCCCGAGGCACCTTGCTTGTGGGGTGCCACAAGGGTCGGTCCTCTCGCCCCTTCTGTTCAACATTTATGTGAAGCCGCTGGGTGAAATCATCCGTGGTTTTGGGGTGGAGTTCCATCAGTACGCTGATGATACTCAGCTGTACATCTCCACCCCAGACCATCCCAACGATGCCTTGGAAGTGATGTCCCAGTGCCTGGAGGCCGTGCATGTCTGGATTGGGAGAAACAGGCTTCAACTCAACCCTTCCAAGACCGAGTGGCTGTGGCTGCTGGCGACCTGGTATAGCCAGCTGGCACCATCGCTGGTTATTGGGGGCGAATCATTGGCCCCCACGGAAAGGGCCCGCAACTTGGGTGTCCTGCTGGATGCACGGCTGTCTTTAGAAGAGCATATGACAGCTGTGGCCAGGGGGGCTTTTTATCAGGTTCGCCTGATACGCCAGTTGCGCCCCTTTCTGGATCGGGACTCCCTACGCACGGTTACTCAAGCATTCATCACTTCTCGTCTGGACTATTGTAACGCTCTCTACATGGGGCTCCCCTTGGGGTACACCCGGAGGCTCCAACTGGTGCAGAATGCGGCTGCGTGGGGGATTATGGGAGCGACGGGGTGCTCCCATGTGACTCCTTTCCTGCGCGAGCTGCATTGGCTTCCGGTGGACTTCCGGGTGCGCTTCAAGGTGTTGGTGATCACCTTTAAAGCGCTCCATGGCTTAGGGCTGGGGAACTTACGGGACCACCTTCTGCCACCAATTGCCTCCCACCGGCCAATTCACTCCCACAGAGAGGGCCTCCTCAGGGTGCCATCGGCCAGACAATGTCGGCTGGTGACCCCCAGGGGTAGAGCCTTCTCTGTGGTGGCACCTACCCTCTGGAACAATCTACCCCCAGAGATACGAGTAATCTCCGACCACCGGACTTTTCGTCAGACCCTAAAAACCTATTTTTTTCAGTTAGCCGGGCTGTCCTGATTTTATGGTTGGTTTTAAAATTTGATATGGATTTTAATTGAAATGTTTTAAATTACGGGCCAAATTTATTTAATTATTTTAAATCTATTTTTAACTTTTGTGTATAAATGTTTTTAATCTTGGCTGTTCACCGCCCTGAGTCCGAAAGGAGAAGATATAGAAATCTGAAAAATAAAATAAAATAAATAATATGTATTATAATATATAATATAATATATATATTATATTATATAATATATATAATATATAATATAATATATAATATAAATAATACAAGCAACATGGTTATAGTAATAAGATAGATAGATAGATAGATAGATAGATAGATAGATAGATAGATAGATAGATAGATAGATAGATAGATAGATAGATAGATACTGAGCCAGCGCTGTCCGAAGACATCTCCATGGCATAACTAAACACCAAAGGCACACAGAACGCTGTTACCTTCCCACAAAAGGTGGTCCCTATTTTTCTAGTTGCATTTTTTACATGCTTTCGAACTGTTAGGTTGGCAGAAGCTGGGACAAGTAACGGGAGCTAGCCCCATTACGTGACACTAGGGATTGGAACCGTTGAACTGCCAGTTTCTTAGCCACTGAGCCACCATGTCCTTTTATCATACTAGGAAACAAATAAAACAATATAAATCATAGAGATACAAGCAACAAGGTTATAATCATACGTAGAAAAGGAGATAAGTAATAGGGAGGATGAGAAGAATAACAGTAATACAGTCTTAGTAAATATTTTGACAGTGTTGTGGGAATTAGTTGTTTAGCAGAATGATAGCATTCAGGAAAAATCTGTCCTTGTGTCTAGTTGTTCTGGTGTGCAGTGCCCTATAGCATCGTTTTGAGGGTAGAAGTTGAAACAATTTATGTCCAGGATGTGAGGGGCCTGTAGATATTTTCACAGCCCTCTTTTTGACTCATGCAGTATACATATCTTCAATGGAAGGCAGGTTGGTAGCAATTGTTTTTTCTGCAGTTCTAATTATCCTTTGAAATCTGTATTTGTCTTGTTTGGTTGCAGAGCCAAACCAGACAGTTATGGAGGTGCAGATGACGGACTCAATAATTCATCTGTAGATTGCTCTTTGGGCAGTTTGAGCTTTCTGAGTTGGCACGGAAATAACATTCTTTGTTGAGCTTGTTTGATGACGTTTTTGATGTTAGATGTCCATGTTAAGTCTTGAGATATGATAGAACCTAGAAACTTGAAGGACTCTATTGTTGACACTGTGTTGCCTAGTATTGTAAGAGGTGGTAGTATAGGAGACTTTCTTCTAAAATCCACCATCATTTCTACAGTTTTTAGTGTATTTAGTTCAAGATTGTTCTGGTTGCACCACAAGCAACCTCCCATCTGTATGCAGATGCATCATTGTCTTGAATGAGACCAATCACTTGTATTATCTGCAAACTTCAGTATTTTAACAGAGGGATCTTTTGAGATGCAGTCATTGGTGTATAGAGAGAAGAGTAGTGGAGAGAGCACACAGCCCTGGGGGCCTTCTGTGCTAATTGTGCAGGTGTCTGATGTGCAGTTATCATATTATGTCTAGTCTTTCATAAGACTAGACATATCCAGTTCCAGCAACCGTTCTTTATATGTTTTATCCTCAAGTCCCCTAATCATATTTGTTGCTCTTCTCTGCACTCTTTCTAGAGTCTCAACATCTTTTTTACATCGTGGCAACCAAAAATGGATGCAGTATTCCAAGTGTGGCCTTACCAAGGCATTATAAAGTGGTATTAACACTTCACATGATCTTGATTCTATCCCTCTGTTTATGCAGCCTAGAACTGTGTTGGCTTTTTTGGCAGCTGCAGCGCACTCCTGGCTCATATCTCAGTGATTGTCCACTAGGACTCCAAGATCCCTCTCACAGTCACCACTATTGAGCAAGGTACCACATATACTGTACCTGTGCATTTTGTTTTTCTTGCCTAAATGTAGAACCTTACTTTTTTCACCATTGAATTTCATTTTGTTAGATAGCGCCCAATGTTCAAGTCTGTCAAGATCCTTCTGTATCTTAATATTTCATGATATCTTATTTATATGCTTGAAACACAATTGGAGGTGATCAAAATCTCTCTCAAAATAAATGTTATTTATTCTCCAAGAGTATTACATTCTTCCTTGCTTTATTTAAGATGACTGATAAGATTGTCAGATTGTCAAATTGCCAGTTAGACTATGCTAAATGAAGAAAGTTGTCAATTTGGAAGCCGATTGAAATTTTCTGTTCTTTTAAATAACACTATACAACTTGTGATAGATTGGGTCAACATTTCAGAAATATTTCTTATCTAAACAGCGAAGCCAAATGATTATAGGGAGGCAAAGAAAAACCCAGTGTCAGTGAGAGCAACTTCCAACTTCCTGTTGGCTATCTCATTTAATATCCTTGTGGAAAGCTGGCAATGAGTGTTGGAAATCCATCCTTCCTTCCTTCCTTCTTTCCTTCCTTCCTTCCTTCCTCGCTCCCTCCCTCCTCCCTCCCTCCCTCATCTTTTTTTTTTCCTTCCCTCCCTTCTCCCCCTCCTCTTCCTTTCTTTCTCCCTCTCTCCCTCCTTCTTCCTTATTTCCACTTCCTTCTTCCCCCTCCTTTTCCTCCCTTCTTTTTCCCATTTTCCCCTTCCTTCCTTCCTTCCTTCCTTCCTTCCTTCCTTCCTTCCTTCCTTCCTTCCTTCCAGTTATAATGGGAGTACATTTAGGTTGGAAGTGATGTGCTGGGAAGCAAAGAACAACTTAGTTTACGTAGGTAAAACCTGGCTAGAAAGACTATGCACATAAAAGCCTACGAAAAGGCTTCGTGCTTTTAGGAGCAATGTGTGATCGCAGCTGTTTCTTCCTTTTAACTGCCAGTGGGGGTGAGAACTGATTGGGTGGGAGCTTGGCTGTGCTCTGGTTGGATGGGGGGTTGGCTGTGCTCTGATTGGATGGGGGTGTGTCTGTTTAGGTGGGGGCTTGGTTGTGCTCGGGTTAGTCTGAGTTGCAGGGGGATTTGATATGGTGAGCTGCGTTGCTGTTGTTTGGCTTCGCGTTTGTGGTCGTGCTACATCTTCATGGTGGGTGTCAGTTTGCTTCATGTATGGATTGGAGGGGTTTAAAGTGGCTAATGATGAAGCTGTGGTCTGGCTTCTGGTTTGTGGTCATGCCTCATCGGTGTGGATTTAGGTTTGCTTTTTGCGTGGATGTGTGGTGGTGACATCCTGTGTGGTTTTCGTGAGTGTGGGTCTGGTGTCATTCTTAGTGTTAGGGACTCATTTGTCAATAAGGGTGGGTTTCCAAATGGCTGGTAGGCGGGAGGTATCATCTTGCTTATTCATATTATGATACGCTAGCCTAGCCCCTGCTAGGCTAGCAAAGATGTATCCAAATATTCACCCAAACTGTTGGAAATGTGGTCATGGGCAGGGCACCTTCTTCCACATGTGGTGGACATGCCCTGATGAGAAAAGATATTGGAGCAAGATTTGGAGATGGTTACAAGAAATAATTGGAGAAGATATTGAATTGATACCTGAAATATTTCTCCTGGGAATAGTAAAGAGGAATTATGGAAAGAAAAAGATTTATTTAATTATACATATCACTGCTGCGAGACTGGCATACGCACAATACTGGAAAGAGAAAGATCTGCCAACAGAAGAACATATAATTAGGAAAATACTGGAGTGCTCAGAGATGAGCAAACTAACACATGAAATAAATGAGGATGAAAAGGGGAAAGATTTATACGATCTGAAGAGAAACCAGAGTATTACTATTATTTTTAAGTGTTTGAAATTAAATCTAGCTTCAAGAAACAATAACAACAAAAGACAAGCAATAATGTATGTAGATGTATATATGTATATAACTGCACCAATGAACCGAAAATGTACCGATTGTATCACTATATGTTATAATAAAATCAAATTTAAAAAAAAAAGAAGAAATAAATAAGGATGAAAACTGAGAATACCATACTGTTTGGGGAAGGTGGTATGAATGGATGAACAATAAAATAAAAAAAGGAGAAAAAGATGTGCCTAATAAAAGGAATAAGTAGCTTAAGAAATACCAGGTGCATATCTTGTGTATGTGTATATATGTATAAACACTGCACTTCCGATGTAAATAGAAATGATACTTAATGTATTTTACAAACTTAATAAAATATTTTTTTAAAAAAGAAAGTAGCTGAAAATGCAAGCAAAAGGTAACAGATAAACTATGCTCCAACAGATAAACTATGCTCCAACTAAACAGAGTTTAGAAAGGAACAAGAAGAAATAAGGAGTTATATCTAAGAGAAATGGGAATTAACCAGTAAATGGTTAATTCACACACTTAGAAAATTATAGAAACCAAGATGATTTTTTTGAAATGACAGGCATGCTAAGCAAAGTTGTACTTGGGAAAGAATATACGTATAAAAAGATATTGCAAAATTTGGAAAAACTGTAATGTACACACACAATACACACACACATACACAAAATCTCAAAATTGATGATATATATTAAATATTGATCACTGATGTAAAGCCAGATATTTTTGAAAACTAATGTAAAACAATTCATGGTAAAATATATTGCCAGCAACAAAACTGCATGAACTGAAATACTACCCAAAGTGTTTTAAATCTTGCAAGCTGATGTAGTTAAAGTGCTCCCTGCACTTTATAAGCAGGTTACAGATATGGGAAATATCATGGTGTCAAAGGGAAAAATCAATTTATAGTTCAATATGTTTAAAGGACAGAGCTAAATAATGCTCAAACTAGTGCAATTATACCTATGATCATGTGGCAAATATATGATCCATAATCGAAAAAGCACGGGAGTTGTAAAAAGAATCCTGTTTTTATTTTCCCCATCAAACCAAGGCATCTGACAATGTTGACACAACACATTTGGGATAGCCCTTAACAATATAATATAACAGGCCATCTCTTGAAAAAAATTTAATTATGTCCAAAAGTAACATGTAGAACAGAGTATGGAACAATCAAATGATTACTAATCAGTCAAAGAATGCACCTTATTTAACTTGCATGCCAGTGGTGGATTGCTACCGGTTTGCCCAGTTCAGATGAACCAGTAGCAGCAGCGGCAGGAGGCTCCTCCCACCTGTCCAGACATTATTAAATATGCATGTGGAGAAATGGCACGCGAGCAAGCGAGCAAACCGGTAGCAAAGGTAAGTGACCCAGTTGTGGGGGCAATAAGCTGACTTTGTATAAATATACAAAAGGATGAAGGCTATTGCTGAGCACATTGTAAGCCGCCCTGAGTCTCCGGACAAGGGTGGCATATAAATCAAAATAAAAAAAAACAAAACAAAAAAAAAACCCACCACTATTGCATGCAGAATAGTTCATGAAAAATATTACACTAGAAAAGAAAAATTGGAATTAAAGTTATTGGGGGGAAAACGATAATCGCAAATATTCTGATAATGCTACTTTTATAGCAGAAGTCAGAAATATTTAAAAGCTACCTTGTTGAGAGCAAAAAAAAAAAAAAAAGCATCCAAAGATCCCAAGGATTATGTCAATAAGCAATGGTAACCTAGTGCAAATAGTTGGGGAAATAGTTGAAGGTGTAACAGACTTTATCTTCCTACATGCTCAAAAATTCATAGAGATGAAAGTTTGTTTTGGAGGAAAAGAGTACAGAGACAAATTCACATACTATTGAGACGGTGGATCTACTAATGGAAGCATGCAGTGTGAAAGATGAACTAAAAGGAAGGCTAAATAAGAAAAATAGATACCTTTGAATTGTGACAGTAGAAAAAACTGTTGGGAAATCTTGGCTCACAAGAAGAACATTTCATTCAGCACCAGATGAAGTAAAACTAGACTACTCATTGAAAGCATTAATAATAACTTGAATACCTGACATGAAGCAAAACTCATTTGGGGGAGACATTGAGGCTTGGAAAAGTCTCAAAAGGCTGACAAAAAGCAAGATAGCTAGATACTCTCAGTGGTGATACCAGCAGAAGTTTACAATCTTCAGAGAGGCAGTTATTGACAGAAAATCAGCATGAAATTGTATTCTTCAGATGATGAACAGTCAGAAGTGACCAAACAAATGAAAACCAAAAACACCAGCTAAAATAGGTAAAGTAGATATTAGTGTGGCTGCTTTTACTATTTTTAACAATAATTGTATGTCATAGCACATGCTAGATTAAAAATATTCAGCAAAATTCACACATACACACACACACGCTGCTAATATAAATGTATGGAATAGATTATGGAAGGTAGGAGGAAGGCTATTAAGAATGAAATGAGAACTGCAGTTTCACTCAGGGTTTCAGTTGGTGGTGTTCAGTAAAAACGGTCCAACAAAAACAGAGTTCTGAAGAAAAAATAATAGGTGGCAAAAATGAATTATCTATGCCAGGTACAAGATGAGCTCTTGGTACAGATCAAAACACAATGGAACCGAGGTGGTGAATCTATGACCCACTAGATTTTTGCCCCATGGCAGTGATGGATTGCCCCCGGTTCGAACCGGTTCGCAAGAACCGGTAGTAAAAGCGGCGGGAGGCTCCGCCCACTGACCCAGACGTCATCAAAGTTGATCTGCGTATGCAAACCGGTAGTAAAGGTAAGTAGAACCCACCCCTGCCCATGGATATGAGCACTCAGGGAATATGACAGAACAATGGCAAACATATGGAAATCCAGCTTAAGTGAGAGCAAGGTATTTCACCAGAGAAATGATACTGTTATTGTTATATTTGTTGCTATTACTGTCCTCGCTGTATGCAGAAGCAATAGGAGTCGCTAACTGCTTCTTTGTGAAAGAACATGACCTGTTTTGCAGGGTTGCTTGATTTCAAATAAAAAACATGCTGCTAACACTTTTAAGACATCGTCATTATAAATGACAGGTTTGTGCAAGTTGTGCTCGTGCAGTAAAATGCTTGATAGTACTTCTTATTCCTGATCTATTTACTATAAATGTGATGTGCCTACAGCCTTTCACGCAGGCATTAGAGAAGAAAACCTGTCTATTTAGTTTATCCTTTTGATGTTTAAATCCCAGCAGTTATTGTATTTTAGGAAAGTTGTCATTTCATGGAACTTTAGAATATTAATAGATGGAGCAACAGAATAGGAAACCCTGTCTGAAAGACAGATAATTTTTTAGCAAAGGCAAACCGAATTTCGTAAATTGCTGTTATTAATAAGGTGTTTTGCTACCTTTGCTTAAGATTATAACATCTCTCAAGAAAAAAATTGTTCGGCATTCATTTCAGAGGCTTCTAAATTTGCCCTAAAAAAGGAAGGGATTATTTTTAGCTATACAGCTGCATTGCTGTAATATATTCAAGTAGATGACTCAGGTAAGAAACTTAGGCAGTGGATGGGCTACCCTAAATTTTTTTTTCCTCATAAGGGATATACATGAATTCATATCCTTCTTCCTCTCTTCCTCCTGCCTTTCTATGTTGTACTTAAATGCAGCATTGCAGAAAGCAGCCAATCAGGTTTACATTTTATTTATTTATTGATTGGTTCGATTTATATGCCACCCTTTTCCAGGGACTCAGGGCGGCTTACAATGCGTTAAGCAATAGCCTTCATATTTTTGTATATACCTGCTTAGTAGGGCTTTCGCACCCCCACCCCCCAGCTGTGTTCTTTTTTATACAAAGTCAGTTTATTGCCCCCACAATCTGGGTCCTCATTTTACCTACCTTGAAAGGATGGAAGGCCGAGTCAACCTTGAGCCTGGTGAGATTTGAACTTGCACTAATTGCACGCAGCTGGTGTTACTTAACAGTGCTTTAGTCTGCTGTGCCACCAAGGCTCTTTTGGACATTCTTGGTCTTCTGCTTTTCTTAGTGAGATATGCAGCATGGAGGCCAAGAACATATGGAAGTTTTAAGCTTCTCCTTGGTGAAATCTCATCTCCACGGAAACTTTTCACCCTGCTTAGCTTATTGGAAAGTAAACTGACCTTTCTACAAAGTGCCATCCTATGAGGTGGAGGCCCTGATGGAGTCCTTTATTCCCCCTTTCCATTGAGAAAGGTAAGGATGTCTTAAAAATATCTTTTCTGGCTCTATTTAAAAAACAATGTGATGAAGGGACAATATGGGACACAGCCAGAAGTTGGCATATTTTACAAAATGAGTCTGAGTCCTGAATGTAATGCCAGGTCTTGGACTTCTTAGGCATTCATCATTCAATGTTAACCTATTTGAGGTGATGCCAATTTGCACAGTTGCTTGTGCTAAAGATTTTTGCTTGATGCCTGTAATAGTTTAGATATAAAATGTGATGTGCATAGAATAACATAGAGGACAGCAACAGAAAGTGAGGGTCTAATAGGGTGACAGAATTCTACGAGCAACATTGTTCAACACGGGGGTGGGTTCTAAAAAAATTTTTTAATTAAAAAAACCACTCATCTATCACTCATTGCTGATAGGACAGCTGCCTCATAGTATAGTCTTAAATTAGGCATTTTGAGACTTCCTCTCACGCCCCATTAAAGCTCAATCACCATCTTGGTTTCACTTTCTCCCCTTAATAAGTCAGAAGGAAGTAATACACATTTGGAGTTAAAATTCAGTACTTGCAGATCTAATCTCTCCTGAATTTGCTCAGCCTGCTTCCGAATGATGTTTATTCCAAGCGTTGTTTGCAGGGGTGGTCGCGGTGTCTTCTTCTGCTTAAAGCAGAAACATCCCGGATCCGGAGCTCTGTCGGGCTTCCAGGGAGTTCCTGGGGCTTCTTGGGGAGCTCTACCTACCCCCGTCTGCTCTCTTCCTTCTCTTTTCCCGGGGAGAAAGTTTTCCAGCCGCTAGACAGTTGATTTGCGCTGTTCTAGCGGCTTAACAAGATCGCGGGGCTGGCGCTCAAGAAAAGAGCGTCCTCAGTACCTGCGGTGCCACCGGAAGTCGGTTCTAAATTTTTTTACTACCGGTTCTGTGGGCATGGCTTATTTTTTTTTTTACAACAAAAGTTTTTATTTTTTATGTTCAAATAACCAAACAATACAAAATGAATTATTATACATCATTTCCCCCCCCAAAACGCCCCCTCCCCAACTCCCCCCCGACTTCCCAGAGCAAAAACAGAATATAGCATTTAATAAACATAAGCTTATTTTGTGGGCGTGGCTTGATGGTCATGTGACAATTATTTAGGATTTAGCAGAGGTACTGTTCTACCAGGCTTTTAACTGCTTGCAGAGCTGTACCGGTGTACCCATTTATTTTTGCAGGCACCAGTCTACCCATTTATTTTTGCAGGCACCGGTCTACCCATTTATTTTTGCAGGCACCGGTCTACTCATTTGTTTTCTTTTAACACTGATCAGCTGTAGGGCGGCCCTTTGAAGCCCTGCGGCAAGAGTTTAAACAGTTTTTTTCCCTCTAGCCATCAGCTGGGACTCAGGAGGCAGCAATAGTTTGGGGGTGGGGCCAAATAAAAGGTAAGAATAACACCGGAGGTGGGGGGCGGGGGCGGGGGGGCAGAACCAGTTCGGTGACTTCATATCGTCACTGCTACCGGCTCGGCGGAACCGGGCCAAACTGGGAGGAACCCACCACTGGTTCAACATAATTTATTATAAAGATGCCCTATTGAAGCAGAAAGAAGACATTTGAAGAAGGCATTGTTCTAAATGAAAAGAGAAGGGCAGCGTAACAGAACATTGCAAGAAAGGCACAGACAACTCATAAATGACTCCTTTAGGAACAGTAATTAGCAGAGCAGTTTTAGAGTTTTTAAAGTTTTAAAATATATACCTTTACTTGAGAAAAAAGACACTTTCCCCTAAACTACTTTCCTCTACCCTATTGTTCATATGCGCACATGTACACACGCACACTTTTTGTATGTGCATGTTTGTGTATGTGCACATGTGTGTCTGTATCTGTATCTGTATATATTTCTATCCATCTCTTTCTCTCTTTATAGCTCACAATGCTAGCTGTTGAAAATAAAGCAAGGGGTAAGATTAATCTTCTTTGCTTGTTACACTGAAGTGAATTCCATTGGAATTCCTCATTGTATAAATTGAGTGCTACCAGATTGAATATCTCTGGGTAATATGAAATGTTGCAGGTATCTGCAGTCATGTTTCTGGAATGTAATGGTTTTTGTTGGATGCAATGGTTTTTGTTGAAATCCTAGTTTAATTATTTTTTGTTGTTGTAATTTTACATCGGGAATATTGTTTCCTAACAGCTATAATATTACTTCATACTCCATCATATTGACTTAATTAAATAGTTGCTGTATATCAAGGAACAATTTACAAAAGGATAATGATTGTGGGTTATTTTAGCCGTCTTAAAACTCTTCAATGTAATTCATCACTGTATGTGTGTGTGTGTGTGTGTGTATGTATGTATGTATGTATGATATATTTCCAAGGTTACCTATTCACCAAAAAGGACTGGACACCTTACAGGGTTGCAAGCAATTATTACCCCCTCGTTTATAATATAATATTTTAAATTATATGCTCAGTCTTCAGTAGACTTCAGCATCTGCTAGGATTTTCACATTTCTTTCATGAACTGGCAATTTCATTCATATAAGAGATAACAGTCCGTCAGGTTTTGAATGATTGATTGCTTATATTCCACCAAGTTAGCATCATCTCTTGGTGATCACATATATAAATCAATTTCCTCTATCTGAGGAATTCTAATTCAGATGACTTAGTGTGTCCTCCATATTAATTGTGAAGATGCATCTTTCCTTAGTTGATATAACTCAATCTCAGATAGCCCGAAACACGGATCAGTGTAGGATGACTGAGCATCTATCTAAACTTTGTTAGATAGATGCATTTCCCTAACTCATAATGCAGGTGCAACAAGAGAGAGACAAAATAAACAAAAAACAGAAAGCCAATTGGATGCAGGACCTCTGATAACAGAGCACAAAAAGTGCTGAATCAAAATTGGTCTCCGTTACAATTTCACAGGCTCTGATTAAATGGACAACTGTATTTAACTGATATTTGAACCATTACATATGGGCAAAACATTCTCACTCAATTCAATGGGGTTTACAACTTCCCTAGGAAGTTGTTTACAGAATTCAATCCAGGTTTTGATTCAATTTATTATAGGCAGTCAAGTAATAAGAGACCAGACTTCAGGGGTGGGCTTCAAAATTTTAGCAAGGGATTCTCTGCTCGGCTGCTGGATGGGCATGGCCATAGTGGGCGTGACCTAATCAGCCTCCTGCACTACACCCCTCCCCGGGCTCCGGAGGCTTTCCTCGAGGCTTCAGGATGACAAAAACAGCCTCTCTAGGCTTCCGGACTTCCTGAACTTCCAGTAGGCCCATTTTTTGCCCTCCCTGAGCCTCTGCGCATGCCGTGAACTTATCTGCATCCAAAACTGGCCACATGGGGACTCCTGGGAGGGGCAGGGCGGGCAGGGCGGGGCCAGCCAGGAGTGGGATTTGGGAATTCTCCAAACTGCACAGAATCTTAGCTAGATAAGCCTGTGAAGGAATATGGGGAGTGCCGCAAGGGTCGGTCCTCTCGCCCCTTCTGTTCAACATTTACGTGAAGCCACTGGGTGAGATCATCCGTGGTTTTGGGGTGAGAGTCCACCTGTACGCTGATGATGCTCAGCTGTACATCTCCACCCCAGACCACCCCAACGATGCCCTTGATGTGATGTCTCACTGCCTGGAGGCCGTGCGGGTCTGGATGGGGAGAAATAGGCTCAGACTCAACCCCTCCAAGACTGAGTGGCTGTGGTTCCCGGCATCGCGATATAGTCAGCTGGTGCCATCTCTGACTATTGGGGATGAGTCTTTGCCCCCTACAGAGAGGGCTCGCAATCTGGGGGTCCTCCTGGACGCACGGCTGTCTTTAGAAGAACATATGACGGCCGTGGCCAGGGGGGCTTTTTATCAGGTTCGCCTGATTTGTGATTTTCTGGCTCGAGACGCCTTGCGCACGGTCACTCATGCCCTCGTCACCTCCCGACTGGACTACTGCAATGCTCTCTACATGGGGCTCCCCTTGGGGTGCACCCGGAGGCTCCAGTTGGTCCAGAATGCGGCCGCACGGGTAGTTATGGGCGCAACTCATTGTGCCCACGTGACACCCCTCCTGCGCGAGCTGCACTGGCTCCCAGTGGTCTTCCGGGTGCGATTCAAGGTGCTGGTTACTACCTTTAAAGTGCTCCATGGCATTGGACCTTAGAGACCGTCTTCGGCTACCAGTAGCCTCCCACCGGCCAGTCCGCTCCCACAGAGAGGGTCTCCTCAGGGTGCCATCGGCCAAATTATGTTGGCTGGTGACACCCAGGGGGAGGGCCTTCTCTGTGGGAGCCCCTGCCCTTTGGAATGAACTGCCCCAGAAATGCATAAGATCTCCGATCTACGTGTATTTCGCTGTGCCCTCAAAACCTTGTTGTTCCGCCAGGCTGGGCTATCAATGTAAAGATTTTAATTGGTTTTAAATATGGGATTTTAAATTTGGGGGTTTTATAATTGAGCCAATTATTTAATAATTTTAATTATTTTTAAATTTTATCTATCTTTGTGCTTTTAATCAGGCTATACACCGCCCTGAGTCCTTCGGGAGAAGGGTGGTATAGAAATAAAATAAATAAATAAATAAATAATAAATAAATAAATAGAGGTTGTCCCGAACCCCTGCGAACCCCCAGCAGCCCACCCCTGCCAGGCTTTGACATTTTTATATTTATAAATGTAATGAATATCTTCCACAAGAACAAGATATTTATTTATAAAAGGATATTATTTTTTTGGGGGGGGGGGCTATGTTATTCTGAATTTTATGCTCATATGAATGATCTTTGGGTTTGAATGACACAGAAATGGTTGATGATAGCCCTATCATTTGATTAGATAAATTAATGACAATTGTACTGAATGACAATTGTACTGAATTTATTTATTTTGAAATAATTTTAAACTTAGCCAATTAAATATTTGATATTAAAGCCTAAAATGTGCTCTTTCTTACACATTACTTCCCACTTATAGTTAAATTACAATGGGGAAAAACAGCCTTTAAAGGATTTTTCCCCCCTTCAGGAATATTTGTTATAAATTTTTAAACCAACTTTTTAAAAAATCCTCTTGGATTTGATTTTATAGTAGAACTGAATCCAGTTAATGGATTTCAGAGTGAAAAGACTGAGTTACTATGGATACATTGCAGTCTGAAAGCTTAAAAGGACAAAGGGATAAATGAATATAGTACTAGCTGCTTAGCAGTTCTTTGAGTGGTTTCTAATAACTGCAAAAATTAAAGTCTTTGCAGAAAAATAAAGAAAAATGCCATTTTTAAAAATAAATGCATTTTATATTTTTAGTTTCATTTTGTGTCATACCTAATGAGAAAATGTGTTTGAAATGGAAAGGGTTTGGGTATCATATTTCGATCTATGTGCTATTTTGATGAAACCGCATTCTGGTAAAATTTGAATAATAGGAAAAATTGCAATAGGGAAAAACACATTTTCACAGACTGATATTGCCCATGATTGAATTGTTATTTATTGGGGTTCATCATATAGTAAGACAGATGTTTAAACTAGATTTGGATTTCTATCTGCCTATTGAGTCCTTCCCAAGGATCTGGGATTGGAAGATGTTTATGTTTGATAGTGTTAGAGGTACTGTTGCAGGATATAAGTTGTTCTGAGTAAAACTGCCTTTTGCAGTTCACTGATGGTGAATTTGTCAATGCCACTGGGGTTCAAGTGGTGCTCCACGATGTTTTGAGATTGTACCCCAAGTGCCTATTACTATTGGTACTACCTTTGCCAAAATCATTCTATTTTTATTTGCAGGTCTTTGTATTTTGTTACCTTCTCTAGGTCTTTCTCTTCTCGTCTGCTGTCTCCAAGTACTGCCACATCCATTATCTAGACTTTTTTTCTTTCTTATTGACAATTGTTAAGTGTGGGATGTTATGTGGCAGGTTACTGTGATTGTTTGAATTCTATTGTTACAGCCAACCAGATTTTTAGATTGGATTAGGAATTTTTATTCACCTACTGAATAAACTTCTGGAGGATTTAGGATAGGCAGATGGTGTTTGTTTGATGATGGTGTGTTGGTGATTATTAGTGTATAAATCCTTCATGGAATATATGATTAATCATAATCCATTTTATAACAACAAAGAATCACACTTACTATGTGTAATTTTTGTATTTTCTGAAAATCGGCTAATATATTTTCTACCCTCATCTGCAACTATATTGAACAGTATGTAGCCTAGAATGATATTCTCTAGTATGGCATTCAATTCTTCACTCCAGAAAAGACATTAATATATACTACAAATTGTGAATATCTGTAGTGATTGAATAATAACATAAAGGTAGTCCTGGACTTATAACCAGTCGTATGTCGAGAACTACCTGTAATACAATGAACATTTTTTTTTGTTCACTATTAAAATCACATGAGTGAGTTTGTTGAAGTCAAAAATATACTTTGCCTATGAATTTTTTTCATCAGTTAAAATAGTTGCTTTATTTTTAAAACTGTGGTAACCTTGGTATGGTTTATTATTGGTTATCTCCTGCCAATTTTTTGCCAAGCAATGTATTTTCTTCTAAATACTTGTAAACACCTTAATAATTTGTGTAGACATCAATATCAAATTGATCGGTTTATAGTTATATAGATGTCCCCAGGGCTGAAATTTACTTACCTTCGCTACTGGTTTGCAAATGTGAGCATATACGCGGTCACTACGCTTGCGGGTGACACCTCTGCATATGCGCAGGACCTTCTGCCCATGCGCAGAGGGTCAAAAATGGGACGTGATGACGTCCCCACGGGTGGGCGGAGCCTCCCACTGCCGGTGCTACCAGTTCGCCCAAGCCAGATAGAACCGGCTGAATTTCACCATTGGATGTCACTGTCCCTCATTTTTTTAAAAAAATAAGAATAATGCCTTCTCCAATTCTCTAATAAGTCTCATACTGAATCCCTGGCATTTCCTAAAACTGCCAATTACCAACAACAATACTGCTACATATGGATCAATTGCATGATTCAATACTGAACAACTAACTTTATAATTTACCTTTTTGCAAAATTGCATGGGTATAGTTTATGCTCATATGTACACAAATGGCAAATTTTTTGTATGTCTACATGTGATTACACTTTCTTCTTTTGCAGAATGATTATCAATGAATAAATCTGGGGAAAGAAGTCAAATAGATAATAGGTTTCAGGGACATAATATTCAGATAGAGCCTTCTTTTCATATTGCAAGTTGCAGCAATTACAGGCAACAGGGCACAGTGCCTTTTCCATTGTTATACCTATCCTATGAAATGGCCTCTGTGTTATTCTAGAGCCTGACATTGAAGTATTTTAAAGATAAAGAGTGAATAAGCTGAAAGTGAGGAATACTGGGAAACTGTCATTGAGTGCAGCTATGAAATTTTCAGAAAGAGAGTTTAAAGAGAAAGAGAAATATATGGAATGGTGTAAGGAAGTGGTAGAAATGAGAATTGTTTGTAAGGATGGGGAAAAATCCCTTTTAATCACCCTGTAATCCCTTAATTTGGGGTAGAGTTGGGGCGACTAGATGGAGCAGAGCTGGATACTCTTCCTGATGCTATGTGAAGTTGGCAGCTGATATTTTTTTCTTTGCACCCTGAGAGAGAAACATCTACTGCTACCTGCGATTGAACCTTCCGAGTAGGAGGTGAGTCTCTTAACCACTAGGCCACCATGCCACTTTTGTAAGGATGGAAAGAAAGAAATAGAATAAGGTCAGTGTCCATGTCTTTCGAATGTTCCCTTTCTTTTTGAAATTTCATGCCTTATGTTTTTTAGGTTACTATTTCTTACACATTTTCCCCCATTCTGAAAAAACAGTATGGTGCATATACATGTATGACATGTATATGTATATGACATGATGTGGTAAGCTGGATGGCAAACAAATTTAATAAATAAATATTATATATAAATATTATATAATATGTAAATATATTTATTTATTATCTAATATTAAATAGTATATAGGCAATGTTAAAATAAAATGTGTGTGTGCGCTCATCTTATATTGGTGCTGTCTAGCTGTGACTAACCAATATTATTTCTTTTAAAAAACTGAATCTTTTGCTTCTGTTTTTTTCTGTTATTTTCCAACTAAACAGTATATATATGTAAATACATTTAATCAATAAATGTAAAAAGACTTACTAAATTAAGATGAAAATTTGATGTGATACTTTCAATTCTATTAATATATTATTTATATTCCTGTAAAATGAGTGTTAACTCGCAAAGCATCCCTGGCTTGCTCTCGAGTTGCCATAGGCAAGTGGGATGGGAAAATGGTGAAGCAGCATGGCAGCCAAAAACAAAAGCACAAGTCTCTCTCAAGTCTGTCTCCCAGGGTTATCCACAGCGGCCAGAGGGGAGTGATCTCTACAAACCGCGAAATTGCTCCATTGGTGAATGTGACTGATGACACATTCATTCGGGAGGAGTGGGGAAACAGGGTCAAGATTGGGTCGTAAATTATGTGGGGTCAGAGTTGGCTTCACTTGGAACGTGCCAACATGAAGCTCCTAATAAATGACTGGATTTCTTTTGAAGCTTTGCTCGAGGCTCATGATTTAATTAGGGCATCCATTGGAACCCCGACAATGAGGTTATTTTAAGTCCATGTGATAATTTTTATATATCTGGATTGTTATATTTTAATAGTATGGGTTTTTATTTCTTTTATTCTGTAATGCTTAGAACAACATTTAGGAAGAAGTTAAAAAAAAAGAGTTAACAATTTAAAATTAATCTTGCTATTTTTAATATTGAAAATACCTCCTGACAAGCTTTATAAAACCAAGGCACTGTGGCAACGTTGTAAATATTGGAGCAACAAACTGGAATGAAGTATGTAATCAGCAACCTTTTTAATAGTGCTAGATATGGAGTCCATGATATGAGACCTCTAATTTTTAAAATATGAACTTTTTTCTCACTATTATATTTTTCACTAACTTTATTGTACTTTCTAAATAAATATTAGAAGTTTTTAGGAGATAAATATATATTAGCAGAAAATTGTGGTTTATGACTTTCTGTGCTAAATGTACTGTATTTTACGATATAGTAAAATTATATGGAAAAAATGTTTAATATATTTTACATTCTTTATGGTAAAATGTATGTCGTATGTAATGTTTTTTTTAATAAAAGTGTTTTTTTTTTTTACACAAACAATGCATTTTTTCTGAACAGAGTATTGGCCAAGTCACAAATTTGTACAGCTTTTAGTTATCTCCAACACAATTTATATATTTCACTTTTTGCCATATTCTTTCTCTCTAGTTTTTATTTTATTTTCCTTGTTTCTTCTGATATATAACCAATATTACCATTCGCCCTAATGTCTAATCTTAATTAATTTTCCCCCTTATTTTTAAAACCCTTTAATTTGAAATCCATCATTTTTCTAATAGTTAACCTTAATTCTACGTCATCCTATTCAAATATTTCCCCATTGCTCCCTTTTCACAACATAATATAATTTCAAGTGTTTTCCCTAAATCCCATTATTCCAATCACAAATATTTTTCTTTGTCAATTTATCGAAATACTACAATCAAGTATCTTACTACAATTCACTTAAATATATAATATTACAATCATTTGTTTCTTTTTCTCAGTTCCCATTGTTTTTTCACATAAACCCAATTTTCCATTGTTTTTTCAAATATATATGTTTTCTATATCTCTTCATAATTAATATTTCCCCCTCTTAAAAGTTAATTTCAGTTATGTGTCAACAGTATCTTAATCTCTTCTTATTAAACAGTAAACCAATTAATTTTCACAATACAATATAATTTCCAATGCTTTAGCTGAATTCTATAGTTACAATTAAAAATATTCCAAATATTACAATCTCATGTATTAAATTTATTTATATTTATAAATCTTACTTCAATTCATTTATTATTCTAAATAATTTTCCATTGCTTTGTACATAATATAAACAGAGTTGATTTTCAGCTTAATTTCAAATATTTTAGTTACATTCATTATTACAATTAAAGATATTCCAAGTATTACAATCTTACATATTGAGTTTTCTAAAATTCATGTATATCTATAAATCTTACTTCAATTTGTTTATAATTCTAAGTATATAAAACATATTTTTCTTTCCCCTTTCCATCAGCTACTTCTTTCTCCCTTTCTCCCATTTTTTTATTTTCTTCTTTTCGCCCCTTTTTTTTCTATTTTGCCCTGTATTTCCAATTACTCTCCTTCCTTTTTTCCTCTTTCTTATTTTCCCACTGTTAATCCCAGTGTAATCTTTAAAGTTCACCTTTGTTACTAATCTTATCCCTTTTCTCTCTTCATTTAATTTTTCATAATCGGTATCTTTATCTTTGTCTTTATCTTCAGTATCACTTTCTTGCTTCTCATTCATAGTTTCTTTATCCACTTGGGTATGATCTAACCGAGTCCAAGAGTTTTCTCTGACCTCTGAAGAACTTGTCTGTTCCTCTTGGTCGTCCGAGGTGCCTCTCCTTCTTCTCCATCCCTACAGGACAGATCCAGTCCGAAGACCCCTCAGCAGTGGTTTGTCAGCCCGGGATTTTGCAAGTCTCATCAGAGCCCGCTATTCCCCGACTGTCTTGCTGCAACGGTTCTGGTTGAATAACCATATGTAATGTTTAAAATTAATTTTTAAAATATGAAATTTTTGCTCTGCATATTACTTTTTTCACTAACTTTATTGTACTTTCTATATAAAAACACTCCTTTCGCCTTATTTACATGTAACATATTCACATATTTTTAGCTATGGCTTTATAATCTTATTAGGTTTTTATAGATTTACTTTAGCAGCTATGTAGTAATGATGTTATACTGGAGTTCCTGGGGAACCATGCAGTCAAAAGGAAACAGAGAACAAAGCACATTGAGCTTCGTCTGAAAAGCAGAAGGCAAAAGAAGAAGAAGAAAAAAACCAGAAGAGGGGGAAAAAAATTATTTAAGAACATTGTGTGGTAAAGCAAGAAGACAGATGGCCAATAAAGAATGGGTTATTCTTCACCTTCATGGGATTATTCTGCTCAGTTGTCACTATCTGAAAAAAGGAGAAAAAGATGACAAGACAGAATTCTTCTACTTTACCTATTTATTGAAGCAAGGCATGTTCAAGATAAATTCCCTGAAGATTATGCCCCTAGTAAGCGAGCCACATTTTTGAAACAGATGTTTAAGGGGCTGTAGATATAATATTCCCATTAGAAAGGAGGCTTATTGCTTTGTCATGTCATTAAAATATAGCAATTTGATCTTTGCAGTTGTAAATGAGACAAAATACAATTGAATCTCAGGAAGTGCTTGGCACAGTGAAGAGACAATATATCAAATATATCAATTAACCTAACGTAATTGCAGATGCGCCTGTTCAAGAATTACTGTAAAATTCTCATACATATGTACCTGCTGAAGGAACATGTGTAAAATGAGACAATCAGCCAAATAAACTAAAGGCATGAAATAAGAAATAAAACCTAAAATGTAATTAAACCTAATTTCAAGACCATTCAGGATTTCTTCATACTGTTCCACAAATCATTCTCATTTCTGCCACAGCCATACAAATTGTCCTTATTCTTTCCTAATGTTCTTAGCACTTTTTTTGTGAAGATTTTATCAATATCTGAACTACAACTATGCCAGTCTTCCTTTCCTTTCTACCTGTTTGCTATTTCTTCACATTTTTGTTTTTCATTTTCATTTTTTTTAATTGAAATTTATTAAAATACAATACAGTACAATCAGTCAGTGTTATTTTTCTACACAAATTAGATTGATTATATTTTACGTTATATTACGATGATGAAAAAAGTAAAAGAAGAATCAATCTAACCTTTCATTTTAGCTTCATCTACATCAGTCTTTTTCAACTTCAGCAACTTTAGGATGTGTAAATTTCAACTCCATATGTTCAGCTGGGCAATTCTGGATGTTGAAGACTGCCAAGATTGAGAAAAGTGATTTTATATGGCTTTATTTTAGGTATTTATTTATTTATTTATTAAACCTCTGCTTCACCCATCTTACCTAAGTGGGTCTGGGCTGTTTACAACAACATAATAAAACGATATAAACACACAAAGAAAAACATAGATTAAAAATAGAGTTAAGAACAAAGTTAAAACTTCCATGGTAAAAGTGGAATTCAAAGTTAAAAATTCAAAAGGCTAAAAAGGCAAAGAGAGGGGGTATTTAACATTTAAATATGTTGCTCTTATCCTTACAGCCAGAATCATCAAAATCTACTGTAGATTCTGGAGAAACGTTTAACCTACTGACTAAAAATCTGAGGTACTCGTTATGGGAACATACCTGCATTATTATTTTATTAGACCTTATCAAGCATCTACCTGTAACTTTTAATGAGAGAAACCATCAGAATTTCTTTCTTTCTTTTTTTTTTAACACTACAGCTATGTTTGAAAAGGTGAGAATTAAAATTGTATCTGTTATGTTTCATTAAGCTGAATTTTGAAAGAACTTTCTCTCTGAAATAATAACCAAAATGAACAAAATTCTTCCCTGGTATCATGGAATATTTCATGCAGGAGTTGTACAAAGAAACTTTGATCTCTAATTGGCAAAATATATTTCACAGTTAGAACTGCAGAAGGATTTGCAAACATTCCAGTTGGATTCTGAAAAACAACTGCCCATGGTAGTTACAATGTACGTGGGGGAAAACAAAACAAAAGGCCTGCCCAGAATTAAAATAAATTTTTCAATTATCTTATAAATACTAATTATCAATAAGAACATGGGATCTTTAAATTTAATTTAATTTTCTGAATGTCAATTCCCTCTGGAGTCTGGCAAAGTCCGTTTGAAGGTGAGCCAAATTTCAAAAGCTGTTCATCAGAGAATATTAAGAGAATATGTCTCTCTCTCTCTCTTTCTCTCTCTCTCTCTCTCTCTCTCTGTGTCCTTCCCTCCCTCTTTTTTAACTGATCAATTTCTGACATGCAATGAACCAGAATTAAGTACAATCATGGTCCAGCTTGACTAAATCTAGCCCAAGTGAAGGTGTGCCTAAATGTAAAATCAAATCAGTTTGATTAAATAAAATTAACTATAACAATTAACTATTTATTTATTTAATTAAATTTATATGACTGTCCATCTCATAGAAAGAAACCCTGTTGGGTGTACAACAATCCAATAGAATAATAGAAATATAAATCAGCCATTATCAGCCATTACATAATAATTATTAAAAAGCATAGACGACAGAAAAAGTAATATGTGGAGGAGTATTAACAATAAAGGAGCCACCTCATTTCTTCATCCATCTACTTGGGTTCCCAGGTCTGCTGGGATAATAAAGTTTTGAAAGACTGTCAAAAATTCAGAAATTATTATTATTTTATTATTTATTTAATTTGTATACCGCCCTTCTCCAACAGGACTCAGGGCGGTGAACAGCCACGGTAAAAACACAACATATAAAATTTAAAAACAATTTAAAAAAACATTAAATAATTTTGGCCATCAATTTAAAATAACTCAATTAAAACCAATTATAAATTTAAAACGGTAAGGATGGGCTAGATGGAATAGATGTGTTTTCAGGACCCGACGAAAAGTCCAGAGGTCTGGTATCATGCGTATCTCTGGGGGTAGGTTGTTCCAGAAGGCAGGTGCCGCCACAGAGAAGACCCCTGGGGGTCACCAGCTGACATTGTTTGGCTGACGGCACCCTGAGAAGGCCCTCTCTGTGTGAGCGAACTGGCCGGTGGGAGGCTATTGGCGGCAGAAGGCGGTCTCGTAAATACCCCGGCCCTAAGCCATGGAGCGCTTTAAAGGTGGTCACCAACACCTTGAAGCGCACCCGGAAGACCACAGGAAGCCAGTGCAGCTCGCGCAGGAGAGGTGATGATGAGGAAATGATGAGGCCAATCTTATCTCTGGGAGAAAAGTTTGTGCAATGCAGGTGCCACGCCAGAAAACAGCCTGCCAAATGAAATTGTCTAGATTAGAGGTCTCCAATCTTGGCAACATTACGACCTGTGGACTTCAACTGACTGTGGAAGAAGCTGGCTGAGAAATTCTGGGAGTTGAAGTCCACAAGTCGTAAAGTTGCCAAGGTTGGAGATCCCTGGCCTACATGATGGAAACTGTAACATGCTATTTATTGACTTATACTTTTGAATAATCAATCTGTTTTATATCTGATATTTCAATAATACCCATGAGCATCACATAAGACACAACACTCCTGTCACTATTTTATAAGTACATAGTGAAAAGAATGATTTTTATATATATAAAAAATCAAATTCATGGAGGAGGAAAGATCTGAGCATGTCAATTAAAAAATGGGACTTGTTTAGATGGCTTCCCTATTGAGATTGGTGTACTCTCTCTTTGCTTAGGGTTTGCATTTATTTTTATTTTAAATTATTTTTAGTTTAGTTTTAATGCTAATTTTTCTATTTTTAATTGTTTGTGTTTTCAACAACCACAAAATATACATATTTTATCACTGATGATTGTATACCATCCCAACTACTTCTTGTGAGATGGGTGATTGCATAAATTTGTTAATTAAATTATTAAATAAAGGATGGACAGAATTGAGAAGGCATTGCAATATAATTGTATTAAATAGTTTATTTATACTGCAATGCATATTCTGGCTACTTTCAAAAAACTAAGATAGTACACAAATAACTTGCAACTTTGTATTAAGATGTTCATGGTTACTAGCAATATATTTGAAACCCATTCCACGATGCTAGCTACATTTGTAGATTTTACTTGTTATGAGTATCACTGCCATGAATAGTTCACAGTTAAAAATTCCTGCAAATTACTGGGCTGACATTTGCTTCTCTGATCATAATTATCATTCTGTTAAAATGTTTGAAACCTTCCTTTTCTCTGTGAACTAGCAATTTTGAAAACAAAGATAAAAGCTTTTGACTTCTGAAAGTATGTAATCACTTCCATGTCGTAAAGATATAAGTTTAATTTAATTTTTCAATAATGTAAGTTGTAATCATGTGTCTCTACCACATTCCTAAATTTAAGATATTCCCAATTATAAAAAGATTGAAATGTCTGTATTAATAGCTAGTTTCCATTTCTCAAAATCTGAATAAACATAGTGCTGTATTCTTAAGTGGGCATATGTTTTGACTTAATGTTTTTAATGTTAATGTTCTTCATCGCTTTCAATAAGCAAGAAATGTACAATTTTTTTACTGATCCATTTTAATAATTTTATTAGCAGTAAATTAAATTACAAAGTTTCAACATTGCCAGAGTTTATCTTCAGGCTGAACTATACACAATCAAACTTCAAAATATAATGAAAAAGAATAAGATTATAATAGTTATAAAATTGAAAGGACAGAACAGTTTGCAAACAGATATAAATATACAGTACTTCTGCAAAATATCTTGGTGTAATAAGAAGAAGAATGGAACAAAGCAGTATAGAAGGTCTGTAAGGTGCTTTTAATCTTTCCCAAAATATATGCATCAAGACATTCACAAAAGATCAAAGTTTTGCAAATGGGATTTTCCTGGCATCTTGAAAAGCATTCACGTTTTGAATTCTACAGTTTAAACAACAACAAAGCAGCTCATATCTTAAGACACACATTACATTACAGCCACAAATTAAGCATGGCCTTTGATACCCAAAATTGTATAGATCTATATTTATTCTAGGAAATAATAATTTGAATTAATACATTATAAAATATATAGACATAAACTGCTGTATACTACATACTTTCCTTTAGTGCTTAATCTCTTTTTCTTAAGATGACTCTCATTTAGCTCATCAATCATCTGTTAGGGATTTTAAAAAGCAAATTATACTGGTAAATTTATGTCACAAATTAGTTTAATTCATAAAAATCTTCTTAATGCATCCAAAACTAGGAAAAGGAACAGAGGTTTGGAAATTCTTAAAGCATACATACCCAACCAAGAAAATAGCATATGTTTTAATAGTATATATTGTCATTTTAGGGAAATTGTACTCCTTTTCCAATTTTTCAAAGATTTTAAATATATATTTGTTAACTGATCATGAGTAATTATCCCATCTTAAACTATACTTTCAAAACATTTTTCTTCCATTTTTAATAAAAATTAATCTAATGCTTCAGTTTTGCATGACAATAAATTTTAATTTTTCCCCAATAAAGCACCAATATTTTGAATTATCTTGAGGGTTTGAAAAAAAAAATCCATTGCTACTGTAATGGGAACTAGGCCATTCTCTGACCTTAGACATCTGCACCCATGTGATCTGTCCCCGTCCACACACACACACAAACACAGCCAGCCGAGGGTTAAGGAAACACTTTGGAACACACCCAGTTTCTTTATCTCCAACTTGGCAGCGATAGACACACCGTCTGCCAAGTGCCTTTATTTTCACAGAAAAACAGAAAGATAAATACTCAGTTTCCAAATGTCCGACAACAATAAATATTTCTCTCAGCAGTTCCGAACGAGACTTTAGTGACTATCCAAGGTTAGTTTTGTTCGTCACAAGGATCACTGACCACCACCCTCTATTATATAGTCTCTGGGGTGTGGTCCAGTGACTCAGTTCTAATCCCTAGCACGCCTCCTAAGCTGCTGCAATCGTTTATCACGCCTTCGGAGGCGTGCGTCCAGGAATGATGTTTCTCATCAGAATGATCATTCTGATCCAAGCCACCTGTCTCCCTGCTAATCTCCTCTCCCTCGGCCGGCACCTGAGACAATGCCAGAGGGGAGGGGCCTGGAGAGGGAGGCCTGGCTGACTCCTCTTCCTCATGCTCGGAGCTTTCTTCCTCCGATGGGACAGCTCAGAGGGCGGGGCCACAACACCATGGTGATAATATTCAGTAACGTTTTCATTCCAATACACTGTTTAATTAATAAATATACCCAACAATATATATTTTAAAAAATCTTTTTTTCCTGAGGATATCAACTTTAACTGCGTATTTCAAGTCATGTTCATTAATTGCTTTTTACATCACCAGTGACATAAAGATAGTTATGTCTCTGGCAGCAATATTAGAAGGAATCTCCAAAATTTAAATGGTTCTCTGTACATTTCAGATTTAAATTGGGAATTTAAGTTAAAGCCTCTGCTGGAGAAATAGGATGTCATAGTTGAAGCCATATTTCTTTAACAGTCTCACCAGAAGTCTTCCTATATTCAGAGAAGATGGGGTTCCAGACTGTTGCTTCTGTTTACCAGCTATATTATCTCCTTCCCAAACTTCCAAGAACAGCAGAAGACATCATATTTAGTATTTCTGTTTACCATATTTATTCACTAACTGTACAAGGTGCAGAGTTATGGAGTCTGTGTTGAACAGCCATATATATGTTCAAAACAAATAATGAACTCAAATGAACTCAAGATGTCTTAAGAGCTCAATACTGACTAATATTGAGCCATTTCTAAGAAATCTGACTAAAAAAAATCTACTTGCATTTTTTGCTTTCGAACTGCTAGGTTGGCAGAAGCTGGGACAAGTAATTGCTTAGGACCCAGGTACTTGCGGGACCGCCTACTACCACCAATAGCCTCCCACTGGCCGGTACGCTCCCATAGAGAGGGGTTCCTCCGGGTGCCGTCAGCCAAACAATGCCGACTGGCGGCCCCCAGGGGGAGAGCCTTCTCTGTGGGGGCACCTACTATCTGGAACGAGCTCCCCCCAGAGATACGGAGGATCCCGGATCTGCGCACCTTCCGCCGCGCCTTAAAGACCTTACTATTTCACCAGGCCGGCCTGGCCTAATTTTCCCCCTCTTTTATAAAAGATTTTTAAAATTTTAAATATCTTTTAGTATTTATATATTCAATTTTAAATTGGTTTTAAAAGTTTGGGGTTTTAAATTTGTCGGGGCCAAAATTATTTAATTTGATTTTATTCTATTTTTTAAATTTTGTATTGTATGTGTTTTTATTGTTTGGCTGTGCACCGCCCTGAGTCCTTCGGGAGTAGGGCGGTATAGAAATCTAATAAAATGAAAAAAAAAATGAAAATAATTGGAGCTCACCCCGTTACGTGGCACCAGGGATTTGAACCTCTGAACTGCTGATCTTTCAATCGAAAAGCTCAGCGTCTTAGCCACCGAGCCACCTCATCCCTCTTTCTCTATAATAGACTTTGGTAAATTAATTTAGCCTTGCAATCTGACTCATTGGTTAAGACCTTGGTGTTTCTACTACTTTATATTTCAATGAATGAGCTTGAAGAGGAAACATAACACTAAGTTTATGATCTATGAATTAAAGGTGAAATTAAGCCATCTTTTTGGTGTCTACTAGGTACCACCTACAATGTTTCATAAAGAATGAACTAATTATTATCTGTGTTAGCATTGTAATAAATTAAAGGAAGTTTTATCTCATTTGTTATGATCATGCCCTTCATTATACCTGCTTTAAAGTAAAGTTTATATTTATAGAATTACTCAGGAAAAAAATCTGTATTACAAAAACATGTATATTGTATTGAATTACTGTATATACTGACTATTTGGATTTAACATGTATTTGATTTATTCTATTACATTAAAATAATTGAAATAAAATAAGCAACTTAATCCCAATTAAATAAGTAAAGACAAATCATCAGCCAGAATATGTTGAATTTTTGAAGTCTTCTTTGTTTATATTATTGTAAACTAAATAGTTTATTCTTAACTTTGATGTGGAATTCTATGGCAATTTTAATTTTCTTCTCTATATTCTACATACATCTTTCTGATCATAAGCTGGTATAAACCTGTCTAGCACATCAAGAAAAAAGTGAATTATTGTAAAGGTCTTCCATTTATTGCTTCATTATATATTATACAGATTTTTATGCAGAATATAATGGGAATATAAAATGATATAAATAAATCAGTGACACTTGGAAATTCAACATCTGTCCCTGGTGTTCCTAAGTATAATTTAGTTTACTCAGAATATAATCTCATGCTTCATTAAAATACATGGAAATGATGACTTTCTGAAGGTGAAATGAGTGGATATGCTCCAATGGAGTAAACAATTTTTGTATACTTTAAGAACATTTGATCTTAACAGGAAGTGTATTTTAACAATAAGATACTGGAAAATTTTGTCTCCTTGAAATAATTATGGCTATTAAAATATAATATTTGCTGTAGCTCTCAGCTGCCAAATAGCCCTTAATATGTTTAGAACTTCACTGAGCAACATTATATGTCCAACGATTCTTAGTACCTACAGAGACAGATTTCAGCTGGGAGCAATGGACCAAATTCAGCAAAACTGAACAGCTCTGCTAGGGGGTTATTATTAAACATAATCCTGCTTGTATACTTGTAATATTAAATAATTTGGCATTATTTTGGGCTCCTTTATTGGATTCAGAAGAAAGGTTAATATTTAGAGGAGAAAACACTAGGGAATTCTGTGCAGCTTGTTAGAGATAGAGGATCACTTTTTATGGCTTCTCTTAACTTATCTCAGGGATATGCATACATGAGTAAGTAAGTAAGTAAGCAAGCAAGCAAGTAAGCAAGTAAATAAATATAGCCAAGGAAGCAGGCAGGGAAGCAAGCAAGGAAGCCTAGGTAAAAGATACAAAATCGTGACTGTGATGGTAGCATTAAAAAAAAAAAAAACTACAGGAAGAGGAGATTTAATCAAGTATGAGGGAGAAGGACATGGTTAGCAAACTGGAACGTTACACATTAAAAAGTTGTGTTCCATTTGTCTTATGCCCAACAGGCACTGAGTAAAATTTATAGCTTTGTGTACATCTATCTTTTATTTCGCAGATATGAGCAAGGAAGAGTGCGCACCAAATATTTTTTGCTTCAAATAAAGCAAAGGAAAAAAAGAAGCAAGGTTCAAAATAATTATTTCTCAACCCAATTTCTTTCATATGATTTTGTAGGAAGTTAGCACCCACCCCTTTCCTGGAAGAATGAAATATTTTAGGAAATATTAAAAAGGCAGAATATTATATTTCCCTGGATGAGAAATGGAGAAGCATGTTTTAAAGCAGCTCCCACCTTCTTGCCCCCCCCCCATCCTTTGTTATGGGCCAGAGGCAGAAACTCAATCTTTGTCAATGGACCATCACAACACAATAGGACTCATCTGCAACACAATAGCAACAGAAACTCATCACACGTGACCTGGGAAGATTACATCAGCCAGCAAGGCTAGCTAAGACCCCCACCCCCTGGGAGTCTGACAACCAATCAGCATACTCTTTCAGGGCCCCAGGAAGTTCAAAGCCAAAGAGAGCATAAAAACCCGGGGACTCGCTGTATCTTGTCCCTTTTTTCTGTTCAGGACCTCAAACCATGTGATCCTGTCTACCATTAAACCATCTTTCCAAGCAGTCTCCATGTTTCCAGTGTCTTTTTCCCCAAATGGAGCTGAACCCAGAAGGATATTTCTTCCAACAATTACTATTACAGAGATAAATTTAAGCTCAAAAAATGTAAGGAAATAGTTAAATAGAATAATACTAGTGAGTAATTCCAGAGGCAGACAAAGTCTTAATAAGCCACACTCCTATATTAAGGGACTTAATAACCCCACATTCTATAGCATGCAGTTGGGAACACCTAGTTTTCAGCTAGATGATTGTAAAGTAACTGGATTAGGGTGAAAGACACAAATGAAAGGTTCTGCAGTGTACTACACTCTAAGTTTAGAGATATACTTTGTATTTCATCCAAAGTGTTTTTAGGATTTTTTTTTTTAAAAAAAACCCTATACTTTGGGTGAGATTTGCATAATATAGCTGTAAATCAAAAGGTAGGGTTTCCATTTGGAAGAATAAGTGGAAAAGAACTATTGAAAAGCACTTTATTCATCAAAGCTGATGTGTATCAGATGGGAGGGGGAATGAAACAACCTTGGCTGGATCCTTGAGGTCTATATTTAGCAGAGCATATGTGTGCTGTATGGATCAACAGAAGTATTTACAAACAGATGCTTAACATCCAAACAGTCAAGCAAAGCTTATTAAGGATGTTACATGTTATTATCAAACTCTTGAGAGATTTCTGTCCTTTTTATGAGAGATCACACTAATCAAACAAACAAAAATTTACAACAGAAACTGCAAAAGAGAAAAATGACAAGCACAATAAGTGAAGGACCTCATTCTCCCTCACAAGGCCTCAGTAAAGAGCCAAGACTTAATAGCTCTTCTAAACAACACGTATAAACCAATGAATAGTGAAGAGCAATTAATAAATATCCCTAGCTTATATGGTTGGTCTCAAAAGCTTTAAATGATAATGAAATGGGCTGTGGAAAGAAAAATGTTGGCACCTGCTTTTCTAGTCTATTATTTTGGAACTGTTATTTGAAAAGATATGGAATGTAGATGCATTTCTTTATTAGTTCTAATGATTGTCCGATAGCAATCAATTTTGTATATAAAACTGTGCAGTGCAGATCGTTTAAAAAATATTGAATTCATTTTACTGCCTAATCGGGCAGAGAAGCCTTCCATTACATCCAACTTTACTATGCCTTTTTTAAAAAAATCCATCCATTTAAAATACATATAAAAATTATGTTGGTTGGAAAATCTATCCATTTTGGTGATAGTGGGATGTATTCCTTGGTTTGTTGAGAAGAAACCTATGATTTGAAATATTTTTTGTTATGCCTAAATGAACGAACTAGTAAAAACCAGCATTAAGTCAAAGAACATGATTTTTTAATGAAATAATGAAATTAAGGTGCTTCTTTTAGAATAATTAAAATAATACTTAAAACCAAAATATTCTACTTTTAAAAAATGGGATTGTTTATTTTAGATGACATCTGACACATGGGACTTTAAATAAATATAATTGAATTGAAACAATAAAATAGTCAGATATTTGGCTTCTTAGAAATGAACTTGAAAAGAATATTTTAAGGAAAAGTTTCAAGAAAAAATTCATGTTATCCCATTAAAGATACATGACAAAGCATGTTTCTGAAAGATTCACTCACTAAAAATAAAATTAAATGCCTACAGACAACATTAATATTTGGACTTGGCTCACAAATGTTCCATCCAGGATTTGGGGATAATGGCATCTAAATTGCTTCAACACAATGTCAAAGATATTTTCAGAACCTTCTTAGTTTCTTTGGTTTAATTTCAGTCATTACTTTTGGTGGTGGAAAACAAGTATTAAATATTGGTGTACTAAAATTAACAATCAAATCAGTAAGATATGCCAGTTCTGAATGTTCAACATGGAATTATTAAGTAAGAATAGAAGGATTTTCAGATTGCCTATAGTAGAACTAGGAGTGAGAGTTGTAGGAGCATAGTAACTGTGAAATTAGCCTTAATGAATTCTTGGGTTAAATTAATCACCAAAACAATTGTATTTTCCAAGATTTGGCTTTTATGTTTCCAAGTTGGCTTTTTTGATTCAGTATTGAAAATTATATAAAATATAATACAATATGAAGTTAACACAGGTGTTTCCTATTTTTACTGGGAGAAATTAAACTGTGTTCATAGGTGCCTATATATGAAGTTTATATTCATTTTCATTTGATTATTTGACCTTTGACATCACCATGATTAATTTTGGATTGCTATAATATTAAATGACAGCATACACATTTCATTTTTCTATATTGCAAGAGCAAGTTGATTGTCTTGCCTGGAATAAGTGACATTTTGTTATTATTGATTTTGGCTTGCCTTTTTTCTTAGTAAACATGAAATAATCTGCACACGCAGATTCATATATATATATATATATAGAGAGAGAGAGAGAGAGAGAGAGTAAATGTCTAGATAAAGCAGATACCCTTGAGACGAAGATGAAAAAGTCAGTATGTATGAATTTATTATTCAAAATTTGACTCTAATGATTCGTATAAATATGACTTTATTATTTTTAATAATATTTTATTATTTTAATACATTAAGTAAGGTGCAAAATATTTACCATACTGCATCTTTTCCTCCCTATTTGTATTGTTTCTTTTCCCTTTCTTTATTTTTCCCTATCCCAGTTTTGTAGGAAATAACCAGGCTGTGCTTGAGGGCGGAGTCAAATGGATCATTAGTCAGGAGTCCATCCATTCCTGAAAGAGACTTAAATCCACCCTGGTGGGCATGGCCTGCACATGACAATTCAGATTCCTTCTGAATTGGAGAGAGGTCTTGGATCTTTTATTGATTTGGATGAAGACAGGGAGGAAATGCTTATCAATTTGACAAGCAATACAAAATTGGTTGTGATAGCTAGTACCCTAGAAGCCACAGAATAAAAAAAAATATCGTAATGGATTCAAGAAATGTCCTGAAAGCAACAGAAAGAAGGTGTTAAAACAACTGGTTATCTTTAATCTTGAACAAAAGATCTGGGTTGCATATAATCCTGAAAGGCAGGGTTGAGACTTGTTCTTTGTCATTCCAAAATGTACAACACAAAATAATGTATTTGAGATCTTAAATGATTGTTAGGTAAAATTTCTTAACATAAGAAAAATTGGAGGTGTTACCCAGAAAGGCAGTAAGCTTGTCTTCACTGAAAGTGTTCAAGTAGAGATTAGAATGTCAGCTTTTGGGGTTGCTTTAATTTGGATTCTTGCATTGAGCAGGAAGTTGGACTTGATGGTTTACATAGCCTTCTACAATTCTAAGATTCATAAAATCTGAATAGAAGCATGTTTGCCCACACAGACAGTATCCATTATACGAGCTCTGGCAAAAAAGGATAAATAATTGCATACAAGTGCACATCCGCCTCTCAAGTCATAACTTTACCCTTAATTTTGAATAAGGAAGACATTCAAAGAGTATTACTGTTTATTGATTTGATAACAGGCATAAAAAAAATAGCGGAAACAAAATGCCTCATGCTTACACAACAATCCACTGTAATCTAACTTGTCTGGTTGCTGTAGTGCTGAATGAATTGGGCTATTTAGAGATTTAGTTTAAAGATAACAGTTCTCAGCAATAATAACTCAGTTTAAGAGTTGAATCCCAGGGAAGGTGTTCAATAAGACACAAGGAAAGGAATGAAAAGTTCTCTTTTGAAGCATATAGCAGTGGCAAAGGTAGCACTGGAACAAAGGATCTACATTCTTACAGTTGCAGACAGTGACCTCAAATCTCACTACTAATTGGATTCAGAATGATAGAATGAGGCATCAAAACCACTCTTCCTCATTACTACCACAATGAAATTTCTCGGCTTGGAATCTAAAACAATGTTGTGTTCGTTGGTGTGAACTTTTGGCAGTGACATCTTAGTGAACCAAATAGTTAATACCCAGCTCTGCTAGAAAGTGATTCACTTTTTTTGAGTGTGTCACAGCTGAATTATAGAGCAAAGCACAATTGCAATGCTTATTTTTCTGTAATATTGTACTACCTGAAACTTTGAGATACATATACAGAATTAATATAGAGATATAAAACACTGTGTTTTGACAAAGGCTAATCAATACTTCTTGCTTTCTTGTTTTGGATTTCATTTTCTTTTGTATCATTTCCAATCTTTCTTACACAGTGTTTTTCTTTTCTTCTCTAAAAATAACAGCCCAAAGACATTTTTATCTACCAGAACACTACTTTAGATTATTGTAGTGAGATAGGAAAAAAACACTTTCCCCTTTCTTCAGCGTTTGTTATTGTTTAGCCAGGCAGTTTGAGGAGAAAAAAAGTGACTCTAAAGCAATATTTAACACTGTAAAGTAAAGCTACATGATATTTGATGTTAATACAAACCCATGATGACTTAAATTTTTTAAAAAATGAATAAAATACCTGAAGAAAACATGTGAGAAAATAATTTCATTTCCCCCCCTTTTAATCAGGATTAATGGGCCTACTTTGTTTTGGAGTGCATAGTTTATATCAACACTATAGTAATACTGGAGTAAAGTAATCAAGTTCTTGAGAAATTAGCTAGCTGCAATAAGACTTCTGATACATAATGATGTTAACTGCCATTAATTTATATACCGATAGATCAAATAAACAAAGAAAAAAGACAGGGGCTCAAAGAATGACAAAGCATGGGAAAAAAGTTTGATTCTTCTACTTATCTCTTTGCTGCAAATTTGACCTTACTTCAATTCTTTCATTGACTAGAGCAGGTCAGAGAAAAAAAGTCTGTTTCTAGATTTTTTGCATCTTTCAGGATCTTATAGTGCAAATTGGAGGGAAAAATGGAAATCCAATCTGCTTTAGTCAGCTTAGATCCTATATTCCTATCCCTCATTGGAAGGGACAATGCCTTACAATCAGTGGTGGGATTCAAATAATTTAACAATCAGTTCACCCAGGGTCAGGTTGGCTGTCATGGGAGGCGTGGCCCATCCCCATCCTTGAGCTCTGCCACACATGTAGGACAAGCCTCCCGTGACGGCCAACCTGACTCTGGGCAAACCAGTTGTTAAATTCCCCCCCCCCAATGCTATCAAAGTGGATCCTGGGCATTGCGCTGCAATGGAGAAATGGGAAATGGAGCAGCTGGCACGAGGGGAGGAGGAGGAGCAGGGAGAAGAAAGCAGAAAAGCAACCTTCTCCTTCCCTTGTGCCAGTCGCTCCATTGCCCTTTCCTCCATTGCAGCGCAGCAGCCAGGATCCACTCTGATAGCGGGGGAATTGGATGGGTAATTTAACAACTGGTTCTCCCAAATTGGTGCAAACTGGCTGAATCCCACCACTGCTTACAATATCATTCTATCCCTAAAAGGGCAGTTCAAAGATAAGATTTCTCAGTCTCAAAAAGAACCAGCCTTCCTATCAGTATTGAGAGGACATCTACAGTAGTCTTTGATCATGCTTCCAAGATTCTTATAGTTAACCTATTCCTATATAACAATTGAAGGTTGCAACTTAAATAAGTTTTTTTTTGTTTCATATTACAAATATTCCCCATCTTCATTTCTTAATATAAAAAGGATACTATCAGCCTTTAATTTTATTTTATAGTCTTTGTCATTCCAAGTCTTTTAGCAGAAGTATAATGTTTTTAGCATAAACATAATTTAATATGTTTTTCTTTATTGTGTAAATGTAGTTAATCTTATTCTAAGGTCTTATTGTTCTTCACCACATCAAAGATATTGCCTAAGAAATTTAATGCTAATATTTTTCATATTCAACTGACTTGCATTTTTATTTTTATAGTCTGCATGGATTGCAGACCTAAATATATTTCCTTAGAAGTAACTTTCTGTTACTAGGATTATGTTTCTAATAGACCTTAGGCAGCGCACAATTAATACAATTGAAAAAGAAACAACAAGTTTTCAAGCTTTCTTACAGGGATCTATATAGACTTAAAGTTATTAAATGCATAGACTTAAAGTTATTAAATGATTGTATCCTGTGGATGGAAGCATTACAAAAAGAAAAAAAAACCTGATTTAAAAAATAAGCCCTCAAAGTGAGGTCAACTTCTGGTGATTTGTGACTTGATTCTGGAGTCACCACCACTATCATCATGAGCCCTGGTGGTGGAGTTGTTAAACTGCAGTATTGCAGGGTAACTCAGCCTACACCTTGGAGTTCAATCCCGATGGGGCTTAAGGTTGACTCAGCCTTCCATCCTTTTGAGATTGGTAAAATGAGGACCCAGATTGTTGAGGGCAATATACAAATAAAAATGCTTCTACCATGGGTGGGTTCAACTTACCTTTACTACCGGTTCGCAGCAGGATCACATGCATGCACTCGCTTCGCTCGTGCACACACGTGCTCTTCTGCGCATGCGTAGATCACCAATGATGACATCGTCCTGGGTGGGTGGAGCCTCCTGTCGGTTTTACTACCAGTTCTATAGAACTGGATAGAACCGGGAGCAACCCACCACTGGCTTCTACATTGTAAACCACCCAGAGAGTGGCTATAAAGGATTATGGGAAAGTATATGAGTCCAAATTCTATTGCTATCATCATCATCATCATCATCATCATCATCATCATCATCATCATCATCTAGATTTATTATGGGCATCTCATTTGAAAGACTCTGGACGGCTTACAGCACCCAATAAATAATTAAAAATATAATAATAAAATATAATAGTTCAGACAAAAACAGCTATAACAATAAAAAAATGACACTAACTTCCTAATTCCAGGCTTGGGGACAGTGCCAGGTCTTTGGGCAACTTACAACTTTAATAAAGATGGTGATAATTATGATGATGATGAACTCTAAGAGAATAGGTAGCATCTATATTTTTCGAGGGACGTTATGGAAATCATTACCCAAAGTTTTATTGATCTAGACATCAGCCTGCAATTGTCAGGAAGTCCCCCATTCAAATAGTAACCAGGTTCTGAAATTAGTGAATGCCAAATAATTATATTGTTTAGTTAAAGCAAGAAAACAGCAAATCAGCAAAAGAATCCAAAGGTCTTCATACTTCTGAAGATTTTATATATCAGCGTGTGCAGGTGAGTCTGTTGAAATTTGATTTGTTTGCGCAAAGGCCTGTGATGTTTGATTTGATTCATTTAATGCTTTCATTTTTCTTGGTGCCAATATCTCTACACATATTTTTCTGTAGCTGAGAAAATAAATAATTTGGCCTTTGAGTCTTCTAAAAGCCCCAAAATTAGAATATAAGATACGGGGAGAGATGTGGCTAGGCAGATTTTTAGCCAATTTATTTATTTATTTATTGTTTCGATTTATATGCCGCCCTTCTCCGGAGACTCAAGGCGGCTTATAATGCGTTAAACAATAGCCTTCATACTTTTGTATATACCTGCTTAGTAGGGCTTTCGGTCCCCCCTAAGCGGTGTTCTTTTTTATACAAAGTCAGCTTACTGCCCCCACAAACCGGGTCCTCATTTTACCTATCTCGGAAGGATGGAAGGCTGAGTCAATCTTGAGCCTGGTGAGAGTTGAACTCGCAGTAATTGCAGGCAGCTGGCAGCTAAGTGCTACTTAACAGTACTTTAGTCTGCTGCACCACCAAAGCTCTTTTAATGAAAGTTTTCTCAAACTTTCAAAAACAAGAACAGAGATGTTCTTGTTTTTAATGCAACATGGCTCTTTTGTGACTACATACATTTACTTACATTAAATACATGAGCATCTGTGCTCATTTGTCCCAGTTTATTCATGATGCTCAAAATCTCAACATTCAGTTTTAAAAGATTTAGGTACTGGCCCTTCAAGAGAAAATATGTAAAGAAGTTTTATAGCATTCTCGTCTACTTTTCAGTGAATTTTTCAATAACATATATTTTAATTTTCTTTGAATTTACTATTTATAATAAATTCTTCTTCATTTTTTTATTCACCTATCTTGGCTACATTAGAAAATTCTGAACTTTGCAAGAGGAAATTTAATATTCAATTATTATTTAACATAATCCAGTTAAGATAATGCCTACCTGGGAGCAAATTTCCTGGAATGAGTGAGGTTTACTACTGACCATATGTGCATAGGCTGATTAGAGAATATTTTCCTACTACAATTGTCTTTCTAAATATACTATACCTCATAACTGTTTATCATCTATGGTTTATTAATTATATCCTAATGTCTCGGATCAGGGGTGTCAAACTCACGTCATCACAGCGGCATCACATGACGTCTCGTGACTTTTTCCCCTTTTGCTAAACTGGGCATGGACGTGGCCAATGTGTGACGCATCTGGGCCATGGGCCGCGAGTTTGACAGTCCTGTCTTAGATCATATATCACACTATATAGCAGTGATGCCATCGTGCGCCAAAAGCGGGGGAACGTGGGGTGGTCGCACACATGCATGCCCACACCCATAATTCAATGCCCCCGCACCCCTATGCAAGCATATGTGAGCCCCCCATTCTCCCCCCCAATTTTGGCACGTAACAGCAAAAAGGTTACTAATGGGTCTGGTAGGCCTGTTTTTTGCCCTCCACAGGCTCCACAGGCTTTCTTGTTACAAATCATATTTTACTAATTTCAAAACTAGGTTAGAATAAGAAGATGTGCAAACTTGTTTATTTTATGTTATCTTACACAGCTGGTAGGCTTGACTGAGGTGAATTGATTTGAATTTTTCAAACTAATCTTTATAGATGCTTCATCCATAAATCCACTGACTGCATTCATTATTGGAAATGTTATTCAACTGAACTGAGCACTCAGATTTTATTTGCCAGAAGCAGTTTGAATGTAATATTTGTAGATTTATTAAAGGCAGTAGAGTATCATTCCTTTTTCACCCTTACATCATACTAAAAATTGTTTTCTGTAGTTGAATCATAATGATTTGTTCCTGAACAGTTTTTTAAAATCTATTTTCATCTCTTAGAAAAATAGTTCTCTGATGAATAATCAAATTATTATGCATATTGTCCATAACAGGCGAATCGGTGAAAGTTGTTTTCCCAGTATTCAAGTTTTTATGGACACATCTATTACTTTAAGCAAACTTGAATTTGAATACTTGTGCTATCTGATTTTTTTTCAATTTGATGTTAATACCTGACAATTTTGCATTTCTTTCTTTGTTGGTTTGATTGATCATTCAAGCAACGCTGGAAGAAGGAAAGCAATTTATGTGTGGCATTTCAAAACATTAAAACTCCTAATCATTCTAATCTTACCATTATCTAGTGTAAAAGAGCTATAATTGCACTCAACAATGAACTAAAGGGCCACCATCAGTGAGCTGTTGGACAGTATTACTTGGTCTGTTGTGTGGATGTTTGGGTGGTTTAGGGGTGGGGAATTGTGGTGGGTGGGAATGTGTTTGGGGATTATGTGTGTGGGACCTGGTCTTTGGGGGTCAAGTAAATTTCGTTGCATGTGTATACTGTGTATACACATACAATGACAATAAAGTTTGTTTGTTTATTTATTTATTTATTTATTTATTTATTTATTTATTTATTTATTTATTTATTTATTTATTTTTTAATGCATGTTTAATAGGAAGCAAACACCTGTTGCCTTTAATAGGATTAATGGGATACATGTTCTCTTACATGAACTTTTCATATGTATATCAGATCGCTTAAATCCTCTGACACATTTAAACAATTCCTAAAATACCTTTCATTAAGCAAAAGAAGAAGCTGTGATTACCATTAACCTCTAGCACCTATAGGTCATCAATAATCTCAGTAACTGTGACAGAAGATAAAGTCATATGTAGTGTCTATATATCATAGTAATGTTTCTTTCCCTCCCCAGTTTTTTCTCTACTATTTTTGTCTTTAATAACTGGACAAGATGTAAAGCACTGGGGAAAACAGAAGATTCGGCAATTCAAATGAGAATAAAGATTTAATGCAAGCTTAAGCTTTCTACAAGAATCTGGCCAATTGTCCGTTAAAGGAAATTCAGGAAAGATAAGATAGGCATTCAAGGTGGCCTGAACTTAGATTGCTTGTGGGCATGAAGGGACTCATGAATTATGACAAATTTGACCCCTCCCTTGGGCTCAGCCTGGTAATCTCCTACTCATGACAGAAAAAGAAAATTTCAGCTGATGTACAGTATATGCCTTGCTATCTTATTAATGGCCATAAAGTACATTCCTGAATAAATTTCCCCAATGCATTGGTTGTTTAATTACTTATTTCTTTGGTTTATCTATTGAGTCTCTTACAATTTTTAAAATTATTATTGGTGTTTAATATTTTAATTGTCTGGAATAAAAATGCATTATTAAATAGCAAATGAGTAATATTTCTGTCTTATTTTCTCTCATATTAATCCCTTTTCAGATCATTTTTCTATATGATGAAATAACAAGGATATTTTGCATTTATTTGTGTCATGTGTCAACAATTTTGGGTTTTTAAAAACCATAATATATTAATTTCCTTAACTGTACATTTCTGTTTACAGAAAACATTTTTGTTTTGCCATTACAATTGAGACTTTCACTACATTTTTCCTCAGAAAGAGTTGGTGTATGTGAGTACAGTTTAATTCATAAGATATGACATATTTTTCAAATATATCACACACACCCACATTCACATATATCATAAAATTGTTATAAAATGCAAGAGTCGTGCTATAAAATGATAAAGTCATATTCAACATGAGACTACCTGTTCAAAATAATTTATTGTTAGAATTTTTCTACATACTGTACATATAATTAGTAAATTTGTTTTGTGAAAAATACAGCACTCAATAGAATGCAGTAGGGATCCTGATTTGTGTGCTCTGTTAACAAGTTAATTGATTTGCTTTTTGTTCACTTTATATAGAAAAGATTCATTTTTTCCCATTTGGACTGTTTTCTGTTAGCATTTATATATAGTGTAGATTCAATACAATTAAATCACTAAGTAATAGGGCTAGGGATAGTTTAAAATTAATTTGACCTCACATAATTGAAGATTCTCTCTACTATCCATTGAGTACCTGCAGGATAAAAGAATAACAAAGTTGGAAGGGACCTTCTAGTCCAACCACCTGCTCAAGCAGGTGATCCTATACCAGCGGTCCCCAACCTTTGAAGCTTTCTGGCCCATCCGGGAAAGAGGGAAACTTGGCCACATGACCAATGGGCTGACAGTCATGTGCATGGCCACATATATATGCATCCACTTGTACAAGTTGAGCTGCGCATGCACACAAGCGTGCATTCCGTCCAATCATTTGTGTGGCCCAATTCTGAATAGGCCACAGCCAGGTAATGGGACTCAGCCAAGGTATTGGGGGCCCCTACCCTATACCATTCCAGACAAGAGATTGTCCAGTCTCTTCTTAAAAGACTCCAGGGCTTTCTGCTTCAACCAATATCAGTCTGACTTATTAAAACAGCCATGCAGCCAAATTGCTCATTAACCCACATTTATGAGAGAATTGAAGGCTGAAGGTAGAAGGCATTGTTTTTCTGTAGAACCCCACTTTTCACGGTCCCACCCCCCACCCCCACCCCGATATTGTTAACACTGATATTTTCAGAGGGCATATTTTCTCTTAGGCTTATAAATGATCTTTTTTTCTTTTACTCCCCCCCCTCTTTTTTTTTGTAATTACTGTTTTACTTTGTTGTGAAACTTGCTTTCAATTTTTAATCACACTCTGGAAGATTTAACTTGTTTTATATTCTATGCAAAGTGCCAAGTGTAATTTGCATGTGGTGGAGGGGAAGTGTAATAAATAAATAAATAAACCCTGTTTTTTTTTCCTCCTAGCCTTCTGCAGAAGTCTGAGGAAAAAGGTGTTATAAAGCTTAGTGAAAAGGTTCTCTAAACAAAGTAAAGAGGATGAGCTACTTTAATTAACATCAGGGAGAAAATATGCTCATTCCCTTCAAGTCTTGCTGTGTTGCCTAATCATGGCAGGGGAATAGGAGATGTTTTCGGGGAGGATTACTGAAGAAGGCTGGCAGTGTATGCCAACAGTATATAACTCCAACAAGGTCACCCAAGGTGTGATCTCACTTTCAGTTAAATAAGGGGTATACAACCTTGGCAACTTTAAGACATGTGGACTTTAACTCCCAGAATTCTCCAGCCATGGAAGTGAAAGAAGTAGGAAAGAAAGAGTATTGATGCTTTCAAACTTTGGTGTTGGAGAAGACTCTGTAGATCACCATATGTAAAACGGGTAGAAACAGATGTGAAATCCAGTAAGCTCTGGCAGCTTCTGGAGAACCAGTAGCGGAAATTTTGAGCAGTTCGGAGAACTCTGGGCCCACTCTGGCTGGCCCCAGAGTGAGGTGGGAATGGAGATTTTGTAATAACCTTCCCCCAGGAGTGGGGAGGGAATGGGGATTTTGCAGTATCCTTCCCCTACCACTCCCACCAAATCACGCCCACCAAGCCACACCATGCCCACAGAACCGGTAGTAAAAAAAAATGAATTTCACCATTGGGTAGAAATATAATCTATTTAGGCTACAATTAAATAAAAACAAAGAATTCTGGTCTCATGTATTACCATTATGTGTCTGTGATAATACTGTACAGACAATATTTATTAGTTATATTTTTGAATTGCTCCTCTCCCTCACAGATTATTTATCAATAATCAATTGATAAAAGATATAATGAGAATATAGGTACGTTCCTAATTTCTGGATAATATTCACTATGGATCGGAGTTCTTCTATCTTGAAAAAGTTGTGATCACACCTAGAATTTTGAAACTGTTCTAAAAATCATTACAAATCATTTGCTCTGGAAATTTGGCCTCTCCCAAAATATATGCATACACATTTGTCTTTTATTGGTTGCTTTTGACCTCTTGTCTTATTTTTTCCTATGGTAGAGAAAGTTTAAAGCACCTGTTTCATCTCTTAATTCTACCACTAAATTTTTCCCTCAAAAGGGCCAAACTGATTGGCCTTACCATCTTGGAGATATTTTGGAACTGTATATACAATACTGGAGGATTCTATCTGACCTTCAAGATTCTGGTTGATCACTATTTTAATATGATGTCACCAATCTCTTTTTAACTCATCTTGTTTAGCTTTCCTGATTTTTATTTTCATTTTTTTTACATTCCTTTCCTTTCCTTATTACCCAGCAATTTCATAGCCAGGAAGCTCTTCCTTTTCTTGTTTCAGTTTAAGCTAAATAGCAGAATTTGTACCTCTGCAGTCTTTTTCTTTCTAAATAATTCCTCTGGGCCTAAGTGAATCAGAGGCATACTGGAGAAAGGAAAGAGCTTGGGTTTTCAGGTCATAGTTCTACAAAAATGTTTTAAAACTGTAAGATAATTTAAATGTCACCAACAAAATAGATCAAACAAAGCAAGACATCTTGATGTGGCCCAATGGTGGGATTCAAATTTTTTTACTACCGGTTCTGTGGGTGTGGCTTGGTGGGCATGGCATGGCATGGTGGGCACGGCTTGGTGGGCGTGGCAGGGGAAGGATACTGTAAAATCTCCATTCCCATCCCACTCCAGGGGAAGGATACTGTAAAATCTCCATTCCCTCCCTACTCCAGGGGAAGGATATTGGCTCCAGGGGAAGGTTACTGCAAAATCCTCATTTCCTCCCAATCAGCTGGGATTTGGGAGGCAGAGGATAGATGGGGACAGGGCCAGTTAGAGATGATATTTACCGGTTCTCCAAACTACTCAAAATTTCTGCTACCGGTTCTCCAGAACTCGTCAGAACCTTCTGAAACCCACCTCTGATGTGGCCATATGAATTATCAGAGAGTTTAACTGGGACTGATAAAATTAAGCAGGAAGATCTTTTTAGAAAAACTTGTATTAAATTTTTAGAAGCCATCATCATTTGGAAGCGCTAATGTTCTCTGAGAACCTGACTGGTGTTAACTTTTAACTGTTAAATGTTTTGATCTTACTGCTTTTAAAATCTGGCAGGCAGGCGACAGCCAATTTAAACACCTACTGCTTAGATGGAATATAGCCTAGCTTTGTTTTGTCAGTTGCCTATCTACTGTATCTAATCTCTGATCAAGTAAGGAAATATTGTTGACACATTTTCATTTAAATATTTTTATTGAAGAATGACATGGCTGTATGTTAAGCCCCCTTGGTAAAAAGATTTTGCAAGACGTTGCTGGCACAATGCAATAAATATACTTTTAGAGATGTATTGATTTTTAGATTCAGATAGAAAGCTATTTTTCTTTCATAGAAAGGTCTCATGGTATATATTCCAAAGTCTCTTCCAATTTTATCTGAGACAGATGTATTCTCTACTCCCATTCACTCAGGAATCTACTACCTGAGATACCACATTTAAACATAAGCCTACTAGAGACAAAGGTTCCTTTTTTAGGTTGTTTCATATTAATGAATATGGTTTTTAAAAAATACATAACATGACCTAGGTCCGTGATGGCGAGCCTATGGCACAAGTGCCACAGGTGGCACGCAGTGCCCTCTCTGTGGGCATGCAAACTGTCGCCCCAGTTCAGCTCTGCCACGCATGCATACATGCCTCCCTCTGGCTAGCTTGGCACCGGGTCTGTGCTGCACATCCATGGGGGGGGGCAGAGTGCGTGGGAAGCCGTGCATGCATACAAGGGGCAGGGCATGTGCAGGGGGCCACCTGCATGTAGGGGGTGGGATTGTGTGCGGGGACCGCACAGGCATTGCATTTGGGGGGTTCAGGCACCTGCGTGCGCATTCGCGCACACACGTGCATGCTTTGGGCACTCAGTCTAGAAAAGGTTAGCCATCATTGACCTAGGTGATTAGTATCATGCCATTGAATATATGCCCTACATAAAACTATAGGGCAGCAGTGTGCAAAGTCCACTGATTTAAGGACCACAACAAGCTTTGGACAGGATGTCAAGGTAGTAGTATACTGTTGCCTCACAGTATGGAGCGGGGGGGGGAAGGATTGGGAGTGGGAGGGGACAAATGGATTTGAAATAGAAATACGCAGTCCTGGAAATGAAATAGAATGCATTTTTATTCACCCCAAAAGTGTGAAAGATATATGTCCTTTCAAGCTAGTCAACCTCTCACTGGATGCATTTTGTAGCCTGTCCGCCACTGATCCCTCCAGCAGCCGAATTAGAGGAGGAGGAGCATGGGAGTCAGGATCAGCATCAAGGCAACCTGAGAGCTCTGAGGGGGAAGAGGGAATGGAGCTGGCAGAGAGAGAGAGACAGAGGCAGAGGCAGAGCCTGGGCCTGGGCCATCCATCAGCCCTCAGATGAAGAGTCAAAAGCCCCCAGGTCTGGAAGTGGTTGATGAAGAAGAGGAACAGCTGAGTCCAGTGCCTGACATGCGGATGCGCAGAAGGCAGAGAAGAGGAGAGCGGTGGAAATCCGTGGGCCAACCCTTCAGAAGGTAGAGCCACCACTGCTAATGAAGAAGCCCTACCCTAGCTCTGTGGATAAAAGGCAGGGGGCGGAGATGAATAGATGTGGCAGACAACTATTCATCTTCTGGCCGGAGGTACTTGTTAGCCTGCATTGCGAGAAAAACGTTTTGCCAGGGCTGCTGGCACTCCTAATAAAGGAATCTTTGAGTTAACTTCAAAGGGTTTGTCGTGTTTGGGAAGCTGAAACAATGCAGAACAATGCAGCAGAAATATCCCATCTGTCAGCGTTCCAAATTAGGCTCTCTTCCAGTGCTGACATAACAAGATGAACTTTTACCTAGTTTTGTATGTACAGATAGTGTTTCCTGGGAGACGAGGAGGGGGGCTACATTCCTGTGAAAAGAACGTGCCGGGAGGTAGAGATGGATCTGCATGATGGCCAATGGGACATTGGGGTTGGAGTGCGGAAGAGGAGGGGGTTGGAAGGAGGGGCCAGTTTGGCTGCAAAATGAAATCAGGAATGTCAGACTCGGCTATTCTTAAAATAAAAGTGATTCATTAGAGTTTGCGTTTGAGAATGAAGTTTATTCAAGATAGCACCGAAACCTGACACCATCATTGGTTGCCAGGTACAATGTCAAGTCCTTTAGTTTGGGGGTCCCTAATGCCTTGTCCGTGGACCAGCACTGGGCATACCACAAACAGGTGCACATGCAACCACGCAGAAACTGCAGAACTGCAGAAAAAACAATTGCTACCAACCTGCCTTCCATTGAAGACCTGCACAAGTCAAAAAGAGGGTTGTGAAAATATCTACAGACCCCTCACATCCTGGACATAAATTGTTTCAACTCTTACCCTCAAAACGATGCTATAGAGCACTGCACACTAGAACAACTAGACACAAGGACAGTTTTTTCCTGAACACCATCACTCTGCTAAAAAATTAATTCCGACAACACTGTCAAACTACAGTATTTACTAAGACTGTATTACTGTTATTCTTCTCATCCTTCCTATTACCTATCTCCTTTTCTAGGTATGACTATAACTTTTTTTGCTTATATATCTGATTTATATTGTTTTGTTTCCTAGTATGATAAGGGAACACGGTGGCTCAGTGGCTAAGACACTGAGTTTGTTGATAGAAAGGTTGGCAGTTCAGTGGTTCGAATACCAGTGCTGCAAGCTCCCGTTACTTGTCCCAGATTCTGTCAACCTAGCAGTTCGAAAGCATGTAAAAAATGCAAGTAGAAAAATAGGGACCACCTTTGGTGGGAAGGTAACAGTGTTCCGTGTACCTTTGGTGTTTAGTCATGCCGGCCACATGACCATGGAGATGTCTTCGGACAGCGCTGGCTCTTCGGCTTTGAAATGGAGATGAGTACCGTCCCCTAGAATTGGGAACGACTAGCACATATGTGCGAAGGGAACCTTTACCTTATGATTTGATTATTTAGTAACCTATGACTATCACTAAGTGTTGTATTTTATGATTCTTGATGAATGTATTTTATTTTTCTTTATGTACACTGAGAGCATATGCACCAAAGACAAATTCCTTGTGTGTCCAATCACACTTGGCCAATAAAGTACTCTACTCTACTCTACTCTACTCTACTCTACTCTACTCTACTCTACTCTACTCTACCCTACCCTACCCTACCCTACTCTACTCTACCTTTAAACCCCAAAGAACCCAGGACCTGTTTATATAAGTAGCTCCTATATAAGGGACTTATTCTTACATTATGAACCTGTCGTTTCTTAGATCGCCAAAAGAGCCTCTTCCTTGCTGCCAGAAACTAGCCTATTTGGTCTGTGCATGAACATTTTAACAGCTATGATACAGCTAGTCCTTGACTTACGACCACAATTGAGCCCAAAATTTCTGTTCCTAAGTGAAACATTTGTTAAGTAAATTTTGTCCCATTTGTGACATTTCTTGCCACAATTGTTAAGTGAATCACTGCAGTTGATAAATTAGTAACACAGTGGTTAAGTGAAACTGGCTTCCTCATTGACTTCGCTTGTCAGGTTACAAAAGGTGATCACATGATCATGGAACCCAGCAACCATCATAAGTATGAATTAGTTCGCAAACATCTTGATCACAGGATCATGGGGATGCTGCAAAGGCTGTAACTCTGAAAAACGCTCATAAATCACTTTTTTCAGTGTCGTTGTAATTTTGAATGGTCACTAAATGAACTGTTTAGTAACACTACTAGTTATGAAATTTACGAATCTATTACAACCTCGATACCTCTGCCTTCAAATGTTAAGTGAATTGAGAGATGCTGAAAACTGGAGAAAGACTATTCATGAAGCACCTTGTTCAGAAGTATTTCAGTGGTAGTAACTTTACCATTTTAAAGCATGTCATTAGGTATTATTTTTTTCCTCTGCAGAGTTGATCTGTTTAATTGGTGCTCCTGGAACTAGTATTTGAAATTGTATGGCTTCAGATGCTATTGGCATTAATTTATTAGATGATCTTTCTGTTATGCTGAATGTTTTGTCATACATCCAATTAAAAAAATTAAACGTGTTGCTTTAAGTACTAGTTTACTTTGTGAATAATAATATGTTCATATTTTTTCTATAATTTGACTATTGATAGAATAACATATTATATTAGTTGCTAATATTTATTATCTATAAAACTCTCAAAAGAATCACTAACTAATCCATGATTAAATTTAAAAAAAAAGACAAACCATGTCTTCAGGCTTACAAATTAGGAAAATAAGAACATATAGAAATAGAGAATAATCAGAAGAGACCAAAACAATTTTTCAATAAATCACTTTCTTTGAGGAATTCCTCTTTGTTAACTGCTTTGATATCTTTTAAAAAACAGACTAAAATGAAAATAAGATGTCATTTTCAAAATTTATTTTCAAGATAATGTACATAGGGAAAAAAGAATTTCAGTCCAACCAAAAATAAAATAAAATATGAGGCTAATTTGTTCATAAACAAAGTGGTAACATCTTCATTTTCCACATGTTAAATGCTGGAGGTTATTTTGATTTTAAACATGGTGCTCTATATCCTGCTCTGAAATCATAGTCCACTATATACAGTAATGGGATTTATTTAGGACTGTTCAATAAATATATAAAATAATAGAATACTGTTTTTCATTAACTCAAACAGTCTGTTGATTTAAACTACCAATACCAAAATATATTATCTTTTCTGTTTTCCCCTTTAAAAGAAGCATTGATGCTATACATCAGGTACAAGCCAGTTATGAAGAGAATTTCTGTAGGTGTATAAAATATGTATAATATTCCTAACTTGTGCTACCCAAACAAAAGTGAAAACTTCTGCAGACATGTTAATGTCTACAGAAACAAAAGGTATTACTGATGAATTTCACTAATAATTACAAAGTTATATAGCCAAACAAATTATGTTATGCTCATAAACAAAAGTAGAAAGCTCCTTGATGTTGTTGAAAACATTTGAAATTCTGAAAACGTTTCATGGTGGACGGTTCGCCTAACCGTAAAACAAATGATGGTATGACCAGTACAAAATACAAATTATTTGTTTTTAAAAAACCAATTTTTGAGACTGCTTGCCTATCACTCTCCTATAATCTCTTCCCTTAATGTTCCCCACCATTTTCACATACACTTCATATTTTTTTCTGGACAGTTGGAACACCAAATGCCAAATATTTAAGTGCTGCTATCCACCATTCTCATTGTCTAAGAATGTCAATGGGATCTCAGTATGGCCAGGAAATATTATTATAAATAAAATTATTATAAATAACTTTCCTACTAGTGATTTAGAGTCATCCAACCATCATACCAAAACAACGTCATAAGGACACACTTTGTAGCTCCTCAACAATGTCTATGATGCTTATTAAGCATGAAATCACTTGAGCAAATAGGGCTATTGTCCTCTGCCTATTAAAAATGTGTAAATATAAATTCAGTTCAGCAAGTGACACATTCTTGTGTGTGATTTAATTGCTAAAGATAGAACTAGCTAGATTTAAGACTGTATGATCATTATTGCCATACGTGCATGGATTGGCTGTGATTATTCACTGTTCAGTAAGATACACATTTAGCATGTCCCAAAGCTCTTCCATTTGTGGAGTTCTGCAATTCCATTTTTTATTCTTTATTGCCCTAAGCAGTTCTTGGATTCCTAATTGTCTGAATTGTCAGAACGTTTACAAGAACTGAATTACAATATGGAAATCAGCATCTAAAGAGTCTTATACTGAATAAAATGTTATGCTAATAAAAATGGCTGTAAATAGTCAGAGCTTTAGGCACTAATTTTCCTAATTCCTGAATACTGAATTCAGTTAACCACTGAACTCCAGAATGTATTTTCATTTGGGAACAGGTCAGAGGTGGGATTCACTTACCTTCCCTACCGGTTTGCAAATGTGAGCACACGCTCCACCTTCCAAGCATTTTCAGCCTTCCGTGCATGCTCTTTATTTGCGCATGTGCCTTCTGAGCATGTGCACAGCCTCCAAAACATGGTGAAATTACGTCTGGGCGAGTCCTACCACAGTCGCCGCTACTGATTCGCCTGAACCGGACAGAACCGGCTGAATCCCACCACTGGAACAGGTCACCCTTTGGGGACAATGGCTGGTTATCTACATTAACAATGATACCTCATCTTTTCCAAGTTCTTATTTTCCCTGGGCAATATTATCTCTGCTGACTACAGTATTTGTCCTAGAACTATACACTACCCTTTCTTTTATGCATTGGTTGCCAGCATATTCAGATGGCTCAGTCATCCATTACAGCATCACTGGTTGAATATTGGACCAACCATCATAACAATAACCTCTTGATGCAATAGAATCAAGAGCAACAGGCCTGAATTTTTCTGTATATTGCAACTGCAGTGAAGAAAAAGCAATAGGTTAGGGCATAAGCATAAGTGAGATCCTGGTGACTGGACTAGGATGTGATTGTGAAGGAAGCTGAGAAAGTGTTCTTTAATTTATTCCATTTAATTGGGAGGTCTACAGCATACAATTTTTTTCCCTCTCACAGGCTGATTATGGGGGAGTATGGAAGTTCCTTTGACCAATTCACAGCTGCAACTGTTTGTATCCCATCCCAATACTTTTTCAATTTCTTTTTTATTTTTTTCCAGACGACTTTAAGAAACTGCAAAATGGCAATATCACTCTCTAGGCTCTTAGCTTCCAGTGAGCTCCAGCTGGTCTTTGTCATGAGATTCTTGATATTGCTAGGAGTTGTGTTCTTGCCCTCGTCACCGATGAAAAGGTTGTAGCAATGATAGGTAGAAAAAATACTTTGCAATGTTAGGAAGCCATGAAAAGTGTCATACCACTGGTTCCACATTCAAATTGCAGGAAAAAATACTAAACAACTGATTCAAAATTCAAGATGGATATCAAGTAATCTAGACAGGTGTAAGTTTGGTGGCTTCTTGTGAGATATAGACCATCAGGATAGCACTAAGTGGGCACCATGGAAATATGCCATGGTGCAACGCGGAAGGATCAACATGCAAGTGTTCAAGCACTCACAATCAGTTTCATTTGTAGAAAAATGGCTCTACTCCTCTCATGGAGGAAACGAGGCTGGCACTCAATACCAACCATCACAGAACTGCCACCATTTCAAAAGCAGTTAACAGTCAGGATGGTAAGCAGTCATCACTCTTGAGCTACTTCCAAGGACTTGCTTCTGGCTGCAGTTATTAGAAGTACACTGAGAGCCTCAGTTGGCAACGGAGCAAACACTGAGATGGAAGCCATGGTAGCAGCACTTGTATTCTGTCCTGCCAGGTGAAGGATTTTTGAACAGTCAAGTTTTGGCATGAACACATTATGGCTGCACCCTGCATGTTGGATCCCTGCCAGTCAGTGGTGGTGGATATATCTGGCACAGGACCACTAGTAGAAAGAGGTGATGTTTAGGGCCAGCAATGATTACTGCTGCCTTGCCAACTTCTAGAAGACACAGGCAGCCTTGTTTGAAATTGCTCAACATGTCAAAAATCTGTGACCATACCTTAACAGCAGGATAAAATACTGCAGCCAGCAATACTTATAGGGGGCCATCCCAGTTTGCTGTTGGCAACACAGCCCATGGATTGTGAATTGGTAATAGTTCATTAATTCAACTAGGACTAACAATGGTAGCTGAGAGAGATTTTTGTGGAAGTTTATCTGGCTGTTGAGCACATTTTTATCAATGCAAAGATCATTTTTGGAAATTACCACAAAGTAGGCCTAAGAATTAACTCTTTCTTGAACTTGAGTGTAGATATTGTGTGGTAGTGTAATTCACCATCTCTTCACATAATGGTTGATTGGTAGTCCAGGGCCACTAAAGAACACCATATCAGCTAAAATGGAGTGAGTTGCAAATTTTACTTTGTACATCTCTCTTGTCATTCTTCAGAACTTGGCAAAACTTGGATAGGAAGATTTGTGTTATGCCACTAATGAAGGAGGACAGAAAAGGTCAGCTGGCTGTTCTGGGAATGGAAATCGAAAGAATGTTCAGGTAGTGGATGTCTCTTGTGCCTGCTGAAAACATTGTGCAAGGTTCAGTCTGCAGCAGTAGAAAGGTGATTCATGTACCAGAATGGGATTAAATACCTGGTCAAACATTCTTCCCTCATCCTGACTTTAGCCATACCGCAGCATGTCAGCAAAAAGACCAAATTAGCAGCATAGTAAGTCCTAATGTTCCATGCATACCAGCAGGATCCTATATAGGGACCACAGTGTGACATGAAAATAAAAAATAGGTAGGAACACGTCACTATGGGAATAAAAGGATGGACAGCAAAATAAAAGATTTCTATAAGCACAGTGAAAGTGCTGGATGTTACATGGAACTGTGAGCATGACATAAAATACTTCTTCTTTTTCTTCAAGTACAACTTCATGGCTGGAGTTATGTGGAATGCTGCTAAATGTTGACTAAAATTTGGCCATGAAATAAAGTTTAGAGTTCAGTGATCTGGTCTTCTGTTTGTAGGAGGAACTAAAAATGATAGCAGAGGGTTGAAATGGACGACAAACCCTCAGGCAGGGGTGAGGTTTTCTGAATCTTATTGGGCTGTCTTGAAGGAGATGGTAATATCAGGCAATGATTTCCAGGACAATGGTGTAGACCTGGACAGCCAGAGGAGACTACTAAAAGCCTGTGTCAAAATGATGAACCTGATGATACTTGCAGAATTCAAGTAAGAGCAGAAAAATTGTGCCTTGACCTGTAGGAACACTGTTTAGTTAGGTATGATTGCCTCCAGCACTCTACAACTCTCTGGGTGGACGAGCATGCAAGCAGTACAGTAATGGATATCTCTCTTATGTTCCCTTATAAGTCTAAAGTAACCCATTTTGATCCTTTATATTCTTTTCCTCCTGCTCTCTAGTTTCTACTAAGTCCCTGGTGAAAGACAATTGTCCTCATTATTGCACAGCATATAAACTGTTCCTGGAGATGCCTGGAGCTTCACCATTCCCATACTGGTGGGAACTGGTATACTGTCCTTGTAATTAGGAGGCAAGCTAAATGTCTCTTTTCTCCTGCTTCCAGAAACTGACAACTTTTGCAACTGTTTGCCAGTGGTTTTGCAAACAGCAAACAAGTTTCTAATTACAGCCAAAAGCATTCACTAGGTGTCAAACTGGAAGCCTGCAGGCCTGATGTGTCACATGCAGGCCACGCCCATCCCAGCTCTGTGAAGGGAAAAACATTGCAAAATGTCATGTGATGGCAACGTGACGCCAATGTGATGCCATGAGTTTGACACCCGTGCACTAGAGGATGGAAGAAGCCATTTCAGGCCTTTGATGCTGTCTTCCATAGAAATCCAACAGCCAGATGGAAACCTGCTTCCTCATACAAAGAAAGCTGTGGGATGGGGAATCATAAAATAGGTGGCATTTTTTTCTGCATCATTCGAACAGTACATGTCTTCCCTCTGTAATCTTATTGAAGTTCCCACTGTTATGTGAAGGTGAAGTTCTAGCCATCTCCAGAAAGTGCAGAGATCTTCCAGTCTTTCTCCCTGGTACTTGGCTGCAGTTCAGCTGCTCCAGTATGAACCCAGTTGGAAGAGTTGTTGGAATCCAGAAAAGCCTAGATAGATTCAACTTCAAAGAGGCAGTTTGAAATTGTTTGAGACGCATGAAGCTAAAAGAACAAAGGAGAAAGGCTCCACAGTGTGTATGGCAAAACGAGGGGAGTGAGGTGGCACAGGTGACAGAAAGGAAAGGTCTATCAAGAAACCAACGTGCCCTGCCCTAGGAGGGAAAAACAATTGGCATTTCCTCTCCCAGCATCAATTGAGGCCGCATAGTTCCCAGCGACCGGTAAGATCCCACAGAATTGGTCTCCTCCGGGTCCCATCAGCTAAACAATGCCGGCTGGCAGGCCCGCGGGGGAGGGCCTTCTCTGTGGCTGCCCCAGCTCTCTGGAACCAGTTACCTCCTGAGGTCCGGACCACCCCCACCCTATTAGCCTTCCGAAAAGTGGTGAAGACCCGGCTATTCCAGCAGGCCTGGGGCTGTTGATCTCGCTCTTGTGATCTGGCGAGATCCGGCCATGAATGGCGTGAATGAGTTTTTAATGTTTTTAATGTTTAAATGTTTTTTTATAATGATTTTTTAAACTGTATTGTGAGCCGCCCTGAGTCTTCCGACAGGGGCGGCATATAAATTGAATTAATTAAATTAAATTAAAATTAATTAAATTTGAAATTCACCAAATTAGAATCCCATTCAGAGCAAAAAAAAAAAAAAAATCCCCAAAACCAAGCACTATGCTGCCCTATGAAAATTCCCTCTCAGCAAGGGAGTTACTGGTTAAACTACACTGCTCCTCATCTCTTGTTGTCATGGGACTCCCCTTTTCCAAAACTGTCCAGAAAGCGGCCCAGCGGGTCGTGTCCATTTAAGTACTTTTGCTGAAGATGCGGAAGGAAAGGGTTAAAAATTGTTTTTTTTTTTTTCCTTTCTTTCTACTGGTTGCCCCGGGGAGGCCCGTTTGCAATTGCTGCTCTTTTTCTGTCGGCACCACTTTTGTTATTTTAGGTTGAATGAAGCATTCCTTTTCCCCTCCCCTTCGGGGCAGCTCCTTTGAACCCTAAGCAGATTAACTGAAGGACAGGGCGAGGAGGTGCCTTCCGGGGAAGAGATTTGGCTCCAAAATAGGACGCTAAGCGCCTTTCGCCTGTGCCCTTAATTTGATTACCTAGGCAGCGCTAGAGCACCAGGCGGTACCAGCCGAGGCGGGCTGCGGCTGGCTGCTTTTTCCCTCGCTCTGTCTCGGGAGGGGAGGCAACAGCCGGGCGGCCAAACGAGGAGTCACCAAAGCGACCGTGCAAAAAAAATGGAAGCGCCCGAGAAGCCGTGAGAGGAAAAGGAACGCCTTTTTTCTTTTTCTTTTTTTTAATCAAGACCCAGCTTTGCCTTCGTTTCCATGACAGTTATTAGGTAACAGAGACATTGAATTGTCTCCCACAATGCTCTGGAGGAAGGGGTGGGGGGCGGGGAAGAGGCTGCTCCAGTGACAAAGCTTGCGGAGTTCCCGACTCGCAGGAACTCTCTTGCCTCTTCGGAGAATTTCAAACTCCTGGAATATTCTGCCTTTTCTCGGCCGCCTCTTTCTGCGCTCTGCCTGAAAGTCACGGGCAGGGCTGCTGCTGTTGCTGCTTGCTTGCTTTTCACTTCCCCTCCAGCCAGCCCTCTTTCAAAGGAAATCTTCCGAATCGCTCTTTCGCTTTTTCGCAAGGCACAGGCTCCGGCCACGCGAGGATATGAACAATTTTCCAGGTGGGCTACTCAGAGGGAGCGAAGCTGAAAGGCGTCCAATCAGGCTTAGGCAACCCACAGCCTGGTCCAAATGCCTCTCCGGCGGATCTCGGTAATTCCAGCGCAAGAGACGACCAGCAATGGGAGAAGTTCCGTAGGTAGAAACAAAGAGAAGAACAGGGAAGTCGAGGTAAGAGGAGGGAGGGAGCCTTGGTTTTTGCTTGAGTGACAAATTATGACAAATAATGGTGGGAAGGGCGAGGGAGGAGGTGGAAATATCCCTGTTTGTTCATCAGGAAGAATAAGGATGGGGAATATCCCTTCTATCCAATATATGGTTGCAAGTTGAAATGCTCTCTTTGGGTGCTTTCCTAATAGAGGCTTCTCATATGCAAACTCCCTCCGCCCCCCCACATTTGGGAAGCAATAAGCACTTGTGTAGGGGACAACACTAAAAAAAAAATGTGAATTGTCAGCTTTGTACATTTTGAAAGGGCACTTTTGCAGGAAGGGGGTGGGGAGGCACAGAAGAAGAAACACAGTCCATTGATTCTGCAAACAATAGAGACTGTTCTTTCTGTCTTTTCAGACGGCATGCTAAAAGTCAACCAAGCATCTTCTTCATAGACTATGGGGGAAATGTCTCAAAAGAGAATTGTATCAAAACATCTTCATGCCATGTATAGGCATTCAGTCAGTAATAATAGCATCAGTCTACCAAATTTTCTGAAATACACAATTTATTATTTCTTCTGAGTTGCCCTTGTTTTTCATCCCATTGTTTCTTTTCTTTTAGAGAAAAAAAGACAAAAAAATCCCCAAACCCTATCCTGTCACTGTTTATTAGGACATTCTAGAGATCTAAGTATCTAGCATCCTATACATTATATTTATAAAGAAAGGAAGCATGTTTTGTAGCAATGATCTTGGTTCATCTAAGAAAAATAAATGCTATAAATGTGGTTCAGGCTGAAGGCTTTAATACTATGTGGAGAAGAAGCTGCTTGTTTTTTAAAATTATGCTGTCTTGTAAACGTTCCTAATTGACCTTTAACATACATTTTCAATTGTGAATGAACGTGACTGAGAACAAAACAAATGGGGATATTTAATAGAGAAAGATTTCCTGTATTTTCTATTGGTGTCCTATTATAACTCTTTTTCATAGTTTATATGATTTCCAGAGAGCAATTTATGCACTAGTATAAAATAGCAGGTGATTTACTGACCCCTGACTTAAATTTTGTCATCTGCCAGTTGGCTTGTTACTAATGTAGAGATTATGAGTCCCATTTTCAGCTACAAATATTCTTATGTTTCTATAAAAAAAAAGCTGTTTTCCCCAGATAGATCAGGTGTGATCATGATATTAAAAAAGTACTGATGATTGTAAAGTATCATATTAGAGTTTCACTTGCTGAGAATCAACTGAAAATCAACAAGGGAAAGGGTGTCTAAGAAAGAAGCCATTAATAAAACAATTATAAGATTTTATCCTGATTGAATAAAAAGTTAATTTCTTACCGTACATTTACATAGGTAATATGTAAGTACAAATTACATAAGTAATTTGATACCCATAAACTCTGTATGAGGTTCACAAAATTAGTATTGATCAAAATCCATTATGGAACATTAGAACATTCCTCAAAAGTTTTTCCTTATTATTTTATTTTGAAAGGAACGTTTAATTTGGGAATATTTATTTTGGGAAGCTTGAGCTGCTTGTATACATATACAATACACATATACTGTATTATCTCATGGTGGGACAACAGAAATAGTTCAGGAAGATTTAGAAATATAATACAATAAAACATTGAAAATTAATTTTCTTCTTTTTTGTAGGAATGACAAGTTTTGATAAACTTCATCAATAAAAAAAATGTGTGGCAAGGCTGTCATATGCTATTTTGAATTTCTTACCTGTTCAGTTGTTTACCCACTGCACTACAACGATGCGTGTACAATATCAGTAGGAATAGAGAATTCTTTGTATTTTCAGTCTAGAATTAAGTTTAGTTCAAGAATATAAAAAGCCTTTATACATCCTTTATTTTAATAGATGCCAAAATCTTGACTCCCACATTTTCAGAGAATTAGCCCCTTTCTATCCTCAAAGACAAAGAAATCATCTTCAAGCTATATTATACTTTGCCTTACACAATTTTCTAAGCTGCACCTCAGTTTATTCTTTATGCTTGCAGATTTAGTCTGTTTTTATGCTGTCTCATACAGAGAAGTATATTTAACAAATCATTGCATTTTAACTGTGTTAGAGAATGCTTAAATAAAATTATGTGCTTTTATTTTAATATAGGACTGTAACTGGAAATTGATGAGTTGCTTCATTCCTTACCCCTCAAACTCTTGTCAGACTATGCTTGAGGCTATATAATTCAAGATCCATTTTCTTCACTGTCCCAAAGGTGCTTTTTCAAAAGGCAACTGGACTTTCTTGGGTTTTTTTCCCTTGAAGATAGTTTGGTCATCATCCAAGAAGCTGCTTCAGTTCTGACTGAATGGTGGAAGATAGAAGGATTTATGTTCCTCATTTATAAATCCTTCCATCCTCCACCATTCAGTCAGAACTGAAAAAGTGATGAGAAGCTAAATGTTTTCAAGGAAAAACAAGAAAGTCCAGTTGCCTTTTGAAAAAGCACCTTTAGGACAACTATGACCTGGATGACTGAGAATCTCCATAGACATTTTTTTTCAATGTCTTTCTTTATTTGGATGACATCAGTAGATTCTGGCTGCACCAATTTAGAACACTGTTTTTTCATTGGCATAAATGATCTCATAGTTATTTTTCTGTTTGACATTTTCATACTTTTAAAATATATATCATAATAAGGGAATACATTCCTGTCATTCCTGTCTTTAAGTGAAAACCTAATCTAGGTTTTGCTTTCTAATGGCTCTTAAACTTTTGTCATCAGGAAATTCTTTCCACATAAATTTGTCTTCCAAAGAAATCTTTTACACTGAAAATTCTTAGATTATGCTCTAAACTGCTTTCTCTAACTTGATGTCATCAAAATATATTAAACTCTCAGTCAGCATAGACCTGGATTATGAAAATTGTACAGTAGAAAAGCTGAAGCCTGGGGAAATGTCATGTCCCCAAATCAAAGACATTTGCTTACTTTCTTGAGAATGTTGGAAAGCCTAATGGAACTTACTCTGATCTGAAGAAATTGAGAATAAAAATTATAATTTGTGTTTCCCTGAAGGATAGATTGCTTTCTTGAAAAACTTTTGTCTGAAATTAAAAATCTTTTCTTTGAGAATCTCCTGGTAAGTTTCCTCCAAATCTCTTTGAAACCTTCCCCCACTAGTTTTCCATCTTTGCCATGCAGTCTTCCGCTTATCCTAAACATAATCATTTTAACAATTTGATACTCAAAATACTTGTGCTTAACTTATTTAAGGAACACTTAAGTTTTATTGCATATTCTCTCTCTCTTGGTTCTTTCACTCTTTCCCTCCCCCTCCATGTGTTTGTGTGTGTTTGTATATACATGCTGTTTATTATTCTTGCAAAATGTAGAACATTCTTTGATGGAGCTGAAGTAAGAAAATATTAATTGCTGCTCTTTGGTTTATGATGAACTGCAGCATTTTTTCCTAACTTCTTGGCTTAATAATGAGACCAAACATCAATTACTGTAGATTGAACACTTTAAAGTGCCTTTTGAAAAGTAAATGATATATATTCCAGAACATGAATATTAATAAAATTCACCAGTGTGAATAATTCAATGATGTAGTTTGAATATGAAATACTGATTGGAAAGTTTGCAGGTCTTACTAGGCTTAAGGCTATACAAGACCTATTTAACTCTCAAAACTATGACTGTTCATTTATATTTTGCAATTGGAACTTGGTGACTGAAAATTAAATTTCTTAAAATTTAGCAGAAGAGATTATACTTCAAGAATTCTGTAATTTACCTACCTAGCGTACAGAAAGAAATACAGAAAGAAAAGTCATAACGTGGGTTGAGAGTCATTGTCTCTCATCTTAACTTGCCAGATGGAATTGCATTAAATAGAGTCAAGTATTAGTACTCAAAAGGTTACATAATGTAGGAGAAATTATATTTAAGGTGCATGATCAATGGTTTGTTTAGCTTTCCCAGCATATACCATTTAAGATTTGTTGCCCTTTTCAACAGTTATTGAAAGTATGGTGAAGAAAGTTTGAGACTTAAAAAGAAGTACATGTCTGAAATATCTTGGGAGATATAATAAATATGATAAAACATTTGGAAAATAATCTTACTCTTTTCATTTGATAGAATAATTCTGAAGGAGTCATATAAGATCTGAATTGATTTGAAGAACAGCAAACTTTAAGTGAAATATGTAGCTTAATTTACATCAAAAGAATTTGAAATGTTATCTAATCTAGAAATAAATATATTGAATTGTTCATTTAAAAGTTTAGGTTTTAAAATCAGAAATATTAAATTTTTCATAACTTACTACCTGAGCACACCAATATGAATAATTTCAGCACATTGGACAGTTATCAAGGTTTATTATGTATTGCATTGGTCCCTATTGGGGTGTAATATTTCAAGCTTATAATATTTAAAATTTTGGTAAGCTTTTATTTATGAAAAAATCCATAGTTAAAAAAGATGAAAAAGGGAAGAAGAAACATTTCAAATTACTACAATTATTGAGAAAAGTATTTCATGAAAGTAGTTTATCTCAGAGCACAATTTGGAAAATAATTGTTTTTAAGGGAAGACACTGGAGTGATTTGCTATATGTCACATCCCTCTTCAAATGTGACAGAAGGTCCTCAGCATTTTTTGATAATTATATAAAATTTGAGAAACTTTCCTACAGTTCCATCAAGGTGCTAATCAATGCTAGAGAGCTTCCAAAAATATATATTTCTGTTCCATGCTCTTCTGAGGAGGGGAAAAAAAGATCCAGACAACTTTTAAAAAAGAATTTATTGTCTTGACTTTCGACTGTTGTAGGTATTATATGACCTTCTCATAAGTCTGTTAGGCTTTTTGCCTCTTAAGTTTTAGGATAAACAACATTGATTCTATTTACTCTTAGGTCTTTGTGTCTTATATTTAATTGGTGAATTTGTTCCAGTGCAATAACTGTTATGCAAAAGATGGTAGAACAGAATTGTTGAACAGTATGACATTAATTTTTGCTAATGTCCTGTTTAGGTAATTTGAGCTGATGCAGGTGGTTAAAAGTAGCACTAATAGTGCCTTTTTTTTTGGTAGATACTTTAGTGCATGTAATTACTTAGTCTCTTAATAAAGACATCAACATCTGTGTTCGTTTTGTATATGTTTATTATAAGATTTAAATAGTCAGTATAGCCACTATGTAAAAATTACTACAATTTTGCAGTCAGCTGCACAACTTGTATAGAAGGAAAAATAAACATCCATCCATTCCATCATTATATTATCCCAGGCAATATAAAGCAAAACCATTTATTCATAATGTTCACACAAGGAAGTCCAGAGGGAAGATACAAAGTCTTCAGTGAATATCTAAAGGACACTGCTTTAAAAGGGGTAAATATTCCAGACAGAAAGGAAATAGTCACAAGGACACTCAATTTCTCATCTATGGAAACTGAACATCTGCATTGATTAAATTCTTATGAGAATTTATACTAATTTGTTTTTAAAAACTAAAGAGTTAGTTTTTGACCAAGTTGTTGTAGGTCATGCTCATAGAAAAAGTTGTACATTGTTTTAGATATTAGCTATAAAAACTGCACATTTGGATACATATGTCTCCAAAACTGCATTTTGATAAACAAAATAGAATATTACAGAGACAGTTTGGTCCTGGCATTAAGATGCTGGTCTAGAAACTAGGAAACTGAGTTCTAGACTTCCGTTAGGCATGAAAACCAGCTGGATGACTTTGGCCAAGTTATAAAAGGTTAATAATAGGAAAAAATATTCACAATGCTGGCTGATGACTACAGAATATATTAGATGATTATAATGGTGAATAAAAATTGTAATGGTAATGTGACAAACTGTTGGCTCCTTGTGTGTTTTCAAATTCTTATTTTAGACTGTCAATGAGAGTACATGTAGTAGATCTAAGGCTCTTAGCAAATAAGATTTATACAAGAGACAGAATGTGTCGGTGTCCTGGTCCCAGATTTCTTTGAGCCTTATGTCATCTTCTTATCTTCTTTCACAATTTACAGCCTTCTATAACCTTGAAGGCTGTCTACATACATAGGGTCTCCATAAAAAGATTCTGAATTGTTGGATAGTCTCATTGGTACAGATATTTTCCACTGGACACACTCACCTTTTTAAAATGGAGAACTGTATGAGGAGAATAAACTTCACAGATTGGCTGGACATGATTGAATCCTAAACATAATTACTTGAGAGTAACTCAAAGGGTTTCTTTTGTCCTTGTAGACCCATAGGCTTATAGGATGGTCTACATACTAAAACTTTTTAGTACAGCAGCATCCTATGAATTCTTTAATGAAACATTAAATTCAACAGAACTTAATATAGAGTTAAGAATAACTGAGTCCAGATTTCCATGAACAATTTCCGTTTCTCATCCTTCCCCTTCACGTATAATTTCTCCTTCTCTTCAAAAGTGTATACATACTTATATGAAAACAATTTGTGAGAAAACAACTGCGATTTGGACAGATTGGATATCAGTGATTTCTAAAATTGGGTACTTAATTTATAGTAAAATATTTTCAGTCACTACTAATTGAACTTTTTATTCTGCCTGGTTTTGCCATTTTTTTGGTTGGAGGCTCTGACCTATTTTTGTTTTCAAGAAAGTGAATAAGAAAGTACACAGAAACATTACTTTATAGACACAAACACTGAGGTAACCAAAATTGTACTCAGTGCGTTTGACCTGTTAGTCATTTTCTGTTTGGTCATTGTATACATTGTAAATTTAGGATTAAGATTCTATCATTTGTTGATAAGAATAATCAGGTAGACTACTTATGGTAAGGTTCAATTTATGCATTAGCTCAGATATGGTTTATATTTAGAATATCTTTGAAAGTGGATATAGAGAAAAGTTGATAACTGATGGTTTCAGTTGGACCTGAATGTTTCCAAAAAGATTTGTAAAATAAGAGTCCAAAATGTGAACAAATGCAACACTATTTTGTTATTGAATAAAGTATCTACACCTTTTTTCAGGAATCGCAAATCGACAAAAAAGTTTGATTTTATCCACTCTAAATATATTCTATGGTTTGCAAAATTGTACTAAGGATTGATCTTGTATGCGGGCCCATTGATGGTTCACCTTACAATAGCTTGAGAGGCTTAATGATTTTCAATTGGATTTTTGCATTTGTGCATTTGAATTCAAATAATTTTGGACAATTCGCCCTTAGAGGCGTATTTGTATACTTATGGTCTAAGAGATATAAGGGCATATAAACAGGGGAACAAAAGATATTGCAGCTGTGGAAATCACACATATCTCGTATTGTGTTGGCATTGCACAGCATGATGGTCTATTTTGTTACAGTATTTTTCTACATGGTTGTATATGGTACACAATAATGAGTATTAACAAGAATCAATAAAACTTATACTGTACAACTGTACTATTACTTTGGATTCAGCATCCAAAGGTGCTTTGAAGATGGCAGAAGCATGAATATAGCATCTATTTGGAGCATTATAAAGTAGCCATGTATTTTCTGAAATGAAATGGCAGCTGCGCTTGGCAGTCCCATGATTCTGATGTAGCTTTATAATGATGTATCAGAGCAAAAGTCCAGAATTATATATTAGACATTGGCAAGATCAGATTCTTTTCTTCCAGGTTGTTCATCCTTTCATTTTTTTCCTTACTCATATTAGTGTTATCAAACAATAGTGCTTTGAGTCTTTTAGTTAAACTGCTTTTTGGTTACTGTCTGAATGGATTTCCTTTTTTAAAAAATAAATAATACCTTTTGGGTGTTAATTTTCTCATCAATGTGCAATAATTTATCTATGAAGAATTTTTGAAACAGACTTTAAAAACTGCAATTTTAAATCTGCATCAGACAAAGTAAAGCTTTAATCTTAATATGTTAAATTTAATTATTAAATTAATTTAATAGTTCCTTATCTTCCCAATAAACACTGTATTCTTGGTTAACTACATAGAATGTGGTGGCTAACACAAGTTGATGGCATGTGATCATCACCATCATAAGATTATAAGAATCTCTTGACAATATAGCATTATAATTTGCTTATTTTGACATTGTACAGCCACAGTCCCCAATCTTTTGGGCACCAGGGACTGGTTCTGAGGAGACAGGCTTTTCTGCAGACCGAAGGGGGCATCGTTTCATATTCTACCTGCATCCCGTGGATGGGTTTGCTTGTTTGCGTGGCCTGGTTTCTGGCATGCCATGGAACAGTGCCGGTCCATCGACCCCTGTTGTACAGTCAATAATTTAGCATTTTTTAATTTTTGGAAACTTTTTACTATTCACATATATATCAACTTTTCAATATTTAAATAAAATGCCACTGAAATATCATCAACTCTATTGCATGTTTTTGAGATAAATGTTTCAATCCTATTAAGTCATCTTAATAATAGTGTTGGAAAAGTAATGTTATACATAAAAAGGTCGAGGAAAGGAAAAATCAGTGCACAGCAATTATCCTTGACTTCTACATTATTGTTGCAATTAATAACTAGAAATTGTTGCTTTAACACTTTTTCTTTGAATTTTCTGAACTTAGCAAAACATCTCTCATCCTGAAGGCCCATTTTAAATTAAAAAAAAATCACAGGAATTTTTAAATAGTTTGAACTTCCAAATGAAAGTTCTCAAATGGAGGTGCAAAATGTTCTTAAGGTGATATATCTTTGTTACTTTTAAAGTGAGAATGATTCTGCACAGTCTTTTTCCCACATTGTTTTTCTTAAAAAGAAAAGCTTTATAATATGCAGTAAGATTACTCAGTTGCTATTTCAGTGAGAATTGGTTTCTATTCTACTATTGCATTTGCAGCAAATGCTGCATAAAGCAAATTTCTTTTTTGTATATAGACGTATCATAAAAGCAGCGTTTAGCAAGAGAAAGAGGCAAGAGAAGACCATGGGAGGTTAAAATATCATAGCTGTTTCATCAAATAAGTGTGACTGTTCACTATTGACTTAGGGCCTCACCCTATATTATGTTCAGCAATTGATTTCTGAGTCCACAAAGGTAGAGAAATAGCAGACTGTGCATTGTAACTTGAAGACGTTCAAGATATAATTGGTTAACAAATTTAATAAGCCACAGTTTTAACATATAGCCATTATTCAATAAATTAAAGTGTACTTTCAACTTGAGAATTGATTGCCAGATACAAAGAGATTGTAAAAATGGTGCCACAAAAACAAGGACAAGTAGAACTGTCTAATTATACTGGAAATGCTTATACATTGGAGAGCTTTGAAGCCTCTGCTTGCCCATTTAAATGGATAAATTTCAGTTATTCCTGTGCAAGGATAAAATCTACAGGGATGAGTAACAGAGAACATACTTGTTTGATATTTGTCCACAGTGACTTGTAAAATATTCATTTGATTCTCATTTGTAATCAAAATAGTTTTGAGTTGTGTGGTGCTGTCAAAACAACTATAAAATCTCAGTAAAAGGTGCAGCTGTTGTATGGAGTTGCTGAGAGGTAACATGTACCCCTCTGTAGGCCCCAAAGCACCTTTTCTCCTTTGAAGCAGAAGTGCTGCATAAGCTCTAAAATAAGTAAGAATAAGATAATATAAATCCCCTTAAATATCATTTTTTCAAGCTACATAGTCTCCCTCCCACCATACAGTTGGAATTTAGTTAGAATTTCATGTTGCTTTGAGAATGAAGTGGGGAGAAAAATCCTATAACAGACGTCAAAATATCTTAGTTAAGGAGTAAAGAATACTCTCTTAAAGCTTTTCCTAAATCCATCTGTTATGTGATACAGAATAATTTGCTTTGGTGGTATTCAATTCCCCAAAAATGTTAAGTGTGGTCCAGGGGTGAAATCTACTTACCTTCCCTACCGGTTTGGAAGTGTGTGCGCCATCGTCACGTCCGATTTTTGACCCTCTGCACATGTGCAAAGCCTTCTGCGCATGCGCAGAGGGTCAAAAATGGGTTACTTCCTGGTTAAAACCAGGAAGTAACGACATCAGGAAGGGTGGGCGGAGTTACGTGCTGCCGCTGCTACTGGTTCACCAAACCACATGCCGCTGGAGCAACCGGTTTGTGTGAGCCAGACAGACAGGATTTTTTTTCGAACCAGTTGATTTGTTAGGATTATTTTTAAGGTGAGATGATCAAGCAAAGAAATAGGGTAGCAATCTATCCCTGGAAAAGATATTTTCTCACATTTGAGAAAACATGGAATGTCTGAACAGTGTTAATCTCTTCATTGTTGTTCGTTATTCTATCAGTGGGATTTGCTGTTATAATTAATCATGCATTCCTGCCTTATTTAAAATACTTAGCACAACCAAGCTTCCTTTCTACCTGACAGGGTTGATCCCCTTTAAACTGCAATATTGCACTAATTTTCATCAGTTTAAACTGATTATACTATTCAAATTGATGAATAATTGATGGACCTTCTTTGGATGATTCATGATTCATTTTCTTTATTCAGACTTATTCTGTGACTCTGATCCTGAATTTATATTTTTATACTGTCTCCTGGATTTGTCTCTGGATTGCACTCCAGCTGAGGGCCCTTGGCAGGATGCTGTTCCTCTGTATCGGTCTGTGTATTGGAGATGCTTGCACAAGCTGTTGGAGAGCCACTTCTTAAAGCAACCTTCTGAACCTGCTAATTGGGGCAGAGAGGCATCCACATCTTTCAAAGGCTTGACTTTGACACTGATGCTTTTTCTTGGTCTTCTCAGTATGAAAGTACATGTACCCAAGGCATTACTGCCTTGATTTGCTTTGATCCAATGGCATTCATGCTCAAGTAAAAAAAAAAAACAGTAAAGTACTGTGAAGCAGCCAAGCTCATCCTTTGAAAATTGTGGCTGCCTCAAAGCTCTTGAGTATTCATTTTAAAGAATTGCTTTGAATGGTTTTCAGAAACCTACATTAAATACTGTATCTTGTTTCTAATATTTGCCATGGTCTCCATCCACATAGTGATGGACTGGACATGATTTACATGTTATATTTGTATATTTGCAGTTCAGATATCCATCCTTAATGAAGAGTAAATCACTTTGATTTCATGTTTCTTTTGGCGCAATGTTAAAAACAAGACAGATGATTACACTAAAATGTTTAATTAGCTACAGTGGTGTAAAATTATGCACAGCATACAAGCTGAGACCTTCCAAATTATAGTTTCCTTATAAAGTGTAAGATACACAGTGTATATTTATAAATTAAGAATTCTGTCACTGTTGTATAATTTGTAATTAACCATTTAAAAACTAATATGAATTGTGACGCATGAATTTTTTTGTTCTTTTTTTGTTTGAAGTCATCTGCTTTATATAATGTTTTGTTGCTTTGAAGTGCTTTATAAACTATATAATTATAAATTGCATGCCTTTCTATAAATGCTTTACTGTAATGAGTCGTTACAATAAGGAAACCTAAAATACATATGTACTGTATAGGTAGTCTTCAACTTAATAGTTTGTTCAGTGATTGTTCAAAGTTACAACGGTACTGAAAAAAGTGACTTGTGACCATTTCTCACACTTACAACCATTGCAGCATTCCATGATCATGTGATCAAAATTCAGAGTTTGGCAACTGACTCATATATATGATGGTTGTGGGGTCCCAGGGTCATACGTCCACCTTTTGCAACCTTCTCACAAGCAAAGTCAATGGGGAAATCAGATTCACTTAACAACCATGTCACTAATTTAACATTTGCAGTGATTCATTTAATAACTGTGGCAATAAAGGTTGTAAAATTGGGCAAAATTCACTTAAATTTCTCATTTAACAACATAAATTTTGGGCTGAATTGTGATCATAAATTGAGGACTACCTGTACTTCATTCCCACATTAGCAAATAATAGTGAATGTATGGGAAGTAATAGAAATTGAAGAAATGACCTGGACTTTTTCAATATCATTCTTGTAGCTGTCATTTTTAAATTCATTTTCAGGTCAGAAAATGTCAGATAAAGCTTACATCTCTTTCATAACATCTTTGAAACACAGTGTTTCTCTAGAGGCAGACACTCTTAAAATCAACTTCTAAGTCCATTCTTCAAAAATATTCTTCAATATGCTCAGTGTTAAAATATTTTGCTTCATTCTGTATTAGTTAATGAAATGAGTTGTTCTCCTTCAATTGTAGTCTTTAATTCCTTCTGGTTCCCTCTAGTGGCCTTCAATCTCTCATACTATTTTTTTAAGAGAATTCAAAACAAAAACATTTTCCACAGGAAGGATTCTTATAATTAAATCCAAAATCTTATTTCAAATCCATCTGGATTTTTAGTCCATTTTTAACTATCTGAAATAAAAGTTCTAATCTCTCTTTTGGTGTATATTCCAAAGAATTTTTTTGCTTAGTCCTTAAATTTGTATTTAAAATTTCTTTTGCTAAGGGTTGAAGGAAATTTACCAGTGGTCTACAACATGTTGATCCACAACCTCATAACTGAAAATCAGTTAACAAGCAATTACTGAAAGTGATTAGAAAAGGAAGTATGCAAATCCAATATATTTTTGAAAGTGCTCAAAAGATGGTTATCTCCATGTTTCTCATACCTAAACTCACTGCCTTGTGGTCTCCTCTGAGCAGAAACTGTATGGTGCATTTGTGGGTTGTCTTAACTCTTTTCTTTGTCTGAAAAGGAATTATATACTTGCTGGCTTTTCATTCTGCTGTGATGGTTGAGTCTGCCTTTATCCATTTCTTCCTCATACGTTCCAATGTTACATTGGAGATACCAAAAACAATAAAACAAACAAACAAACAAATCTGGATGATGTCTTAATAATTAAATGGGATATAAAAATAAGAAACCAAGAAAGTGACTTTGATGATTTTCTTATATTGGATTTACAAAAGAAACTTGTTCAAACTTTGAAAAAATTTCTGAGAAGGGGCAAAGAAAAAAAATGAAAAGAAATAAAGAACATTATTTGAAGACAATAAAGATTAGGATTGTTAAAAGTAAAAGGAAGGAATATAAAGCAGTTTTATTTGATCAAGGTTAAAATAGATATGTAAACATGTGAATTCACAGCTGCCGGTATTTAAGTTGGTGTTGGCCTTCATACACATTGAGTTCTTCCTGAGAAACAAGAATATCAAAATGTATCAGTGTAGTATATGTGTGAATCCAAGCACTGTGAACTTTAGTTGGAAACTCTATCAATGTGCAAATTTTCTAAGTGCTGTCCAAGATATTTTGGTATTGCACCCAGTGTGTTGATCACCAGTGGGATCTCCACAGTGGGTTTATGCCATAATCTTTCAACTTTGGTTTTCAGATCTTGATACTTTAAAATAACAGAATAGTAGAGTTGGAAGTAACCTTGGAAGTCTTCTAGTCCAACTCCCTGCTCAAGAAGAAGCTCTATACCATTTCAGACAAATAGTTGTCCAATATCTTCTTAAAATCCTAGACTGTTGTAGCATCTACAACTTACTGTGGTGAGCCATTACATTGACTAATTGTTCCAAATGACAGGAAATTTTTTCTTAGTTTCTTAATTTTCTATGTTGACAATATGTAAATTGGTTGTTTCCATTTACATCTTATTAATCAGAAGTTGATCTTTTGTATCTCTGCTTTTTCTTTCATTTCCTTTCTGTTCTACTGGAAGGATGTTATTTCCTTCTAAATAATCTTGGATAAATCCAATCAAATCTTTATTGACTTTGATGGAGAATTAGTTTGCGTCTCAGTATAAAGAAAGACAGCACAGCTGGAGATTTAGTGTTACAACTTTAAAATACACATTAGTATTGCTTAAAAATTTGGGTATTCCCGTAGTTCAGGCATGGGCAATTAATTTTCCCAAGGGACCGCCTGAAAATCTGGGACTGTTCTGGAGGGCTGCCACCCTCTCATGCCACTGCCACTGCCGCCCTCATCCACCAGCCATTGCACGCCAGACAGGGACAGTCAAATGTGGCCTGTGGGTCATAAAATGCTCTGGTCTGCTGTAGCTGTACTACTCAATATTAAGGGCATGAAGGATGTTCACAGTGTATTCCATAAAGTTTTTAGTCTTCAAGCTGAAATACTGAAGAAATGATTGTTCATTTTCACCAACAAGCAAAGCCTCCCAAATACAGGTAGTCCTTGACTTACGACCACAGTTGAAACATTGGTTAAGTAAATTTTCTCTATTTTATGACTTTTCTTGCCACCGTTGTTAAGTGAATCACTGAAGATGTTAAGTTAGGAACATGGATGTTAAATGAATCTGGCTTCCCCATTGACTTCGTTTGTCAGAAGGTCACCATGACCCCAGGACACTGCAACGGTCATAAATATGAGTCAGTTGCTAAGTGTCTGAATTTTGATCATGTGACCATGGGGAAGCTGCAACAGTCATAAATATAAAAAATGATCATAAGTCACTTTCTTCTGTGCTGTTGTAATTTCTAATGGTCATTAAGTGAACTGAAGACTACCTGTAATTAACTGATTATAATACAACAGGAAAAAAGCATCTTTCTGGATCTTCGCTGTTCAAATATATTTCTTTGGAACAGAAAGTTCATAATAAGTATATATTACCATCTTATTTCAGTCTTAAAGTAGTGGCAGTTACTGTAGCAGTATTCTGATCGTTCATGTATGTATACTGTTCATCAATTTCTTTAATATATTTTTAAATTTCTTTTATATTAATACTTTAAAGGTGCTTTTAAAATGCAGTCCTACTTCTAGTTGGTCACTTACAGGTTTGTACACAATATGATTCATTCTATGAGTACATTATGTAGCAGAGCATGTTACTGTTTTTGAGTCAGGTTTCACCTAATCTGTACTTGTACCTTTGCCTAGATGTAAAACCTTGCTTTTCTCCACATTAAGTTTCATGTTGTTGGATAGGACCCATTGTTCAAGTCTGTTAAGGTCTTTTTGGATCTTGAGCCTATCTTCTGGGCTATTGCCTATATCTGCAGGTTTGGTGTCATTTGCAAGTTTGATGAGTTTTCCTTCTGTTCCCTTATCTAAGTCATTTATGAAAATATTGAAGGAGTACTGGGCCTAAGATGGAACCTTGTACCCACTGCTTATTTTCTTCCATGTAGACATAATACCATTAAGGACTACTCTTTGAATATGGTTTGTCAGCAAATTACAAATCCATCTGGTGGTGATACTGTCTATCCCACATTTTTCTAGTTTACCAAGAAGTAGGTTGTAGTCTACTTTGTCTAATGCCTTGCTGAAAGTAAGTATTCAATGTCCACAGCATTTCGCTGGTCTACTAATGTAGTCACTCTGTCAAAGAATGAAATAAGATAGGTTTGGCATGATCTGTTTTTAACAAGCCCATGCTGGATACTAGTTATAATTGTATTTGTTTCTAGATGTTCATAGATCTGTTTTTTGATTATTTTTTCCAGTATCTTTCCCAGTATTGATGTTAAGCTGATTGGTTTGTAGTTTCCTGAGTCTGGTTTTTTCCTTTTCTTTTGAAGAGGGGGAACCATCAGCTCTTTTCCAATCCTCTGGTAGTTCCCCAGTGCTCCAAAAATTTTTATAGATAGAATACAATGGTTTTGAGATAACATCTGCCAACTTCTTCAGAACTCTGAAATGTAATCCATCAGGTCCTGGTGATTTATATTCATCAAGATCAGACAGGTGTTTTCTAACCATTTTCTTGGTTATTTTAACTTTTATTTCTAGTCTGTCTTTTACAGTTATGTGTTTGGGGGATTGGGCTATAGTTTCTTTTTGTGTGAAGACTGATGCAGAGAACGAGTTAAGCAGCTCTGCTTTCTCTCTACTGCCTGTTACTTCCTTACCATCTTCTCTTTTTAGTGGACTGTTTCCTTAACTGTTTCCTTGTTATTTATATTTTGAAAGAAAGTTTTTAAAAATTATCTTCGACTTTTGTTGCAAGTCTTTGTTCATTCTGAGCCTTTGCTTTCCTGACTTCATCTTTGCAGATTCAGGCTATCTGCTGATATTCTGCCTTAGTTATGTGTCCCTCTTTCCATTTTTTGTACTTATGCTTTTTGTCTTTCAGTTTATCAGACAGATATTTGTGCAGTCATGCTGGCTTCTTTTTGGATTTCTTGTTTTTCTTTTTCACTAAGAACTGAAAAAGAAAACTTGTAGACTGTTTAGAAAACTTGCAAGTACTTGTGCTGCATCCTCCCATCCCATTTTAGACTTTTCCACTGTACAGCACAGCAGAGTTGCCAATAAGGTCTCAACTTTTAAACAGGAGTAGAAGGAAACAGGAAACACATGTTTTGGAAGCTCTGCAGCCACCAACAAACATAGTGAAGCAGATGAATAAAAGAAGGTATTTTTTTCTTCAAAGGGAAACAACAGCCAGAATCCAAGAAAAAAAAAATCATGTTTGCTTTTTCCAATTTACCCAACATGTTGGCCTTCCAAAAGATCCTTGAAACATAACTTGTCAACTAGTTTGGGGAGTCCATGGTTAAGTGCAGCCTGTTAGATGATTGTATGAGAGTGAATGGAATGCACTCTATGTTTTCCTAAAATTCATTTGTTTTAATTTAAATTGGTTGCTTAATGGTTTTTATATATATATATGGTTTATAATGGTTTATATATTCTTGAATGTAGTATGTATAATCTAGTATGTACAACCACTTAGTAACTTTGTATGATTGGTGGCTATACAAATATGATTGATTAAATATTAAATGTTAATATTATGTATAAAAAATTAATTGCAAAAATATAATTGTAATAGGTGGTACATGAAATAGGTGGATAGATAAAATACAGTTACTGACTTAAATGTTTCCTACCTTGTTCTCTAGAACTTTTGAGTTGCTGCTGCTGAATTCTGGCAGCAAATAGTTTAGAAATGACCCTGCAGTTTCCTGTTTTTTATTTTTGTTCGGGCAAAAAGTCAAACCCACATGTGTAAACTTATCTTTAGTTATAAAAGATAAGAGAATATGCGTAGCTCAGGGTGGAGTCTGGAGTTCTCTAAGCTTGGTTTAGTTATTGCACACCAAAAATATTCAATTAAATATAAATTTCAGCTAAAAGAATGCAAATGACCAGCTGTCTGCAAGGAGTATAAATCCTTCCATTCCCCACCGTCCAGTCAGAGCTGAAGAAGCTTCTTGGATGAGAAGTGAAATGTCTTCAAAGAAAAACAAGAAAGTCCAGTTGCCTCTTGAAAAAGCACCTGTGAGACAACCATGACCTTGGTAACTAAGAATCTCTATAGACTTTCAGATGATAGTTTTTTAAAAGCTTATCCTCCAATTGGCAAAAGGCAAACCAGACTATGCATTTGGACAATGGTTGATGTATTCTAGAGGATGAACATGGGTTATGCAGGATGACAGCAGGTACTGCTGGTTAATGCTGTGCGTGCCACCACCTATAATTCTCCCAAAAAGTTTCCATTGCATACCACAATGATACAGATTTTGTGATAGCATAAATTGCTGTGGAATGTCAAATACACTTCAGTGGTCTCTCCCTAATTGAGCTTTACATCTTGGAAACCAACATCAGCAGGCTTGAATGAGTTACTTGGCTTCCTTTCTGTTGGAGCAATAGTTTTTCTAAGACAAAATGAACTTTAGATTTATTTCTGCTTTAATTATAAGGAAGCAAAATAATTCTGTACATTTGAGTTGAGAGGAAAAATATATAACATAAATCTGTCTCTAATTTTAGAAGGTTATTTTTAATACTAGCATCTTCATCACAGCATGGTGATTGAGTAGAGCTGTTACCCCTTCCTCTTCCAGCAAACTAATGTGTAAATATATTTTTCAGGATGCTTGGGAACCAGGTTATCCTTAAAAAGGAAGAGCTGTTATAATTGGTTTTCAGTAACCTATTTACTGGAAATTAGATTACATATAATTATCCCAGAGTGAAGTAACTCTTTATCCCCATTAATATACTTATCTAATACACATTTTAATACCATCTCTCAGTAATGTACTTTTGCATTCATTGAAATATAAGAGCACCTGTTATTGCTTTTGCATTTTGCTGGCTAAACTGACCTGAAGGCATGTGGCTTGCTGGAGGAAGAAGAATGAAATTCATGTCACTTTGTGTCAGCAGAATGAAATATGGGATGGAGTATGGATGCAATAAATCATATGCCAGCAGCCATAACCTAAATAAAAGACAACATAAAATTTGTGTAGAAGAAATCAAGCATCTGTGTAGAAATCAGAAGAAGAAGAAGAAATCAAGCATCTGTGTAGAGGGTGGAAGAGATAAGAATCCTATAACTACTTGTAACATAACTTCATAACATTCTTCCTGTGGTTTTTGCTAGATTTCACATAAGGTTTTTTCTGAAAATGTTGGCACCTCTCATCAGAAAATGGTTTATTCCACAGTAGACTCTAAGATACAACTCACTTAAAGTGGACTGTATGTTACAAATAAGAATGAATCCATATACACAAAGAAAATTTTGAAAAATTTAGATGGATGCTTACATATTTGAAGAGATATTTAAATGTGTTTGTATATATGTATGTATTTCATGTATATATATGAAAATTTCCTGCTTAGCCTATTCCTATAGAAATATAGATGTTAACAGACTATTCCTTTCTCAATACCATCTTTTCAACTCATTTTCTTCTAGTTGGGAATGGTGAAGCTCTATTTCCAGATACAAATTGTGTTCCTGAATAATACATATAAGGTGAATCAGTAGGGCATTATTTTGCTATATGCTTGATTTTATTGAATTATTTTTGATTATACATGAATACACACATGTATGTGTATGTGTGTGTATATATATATATATATATACAGTATGTATGCATATTTTGTATGGCATTGTGTGTGAATGTGGGATGAGTAGGAGACCTTTTTTACTGGTTTCACTGTGATGATACATAATTAAAATTGAAAGCTGAAGTGTCTTGCTAGGTTTTTCCTTGTTGTATGTGGCATCTACCTAACTCAAAGATTGAACACATTAAAATACAAACCTGAATATTTCTATACTGAAATTCTGCCTGGTATGACATTTAAGCCTAACAATACCAACCATATATATTAAAAATAAATTCATGAAGTGAAATAGGATTTATTCAGTGTAGTTGCATTTACAGTAGGAGTTGAAGACTTGTGGCAAACACTTTGCTCTTTGGCAGAAAATTTAAAAAATAATCAATTTATACAATAGTATCATCCTCAGGTTGGAGTTAGAATTAAATTCAGAAATAATGTTGAGCAATTTGAGCTACAGACTACAGAATGATTAAATTGCTGGTATTATGATTACTAATTTACATATTTTTTTAAATTACCCACTTTTGATTTTTCCCCTTCATATGATCTGTCTACTTTTGTTTTCACTATGTTCTTCAAATTCAGGGAGAGTAGTTTATAGCAGCTTTCTTGTTCTCAAATATTTTCATTTCATGATTCTTTGATAAGGCATATTCATGTATAATGCTCTTCATTTAGAGTTTTCCGTCATTTTCTAGATATGTGGTAAAAATACACTCATTTTCATCATTAGTTTTATTCTTTATTCAAGGATTAAATAATTTGCACTGGAATGGTATGCAACCAATTCTCTTTTTGTGGTAGAGCATTTGTAGAGATTCTTTAAAGTTGACTTACTTAGATGTTGGTCTTTTCTGTTGCATAATTTTTAATTTATTTAAACTTATTAATTGTATGCATGTAGAAAACTTCTACATGCATAAAGGCTAGATGAATAACAACAGCAATAACAATTTCAATTCTATGTAAAAATCTACAAAACTGTTTTATAAGTTATACAAAGTTTATAAAAATTAAATGCAAAATCATGTTAACTACTGAAAATTTTACTGATTTTTAAATACTTAAAAATCTAAGGCAAATATGCTTTATGTTTAACTAATCTTAAGGAATAAGTTTTTTTTAAGCACCTAATTCTTATATATATTGTTTAAAAGTAATTATTGCTCTCAAAACTCTTTTCTGTGCTTCTGAAATATTTTGCATAAAGATCAATTTTAGAAGCCAAGAGTACTTTTATTAATTGGAAATTGTTTCTCATTAATTCAGTGTGCTTATAATGTAAACTTTATTTTATGAAAAATGAACAATACTTTCCAAATACCAGAGTGCGGTTTCCAACTGTGTTATCGTAGGGTGAACATAATATTTAAATGCTGTATATTTGCTGTAACTTTAATCTTAACACTATATTTTGATACTCCTTCCTTTTTTCTGGAAAAAGAAAATTCATTAATTTTTATATCACATTGCTACTTCAATAATGTGCCACTAAAAGCCTTTCTTAATGAGATAGGCCAGCTTTTTTCCATAACATCAGCCTAATTATCCTGTTTTGATATATATGCATTGTATAATGATGTCACTGAAACTTGTAATTATCTGGCTTGGATCACAAATTTTCTTAGCTTGTAAGCTTGGAAACAATTGAATTCAACATTATTTTTCTCAAAGTTGCTAACACGGCTTGAAAGCCAAAATGAGATTTAGTACATACACAGATAGGGAAGATGTATGTGGGTGCTTTTTATATTTATTTTTAGTACAGTTTCTATACCCAAGTAGTCCCAAAGGAAAGTTTTCAAGGGATTAGTGGACAAGCTCAATAAGATTCAACAAGCCTATCTAGATAATTTTCTAAGCCAAAGAATAAATATGCAATGGTTTACATGACGGACACCGCAGATTCTATTTATATGCTGCACTTTGGCTTATGGTGAGAGAAAAGATTTCCTTATAAATCTGTTGTCATAAGTGCAAATCCTAGCATTCAGTGACCTATTTTCAGAATAAGCTAAGGGAATTCAATTGTACCAAAGAACAAACGGCCTTCACATAAATAAAACTTGCTACTTTTCTTAATATTTTTAAAAAAGAAAAACGAAAGTCCCAAGGCATGTTTTTGCACAAGACCCAAGGGGAACTATATTCAAATCATTTAATTATGAAGCTAATTAGATTATATGGTCCAATGACATCCTCTCTATCTAGAATCGTTTACATATATGTTATAAAAAGAATCCCTAAGATCCACAGGAAAACAATATAATAAAAAAATCAGTTAATCGTTTTTTTTAAAATAATGACTTTGTTTCACAACACTTTCCAAATTTACGCTTTGTTGGTAGCATAAGTAAATATTCATTGGGGTATGCATTAAATGAAAAAAAATGGCTCATTCCAGAATGATATACTTTATCTAGAACAATTAATCAGTGGAACTACTTGCCTCCAGAAGTTCAAACACTGGAACTTTTTAAGAAGAGATTGGACAACCATTTGTCTGAAATGGTGTAGGGTTTCCTGCCTGAGCAGGGGCTTAGACTATAAGACCTCCAAGTTCCTTCCAACTCTGTTATTCTATTCTATGTGATATATTTAGTCCAGCCAATATAGAGCCTGCACTTTCATTTATTTTTATTTTTTTTAGCTGCCAAAGGACAGAAAAATCATCAACAAAGAAGCCAAACCAACAGCATTTTCACACACAATCAGATTCTGTTAGCAGGCACTGCAGCTGCTGGTGCCACGCTGTGCCTGTCAGATTGCTCTTCAGTTTGACCCACTACCCATGATCATGAAACCATGTTGGCTAAGCTGCTATGCTTATTAGTGGTATGGATGTCTAAAGTGAATGCAATTTAAATCGAGCACTCTGCTACTAGCAGCAAACATTTGTTCCCTGAGTAACTTATACAGTTAGATTATTGTCTGCTTTATAAGGATGGTGGTACTAGAAATATGGTAGCAGGAACATCTGAAGAGACCCAAAGTGTGAAGGGGTAAAACCAGCACCGTTCTATTGCAATGAAAGCCCACCCTATTTTTATATGTGACATTGCACACATGCTCAAAGAGATGGAGTCTGCAGAATGGTTTTGTAAGCTATTTTGTAAGCTATACTTGTAAGCTATTTGGCAATCTTGCATCCTTCACCATGAAGAAGGATTGGTTGTGCAAAGCCATCATCTGCATTACAGATGACTTCAAACCTCCACCGACAACCAGCCCTTGAAAGCTGCTTTATGCACATGAAAGTAAATCTACGTGGTTTGAAGTGATTGTATGTTATACTACCTCCAGGCTTGCAGTGTTTTCTGATTCATGAAAATAAGCGGTCTGCTGGAATATTTGGCTTGCTGCCACCACCACCAGCAATGATGGCCTTAGATTCATACAGGATCACCGTTCCTGATCTCAGTACCTTGGTGGTTAATGGAAGGAACTAGGTTAACTCAGCAAAGAGTTCAAAAGTCCCTTCCGCAGCATTGTTCCTTTTCTTAGTTTCATCATAATGCCAGCTGACTGCACAACTCTGACTGCAGGTCCTATGTCATATTTTCTACTTCCATGACCAGTTTCATAAGCAGACAATTAGATATGCACATGAGTTTAACAAGCAACGCAAGCATCTACAGTGAGTCAAGCCCAGTCATAGCAATCCCCTGCCTTTATTTCTAAGTCTCTCATCAACAGCTGCCAGATGGTCAGTCCTCCATTGCTATACTCCAGCCCCTAAGTAATTCTGCCTAGCAACATAAGCATTAGCTGCATATCTTAAAGCTAATTTCTCTTGAAACATGTTTTATTCTGAGCATAGAACACTCAAAATTGTTCTTACTTGAACCATTTGGCACATCTCTGTTATTTGGCACATTTATTTTATATGCATACCACCTTTCTTCCTTCATGTCATAGATAAAATTTTGAACCAACTTTTTATTTGGAATTAGATCAGACTCCACACCAGTTAAATTCAGTAAATCAATCTTATTTCATACTCTCCAACCTTGTTTTACAGCCAGATATTAAACTGATTAATATCTGTATTCCTATTGTTCATATTTTAAAATTACTTAATCATTTGTCAGATCTGGTCAAATCTCTGGTCAAATGTAGAGATGTGACTGCTGCTTACAATAGAAGACAGACATGTACTGACAGAGCTTGAGAAATTTCCTAAGAATAGCTATTGGATTTTCTTTTTCTGAGATCCCATTATAATTTCAAAAGCCAATTGCCATATTTCAGAAAGCTGAAATACATTTTGTTCTTTCAGTCCTTTGGAGCTTGGTTAATTAAAATTTTAAGTTAAGATAATTCAGCTACTTGATATTTTGCATATGTTGTATAAGCTAATTTTAATGATTGACTTATACTTTTATAACAATTTCTGAACAATAGTTCTTCTATTATATAGCAGCACAAGGAGATCAAAATCTTTATTTCTATTATGGACCAGCATACAAGAAAAAGTTATACCCATTTCAATACAGGTAAATCCCTGGGTTAAGAATATTCCCTTTAGCGAATGTTCGAAGTTATGTGATAAGTGCCCTCTATCATTTATGAACAAGTGCCAAAATTATGAATATTGCATCTTCACGGCAGTTGTTCCCTCTTACGAACAACCACAGAGATTCTGCAACATTCGCCTTGCGTATTCCCTTGCTCCTGGCCAGGTCTTCACAGGCACTTCGCCTGTGGAGACTCACTTACCTTGCAAAGATCTCCTCTCTGTCGCGGTTTCTTTGCCTGCTTCATTGCTTCAGACTTTCGGTGCATTCACAGAGAACAGAGGCCTAAGGTACTACGATATCATGCGAGATCAGTAGCGTGAGATCTCGTTTTTTGCAAACAGAGGGAAAGCTTCAGTCCTTCCCTCTGTTTGCCATTTCCTAGCTGAAACCTGCAGGGAGATCGCGTTCCAGTAGGCTTTCGCAGCTCTTTGCAAAAAGCCTCTGTTTGGCACCAGCAGAGCTTGCGAGGGGCAGGCGCCTCCCTCTGAAGCTCTGTTCCTACTGGCAAAGGCTTTTTGAAAATGATGCCTTAGATTCATAATCTAAGGCCTACAAGGACGCAATCCTCAAGTGCTTTGCCACTGAGAAAAGAGGCCCGGAGATGCTCATGAGGCCCTCCAGGCCTCCTTTCTCACCAGAGGTTTGCTTGAAGAGGCCTCTGGCAACGAAAAAGGAGGCTGGGATGCCTCTGTGTGGCCTTCCGGGCCTTCTTTTTCATCACCAGAGGCCTTGTCAAGCGGATCTCCGGCAAGAAAGGCCCGGGAGGCCATGCGCAGGGCTCCTTTTTCGTTGCTGGAGGCCTCGTCAAGCATATCTTTGGTGAGATATTAAAACATTAACCTAGCTCTATAAAATTCTTAATATTATTACTAATGGACTAAAGATGGGCACTATGGAGGCCACAAAAAGGATATAAAAACAGATAAAGATAAAAATAAAAGAAGAATTCTCAGTAACCCACGCAGTACTCTTAATGATCTGTTTGTTAATTTTAATTACTGGTAGGCAAAATCTAATGATAATAAATAGTTCCTTGTCTGAGACGATAAAATAAAAAAAAAAAACCCTTTCATTACGACCTATAATATGTGTCAATAAAGGAAGGTCAAAAGTTTACTTAATGATACTGGTAAACAGGGAAAGTGTAAAAGCTTATGCATGATGGTCAACAGCATTCATGTTACATTAACAGGTTTTTGGGCAAATGAGGACTTTGGTAAATTTTTCCTTACGACTTTCAGAGGTAAAACATCAAGTCTGCCTCTGAGAAAGTCTCTTTGCTGTGCAGCCAAGATTGAAGTAATCAAGTATCTTCCCAGTTCCCAGCTGAACAAGTTGTGAAAACTCTTAACATAGATTGAAATATGACTGACCTCATTCTGCAATTCTGCTTCAAAGACTCTATCTTTAATTATTCTTTTGGCTGAGTGCTTTCCAAAAGGATCAATTGTTCAAACAGTAACTTTCGCCAAAATTGCATGTTGCCATGAAGATTTAAATTGGTGCCCCAAATCTATCAGTATAGATGGAAAACAATAGCATTTGAAATAATAGGTAAATGTTAATAGCTGTGCTCTCAAGCTTTATTTTTGTTTCATTTCTGAACATCACATTGGATACATATCTAGGCACTTGTAAAGACTTCACAAAAACTTTTTTAATGGCTTTAAGTGATTTATAGTGAGGGATTTATTCAACTGAGTGTCATATAACAGTTTGGCCAAGGATTTTTCTCTAAACAGTTTTGGATTGCTTGTATGCATTCCTACCATTTGTCTGAAAATAATTAATAAAACTTGCTGTACTCCTTTCGTCATTGTGAATGTGCATCTTCTAGACATCTGTAAATTGGAGCAATACGCCCAATACTTAAAATCTTTACTCTGTTTTCCTTCCCTTCAAGGATCCATTTGAATATTTTGCATTGGTATGTAAAGTAAACTACCAGTGTAGTTTTCTGCTTCTTAATTACCAGTAGGTTTTCTTTGTAGAAAGACTGAAAGCAGTGAGTGCTCACCTTACCTGGCTGGATTGAGGCAGACTGATTAAGAAGGCAAGAAAAAAACTAAGGAAGTAGATAGGCCTCCTGACATCATTAAATCATTATCTTGCTTTTTCTTCCAAATGAAGGCTCGGCTAACTGAAATTTAATACAGCTTGTTGTATCAAATCATGAATCTTTCAAATCATGACCCATATCTTTTGCCATATCATTTGTATTAAGGAAAGTAAGAGACTGTTTATATATTTATAAAAGTTAAAGTTAAAGGATTCCTGTGGATTTTACCCAGCTAGTTGTTGTTGACTATAGGAACTGAACTCATCTCCATTTCAAGACAAGTGAGCCAGTACTGCCTGAAGATATTTCCAGTCATGTGGCCAGCATGACATCATGGAGTGCTGTTACCTTCCCATTGAAATGGTACCTATTTACCTACTCGCATTCACATGCTTTCAAACTGCTAGGTTGGCAGTAGCTGGGATGAGGATGGCAGTTCACCCCATGTGGAGCTCAGGTCTTGAACCTGGCCTGCTGACTAGAGAGAGAATTGCTATTTATCAAGTTATCCATGCTCTCTCTTTACATAAAAAGTGTATATGTGTACAACTGCACTAGAGCATACATTTCATAAGCAAAAAACTGCTAATTCTTTCTATGTTCCATATGTTGTTACGATCAGAATTGGAGCAATCTATTGCCTGACAAAAGCATACAATAATGGATTTTTTAATGTATAATAACATAATAATTACACAATCCATATAGTTTAACCCTAAATTTACTAGTGTCCAAAAAAACCATTTTCAAATCTCACCCACTTACCATGTACCATTTTGTTTGTCTATATACAAACATGTTTAATTCTGGATTTGGATCAATATGACATTAGTTTTGGACTAGACTAATGAACAAAAACACACTTTTGAATATTAAATTTAAATATCTTGGTTTCCTTCATGATGATAATAAAGAACTGTTTTTTCTAATATAGTTAGCTTTATGCTCTGTTTATTTCTATTGTTTCGATGGAGAATACTTACCAAGGTTAATGTACAATGTTATAATATGTATAACTCTATAATAAATATTTCAAATGCTGACATTTATAATAAATGCTAACATATCCCTGTCAGTATTTGTGAATATCTTAAACAAAAGAACAATGAATATGATTATACATGAAAATGCCAGCATTCTCTAGTGTTATGTCCAGAAATGTTGAGTACTAGTAGAATACTGGAATTCATTATACTTCATTCTGGTTTGCTGTTTTAACAACTTGTGTTTCACATTTCAATATCAAAAACCTCAAATTAGATTTCTAGCAGTTTAGAAAGGTAACAAATTTGTGTTAATTCAGTTAATTGCACAGATTAAAATAATACCAACAAAAATATAAACTTCAGCAAAAGAGAATAACTGGAATACAAAGACTAAGTAAGAGATAAAGACGGTCAGAACTCAAATAGTACTATTAAATAGCATTGTTAAGTAGCAATAGTAGCAATAAAAGGAAGTTCCACTAGATTTCCCAATGTGTTAAGTTTCTGAAAGCATAGATGCATAGAGTAATGCTACCAATGAGGAATATTCATTTATTAACATAAACTAATCTTGGGAATGATAGGCAGGCAGGCAGGCAGGCAGACAGAAAATAAAGATATTGGAAAAGTCTTCATTGGGTATATCCAATTCCTGCTGACTCCTATTGATCATAATTCCAGAAGCAGATGTTGCTGCCTGTGGAAGATTTTAAAATAATTTGTAGGATGTGCTTAAAACACTAAAACGTACAGTTCAGAGAAATATTTCCCTTTCTTATCCTCCCAGCGCATTTCTACATTTGGATACGTCAAATGTCTTGCTCTGATACATTTCTAAAAATCCTTACTTGGCTGGTGTTATAAATATCTGAGTAATAAAACTGAATTGTGTCAAGTAGAGAAACATACTTGGGAGGTAATGAATTGAGGCCGGGCAGACATGGGCTGTTGAGGGGAGTAAAGTCAGCACTATTGGCTCTGCAGAGCAACCATTTACTACAAGGAGAGAATGAAGTTTATGTGCATCCAAGGCAGAGGTGAAATTCATTTACCTTCCCTACCGTTTCGCAAATGTGCGTGCACTGCACGCATGCTCGCTTTGCTCGCTTGTGCTGTCGTCTGCACATGCACAAAGCCTTTTGCACATGTGCAGAGGCTTAAAATGTCTCAAAAAGTAACATCATGATGTCTGCATGGGTGGGCGGAGCCTCCCACAGCTGCCACTGCTGGTTCGCCAGAGCCAGATAGAACCAGCTGAATTTCACCCCTGATCCAAGGGCTATTTCCAACCCAGAACTTGGAGAATGAGGCTTATATGAGTAATCATGGCTTTGGAAAGTGAGCTAGATGGGAGAAAGTCTGAAAAGTCATTCTGGTGTCCTTTGCATTTTGCTAGCCTGACTCCCATGTGGCAGAGCAAGAAGAGAATTCATATTTCCAAAGATTTTAAGATATATAAAATATATGCTAAAAGATGATAAATAAAGCAAAAAAAATGTAATAATACACAATATGTTTTCATGTTCTATGTTTATAGAAAGGTCCTTGGAAAGATGCTGTGCTGTATGTTCCTCTATATTGGTGGGGGTGGGGGTACAGGCTCTACTACTGAGTAACATGAGGGAATGGAAAATAATAAATATTGAGAAATACTAGTATAAGTAATGGGTAATCTAGAGAACATATGATCTTTTGCATATTGGCAAAATAGAGAAAGAACCTCTTTGGTGATACTGTGCTACTCTATGATTGGTCTCTCTGCATCTCTTTGATAGTGCAGGATCGGCTTACAAATCTAATATGGTGGTCAAATGCAAATTGCAAGTAGATTTCTTTTTGAAAGATACGTTAGAGCATCGGTGTCAAACTCAATTTCATTGAGGGCCGCATCAGGGTTGGGTTTGAGCTCGGGGGGGCAGGGTGGGCGTGGCCAGGGTCAGTATGGCCAGCTCGGCATCACTCATGTCAAGGCTCCTGTGGAGGCCTGTGCACTCTGCCAGCGAAAATGGGCTCTCGAGCTCCATTTTCGACTGCAACAGCATCCTGCAACCCTCTCCCAGTGAAAATGGAGGCTGCACATGGCCCTTGCGAGCTCTGTTTTCACTGGCAGAGGCACGGTGGACCAGTCCTTTGCTGTTTCCAGGGCAGCCCCATGGGCCAGATCTAAGCACCCTGCAGGTCAGATCTGGCCCCCGGGCCTTGAGTTTGACACCCCTGTGTTAGAGTGAATATAATTTTACATAATCTTATATACCCATATATCTAGCTAGGTGCCTAATGTTCAACTTACTTTCAACTCCTAGTGTTGTTGATAGAATAACAAAGGAGTTTAAGTATAAAAGCTGAATTTTCACTTTTTTATTTTAAATTGAACTTTAATTACGGGGGAAATAATAAAATTAGAATATAATTTAAGACATCTGATCTCATTTTAAAACACATATTGATGAAAACACTGGCTATACTTGAACAAGATTCTCTCATACCCCAGAAAGGCATATTCATTTTCATGCCTACTGCTAATAGAAGTGTTCATTCTTTTTCCTTTCATTTGCTATGAATACATTGAGAAATGTTAAGAGCTGAGAAAAGCAGAAATGACATTAGTCTGAAAAGACTTCCAATTTTTATGACTACAATTTTTAATACTGTTGAAATAAGTGTTAGAATATGAACATTATTTTGATAGTGTTGTATTTTAAACATATGTGCACACACGTCTTCTGAAATTGAGAAGACAATACTGAAAAATCTTTAAAATTAGAAACATAATCTTAGTAAAATTTTTAATAATCTTAAAATGGCAAATGCAACTGTTCCCTAGTTTCTTACAGTATGTTATATATACTGTAATTTGACCAACTATTGAGTTATTTGAAATTCAGTTTCTTTGGAAAAAAAGTAATAGACTATTTCAGTGGTATAATCTTATTTGCACATTTATACAGGTTAACTATAAAACTATTTATAAAATTATAAACTGTTATCATATTCTGCTTTTTATCAGATTTCTAGAAAAGCCAATGTTGCCGTAGGACTTTCTGTCACCTTTTCAAATGCAGCTTTAGCACAGGCCTCTTTCCAGTTATTTTCCTAAGACAACAAAGGTCATTTCTCTCCATTCTTATTCATTGCAGTGTCCATATGAATAGAATGCCATAAGGTATCAACTTCTCTTTGTCAAACCATGAATATGTATTTTGTCAATGAATATATTACTCATACAAGTTCTCTAACTTTTATTTGGTATTGAGCCAGTGAAATTGTTCCAGTCCAATATTCCTATCTGAAAGTAAACTTGTTGAACTTTATAGGTATTATTTAATAGTAAATATATGTAAAATCCCCTTTTTACAACCAGGTAGTCCCTTAATTTGGAGTAGAATTGGGGCAGCTGGATGGAGCTGAGCGTTTACTGGCCGGATGCCCTTCCTGACATTGTGTAGTTTGCAACAGATATTTTTCTTTGTGTCCTATGAGAAAAACATCTACCTAGGATTGAACTCTCAACCTTTTGGGGAGGAGGTGAGCAACTTGACCACTAGGCCACCATGACGCTCAAAATAGTAAATTTATGTAGGAATTTATTTATTTATTTAATTTATGTAGCCTACCCTATCACCAAAATGACTCTGGATGATCCATAACAACAATGAGATAAAAGAATATAAAAAACACAAATATAAAATGTAAAAATCCATATTAATAAATGTCATAAAAACCAAAGTTACAAACCCTCGGTGATGAGAGAGATAAAAAAAGGCTATCTCAACAATAGAGCTACCATAGCAAATCTCTAATGACCCAGGAGCTCCAGGCTGGATAACTGGTCTGGAGGCCCTTCCAGAATATCATTGGAGGAATATAATTTTAGGGAAAAGGATGTTCCATAAGCCTGATATCATGGCAGAGAAGGCACGCTCCCGGGACCCACCAAATGTTAATCCCTAGCCAGTGGTACCCACAAAATGCTGCCTCTGCCAGATCTGATGGAGTAGGCCTAGGAAAAAACATCAAACCCTATGGTACCCCATGGTACCCCACTTAGAAGGGACTGAGGAGAAATCATCACCAAATGAATGAGGTGAAAAGGAGGAGAACTAGAACAACACTGTGCCACCCGTCTCTAAATCTCTTAGCAGATCCAGAATGGGTGGGTTCTACTTACCTTTACTACCGGTTCATAATGGGATCGCACGCACAATCCTTCTGCACATGCACAGATCATTGATTACAACATCCGGGGTGGTGGGCGGGGCCTCCCACCAGTTTTGCTACCGGTTCTTGCAAACTGGTCCGAACCGGGGGCAACCCACCACTGATCCAGAAGGATACCATGTTTGATGGTATTGAAAGCTGCCTAGAGGTCAAGTAGGGCGTAATGTCTATGCTGTTGTTATAGTACATAATTTTTTTTCTACATTTTTCTCAGAGAGATTCAGAACTAAATCCAGGACAAGAGATGGGTAACTTGGTGCTATCCAGAAATATTGGATCACAACTCACAACATCTCTTGGCTATTGGGTTTCTGACTAGGCATGATGAGGACCCAAAATCCAAAATGTTGCTATTTTGTGTAGGTTTTCTGACTTTTTCTTCACCATAAGAAATATTTAATATCTGTAAATGAATTACAATTTGGAATTGTAATCTTCAAGCCAAAACATTCTAGAAATTATAAAACTTACAGTTAAATTCAGTTCTAAATCATTCATTTGCTAATTAGTCTTTGAGTTCAGAAGCTGTTCAATAATGCTATCCTGCATGGCATTCCCTTAACTGCTACATAGAACAAGGATCAAAGCAATAATCTTCTGTTAAAATAAATATAGTGGGAATTAATGACAGACAGGATCGAAAAATGAAGTGTGTTTTCAGGGAGTTATTATATTTTGACACACACTATAATTTTATAAACATCTAGGCAATGAATTAGAGATGTGACTGTAGTTCAGGGGCTTTTCCAAAGACAGCATTTGTGCATAATTTAAAAAATAGCTGCCCTAGTCTTCACAGACCACAAAGGAAGACCAGATGCCATCTATTACTCCCCAAAGAAGAAATATTTAGTGATTGCCTATTGGAAGGCAGCAAACTGACCTGCCAATTGTAGTGAAAGGGATACATTTTCTTTTAGTGCAATTTTGTATTATATAAACTATTTTACCCAGCTGGGTATGTATTGTATTGTGCATTTTCTGAGTATGCTCTTATTGCTATGGAAGTTTTAAGAACCACAGGCTACAACAGAATCATATTGTCATATAATTCCATTTTATTAAAAAAAAAATTGGGTAGATTTTACATTTCTATTTGTAATACAATTAGAACTGTGTCTGGCAAATATCATTTATCAAGTTATCATGTTACCACACTGAGCAGCTGGAAAAGATTATAGAGCTTGATGAAACATCTGCTTTTTCTTCATGACACTTAGATTACCATTTTGACAGTTTACCATAAACTCAGCCCCACCAGGTAGAACAGAACAGAAAATCAAACTCCACAGGAAACTATAACTATCTTTATTGAGATCAGCTACAAGAATAGAATCTTCTGATTATGCTGTACCACCTCCTCCTTATAGTTCATTAGGAATTAGGAAGTCATATGACTAACTTCTGAATATTACCTCATAGTTCTGGACTTTAAAAGTACTTCAATCTCTTTTGCCTAGGCAATGGAGCATACATATAATTATCAAAGTCATCTTCTTTACGCTCTATAAGATCTTAGCAGTAAATCTCAGACCCCCAAACTATATGGCTTAACTAAACTGCTAGGCTTGAACTCAGCAAAATCTTTATTAGTCGCATGAAAAAATAGGCTACATAATTTCTTTTGTTGCAAACGAAAATAAAGTTATATCAAAATGTTGGTTGCCCTGTTATGATGAGTAGTTCCTTATTATCTACAGCAAGCACTATAGCTTCATGGCCTTGAAACTGATCAGCTGTTAATATAATTGGCTGTCAACATATCTCTCAGAGGTCATGATGTTTTGTTTCCAAGCATACACAAGAATGTATATCTAAAGCTATATAATTTATAATATAAATATACCAAAAATATGTTATAATGTAAAGACAGGCCATACAGAAATGTTATACATATTTGAAGACAGTAATCTTAGATTCAGATTCGGTTACCTGGAAGTAAGTTTTTTTCTTTCTGAAATGAAATGTAAAATGATGCTTTCAAATAAGATAATGTGACTATAACAGAATTTATTTCTAGCAAATGTAGATTAGAGTTTACTAAGTGGTTTTTCTTACTTAGACTGGTGGCACAATTTAATATGACATTTTCAATCAGCGGAAAGCTTATATTTAAATATAAGTGCATTATCGCAATGTTGCATGCACAGTTTTTTGCCTGAGTATTTTGTCCCCTGGGTGTATTTCAACTACCTTTAAAATAATTTAACTTCTATAAATAAGTAGCTTCCATTTTTTGAACTCTAGAAATTTGAAGGAAGCTGTTGTATCATTTATTGGGGGACTCGTTTCTGAACTGAACTGCTTATGACTGATATGAATTCTGCTCTTTCTTGAAAACAGCTAAATTTATTTGTGTACAGTTCAAATATATGTAATTGCATGCCCAAACACGTATTTGCAAGAAACTAAAGATACCATTGTTTCAGGGATTTGTAAATTATTTTCAGAATTTCAGAATTTGAAAAGGGATAAGTGGAAGGAGAAAATGTTGGGCTGGTGCCAAGCGATAGCTCGTAATCCTCACAGATTCCCAAACAGCACAAGAACCCCCGAAGTCACAGGTGATGCTTCACATATCTCTGCCTTGGTGAGTGGAAGTTCTATTTCATGATGATGGCTTGTACAAAAAAAACCTAAATTGAAAATTCCTTGTGCCATCCCCTCTGTCCAAGCAATAGTCTTACAGCTTGTCCAGTATCTGAATCTACTTTTACTTTATATTCTCCTTTGTGTTTTGTTCTGAATGCACTGCAGTGGTTTACATGTTCACATTCCTAACATTGCTATTTTTTGTTCATTTATTTTTGGTTTGCTTGTCTTTTAGGTGATGGCTGTTAAAGTAATTTGGGGGAGGGGTGTTTTGTGATGTGCTTTCTTAAGTTTGTAAGCTAATATTTCCTCCTTTTGCCCCTTTCAGAATATTGGCAACATATATAGCTTTCTGTATATCTTTACAAGTCTCTTGTGCATGATGAGAGTAGGAGGGTCTTATTTAAAGGGACTATTTTGCTTGATTGTAAAGGTAGTTGTGGTATGAACAAGAAAATTGAATTTTACAAATAACTTGCATTTTTCACATTTCCTGCATGGTGTGAAGAGATTGACAACAAAACAATACCTGTAAGTTAAATTACATTTTAGTTTTAAATAAAATTTGTCAGAATGAGGTACATTTTTCCAGATTGACAGCTATTTGTTGAAAGAATATTGTTTTGAAACTTAATACTACACTCATAGAATATATGTCAAAATAAAAATGATTATCTAGCTAATCTATTTAGCTTGAAGATATTTTTAATTTTTTTCTTTTTGTTATTTTGCAATCTAATTTACTTGATGGATACTTCAAATCTCTTAGCAGTCGTTTATATGTAACCGAAAAAGATAGTAGTCCTTCAGTTCCATTTAATATTTTTATGCAAGGTTTATTAGAATTTTCAGTACTAGGAATGGAACCAAATATCCTTGTATCATTATTATAAATTGCCAGAATTTCTATATTTATATGCCAACCTTAAAAAAAAAGACTTTTAGGTGAATTTATACTCTCATGTCTTGAAATTCTGAATTTCATATATGATTTGTCTTCTAATTTTCAAAAAAGATATTGTCTCCTAATGTTTTGTCAATGAAAATAAAAAATTAACCATAACAAAATGTTGATATTTCATTTTTGATTATTATGATTATCTCTCTTACGTAGTTGCAACTTATTTAACTGGATTTAAAATGAACTATTAAATCACCAGCACATTTTTTTCCTCCAAAAGTATTTAAACTAAGTTAATGGAAGGATGAGGAATGCTAAGAATCTGCTAAGAATCTCTGTTCTGTTGTTGTGATCATCCATTTAATTGGATCTATTGGCTTAATTAGGATTTTGAAGAAAACTTAGAAGCATTTCTTGAAGTTGTATCCTGACTGTAATACTATACTATAATATACTATACTATACTACTACTTAACTATTTCAAAAGAAATTTTCCAATCCTTACACATAATCATGTCATTTAATTACTTTTCTTTAAAATAAGGTATCTGTTGTTGTAGAAAAAAAATGTTGTGTATTTTAAACTATATAGTAGGCTGATTATTTTGTAATATTTTACAGCATGGAGTATGCCTGAGTGTATATCATTTAAGCATATTGGCTACTTACTTAGCATTTAGTAAGTTTAAATCAAAAATATTACCAAATTCTTTTGGTAAAAATTCTTACCAAAATTGTGATGTTAAAATGATGAAGAACTGCTGCTTCAATATTATGTCAGCTTCATACTTCATTTTTTTTACCTTCGGAAATGTTTAACATTTTTAGTGTTTTACATGAGGCTGACATATTAAGTCATGCATTACTAAAGAACTGTCAGGAAGAAACATTTGGAACACAAAAAAGGAAATAAAGGAACAGTCCTTCAGTCATGAAACATGGACCTGAAATGAAAAGAGAAGTGAATAATTGTTTAAAATTAGGTTTTTCAGCTAAGCTGAGATATAATGTAGGGAATGGAAGAAAACAAGGCAAGCTTTTTAAATGTATTCTAAATTTTTCTCCTTGTGAGAATATTTTTTTTAAATTTCATCAGAAAATTTAGCTGCAAACGTTTTGAATGATAGTTGGTCAGTCTACTTTTTTCAGAAGTTGAAAAGTGATTTTCCTACCCACTCAGACAATTCAGTTAAAGCTTGGGGACAGATGATTGTGCAAATGTGTATTCTTACTTCTAGTATCCTGAATACTGTAGAAAAAATAAGAGAAAATATATGAAAAACAGAAGTTATATCTCTAGTTATTTTTCTTTTCTTTTACATATTTATTTCCCTTTTTTTTTTTACCCTTAGAGAATGTGTTCCTTATAATATCACTTTCCATTTTGTTTTCATTCTTCAGGCTTTTTGAAATACTAATTATGAAAAGAATATATGCAAAAGAAAACAAGCTAACCCCCACTGTAGCCATGTAATAACTAAAATGATGAAAGATGTTTGAAGCAAAAAAGGAAAATGGAGAAAAAAGATTAATTTCCTCTTCTTTGTTACTTTTCACTTTATCTTGAGATAATTTCAAACATAGCGTAGAAAAAGTTTGTATAAACATCACTGCTATCTTCTATAGTGGTAGAAATTTTATCCAATCTCCACTCTTCCCTTTCTGGGGAAAGTTGTTGGGAAGGTGGTTTAGTTACAACTCTAAAGGTCCTGGTGGATATGTATTATCTAGACCAGTGTTTCTTAAACTTGGAAACTTGAAGATGGGTGGACTTCAACTCCCAGAATCCCCCAGCCAGTGCTTTCCAATCTGAAACCTTTCGGGTTTCACATTGGACATAGAATTGAGTCTATGGAGAGGTATTACTTATACCTCTCAACCTCCGGTAGCATCTGGTTCTACTTGATCTCTCAACAACTTTTAATATTTTGATCAGGAATTTTTCTAGTCAATTGAGAGGTATAGTGTTCTTGTGGTTTCCCTTTTTCCCTGTTGATGATACTAGGCTGGCAGGAATAGTTAACACCCTAGAAGATAAGCTCAAGATCTGATCTTGACAGACTTGAACACTGGGCCCTATCTAACAAAATGAAGTTCAATGTAGAGAAAAGTAAAGTCTTACACTTAGGAAAGAAAAACCAAAAGTACACATATAGACTGGGTGAAACCAGGTTTAATAGCAGTAACTGTGAGAGGGATCTTGGAGTCTTAGTGGACCACCAGTTAAATATGAGCCAGTAGTGTGGCGGCAGCCAAAAAAGCCAATCAAGATCAAGTAGGATACTAATACCACTCTATAAAGCCTTAATAAGACCACATCTAGAGTATGGCATCCAGTTTTGGTTGCCACACTATAAAAAAGATGTTGAGACCCTAGAAAAAGTGCAGTGGAGAGCAACCAGGATGATTAGGGGACTGGAGGCTAAAACATAGGATGAGTGATTGCAGGAACTGGGCATGGCTAGTCTATTGAAGAGAAGGACCAGGGGAGACATGATAGCAGTGTTCCAATATTTGAGGGGCTGCCACAGAGAGGAAGGAGACAAACTATTTTTCAAGGCACCTGAAGGCCAGACAAGGAATAATAGATGGAAACTGATCAAGAAGAGATTCAACTTAGAAATAAGGATAAATTTTCTGACAGTGAGAACAATCAACCAATGGAACAGCTTGCCTTCGGGAGCTTCATCACTGGAGGCTTTCAAGAAAAGTTTGGACTGCCATTTGTCAGAAATTGTGTAGGGTCTCCTGCTTGGGTGGGAGGTTGGACTAGATCAGGGGTCTCCAATCTTGGCAATTGTAAGCCTGGAGGACTTCAACTCCCAGAATTCCCCAGCCAGCAAAACTGGCTGGGGAATTCTAGGAGTTGAAGTCCTCCAGGCTTAAAGTTACCAAGGTTAGAGACCCTTGGCCTAGATGACCTACAAGGTCCCTTCCAACTCTGTTAATCTAATCTAATCTGTGATCAGGTCCATCTGCATTGGCAGACTTTGCAAACAACAACAAAAGTAGCAATAATACATGCAAACTAGTGAAAAGGTAAAGAACCTACATAACTCAAAGAGCACTGAAAACAGTAGTAGAACATTATTTCAGTGGTTCTTGAAAGAACATTGCCAAGAATTTTTTATATGCAGAGGGCATCTACTAATAACCAAGGGGGTGGCCATCTGACTGAGCTCCCCTTCCTAATATGAGATGGTGGGAAGAAGAAACAGCATCAATACCGGAAAACCAATCTGGGCAAATGCAAAGAATGTAAGTGTCCACAGGTGTGTCAGGCACAGCTAATAATCATGAACCTTCACACAATGATAATAAACTTCTACCTTCTTGCTAATAGAAAAGGCTGCTTCATAATTCAAATGCTTTGCACCTTCCTATTTCTTATTTCTATTATAGTGTCAAACCAATTTTACACTCAATGGCTAAGCTGTTTTATGATATATGAACTGTAGAGCTCATAACTCTAAAATTTTATATTCCTAAAAGTACTAATCTATATTCCTATAGATTAGTAGATCTTTAGATCTTTCCCAATTATTTTGTTTTATAGAATAATTATGAAAGACAAGTATAGTGCTTACCTAAAAAGATTATTTTTTTTCTGAATAATTGGCATCAAAATGGGAGAATTGGGTAATTCTTCCATTTGTTTCATACATAGCATGTTTCTAGAATCTGAATTATAAGAACTGTATTATGTGGGTTTTTATAAAACAGGTTGTCAGAACAGACAGAACAGTCTTAATTAATTTGACACTTGAACTGCTTGATCTAAACTGGCAATTGCATTTTCACACTTCCATATTACATGTTAGATTTTTTTACTTATGAAATATAAAACAAGAGCCAAATTTTGATGCTATTTTATCACCCAAACTCCATTTATATATCAATTAGATCCCCACAAAATTCTGATTACATAATGGCAAAAATTCAGAAAATTTAAAAAGGGTTGAATCTTTTTTCACAGAACTGAATTTTCGTATCTAACATAGTTGAGAACTCATTGTTCAGAAAGAATGGCAAGTTGGTCAGAAAGTGAGTGAACTAGGACATTTTGAGTACAGAGGAAAAATAGTTTCCTTTTAAAATTATAGATTAGTTAAATTAGATCAAAACAAATCTGGTTGTAAATTTTTGCACTAGACTGAAGTAAATCCTGAATTAGTTTTCGATCACCGTATTCTGCAGACCTTTTGTAATAGTCTGAAGATAAGAATAAAGTGTCACTTATAACTGACTTAAAGTAATCAACCTCCAGTTTTATTTAAATATTTAAAAAGTGCTTAACCAGCTCAAACTATCAGTATTGACTCTGCATGGAGCACTGGCTTTTCTTCTAGTGGTATAGTTATACAAAACGACTAAATATAGACTGTATTTTGGACAACCGCTTATTTCTAAGAAAGATGTTAGCCTCCATCTGCCTCCATACCCATATTCTCAGCTAAACTTGGTCAACCAACTCCCTTTTAATGTAGATTATTTACTGGACAAAATAATCTTCCTTTTAATGAATACACTACTTGTATTTCTAAACTGTTCCATTACAACGTTGATTAGCAATGATGCACAAGTTTCAGAAAAGCTGGAAGATCTTTTTCCGCACCAAATTATAAGACTGATTATTCGGCAAGGCTGAAAATTTTTTCCCTTCCAAATCAGTCTAGGCAGAGCTGTGTAAATATTTAAAGAAACTAGAATAGCATAGTATAGAGTCAGACCAATGAAGATGGGGCTAGGGACAGGAACTCATATATAGTCCCAATCTTATCAAACAGCCCTTTCCCAATAATTGACAGAATAATCAGATAATCTGAGGATTTTTGAAGATTGATGTCTTCTCATGCCTAATGGTATTATTGATAATTTAATGTTTTGTTTTGTTTTGTTTTTTTACAAATAATCTATTTGTATTTTTAATGTGTGTTTTGGTTTTTATTGTTGCAAATTGCCAGGAATCTTTTTTTTAATTTATTCATTTTGTCCTCTAACATCTTTCCACTCTTGTTTCTTACCAGTTTGTAATATTTGTATGTAGTTTAATTATCTTCAAAATTCTTTTCCCCTTTTCCCACAAAACAAAAATACTGTATCTTCAGTCCCTCCATTGAAAGACATTTGGGGATAACATTTTTTACTTAGTCCCACTTCCATTCTTTATTTCTGCATTCACCTAATTATCTTGTTATCCTGAGATGGAGTAACTGATTTACACTAAATTAATTAATGCTTTCTCATCTCCAACGCTACATAATATATTTCAAATATTTTATATCATTTGTAAAGTGATAAACTATTTGTCTGAAACAATAAAATATAAAAGCAATTAACTTTAAACTCCTTTCTTGTCACTGTGTTTTGTTTTCTTTTCATAATGAATCACTGCTCTGCTTTTAGGCTGTTTGTTCCTTCATTGCATGTTGTCCTTATTTATGCTTTTCCAGTAAGTCTATCCCTTGGTACTGTGCAGGAAAGAAGCTGCTGTATCTCCAACAAATAGATGGCATTAAAGGGCAGCAACTACTGAAGTATATAACAATAATACTCTCTGAAAATGAAGCTCATTGGTGGGTCTTGGTCTACTAGCTTACAAGCCTAGAGTGATGATTTTGTCATAGAACTAAGAAGAAGAAAGATAGCCTGTACTTAAACATATTCTGAAATACAGTTTCTCTTTGCCTTTAAAACTAATTCAGTTTCCCTCATTAACATCTTCAACTAATTTCTACTGAATACTAAGCATGTTTCTTCTTCAGAACTGTTAAGTGTAATTATCACAGATATTTTCTTGGTACCAGAGGAGAATAATGTTGTAGTTATTGATTGTCTTAGTTTTGATATTCTGCTATAAAGTGTGTAGGTCTTTTTGTTAGCATCTGCTTCCACTGATTTTTACATTTTTACTCCTTGCTTTTTACACTGTTACCCCTCAAGTCCCAGGCATTGTGTTAGAACTTGACTTTTATTACTCATTTAACAGAGATGAGAGAAAGCTGAATGTAATTTGCTACCTGAGAACAAAGGGTACCTGCCAACAGCCTTTGGGCAAAATGAACAATGTAATGCTTTCTGTCACTTCTTTTTAATTATTTGGGGATTTGGGGAAAAGTTAGATAAAAATTTCTGAGAACAAAGTAAAAAAAAAACGTTTAAGGAAGACTTTGAATTCATAGGTCATTTAAAATATTTAAATACATTATTTATATTTAAAGACTTAATAAACAGAAGGGGACAGGGCTTTGTGAAAAACTGCTAGTGAAGTATTTATGATCTGCAGGAGAGACCTTTGAGGCTATTGCTAGTTACAGAAGACTGTCTATCATGAAAAAGTTAAATGATGCTCCCAAATTGTATAATATATGCAGAGACATATCTGCATACATACATATACACGGATAGCATTTGTAAGAACTAGTGAAAAAGGAGACAAAGTTCTAGAATGCATGCAAATTAACAAAATTTACATTATTAAATAGAGGCTTTTCTCAGGTCAACCCTTGAATCATTTTTATAGTTTATATGTCTATAATTATTTTTGAATAAAACATATATGATAGTGTTTCAACAGGAATGGCACTTGTCCAACCTCGTCTCTGCTGAAGGTTAAGCAGGGAGGGTAATTACTTCATCTAGTTTATTTGTTTAATTTTTTTATGCAGTCCATCTAATTGATACGAGGACTCTAGACAGCTTACAATATAATAAAAAGTATAAAAGACAATACAAGGTATTTAAAATTAAGAGAGTTGAATAGAAAAGCTAAAAACCAAGATGATGGGTTATTTGAAATAGAAACTATTCGAGAAAGCCATGGCTCATGGCTAGTTTGGATAACTGAAAAGGTTTCTCACAAGGTAACAGTAAACCATTTATTAACAGTTGCAAATATATTGTATGGTTTAATGTGGACATTAAGAAATTAACAGCACTTTTATAAAATTAGATTCATCCATCCATCCTTCTTTCTTTCTTTCTTTCTTTCTTTCTTTCTTTCTTTCTTTCTTTCTTTCTTTCTTTCTTTCTTTCTTTCTTTCTTTCTTTCTTTCTTTCTTTCTTTCTTTCTGATAGTAATCCTAGTAATAACTGTAATGGAAGGTAATGGAATTTTAGATAATAATCAGAAAGGCACAATTTATTTATATCTTTTATTTTTGAGGAGAAAGCACTTAATAATTATATTGATTGGAATGAACTTTTATATATATCCATATAAAATAGGTTTAATGAAGTGTCCTATTTGGGCCTTTACTAGGAATGAAAATGTCCTCACTCATCTCATAATACTATTTCTTCTAACATTCATTATGATTTTTTGTTTTCAGCCAATAACATAACATTGTCTGCATTTAAAAATATATGTTTATTTATTTTTATATTCCCAACTATATACATATAAAGCCATCACAGGCATTCTTTATACATTTCTTCATAAACACAGGAAACTATCAAGTGGATATACTGCATTCATTTTCTGCTTAGTGTTGAACTATTTGCAAAGCATTCCATTGATTCTCCTGTACACCCTACTTCTACTTTATACCACTCCTACCACATTCAGTAATTAATATTCATCTAAAATATCCCATATTTTAAAGCTTTTTATTTTATCAAGTTTTCTCCAAATCAGCAAAAATAAAGCCCTCCGTTCTCACATTCATGCATATCTCAGTTACACGTTGAGCACCAAAAATATGCTCAACATGAAGCCAGACTGAAATTACCATATTTGTCACCTCTTCTCTCATTTCAATCACATTTCTACCAAACATTTCCCAAGTACAATTAATAAATAATAAACATATCACTACATTTCCCATACAGATCTATTGCTTTCCTTCACCTTAGTTTCATCCTAAATGCTAAATTATTCATGTTTTTGTAATCTCTCCCTTAAACTATTGTAATATGCTCTACGTAGGGCTGTTCCTGAAGACCCTTCAGAAACTTCAACTGGTGCACAATGCTGACGGGTGGGTAGTAAATGGTACCAGATACACAACACATGTAACACCACTACTGCATGAACTGCATTGGTTACCGCTTTGTTTCCATGTGCAAAGGTGCTGATGGTTACCTTTAAAGCTGTAAATGGCTGGGGACTGGGGGTATTTGAAGGATCACCTTTCTCCAAGAGTCTCTACCCATCCAACTAGATTGAGCAGAATGGGCATCCTGAAGATCCCATCAGCAAAAGAGTTTCGGCTATTGGGACTAAAAGATGAGCTTTTTCTGAAGTGGTCCCTGTTCTATGGAACATTCTCCCTTTGGAGATTAGAAACTCTGACCCCCTTAACCCTGTTAGCCTTTCATAAGGACCTAAATGCCTGGCTATGATCCTGTGCCTAGGTGCTGAATGTGTTAAAAGGCCCGTTTCCTGGCTCTGTTGCTAACTGGACAAAAATCTTGGCTGCTTTGTATAATTAATTTGGATGTTTCTGTTATTTTTATTGGATTACAATGTTTTAGAATTTTAATTATATTTCTTTTAATTGTAAGATACCAAGTGTCATCGATTGAGATGGATGGCTATAGAAATCAGATAGATAGATAGATAGATAGATAGATAGATAGATAGATAGATAGATAGATAGATAGATAGATGAATGATAGATACAGGGGTGGGCTTCAAAAATCTCAGCAACTGGTTTGCTGCCCTGTTGCTGGGTGGGTGTGACCATGCATCCTGCATCACAGTGGGGGGGACATTTTTCACCCTCCCCAGGCTCTGGACCTTTTCCTGCCCGCTCTGTAGAGACTGCGTTTCTTACTTGCTTCTTTTGACTACATTCTTTGCAATCTTTTCTCTTTGCATACAATGTATTCCTTTGATCCATTTTAAGCAGCGGTCTTTATCACACAAACATTTTTTTCTCATTCACAACCTCTTTAACCTCATCATTTTTCTGTAGATCCTATCTTGTATTTTCCATTGGCAAAACACTTCTCTGAGAAGCTTCTCTGCTTTCCCAACCTCTTTTTTTAAAAAACTGGGGAAGTAAACTTTTGGGGTAAAATCTATCGTAAGATAGTTTTCTATTTAAGATGCATAAATAATTTAGTTTATTCAGCATGAAATGGAGCTTAGTTATGTAGCATGAGGCTGTATATTCTGCAACACTGGGACTATCGGTGAGTCAACAGTGGGTCAAAGGAGTAGCAGAGATGACAGTTGCTCTTTAAAAATTATGATTTAAATCGAGTTGATTTAAATCAAGCCTTTTTACTAGTGATTTAAATCATGATTTAAATTGTGATTTAAATCAACTCAATTTAAATCAAATCCACCCTGCTTGATATTTTTGTGAGCAAACGAATATCAAGAAATATTATGTGCTGATAGCTTCGGGTCTGATAGGTATAACTGTGGATATGCTATTTTTGTTTTCCTCTATAAATGATATTTCACTTCTACAGTCAATATTTTTCACCAATGCTTAATTAAGACTTTGATATTTTTTATGTTGAAATAATCTTTACTTAGTCCATAGAAATTTTGGTAGAACTAAGAAAGTTTTTGGAATTCAGAATGTCCTTTGATTCTGTAAAGTTTAAAGTTTCCCTGAGACAAGAAAATTGGATAAAGTATATTTTGGAGAGAAGTATGGAAAAAAGTAACGTTGTAAAATAGAAAAGTGTGTAGATTTAAAGTGTGTCAGGTTAATGACAAGACTAAGATGACAGCCTTAAGAGTGGGTCAAGTTGACAATCTTATTACCAATATAGAGTTGGGTCTTTTCTTGTTTATACAAATACAAATATTTATTCATGACTATTCATACTTTTTTAACTGCTATATAATCTTTTATTAATCTATTTTTGTGGCTCTCAGTTTGGTTAGGAACTCAGTGGTCACTGTTTTAGGATATTTAATAAAGAAACTGTTTGGGATCTCTATTACTTTGGTTCATATTATAGAGGGTTGCTATTTCCCCCCACACAACAGAACAGATGGGATTGTTGCTTTTCTACTGCTCTCATTGGTGCTTGCCTGTACTACTGGATTGCTGGGCTGGTGGCTGAGACCAGGGATTTCAGTTTCCCACCTGTCCCTGTTGAGTCTGAGCAACTTAGGAATTTGTGGCAAACACATAAATCATGGACTTATCCCAGGTGTTTGGGTCTTGATACAAATTGGAGGTTGCACATTAGACCTGTTTGTGCAACAGCTGAAATGTGATTTTGAAGGATATAAATAGTTGCTTAAATCATTTTCTGATTGCTTTTCCACCTGCTATTGCCACTCTTGTTAATTTGGCCCATATTAGACAACTGCTGGACTTGGTTGGGTTTAGTGAGAGTTTGGGGTTTTCCCTGAGATCAGGTGAACAATTCTGCTGAAATCTGCCGAATCCTGAAATGGGTGTACCATACAGTCCTCTCTAAGTGGTTTACAGAATCAGCATACTGCCCCCAACAATCTGGGTCCTCATTTAACTGACCTCAGAAGGATGGAAGGTTGAGTCAACCTTGAGCCTGGTGAGATTCAAACTGCCAAATTGCAGGCAGTCAGCAGGCAGCAGAGGTAGTCTGGAATACTGCATTTTAACCACTGTGCCACCAGAGCTCAAGCATAAATAGATTCACACTACTAGAATACATGCTTGCTTTGCTCATATGGTCTCCAATCAAGTGAGAAGAAATTAGAAAATTCTGATCATAGGGAAACTGTATCACTGGTATATGACACTGGACAAATAGTCAACAACGTATAAGGGAATTTCAAATATTTGTTGGAAATATAACTAAATTGAGGGTATTTTTTTTCATCTTTGGTGGACATTCAAGGAATCAATATGTATTTTGATACAAAAGGTTTTAAAAGTATAAATATACAATTGAAACCATAAACATTTATTTTGGGTATAACTGACAAACAAACGGAAGCTTCTTGTGGAACTTTCCTTTTATATATAATAACAGCAGCAAGACTTTTATATGCACAAAGGTTGAAAGATGTACAAATACTACAGTAGAATAATGGATGGTGAAGCTGATGGAACTGTCAAAATTGATAGCCTTGATTAAAGAAAAGACTTTAAAGTTTCTATTTGGAAAACACTTGGAATTTTTGCAAGAAAAAGAATTGAAATGTTGATTTTCATATCTGATTAGAATTACATGGGAATATAGAAATAATGTGATGATGATGTTACCCATTCAGTCATGTCCAGATTTTAGCGATTCTATGGGCCAGGTGTCTATATCTTCCAATCTTGCACTATTTCGTTGATTTTTTCCTATGCTCAGGCTGGTGTCACCGATGATATCCTACCATACTTTGATGGTTCTTTGTTGGCCTGGTTTCTTTTTACTGCTGACTCTTTCAAACATGATTGCTTTCTCCAGGAATTCCCCTGCATGGCAAGAAATAATGTAATCAAATGTTAACTTTAGAGTAAAAGTTTTGTGTATGTTTCTTATTGATATCTGAAGCAAAAAAAAAAAAAGTCAGAAATCATTCTTTTTCTATTTTCTTTATTTTTTATTCCTTTTTGTACTTCTATTTCCTTTCTTTATTTTTTCTTCTTCTGTCTGTTTATCTTTTAATTTTGTGTTTTTGAAAATCAGTAAGGTTAAAAAAGGATTTACTAATACATAACAATATATATTACTGGGATTATAGTTTATCTATTAGAAAGATTTTAATTTAATTATATTCCCTTGACTGCAAAGATTGAGATTATCAAGAAGAATCAAACTACAATGATATACTATTACATTTTCTGTGATAGTGTCCTAATCTTTCATTTAATGACATTTCAAGCTGTAGCCATCTTGTTATTAAAGCTAATCTCACAATGAATTGCTAATCATTGAAGTTTTAAGTCATTCTTTACATTTATTCCAACTGTACAGAAGGAATAACCTTGGATTTAGTAGTTATATTGGTAGAGTCTGTAACCTGGTTGCCATGGAGATCAGCATGCAGTTTGCTTATATGACTCATTTGCTGAAATAGCTCTGTAAATGCAGCATCTTAATGGAAAGTCAGGTCAATGTTTGATCATAATAAATAGCTTTCACAAACCATGAATGGGGAAGAGAAGCTTTATTTGCATTTACCCTTCATCATACACTTTAGATGATAGAGACTGGAGGGGAGAGTGAGTGATGATGATGATACTGTACACAAATACATATAATGTGTCAATTCTTGAATAGTTTTTAAATTTGCCTAAGTTATTTTTAAAAATATTTATGGCAGGTAGGCAGCTTCTCAACCAATGGAGAAATGTTCCAAATAGAGAATGTTACCAATGCCAGAAAATTCCTAGAAGCGTGGCACTCATCAGTCATTAACAGGCACAAAGGCAAACAATATTCACTTACCATTCAAAAGAGACAATCAACAAGGCAAAAAGGGAACAAAAAGACCTAAACGCCTCCTCACCAGTAATCCAAATGAGTAGAGATTAGCACCAAGATTAATTTTAGAGTAACAATCAAAAAGCAAACCATGCCCCAATCAATGAACTTCCAAACAAGCTAACAGTAAAAAGTCCAACCAAAGAACCACCAAGGTCAGTGCCACTAACCTAGGACAAGCCATTAGAATACATATTGAGAGCAAATCCCACTCTCTACTAGCACTGATGATGTTACTTAGTTTGGTAATAAAACATCTGCAAGGAAACCACTAAACTCAGAGAACACCAAGGATCCCACAGCTTGTTCTGTCCCCATACCACACACGCACCCCCACAGACGGCCCGGAGTTAATAAGCCACACGACAAAACTCTTTGAAGATAAAGCTGGCAGCAACCCAGTGGCTAGCTGCCAATTCAGACTTTACTCACACAAAACAAAGATTAGACTGCAAGCATTCCAATAAAACAGGCAGAGTTTCAACAATACAAGGATTAATCCAAATGCAGTCCGATAAAGCAGGCAAAGTCCAGTAACGCAGAGATCATGGATTATTTCCAGTTTTTGCTCGTCACAAACTGAACCGGCCACCACACCCACATTTATACCCTGTGGGGTGTGGTTCAGTTACTCAGCTAATCTCTGGCACGCCTTTCCCTCTGCTGCACACGCTTCTCCCTGCGCCTCTGCCGAGGGTCCAGCCAGAACTTATCTTCTTCGTCGCTGTCCACCTGTGGCTGCGGGGACGTGTTTGGCTCTGAGCCTATCGTTTGGCCTTCGGTGTCCTCTGGAGGCATTGCCAGAGAGGAGGGTCCTGGAGAGGGAGGCCTTGCCAACTCCTCTCCCTCACTCTCAGAGTCTGCATCTGTCAATAGCCCAGGCTCAGGCAACGGAGCCACAACACAGTTTAACCCTGAGCTTCAAATATTATCTTCTAAAGAAAGATATACTGTAGAAGATAAGTCGCTTCTGATTTTCTTCACTATAAGAACAATCACATGGAGGCATATTTATTTATTTATTTATTCATTCATTCATTCATTCATTCATTCATTCATTCATTCATTCATTCAATCATTCAATCAATTTATATGCCGCCCCTGTCCGAAGACCCAGGGCGGCTCACAATACACTAAAAAAATCACTATAAAAACACTTAAAAATTAAAAACATTAAAAATATTAAAACCCATTCACACCATTCATGGCTGGATCTCGTCAGATCGTAAAGTGAGATCAACGGCCCCAGGCCTGCCAGAAAAGCCAGTTCTTCACCGCTTTTCGGAAGGCCATAGGGTGGGGATGGTCCGGACCTCAGAAGATAACTGGTTCCAGAGAGCTGGGGCAGCCACAGAGAGGGCCCTCCCCCGTGGGCCCGCCAGCCGGCATTGTTTAGCTGACGGGAACCGGAGGAGACCAACTCTGTGGGATCTTACCGGTCGCTGGGAGCTATGCAATAGAAGGCGGTCTTGAAGATAACCTGGCCCTGAGCCATGTAGGGCTTTAAAGGTAATAACCAACACCTTTGTGACCGGAGACCAATAGGGAGCCAGTGCAGCTCACGGAGAATTGGTGTATTGTGGGTGTACCTAAGTGCACCCACGACAGCTCGCGCGGCTGCGTTCTGGACCAACTGTAGTCTCCGAACACTTTTCAAGGGTAGCCCCATGTAGAGCGCGTGGCAATAATCTAACCGTGAGGTGACAAGGGCATGAGTGACTGTGAGGAGAGCCTCCTGATCCAAGTAGGATTGCAGTTGGTGCACCAGGCGAACCTGTGCAAAGGCCCCCCTAGCCACAGCTGTCAGATGTTGCTCTAATCTTAGCTGTGAGTCTAGGAGGACACCCAAATTGCGAGCCTGTTCTGAGGGGGACAATTTCCCCCTCACATATGGAGGCATGGCCATCAAAATTATGACTCAGTCTCTGTATCTGATCAACTGTATCAACCCATTTCTGACCCATTCTGCAGCCTTGGAGAAACGGCATTCATGGTAAGACCAAGGCCCCTTTTAACCTGTATCAAGTCACTTATTGAGTTCTATATAAATGAAATAAATAAATAATTTTCAAGCTTTTTTATATATTCACCAAGCATAATAAAATAACGCTTCTTATTTGTCACGTTTTCAATAAAAAATATAAGGTATATTTTCTTAATTTTTCTGGTGTCATTTACCAACAGTACATCTTTTTATAATTTTTTTCTTAAGATAATATAACATAATATAAATTTCAATTCTTTCAACAACAGCTTGCCTTCAGAAGTTGTAGGTGCTTCATCACTGGATGTTTTTAAGAAAAGACTGGACATCCACCTATCTGAAATGTAGAGGGTTTCCTGCTTGAGCTGGTATTTGAACTAGAAGACCTTCAAGGTCCCTTCCAGCTCTATTCTGATTGATATTTTTTCCGCTATTCATTCAAAACAGACTGTGATTAATGCATATATGTATTAATACATATACTAATGTATTTATTAATGCATATATTAATATATGTAATGGGACATGGTGGCTCAGTGGCTAAGACGCTGAGCTTGTTGATCGAAAGATGAGCTGGGAGAGCTCCCGTTACTTGTCCCAGATTCTGCTTACCTAGCAGTTTGAAAGCATAGTAAAAAATGCAAGTAGAAAAATAGGGACCACCTTTGGTGGGAAGGTAACAGCGTTCTGTGCACCTTTGGCATTTAGTCATGCCACCCACATGACCACAGAGATATCTTCGGACAGTGCTGGCTCTTTGGCTTTGAAGCGGAGATGAGCACCGCCCCCTAGAGTCGGGAACGACTAGCACATATTTGCGAGGGGAACCTTTACCTTTAATATATACATTGTTTGACTCAACAATTTAAGATATGCTGATGATACAGTTCTCTTCGCCAGTAAGCATGAAGACCTTTAGCTCTTCATCAACAGTCTCAGAAATATCGGAAAAATATGATTGAAGCTTAACACCTCAAAAACCAAGATCATGGTCGTCAGCAAACAACCCATTAATTTACCACTGATAAATTTGGAAGGAATACCACTAGAAAAAGTTGAAAGGATCACGTACCTCAGTTCTAATTTACATGAAAGCTGGGACATGACCACTGAAGTAAAGACAAGGATAGAGAAAGCTCAAACAGCATTCTTCAAAATGAAAAAGGTCTTCTGCAGTCACGACATAAGCCTAAGACTGAAAAGCAGGCTTGTCAGATGTTACATCTTTTCTATTCTCCTTGTGGAGTAGAGAGTTGGTCTCTAACTGAAAGCCACTTGAAGAGACTAAAAGCATTTGGATTTACAGACGGCTGTTACATATTAGTTGGGTTGACAAAATCAGAAATGAGGAGGGGATAAGCTGCCTGGGAAAGCCAAGGGAAATCATCAAAACCATTAAAAAGCGAAAGTTAGAATATTTTGGACATGTGATGTGATACCCAGAAAAATACGGCATACTTCACTTCACATACACATACCAAGGAAAGATTGAAGGCAAACGAGGTCCAGGCAGAAGAAGAAGATCATGGCATCAAAACCTAAGGGACTAGTTTGGACAAAACTCAGCAGCACTTTTTTGTGTGGCTTCTGATAAAAATAGGATCACCAACATAATCACCGACTTCCGATGACAGATGTGGCACAAGAAGAAGATGTGACAATAAAGATTTTCTTATTTGTGTATTATAAACACAACATTTTTAACACAGTTTATCATAAATTCATCTGTTCTTCTGTTTCAAATGTCAATAAAGTTTATTCATTACATGTTCATCATCTGTACACAATTCCATTTCAAATATATCATCTTGTAACACCTTATATTTAACTTGTGTCCTTTCCTCTTGCAATAGATATATAAATTTGTCTTTTGTTTAAATGGTGTACTAGTTGGCAAATCAGGTTTGTCTGAAAAAAGGTCATAATTCTAGGCAGAACATTCATCTTTTTCATAGAAATTCTCCCCAATGACAATTGCAGTTTCTCCCATTTTAACATGTCCATTTATGTTTTCTATCTTAAAATAATAGTGATATCCAAATATTTCACTGTTTTCCAGGGGTGGGTTCTACTTACCTTTAATACCAGTTTGCAACGGAAAAACTAGACTTTTTCTTGAAGACGTTTCACATCTCATCCAAGAAGCTTCTTCAATTCTGATTGAATGGTGGGGAATGGAAGAATTTATATTCCTTCTTCTGGTTGTTAGCATTCTTTCTGAGAGTTGTTGAGGCCACTTGGAGGTTTATTTGTGCCCTCAGGGTCACCTGAATAGTGCAAATGGGTGTGGAACCTTTTTGGAACTGCTGAAAGGACTGCATTGTAAACAGGAGAGAGGTGGTGTCATATCCCTCCTCCTCTGTTGAGGCAGGGCTGTTCAATTTTAATGTAGATGGCCTCTTTGAGAAATGAGACCATCTTCAAGGAAAAACAAAGCTAACTGGCAGAGCCAGGTCTTTAAGCTCTTACAGAAGGTCAGGAGGGTTGGTACAACCTCACATCGGTATCAAATATGGGGACATTTGAGATATAACTTATTTAAAACACGATGGAGACATACAAGGACATGGATGCTTTTTGTTTATTATGCCTACTGTATTTATTTTTATTAAAAATAAGGAAATCAGTTAAATAAAATTTATGTACATTTGTCTGAAAGGAAGTCCAATAGAACTCAGTAGACTAGAAATACTGAGAAATAGAAAGTGCTAGCAAAAACATTAGCAATAGCAATAGCACTTAGACATATACTGCTTCACAGTACTTTACAGCCCTCTCTAAGTGGTTTACAGAGTCAGCATCTTGCCCCCAACAATCTGGGTCCTCATTTTACCGACCTCTGAAGGATGGAAGGCTGAATCAACCATGAGCCAGTGAGACTAGAACTGCCAAACTGCAGCCAGCCGGCAGTCAGCAGAAGTAGCCTGCAGTACTGCATTTTAACCACTGCACCACCACAGCTCAATAAATTAAATTAAAATGTTGATTCAGAATTGCATATACATAAGATGGCCAAGACGGTGATTTTCCCCCCTTCTTTTTAGAACAAACGTTCCTTCTAAGTCAATAGAAACATTTGTGCCAGAGGTCAGTTCCAAAGCTTGTTGGAATAGATATGTAATCATAGAATGTATGGCACTTTTACCCATCTAACTTGTTCATTTTAAAAACTAAGTCTCACCATCCTCTGCCATTAAACAGACAAGCAAATTAAATTTAAAATCTGGACAAAATCTGGACAAGCACAGTATATACCCAGCAAAAAAAGGATAAAACAGATTTGATTATACCAATTTACATAACATTCTAGAATTTTCCATACTTTACTATATGACTGGTGGCATGTCCCAATGAAGATTCATTCATATGTATAAATAATTACAGTGCAGATTGCAAAAAGCTAAATAGGAATATTTAGATGTCAGACTTTTAAAAACTGTTACAAACAGTAATGCTTCACTATTTTGAAATTTGGAAGAATTTATTGCCAAATCTTTAAGCCAGACAGAAAGAAGCCAAATAGATACAGATGGCATTGGAAAGATCTAGTATGAAATCAGCGCATATTACAAAAGAGATACTGCTTTTTAAAAATATGTGCAATAGATACATAAGGTCACTACAAAAGCAAAAAGTTCCTTGTCTTGTTTCTTATGACACCAACCACTTTTGCTGCCAACTGCTCCTCTTCCCATTTGTTATAAATGAAATCAGTCTTCACATTTGGCTGGCTTTCTATGGAACTATTGGTTATTAGAATATAAAAGTGTATTTATGCTAAAGTAGTCAGACTAACTCTGCCAATGTTATGTCTTTCCATGGATATTTCTCTTTTGAACTTTCTTTTTACAATGCTAGCTTTCATAGAGTTTTCTTCTCCATGCTTTTCTGAAATGAATATGGTTCTTTGATACTTCCAGAATTTGGAAGTAGGGATACAGGAGATGCTAATCAGTAAGAATAGAAATAATTAAAGAAAAGAATGGTAAATTACGTTCTACAGATATTTTGTTAACAGGTGACAAGCATACAATTATTTATTTGTTTGGTGTATGGCATATCATACATGGACTTGCAATATACGTTAACATTTCACCTAGATTAATAAAACACAATAAAATATAAACGTGAAAAAGATCTCTATTCAAATACCAATGTGTAAGCCATCTAACCATGAAAATGCAACATACTTTATCTATATTAAAAAATCATATACTGCACTGGTATATGCCATCAGCTTGCAGTCAGTCACAATGTGATCTACAATTTGACATGGGACCCCTGCAGTCACACTGAGGGGAAGATACTATGTCCCATTTATATACTGAGTCCTGGCAGATGCCTTGTGAGGTGAGAATTTTATTCAGGATTGTCCATTGCTGACGTGATAGTTCAAAGCCTGACACCATTTTTGTGGGGTCATTCTATGTCTGGCTAGTTAGTGACTCATTTGGCTTTCCATTGGGAATCGATGATAAAATTGTGCAGATGTTGTACAGGTGCCAGTGAGGGTTTCCTGTTTTTGAGTTTTTGAGTCTTCCAACTAATAAATCAGGAAGGTCGGCATGCACCAGTAGGAGTGAGTTGTTCATAATTTTTCTGTATTCTCTCACTAGTACATCTTGCCTTCATAAAGCTGGTGGAGCTATATGGCCCAGGACAGGAAACCAGCAAGTCGGAGTGCTTATAATCCTCATGATTTTGTTGAGTCTGGCATGTAGCTTTTAGTATGACACCTGTTAAGCCATACAGGGGAACAGTTTTTTTCTGTGGAGTAGACTATCCCTAGTGCTGATGACCTCAGGATGGCAGCTGAAGCTTCCCATTTAATTCCGCATAATTTCTGGAGTATGTTGGAGTATGTTGTTTCTAGTACTGAATACTGCCGTATTCTCTAGATGTATCTTATAGAAGAGACTCTGGTCCATTGGTACTCCAAGGTACTTTGGATGGAGGTTATAGAGGAGTAATTTTTTGTTTAAGTAGATCTTCAGGACTTCATATAGTTTGTTGTTAAGGTGGAAACACATAGTTACTCTTTTGCTAAGAGTAAGCCTCCAGTCAGTGAAAAATTTCTCCAAGACCTTAAGATCTTTGGACAGGAAGATGTCTGCCACCTCCATGTGTTTTCCTTGTACTGCTATAGCCAAATTATCAGTGTGTCCAAATTTGTGTCTCCTTGTTGCCGGCGTATCTGATTCGTAAGTTGAATAATGTAGGTACCTTTACAGAGCCTTGTGAGAGGCCATTGTTTAATCTTCTTACCTTACTTATGTTTTCCCCCATGATTAACTGGAAGGACCAATGACTCAGCATGTTATTAATTAGTTGACAAAGATTTTTGCAGGGAATAATATGGCACAGTTTACACAACAGTCTTTCTTAACTGCGTTGTATGCCTCAGTTACAGCTACGAACATGGCCATTGTTTTCAGGTCTTGATGGAATCCTGCTTCAATATAGCCTGTTGGCCTTGGCACCTGATCTACCAAGTTTTGTTTTTGTCAGAAGCTGGCTTTTCTATGGGCATATGCTCATTTATTATGGGAGCAATCCTGTTTATAATTAAACTTTCCAGGAATTTGTGGCAGGAGTTCAAAAGGACGATTCGGCGGTAGCTTTCAATTCTATCTAATGGTTTGCCAGGTTTTAGAAGTCACATTATTTTAGCTTCTTTGAATTCTGGTGGGAGGCAGAACCTATTTAATGAAGAATGTCACATAGAAATCTTAAACTTTATTCTTTATTTAGATAAAGAAGTTGCAAAAAGTTCTTTTCAGCTTGAACAGAACAGAACTCATTTGTAGATTCTCTCTTTTCTCAGTTTGCTTTTCTAAATGATGTCATTCAACCAAGTGGAGTTTAAGATTGTGCTTCTCCAATTATGTATGAATAAAAAGATCCAAAATGTATGTATGCAGAAAAATTGGGCAAGACAAGGTTTCCTTTAATGCTAAACATGTATGCTCAGTTTAAATCTACATATTTAATTAATCATCTTTACTTTTTGAAATGCTTTTGGCCATTAATCAAGTACTTGGCTAGTCTTTCTACAGTGTTGATTGAATATTCATTAATACATATGATCTGGTTGATTTCAGTTTGATTTATTCTAATTTCTCTTTTCAGTTAGAGAATGTAAACACTAATAGGATTTCTGATGGTGCAGTGGTTAGAATTCAGTATTGCAGGCTATCTTTGTCCACAGCCTGGAGTCAAATCCTGATGGGCTCAAGGTTGATTGAGCTTTCCATCTCTCTGAGGTCAATAAAATGAAGACCCAGATTGCTGGAGCCAATATACTGTCACTGTGTATATTGAAACACACTATGAAATGGTATATAAGTGCTATGCTATTGCTATTACGTTGCAGATCATAGATAAACATTTCACCCATCGGTACAGCAGTCAATAAGGCATAAAATACATGAGGAAGAAATACCGTATTTTCCGGCGTATAAGACGACTTTTTAACACATGAAAATCTTCTCAAAAGTCAGGGGTCATCTTATACGCGGGGTGTCGTTCTCCTGTAACCAGGCAGACCAGCCCGAAAGGTTCTGACGAGCCTTAAATGGCTCTGGCGATCCAAGCTCTGGCGATCCCAGCTGAGTTGCCTGCTAATCAGGCAATGCAGCTGGGATCGCCAGAGCCATGTAAAAGGAAAAAATTTTCCCCCTCCAGCTTGCTTACCTTAGCTGCTAGTCGCAACGCTTGCCTTGCTTCACTTGCCTGAATCCATTCCATCAGCAAGCCACTCCCTGCCTGCAATCAAGCAGGCAGGGAGTTGTGGACTTCAACTCCCAGAATTCCTCAGCCAGCAAAACAAAGCTGGCTGAGGAATTCTGGGAGTTGAAGTCTACAAGTCTTAAAGTTGCCAAGGTTGGAGACCCCTGTTCTATTGGGTAAGTTTTTTCCCCCTTTGGGATCTTTAAAAAAAAATAGTTAATTGGGTTTTTTTTTTAGTTGTTCTTTTTTAGACCTAGCCATTTAAAGTTTAGGAAGTTTTAAATTTAGTTTTCATATAAAAATAAAAATAAAATAAAATAATATTTGTGCAGCTTTCTGAGATTTAGTGTTTCTGTAGTGTTTCACTCTAACTACACAAACACACAAAATCTCACAAAGCTGTATGTGGAATTTTGTGTGTGTAAAGTGTGAAAGTTGTTTTTTGGGGCTTTTTGTGGCTGTGTGAGGTTCCTGCTTGTTGCAGGGGCCATTTTGGGTTGCTGCTTTTACATTGTGGGTGAGCCAGTTGATGTTTTTTAATTTTTATTTGATGTGCGTTGGAAGAGAGGTAGTCTTATACGGCGAGTATAGCCCAAACCCTATATTTTAATAGGAAAAGTCGGGGGTCGTCTTATACGTCCAGTCGAAAATACGGTATTTTGTTTATTCTTTTCTGTATTGTATTCTGCGATATAGTGTTAAATGGAACTGAATCAAAATTGAAAAGAGGGAAGTTGAGCAATTTTTTTCAAAATGTTGAGTCTAAGTTGTAGGCAAAAAAATCATAAGTCAAATATAAGTGTGTGTGTGGTATATGTAGAATATGTGTATAAATTATTGCTTAATTTACACATATAACACGCTGTAAATAGTTACCTATGGCTGCTATAGCTGGAAAAAAATACTAAAATGTATTTTACTACTTTTGCATTTTTTGTATTCCATGGTCCTTTGAACAGGCTTTTTGTTCTAACAATCGAAACGTACTTACTTACAAACTTCGTTTAAGACATAAATAACTATCACATCCTTTTTTTTCTGAGCAGTGTTCATTTCTGGTATATTTCCTTTAAGCATATACAGAATATTGCGTTAAGCAGTGTGATGCCTTATGCTACTATATTAAACAAATATAGACTTCTGTGTTTTCTTACAAAGTATCAGAAACATTGTTTTGTAAATAACATCCTGTTTTCTTTCAGGTGGTGCTATACTATACTATACTATGCTATACTGACTTTATCTTCCACAGAGGTCTGTTTAATCTCCTATGTAGTTTAACACTGATGTGAAATTATTGGGGAAGGTCATTCAGGATTTAGGAATAGAAATCTATCAGTATACAGATTACATCCGGCTCTACTGCTTTCTATCTTCTATGTCTAAGAAAGCAATCAATACATTTGACCATTCCCTAATCTCACTTTTGATGTTCAGGAAACTAATTAAGCCCTAGGTTTTGCAAGGAACATTTTGGAACTGAGAAATTTAAAGTATAAATATACTTGGGAGAATTACATGCAATGTACATATCATTTTATATTGCATTAGGTTTTGATTTTATATAATTTTAATATGTATTTTATTACAGTTTGTATTAATAATGTTTTTATGTTGATGATCCAGTAAGCCTCTCAAGAACAAATTAATATAATCATTGTTTTTTCTGTAAGCAACTAATACTGAAAGCAAGATTCCTTTCCCTTTTCAATTGCTATATATATATTTATTTCTAGTAAGTACAATCCTTAATATTCAGAGAATCTGATGTAAAATAGATAATTTTTAAAGAATTGTTTTAGAAAGGGGATTTACTGTACTAAAATATGTCAAAAATTGAATATTAAACAAATTTTTAAAAAACATAGATGAAACATTTATAAATATTTATTTATTTATTTATTATTTATTTATTAGTTCGATTTATATGCCGCCCTTCTCCGGAGACTCAGGGCGGCTTACAATGCTTTAAGCAATGGCCTTCATACTTTTGTATATACCTGCTTAGTAGGGCTTTTTGGCCCTCCCTAAGCGGTGTTCTATTTTATACAATGTCAGCTTATTTCCCCCACAAACCGGGTCCTCATTTTACCTACCTCGGAAGGATGGAAGGCTGAGTCAACCTTGAGCCTGGTGAGAATTGAACTCGCAGTAATTGCAGGCAACTGGCAGCTAAGTACTACTTTAATAGCAGTTTTTAGTCCGCTGCGCCACCAAGGCTCTGAATACTAAGTAGAAATATCTGTTTGAAATGAAAAAAATAAAAATAAAAGACTGAGTTTATTTTCAAGAAACATTCTAAACCCATGGAATTACATAAAGATTTATAATTTTTTTTTGTCTAAAAGCCAAATATTATTATAGTTCTGGGAAAAAACACTGGTTGCCACTGTTTTAGTCCAGCCCTTGGGGCTTTGGGGTGGAAGTAGAGACAGACATATTTATTCAGTCTCTACTCTTTGACTTTCTATAGCTGATGTCAATTTAAATTTTGAATTATTTACTAGATATATACTTGTTTCCTCCAATCTTGAGGAAATACCATGCTGCTGAATAACTTAAGACTACAAGTAGCTTTCCTTCTCAATGAGAAAAAGGTTGCTTTTTCTGTTATCTTTCTAATCTGTAACAGTTGAAGGCATTTTTTTTTTTACTGTCACCACTGGTAGCATTTTCCCCTCCCCTTGCTAATCTACTTGAATTTAGTTTAGTTTAGTTTACTTTATTGACATTGCACATGGTACAACAAAATTAAATGCCGTCTTCAGTGTACATTATAATTATAAAAATAAAAACACAAACATACATCCTTTACATTCTATATAATTGAAATTGAAAACCCAATATTGCACTATACCGTAGAATTCAATATGGTTATTGCCCTGGGATAGAAGCTGTTTTTCAGCCTATTTGTCCTTGTTTTTATTATCCTGTACCATCTGCCAGATGGTAATAGTTCAAAAAGAGAATATTTTAAACTTTCTTAAGGCAGCAGGAACTATAAAGCTCTTCCAAAGAGGGGAGAGGGCAGCCAATGAACCTCTGGGCAATGACATTGATCCCAGTGGTTGGTTTCAAATTTTTTTACTACCAGTTCTGTGGGCGTGGCTTGGTGGGCATGGCATGCCTTGGTGGGCGTGGCAGGGGAAGGATCCTGTAAAATCTCCATTCCCACCCCACTCCAGGGGAAGGTTACTGCAAAATCCGCATTTGCTCCCCATCACCTGGGACTTGGGAGGCAGAGAATAGATGGGGGGCGGGGCCAGTCAAAATTTTTACTACTGGTTCTCCAAACAACTCAAAATTTCTGCTACCGGTTCTCCAGAACTGGTCAGAACCTGCTGAAACCCACCTCTGGTTGACCATCTGGAGTGTTGTGCAATTTACAAAACATACACAGATGCAGTAAGTTAAAATACTCTCTATGGTGTAGCGGTAGAAGTCCACCAGCAGTTTTTCATTCAGTTGTTGTTTCCTGAGAAGTTTCAGGTAGTATAATCTCTGCTGGACCCTTTTGACCAGTGCTGCAATGTGAGTGCCCCAGGTCATTTCTTGACCAGCCCAGGTAGACTAGACATGAGTTAGTACTGCTGATCCTGCTGGTGAAGATACTTTAGCAAGTAGTTCATCTATTCACCTGATTGAAAGTACGTAGTGGAATAACCTTGAGGAAAAGGAGAGGAAAAAAAGAACTTTGAGGAACAGGAGCAAGAGCTGCAACCGACAACAGTCAGATAAAAAAAAAAAAATCTGACTCTGAGACAGATCTGTATATAAATCTCAGACAAGACCCTCCCTAATTCTCATGAAGTTAATGGGAGGAGGGGGGAGGAAATGCACTCAGATTTGTTGTCAGTCCTCCAAAATAGACCAGACTAAGAAGCAAAAAGTTATACATGCTAATCCCTCTTTTATTATAAGGTTATAGTAAACTAGGCTTTGACTAGTTTTATCGTTATTGGGACTCAGGTACACATTAGTTATAATTAGTATCAAGTTTATGATGTGGGATAACTTCTATTCATAAGGCACAGGGTCAAGCTGCTTAGATCATCTTCTTAGCTTAGGGTAATAACCCAACTATGATTTTATTTCTTCCTGTTTCAATGTAATCCTGCAGGTGTTTTATATAACTGCAATGAAAATAAAGGCTAACTTTTGTAACTAGCTTTTATTACAGTAGACCAGTCCAAATTATATCTTTCACACACAGAGTTTGTGCCAAAAATACTTTCTTTTCAGTGGAACAGAACGTAAAACATCAAAACCTAGAAAACTGAGACATGGAGGAAATTAGTTCTTACTTTATGTATGTTAAGACTCCTTGGGGGAGTCTTAACATACAGTTAAGAAATCATATTTTATGAACATTAATGCAATATTTTCCCCTAAATGTGTTTTGTACAAAAGGCTTAATTTGGAATGAGTTCATGAATGGTTAAAGTAATCCTTCTTCAACTGTGATATCTGTATGAGATTTTAGTCTGAATATGCTTTCTCTTCTTTGACATCCCCAGTATAAAAGCTACATGTTCTTTATTTCTAGTTTGGGTATTTTTACCCATTTATGTTCTCTGTTTGTATCATTTACCTCAATGGTTAAATCTGTTAAAATAAAGACAAGGATCCAAAGAAATGTATAATTAATTTCATTGAACAAATGAACCCTTTATTTGGTTTTCTTGGGCAGTAGCAATCCATACCCTGAGATGCCATTTCTGAACTGCAGATACTTTCAAAATTTAGTTTATAATGTAGTATAAAGATTTATTGTTAAAAGAGTGCAAAAGTAGAAACTCTTTGGCTCTTCAGCAAGCTGAAAGTATGTCTTCGAATTCCAGTCAACAACAAACTAATTATATGAACTTCACAATGGAGAAATTAAGAAATAATAATACTTGTAAGTTTTTTTATAGTCCAAACTAAACAAATCTTATTTTTTTTAAAAAACAGAATGAAAAATCTCCAGGGCGTTCAGCAAGTCGATCAAGTAACATTTCAAAGGTAAGTTGTAAATCATTCTCAGGGAGTTTTGTTGCAACATGCATACTATCTCGGTTAAATTGTAAGTACAAATGAATTCTGTTGGCTATAAATGGGGTGTAATTTTGACTAAAGCTGCATGGCTATATATTTTGATTCTACAAGAATAACAACATTTTTTTATAATTGTAGCTTTGTAGCTTTGAAATTGGGCATATACTCTCATGTTCGACTCAACAAGTCAACATGTCTGATGTAAAATATTTTCTCATGTTAAGCTACAGTATACACAAAAAGTTGAACTTCTGAACTGTACTGCTCTCAAAACTTAACAACTTTTTTCACCCTTATAATCTCTCCCTCTAGCCAGTCTTTAGAGGTTCTTGTCGCAAGTGTAACCTAGTAATTTCTAGCTTCAGTAAAGAAACTCAGAAGGACAAATTGTCTAAAATGTTGGGCAAACAACTCCCCCTCCCCTTGAAGTTAGGAAGAAGTTTAGTAGGTGCTTTTGTTTCTGAAGGCTTCATTGGAGCAATGGATCTATTGGAAGAAATGCCTCACTCCAAGTAAATTATTTCAGGATTCTGTGCACAATAAATTATTAGATAAAAATGTGCTATCTAATTTTATTTGGGTCTGTTCAAGGCCTTGCTGACTACTTCTATAGCTGTTTTTTCCCTGTGGCTTAGCCTCCATTTATAAGAACCTACCCACTGTCCCTTTCAAATCAAAAACTTTTTTCTAACATCTGTTTTTATTTCTTTCACTATTGATATATAATACATAGTGGGTAGAGGGCATTTGAGTCATTATTGTCTTCCATTGACTGTGTGGACTAATTCTTGAAGTTTTCTTGGCAAGATGTTCAGAAGATTTGTGCCTTAGTAGATACTAGAACTCACAATCTCTCATTTCTAGTGTGTTGTCTTAACACCTACAGCAAAATAGCTTTCACTGAGTATTCTAAAAAAATTATTTCAAACGGGAAATTTTAGTGCCATGTCTTGCAGTTTGTAATTTGCTACACATATGACCTAGGCCCTAGGTCTCTGTCAGTGTATAAGACTTTATGAACTAGAATAGCCCTAACAACAAGTCAGCCAATGGGAACTGTTTGGTGACTGAGACACAGGATTTGTTGTGAGCCATGTCAGACGGCTCAGAGCCTGGGCGTGGCTTAGCTTAACTATTCTGTTTATATAAGAGTTCGCTTGTCTTTGCTTGCTTGCTTCTAGTTCTTGTCCTTGTACTTGCTAGTTCTTCTTCTCTCTACCATGTTGCTAGAGCTGCATGGGTATTGTATACATGCATCATGTTTTATATTATTGTATATAAAGAAATTTCTTCTATAAATGAATCCTGCTGAATTATTTACTTGTATGCTAGCTGGATTGCTACAAACTGCGACAGTCTCTGCAATTCAGTCACCAGTTCCTGGGCTTAACGTGGCCTAGTGTTATTCTTTTATTAGTAGAAGAATACAGCATTTCCTTCATTTAGCCTTAATCTGTTGGTTGTGGATATCAGATCAAGGAAAGAAGGAAATGCTACCATTTTCTACCAATAAAAGAAAAACAAAGGGCATTGATTTGATAGCAAAAACCAGTAGGGAAAGGAGTGATTGTGATATTCACTCCAGAGTGTTTAGATTGGGTGTAGCAGCCCCAGTAAAAAAGATTTCTTATAGAAACAAAGATTTCATTTTCTTCCTTGTAGTTTTTCAGCAGCTGCATATCAGAGGAAGGCCTTATTTTAACAAAAGGTAGGGATAAGTAAGTAGCTCAAGTGGCATTCTGTCTTTTTTGTCCCCCTCCCTCTTCTTTTTTTTTATGTTATCCATATCTCCATATTTTCTCAGCATAATTACAAAATTTATACTGGAGAGAAATACTGGGGAGAAATGGCAAAAGCATTGTAACATAAATTATTGTTAATCAAAAGCACATATATATATAAAATACAAAACCAGGTGTTACACTACATTGTTCATAAATTTTGTATTCAATATTCCTTTCAAAAATAATTTTGTTTAAAATATGTTTAAAATATATTTTAAATTCCCTTTCCAGTGAGTCAGTCTTAGGAATCTGAAATGCTTGCTGCTTGTTTTGCCATCTGTTGTAACTGATTAATGACCATTTGTTCTCTTGCCTAGAAATTGTTAACTTGGCTCTGTGTCAACAGCTTGGTGACATTGTTAATGGGCAATGTATTATACTGATTTTATTACAATGACAGTTGCAATATTAAAGGTAGGAATATATCCAATTACTTTTCAGTAGTGCAAGACTGACAAAAATATACTTATTGAAATCAGGACTGTTTAGGTTTTGTTATTGAATGTGCATTTACTCCAGATTTTACCTGCTATTGACTATTTCAAAAGTAAATGTTTCAGGTGTTAAATTATTCCATGAAGAAAAATTGTGGTTTTTGTGATTGAAGAAATTGAGGAATAACTCTGAAGGGGCTGGCTATGATCATAAGAGCGATTTTGACCATGACCAGAGACACTGCTGTGAGGATATCAGGATATGGTATCTATTTGTGATACTGTATTGTAGAAAAAGAAGCTGGTTTGTGTGCTGACCGGTCTCTTGTCCAGGAGGTTCCTTCTCTGTTGCATATAGTGTTGGGATTAGTAGTGCTCTGAGTCACTTCAATTTGACAGCTTCTAGGACTTGTACGGATAAAAGTTGAGTTCATGTTTTTCATAGCAACCACTGGCTTGTGTCAGGTCATCTTGGCTTCAACAATTTGGTGTTCATATTCTGAATTTCATTTTTGTTTCAAAACAACAGTTGATGGAACTGGAGGGAATTGTCATCATCCTTTTGCCATGGTTAATCATGCTCTGGTCCAGTTGTATTTGGTAGCCATAAAGAGGTGGGACTGATCAATATAGTATGTCCCTAAAGGACCATCTGGTTTTTAGAGATGGCTTGTGGATTTTCCGAGTTCTGTAGTGAGCAGTTCTACTCAGCACCTTGTAAATGATTGTCATCAGGGGTAAACCAGGCAATATAAATTATTGCTCCCAAGTAGCTTCTTTCCAAGGCCTAATTCTTGAGGGTAGCTAGGTTTTCGGAGGCCTTTTGGAAGGTGAAGCACCAGAAACCACACATCTTTTGGCTATGTAAGAAGTCTAGAAGTAAATCCAATCAACCTGGATACATGCCCTTATTTAACGGAGCCATGGAGTTGAAGTGTTGTTTTTTTATTTTTTTGTTCCCTTATTACATCAGAGAACTGTTGTCCAGTAGTTGTGAACTCCCTTTTGGGGGAGTTTTATTTTCCCCTTCAGAATTATATCTGAGATCTGCCACTGAGATACTGTAATTAGTTTCTTAATTCTTAGTAGCATTTTAATAATGTCACTTCTGCATGGACATTTTTTTTTTTTTTTTTGTGATTGGCATACTGTTATTTGGGTCTGTTCTGGTTAAATTTTATACAAAGCTTGACTTTCATCTACAGAAAGTATTAAAATTGCATTATTAGTAATAGTACAAAGTAGAAACTGATAAGATGCAAGGCAGACGTTTGAGCTTACTGGCAGTTGTCCAACTAAGCTTGAATTCTTTTTACAATAATGAAAAGGTAAATATATGCCTCATTTATTAACTCCCTACCTCACCTACAATAAGTAGCTGAATAATGTTTTTTTTAAGAAATGAAAGTGAAGATAGAAATAGCAAAAGAGGGGAACCGAGTAGGAAGAAATTTAATAAAGAAGCTAGAAGATTTCATTTCTGAAAAGTTGTATCAAGCTATATTTGTCCATTGCAAACAGGCTTTGGCAAGAATTCAGTTGGCTAAGTAGTGTGTTTTTAAAAGCTATTCATGTCCTTTCATTCTTGATGCCTCTGAATCACATCTCAGAGTTTTCAGAATTATAGCAACAACAAAAGATAGAATGCCATATAAATCAAGCAAGATGCTAAATAAAAATAACACAAACTGAATTTTATAGAGTTTTGTATCTAAACTATAGGCAATTAAGAGTTCATACAGGTTAAGAGTTCATATAGGTTAGAGATTAAGTCATTGCTATGTAGGTAATGGTTATAGTTTATATCAGAGCAAACCTATAGAAGAGTCAGTGTTGATGTTTCAACTGATGGGTCCTTCAATGTCTATGAGCTTTCCATGATTATCCAAACAGACTGCCTCTGATGCCAAGCCAATGTTTGTCATTTTGGAAACATGCCACCATTACTAAATTCAAGAGCAAAAATACAGTTCATTTTATTGAATCTGGTATTTAGGCCATCTTGTTAATATACAAATTGGTTTGTATGACTCGTTTGAATATTCTTAACAGAATTTTAAATTTAAATTTTAATGTATGCTGATATTTCTAGGTAGCAGCTAGCTAGCTAGATGATGATAGATAGATAGAAGACAGACAGACAGATGTTCAGCTACTATAGTAAAAATATCTGTACTAGGACACAGGAGATAAGAAGACTCATAATCATTTCTTGGAGTCGTAAGCTCAGGATCAGGGGTGGGTTCTACTTACTTTTACTATCGGTTCGCAGTGGGGCCGTGTGTATGCGCAGAAGCGTTTTGATGATGTCGGGATTGGTGGGCGGAGCCTTTCACCGGTTTTACTACCATTTCTATAGAACCGGTGCGAACCGGGGGCAACCCACCATTGCTCAGGATAAAAATATAACAATTTTGTACAAGTGGAGAAAGAGTTTGAAATAATAAATCACTTATTTTTTGTTGTTATAAAACATCCCTGAATAAGCCATGGAACAAAATATGGGGTTGATGAACGCTATATCCCAGGATAACTCTGCAATAGGTTATTACACCTGGCTATGTGGCAATCATTAGCAGCATTTTAAAATAAATGTATCAGTCTAGGCAAGCAATTGTAAAACTGTTCCCTATATGCTCTTCTGGATAATCATTTATATAATGGAAGCATTGTTCAAAGAAGGATGCACAAACGATTGAATGTCATGCTATCTTGATGACAGTATATAAATCCCCAACGTACGTTGGAGCCTTTTAAAGGGCGCTAAGTTTGCAAACTTCATTTTCTAATCACTTTCAGAAATTCCCTCTTAAGTGTTCTAAAGCTATTACAGATCTTCAAAACTACAGTTTTGCAAAGTCTGCATCAGGTGAATTTTATCTTCAGCTATAAACAAAAGAAAAATTAATTACAGGCTTAAGTATTTAAAGATTTTGAAACGAACAGCAAAAAGGTAAATAAGCTAAGCTAAATAAGTTTTTGCCCAGTCTCCCTTTTTCCCTTTCTAGGAAAGACCTTTTACAGGCAGGTTTTAGGGCCAAATATGGGACTGACACTGTATTTGACAGGAAGAGATTAGAGATTGTGCATCCATCCTTGCTCTCCTTGACATCTCAGTGGTTTTCGATGCCATAGACCTTGGTATCCTTTTGGGCTGGGGAGTTGGGGTTGGGTGGCACAGTTTTTCAGTGGTTCACCTCCTTCCTCCAAGGTCAATCCCAATCGGTGTTAATTGGGAATAAGCGGTCCAGCCCATAGCCCCTCCTTTGTGGGATGCCACAGGGCTCAACACTCTCTGCTTCTCTTTAACATCTACATGAAACTGCTGGGTGAGATTACCCATCATCTGGATGCACTAAACACTCTTTCGTAGTGACAGGAGGCTCTTGGGATCTGGATGGCAAGTAACAGGCTTCAATTGAACCCTATTAAGATGGAGTGGCTGTGGGTGGGCCCCTTGGTGTCCCAGAGATTTTAGTCCTGGATAGGGTTGCAGTACCGAAAACAGACCTGGTGCATCACTTGGGGAACTTTTTGGATTCATGGCTCCTGCTTGAAGAGCAAGTGGCATTTGTAGTCAGGAGGGCTTTTGCCCAACTTTGGTTTGTATGTGCCAGTTATGTCCCTTCCTGAACAAGGAGGCCCTCAACTTGGTCACTCATGGCCTAGTCATATCCCGATTGGACTAATATACTCTGCATGGGACTACCCTTGAAAAATATGTGGCAGCTTCAAGTGGTGCACTGAGTGAGCTATACTGAATGCCCAAAGAAGGGCACATATAACCTCTGCTGTATGAATGGCACAAGGTATCAGTCTGCTTCTGGTCCAATTCATGGTGTTAGTCATGACCTATAAAACCCTTTGTGGCATAGGGCCAAGCGACTTACAGAACCAGCTTTGATCCATCACATCAGTCCATCTCATGAGTTCAGGCAGGAAAGGCATGCTACAGACCTTGTCAATCAGAATATTCCAATTGGCAGGGTCAAGGAAAAGGGCTTTTTCTCCACTGCTGCTGCTTTGTGGAACATCTTGCCCCCAGAGATGAGGAAAGCCCCCAATCTTCTTGTCTTCCGCAAAAGGGTCAAAATCTGATTGTGTAGCCTTGCATGGGTGATTCAGGGGCCCACACAGCCATGGGACTGGTTGGCCCCATGAAATCCCTGCCCTCCCCCCCGCCCCCACCTGCACTAACCATCTTAGTCTTCTTATCTTGGATCTCTCTACCTTTTGCAATGTTATAATGTTTTATACTTTCACATTTTTAATCTCAAATTATTTGGTTTTAATGTTTTATTGTATTAATTAAATTGTACACACTGCACAGAGCCCTGCTACACACACACACACAGAGAGAGAGAGAGGGGGGGGGGAGAGAGAGATGATGATGATGATTATCCAGATAAATTTGGAATATTGACTTTTACTATAATATTTTGGAATTAACTATAAAAATAAACTTCTTGTGGAAAACAGACTAGCAATTGCAGATTAGAACAGAAGATGAATAATGATCCAGTAATGGACACTGGAATGGTTAAGGATTTTAAACAGAAAAAAATTACAAAGCTTGATGTCCTGAAATATCAGGACATATTGAATGAAACAAATCATTTATGATTTTAGGAATATTAAAGTAGATCTTTGAAAAATGGAGCCAGAAGCTAGTAACTATATTATCAACACTGTCAGTAATGATATCTGTTTCTATGGATAGACTGTCAAAAAGATGCCAATAAAGGAATGACAGATGTGGAACAAATTTTATCTGACAAGATAAAGTACAGAATGTAGAACTACAAATGAGAGGCTAAGAGAATGATTTATTGGATATACAAAAGAAACTGGCTGAAGTTTTAAAAATTAAAAAGGAAAAACAAATGATAAACCAAGAGAATAATTGGTTTTGTAGCTCCTATAAGAAAGTATTTTGAAGATCATTTTCTACAATTTTTCTTTATTCCATCAGATTTTTTCATCTGTCTGATGGGATAAAGAAGAATAAAAGGAAAATCAAATCTTACAAAAATATTTGATTGAATTAAAGATTAAGACTGTTATACGTAAAAGGAAAATAAAATTGGTTTATTTGATCAAGATTAAAATAAGACTTTTTGCAATGTTCTTTTTGCTAACATCAAAATTGAAAAGTTGATGTTTTATTGGTTTGCTTATATTACTTCTGTGAATGGCATATGGAATAAAGATATATCTTTTTATTCTTATGGAGATAAATAGTTATTAAATTTATTCTAACTGTTATGAAGGTTGGAAGATGGTTCTTTATATATTTGTTTTCTTTTTGTTTATTATATTTTTCTTTTCTTTTTCTTTATTTTTTTCCTTTTTTGCATTTCTTTCTTTCAATTTTCTTTTCTTACTCTAACTTTATTTCTATGAAGATTCTCAGTCATCCAGGTCATGGTTGTTCCAAAGGTGCTTTTTTCAAGAGGCAACTGGATTTTCTGTTTTTTCTTTGAAGACATTTCGCTTCTCATCCGAGAAGCTTCTTCAGAGAAATTCTTCAGAGCCTAAGAAGCGTCTCGGATGAGAAGCGAAACGTCTTCAAAGAAGAAACAGAAAGTTCAGTTGCCTCTTGAAAAAAGCACCCTAGCGATATTCTAACTGTAGCTTATATTAGTTTTTATTATTGTAATTAAAATTCTTAATAAAATTATCTTTTAAAAAACTCTCAAAAGTTAAACAGTGCCTTACATCTTGTTGCATGGTAACCCAGATATATAGTCTAATTACGACTGATAATTTGTAGATAGGAGACAACCATAAAACTGCAGATAAGATTGTCATTTCAGAACTTCAGAAGACCCACAAATGAAGTGGAAGGATGCATTTTAAGTCAGAAAAGGAGGGCAAGAATAGGTTAGCAAGCAAACATGATATTGGCAAGCAAACATGATATTTGAGCTGAGGTGGGGCAGTGGTTAGAGTGCAGCACTGCCGGCTACTTCAGCTGACTGCTAGCTGCTGTTCGGCAGTTCAAATCTCACCAGCTCAAGGTTGACTCAGCCTTCCATCCTTCTGAGGTTGGTAAAATGAGGACCAGTGGTGGGTTTCAAATTTTTTTACTACCGGTTCTGTGGGTGTGGCTTGGTGGGCGTGGCAGGGGAAGGATATGTAAAATCTTCATTCCCTCTCCAATCCAGGGGAAGGCAATCCAGGCAAAATCCTCATTTCCTCCCGATCAGCTGGGACTCGGGAGGCAGAGAATGATGGGGGCGGGGCCAGTCAGAGGTGGTATTTACCGGTTCTCTGAACTACTCAAAATTTCAGCTACCAGTTCTTCAGAACTGGTAAGAACTTGCTGAAACCCACCTCTGATGAGGACCCAGATTGTTGGGGGCAATATGCTGACTCTGTAAACCACTTAGAGAGGGCTGTAAAAGCACTAAAGCAGTATATAAGTCTAAATGCTATTGCTATATTGGAGTGTTCAGATTTATAAATAAATTAAAATTCCTGAGTGATTCAAGATCACCAAAGGTTAGTTGCCATTGGATAGTACAATGCAGAGAGAAAGACAATACAGTGTGAGTTTAATTTACCTGATGGAGATGCTCAGAGACAGAAGAGGATTCAAAGGCCCAAGAAGAAGACAGAACTATTGTTAGCCATGAAAGCAACCAGCTAGGTTCTACCAAAAATCCTTGATTAACAGGTATTTAATAACAGCTGCACATTTAACAATAGCTTAATATAGACATACTGACATAGTAGTAGAAGTATAAAGAAAAATAGTAATTTTTTGCTGGACAGTGAGAATTTTAAACAGCTTATAATTATAGTAGTGGTTTGGCTAGACTAGAGCTTGTTGCTATGACAATAAATGTCATAGTAGAACCCACATACTTTGCCTGCAACAGCAGCTAAATTTAATTTCACAATTTTCAGGTAAAGCTGTAAAATCACAAAGTCTTTTGAAACTATGCCATTTATTATTTGGTTATATGACCAATAGTCTGATTCATTATTTGGCAAAATCACATCTTCATGTTTATCTCTCTCTCTCCCTCTCTCTCTCTCTCTCTCTCTCTCTCTCTCTCTCTCTCTCTCTCTCTCTCTCTCTCTCTCACACACACACACACACACACACACACACACACACACACACGTGTGTGTGTGTGTAGCACATTTAATACCTGAATAAACTACTCTCCTGGTATAAATCTTTTATAATCACCACAGTTAGGAAGATGGCCAGCACATTGAAAGACCCCGCCTCCCCTTTTTCTTAATTAATTTTTAGCATTCATTGCCTCTTTTAAATTTTATATATTGTTTTTCTGTTTTTAATATTTTATTGTATACCACCCAGCACCACCCAGACTCCCTCTGTGAGAGAGATAATTAGTTGTTAAATATGCTAAATTAATAAAAAATAAAATAAAGATAACCTCTGTTTCAAATCTGTGGTAAAATATATGATATTCAAAATATTTAATTTATCAGAAAATAAAAATTCCTGAACTGACATATCATTAAAACAATAGTGCATATGACATCTTTTACTATTCAGTATTTTATATTCTTTATTTTGAACAATTTCTGGGTAATTTGAAGAAAACATACTGCAGATGTAATTGTAGTATTGTTTATTAGAATTACATATTCTACATATTTTATTCTACATATGTGTTCTACGTATTTTATTACTATAATTTGTCAACCTTAACTGCTGATAAACAAAAACAGTTTTGATGTGCACTGTGGTTAGTACAGCTATTGAAATCCATGCCCAGATATTTAAAGGATTTGACTTGCTCAATGTTCTGGACATTTATCTTTCAGAAGTGCAGTTTAGATCTTTATGCAAAGATTGTGATCTTAGTTTTGCTATAGTTGATTTCAAAGGCCACTTTAGAGCAGTAACTAGCCAGAGTGTTCAAGGGTCATCTTCTAAGTCCAATAAAAGTAATTGTCCATTAGGACTCCAAGGTTCCTCTCACAGTTACTGTTGTTGAGCCAGATTTCGCCTAATCTGTAGTTGTACCTTTGGTTTTTTCTGTCTAAGTGTAAAAACCTTGCTTTTCTACACATTAAATTTCATTTTGTTGGATAGGGCCCATTGTTCAAGTCTATCAAGATCTTTTTGTATCCTGCCTTTCTCTGGGAATTACATAAAATGTGAACCTGAAATCAATAAATACAGTATATAATGATCAACCTGATTTGAACCTGTATTTTCCAGCGTTGGTGGAATAACACCTGTATTTTCCGGTGTTGAATAATAAGGGCATGTCCATAAATAGACTGCTGAGTTGTGAAATCCGTTTGCTCATCTGCCAGTGCATGCTCTAAGTCAATCCAATTGGCTAATTTGTTGTATAAATGTCTAGCATAGATTTACTTATTATATTTAAGAGGCTGATAGGCCAATAGTTGGTGGGCATGTCTTTTTCTAAATAGGCACAATAATGTCAAGGCTCCAGTCTTCTGGAATTTGTGCAAGGGCAATCAATATAAGTAAACAGGAAGCAAGAATAGGGATCCACAATTCCAGATTATTTTGAAGTATTTTAGGCATGATAAAACCATTGTCTTCAGGTTAACCAGGCTTTAGTTAATTAATGAGTGTCTTTATTTCAGCAATTATAACGGGGGCCCAATTTGGGTGTAGGTTGATGTTGAAATCTGAATCAAAGTCAAGAAAATATTTTTGTGAATATAGGCTCAGTCTAAAATGCTCCTCCCATACAGAGGCAAGTAATGGGTGGGAGGCTATGAGATGCCAAAATTAGAGTAGAAGTCAGATAGTAGATAACAGCTTGGGATGCTGTTATCAATCACTGTCAGGAAATTCTAGAAATTCTTTTTTCTTTTGTAGAAGTTGTTTGTATTGTTTCTTCAGGAGCATAAGATTCAGAATTTTTTTTGAAAATTTAAATAATAAAATTCAAATAATGTTTCTGAATCTTATGCTTTGCTGATCTCTTTCATCAAATTTAACAACTTTTAAACAAGGGCAATAACAGTTAGATTACTTAGTTTATCATGTATATTTAGCCATTCAGTACAAATTATTAGTATAAAAACTTTGAAAATAAGAAGTGTAGTATTTTGAATACTTTTCAAAATACTCGAACTAAGCTTATAAAAGTGTGTTGTATCTGAAACTATGTTCTGTCCCCCCCCAAAAATAAGATTACTTGCTAATAAATTGTAAAACATAATTTTGTATCATTGACCTCATCTGATAAAATCTGCTTTGATAAATTATTCAGAAATTAGTATGTGGTGCAACTTTCTTTCATGTAAATGTCACTTTAAATACTATTTTGAATGCTATTTAGAATTCTTTATCCTGTTAGATTAGCTGCCAATCAAGGAATCATAATATGGAAAATAGAAGATTATGTCAAATCCTGTTAGCATTGATTTTTTTATTTTTGTGTTATATTTCTACAGATTCTATTCATTTTTTATTGATATAATAATTGCCTGTAGTATATTTTTTAACTTTTTGGCATTTAACCAATAGCTGTTATAGAATTTTTAATGAACAGAATATTTATTCCAAATTAAAAAGAAGTGAACAGGAACAGGAGCAAATGAAATCCTTTGTCCTGGTGTCAGGTCATATGCTTCTGCTGACTTATCTTACCTGATTTAAATTGATCTATCTTAAATTGGAAAACTTTAATTGTTCCCCATATATTACCTATAAATGTTGAGGTTTAGCTGGGCATAACGTATGTTTGTTTTCAGTAGTTATAAAGCTTAATCAACACCAAATCATCAGCTCAACTATGGTTTATTTCTAGAATTTACCCTAGTGAAATTAAACTGAATAGATTTCAATCTCTGCTTACTTAAAATAGTGAAATAATGTTTAATCAGAAAATTACTTATAAATTTTAAAACAACCTTGCAGTAGGCTATCCTATGCTAGATTCAGACTAGCTTTCAGTAGAAAAGATCTTCACAGGCATTTTGTATCATCTCAGTGAAGCTTGTTTTACTCATGAAACTTAAAGCAAGCATGCAAATCAATCTATTGATGCTATTTTTTACAAATTATTCCATATCTTCACCTTGACTGAATTCATTATTGTTTGGGGAGATTTTAATTTTGTGTTACAGAACAAAATGCATATTAATAATAGGAAAGGCAAGCAGCATTTTTGTATATTAGGTTATTTTTAAGTATCTACCTTTTGAAGAAGAAAAGAAAATTGGTGGAAAAATGGATAAGAAAACATTATGTGGCTTGGAAAGAAAAATAGAACAGCAAAGGCATTTCATTTTAAAGGAAATTATTTTGAGCCAAATAAACCAAATTATGACCAGTGGGACTTTTTTCGCAATTCAGTGAAAACATTTTCATCATTTCAGAAAAATATTTATGTGACTATAATGTTGATGATTTTATTATTTACCCTAGTTCACATATGTACCATGTAATGAGCTATAGTAATTTGCAATAACAATCAGCAGGAGAATATCAACAATTTAATACATCCATGGTAAAACTACAATGAAGACAAAGTCTACTTGTATCTAGATACACTTATCTGATTTCCTTCTAAAATATTATAATTCCTAAATATTGAAACAAGAATCAACATAGCGTAATCATAATGTTTACAGCATTTTTCTTATTGTCCTAAGCTTTTTTATTATTCATTGTTAAGCATTTATCTGAAATGTTTATAAATAGACCAGAACTAGGAGCATGAAAGGATTCTTTTTTCCCCAAATCATTTTTTATTTAAAAAGAAAAAAAGAAAAAAAAAAAGAAAAAAGAAAAATAAAACATACAAACATCATTCATTCAATCAAGTACAGACAGTACATTGGTCGGTTTGCATCCCTAGTGCCCTCCCCTCTCTTCACAATATCACTACATATCCAATATTTATTCTTACCTAAAATATATCTGTTGTATCATCATTTAAAGTATTTCAGCATTTACTTATATATCACCATTTTTTATTATCTACCCAATGGTAAAATAAATCCCATATCAAATAATATTGTTTTTCTTCTTGCTGTCTTATTTCTAATATCAGTTTACTCATTTCGGCACAGTCCAACATTTTCCTAATAATTTCTTCATCTGTAGGTATCATTTCCACTTTCCAATTTTTAGAAAATACAATTCTAGCTGCTGTTAGAAGATTCACAATTAAATACTGCAGTTCTTTGTTATATATTTCTTGTAAAATTCCTAATAAAAATATCTCTGGTTTAAAGTCTATGTGTCTCTTGGTCATTTTTTCCAACCACATGTGTATCTTAGTCCAATATCTCCTTGCTTCTAGGCATGTCCACCACATGTGGTAATAGGATCCTGGGGTCTGATGACATTTCCAACACCTCTCCGATTTGTTCTGGAACATTCTGGCGATTCTTGATGGGGATAAATGCCATCTGTAAAACATCTGATACAAATTTTCCTTATATGCTGCAGACATTGTCATTTTATAGTTATGAGACCACAATTTTTGCCATTTTTCTAAATCAATCCCATAGCCAACATTTTTCCCCATGCTACCATCGATTCTTTAACTTGTTCTTTTTCCAGTTTTAACTCTAGCAAAAACCCATACAGCTTTTTAATAATGATCGTCTGCTCCCATTAAAATCTTATCCAAAGTAGTCAAAGCATTGTAAAACCCTTCTGAGCATGAAAGGATTCTTCAGCACTCATCTCAGTTCTATCTGATTCCGTGGTTTAATGAATACACTTTAATATGATGAATCTTGTTAACAATGTGCCTTCCAATGTGTATTTGGTTTGTGAATAAGTAACATCAGTAGCAGCAAACCTGGAAGGGACCTTGAAGGCCTTCTACTCCTGTTCAGCTAGGAGACCCCTATACCATTTCAGACAAATGGATGTCTGGTCTCTTCTTAAAGAGAAGCCTCCAGCGATGGCATATCCACAACTTCTGAAGACAAGCCATTCCACTGGTTGATTGTTTCTGTCAGGAAATTTTTCCTTAGTTGTAGGTTGCTTGTCTGCTTGGTTAGTTTCTATCCATTGCTTCTAATTTTGCCTTCTGATGCTCTGGAAAATAAGTTGACCCCCTCTTATTTATGGAAGCCCCTCAAATATTGGAACACTGCTGTCATGTCACCCCTGGTCCTTCTTTTCACTAAACTATAAATACCCAGTCACAATTGCTATATCGCTATAGAAGGGAAAAATCTGAATGCAATAAATAAAGACAATCATATAATTTGTATATTTTCAAGAAACAATCTGAATTTCAAATAATTTCAAGATGCTGACAATTATATTTGAACTATAGGATATTTTTTTTCCTTCCCATTTTTTTTCATAGTATTTTTTTAATACAGGAATCAGTCAGAATGATACTCGTGCCAGTTTGTCTTAATTTTTAAAAAGTACCATTTTTTAAAACTTTAGCAGCTGGTTTTTCTTTACACATTCACAACTGAAGCCAAATGAGAACAGTTTCTGAAAGTTTGTTCCTCAAAAATGAAATAAAATATGCATGTGATTTGCAGCGTTTACTTCCTCAAAAGGGTTTTGCTTTAATAGCAATTTCCTTATTTTACAAGCCATGCCTCTATGAAAGCAGAGTGGAGAGCTTGAAATATATATAAATCATGTGGAAAAGTAATAAGATATCTATGTTTTATTTTGTGGACAAAGAATCCAATTTATCTAACTTCTTCCAACAGGCAAGCAGTCCTACTACAGGGACAGCTCCCGGCAGCCAATCACGGTTATCTGTCTGCCCATCTACTCAGGACATCTGTAGGTACGTGCTAAATTAATATTCCTAATCTGTTTAGTACATGTCTTCTTTACCTAATGAGCTATGGGTATTACTTTTGCCTAATTTCTTTCATGTATTTCTACCATCTGTTTTTTTGTTTGTCATTTTCAATATCATGTTCATTTTCCATTTGATTCTATTACTTTATTTATGTTCTCTCTCTCTCTCTCTTTCTTTCTTTCTTTCTGTCTCCCCTTCCCCTCTCATTGTATCACTATCCATCTCCACGTCCTCTTGTTCTGTTTAGATCTTCCACTTTGCATGACCTATCAGAAGATACATTTGAAACATCAATCCATGTCATGGGGCTGAGCTCTGCTAGGAAAAAGCATGTAAAAAAGGTGAAACAAGGTGTGAGGCAGAGAAAGAAGGCCGAGGAGAATTCTGAGGATATAGTAAAGCAAAGAAAAGACAAGGATGTCAAGTCACATCCCAAGATCTCAAATCCTCGATGGAATGCCTTTTGCAAAACGACATCTGATTCTTCAACTTCAGATGAAAATTATTGGGCCCTAGTCAGAAAAAGAGATAGAGCCAAAATGCTTAGGAAAACAAGAAGACAGAACCCTTCAAATGTTTCTACAGACGAGTGTTGCAATAAGAACGCTATTGAACTTGCCACTATGGGAATAAGTGGGGAAAAGAAGTCAGAGCCTGAAAGCTATAATCTAAATAATCCTAGGAGGACGATTAGAAGGTATAAAGAAAACTCCCTTTCATTATCTTCTGTGTCCTCTGTGGAACCCAACTCCTTGAGACGGTCTGGAAAACACCAGAATAGCCATCAGGATTCAGAACCTTCTACTTATATTAGGCAAGGCAGAACAAGCAAGGAGGACAATGGTTCTGAGGGAAGCACAGGCAGAGATCTTTTTACAGTTACAGGAAATGGAACAACTGGTGAGACAGGGGCTTCTGTGACTGTGGCTGCTCGGAAACATCCTGCGTTTTATGCTGACTTATCTGAGGATTTTGAAGTATGCAGGTTTGTCTCCTAATACAAAAGAGAATTGCTAGCTGACTATCATAGATTACGCAAAAGATATGGTTATGTTTTCTTTAACTCATGCTCCTTTTTGGAGTTCAGATAAGTATGCTTACATGCTTGGCTACGAAACAGTTCGAATGGTGTATAAACTTTAATTATGAAATTGTAAAAAACATTTGAGACATAATATTGAACTATTTCAGATTAATAATAATACAAATAGGTGTACAGCACATTTCTCCTTAAAATAACTCATTCTTTTTCCTTTTCATTCTTTTTTCTTTTTTAACTAAATTGTGCGACAGCAACAATGCAGTGAAAATCTTTGTTGTTGTTATTTGTAAGAACATCTTTCCAATTTGCAAACTGTCATGTTTACAGGCCCTCAGTTTGTCTTTATAAATATATTCTTTGCCTGACCTAAATTTAAATGTTCCATAATTTATGCTGTCTATTTTGTCCTCCCGTTTTGGGTCAAACCAAAATGCCCTTTATTAATATTTGTGGTAACCCATCTCAGAAGAATTATAGCTGCAAGAGCAGGGTGTTAGAATTTATGGTGCTGAATATAATATAAACATTAATGATGTATTTCAAGGATATTATTCTAGTGACAGCATTCATTTATGGGTAACACAAGTATTTTTGAGATTTTATTATTCTAGATAGATAGATATAGATAGGTATAAATATTATTATATAAAGATAAATAGATATTTTAATATTAATTAATACATTGTACTGCCTGTAGAAATGAAGTATTTGTTTTCAGTCTGATATCAAAACATTAAATCAACAAACAGCTTATCTCTAGAAATGAATGCTATACAAATTTTCCCCTTTAAAATCTATGATAATTGTAGCATAAAGGCTTCAGCAGAAAACTAATATCTTTAGAAAACTGCTAGTATATTATGCATGACAAATAAAGTTAAATACTGAAAAATTAGTTATTATTGGGTTTTCCAAAATGGGCTTTGCTTTAGATCTTTCTATTTTTTTGTGACACTCCATAAGAATTCTGAATTTATTAATTATAACACTTTGGGATGAATAATCCATATAGTTTATGAATCTCTAGACATAATATGTCTCATAAAGTGATTTTATTATAGTCATATCCTTTCCTATGACTAGAAAAAATATGGCCTACTTATACTCTGAAAATGGAAATGATTTAAATGCAGTTGTGGTTTTTTTAACATCTTTGACACATTGGGCATTCATTTGGAAAAATGTGAAAAAGGCAATATTTTTATGCCCATCCATCTAATTATTTTAACCATCATTTAAATTGTGGACAAGAATTATCCTATAAAGATTTCTTGCTTGCACAACCACCAAGGGATTAGAGTGCATATGGATTCTTATATGTTTTGTCATATTTTGCCATTCCCCATTTATGGCCTAATAATATTTTTATTTTAGTACGGTCAGTTGCTCAGAAAACCAGGAAACTGACATGCTTCTATGAGGACATTTGGGAATGATTAAAACAATGATAGATTATGCTGTCATCACAGAATTTGTGGCATTAGTCCTTGTGAATTGGTCTCCTCACCCACCCCTTTTTTTTTGATACATACATATTTCTTTTCATAACGCCAATGTGTATAAAGTACATTTTTAAAACATGCTGCAAAAATCTGTTGCTTGTTACTTTCTATCAACAATAAATTGCAACTAAACAAGCAAAAAACAATTTAGGAGAAAGATTTATGATACAGTAATCCTGAGTCAGCCAAAAGTCAGCTTCCATTTTACACTGCAAAAAAAGTTGCACTGCTCCAGTAAATTAAAGCCAATTTTGATCTGCTTCGGTTAGTCAGTTTCTTTAGAAAGGGGTCCTTGGTGTTCTCTGAGTTTGCTGGTTTTCTTGCAGATGTTTCATTACCCAAATTGGCTTACATCATCAGTACTATAAGGAGTGCTGTTTGCTGTCAATTTATATTCTAAAGGCTTGCCTTTCAGAGTTGGTGAAAGTGTCTTAGAGATTCTTTGATTGGGCTGTTTGATGTTGGCTTCTTTGGCAGTTTCTTGATTGGGGCATAAGTTCCAATAAGCATTTTAGTGTTTCAAGTATGTATAGTATACTCTTGAAGGCAACCGTGAACTTTATCCATACACTTATCACAAAGAAACAGCTGATAAATTGGAACTATTACATTTCAGGATACTCAAGATTATTAATTCTGTTGCTGTACTATATGTTGCTGGTTTATACAAAATAAAGCAGAACTGTTTTGTACTATATAGTTTCTAGAGGAAGTGTATCTTGTTTATGCTTCCTTTGCATATCCTGTTTGATTTTCTTTTTAAGTCTCAAAGCTATGTGAGGTTGCAAAACAAGTTATATACTTCAGAACATCTAGCCATTTTTTCCCCAAAAATACACCTTCCTTACATGTACAGACAAAATAAGACTAATGTCTGTATATATAGCCTTCCAAAGTTTCTTAAACATTTCCTATCCTAAAACTTCATAAAGGTTTCCACTCTCTAATGAAGGAACTGTTTTATTAATTATAAAATATTTAACTTGAACTGACAAAATTAACATTTTATACAATATGGAAATTTAATAGTTTCAAGGAATTGGAAGAGGGATGTGGCTTCAGTTCCTGGTTTTCTAAACAAACAGCTTGAATCTGGGTGCAAATGTAACTGAAAGGTTTTCATTCCTCATTACTTTCTCATTAGATTAATTATTGTCTGAGGGAGGAGCAACCAAGCAGAGCTGATTGGGCATATTGCTTTGTTTTTTCCCCTCATGCAGGATTTCCTAAACTTTACTGGAGGTAATCACAATCAGGATTAAGGAAAATACAGTATTTTCCTGATGCTTCTGGCTTTTGCGGGAACTTCTTCATCCTGGCAGGCTCCTTAATCCCTTAGAAGTCAGTTGTGCCAATTTTAAAATACTGAGAACAGAAAACGTTGTAAGGCAATCAGTCTTATTTCCAATTGAGCAATAGAAGTATGCACAAAAAAGCATGACTCTAAACTTCTGCAGCTCCTTGAGTAATGGAACTTCTCTCCTTCCCCTCCCCACCCCCAAAAAATAGTTACCATCCCCATCCATGTTTGTGTTCATTTTTCTATTGGCAAAAAAATGGTGACATGTGGATAGCCTATCAGGTTAAAAATACATCATCCCTTTCCTTCTGCTATTTAAAAGCTATTCTGAGACCAAATAAATCCTATGTTGGCATTTTTGTACCAGGTGCATTTTACAGTAAATTCTAATTACGAGTTGCAGCAGAAGCAGGAAACACCCAGAATTTAACAGGCTGTTCTGTTTGCAGATTTTTGTGTCTTCACGCTTATAGCCCAAGAGATTATATTGAAAAGAATTCTGTGGTTTCCTATTGTCTTTAGCTGGGGATCAGGTAGCATTAAAGCACTAATCTGTTACTTTTTTTTCACCCCAAGTAATGTTCTTGAAACAATTTTCTCTCTCTCTCTCTCACTCCCCTCTCTCTCCCTCTCTCTCCCTTTCTCTCCGTCTCTCCCCTCTCCCCCCTCTTTCCCTCTCTACCTCTATCTCTCTCCCTCTCTATCTCTCTCTCCCCCTTTCCCTCTCCCCCTCATTTTTAGTATGTAATCTCTACTACTTTATGAGTATTCTAATTATCAAGTACATTTAACCCTAACCCTTAAACCAGTTTAAGTTGTAGTCTAGCTCATATATAAACAAATCCATTTTCTTTCATTAAATATTTTAAATCTGTAACTCAAAATTATTTTAAGTTATGAATTGTTAGTGAGGCTGTCATAGCTCAGTGTAAAGCAGCACAAATTTTACACTAGGGCCGTGATGGCGAACCTATGGCACGTGTGCCACAGGTGGCACGTGTAGCCATATCAGTGGACACGCGAGTTCAGCTTCAGCACACATGCGCGTGTTGGCCAGCTGATTTTTGGGCCTTCTGGGCCCACCAGAAGTAGGAAAACAGGCTGTTTCCTGCTTCCGGAGGGCCTGGGTGGTGGTGGGGAAGGCTCGTTTTTCTCTCTCACCTGACTCCTCTCTAGGAGTCTCTGGAGGCTGGGAACAGCAAAAAAATCACTTCCTGTCCAACCAGAAGTTGGGAAATGGGCCATTTCTGGCCTCTGGAGGGCTTCCAGGGGATGGGGAAGGCCGTTTTTGCCCTTCCAGACTCATAGAGAGGCTCTGGAGCCATGTGTGAGAGAAAAACAGGCCTACCGGGCCATCACGTGCCAGGAGCGGGGGGAGGAGGGGTCGCACACCCATGCACAGGGCGGGGTGCATAGAATTACGGGTATGGGCGTGCACGCATGACTCCCCACCAACCCCTCCCTCCTGGCACGCGATGGCAAAAAGGTTAGCCATCACTGCACTAGGGTAATTACAATACAACGAACATTATAAAATACAAAATATGATAACAGCTATGGAATAAAGATGAGAATCTAAAACCTAATACTATTCAAACAACTAAAACTAAAATACTATTTTTCATATGAATACTAGGGCACATTGGCTGCATTTTAGGTAGTAAACTTTGTTTCTTGCTTGCACTTTCATATTAATTGATATAATAATAAGACATATGTTCCTAATAACTATGGTTATTATCTTCACAATAGACTGACATCTTCAACCTACTTCAAACCATGGTTTGCAATTCTGCTTGATCCAAAGCTGACAACCATAATTTTTCAGTTTAGTTAAATGGAAAAATATAGTTAATTAGAAACTTGGCAAGTTATTACAAAGAATTCAGGGAAGATGCCACATTCAGACAGAAAAAAATAGATATCACCCATTTACTGAAAGATTGTTGTCTGAAAATGATCCAACATTCTAGAATAATTTCTCTATTTCATCATCTCTCTTTCTCTTTTAAATTCTATATTAGATATGTTGTTACTATTATTTTCCATTTAAAATTTTAGGTTTTTTCATTTTAAAAGAAATTTTGAGAGAACATGCACATAATTGTAACACATATGCATACACATTAGAACAATAAAGTGCATTAATACTACTATCTATATACTGCAGTTACAAGAAATTGTCAAGTAAACAAACAGGATCCAAACTAACAACAATTTACCTCCTTGGGAAGCCAGATGGGGACATCTAATTACATGTTTATGTAGGTGTTCTACCGAATCATTTGTGGAAAAATTCACAAAAATGAGAGTTGTTTCTTATTCCTGATCATGGAAATGGAGAGAATGTGCCATGTTTGTTTTTCTTCCGGAAGACAACAAGAACTTTGCCACCTGCAAATGCAAGTGAAGCAAATCTGTCCACCCTCCAATTTATCAGGGAAGATGTTGAATTATTTATCAGACAGAGGAAACTTTTGTAGATGGTCAACAAATTCAAGGAATTTTCCAGAAGACAAAGGAAAGACTAGCAAAGGATATAGAGGAAAAGGAAGAAGCCTGTCAAGGAGAGTTCTTTTTCTTCAGAGCTTCAGAAGGGATCGTTGATTGTTCCCCATTCAGGGGATTTCTAGACCTCTGGAAGAAGTATAGGTAAAGGTAAAGGTTCCCCTCACACATATGTGCTAGTCGTTCCTGACTCGAGGGGGCGGTGCTCATCTCCGTTTCAAAGCCAAAGATCCAGCGCTGTCCGAAGATGTCTCTGTGGTCATGTGGCCGGCATGACTAAACACCAAAGGCACATGGACCGCTGTTACCTTCCCACCAAAGGTGTTCCCTATTTTTCTACTTGCATTTTTAATATGCTTTCGAACTTCTAGGTTGGCAGAAGCTGGGACAAGTAATGGGAGCTCACCCCATTAGGCGGCACTAGGGATTCGAATCACTGAACTGCTGACCTTTCAATCAACAAGCTCAGTGTCTTAGCCACTGAGCCACCGCATCCCTCGGAAGAAGTATAGTTGCACAAATTTGAGAAACTGAGGAAGAAGACTTTTTATAGGATCTGCAAATGAAAAGATCCTATGTTTATAGCATCCGCCACTCTTAAAAAAGGGGGAATGACAGGAAACGGTGAGAAACTGAAGCAACATTCTGCCGACATGATAGATTGTTAAGAGAAATCTGCTCCCCTCCTGGGCCCACATTCAGTATGTGATGGAAAGACTCCCAAAATACTTTCAAACAATTATCTTTTTCCACTGATCCACATCGAAACAAATGTTATAGCCAAAGATTTGAAAGAATCTACTACAAAGAGTTTCGTAGAAAGAGCTTGGAAAGTGTGTTTGCAAATATAACTTAAAACTTTAAATTAACTTATTAGAAGGAAAAAAGCAGAAAATAGTGCAACAGCAATTTTTATTAATGGCACTTAATGAGCTGGTAAATATGGGAGGGAATAGGACAAGTAATAGAGTCCAAAGTTTGCAGTGTATCCAGAAAAATGCACTGAATATGAGAATCAAACAAGTAATCTTAATGTAAAAGAAATATGGGCATCATTAAACATGATGGGGTGAATTTCATGAATATCCTAAATCAGGGGTGGGTAAATGTGGCCCTTTTACAACCTGTGGACTTCAACTGAGACAGCCAATTCTGGGAGTTGAAGTCCACAGGTTGTAAAAGGGCCACATTTGTCCAACCCTGTCCTAAATTAATATGCCAAGCAAGACAGGCATGTCATTATACGTAAAGCAGTAGTGGGTTTGAAAACCTGTTGCTACCGGTTCATTCGTGGGCAACTGGTCTGGGTGGGTGGGCGGAGCCTCCCGCCGCCGCCACTACAAGTTTGCCCGATCCAGGGCAAACTGGTAGCAACCCACCACTGGTGTAAAGGAAGTGCACACATATAGCCCTTCCAGAAATTGAACAGGAGGATCTAGTGAAGACTATTTGGGATAAGAAAGAGGAAAAGGTAGGGGGGAAAAATGTGGTATAGATTGTCAGGCCAGGCAAAATATCTACATAATAATCTCATGGATCAAATTACATAATGTTCAGGGAGAAAAGATATAGTAATAATAGCAGACATCTGGACATCTTTCTAAATTCAACTTCACCAAGTTTGCTACCGGTACATCCTCAAAATTTCTTGCAAATTATCCTGCTGATGGTTTTATTTTCCAGAAGGCTGGAGAAGCATCAGCGAGATTAGCTTTCCTAGATCTATTTCTAATCAGTTCTAAAGAACTCTTTTAACTGGTAACAACTGGGTGTGTTGGGAGGAAACAATGATTTCATTGTGGATTTTAAGATACAACAGCAAGAAAGATTGCAGCATAATCATACATGCATACTAGATTTCAAAAAAGGCAGTTTTAACAAGGATAGAGGACTATCAGGCAGATTACTTTGTACAGACATTATGGGTTAAAATGACCACAGGACTTTGAGGAACTTCTCAGAAATGAACTCCCAGAAATAAAATTACACATTTCAATGAAAAGAAATGAAGCATGAAGCTGCTGTGGCACAAGAGTTAAAAGAAACATGAAGAAGAAGGAGGAGGAGGAGGAGGAGGAGGAGGAGGAGGAGGAAGAAGAAGAAGAAGAAGAAGAAGAAGAAGAAGAAGAAGAAGAAGAAGAAGAAGAAGAAGAAGAAGAAGAAGAAGAAGAAGAAGAAGAAGAAGAAGAAGAAGAAGAAATAATCAGAAAGGCTAAGCCTAAAGTGCAAAAGGAACTGAAGATTGCAAAGAATACTAAGAGCAACCCCCCCACCCCAAAAAAACCTTTTGAGGATAGTAAACAATGCGAAGGAGAGGATAGAACTCCCCAACTCCTACTGTGCTTTGATCTTCCTCACAGAAGGTAATTGTATCCAGACAGTACTAAATAGAACAATTGACACAAGAAAGGAATGGGTTAGGGAGCCTCTGGCTATGGTTTTGAATGAGTGTCTCCGGAACTCAGTCAGTTAGATCTGAGAGTCTTGAAGAATATCAGGAATGTCGTTTTGGAGCCCCTTTCTCTAATTTTTGAGAAATCGTGGGGCTAGAAGATTGGAAAAGATGTTTCCATCCTCAAAAAACGGTACAAATGAGAACCAATATAATTAAGAACTATCATCTTGAAGTTAATACCAGATAAAACTCTGGAACAGATTGTTAAATTTATCAAAAATAAAGCCATATTAACAAAATAACAGATTTGTAATGGACCTGGGAGGTCTTCTAGTCCCAATGCTCAGGCAGGAAACCTTATACCATTTCAGGCAAATAGTCGTCCAGTCTCTTTTTAAAAACTTCCAGTGGCAAGTCATTCCACTGATTAAGTATTCCAACTGTCAGGAAATTTCTCCTTAGTTCTAAGTTGCTTCTCTCCTTGATTAGTTTCCATCCATTGCTTTTTGTCCTGTTTTCAGGTGCTGTGGAAAATAGGTTGACTCCCTCTTGTTTATGGCAACCCCTTTGATACTGGAACACTGCTATCATGTCACAAATAATATATCTTTTCATTAAACTAGACATACACAATTCCAGCAATCGTCCTTTATATGTTTTAGCCTCCAGTCCCCTAATAATCTTTGTTGCTGTTCTCTGTACTCTTTCTAGAATCTCAACATCTTTTTTACATCGTGGCAACCAAAACTGGATGCAGTATTCCAAGTGTGGTCTTACCAAGGCATTATAGAATGGTATTAGCATATCAAGTGCACACCAACTGCATTGGCTTTTTTGGCAGCTGCAGCACACTGCTGGCTCATTTAAGTGACTGTCCACTAGGACTCCAAGATCCCTTTCAATTACTACTATTGTGCCAGGTACCACCTATACCAGTGATGGCTAACCTTTTTGCCATTGTGTGCCAAAAGCAGGGGGAGTGTGGGGTGATTGCGTGCGCGCGTGCCCACACCCATAATTCTATGTGCCCTGCCCCCCCCCCCTGCGCATGTGTGTGTCACCCCCCTGTGCTCCTTCTGCTTTTGGCATGTGATGGCACAGTGGGCCCAGTAGGCCCATTTTTCGCCCTCCCCAGGCTCCAGAAGCTTTTTAGGAGCCTGGGGAGGGCAAAAACAGCCTGCCCCACCTCCCTGGTGGTCCTCTGGAGGCCGGAAACAGCCTGTTTGATGACTTCCGGTGGGCCCAGAAGGCCTGAAAATCAGCTGGCAAGCGCGCACATACGTGCTGGAGCTGAGCTAGGGCAATGCTCACGTGCCTACCAATATGGCTTTGCGTGCCACCTGTGGCACACGTGCCATAGGTTCGCCATCACGGACCTATACTATACCCATGCATTTGTTTTTCTGGCCTATATGTAGAACCTTACTTTTTTTAACCACTGAATTTCATTTTGTTAAATAAGGGCCAATATTCACGTCTGTCAAGATCCTTCTGTATCTTAAGCCTATCTTTTGGAGTGTTGGCTATACCTGACAGTTGAAATTATCTGCAAATGTGATGAGTTTCCCCATCTATCCCCTCGTCTAATTTATTGATGATGATATTGAAGAGTACTAGTCCTAAAGTAGAGCACCCAGTTCTTTTTTGATAAAAATACCAGTTTTATTGATTGCAGGATTGCAACTGACAGGATTGCAATGTGCCTGGACTTCAGCAATACATTTAATAAAGTATGTCATGCCATCCTCTAAATGTATGGCTGCATTAGACCATGCTACATTAAATGGATACAGAACTGGTTGAACAATTATATCCAACCCAGCTGGAAGAGGATGTCTATTGTTATACAACGGAATATGGTTCTGTATTGTTCAACCTAGTTATAAATGACTTGGAGTTAAAAAAATATTCTTGTCAAATTTTCAGATGACACAAAGATAGGAAGGATAGGAAAATTTGGAAGATAACATCAAGCTTCAAATTTTTTGACAATTTGGAATGATAAAAAATAACAAAATTAATTTCAAAAAGGAAAATGCAAAGTATTTCACTTGGGTAGGAAAAAAACAAAGAATGAATATAGCTTGAGGAATAAAACACATGCTTTACATCTAGCAGTAGATGTAAAATAGATCTGGGAGTCTTGGTAGATCATAAACTGGTAGATCACAAGCTGAACGTGAGTCAACAGTGTGTTCCAGCTGCAAGAAAGTGAAAAATAATGCTATCTAAATCAAAAATATGGTGTCAAGATGAAAATAAGCAATATTCCTTTTTATTCTGTATTGGTAAACCATACCTAGAACATTGAGTTCTGGCCCTTGTATTTTAGTAAGGATTTTTGACAAATAGGATTCTTTCCAGAGGATAGCAACCAAGATCTTAAGAGACCTGGAAGGACCAAAGGAGGAATGGTTAAAGAGGTGTTTGAACTGTTAGCCTGTGAAGAGAATACTGTGGGAAAATGTGATAGCTGAAGAATTCTTATATAGAAGGTAGGATACATATTTAAGTGTTGTTTCAAAAGACAACACAAGAAACAATAAGTTTAAATGATAAGGAAACCATCTTCACCGGGCAGACTTAGTAAGGACACACTTGGAATACTGCATCCAGTTTTGGTCACCACATTACAAAAAAGATATTGAGACTTTGGAAAAAGTGGAAATGATTAAAGGCTTGCCGTCAGAAGTTGAGGGTGCTCCATCATTGGAGGTTTTTAAGAAGAGACTGGACAGTCACTTGTCTGAAATAATATAGGGTCTCCTGCTTGAGTAGGGGGTTGGACTAGAAGACTTCCAAGGTCCCTTCCAGCTCTATTTTAATTGATTGACATTGGAATAACTTCCAAATGGTAATAGTTGTTCAATGGTGGAACAGATTACCTTGAGAGGTGGTGACTCTCCTTTGTTGGAAGTATTTAATAGTGATTGGATAGCCATTTGTTGGGATGCTGTACTAGTGGATTTCTTTATTAGGTCATGGACTAGATGATTTCTAGTCCATCCATGTGCGATTTTGAACCTTTGTGCATGCGCAGAGGGTAAAAAACAGGTTACTTCCTGTTTAAAACCAGGAAGTGACAATGTCCGGGTGGGTGGGCAGAGCCTTGCGTTACTGCCGCTACCACTTCTCTGAACTGCCCGCCGCCTCTGCTACCGGTTCGACTGAACCCGTTTGAACCGGTAGCATTTCACCACTGAGCCAGTAGTTTCTATTAAGTGTTTCTACTGAGCAATAGGTACATCCCATTAAAAGTAGCTCTGTCAATTTTATTTGCCAATCCCAATGGAATTTAGGTTGATACTTTAGCTTTTAAAATAATTTAAAACAATTCTGACAGTAGTTGAAAAGGACTCCTGAGTATTAATTTATTTGTCTAAAGACTAAATGGCTTAAACACTTAAATCTGTAAATTATATTATAGTAGAAATTAAAATGAACAAAGCCTTGTATTTCCCCTCTGGAAAATGAGTTTAATTTTTTTTAAAAAAATGTTGCCACCTTCTTGTAATGTTTGGTGCTGAATTTAAAATTATGCCTAGCTTGTCATAACTGATATGAGATATTACTTCAAAAGAAATAATGCAGTTAAGAAAATGTTTAAAAGAATGTATTAGGAATGGTTTTCTTTTATACATAACTAACTAATCATAACTGATTTTATGAAGCTAAACAGAACCAGTCTTTATCAGTACTATGATGAGAGACCACAAGAAAACTTGTGAGCTAATTTGGAGGAGGAATAATAATAGTAATAACAACAACAATAATAAAATACATTAAATAATAATACAATAATAAATAACTGCCATTAATACATGGGCAGTTCCAGTGATGCGCTATTCAGCTGGAATCATCAACTAGAGTTTGGCTGAACTAGAAAATTTGAACCAGAAAACGCACAAACTTTGAATATGTACCACGCTTTACATCCACGAAGTGACATCGACAGGTTGTACCTGCCAAGAAAAATAGGGGACAGAGGACTATTGGAAGTCCATCAAACTGTAGAAGAAGAAAAACGAAGTTTGAATGATTATGTGAACCAAAGTACAGAAAAATTGCTGCAGGCTGTGAAAATAGAGAACATTATAAAACAACAGAAACAAAGGCAGAATATAAGGAAAAACAACTGGATGACAGATTAAATAGATGGAAAACCAAGGCTTTGCATGGACAGCACTTGAAAAACATTGAAGGAAAATGTGATGACAACTTTACATGGGCATGGCTTAAGATGGGAACCATCAAGAAAGAAATGGAAGGTTTAATACTCGCTGCTCAAGAACAAGCATTACAAACTAATGCCATGAAAGCAAAGATACAAAAATCCACCGACAATCCAAACTGCCAGCTTTGCAACAACAAAGTCGAAACTGTTTCACATTTAATATGTGAATGCAGCAAAATCGTACAAATTGATTACAAAGCTAGACACAACCGAGGTGCTAAATTAACCCACTGGTCATTATGTAAAAAATACAACTTACCTGTACCAAAAAAGTCATGGGAACATAAAGTAGAAAAAGTTATAGAAAATGAGAAAGTGAAGATCTTGTGGAACTTTCGAATACAGACGGATCGTCACCTGGAACACAACACGCCAGTTGTTGAAAACCGAAATGTACAATTTATTGACATTGCGGTACCAGGAGATGCCAGAGTCGAAGAAAAAGAACTGGAAAAAATCATGAAATATCGCGACCTGGCCATTGAAACTACACAGCTATGGATGAAACATGTAACAGTGATACCCTTTGTCATCGGGGCACTTGGTACCATGTCCAAGAATTTTATAAGATACATCAACAAATTGCAACTTCCTGAAATAACACCAGTGGAACTGCAAAAAACTGCACTACTCAGAACATCATATATTTTAAGAAGGTACTTGGTTGATATCTAGGACGCTGGCAGCAACCCGTGTCAACCATTAGCACCAGTCAATGGTATTTGTGACGCATTTTTAAATGTCCAGTTGACTGAGTTTCATTTTTAATGAACAAAAGAGAACAACAACAACAATAACAACAACAATAATTTAACAACAACAATACTGCCAGTGGAACTGCAAAAACCTGTGCTACTCGGAGCATCATATATTTTAAAAGATACTTGGTTGATTCCTAGGATGCTGGCAGCAACCCGTATCAACCATTAGCACCAGTCAGTGGTATTTGTGACACATTTTTAAATGAGCAGTTGACTGAATTTCATGTTTAATGAATAAAAGAGATAATAATAGCAGCATCTCTGGCAAATTGTGGGACATTCTGAACAAGAGAAGTTGGGAATGGGGAAGAGAAAGAAGGAAAATAATCTGCTACCTAATAAGAATAGATGGGTAGAAATGAGAGGAGAGAACACAGAAAATGTCACGGGACCAGTTGGAGATAAAAGGGTGAATGAAAATGATGACTGCTTAGAAAAAGCACACATGAAATCACAACCGTGTAAAGAATTGTTTCTCTCACTAATTAGAGAATTAGTGACGAATATGAGGGTGATAAACAGTTCTAAATAGGGGATGGCAAACCATTTTTTGATCTTGTTAAGAGTGGTTCTTTTTTAAAAAAAAAGGCTTAGAAAAAAGGAAAGAAATAAAAGAAATGGGTGTGGAAGTAGAAACAGTACAGGAACAGAAACTATCACCTATGAAAAAGTATTTGATGCAAAGTGGACCTAAGAAAAGAGGATGTAGAAACTGTTGGAATCAAAGCAAACAGAATTATGTTGCAGAGCACCAGAATGTAAGGAGTTGAACTAGAGGGAGGTGTAAGGAAAGATGCTTCATAGAGTTGAACAATTATGGAATATTTGGATATGGAATTGAACATTGGTTGTTGCATGTGGTAAGAATAGTATATGACGGAATTAAAGTATGTGTAGAAATAAAGATATTGGGGATGTGGTAGCTCAGTGGCTAAGATGCTGAGCTTGTCAATCAGAAGGTCGGCAATTCAGCGGTACAAATCCCTAGTGCTGTGTAATGGAGTGAGCTCCCGTTACTTGTCCCAGCTTCTGCCAACCTAGCAGTTCAAAAGCACATAAAAAATGCAAGTAGAAAAATCGGGACTACTTTGGTGGTGAGGTAACAGCGCTCTGTGCACCTTCGGTGTTTAGTCATGCCTGCCACATGACCACGGAGACGTCTTCGGACAGCGCTGGCTCTTCGGCTTTGAAATGGAGATGAGCACCACCCCCTAGAGCCGGAAACAACTAGCACACATATGCAAGGGAACCTTTACCTTTACCTTATAAATAAAGATAATGCTTAGCTAATAATTTAGCACTGAATCTATAATAAGACAAGGATGTCTACAATAGATATCCAAGGAATATTTATATTGATTTTAGGGGTATGGCGTTAGACACTCCAAGTGTACTTATGTATAAGATGTCAAGTTGGTGACTGAGAGCCCAAATGATTTGCAGTGAACATTAGATTGATCACATGATGCAATGAGGAATATGGATCTGAAAATTAGTCTACAAAGGCCTAATTAGTTGTGTTAGGACTGAACCATTATATATAATAAATTAATGGTGGAAAATCAGAAACAGTAGATGCATTTCTGCATATGCACTATAGTGAACATCTGTAGGATTCTTCCCCAAAATAATGTTCAAAATGTTGATTTATTTATTTAATTGTCTTGTCTCGGAATGAATGAGTTTTCTTCATTCAGTGATTGGTCCAAGAAAATGTGCTTCCTACTCATCTGTTGAATATATTATATATTCTTTTTAGAAAATAATACATTTCATATGCTATAGTGATAACACATTGTTCTCACATTAAAGAAAGATGCATAAGCAGCACATAATGCGTCATTCACAGAATAGGCTGAGCTTGCCAGTGAACCTTGTCAAAATAAATGAGAAAAGAATTCAAATCCTCAAATGGCAGTTCAGCCTTGAAAATTATATCTTCAAAGGGAAGGTCTCTTCAATCTTAAATCAGAGTTTCTTTTTTGTATATATTATTATATATTATTTTGTATATATATTATTAAGAAATTTTATTATAATAAAATCAAATACAAACTAAAATGAAAGAAAGAAAAGATAATAGAAAGGAGAAAAAATATATGCAAAAATAAAAATGGTTTTACTGATTTTATTATGATTCAGTAAAAATGATTTTACTGGTGAATAAAAAAAATAATTCCAAGAAGCTAATGGCAAATCATATTTGTGATGTTGCCAATAACTCTATATGAATTTAATCACCAGCAACTGAGCTCAAGTTGAGGACTTGCATCTCCTATTATCTATACCATTTATTTTCTTCCCAAATAATGAAATGGCTGTAAACATTTTGAATTAAATTGTCTGGCTGAATCCTGCATTCAATTAAGTCTTATTGCCTTTAAGTCTCAAATTCAAATCAAATTCTACCCTCTAAACCCGTGATAGCAAACTTATGGCACGTGTGCCAGAAATGGCACACAGAGCCATCTCTCTGGGCACTCCAGCTGGCACCCGTTGCTCTTCCAGTTTCCGGCATGGGAAAAAGCTGGTCTTTGTGTGCGCAGGAGAGCCAGAAACCAGAACACCAGATGATGAGCACGCATGCATGTGCCTGAAACTGGAATCTCAGCTTCCCAGCGCATGCATGCGCGCCGGGGAATTGCTCTTCTGGTTTCCGGTGTTCCCCTGCGTGCATGCTGGGGAGCTGCTCTTCCGATTTCCGGTGCTCCCACCCCCGCGCATGCTCCCATTTCGGCACTCGGGGCCAAAAAGTTTAGCCAACACTGCTTTAAACCTTGTTTGGCTGATTCATACATCTCAATTTGATAGATAAACTGAATTTTTGCTTCTAGAAAGAATATAAACGTAAAAGATCAGATTTAGGGAAATTATGTTTATAAGCTTTAGATAATTATTTTAGTGAAAACTTATTGACTTCTCTGTTAAAATATTTTGTTGTTGTTGTTAGTCGCGAAGCCATATATGACCCATCGCAACCCCATGGACAACGGTCCTCCAGGCCTTCCTGTCCTCTACCATCCCCCGGAATCCATTTAAGTTCATGCCAACTGCTTCCGTTTCTCCATTCAGCCACCTCATTCTCTGTCTTTTGCCACCTCTTCTTCTTTTGCCCTCAATCATTTCCAGCATTAGGGTCTTCTCCAGTGAGGAAATATTTTATAGGGCACTGCAATATAGTTATAGTAGTAACTATAACAAATATGTGCTCAGAGATTTTTAAAAATTGAAAAAATATAGAAGATAACTCTGTAGTTCTCTTCTACAGATAAGTTGCAGATAAGATAGAAAGTTATACTTAATATTTGAGTTCTTCATACTTTTATTTAACATAATTGTTTCCTTTTTTGAATCCTTCATTGAATAGGACACCTTTTTGTTTCAGAAACATTTTCTGATGTTTCACATTATCATCATAACTCCAATATACCATCCATTTTCTTATTTAAGAACACCTAGTTCTCCATATCTTCATATACTATGAATTTTTTAAGAATCGTTTGTCATATCCATTCTAAATGGTTATCTTAGTGATTTTTTTACTGTTGATTACATGATGGAAAAAGTCTTAAAAACAGGCAGATAATAATAAATAATAATAAATTTGGAATATCACATAGAATTAGATTTGAATCCCACATGGGGAAAAATATTGCTTTTCTGGCCCCCAGAAGCCATTTGTTTTCCATTTCTTTTGTGATATAGTCAGTGGTGGGATTCAATTTTTTTAACAACCGGTTCTGTGGGCATGGCTTAGTTGGGGGTGTGGCTTGGTGGTCATGTGACTGGGTGGGTGTGGCTAGCTGGTCATGTGACTGGGTGGGCGTGGCTAGCTGATCATGTGACCGGGTGGACGTGCCTATGTGCATAGGGACTACTCAGAGGGCTGAAAAAAGTCATTTCTGACTGATCCTCGCACTTTTGACCAGTCCTCGCACTTATGACCATCCTCACATTTATACTCATTGCGGCATTCTTAACAACCGTGTCAATCATTTCACCACTACTTCTCTTCACCACAGTGACAAGATAGGGCGCAAAACGTAAAATGTGAGGACAGTCGTAAGTTCAAGGACTGGTCAAAAGTGCGAGGACCAGTCAAAACTTTTTCAGCCCTCTGAGTAGTCCATATGCACATAGGGACTACTCAGAGGGCTGAAAAAAGTGATTTCTGACCGGTCCTCGCACTTTTGACCGGTCATCATTTATCTTCTAGTCCAGAGATCTCCAACCTTGGCAACTTTAAGCCTGGCAGACTTCAACTCCCAGAATTCCCCAGCCAGCTATGCTGGCTAGAGAATTCTGGGAGTTGAAGTCCACAAGTCTTAAAGCTGCCAAGTTTGAAGACCTCTGAGCTAGGGCTTTGGGGCCAGCCTTTTGGGGAGGGGGTCCCATTCAGAGAGACCCCCTGCCTCTCAGGAAGCATCAGGCCCAGGCAGAGAAAATTGCCAAGGTTGGAGATCTCTGGGCTAGAAGACCTCCAAAGGTCCCTTCCAACTCTGTAATTTGGTATTGGCAAGCAAGCACAATTAAGCTACTTAAATCCTCCAGAGCAGGGGTCCCCAACGTTTTGGACCTCAGGGACCACCAAGTTCATAATTTTAAATTTCGCGGACCACTAATACGAATCCAGCGCGTCGCTTGCTGAAGCACCTGGACTCCCAGTGACGGGATAGGGTCCTTCAGGCACTCTCCCCCCACTCTTTCTCTCTCTCTCCCCCCCCTCTCATTCTCTCTTTCTCTCCCCCCTCTTTCTCTCTCCCCCTTTCTCTCTCTCCCCCCTTTCTCTCTCTCCCCCTTTCTGTCCCACTCTTTCCCTCTCATTCTCTTTCTCTCTCCCCCTTTCTCTCTCTCTCCCCCTCTCTCCCCCACTCTCTCTCTCATTCTCTCTCCCCCTTTCTCTCTCTCTCTTCCCCCACTCTCTCTCTCATTCTCTTTCTCTCCCCCCCTTCTCTGTCTCCCCCACTCTTTCTCTCTCCCCCTTTCTCTTTCTCTCCCCCTTTCTCTCATTCTCTTTCTCTCTCCCCCCCCCTCTTTCTCTTTCTCTCTCCCCCACTCTCTCTCTCTCATTCTCTTGCAGGGGGCCGATCTGGTGTCTGCAACGGAGAGCAAAAAAAAAAAAAACCCTCGGTATATTTGCGGCACAAGGCAGCCCTCGTTTCCTGCCGACTCGGAGCGGTAAACAGCGTCTGGTTCGGGGAGCAGCCAGAGTTTGCTCTCCATTACTCTCTCAGCCCCCTGCAAGCTCTCATCGCTCGAGAATCCCAACCAAAGTTTCCTGCGCCACTTCAGGGAGCGCTGCTCGAGAGACGAGAGCTTGCAGGGGGCCGAGAGAGCAATGGAGAGCAAAATCTGGCTGCTCCCCGAACCAGACGCTGTTTACCGCTCCGAGTCCCAAGCGACAGGAGATGAGGGCTGCCTTGTCCCGCAAATATGCCGGATTTTGCTCTCCATTGCAGACACCAGATCGTAATGCACCACCTGCAAAAATGCGAAAATTTCCAAATGTAGCCCTGCCCTCTTACAGCTCTCCTGATGTTCAACTGTTGTCTTTCAAGGAGGATACTTGGCCAGCTTCATGCTTGATGTCTCCCACCTTGGCAGCTTTAAGACTTGTGGACTTCAACTCCCAGAATTCTCCACAATTCCCCAGAATGGGCTAGGCGGGAGTTGAAGTCCAAACGTTGTAAAAGAGCCACAATTGCCCAGCCCTGGGCTAGGGTAGGCTGACGCCGCGCGGATGGGAGGCGGGGCAGGGCGAGGGGCGGGCAAGCCAGCAATTTAACAAACAGTTTGGTGTGCTGCGGGGCCAATAAATTACAATAAAACACCGAACCGTTTGTTAAATTGCTGGCTCGCCCGCCCCATTTATTGGCAATAAATAGTAGTGTGGAGGGGCGGGGCAAGGGGCAGGGCGAGCCAGCAATTTAACAAAGGGTTCGGCCGAACCCCCTAGAACCGGCAGAATCCCACCACGATATAGTATTGATACAACTGCAGGTAGTTTTCGCTTAACTGGAACTGGCAACTCCATCACTAAGTGATACAGTCATTGTGTGATACATCACAAGACTGCAACAGATCTCAATTCCACTGCAATTATTAAGCAAATCATGTGTGGTCATTAAGCAAGAAATCATGTCACTCTAACCTGTGACTTTACCGCCAGCTTCTTCATTAACTCTGCTTGTTGGAAGTCAGATGCAAAGCACACAAATGCTGATCATATGACTGCAGCATGCTGTGATGGTCACAAACATCTGCTAGTTGCAAAGTGCCTGAATCTCAATCATTACTGATTATGGAGTCCTGCAACAGACAAAATGTGAGCACCCATTGTAAAGTTACTTTTTCAGTGCTCTAACATTGAACAGTCACTAAATAAGCAAGGACTAGCTGTGTATTCTTTCCAAGTTGCATATAGCTCTCTATTTGTTTTATCCAGAGATATAAACTTATGCGGTGGCTCAGTGGCTAAGAGGCTGAGCTTGTCAATCAAAAGGTCGGCAGTTCAGCGGCTCGAATCCCTAGTGCCGCGTAATGGGGTGAGCTCCTGTTACTTGTCCCAGCTTCTGCCAACCTAGCAGTTCAAAAGCACGTAAAAAAATGCAAGTAGAAAAATAGGGACCACCTTTGGTGGGAAGGTAACAGCGTTCCATGTGCCTTTGGCATTTAATCATGCCGGCCACATAACCACAGAGACGTCTTCTGATAGTGCTGGCTCTTTGGCTTTGAAACGGAGATGAGCACCGCCCCTAGAGTCGGTAAAGACTAGCACATATGTGCGAGGGGAACCTTTACCTTTATAAACTTATGCAGTTAGTTTATTACCTTTACAATACTCACTGCTCTCCTTCCCCTTAGTGATTCCTTCTTTCTATTCTGCTTTGCAAAATAAATAAGATAAAAACATATTTCAACCAGGAAAAAGATTATTTCTTTTATTTGTACCTTGCCGTTATTATTTTTACAAATAACTCAAGGCAGTGAACATATATACCACACTGTCCTCCAGTTTTTCCCACAACAATCTTATGAAGTATATAAGGCTGAGATACAAAGTCACCAGTTGGATAAGGCGGACTTGAATTCACGATTTCCCATTTTCTAGTTGGTGCCTTAATCACTAGATCAAAACTGAATTATTTCTAGGAAAAGCAGAAGGCAGGGGACTTTTTCAAAGCAGAACACTTCTGAGAGTATATGAAGTTGTTTGAATTACTTCTAATTATTTTCTACTAAAATCAGTATGCAGAAAGTGCCTTAAAATTAAAAAGAAAAGCTTTGATCAGACATGCCCATTTATATTTACTTAGTTAGTTAGTTAGTTAGTCTGTCAAGCATGTATGAGAAAACAAGTATAAGTATGAACACAACATATAAACATATAAATATAAACAGGTATAAGTATATACATATTAAATGAGTACGAATAAATGGGAACAGTAGGACAGGGACGGTAGGCACGCTGGTGCCCTTATGCACGTCCCTTACAGACCTCTTGGGAATGGGGTGAGGTCAGCAGTAGACAGAATAAGGTTAAAGTTTTGGGGGTTTGAGGATGTAACAACAGAGTCAGGTAGTGAGTTCCAGGTGTTGACCACTCTCTTGCTGAAGTCATATTTTCTGCAATCGAGTTTGGAGCGGTTTACTTTGAGTTTGTATCTATTGTTTGCCCGCGTATTATTGCGGTTGAAGCTGAAGTAGTCATTGACAGGTACGACGTTGTACTAATTTTGTGTACTAAGCTTAGGTCAGACTGTAGGCGCCGTAGTTCTAGGTTGTCCAGGTCCAAAATTTCAAGCCTGGTAGCATAATGATAGATGTTACATATTGTTAATATGTTCAGTACGAAGCAGTTTATTCACACAATAGTTTGAAATATAGAAAAGCAACTAGACCCTTTCAGAAATACTAAAAATGGAAAGCTGATTCCTGAAATAGAAAGCTACAAAATGGAAAAGGAATTAATTTCTTGGTTCTAATCTCAAAGGGGATATACTTTTAATGTTTTAAATGTCAGCTGCCACTATAAAAGTGGGTCTAAATAAACTTCAGATCTTCTCACTGAGTTGCTGTCCTTCTATCAGGATCTGTCACTGTGAGGGAGATGATGAAAGTCCCCTCATCACACCATGTCGCTGCACAGGGACCTTACGTTTCGTTCATCAGGCTTGTCTACATCAATGGATTAAGAGCTCAGACACGCGTTGCTGTGAACTCTGCAAATATGACTTCATCATGGAGACTAAACTTAAACCTCTCCGAAAGGTAAGATGAAAACAGTCCAAGCAACTGTAATCTGCTATTGTTCTTTCTTTTCTATGTTGTCTGATATGTATTGTTTGGTATTGTGCTATCTGTTCATTGTATTATTTTTGTAAAAGAAAACCAGCTGTTACTTCCAGTAAACTGATACCTTACCGGACAGCTGTGCAGTGGTTAGAATGCAGTATTACATGCTAACTCACTCTTCACTGCCAGGAGTTCGATTCTGACTCAGCCTTCCATCCTTCCCAGGTTGGTAAAATGAGGACCCAGATTGTTGGGGGCAATATGCTGAATCTGTAAAACACTTAAAGTTGTAAAGCACTATGAAGCGGTATATAAGTCTTGCTATTGTAAAAGGATTACAGATCTGATCACATTCCATACATACACACATTCATGTTATCCAGAGACTGGATTTCTAGACTGAATGCCACTATTGGCCTTTGGGTAATATGTTGGAGGCTGGTATACCCTATAGTGGGGAGAAGGTAGGATAATTTTAAACTAAGTTTCATTTTGTTGTTATTTTAAATATAATTTCCATTAAATACATATTACATACATAGTAATATGATTACTCCTAGTCATGTATTCAAGCCTTCTTCCCTTCTGTCCCATTAAACACCACAAGGAGGTCACTGGTGTCTAGGAGTTATATTCAAACCTTTTGACTGGAGGAAACACACAGCCCAAGGACCTCAGATTGTGGGCCACTGCTGTAATATAGTGCACTGATAACAGTATTATTTGAATAGCATTGATGATATGATTGCCTAGTAAATATGCTTTAGATATAAGCCCCAAACAAACCCTTTCTAACTGAATCATTCCATACCTCATAAATATTTGCTACTATGGGAGGGTTCTTACTGTTTTATTTGATCAAATTATTTGTTCAGCAATTTAGGAAAAGGAAATGCAAATTCTTTAATGTATTACAAAACTAAATCATGTAATAGAATATATTCAAATGTGTATACATGCCACGATGCATAGAGCTGCAGAAGAACAACAACAGATAATATTAATGAAAAATAAAAGCAATTATTTGAAAAGATATATCCTAATGGTTATTTGCATTGTTTTAAAACATATTTATGGTTATAAATATGTATTAAAAATTATTTAAACACTTCAAAAGGTATGAATATTTAGCTTTGCCAAGCATTTTATCTATACGAGTGTTAGAATCTTTCTCAATTATATTTGTTAAGAAGAAGAAAACATAATTTTTGCAAAATGCATGCATTACTTATACCAAACCATTATTAAGAGAATAGGAAGCCCTAGCAGACATTGACAAAGAGTGTAATGGATTCTATAATAAAATTTAAGGCTATGATAAATAACCAGCATGTAAAATTCTGTTTTTTCTGTGACAATATAGATTACTTTATTATATAATTTTATTTTTGTGCAGTTATTTGCTTGCTTGTTTATTTACTTATCTGCTTATTTAGAACAGCGTTCAAATAGCTCTAGTTAAAAATTTGCATCAGATCATCTAGAGTATTTATCTTGGTGAAACTCTAGGATGTTCATTTATAAACTTCATGCTTTGGCATTACAGAGGCTGAATTTGTGGGGTTAATGAATTGATCACACTGTTATAATTTTGCATCAGTAACTCCACATGCATTCATAATTGTGACAGTTATACAAGCTGAAATTGAAACCTACATGAACTTTAGATGTTCCTGATTTATTTCACTAATCTTTCTAAACTGATCACTAATCCCATTCAGCCATTTGAGCATGTCAGAGCTATAAACTATTCTGGGCCTTCCTCTTCCATTCCTTTCATAATGTATATATTTTCTGTACTATTGTTTGAATAGTACTTCGGCACTGAGAAAAGCTTAAAAAATAGGTCTATACAGATATCAGGAAAAACTTGCTTTTAGTCATACTAGTTATATTAATAGCAAGAAAATCTTTTGGAAATGTTTTCATTGGTTCCACTTGCAGAATAATTATAAGAAAAATTATAGGAAAAAAGTATGTTTAGTTCCTTCCCCTTGTTTTATATGTTATTCCAATTCTTCTACAATATAGTGTCAGGACAAATATTTTGCAAGGCATTGAAACTACTGTGATGACTAAAAACCTTACTTAACCATTTCCCTGATCTGTGACACTTCACAGGCGTTGTCATTATTCTAACACAAAGAGTATCACACCTTTGAGAAAGAGGGAAGGGAGGAGGGAAGGGAAGAGAAGAAGGCAACCAAGTGTAGAGCAGAAGTTGTATGTGCTCTATGTAAATTGCAGTTCACATCATGGTGCATTACTTTTTGGATTGACTTTTAAGTTACTTCAGAAGACATCTCATAGATTTAGAGTTTCTTTTGGGTTTTCTCCCATTTTTTGGTGTGGCAACATTCATTGATTTATGTTAGCCTTTTCCAATCAAGTGGAACTCATCAGAGTGAAAGAGGCACTGTAAAATCTAGAAACATATAAATATTGATAGTGGTGACTTGTTAAACATATTAAGTATAATCTATACTACAATATAGATATATAGGCAAGTGTCAAATGAACATGGAGGGGGCATGGATCTAATAGCAGGTAGCTGAGCTCACAGGCCCTAAGGACTCTGTTCACTTCATTGTGCCCAACAGATCCAAACCACTTCCAGATTAGCAGGCAAGACTTTGCCCCAGGCATCTCCCCTGGTCCTATAACAAAGCTAGCATACAATCGTGAATGGTTTCGAGCATGTTGAGGAAATTTTTCTGTACAATCCTGCAAAAGGAGAGACTGTGTCACCTGATACAAGGTTGCAGGTCTACTATCTGCAGATGCAATAAGGGTGGGGAAGTACTTGGTCTTTGTCACCCTTTTCCATCATGAGAAGTCTTGTGCAGTCAAATTTGACCCCAGTAGAGTGCCAGTGATGCTGTAGATATCTCTTCTCTTGTTTCAACACCCTCAGCTCCACTGTAAACCATAGGGAGTGATGGGTTCCACGAGAGAGGTGGTCGCATAGGTGCAATCCGATGCAGAACCTCTACTACCCTCCTATTCCAAGTATCAACCAAGGCCTTGGATGGACTGTGTAGCAGACCAGCAGGAACAACCCCAAATAATCCTCTGAAACCCATCTGGGTCCATCAATCATTGAGGCTGGATGGATCTAACAGCTTCAGCCTCCCTGCAGTGGATAGTGGTGTCAGAGAATCCCATAATAATCAGGGCATTATCTGATCATGACAAAATAAAAGTTCATAATGACAAGGTAAAAACAAAGAGTCCTCCAATTTGAGATCCTATAGCCACTGCTTTGACTGGCATACCAAATTTGATGTGTGACCATCTGGGATGTGACCTGGGATATGCTTAAGGCCAGCATGGTGGCTATGGACTCCTAAACCCCTCAAATCCCAATCCCAAAGAAGGCAAATTGAAGTTCCCCAAGACCATAGGTCTGGGGAACCTCATTGCAAGTCTGGAGATGGAGTCAAGGATCTGAGGCAGAGAAATTGCTATATAGCAGCATAGTGAACTTCAGCTCGATTGAGTCCTAGGGCCATAAGGGTACTTGGTGCCCACCTCCCCCACTGTAACCATAAACATAACACCCTAGCATAAATAACCACATTCATTCATCTCCATTGGAATGCTCTCCCAGCCACTTAAGAGTTCCAACCATTTATCCCTGCCCCAACCAGCCCCTCCTCTGGTTTTTACTCAAAAAAGTGGGGAGGGAATAAACAGTTCAAAGCACCTATCTAGCAAACTGAGTCATGCAGTCAAATATCATCTTCACCCTTTCTGGAGCTAGCAGAAGAATAATAAAAAATAAACTCAGAAGCGATAGTCTACAGCAGACTTCCACTTTACTGGTACTCTCTCCCCTGCCAATTATCCCTAATACCTCAAAATTCCAGAGTCCTCTTTGGCCTCTACAGATGGAAATGTTTCCATTGTGATCAATTTATCATAGCATACTTGAAATATTCCCAGTGCTGCTGTGCTTGTAGTTGTTAATTCCACTGAACCAAAACTCAGATTGCTATCTTTGCCTTCACAGTTATCAAAGAAATGGGCTTGCCATTAAAATGAAATTGTTCCAACATGATTGATGGATTTTAAAAATCTAAATTTTAGCTTTTATGGGGCAGACAAAATTTTCATCTCATTTGATTCAACAAAGTTGAAAAAGGTGGCTTATTAGCAGGTAGTAATTGTTAAACAGACGTAGGTTTAGATCAGACAGTACAACTATTTGTGAGAATTAGAATTCTGAATATAATGGTTCTTTGTCATTCATATTTCCTGAGCACACAGGTAAGATCTAAAATTTGATCAGCCTGAATATATATACACAGAAGTTTTATTTAAAGTGTTATACATGGTTCCATATATTTTATTATTTGCATTTGATTAATAGCCACATTAATATTTATTAATATTAAACTTTGAACTCTGAAGAAACAGTTATGCCCTATTTTAATTTAAAAAATGAAAGTACCTAACAAATAGAGACTCAAAAAGTAACCTACCTTCTAGAATGTCCAAATTTGTATAAATGGATGTGGGTGGGTATATGGATATATTTTGGTGTTGTGGAAAAGGTATATTTTTGGCATAAATGTGGCTTCTTTTCTGTATTCAGTGAGATATCTACCATATCATGTCTGGAATAAGCAACTTCCTGAAAGTAATGATAAGCATCCAAAAATTCCAGATTTGTTATTGTGACTGTAACTTAGTTTGACAGTAAGATCTATACATCCATATTCCTAATCCTACAACTCAACAGTAAGAAAACTAAGATCATGGCATCTGGCCCTCTCAATTCCTGGCAATTAGATGGGGGGAAAACGGAGGTAGTGACATATTTTATTTTCCTGGGCTCCAAGATCACCACAGATTGGGACTACAGCCAAGAAATTAAAAGACGCTTGCTCCTGGGAGGAAAGCTATGGCAAATCCAGATAGCTTACTAAAAAGCAGAGACTTCACCCTGCCAACAAAAGTGTGCATAGTCAAGGCTATGGTTTTCCCAGTTGCAATGTATGGCTGTGAATGTTGGACCATAGGAAAGGCTGAGCACCAAAGAATTGAGGCCTTTGAACCATGGTGCTGCGAATCCCTTGGACTGTAAGGCAATCAGACCAGTCAGTCCTAGAGGAGACTCCTCTAATCCCTTGGACTGTAAGGCAATCAGACCAGTCAGTCCTAAAGGGGATCAACCCTGACTGCTCTTTAGAAGAGCAGATTCTGAAGATGAAACTCAAATACTTTGGCCACCTAATGAGAAGGAAGGACTCACTGGGGAAAAGCCTAATGCTGGAAAAAATTGAGGGCAAAAGAAAGAGGGAATGACAGAGAATGAGGTGGCTGGATGGAGTCACTGAAGCAGTAGGCGTGAGCTTAAATGGACTCCAGAGGATGGTAGAGGACAGGAAGGCCTGGAGGAACATTGTCCATGGGGTCGCGATGGGTCGGACACGACTTCGCAACTAACAACAAATCCTACAAGAGGACCTGTACCTCAATATCATGGTTAAACAATGTCTGTAATGTCCTTTTGCAGTGCTGCATGTCATCAATCTCTTGCTCCAATTTAAGGACCAAGTTTCTCGTTAACCCAAACAAGGATTATCTAACAGCAAGTGAAACAAAGTATACCATAGCTAATGACTCCCATATAAATTCCAATCTATTGGACTGGAGCAGCATCAAGTATTTTTTTCCTGCTTGACAAATATAGTGGGAATCCTAACAAATTTTTAGATTTCTTGCTCAGTGTGAATTCTACGTTTCTCTAAGCCCTGAACATTTTCCCATGGTTAAATCATGAATGAGATTTATAATTGTCCTATAGTCAAAAGAGTTGCAAATACTCTTCTGGGACAGCAGTTCTATGATATGCCTGAAGGGCAACTTTGATGATTCAGTAAACAAGTGACTGCCAATTGTAAAATCTTCCACCTATGATTGCTCAAATGTCAACTCAGAAATATAATGCTGACTTTTAGTTGTTAGTTCTAAATCTGGGCTAAAATTAAAGAAATTTAATGGACCTGCTTAAAAAAGGACTACCAGATAAAATAAAGGTCAAGCTCATTTGTCAGGGTTTCTCAAGACTGTGGTATAATTGAGGGAAGATATGGGTGGGAATAGAAGACACAATTATCTTTTTCATTCTCCTTTTCTTTCTATACCTGCAAATTAGAGTCCTTGAAAGTTTAGCCAATATACTTGAGATACTGCAGAATTCCAGTGCTTGCTTGAGAAAGGTTGTGCATCAGACCAGATTTGTGTTATAGTGAATCCGACTACTTCATGGAAGTAATACTTCAGTGTAGAGTCCACTGGAGTTGAGTGGCTAATTAATTCAAATAAACAAAAAAAAATAATAAACAAATACATAAATGTGAGTTGTACTGCACTAAAATCTATTATGGTGCCGATCAGAGAATTAAAATGCTTGTAGGCACATTATACATTTTCAAAGTTTTCCTCAAACTTTCCTCAAACTTCTTACAATAGCATCTTTTCAAACTGCCTTTCCTATTTTATCATTTGCTATTTATTTAAAATGTTTTTTTTTTCTGAAATACATTTTGTATTTTTATTAGTGCTTTGGAGTCAGTATCCTGATTTTCTTTCTGTTCCTAAAATGCTGGCATGGTCATATAGAAACATTGATAGTTATTAAGTGTGGGGTGTTATGTGGCAAGTGCTTTTTTTGTTTGAATTTTAAAGAAGCTTTAGCTTCTTCATTTTCTATTACTTTATCTGTTTTGTGGTCGCAAAATAGTTTTGTTCTTAGTAGGCGAATGGTGTTTCTTGCAGATTTCAGTGCATTATTGTTGCTATTTTCTATTTTTCTTTCTGTTTATAGTCAGTCTCTGAGATCTTACAGAACTAACCAGGTGGCCCACTGTTTCTTCAGCTTACTTGCAGGGACAAAATTTGCAATCTGTTGCTGTCTTCTCAGTTCTGGCTCTGAATGTTTATTTGTTCTTAAAGCTTAATCTGATGCTTTATTAGCCAGAACTAACTCCTCTGTCTCTTTTTTGAACTTTTGTCCTCTTAATCATTAAGAGGACAACCATCTTAACCATGTTATCTATTTTGCCTACTAGCAGTGGTGGATTTTTTTTTTTACTGCCGGTTCTGTGGGCATGGCTTGGTGGACATGGTGGTGTGGCTTGGTGGGCGTGGCAGGGGGAGGATATGTAAAATCTCCATTCCCACCCCACTCCAGGGGAAGGATAGTGCAAAATCCCCATTTCCTCCCCACTCCTGGGAGAAGGATATTGCAAAAATTCAATTCCCACCCCACTCGGGGTCCAGCCAGAGGTAATATTTGCTGGTTCTCTGAACCTGCTGAATAGCACTCCTGCCTAGTAGGGCAATTGTTTTTTGTTTAGACTGGTCATGTAATATTTTGCCTTGGTAATATTTTGCCATGTAATATTTTGCCTTGCCTCTTTTCTATTCTTCATCTGTTTTTGCTTATAGGCCAGTTTGGTCTCTCCTGTATACAGTCAGCCTTCATGGTGTACTAGCTTCAGTGCATCTTCTTCATTGTCCTTCAGATATTCTTCCAATGCCCTTTTTTCTTCTTCAACTTTCTAGTCTACTTGCAACATTCCATGCCTACCTATGCTGCTTGGTAAACAGAGTCTGTCAATATCTCAGCCTGAATGAAGAGCGTTGTCCTTATTTTTCTGGGCTTTTAGTTCTGCTTGAGTCCAGGCTACCATTTCAGCTCTGTATCTAATGAATGGAATTATCCAGCTCTTAATTGCCTTGATGGTATTTCCTCCACTGAATTTGGAATTTAAGATTTTCTTTACTGTCATTGTATATTCATTTTTAACTTTGACTTCAGTGCTTGATGTTGTCCGCTTGAAAGATGCCCAGGTATTTGCTGTGATTGGCTTCATCCAGATTCTTAATGTGATTTCAAATAGGGCATCTTGATTCCTTCAGTTTTCATTATTTTTCCCCAGTTAATGGTAAGGGTGACATATTCTCCAATCCAAACTCCCTTGAAATACCTTGGCTATTTATATGGATGGTATTTAGCAGTGATTCAATTTCAAATGGTATTTTTCTGTATGGTTTCAGACTGTACATGTGTATTAGCCTGGCAGATGTTCTTGATGTTTGATAGCCATGGCTGACTTGTTTAGTATTGTTGACAGAGGAATCAATTCAATGACAAACAGTAGTGGTGTTAGTGAGTGTCCTTGGCATATTTCTCTCTTGATATTGACTTCTCTCAGTCTATCATCATTGATCAACAACCGTGTCTTCCATTCAGCCACTGATCTTTGTGCAAAGCTGTTGATATTTCTACTGATTTCTCTTATTTCTAGACATATGATTTTTCAGGCATGTGTTATGGAGTCATATGCCTTCTTGTAAGCAATCCATGCAACATTCAAGTTGGTTTTCCTTGTCTCAAAGATTTCCAAAATCATTTTGTCAATTAGGAGTTGATCTTTCATTCTTCTGATGTTTGGGTAATTTCCTTTCTGCTTTAGCTGAAAACAAGGAGCTTGTTTTCAGATAGATGTTGTTGGATTGCATCAGCTACCTCACCATGCAGTTTGTTTTCTTGTCTGCAATTTGACACTTATTGGTAAACTAATATTTGGTGCATATTGGTTGGTTGTTAAACTGCTTGGCGGTGAATGGGTGCAGACCAGTCAAATATTTCAGTCAAAAACCATGCAGTTCATCTTCATTTAGTGCTTACCAGTTCTTGATTTTCCTTGCCATTTTCTCCATCATTTTTGTTGTTATTAGAAGTTCTTTCATTTCAGCTTCTTTTCTATTCTTATTCACATCCTTTATCTCAGCTCTATCCTTATTGTATTTCTTTGTCCAATAGCTGCATCCAGAACTATATTGTTTCTTCTTTATCAGGTGTTGACTAGTTAGTTGCATTCTCTCCATTAATGCATTGGTAGAAACATTTCTGATTTTACTGAAATGCAAGGTTCTGCCTGTAGTGTGCAATTCAAGCTTCATATATGATTATCTTCTTGCTGTAACTGTTATTTGCTGCTTTATTATTTCCTGTTCTTCCTTGATCTTTATTGTTCCTAGGTAATATATCTTGATCAAGAAATGTGGTCTTCTTGTTTTTTCATTTCTTTTAACAGATGTAACAGACTTGGAAGGGACCTTGCAAGTCATCTACCAGCAGTGGGTTTCCAATATTCTTACCACGGTTTGCCAGGCACATGCCCCTTCCACGCTTGCACGTTTGCTCGCTTGCGCGTTTTCCGCAGCCTTGAAAACGTGCCTAAATAGGCCATCATAGAGCTGGGTTCCAAGTTGGAAACATTTCTGGGATGTGTAGCTCATTCCATCTTTATGATGGTCCCTAGCATTAAGGTAGAAATTCCTCAATTACTTCAGAGTTAACAATAGCCTGCTAAAATACATTTAATTTATATAGTCTTCTGTGAAAACATATAATACTAAAATCATGGCAATGCAGTGCTATAATGATGCTTAATGATGCTGGAACTGCCAGCCAGAAATGTTCTGCACTCTAGTGGTTTAAGCCCAGCTCTGTGAGATGGGGTGAGCTCCCTCCACTTGCTCTTTGGCTCTTCCTCGCCCAGCAGTTCAAAAACATGCAACATTGCAAGTAGATATTTGGTACCACTTTGGTGGGGACAAACCTAGTACGTGTACACTGAGAGTAGAAACTGGCGCTGGACCTGGCTGGATATGAGGCAATGTAACATGAAGCAAGGTGAGGCGAGACAGGTGGAAGAGCCTGGAAGCACAAATGCACTGCTGTATGGTGTATGCTAGTCAGGATGTGTACACTAGCTCCAAGGCACACAAGTGCTGAACAAAATGAACAATAGGCTCTCGGGACTGCATTGTGTTTATCATTTGTAGATTTCCCTGACATTGTATACCATACGCTAAAAAAAATTAATAATAACTAAAAACATACTTTCAACCTCAAGAGCAGGGGTGTCAAACTCAAGGCCTGTGGGCCGGATCCAGCCCACAGGGTGCTTAGATCTGTTTCACAGGGCCGCCCTGGAAACAGCAAAGGACCAGCGCCACTGTGCATCTGCCAGCAAAAATGGAGTTCGGGATGGCTCCGTTTTCAGCTGCAATGGCCTCCTGCAGTCCTCTGCCAGCAAAAATGGCTCCATTTTCACTGGCAGAGGACTGCAGGATGTCAAGCTGGCCATGCCCACCCCAGCCATGCCCAGTCCCCCTAAGGTCAAACACAACCCTGATGTGGCGCTCAATTTAATCGAGTTTGACACCCCCCCTCAAGAAAATTCTAACAAGCTTTGTAAAAAAAAAAAAAATCAGTTACAAAACAGTGCACGGTATCATTCGCTCTTTGGAACTACGTTCATTTAATATGCTGATATTTGTAATAAACAGCAAATATTTATTGATACTTTTTCTGCTTCATGTTTCCCATGAGCTACTTTCATAATTTAAAACTATGCCAGGCTATATTGACTCTTGAAAACAGCATTCCCTGTGGAGACAGCTGCTGTTGAGAAACTAAGACTTCTTGGTTCTTTTTTTCTTCCTGTTCAGCACTTTAAGCCCTTCTTAGACCTGCAGGCGACCTGTACTATTTCTTCAGAGAAAGAAGAAACTTCTGAACGGTCCTGACTATAATACATTGCTAGTATTGTTCTACCTACTGCTTTGCGCAACTATAAATCTCTGTGCTTTCCCATCAGTTTTATAATAAGAATCATGATAAAAATGACAGGTAATTTTGCTTAGGATGGCTAGCACTGAGTTTCTCTGGGAGCAATTTTATTTTTAACTAACATCTTTGCTATTCTTTGCCATAACTGAGAGGTTTGTCTTTCCTTTGATTTTCAGTGCAGCTGGGAGATGTTGTCAAGGTAACATGCCTCAGTGTTTTCTTTCCAACAATAAGCTGTGGCTGTGACTGTGACATGGCTAACCTTAAATCACTGTCATTCTTGGTCACTTGTAAGGTCAAATGCTTCACCAGTTAAGCACAAAGGCCTGACACTGACTTTTTTTTCCCTTTCTTTATTTATTCTCACGTCATTAAAGAAAACAACATGGGGGAAGTGCACAGATTAGGCACATTAAAGCTAAAGTAATTTTATAACATGTATAGACAATTCAGAGAAAGTATGCAAAATCCAAGTGTTCCTTTGTTCAGAGTTATATTTGATTTCCCTTTTACGGGTTCAATTTATGTAGCCTCCTAAGTAACACGCAATATAACAAACAAAAGTAACGCATAGAAACTAAGTCCACCACCACCCCTCCATTAATAACATTAGAACATATTGCATCCCTGGCAACTTTCTACAGTCCCAAACAACCAAAATTAAATATAAGTGAATTCTTTTAGAACAGAAAATGGTTACTCTGCTGGTTCTGTAGACGAGAGGGGAGAGGGAGGAGGAAGAAATATTTTAAAAATATGACCATCTTTTTTAATAAATGCAATTTACATAATGGAATAAAGAAGAAAGTCAAAGACATCAAAACAGTTAACTAAAGCTCTCTTATCAAAAAGCTTAGACAAAGAAAGAAATGTAAATGTTTTTATTCAGATGGGCCTCTAGAAAATAAGACTCAAACAATAATCAGACTTACTACACCCTCTTGTGGACTTTTTTCTATCATTGCCTCCAACTAGACAATAACAGTTATATTTTCTTATTTGCTTGCCCTATATTTCCTTTATACTAAAGAATTTATTTAAATATTAATATTAATAATAATAATAATAATAATAATAATAATAATAATAATAATAATAATAATAATAATAATAATAATAATAATTTTATTTCTATACCGCCCTTCTCCCGAAAGACTCAGGGCGGTGTACAGCCTATTTAAAAACACAAAACAAAACAATTAAAATTTAAAATCATTAAATAGATTAGGCTCAAATTAAAATCCCAGAAATTTAAAATACCCCAATTTAAAATATTGACTCATCTGTTTCATTTTCTTTGCCTGAAAGAAATCATATATGAGATTTTTAACGGAAAAACAACAACAATCCATGTGGATAGATAGATAGATAGATAGATAGATAGATAGATAGATAGATAGATAGATAGATAGATAGATAGATAGATGATAGATAGATAGATAGTCTTTTTTTTTTCCTTTAAGGAATAATAGAGTGCAAAGGACAAACACAAAGAATTATTTTATATTGGTGTTTTTACATTCAAGTTCCATTCTAGAGCCTAGAAATTGTCCAAGTACCATGATAAGGTATAATGCGCACAGTAAGATAATTTTCCCATAAATGGTTAATTGATATGACCATGGTAGTTAATTCTTGTAGAAAGCTGTTTAAACTGTTTAGTTAGAGATGTTTTTGCAAGAAGATAGAATAATAATTCAATTGAAAATAATGGGAAATACAGATGTTACATGTGTGCTCCCAGCCTTATGGTCATTCATTCATAGACTTGGAAAATAGCCATACTCAAATCACTTTCAACCAAACACTGAGGCACAAACAATTTTTTAGAATACACAGAGACCCAGTAAATTTAAAATAACAGCAGAACTTTACTGGTTACAATGTACATCTATTTGCTCTTCTACACACACATGCGAACACATATACTCGTCCACACTTAACAAAGTCCTCAACTAGGCTGGCAAGCACTAACCAGAGGGACAGAAGCTACCAAGTCTGGATCCAAACATGATTCAAAAAGTGGGTGGACTCTAGGATCCCTTTTGTCACCCAAAGTCCTTGCTTCGTTGGTTCACAAGACTGGCAGCTACTCTTGTTACAATCTGGTAGCTCTTGATGGGGTTTGGGGAGAGATTTCCCCTGTGCCCAACTTCTTTAGTTTGGTTTAGGTGACATTTTCCCTTTATTTCCTTAACGACTTATCGTATTTTTTAAGAGTGTAAGACACATTGGAGTATAAGACGCAGCTTAGTTTTTGGGGAAGAAAATAGGGGGGAAAATCTGCCTACCAGATATTCATCTGGCTAGCATCCTTAGTCTGGTCAGCTTCAGCACATTAATTTGCAGGTTTTTTATCACCTGCTTTGGGATAAAAAACAGCTTCTAAGCCACAGCTGAGAGGAAGCAGCAATGAAAAAAGCAGGCAAAGCACAGGGAGATCGCTTCACTTGGCTAGCACCTAGTTAGGGCTGAAAAAAAACTTCTAAAGAACAGCTGAGAATCAGAGCAAAGCATGGAGATCACTTCACTCGCTAGCGCCTCGTTAAAGCACAGCAGAGAGTCGAGGGAGCAGGCAAAGCTGGAAAAATTGCTCCACTCGCTAGCACCTCGTTAGGGATGAAAAAAAACTTCAAAAAAGCTACATTTGTAGTATAAGACACACCCAAATTTTCAGCCTATTTTTTTTGGGGGGGGGAAGGTGCATCTTATACTCCGAAAAATAAAGTAGTTCCTTCTTATTTCTCTCCTGAAGGGATCTTTTAGCCAAGATTCTTGACTATCCACCCTGCTTACAGGCCTGCATCATCCTCTTTAGATATGGCAGTTTCAGCCTAGTCTTACATAGATGCTCCTTCTTTTATTGCAACCTTTTACATTATCAGAAAGTCATTCCTGATCCTTGATTTTTAAAATAATTTCAATCAGACTAGAACCCAGAAAATTGATTGTCCCAGAATTTAGCTCTCATTTCCACTTTGTACTGAGTATACTGTACTCATCTATAATCCATAAGAGCTCCAGTGGCGCAGTGGTTAGAATGCAGTACTGCAGGTTACTTCTGCTGACTGGAGGCTGCCTGCAATTTGGCAGTTCGATTCTCACCAGGCTCAAGGTTGACTCAGCCTTCCATCCCTCCAAGGTCGGTAAAATGAGGACCCAGATTGTTGGGAACAATATGCTGACTCTGTAAACTGGTTAGAGAGGGTTGTACAGCACTATGAAGCAGTATATAAGTCTAAATGCTATTGCTGTTTCTGTTGCTATATCAAGTTCACTTCAAAAGAGTGGTTTCCCTTGTGAACATTTGTGAGGTAACACATTCACAAAAACTTCTCTGCTTATATTTTCATTTGTCCTGGTTATTTTTTACTATTTTGTATTTTTTGTTTATATTGTGGACCTTTTAGTACAAGGTTTTGTGGTTGATATTGTTACTAATGAGAGTCTAGCAATTGCAATAGAAATAAATCCAATAAATAATTCAACAAAAACATGAATCTGCCAGTAAATATGCAGATTTCATTTCCAAGTGATTAAATTTATTATACTATTAATATATAGTTTAGAAGCTTCAAATTATATACAGGATTATTAGGCTAAATTACTGTATGATAATTCTTCTAATTTAGCTGAAAGTTGTAAAGAAGACAGATTTCAGATTTAACGCTAATAAATAATGCATTGCATTAATTTTCAACCTTTCTAAATTAGGAGAAAATGCTTCCATGGTCCTAAGAGAATTTAAACAAACCTAATGCAAATAATTTAAGGCAATTTAATTATAGGATGCTTTGCAAACAGAAATTAAATCCTGGTATGCCTATTAAAAGAGTCTCTATAGGATTGGTAAGAGAATTCTGGAAGTTAAAGTCCACAAGTTGTAAAGTTGCCAAGGTTGGATATTCCTGCTCTAAAGCAAGGTTGGGGGAAAATACCGTTCCCAGCTTTTGGAAAGCATGTAGTTGTCTTTATTTATGATAAACAAACAGCAGAATGTGACATTCGTCTTTGCAAAAATTACTAAATTACAAGTAAAGTTATCCAGATTTTTTTTTAAAAAAAAAAATAATAGGTGGAAAAACTATTTACTATGAAATATTGCTTGTAAGAGAAAATGTATTATTCTGAAAGATAGGCTTCTAAACTGATCCCATATGTTTGGCAAGCATAACAAGTATCAATAAGCCAAGTTTTAGAATATGTAACATTGTTTTTACTGTGGTCAAGGTTTTTAACAAAAACCTCTTTAACAAAATATGGGTGTATGAATGGCAGGACGGTTGCAACCCAATTAATTGATCGTGAAAATGTTAAGATGACAAACTCACTGTGCTAGATAGATACAATAATATTTTACATGTTACAGTGCTGATATGATAAGCCATGTTTTCTTCTAACTTAGTTTGCAGAATAAATTATTGTGACTAAATTCACAGTAGGCTAAATCCAAACAATCCACATTATTATTTATTTTACTTACACCCTAATGTATTTCTGTGAATTTAAGAGAGACTGTATGACCACCTCCCCAGTTTTATTCTAACAGTACTTTAAAGTGGGTTGAAATGAAAAAGAAAACTGATGCAAAGTTTACATCAAGCCTTTGTCAAGGAAGTCTTGTGGTCCAAGTGCAATACATTATATTAAACATTTCTGTGTGAGTCCAGAATGTATATGCTTGTGAAAAAGAGAAAGAAATAGATTAAATTGGATTTCCATTTTAAAAATATTCTTGAAAACCGTATTTAGGGCATTTGAACAAGTACTGTCTATATGACCTAAAATGATAATCTAACTTCTGAAGGGAGATTATTCTATAATGTGGGGGCCACCACTAAAAAAATGCTTGTGGGTAGCATGCTGACCTCAGTGGCCGAGAGGATCACTAGCAGGATCACTTGGGAACTATATACTGGATGGGTTGGACAAGCTAATTAGATATGGAGAAGGCCATCCATAAAGAGTTTTATAGGTAGAAGCCACTACTTTGGATTGATCCAACAATCTATTTGGTTATTCATGCAGAAACGATAAATGAAGGATAATGTAAAAAAAAAACAACCCTCTAATCCACCAATATAGAAGTACATTTGATCCTTGATTTCATTACATTTTGATTTTAATATTTTTATTTTTGATTCAGTGTTGTATAAATCAGATGTATAAACCAATATAAGGTAGCGCGATCACTCAGCAGTTAAAGATAATGAGCTTGTCAATTGGAAAGCTGACATCCTGAGTTTGAGACCTGAGCTTCGCATGAGCTCCAATTACTTGCCCCAGCTCCTGCCTACCTAGCAGCTCAAAAGCATGCAAATGCAAGTAGATAAATAGGCTCATATACAGGTACATATGACTGTTTATTAATATTCATTACCTTTTTAAATTTAATGGATGAAGGCAAAACACTGGTACAATTTAGAAAGAAAACACTTTTACCTTACTGTATGCTTTCATAAGATGTAGTATGGTGAAGAAAAACATGAAATTTCTTTTATAAATAATTCTCCACTACCCTCTAGTGTCCAATACCCTGCACTCACAGGATCAGCATTTCATAAGAAAGGTCCAAATAAGTAGAAACGACCACTAAATGATACAGAAGGATCCTTGTAGATTTAGAAAATCATACTTGTGATATATTTCCTTGATTATTAATACATCAACACATTACAATCACATAGGAACTAGATATACATAAATATAAAATTAAAAAACACATGAATTTGAACATTTGTATTTATGTGAGTTTGTGTGTGTGTGTATGTATGTATGTGTGTACACATACACAATTACATGCATATATATGAATGAATTATAGATAAAACATGAATGAATTATAGATAAAACAAAGCATTTCAAATTTTAATATGTCAATATCAAATAGATTCAAAATCAATACAAAATCTATCACTACAAGAAGATTTGAAATAAAGTTAATATTCTTTGCTAGAAACTTGGCTTCTTTTGCTAAAAAGGACTTTATCTAAAGCATTATACAAAAAGCATTTAGATTGCCCCATCAGCATCTTTGATGTCTGTGACCTAAATGATTATTGTATCTTATTAGCGAAAATTTAGGCTAGGAAAAGCAAATCTAAAATGGACCAAACATAAGGAGACTGATAAGTGCACTTAAATGTATTAAATTACCCATTATACTTGAGGAGCTGTCAGAAGGTCAGGAGATGTTTTCTCCACAAAAGAAAATGTGAGAAGTACTTACAGTATATTTTATGTGTCTAATAATATAAATTTAACAGCTCTGTGCAGCACTTCAGATTCAATTTAAAAAAAAAAAACCCTTTGTGGATCACAGGAATGTAATGTTGTACCTGTTGGCATAGTATTCAGCCTTTCTTTCTCAGAATTCCATGGTGGAAGCCTTGTCATGCCCCAAAAAAGTGCAGTTGCTTTAAAGTATTGAAAGCAGTTAGACAGTTGACATTGCGTTAAAACAGGTGATCAAATCTGAACGGCTGCAGCTCAGTACTTGATTATGTCACATAGAGAAGAAAGGAGCAAGGTAAGGATCATATCTCTTAAGCCTTGTTTCTCAACAGCCATTTTAAGCTTTGTAGACTTCAAATCCCAGAATTCCATAGCATGAATATTTTTTCTATTTCTTTAAATGGGAGATTCATCTAAAACATATTCCTGAAAATAAGAAGGGCCCGAGCCATAAAGCATGTGGACAACTGCATTACTATATATGCCAGCTGCAACCTCTAGTTATTTTCAGGGGCATCCCCCATATGAAGCAAATTGCAGTAGTCTAATTGAAATATGACAAGTGTAATGTGTAACTTCAGGACTTCCTGATTCAAAGAAGGAGTGCCTGATAAGTGCCATAGCAGCTCTTGCTGACCAGAGGTTTTCTGGGTCACAATTTTCATTTGTTTGCTCTAACACAGGGGTGTCAAACTCACGTCATCATGGCTGCATCACATGACATATCGGGACTTTTTCCCCCTTCACTAAACCGGGCGTGGGCATGGCCAGCGCCTGACACATCCGGCTCGCAGGCCGGGATTTTGATAGCCCTGCTCTAGCAGGAATCCAGTAGAACCTCCAACAGTGAACCTTTTCCTATTTTGACATTACATCCAAATTACATCCAGCTGTTTTATGTAGCAGCATTCTCTTGATGCAAAACCTAGGGACATATTCTGCTTCAAGTTGGGGTGTTTCATATGGTTTACACAGCTGAGAAGTGCAGCTATGAATTATATAGTTACTGTTGACTGTGGGTAGCCTTAATCATGGCTTTGTGGTTATAGACGACTATAAATCCAACATGAAAGAGCAAACCATTTGTTAACTTTAGCTGCCTATCCACAAATTACATCTCATTGTGTGGACTGATCTTGCTCTGAAGGGGACCAAATCAGAAGTGGTATTCAGCCGGTTCGGACTAGTTCGGGGGAACCAGTAGCAGAAATCACGGGTGGGCCCACCCACCCCCACTCCCACTCCCACTCCCACTCCCACTCTATGCCGTCTTATTTAGGCATATTTTTGAGGCCAGGTGCATGCGCGGAAGGTGCACACGAGAGCAAAGCGCATGCGTGGAAGGCCGGGCACATGTGCAGAAGGCAGGCACGGGCGAGGAGTGAACCGGTAGTAACAAAATGTGAACCCACCACCGGACCAAATATATTGGTACTGATGATACAGGCATGAAAAGAACTCAAAGCAGCAGTGGCAGGCAAGGTAAACTGATACCCATTGAGTCAAGTAGAATTAGAAACAATTGACCAACACAAGTTCCTTAAGCATCTTAAGATTGTTTATTTGATCGAGAAGACTTCAAGATTTAATATCTTGTTGGATGCAATATATTCGAATGCATGTTAAACTGACAAACTATATTGATATATTAAATGTATTTGATGTATTACTTGATAGCGTTTTGACCAAGTCCTTACCAATCTTACCAAGTGCAAACAACTAGTTAAGGTTTGCTTATGATCTTCTTTGCTCTTATAAAGCTGATTAAGAGACTGGGTAAAAGTTATTACACCCATTTCTGCACTTGCATAGATCAATCCTGTAACCTTTCACTTACAGATTCCAAGAACAAAGAAAATACACCCAGTATTTTCACTGGTCCTTTTAGGTACTATAATGTACCCAATGTCTCTTGCATGCCATAATTCCCCTGCCCAACCACCTTAATGAAACAGATGGGGATGGAGAATTTGAGGTAGAACAGAACTTGGATTTCCTGTACAGGAGACGCAGATTAAAAGATAGAATATGCTGTAACTTCTGATTTACACAGAACCTGGGAAGCATTAATGTGCATTATTTCACTATGAATTATATAAAACAGGAACCTTCCCTGTCCAAGACTTTCGCAAAAACCTTTGGACAAGGGAGCTTGATGGATGAAAACATAAGAGTTATATAAATACAATATATTTGTTGTCTGCAATATGTTCTCATAAGGAAGTGGGCGCTGTTTGCCTTGAACCCAACCACTCCCTACACGGTCTTAGCATATAGAGGGATCCAAATTGAGAAGAGTTACTGGCTATGAGATACCAAAAGTGGAGGTCTCGGCACCGCTTAGAAGTCCTTCACTCCACCTGATGTCAACTATATAGAGCATGAACATTCTTCTACCCATTTCTGAACAGGAGCAGTTCAGGGTCAAGATTTGACACAATGGTGGAGGGACAGTCAAAGTCCCTTCAAATTCTTCATACCTAGAGGGAAATTTTCTGGCACCTCCCAAATCAGTGGATTTAAAAAAGAAGCATCTTAGAGGAAAGTATCCATGAGAAGTTCAGTAGATGGTCAGAAGTAGAGAGTTTTGGACCAAACAGGTATTTTACCATAGCAATGCACAGAAGTCATCTGAATTTTCACAGAGAAAAAAGAACTGGATCTCAAGATGTTAGGATGCCTTTGGAGTGGGGTGGGGGGAAAATTATGTAAGATTTGAACCTTGGGATTGATATCTTGAATGAAAAGTAGGAGTAGGGGTGACATGATAGCACTGTTCCAATATTTGAGGGGCTGCCACAAAGAAGAGGGATCAACCTATTTTCAAAATGCACCAGAAGCCAAGACAAGAAACAATGGATGGAAACTAATCAAGGAGACGTGATTAGTGAGTGGTCCATAACTGGAGGTCTTTTAGAAGAGCAGAGGATTGGACTAGAAGTCCCCCAATGTCCCTTCCAACTCTGTTATTCTGTTATTCTAAATCTTATATACTTAATTATGTTACAGGAGAAGCTGATTTTCTGCTTTAATTATGATAGTTTATGTAAAAAAAAAGAGTAAATATGGACAGTGTGCTTTGAATTTCTGCCTGCAAGCCCTGTAATCTGAGTATTGATTTTGATAAAGGCTGACATTGTGGAAACCTGAAAAAATAAAATGGCTACTTTAATGAATAGCAGAGAAGTTCTGTAGGTTATGTAGTCAAAATATTTTTCTATTAAAATTTTTAACTATACACAGTCAAAAGAGCTTTAACACATAAAGACCTTTATTGTGTAAAATATAACAATAGAATGTCACAATTCAATATTGTTTAAAAGAAAACCCCATTTTAAGCAGGCTTACAAGTTGACAGTATCTAGACAAAGTGTCTGATTTAGCTGCTTAGTGCTTTGATCTAATTAGTGTTTTGGTGAGAGGCCTTCAGAAAATGCAGGACTACAAATTTGGAAAGTTTAAAAAGAAAACTGTCTGAAAGAATGCAATGCCATGTCATTTCCATATTGTGCAAAAGAAAATTACATAAATTTGTCCATAAATCCACAAGAGTCAAGCTTGACTTAGGGAAGATCACTGATTTAATATTAGCAGCTCTTGCTCTTTATTTTCCATTCTTATTAACAAGGTATTTTCTTTATTTATGTGATGTTCCTACTGCCTGAATTTATTTGAAAGTTTACCTAAATACTGCTTGAGATCTGATATTCTGTATCACACATTGCAGCCAGATGGCAGTGTGGCACCATGCTCAACCAAAGAACTATTTTTATAAGATACAAAACTAATATATCAAATTAGAAACTTTTAATAGCAGGGCTTTTAAAAAGTAGTTTATTAAACAGGAAAACACAATTAAGGATAGTGAAATCTATTTTTATAGAAGAAAAATCTATCTAAATATGTTTGTTAATTATTGGCTAGATACTTATTATGTGAACCTAAGAACAAAATTAAACTTTAATTACATGAGTGGCCCTGGTGTGCTTTTTTAAAATGAAATAGCATGCTTAATTGCTCATAGCCATGGCATAAATTAAAAAGTGGCCTTTCTCTCACTCACCTTTGCTTCTGAAGAAGAAAAGAAAGAAGAAAAATAATTTAATGATTTAAATCTAGATTTGAGCAAAATAACACTTCACTTTGGGATAGTTGTATACTGTGCTGCTTATATAATCCAATTATATTTCCTTGAGTAGATATTTATTCTGCCAATATCAATTTACAATATTTGTTAACACATGTTAGTAGTTCTCTAAAACAAATTTGGAAATACTCTAAAACAAATTTAGGCTACTAGGGTATTCTTTATTAGAAGTGCAAGATTCACCAAAGAAGAAACCGCACTAGTAGTATTTATTCCTGGAAATCAAGAATGGGGGAGGGCAGGGGTGGGATTCAGCCGGACTGGTAGTTGCGACCTGTGGGCTCGCCCCAGCGCTATGTACACCCACATTACACCAATTCTCCGTGAGCTGCACTGGCTCCCTATTGGTCTCCGGTCACAATTCAAGGTGTTGGTTATTACCTTTAAAGCCCTACATGGCTCAGGGCCAGGGTATCTTCGAGACCGCCTTCTACCGCATAACTCCCAACGACCGGTAAGATCCCACAGAGTTGGTCTCCTCCGGGTCCTGTCAGCTAAACAATGCTGGCTGGCGGGCCCGCGGGAGAGGGCCTTCTCTGTGGCTGCCCCAGCTCCCTGGAACCAGTTACCTCCTGAGGTTCGGACCATCCCACCCTATTGGCCTTCCGAAAAGCAGTGAAGACCTGGCTTTTCCGGCAGGCCTGGGGCCGTTGATCTTGCTCTTGTGATCTGGCAAAATCCAGCCATGAATGGTGTGAATGAGTTTTAATGTTTTTAATGTTTTTAATTCTTAAATGTTTTTTATAATGATTTTAAATACATTGTGAGCCGCCCTGAGTCTTCGGAGAGGGGCGGCATACAAATTGAATTAATAAATAAATGCCATCCTATTTAGCCGTGTTTTTTAAGCATGCGTGGAAGGTGCACAAGCGAAGCGAGCGTGCGTGTGCACTCACATATTCGATTCTGGGCGAACCAGTTGTTAAATTATGTGAAGCCCACCTCTAGGGGAGGGGATAATACACCATGAAAATCTAACCATGGTTATGCTGTTTTTATGTCAGGCAGTATAGCTTATAATAAAGTATAGATTGTAAAAATGCAAATAGGAGTAATTAGCATTGTAGTCTAATAATTCTTCAGGGCACCAAATCAGAGACATTGCTCTGAACAGTTCAAACTGATGCTATGTACTAAAGGAAAAATTTCTATGTTTAACCACAGGAATGTATGGAATATGTATACATCCATGAACAAGTATTCCTCTTTGTTTTAACTCCCATAGTAGGAAATATTATGTTACTATAATACACTTTACAAATAGGTTATTCAACGTTATTATATATCAAAGAAATTCTGAAATGTGTTTTGTAAAAGAACACCTATAGTCTGTACTAAGAATGACCGATTTCCAAGTTATTTGCTTTGCGACTCATTGCAGAAAAAAAATGATATGACCTACCTTTCTTTGAAACCTTTTTTTTTTCACTTTGCAGTGGGAGAAACTGCAGATGACGACAAGTGAAAGAAGAAAAATAATTTGCTCAGTCACATTCCACATTATTGCTATTACCTGTGTAGTTTGGTCATTGTACGTATTGATAGATCGGACTGCTGAGGAAATTAAGCAAGGCAATGACAATGGTGAGTATATTGATTATTTTCTACTTTCACATTATGCTACTTGCAGAATCACTAGGATATATTTCACTAAGTACACACACTCAAAACATAATAGTGGATTTTATTTGCATATCCTTTCTGTAAAGATTGATTACCCAGTATAATTAGTTCTGGAGCAACATGATTTTAATGATCGTATAAACATATGTTCCCCTCTTTTCACAGAATCCAACACTTTAAGAATATCCCTTATATTTTAATGAAACCAAAACATTACCTCTTATAGACCAAATAAGTAGTTCCAAACAGGTATTTAATGGCTTCTAAGGATGGTATTTCGAGGAAATTAGGTCTTGAACTCTTTAAATAGAAAATGCTATAAGTTTCCTTCAAGTTGATTTCCTGATCGTTTCATGTCCATAAAGTTTTTTCGGCAAGAGTTGGAAGTAATTTGCCATTGACTTCTTCCAGGATTTGTTTTCTCCAAGACCTACTATTCCCTGGTGGCTTCTCATCCAAAGCTAACCAACCCTAATCTTGCTGCGTATCCATACAAAGTTGGACAACTTCTGCCATCAGCTGAGATCAAGGATGGAAACTTGCAAGAGAAATCAAAATAGAAACAATAAATAAATGATCCTATATAGTTCCCAATCACAACTATAGTAGCAGAATCATGCAATGCAAATAATATTATCCTGTGTGTTTCATGCAAACACTGACTCCAGAAAGATTCTGTGCTTTCTGTACAACGCGCTGTATACTGTAACTATTTGCAGAATCAAATATTGTTCCTCTATACACAATACTTGCCACAGGAAAAAAGTATCTGTATGCGTGGCAGAGGCCTGAAGACCAGCTGGCCAGCAGGAGGCGCGTGCATGCACGGCGAAGCTGAACTGGGGCGACGGCTTGCGTGCCCACAAAGAGGGCGCTGCATGCCACTTCTGGCACGCGTGCCATAGGTTCGCCATCACAGGACTATATTACTATACTACTTATTATTAGCATTGGATTAAAATTTCTCATCTTGAGTAAGGATTCCACAAGGTGCATAAATGACTTTTTTAAAAAAACTTAGAGCAAGTGCTAGAAGTAGAATGTATGTATCATTTAAAATAATTCATCCAATTTTTCTTATCAGCTTAGATTGCCTTAATCTTTCATATATTGACAACCAGATCTGTGTTCCGTTTTGTATCATATAACATTCATTGTAAATTGTTCAGGTTCACAGCCTACAACATGGCATCTTAGGAACGTAAAGCTACAGGCACATTCACTGCAAGCATTCCATTTTAAATAATCCATAAAAAGTAGTAAACAATCAAAGGAACATCACACAAAACTTGACTTACTCTTTTCAATCTTGAACCATACTAAGCGTATCATTTATTCTCAAGTATGCTTTGCTTCTATCATATAACAGTTCTACTACACTCAGCAATTAACCTCCCATTCTATATCCATGTAAAACATTGTATTATTTAAGCTTACTAAACCTAACCAATCATAAATGTTTCCTAAAATTGAGACATTTTTCAGTGACTGCTAAAAAGCAAAAATCTGCAGATGAGCAGCCTAAAATAAAGCTGCGCTGCACTTCCCAAATGATGTTTCTTCTTGCCTCTTGTATTATTTCAGACAGAATTCTGCCAAACTCCTTGCCAGGTACACTTAAGAAATTGTGCATTCATTCAAATCGGGTATTTCTTTTGACAGGTGCATAGGCAGTTGTCACAGGCACTAAGCAAATCTTACAGACACTCCATAAATAGACCACAGTTGAATAGTTATACAGTGACAGTCCATTTTTGCAGACTTAGTCCTCACATAACCACCATTCATTGATAGAAGTTATGACTATGGCGAATAGGTCCTCAAAGTTACGGCGATTGCAGTACCCCCATGGTCACATGATCAATATTTGGGCACTTAACAGTCTGCCTGCATCTATGATAGCAAGGTACGCTTCAGTTCCCCTCATCTACCTCTCCCCCACATCTGTTATTTTGTCTTCCCTGCATTCTGCTGCCTACCTCTACCATCCCCAGCTGCCTTAATCATCATCTTCCCACTGGTGACAAGAGGTGTCTATGCCAAGAAGCTGTTGGCCCATTGTCAGGTCTGGTTCAGCATCGTGGAGATCTCACGCAGCCTTGAAAAGCTGCTGCTGCCTCAGCTAGGCACATCTAGAAATGGGAGGAAGATGGTGAATGTTAACTGGGGTGAAAGTTATATAGTGTGGGATGACAGGGGTAGGTGGTAGAGCAGGGGTGTCAAATTTGATGTCAAGAGCGCCTGTGGTAGCCCGACCACTCCACAAAAACGGGCTCCCAAGCTCCCATTTTCGGCTGCAACAGCATCCTGCACCCTCTGCCAATGAAAATGGAGCTTGGGAGGGCCGCCTGTTACACTCCCGAGCTCCGTTTTGGCTGCCACAGCCTCTGCAATCCTTTGCCAATGAAAATGGAGTTTGGGGAGCCCGCATGCGGCCCTCTCGAGCTGTTTTCGCTGGCAGAGGCACTGTGGGTTGGTTCTTCGCAGTTTCCAGGGCGGCCCCACGGGCCAGATTTAAGCACCCTGTGGACCAGATCTGGCCCACAGGCCTTGAGTTTGACGACTCTGTCAAAGATGAAGAGCTCAAGGCAACAATAAAGCAGAGATGGGGGAGTGAGGGGGAATTTGAAGTGGAGATGAGTGTGGTCAAGAGAAGCAAGAGGTCCTTGCCTAACAATCGCAGCTGGGATTACCAGAACTGCCATTGTTAAATGATGCAGTCACAATAACTTTCACCTACCACTTCACTTAGCAGTGAAAATTTGTCTTGAATGATGTCATTAAGTGAGGACTACCTGTAAAAGATAACTTTTGTCTTTATATGAAAATAGTAGGAAGTGTGCTTCTAAACCACTCAGCAAATATACTTGATAGTAAATACTAGAGAAAGCAGTAGATATAGTCTGGATCAATTTAACATTAATTTCTCTCTCTCTCTCTCTCTCTCTCTCTCTCTCTCTCTGTTTCTCATGGAAAGGAGTCCTAGAATGGCCATTTTGGACAAAATTGGTTGTGGTAGCCATTGGATTCACTGGAGGCCTTGTCTTCATGTATGTACAATGTAAAGTCTACATTCAGTTATGGCGAAGGCTGAAGGCTTATAACCGCGTGATATTTGTTCAGAACTGTCCAGATACTGCCAAAAAACTGGAAGAGAAAAATTCTTCCACCATTCAGAACACTGAAATTAAAGATACTGTTGTGGTTCCAGTATCACAGACAGATACAAACTCTCAGCAAATAGAAGAAACTGTTCCTGATGTCATGCCCGTTTGATGGAAGTAGCATTTCTTTGGGAAACAAAGAGAAATGTTTCTGTTAGCTACAAGAAGAAAAGAAAATCAAATCCACAGATTATATTTGAAAAAAGAACAAACAAAAAATAGCAAGGAAAATTGGTACTAAGAAGCTGCACATTATCTCTGAAATGTGACTGAGAAATGTTTTTTCACCTTTCTTGCTAAGTACAATTAAAAGTGGAAGAAGATAGAAAAGCAAAAACTTATAACAGGCAAAGGACATGCCAACACTACTATTGATGGCTTAAAAGAACTGCATTTGCAGAACTTCTACTTATGTTCTGTTTACAAGAAAAAAAAAATTGTGTGTATTTGCTACTATGGTCTTTTTGCTAATTATTGTAAACTTGAGCGGGGGTGGGGAGATCAAACAAATTTTTAAGGTTCTTATAAAGGTATGCATCGAAGCACAAATTATCTGATAATGTGATATTTAATGCTAAGGTGATTACCCTATAACATTTCTGTAAAAAAACCCACACTTATTAAGTAATAATGGATTTTGAGTATTTGTAAACTAGAATATTAGAAATATTTTTCTTGGTCAACCATAGACACAGAAATAATTAACAGCAAATCTCCTGACAAATTGCTAAATTCATCTGGAGCAGCAACTTAGTTTGTAGTTCTTATATAGTAGAATATTAAAAATTTCCTGGCCACTGTAAGATTATTCTTCCAAAGGGCAATTCATTAAATCGGAGTGTTAAAACACCAAAGTACTTTTGTTAACAAAAGGCTTTATAATTTCCAGTATCTATTCATTAGGGTGAGAAATATTAAAAAAAAAAAAACCAAAAAAATCCCACCCAAAAGTTACAGCCCAATGCTTTGTTTAAAAGATAGCCTTGAAAAAGTCAGTGGGGACAGCATTCACATTATGACAATATTTCTTCAATGTGAACTTAATTGACAATGTATATGCAGTAACTGCTATATAAGAAAGAATTTAACAGTTAAGGATTCAATAGTTCATTTGATACTATTATTTTAATATATTAATAAAATGAGGTATGATTAAATAAGATACTTAAAGTCATATCAATGTAAGAATGCAGCCTGCAGGGATCCAAAGAATAATTTGGCATCCCATTTCAGAAGTATTTACCCAGGAGGCTTAAAGAAAGTAAGATATTTACAGAAAAATAAGTATCTTATTTCTATCACTGTTATGCTTGTTGACTGTATTGTGAGTTGTGCCCAAGTAATGTGAGTTAATACAAGAAAACAGTAATAAGGGGAGCTTATGATGAAAAACTGCAATTGGTTATTTCTAAAAGAATTATAATTCATGCTGCAAATTTTAAAAAAGAGTAAACTGTCCTGACATAATTATATTTGTTTGTTCCATTGAGAAATTGCAAAAGCAGTTAACTTCACTAAGATTAATAGGTATTTTCTCACTTGATGTCAGTAAGTCAGAGTTGTTACCATTATCAGAAATCTAGCTTGGTTGAAAACATATTAACCATAAAGTTAATATTATACAATATGATAGATATGACAAGAATTATAATGCTGGAAAGCTTTCTGAAATGAAAACTGGATAACTGAACTGTAAACGAAGTATTTCAGATAAAAGAAAAAATGCCATTACAGTATTTTGTGGTGTTTAGACGATCCCATAATTTAATGCAGATAATGGGACAGATGGAAAAGAAGTCAGGCCACAAGCTGAAATCAAATTAAAACTGAATGGTGCATTTTTTTTTTCTAAGCAACATATAGAAGATCACGATGTAGTTTGGGTTATATTTATAATTTGGAGTGATAACTTATGTTTCTTCTCCAACTATAAATATTTATGATGTTACTATGCTTTGCATAGAAGATCACTATGGCATTAAAAGCTGAAAACTGAACTTATGCGCAACAAAATGCACTTTCAGAATAATACTGCAATATGAATTTATTATCATTCTACTAATGTTAATGTCAGTCCAGGCAGTTATTTGCCCGGCTGCATATTTTGCAGAGACCATACAATGTAGCCCATACAGAGCAACATTGTGTAAAAGGATTATCATGCATGTGACAAAAGGCAAATGGCTATTCATATATTCAGCGCCAGTAAAATACTACGGTAGATTCATAGAAATGTTGGCATGTTTATATAGCATGATGCATTGGGAGAAAAGGTCTACATGATTCCCATACCAAGATTTAGAAACAACTTATCATTATGCCAGCAACAGTTTTAAACCAAGATTTGTTTTGGCTTAATTCCATAGAATCTAGGGAATTATGCTATTTTAAAACATGATTCACATGGAAACAGGTATGAAGCTTTCAGTTGTATTTAAAAATTATATTTGTACCACAATTTGCAATGTGCCATCTTTTTATGCTGTCTTTTTTGAGTACCAGTTAAAGTGTATTACAGATACCAGAAAAAAATGTGGAATATTATCGTCCTTTAAAGGAAAAAACCAATTTTTAAAATTCCAGTATTTTTGGTTTGTTCGGTTGGTTGGTTGTTTTATTCTTAGGCAGCATTCGATTCCAAATTATCCTCCTGGCTATAAATGTAAAATACTATTAGTATAATTGTTACAGGTGGAAAGCAATCAATAGCAAAGGTCAGTATTCCATTGTTGCACAGATCCCCATTTATCTGAAAATTATCTCTCAATTTCTGAAAACTGCACTGCAATCTATGATGCAAATATTTTATTATATATAATCATTGGACTTGCAAGTTTGTTACTTGTTTTACCCAGTTCTCTTTGGCAAGAGCTTTTGTGGGTGATTTGTGTATTTAAAAGGTTCTTGGGGTGAGAAAAAAACCTAATTGTTGTGGAACAAATTTGTATTTGTAATAAACAGATGACTCTTAACTGGCTATAAATTATTTATTTTTTAATAGAAACTAATCATGTTTCTGTTATGTATTTCTATTATGTATTTTGTATTTCCAGTCTAAAGAACTCCAGAACTCGAGTCAGAAGTTTCAAACTTGAGGAGGAGATCATTGCCTTATCAAATGCCCTGCGCGTTTTAAATAAAAGCTCAGTCTAAGTGCTTCAGATTACATTTGATTAAGCGAGAAACGGCCTGGTTAAAACCAAATGTAGTCCAGTCCTTTTCCTGAGTAACAGTTTAACTCAAGAAGAAGAAAAAATCAGGATTGCATTCTCTTTCCCCATTCTTCAGGAATGTAGTTTAATATCAATTCAGTAGCCTGAATATGTGCTTCAAAATCTGATTTATAAATCAATGTTAAGGAACTTTGTTTTAAAAAGAGATCAGTACCGAAGTAGAAAGCCCACTAGTAGTTTCTCTGAAGCCAAACTGGTGAAGTCAAGTTATTTGTTTGTCCAAAAATTAGTAATTTTGAATTATGAAAATATTACAAGTCTGTAGAGATTCTCAGTCATCCATGTCGCTGTTGTCCCAAAGGGACTTTTTCAGGAGGCAACTGGACTTTCTTGGGGTTTTATTTTCCACTTCTCATCCCAGAAGCTTCTTCAGCTCTCCATTCCCCACTATCCTATCAGAGCTAAAGAAACTTCTGGGATGAGAAGCGAAACATCTTCAAAGAAAGAGTTGCCTCCTGAAAAAGCACCTTTGGGAAAATATTACAAGTTACCACATAGAATGTTACAACTAAAGGGTTAGATCCAAGAAAGAAGGCAGCTTAAATATACTGGTTAGCATGCATTGTTCAGTACTGTTTTAAGCCCATATTTTACTCTTTCCAATCTTATTTTATAGCCTATATTTTATTCTTTCCAATTCAACACAATATTGTAAATAAATTAAATACTGGGGCACACAATTATGCATCTATTTTTGCTTAGCAGGAAAGCTTTTTTTAAAAAGAAAAGAGCTAAATAGTGATGTGTTAAGAAACGGTGAAACGGTTCCTCCCATTATGCATTTTTACTGTTTGGAAGAGTTCATTGGGGGGAGGGAAGGAATCTTAAGCTTTATACAAAATCCTTAATAGTACCTGCTCAGGAGTGGGTTCTACTTACCTTTACTACCGGTTCCCATCGTGCCCCTGCGCGCTTGCTTCGCTCGCGCACTCTTCTACGCATGTGCAGAAGCTTTTGCGCATGCACAGATCACCTATGATGATGTCCGGGTCAGTGAGCAGAGCCTCCTGCTGGTTTTACTACCAGTTCTTGCGAACCAGTCCGAACCAGGGTCAACCCACCACTCTACCATTTCTTAATCCCAACCTCTCAAGTGATGTTATGCGCTATCTGGAATAATGCCAGAATATACTACTAAAAAACATTGCCACTCTTGGGGTATGGAAAGATGCATTTAAGTTTACCCCTAAAAATACTTTGCTCCTATTGTAATGACAATCTGATCAGTACTTTCTCTTGAAGAACAACAACTAGGAAAAGATAGTAGCTGAGGTGCAAGATAAAAATTGGACTTTTTTTTTCATGAGCTTTAAATCTGTTGTTTTGTTGCATTTTATGACTAATTAGAATGATTAATTTAGACTAATCAGAATTTAGTTTATCAATGTAATATCAAGTATTTTTATGAACCTTACATACATTGCACAATGTTTTTTAAAAAGACAATGCAATATTACAAACTGCAGTATAAATTGTCATAGTGATCAGAACCGCAGGGACTCATGGTTGATTGAAAGGAAGGTTTCTTGCTTCTTGCTGCCACAGACAGTTAAAACACTGGCTTGTCAATCTGTTTCAGATATCCCAGCAATTTCTCTTTAGTCTACTCCTGTGCTGCAGGCAATTCATTTTCAGCTTCAACATTTGCTTTTTCCATTCTATTGCTACAGAGATCTTTACTGGATAACTTTCTCATTTTAATATTTGGTAGCTTCTTCAGATCACCATCCCAGTCTCTGGTAGAAATGGAAGAAAATTGGCAAGCATTAGGTGATGGAAACTATAATATTTATGTTGGCAATCTATCATTGCTCCTATTTAAAACAAAAAAAATAAATAAAAAATACTTTGATTGGAAAGGTCTTTGCAAAATAACCCTGGGAAAAAACCCACTTAATTGAAGAGATTTTTTAAAAGACTTTACTGAAATTCCTATGATGCAGGAAATACAGGAAAACTATGTATACTCTAAAACAGGCTTACTTAAATATAACTCCCATACCAAATTAAAGAAAAACAAAAATATTCTGGGTCCAATTTATATGTAAAATGCTCTACCTACTTTATAAACTGATCCTACCTATTGTAGCCTGAGGAAGGTATCTCAAAAGAAAATTTGACTGCACTATCAGAATTTTTTTTGCTAATACAACCTTCCATCTCTGTTTTTCAATTAATTTCTTCCTGGGTTTTGTTAATTGGGACAGAAATTAATGTGCACTGCTTTCTCAAAGCTCATCAGTTTCTGCAGCTGACTTCTTCTAATATGCAGATAATCCAACCTTGGAAACCTCTTGAGATTATGCACTAAGGGCTAGGCAAAAACCACTGATGTGTCCTGTAAATTAATTCCTTCCCTCCACATGTAATCAGATGCAGAGTGGAAATGGAAGAAAAACTCCAGCCATAAAAACATCTCAAAATCTTGTGTAGTTGGTTTTTCACACTGATTTCAAGGAAACCTAACTCCAACCACAGGCTGATTTCCATTCCAGTAGAATTTATCATTGGAATACTAGGAACTGAAATAAGGCAGAATAGGAATGTAAAAAGTCCACTATCTGTTAACAGCCTCTCCAAATTTAACTATGATCTTGGTTTGTTTTTGTTTTTTTTTACAGATTTCAAGGAAGCCTAAACTTCAACTAGGTATTTATTTCCAAAGTAGGGTTTCCTATTAATTTTTTCCTGGAAAATAAAATGAAGCAAAAAGGGAACGTAAAAAGCTTACTTTCCATAAACAGCGTCTCTGAATCTATCCATAATGTTTGTTTGTCTCACTGATTTCAACCTTAACCCTAACCCTAGGTGGATTTCCATCTAAATAGGATTTCCTCAGGCATTGTGTCAAGCAATTAAAGTAACATCAATAATAACATTTTAATTTTTATAAAAGTCTAATACTAATAAAAGAAAAAAATAGAGAAAAAGGCAAAGAGATACAAATATATAAACCGTCAATTTTCACCTATCAGTTTACTTCTGAGTTATAATACATCAATTGAATATATTGTTACACTCAAATGATAAATTCCCATTTTATAAAGTAATATTCTGTATTACAAGGAATCATAATACAATATGATGTTTTATTATTTGAAACTGATATGATGCATGTCATTGTTGGAAGTAATCTAGTCTGTTCATACTAGATTACTTCAGACTAAAAGACTGTCCTCTTAAAAATTAACAGAAATTATGCTGGAGTAATGTATCCCCGCCCGTCCCATTTGGGGGTAGTTAGACAATAGCTCACCTGAAATATCGAAGATGTTTACAGTTTATAATGTCAGGGATTTCTGTGGAAAGAAATTGAATCTAGATCAACCAATAGATTAAAAGAAATGAAATTAAAAGTTTAGTGATCTCCAACTGTCTGATTTTGTGATTGTAGTTGAAAAAGACTAAATCATTTGTTTATTTTGCTCACTTTAGAAATTAAAACTGATTCATCAAAATATCTTATTTCAAATTTACAGGATACCCCAAAGAATACATTCAAAAGGTTGGCTATTAGTTTTACTTCGTTAGCAATGTAAAAAAAATCTGATCAGCATTCACCCATATGATTTGGTCTTCTGAATCTTTGAATTATTTCTGGAATAATATTTCAATGTGTAGATTCATATGAAACATTTTTTGTGTTAAAGATATTAGTATGTTAAATTATATTCCCAAACTTTGGCATTTGACTGATCAGTTATGGCTGTATCAGGCCATCAATGCTAATTATTTTGAGGATTTGGAAAAACAGTGCTACAGGTAGTCTCTGTTTATAACCATTCATTTAGCGACCGTTTAAGTTACAATGGCTCTAAAAAAAGGTAAATTATGACCAGTCCTTGTACTTACAACTATGACAGCATTCCCACAGTCAAGTAATCAAAATTTGGATGATTAGCAACTGGCACGCATTTCCAATAATTGCAGCACCTTGGGGAGGTTGTAGGATTGCCATTTGCTAACAAACAAAGTCAATGGAGGAAGCTAGATTTGATTTAATTAACAACTGCACGATTTAACAACTGTGGCAAATCGCCTAACAACAGTGGGCAATAAAGGTCGTAAAATCAAACATGACTCACTTAGCAGTCAACTTTCTTAGCAGTGGAAATTCTGGTCCCAATTGTGGTTATAAGTCAAGGACTACCTGTATTCTTGATATTAAACTGGGTTCACAAGAAGTGTGACTTACTGTTTTTGAAAAAGCAATCTTATTTATTAGTCAAAAAATTGACTCAATATATTTTTCGGTGGTATATTTTCTAATGTTAATGACTCATTTAAAAATCTATTTGACATTTGATCAAAGTTTTACAAATATAAACAGTTTCCTCATTTCTGTTAAGTTTGTTTGCTTGTTTGGTTTCGTTTGTGTAGTTTTTCCATATATTTATTTCTTTTTTGTTTGCATTTGTTCTATTCTTTATGTAAAACTTGTTAAAATAAAATATTTAAATTTTTAAAAGTGCAAGAGGCACATATAGTGTTAGAAAACCTGGTGACAAGTCAACAAGGAAAAGATCTCTCCAAATTTTAACAATAGCAGAAGCATTTTGTTAACTTGTTAAAATAAAGTTTACGATAAGCTTTTTCCTAAGTGTTGCTCTCCTCCATTATTAAATTTCTGGTTTCAGAAGTATTAATTCCAGGCATCACACCATGTTCTATTTGATGGAACTTGCGGTTGGATTACAAAACTAAATTACATCCCAAAAATCCAAGTTTGCACATATCTGCTTATCAAGCTTCAAGTTGCTTCTAAAAGAAATGGGGTTGGACTAAAAATTTATTCCTGGCAAAGCAGGGTAATTCAGTTGCATTCAGAAATTTATCCATAATTCCATAAATTACAGCTTTCGAATTCTAATATCGATCTCTAATATTTCAAAATCAAGATTTGTCATGTCTCTTTTTTTAAAAAAGAGTTATTGGCATATAGGTCCAGACAGACTTACATGAATCATAAACACTGAGAATTTGCATCTAAATCAGATTGGCTTCAATCATAAGAAGCTCAAATTGACAGAAAGAAATGTTATCACTCTCCTCTGGATGCCTGTATTTGTGTGTAGATTATGTACATCCACTCTATTAAGTACTTTCTCGGGAGAAAATTGTATTTGCAACAAAGAAAAAAAAATTACATGATATGCTGCCATATCAAAGATATTATTTTAGTCAATTAAGCAACTTTAATCAATTAGTCTAATTTAATACTTAAATGTTTCACATCAAATTTGGAAAAGCACCTAATTTTTCCAGACAAAACTATAATTAACTGATAAGAAAAACTAATGAATTGTGAATACTGGAAAAAAAAGAGAAGTCACCACTGGTCATTCCTTCTCAATAAAAGACAATAGAAATACTATGCATTTTAAAGATTTGTCAATATAACTTTTCATCTTACACTACCATGTCTAATAACACTGCCTAGCAGTATAAATCATTTTTCTCAAAATTAGAACCAAGTTAACCAAGAGATATGCAAATGATTATTTCTCCTTAAGTATTTCACAGTAAAAAAAAAAAAAAAGTGAAGTCGACCTGGGTAATTTGAATACCCAGTTAAATTATACATACATAAAAATGAATATAAATGAATAAGCTATAGAGAGAGAGATGCAATACATATAGCATATCTACTGTTAATTTTAAGTTGTTGCCATGTCAAGATTGAAGAACATTTCAAATGCTCTTTATGGACATTAATTTTTCATATAAACTTATCTAAACTTGAATCAATTCATTGGAAACAAGGTTACACTTACCATCTATTCTTAAAAAGTCTTCCACCTGCATCAAATTAACTACCACAATTTGGAAGGGTTTACACAGATTACCCAACCTGCACATTTCTTCAGTAAAATAAGTGATTTGAGAAGCTGGTACCTGAATGTCAAGCTCAAGTAAAGTCCAACAACATACAGACAATAAAGTATGAATAATATATGAGAAAACAATTAACTTTTATTTACTTCAGAAATACAACACACGTGTTACACTGTTCTTTTATGCAGAGTTCTTATATTTGGGGAACATTTTAATAACAGATTACTTTTTATCACAGCATACCTATGCCATAGCCTTCATACTGCTGTCTTTCACGTTCCATGGTCTGCTTGATTACAGTTTCCCTGGAACTGTGTTGTCTGGATTGTCTGCCTTTAATGCTGTTGTGCAGTTCAATCTGCTCCAACTCATCACGAAATCGCTGCAAATAACTAAAACACAGTAAACTGGCATTTTAGGAACATTGTGGGTTTTTTTTAAAGTAATACTTGAATATTAAATAAAGAATATATACAAAAACACTGATATTAAACTAAATATAAGAGGCAAGGTTCTCTATCTTAATGTCATCACCCATCCAGATTTTAAACAGCAATCTGATAACAAAAGAATAGCATAGCTTTCTTTAGCCAGGAAATGATTTTTAAAAAGCAGAATGTATATATTCTCTCAAACTACTTTCTGTATGTTTCAAACCAGGGGTGGTATTCACCTTCGCTACCGGTTCGCAAATGTGAGCGTGCGTGCTCAATTCGCTCGCCCGTACCATCTCCGCGCATACGCAGGGCCTTCCGTACATGCACAGAGCGCCAAAAACAAGACGTAATGACATGTGGGTGGGCGGAGCCAGGGCCGGATTTAGATGAAAAGAGGCCCTAGGCTATTCCACTTATGAGGCCCTTTCACCAGTGGTGGGATTCAATTTTTTTAACAACAGGTTCTGTGGGCGTGGCTTAGTTGGGGGTGTGGCTTGGCAATCATGTGACTGGGTGGGCATGGCTAGCTGGTCACGTGACTGTGTAGGCGTGGGTAGCTCGTCATGTGACCGGGTGGGCATGGCTATGTGCATAGACTTTTTTCAGAGGGCTGAAAAAAGTCATTTCTGACTGGGCCTCACACTTATGACCATCCTCACATTTATGCCCGTGCAGCTTTCTTAACAACCATGTCACTCATTTCACAACTGCTTCTCTTCACCATGGTGACAAGATAGGGCAAAAACGTAAAATGTGAGGACAGTCGTAAGTTTGAGGACTGGTCAAAAGTGCGAGGACCAGTCAAAAATAACTTTTTCAGCCCTCTGAGTAGTCCATATGCACAAAAGGACTAACCAGAGGGCTGAAAAAAGTGATTTCTGACTGGGCCTCGCACTTTTGACCAGTCCTCACACTTATGAACATCCTCACATTTATGCCCGTGCAACTTTCTTAACAACCATGTCACTCATTTCACAACTGCTTCTCTTCACCATGGTGACAAGATAGGGCAAAAACGTAAAATGTGAGGACAGTCGTAAGTTCGAGGACTGGTCAAAAGTGCGAGGACCAGTCAAAAATAACTTTTTCAGCCCTCTGAGTAGTCCATATGCATAAAAGGATACAGCAATAGAGAGGGATGAAGGAAGGGAAGGGAAATTAGAGTAGGAGGGAGTGTAAGAGAGGGAGGAAGAGAGGAGGAGAAGGAGAAAGGAAGAGGAAGTAGGGAAGAGAAGAAGAGGGAGAGGAAGAGAAAGTAAGAAGGAAAGAAAAGAGAGAGGTGGTAGGTTTGAGGAGAAAGATTGCTGTACAATAAAAAAGATGAAAGGGAAGAAAGCCAACCCCAAACAAATATAAAGATATTAAGATAAAGAATGAATTGTTAAACTTTAAAGAATAAAAGAGAACAAATATGAATAAATAACAATAATTAGAAACACACATACAAACATACAATGTATTTTCTTTGAACAGAGTATTTGGCCGGTTCATAAATTTAAACAGTGTTTAGTCATTTCAGTTAAATTTACAATTTCTATATTTCCTTTTTGCCATATTTATTCCTCATCTATTTTTGTAAAAAACCAAGATTACCCTTCATCCTCATCTCTAATCTTAATCAAATTCAATTTTTCCCTTCTATTCTATATTATACCCCTTCCCATTGTCATCTATTTTTATATCCATCCTCACATTGGTTAATTATGTAATATTACAGTTGTTTAATATGAATTCAACATTTTAATATAAATCAGTTATATAACTACCTTTTTTGTATATTAATCAATATGAACATGAATATTCCAATTATTTCCATGCAATCCAATTTCTTACAAATCCATTAATTATATTTACCAATAATAATAAACCAAATAATTTCCCCCATATATTCCTCCAAACCACAACTTAACCATTTCTGCTTTCAACACAATATACAATTAATAGTATCTCAATTATTACAATTCCCTAGTTAAATAGAGCTTTTTTTCTTTTGTGTTTTAAAATGTCCTCTTTTTCCCTAAATTTCCCGTTGTTTGCACCTACCTTTTTTGGTGAGGAAAAAGAAAAGAAATCTGCCTGCCTAATTTTCCAATGTGCAAAGCCAACAGCCTGCTTTACTTTCTCTTTCGTTTTTCAGAATAGCTAGGGGAAAAAAATCTGCACTCTTTCCAAGCAAGCAGAAGAGCCCTGAGCAAAACAGCTGAGAGCAAATCAGCTGGGGGTCGGGAGCCGATCTAAGCAAGGGCTAATTAGCCTATGCTGAAGCTCCGGGGCCGATAAAATTACAAAAAAAACACCGAACCCTTTGTTAAATTGCTGGCTCCCCCGCCCCTCGCCCACCACTATTGATTGACAATAAATAATGGTGCGGAGGGGCGGGGCAAGCCAGCAATTTAACAAAGGTTTCGGCTGCACCACTGGCTCTAGGGCGGCCCTTTGAAGCCCCGCGGCAAGAATTTAATTTTTTTTTTCCTCTAGCCATCGGAGGCAGCAATAGATGGGGAGTGGGCGGGGTAAGCGAACGGCAGGCGATCCAACAGAGCAGAGAGGGAGGGTGAGTGAAGGCGGGGAAGCTGCTTTCTCCATCCTGCTCTCTTGCGTCCAGAGCCCACGTGGAACCCAGGCAGCGGAACTCAGGCTAGGGAAGGGGTGGGCAATTGTGGCTCTTTTACAACCTGTGGCCTTCAACTCCCAGAATTCCTGAGACAGCCAAGCTGTCTCAGGAATTCTGGAAGTTGAAGTCCACAGGTTGTAAAAGAGGCACAATTGCCTACCCCTGGCTACGGTAGGCTGGCGCCGCGCGGGTGGGAGGCGAGGGGCGGGCGAGCCAGCAATTTAACAAAGGGTTCGGCCGAACCCCCTAGAACCCCCAGAATCCCACCACTGTGTAGGCCCCTCTTGATCTTGAGGCCCTAGGCTGAAGCCTAGTTAGCCTATAGGAAAATCCGGCCCTGGGCGGAGCTTCCCGTAGCCGCAGCTACCGGTTCGCCCAAACTGGATAGAACCGGCTGAATACCACCATTTCAAACTAAAGTTGCTTTTTAATTTCAGCTAATATTTAAAATAAATAGGTTTATTTACAAAATCCAGAAACAGGATATTTGAGACTAAAAGTGTCTTCAATAATTGCCTACAAATAGTACACAACAGGTATATATTATTCCAGAAAAACAATTAGATTAGAATAGTTAATTTAAAGGTTTCTAATTACTTATGATAATTAACATATATGAAATGTTAAAATTACACTGCATGAATAAATACTAAAGATGGCATTTACCAACAATTGTTCTAATGCACCACACAGAACAGGGTATTGTTTTGATTTTGAAAAACATAACAAGCAGGTAAAATTATGAACATCAACTCAACATTCTTGTTCCAAACAAAGAAGACTTAGGTCATTTGCTGTAAACCTACTTCTCTACTAATTCAGAAGCTTCATTTTTTGTGTATTCCATTTTGTCAGGATCAAGGTGACATTGAAACCAAAGCAATTTTTCACCTACAAAAAAAAAAAGAAAAAAGACCAAAAGAAAAGTTTAGTTCATTGTGATATTCAATATTTCTGTAAAATACGACAGGAATGTTAATTATTCCAATTCATTAATGAGTCCAATACATTAAAAAAAACCTGTTTTTAGCTTCTGATCACAAATATAAAAAGAAAAAAAACCACTTAAAACTATGAAAAAATACCACATGCATATGAAAAAATCTATGATTTTTGAAGTACATTTGTTTAATGTAGGCACAAATTCACATGGAATATTATACAGTTATATATTTCTACATGTACAATAATCATCAAAACAGTAAGATATTTGTAAAGTCTATAAAAATGTAAACAAAACAAAAAGTTTAATAATTTCCTCTTCCATCTTTGAAGTTATTGTTTTCATACTTGCTTGCTTCTAATGTTAATAAAAAAGTAAAAGAACACTAAATTATTAATCCCATAAAATAATGAAGTCTACTACCATTGGAAATTTCCTTTCATACGCTCAATGAATTTCTAAGTAAAGCAAAACTTCTACATGATACAAAATTAAACACATCTTTCTGCAAATCTGAACCCATACTGAATTTAAAATTTAGATGCCATTTGTTTACAAATTCAAAATAAGAGTAAATACAGAAGATACAAAAGTTTTGACAGGAGTTCAATCAGGATTTTGCCCCAAATCAGCTTCAAAGCATTTGCCAGGACCAGTAAAGAATATTTACTTATTTACTTATTACTTATTATTTTAGGATTTTTTTCCCCCATTCTTCTTTTCAGAAATCTTCTAGTTGAATGCATTGAGATCAAGCTTTAATTTCAGGCCTGGGATTATGATGGTCATTATAAAACCCTCACCTTTCTTGTCTGTAATTATTTTATGATTGGTTTGAAGGCTTGTTTTATTTCAGTGCTTCAGCTTCAATTTCTTCACCGTCAGTAGAGAATTAACTGACCACAAAAAATGTTGCTACAATTGCCTAAACGCTGGGCAGATTTGCAAAACAGAATGCTGCTGAAATGTTTAGCTCATACTCGAGTCCATATGTCCAACTTTAACAAGGCTTTTTTTTAAAGATCAAATGTGGAAAAGTTATCCAGGTCACTCTTTTGGTTTGTTGTTCGTCTATTTCCTTTAAATTATTAAGACATCTGCCAGTTTCATTTGTATATCCAATGCAGCATCTTTTTCCACAAGATTCTTTTAGGCTGCTTTGAAATGTTATAGTAATATACATAGAAGATTAAATGTTAAAGTAGGACTTATTGTATAGTTTTAAAGTGGAGAAGTTATTTTATAATGTCATAGTATAATGTCTTTTTTTTTCTTTTTTTTTCTTTTTCCTTTTTTTCCCTTTCTTTTCTCTTTTCTCTTTTCTGAAATGTATGGATAAAGGGGGATGTTATAATATTAATAATATTTTTAGTAAGTAAAGGTCAATATCTAGAGGAGGGAGTAAGTAATCTGTTATGAATTAGGTTTTTTTTTTGTTATGAAGAAGATTCTTTTAGCCTGTCATTTTTAAATCCACTTTTAAATCAATCTGTCTTGTCCACTAAAACTTGTTTCTCTTCCATAACCTCTTTCTGTCTATAATGTCAGACAGGTATGAGACCATTGTTTTAAAATATCCTTCACTACATCCAATGTTAAAGTACTTTTTTATATTATTTTATGAGTAAATCAAATGTGTTCTCATTTAATTGTAATCTTTAGTTCTTTCTGGTTCCCTTTAGTGTTTAGCTTTCAAAGTCCCATCCTTTCATGTTTCTTTTTTAAGAATTCAAAACAACAGCATTTCCCCAGGGAAAGGATTCTTTAATTAATTTTGAAAATCCTATTTCAAGTTCACCTGGACCTTCAATCCATTTGTAATTTTCCAAAATTCATGTTTTAATCACCCTTTTGCTGTATATGTCTTAAATTTATATTTAAAACTTCCTTTGTTAAGGATTGCATATTGCTGTAAAATGTGTAATTGCACTGGTTCCTAATGACTAGAAAGCAGTTAAAAAGCATTTTGCAAAAGTGATTATATTGATGTTTGTTAAAATTTATTTAGTTTCTTTCTCATATGCACAATTTCAAAGATATAAGCTTTATATTTAAAGATGAAAAGCTAATAATTACCATTTTTTCAGTGTATAAGACGCACCGGAGTATAAGACGCACCTTAATTTTGAGGGAGAAAAACAAGGAAAAAAGTATTTTACCTCTGCCTACCAGCATTTAAGGTGGCGCCGCCCTCCTCTTCCTCCTGCAAGCGAGAGGTGCAGGGACTACTGGCTTTCCCCCAAGAAGACCCCTAGCATGCTCTGGGAGGAGGGACAGAGCACAGCCTGAGGAACAACCCTCCCTCTTCGGGACAGTGTGGGGGGGGGGAATCTGCCCAGCAGCTTTGGGGAACAAGGCGGGTGCCACGATTTGCAGCTGGTTACCCCTCTGGCCATGCTGACTACACTCCCCAGCAATGTGAGGAGCCGCTGCCGCCACTGCCTAACCCTCTCTGCGCCCAGGAGCCAAGCCGAGCTGAATGGGAGCCCCTAAAGGGAAACGTTCCTCCTTTCCAGCCATCGCTGCCCGGATTCCAAAATGCAAACCTCAAGAGGGGTGACCAGCCGCAAATCGTGGCACCTGCCTTGTTCCCCAAAGCTGCTGGGCAGATTCCCCCCCCCCCACTGTCCCGAAGAGGGAGGGTTGTTCCTCAGGCTGTGCCCCACCCAGATCCCTGCATCCTGGAACTGGCCGAAAATGGCCAAAGGGTGGGGGCCGGCGGGTGGGCAGGGCATTCGGCATATAAAACGCACCCAGATTTTCACCCCCTTTTTGTGGGTAAAAAGGTGCATCTTATACACCGAAAAATACGGTAAGTTAAAGTTAAAAAACTGATTAAAATTCTCTTTTAAAGAAAGTTAATAAATTATGCAGAACTTCCAAATGTTATAGAAAATACTAATTAAAAAATCAGAACTGTATAAAAGAAGCAGTATTTCAAAATTCCAAGTAATAGTAGTGTAGGATATCTAATGTTAAACTGAGTACATAGTTGATATAAAGTTTTTAAAAAAACATATTAGCCCTGGCTAGAACTTCTTCCAAGAAAATACTTAAAGATATGCAACCAAGATTAATTTTAAAAAATCTGAAAATATAAATTACACTTACCCACAATGCTGAGCCGAAGGGCCTTTTCATTTTTCAATCTGCAAAAAGAAAAAAATGCCTACAATGTATTTATTTAATAACTTTATATTCTGTTGCAATCTCATGACATATTTAGTAGTTACAATAGCACAATCTAACTTCTAAAATATGTATAGCCAATTGAACAAATTATGTAAATTAAAGAAACTATACAAGAAATATTTTTTAAAAAACTATCTTTCATTGATATATAAATACAGAAGCAGATGAACCATTTTGTTCTGAAAGAGAAGGAATATGTTTAGCAAATAAAATACCTACTTTATTTACCAAGTGAATCCTTATCCCTAAACGGCAAGCAAGTGGATTACACATAAAGATCTTTACAATATATATTTTAATATCTGCTTTAACTAGCTATTTCCTATGGCACACGAAAGCTCCGAGATTACACAATCTGATATTAAAACATTTGAAAAGCACCCCAAGCAATCCTCTAACTCACATTTTACCATGTTATAAAGTGATTAAGATAAGACTTGCTGATAATATTGTTGAATTCCAGTTTATGAACCCTTTAAATACTCTATATTCCTATATAAATATAACTTAAGCATGATCTATTTTCCGTATGTCCTAGATAAAGAGAACATAAATAAATAAGGTAAACATTATACTTGTACATTTATTTATTATATCTAATTATAATGCTAATTATATTACACTGGCATATTTCTATGATATTACTCCCAACAATACCTAATGAACAAATGACTTATTAATTGTGCCTCAAAATTTAAGGGTTATGCAGAATTAGACAACTGACAAGATCAGAAAGTTAGTAATTAATGAACAGAAGGGAAAATTTTTAGGAATACTGAGCAAATTCTTTTATTATGAAAATAAAACATATTCCTATCTGCTGTGTGAAGATACAGTGACTTGCTAAAAACCTCTTCTCATTAGAAATTGTCAGGAAAGGCAGCAAAAAGACTCCTGCACGGCTACAAGATCTCTTACTGAGATGAAACAGCACCAGGAACAAAATGTGTTCTTATTATACCACTGAGGAGGTTTTTTTATTTTTAATGAACAAAAAGCACATGGTGACATAGCAAATGCTTTGGAAGAAAAGGAGAAAATCTGGAGTCCACTCTGCATTAATTTAAGATTAAGTTCTACAAATCTGCCTCTAAATATATTGCACCAAAGTCTCTAACAAATATAACCTATAGGACACTAATATCTCATGTTATCATAAACCAGAGATTTAATATTAATACAATTTAACATATAATAGTGGCTATAACTTTTATTTCCAAAACACCACAGCAAAATTGTTTAAATCACCGGTAAAAAGATAATCTAAAAGTAGGTTTCAAAGTGAAGGTTTTATAATATTATATTGCATTGTACAAATGGAGGCAGAGATGTAGGGGGAAAGGCAGGCGATCCAGACGCGCCGTATGAGCTGCGGGAAAGGCAAGAGTTGATGGGCCAGAGCAGATGGGTGGACACGGGAGGCTGGTCTTTGTGCCACTTGGCTTGCCGGCGGCTTGCACGCACCATCGGGATTGCCTGCCTTCCGCCCCATGCCTCTGACTGGGTCTTGTTTTTGGAGGAACACGGTAGTAAGATCAATCATGGTGAATATCACTGCAAATGATGAGAGATCTTAGAACTGGACAGTAATGGATTGCTATCATTTGTGCTTATATGTTTATGTCATCCTTAAATAAATTGCCAGATTAGTAAAATAAAGGTAAAAGTTTCCCGACAGTTGTATCCGACTCCAGGGGGCAGTGCTCATCTCCAGTTGTTAGCCAAGGGAGCCAATGTTGTCCAAAGATACTTTCATGGTCAAGTGGCCAGCATGACATGGTCAAGGCATATGGAACACTCTTACCTTCTCACCGAAGTGGTAGCTATTTATCTACTTGCATTTGAATGCTTTCAAACTGATGGGCGGAATCTGGGGCAGCTTTCTAGCTGATAAGCTCAGCATGTTTAACCACTGAGCCATCAATATTTCTAAAGCAAGAATATTATCCCAGATACCACTCAACATTAGAAAATAAGTAAAAACTTACTTTTCCTTTTTGACCTGTTTGTGTACTTCTTTTGTAAGCTGAGCCGCTTTTCTGCTGTAAGGATGGATGGCTTTCTTCTCCTGCTCCCCTCCTTTTGCTTTGGCAGTTTTGGGCTGAAATAATGAGTCAAATAATAAAAGCATTTAATAGAACTACTTCAATTACTCTCACCTGAAACATAACAAAAATAATTATTTAACTTTCAAGCAACAGTCAACATCTACCATATATTCATAACACTTAACTATAAAAGATTGTTATAGGGATCTTATTTATATTTTTCTGTACTTCTTTTCAAAATAAAAGAGGCCTTCTAAAAAAATTATAGAAATCAGGACTGTTCCTAAATTATTATCAGACTCTATACCGATAATCAACTGATGTATTCTTTCATTGTAAGCTCATAAAACTACCAGTTTTTTTTACAGCTTTTGTATGTCTTTCTCATTGGCAACCTAGATGTGTCTTTAGGAAGCATTTTAGCTTTAATCAGCAACTACAAAAAGAATGAAAGATGAATGCATTCTAACCAAAGAACTCAAAAAGAATACTTGAAGAAATGATAAAAATGCACACAAGGAAAAGTAAAATAATCAAATATTTACAATATTTTGAATATATAATTTAGGCTGATAAAATTCCACATGTAAAAAATCAGTGATATTTAATATTACTGTTTAGTTTAGTTTAGTTTATTGTCATTGCACATGGTACAACAAAATTAAATGCCGTCTTCAGTGTACATTATAACTATAAAAATAAAGATACAAACATACATCCTTTACATTCTATATAATTGAAATTGAAAACCCAATATTGCACTATACCGTAGAATTCAATATAGTTATTGCCCTGGGAGAGAAGCTGTTTTTCAGCCTATTTGTCTTTATTATCCTGTACCGTCAATAGTTCCAAAAAAAGGGTGCCCAGGATGAGATGGATCTTTAAGAATGTTTTCAACTTTCTTAAGGCAATGGGAGCTATAAAGCTCTTCCAAAGAGGGGAGAGGGCAACCAATGGCAACGTCTGGGCAATGACGTTGACCCTCTGGAGTGCTGTCCTATCTGCCGCTGTGCAATTGGCAAACCATACACAGCTGCAGTAAGTTAAAATACTCTAGGTTCCAGCAGTTAATATTATGGTGGTGCGATGGCTCAGCAGTTAAGACACTGGGCTAAATAATCATATATACTTTTTTTCCCCAAGCCCTACTGCAAACACCCAGATAGTCCAGGAGGTACACTCCTTTCTATAAAACTGCCTTTTCCAATACAGATCAGCATTTGAGTGCTATAGACATCAGCAGAGAGTACATCCAGAAAATGTCACAACTTACATATTTGTCAGGACACATGTAGCTAATCATGACTTTGCATGATATCACCATATGCAGATTTTCACCAACATACTGATGTTGCCATATGCACACTGCCATCAGCATATTGATGAAAGAATACCCCAAACTGATGATGAACTTGCCTAGTAGTTTCCTGTTATCATTAAAAAAGAGCCTTGGTGGCGCAGTGGACTAAACTACTGCTGTTAAAGTAGTACTTAGCTGCCAGCTGCCTGCAATTACTGCAAGTTCAAATCTCACCAGGCTCAAGTTTGACTCAGCCTTCCATCCTTTCGAAGTAGGTAAAATGAGGACCCAGTTTGTGGGGGCAATAAGCTGACTTTGTATAAAATAGAACACCGCTGGGGGGGGAGCGGGCAAAAAGCCCTACTAAGCAGGTATATATAAAAGTATGAAGGCTATTGCTTAACGCATTGTAAGCCGCCCCGAGTCTCCGGAGAAGGGCGGCATATATAAATCGAATTAATTAATAAATGAATGAATGAATGGCACTTCACAAAGGAAACAACTGCACCAGCTGACCTGAAGTAGAATTTAAGAATTCTACTTCAGGTCAGAAACTTAAGAATTTAAGAATTTCCATTGCTGTCTCTAATATGTTTACTCTGAAATTAAGTAAATAATTGTCAAGCGGGAAGATTGCATCTTGTTCACCACAAACAATGTTTGAAATATGTTAAAAACAAATAATTTTCAATTCAAGTGCATTTTAGTTTGGTTAAAACTAAACAAATACGCTTTGGCAGAAAGTTTGTGGTTACTTAAAGCAAGGGTCTTCAAGCTTGGCAACTTTACGACTTGTGGACTTCAACTCCCAGAATTCCCCAGCCAGCGCATGCGCCAGATTAGTAAATTAATCTGCGCTGGTTGAGGAATTCTGGGAGTTGAAGTCCACAAGTCGTAAAGTTGCCCAAGGTTGGAGACCCCTGACTTTAAAGGCTATCGAAACTCCACCGTATCTGTTGCCGAGTCTACTGCAGTAAATGACCGTTTTTCAGCTCAACTCGAAAAACACACCCCACCCACCAACATTAAACAATCTAAGGCTTTATGTCGGGTTTTCACCGAATCCCCTGCACCCCCTGCAGCTCACCATATTCAGGAGCGAAAAGCAGGCGCGTCTCTTTAAAGGGCAACCAGCTTCCACGTGCTTTTTCTGAACCCAGACGAGTCCCACACTTTAACCCTTCCGGCTGGATCGACAGACACCCAGTAGTTCCGTTCCGTTCCATTCCAATAGGACCCCCGCGTCTTTATTGCATCGAGTTTAGTAAAAACGTGGGATTAATTCCTCTTCCTAATTCGGAAAGGGGCGTTTACGGGGCGTATAGAAATCCCTTCTATAAACCCTGCTAGATTAAAATAAATCTGAGGATGAAGCTGTGTGTCGCTGATTCCTTCCGCTGAAAAAGGGTAGAAATCGCGGATGTCTCCCGAGCATGTTTATTTAGCAAATGAGCAAAATTACTCTTTAGGAAAAGAATCGATTGATGCGGCCATTGAAAGGAATGGCACGTAGGGCTAAACGAAGACATATGATGACAGCCATCCCATTGTCCTCAACAATAATTTGAACATTAAATTAAATTTAACACACTTATGAATGTCACATCCAGCATCAACGCCCATTTGCTTTAAGAATACAGATTTATTTAAAGTAAAGGATAATAGAAAGGAACATATGGAAGCTAAAAGATACTGAACTAAAATCCACACATGGTTGATAAAAATGACAAGAAAGCATATAGACTTTAAACCAGAGATTTTTTTTTTTTTAGGGATTGTGCCAGAAATATATAATAGAGAATTGAGATATTTGATTGTGAATGTATTAACAGCGGCTAGAATTGTGTTTGCTAAAAATTGGAAAAATGAGAAAATACCAACGCAAGAAGAAGTTATTAAAATCATGGAATGTGCTGAAATTGACATTTGAAAATAGAGAACAAGAAGATAAAGAATATTATAACATATGGGATTTATTTTATCAATGTCTAGATAATAAAACATGAAAATGAATTATGAAATATGAAATGAATGTTATATTTGAAAATAATTTTTATGAAATGATAAAGCCATAGATAAAAAAATGATAAATGAGGATACCTATCTGTTTGATAATATGAGAAATTAGATAATTAGTCAATTGTGAATATGGGAATGAAGCACAAAAGACTTGTAACCGACCGACACACCGTTTGAAATTGTAATGGATAATGGATTTATGTTTTATGTTTTGTTTAAAAATAAAAAAAAATCGAAAAAAAGAAAAGAAAGGAACATATGGAACAATAGAAACCAAACACTCTATATCTCATGTATGCATGATAGCAGGAGATCGTCTGAATTACAGCATGTTCAAAACCAGAAATGATGAAATTACTGCAAGATCCCAAAATGTACTTGAGTCAACAGAATGCCAAAGAGAGAGACTCAAGACGAGGCTTACAAAAAGCAGATTTTATTTATGGCCAAAAAACAAAATACTGGGTGGGACTATATCCAGAATTTACAGATACAATGCATGTGAGGAGATAGCCACACTTTGGAAAAGATATGGCTTTTTATACCCTCAGAGACACCAGTTAAGTACCCAATTCTGGCCCCTGGCCCATCCCTTCCTTTGGCAGTGCAGTAAGGAAGAGGGGTGGGTGGGTGGGTGCTTAGCAACCCCACTTCTTGAGATATCCACCAGGTACGGAATGATACAGAAAAACATAACAAAGAAGTGAGATCGCTGGTAGAAACAAATGGCAGACACAGTTCTAATTCTTAGCAAAGCAATTCTTACAAAAGCAAAAGAGCAAATCAAACCAATTCTACTGACTCTATTGTGTCCCTAATTCTACTTGTTCTATTATTATTACTATGTCCCTTCATTACAATAATAAAAATTAGGTTGGACAGTATTTTTCTTTTCAAGACTTGCTAGATTTCTGTTTCAATGACTTTATATTATTTATTATTTGTTAGATTTAGTTTTCTTCAGGAGGTCAGAGAATTATATGGGAATTTCTTTTTCTTCCTTTTATCCCTAGAACAACTACCTTGTCAGGAAGGTTCAGCTGAAAGAGAATGAGTGTAAGTGGAATTGAACCTTTCCCCAGACCTAGTCAAGTACCTCTGTGATTACATCAGGACAACTGTTGGCTGTGTAGAGTAGACAGAGGGAGAATGGATTCTGGCAACAATCCAACTTTAGATCATCAAGTTGTGTCACTTGCAGACATAGTGCTGAAGACCCATCAGACCATGTTGCTGCTTATCCTAGAGAAGACAGATATTATTTTTCCTGGCAGGATGGGACCAAATTCTGAAAGAGATTCAGCTATGGATACACAAACTGGTATATAGTGGTTCACTGTCAGAACTTTCAGTCTGTCTGAATAATCTGGCTGCTGGTTTTCAAAGCAAAATCTGAAACTAGTTCTGAAAGTGTTTCAGCTTTGAATGGTCGGGTCTCCTGGAAGATGAGTGGGGGTGACAGAAAATTTTGGCAGTCAAGGTCAAAGTTTGGAAACCCCATCTCTAGCCAATAAACTCCAAAAGAGAATGGGAGGCTAAATTCATTAGTGTCTATGCAGAATATTTCCAATTATCTCACCTCACATGTGCAGCACAGACCTTCTACAGGGACCTATAGAAAAGTGGACAGACTATTGGGGACAATTTTCAAAGGAGATGGCTACTTAAATGTTTCAAGGAAAGCTGCTTTGGAAACACCTCTTGCAAATGTTTTTACAATTGCAGGTATTAGAATATGTCTAGTCTTCTGAGCCAAAAAAAAAATATGCTATAGCTATAAAATATGACTATCCTGATTGATGCTTCATTTAAAATCAAGTTTTTTAAAACACATTTTCTAAAGGGCATGATGGAAATGTAGAGAATAGATTTTATGACTTCAACTGGAAATTGCTTTTGATTTAGTCATGATTACAATAAGTGTCATACCAATCATGCAACTCTGGCTGAGTTATAGAAGAATATATTTGCAATATTTATTCCAAAATTCCGTAGACTAACTTCACTTCAGCCAGAAGAGATTCAGAGATTTGTTCAGTTTCTTTTTAAAGCATGCTGGAATTAGAGCTAATGTCAGCTGTAATCCTCGCTTGGAATACCAAAGCCTCTTCTCTACAATGGCATTGTGTCACTTTGGAATACGCTGTGGTCCTCCAGATCTCACAAAAGTTTAGGCACTGAGTCTTTTGATACTGGGTAGGTACAATAAGCTTTTTGATTTATATTCAAATGAGACTCAACCATTCATTTCATGCATTCTGAAATAGTTCCAGCTTTCAACAAAGCTCATCATCTGGATTTTTTTCCTGCTTTTTCAATACTCACTTCAATGAAGTTCCAGTGCAGCCGAATAAAAAGCTCTTTTTCCTAAAGAACATTTTTAAAAAATATGTGGGTTTTTCATATTGTTTTGTTTTGTTTATGTTCCCTGCAGTTGTTCCTGTACTACTGCTTCTGTTCTACAGCAGTTGATGTTCAGAGCCATGCAAAACTCTGCCTGTTCTGGGGTAACCTGTATGCCTATATACTTAGTAGCTCATGCCCATTGAAGATTGTCAGGCATTGCTCCATAAAGCCAGAAGGCAGCCATCTTCTGCTTTACTCTGACATTTTCACCCACTAGAGAACATTGGATGCCTACCTGTTCAGAGCAGACCCCAATTCTTATCTTTTTTCCCCTCCTTTCATATTTATGGATTTTTTGAAATGTGGGCATAGCTACCTACTGTTTTCTTCTGCATCTGTCTCAACACTCCTTATGGAAATAGGGGATTCCTCTAATATTAGTACTGGAACAGAACTCCCCCCCCCATCCCTCTTTCCTGGAATGCACATTATTTATTCCAGCTCCCTAGTTTTTCCCTGTGTTCCTCTATAGTAGGTTGTCAAACTCAAGGCCCACAGGCCAGATCTGGCCCGTGAGGTACTTAAATCTGGCCTGTGGGGCCGGTCTGGAAATATCAAAGGACTGGCCCATGGCCTGTTTTCAGTCTCCATGGCCTCCTGCAGCACTCTGCCAGCCAAAAATGGGCCACACGGAGGCCCCAAGAGGCCTCCATGCACACAGAGGCTTCGACACAGGACCTTAGCGGCTTCTAGCACTGCATTCTTTGGACAGAAAGCTCTGATGTTGTTCCTGGGATATGTTGGAGCCACTCTCCCAGCTTAGAAATTGCAGCCCCAATTGCTCCTATTGGGACCACTTTTTATTCTCTTGAGATTATGGTGAATATTTATAAATACACACACATACATACATATATACATAAAGGAAAAAAACAAGTGTGGTTTAGTAAATTGGGTGTCCAAACAGAATTTTGAAGTAAACAGATTCATTGAGTCTAATACTGTAGATCAGAGCGGCCCAACCCCCGGCCCGCGGGCAAGCGTTCAAAGCTTTATTTGTGCATGCACAAGATTAGGTTGTGCACGTGAAGCCACCAAAAAGGCTGGGGACCACTGCTGTAGATGACTTAAATCAAATCTGTCAAATTATATAGAAAATTTTAATATCCTCTTGGATGCTTTGTACACTTCTAGTCAATAATGTTCACCCAATGGATTGTTATGGGGAGTTGTTATGCAATCTTTGCGCAATTTCATGGACAATAGTCATGAAGATAGTGTTACTTCATGAACTGACAAGGCAATTCAAAACCTTTCAGTCTTAAAAGCTGATTCCTCTGTAGGGTGCAATTCAACCAAGTATTTTTAATTCCCACTAGAAATGGGAATTAAAATGGAAATGGAAGAGAAGTTTAGATGTGCTTAGCTTTCACTAAAGTAAAAGATGTTTAATTTTGACCAAATCATACCAATGAGTCCTTAATGCTTGTTCCTGAATTCCCACTAGAATTCAATATTTGCATAGAGTCCAAATGTTTTGAATATGACAAAAATGGTCCAACGTCCTGAGTCTCCGGAGAAGGATGGCATATAAATCAAATTAAAAAAAAAAACACCTGTACACTAGTGTAATATTCTAAAAAGAACTCAAATGTGACTGCATAGTTTAAATATTAGCTAGGTCCATCCATAACTTTAAATGCTAGCTAGGTTCATCCATAACTTTTAGTCATAATGTGTTCTATTTGACTTTTATTTAACTTGTATGTGAAGACAGCTACTGACATTAATAAAGATTGGTTATGGTTTAGTGGCAAGTGTAAAATCAACCATTGTATATTTCTTGGCATATGATAGCTTGGTATAGTGCAACATTTATCAGGAAAAAGCAGAGACAGATAAAAGCCAACATATGTCTTCATTACATTTTATAAGCAGTTTATTGGAAAATAGCTTCTGAGAGCAAATGCTTTGGAAAGAAAGAACAAATGTAGTTTAGTCACAAAACATTCATCTTTAGACAATATGGAAATAAATGAAGATATATAAGAATAAAACTATGGTAAGGCTAATCTCAAAAAAGCTAAGCAGGTTAAAGTTGACTGGGAGACCACTAGGAAATTCCATATCTAGAGACTGGATTGAGACTTTGAAGAAAAACACCTGACAAGATGACAATGTCACTCAACTTCCACAAAATTGCTAATTACACAGTAAGGATGTATCTATCAATTGATTTCAGTTAACAAGGGAGAATTTCCATTTATCATACTTTGAATACCATGAAAGCCTGCCAGGCACAAAGAATCATGGTCATTCGTAAGGTTGCAGCATAAAAGATTTATTCAAGCCTATTCATAAGAATCTGGACAACTAAAGTGCAGCCCTAAATTGGTGCCAGATAAGGGTCAATAGAATTCAGGAGAGGTTGGATTTGGAGTGCCTGTGGGAGCACTTGTTTAGAATGATTCTAAACTGATGATGAACTTAACTCTGCTCCACTCCAGCTCTGTCTTTCTCTTCTCCTACAAAGCCTGATTAAAGTAGAACTATCAAATGGAATAGTCTGGCATGCTGATGCCTGATACTCATTTGCCAAACAAGGTCAGAAAACGTATCTGCAGAAATTGACAATATGACACTAGCAAAATTGGTTGCAAACCATTATTTTAAGTTCAAGGGGGCGCGATGGTTTTGCAGTTCAAGATGTTGAGCTTGTCAATGGGAAAACTGACAGCCCAGGTTTGAACACAAGTGCCATGCAATGGAGTGAGCTCTCATTACTTGCCCCAATTCCTGCAGAACAATAAACCAGTGGAATCGCTTGCTTCCAGAAGTTGTGGGTGTTCCAACACTGGAGATTTTTAAGAAGAAATTGGACAACCGTTTGCATGATATAGAGTCTCCTGCTTGAGCAGTGGGTTGGTCTAGAAGACCTCCAATTCCCTTCCAACTCTGTTATTCTATTGCTGTATGACGGTATTTGACCAGCACGCTGGCAATCACCTGATGACAACGGATCTCATCAATTAAAAATTTTCCAATGCGGAAAGTCAGTATCTAGTGGATCTGATGGTATCCATGCCAGTCCCATTCTTTCTTGTTAACTCGGGCACGCTTCCTCTTCCCAGTGATTTGATGTTCTGTCCCCCCACCTCACATAGGCAGACACACAAGCAAAAGATGTCTACCAGTAATTTATTTTTACAAGCCAACCTGAATCTTTTGGCAGATAAAAGTTCTGGCAGCTACTTTCCGAATGCCTGCCAAGTTTCTTATCACCTCTAGAAACAGGAGTCAGCGTATCTGTAGTCCGTTGCTGGGGCAACCAAGAGTTCACAAGGCACAAAAGAGTAGTCAGAAGTCATTCACAAAGTCCAAGACTTAATTCCGAAAGATATCCCATCTGAAGCTCACGATATGCAGTTTTTATCCGTCACAGAGCCTGCAGAGCAACCCCACCCACTTTTATCCCCTGTGGGGCATGGCTCAGTGACTCAGCAATCTCTGGCCCTTCCACACCTCTTCCTTTGCTGCGCACGCCTCTTCCTCCGATGCTGCCTGGGATCAATCCAAGATTGATCTTCATCACTTCCTATTAGTGGGTGCTCCGACATGCCTTCCTCCTGGCCTTCAGCTGGATCCTGAGGCGTTGCCAGAAAGGAGGATCCTGGAGAGGGAGGCTTTGTCACTTCCTCCCGATCACTTTCAGAGTCATCTTCCTCCATGAGGACAGGCTCGGGAGCCGGAATCACAACATTTGAGGAGCTGGGGAACATTTCTTAAACATTGTCATCTTGACTAAAGTAGCCTTTTAAACACAACAGTCCTCTACATCTTACGCTTTGTTTTGTTAAGATAATTTTAAAAAATGGTTATACCACTAAAATGATAAAAAAAAAGAAGACCTATTGATAAAACTCTGTTTTAGAAAAGGTTTTTCACTCTCTTGATGTAGTGAATAGATTACTCGGTAGGGTGAAGAATATATTTTGTACTGTTTTTATTCTTCCTCTCGGTACTTAAACTGGAACACTGGCAATTAGCATTGTTAAATAGTGTCTATTCAAGCCTTGTGTTCTGACAACTATTGTTGAAAATCCCCTAATATTTTTTAGGCATGAGCTCTCTTATCATTTATTTCAACCAATGCTCCAAGACCTAAAATAATGTGTAAGTGGGTCATCTTAAAATATTTGGTTCCAGTCTCCCTCCCATCTTATAATTAGATCAGTAGGTTCTTTTTCCACTACTTTATTTATCTTCTCTCATTTTTTAATCGTACCTTTTCCTAATGCTTTTTCCTTTGCTTCTGATATGATGGATAGAAATGGAATGTTCTTTTTCATCAAAGCCTGTAAACCTGAAGTCTGACACATTCCGCCCTAAATGCATCTTTATGTAGGAGATAGTTTGCACAAAAGTAAATGATGCATGGATAATTAAATGAATGTTGACTAGAATCCATCATCAATACAAGATTCTAAGAATAAGCAGGCATGAAAATATGGGCATCTATGTAGTTATTTCACCAATACATTCATGTAGAAAGTACATCATGTTTTCACTTCCTTCCTCTAACACGCCTACATAATTATGGGTCTCTTTTTATTATTAAGCATTCACGTAATAAAAAAAGATCTTGGAGTTCTTGGTGTTCTCTGAGCTTGGTTGTTGTCTTGCAGTCGTTTCATTATCAAACTAGGTTAACATCATGAATGCTGGTTAAAGGAAGTGGGATTTGCTTTCACTTTATACGCTAGGGCAGTGATGGCTAATCTTTTTGCCATCGTGTGCCAAAAGCGGGGGGAGTACGGGGAGTCACACATACGCATGCCCACATCCATAATTCTATGCGCCCCACCCCCCATGCTCTGCCCGCTTTTGGCAGGCGATGGCACGGTGGGCCTGGTACGCCAGTTTTTTGCTCTCCCCAGGCTCCAGAGCCTTTCAAAGAATCTGGGGAGGTAAAAATGGCTTCCCCCCCACCAGAGGCCCTCCGGAGGCCGGAAACAGTGTGTTTCCTGACTTCTGGTGGGCCCAGAAGGCCCGAAAATCAGCTGGCTGGCACATGCATGCGTGCCGGAGCTGAGCTCACGTGCCCACCGATATGGCTCCTCGTGCCACCTGTGGCACCCGTGCCATAGGTTCGCCATCACGGCGCTAGGGGCTGACAGCATTGGTGGGAATGGTCTTGATGGTTCCTTGATTGGGATATTATCTACTGTTTGTTTGTCTGAGATTGTAGTTCTTTGTTAATTTCTCTGCTCATCTGGATTGCTGGTGAGGAAGTTAAGGCTGTCAATGTGCTGTGAAATGAAGGCAATTTCATCATGTTCATGCATGCGCTCTGCTAGTCTTCTGCCTGCTCTTCTGCCTAACAAGAATATAACTTGTTAGGAATGACATCAGCAGTAGAATTAAAAAGCTCATTTTAAGAAAAATGTGCCCTATTACTCAAATATATATCTTCTAACTATTAAATGTTACGCTATGGTGTTTTGGTTGAAGCAAATCTTGCAACCACTTCTTTATTTATCAAATTTTTCTATTGTCCATCTCACTTCAGTGGGTCTGGGTGTTTTACAAATAAAAATATGAAAACTGACAGAGTTAAAAACAATATTTCATAGGGCAGGAGTATCAACACAGAAGGTTCACTAGATCCTGCCAACTGAAGTTATTTAGCCAATGGAGTCCATCAGTGATGGAATTCAAATTTTTTACTATCAGTTCTCTTGGTGGACGTGGTGTGGCTTGGTGGGCGTGGCTTGGTGGGCATGGCAGGGAAAGAATACTGCAAAATCCCCATTCCCTCCCCACTCCTGGGGGAAGGATATTTCAAAATGTCCATTCCCACCCCACTCTGGGGCCAGCCAGAGGTAGTATTTGCCGGTTCTCTGAACTACTCAAAATTTCTGCTACTGGTTCTTATGAACCTGCCAGAACCTGCTGAATAGCACTCCTGGGGTCCATAGAATATTTTCTCTACTTGACTTGGTGGGATCATTTGATGAAATATGGAGAAGATGGTTCCTCGGGTAACATGGTCCCATACCATGAAGAGATTTAAAGGTCATAACCAACACCTTGAGCTGGACCCACAGACCACTGTGTTCCTCTAGCAGAAATATTATAGGAGCATCCTTGGGAGCACCTAAAACTGGTGACACTGCTGCATTCTTTACTAGTTGTAGCTTCCAGAGTAAGCTTCCAGCTTACTCTTAAAGGGTAAACCCATGTAGAACACATTGCTGTTGCCCGTACAGGAGATGACCAGGGCATGAGTAACAAAATGAAGGACTTCTTGATCTAGGAAGAGTACTGGCAAACCCTCCGAGATCATGACTTCATGCCTCATTAATAGCAGGGTCTGGGTAGCCTTAAACAGTGATTCTCTGTACACTCAATAAGAGCAGAGGAATATTGACATTTCACTACTCTTAGCACTGTGAAGCAAGCTTTAATAGCTGCTCTAACTCAGGGGTCCCTAATCCTTGGGCCATGGCCCACTACCAGGCTGTGAGCCATTCTGAACCGGGCCATGGAAGTGGTAGGTAAGCATGCATGTGCACATATCCCCATTTGCGTGAGCAATGAGCAAGCACATGCACAGGAAGCTTGCATGAGTGATGCACATGTGTGCCTGCTTTTGCATAAATGCAGCTGTGCACATGCAGTTGCCCGCCGCTCACACAGAACCATCCCCCCCCACCAGTCCACAAAGCCGGAAAGGTTGAGGAACATTGCTCTAATTTATCATCAATTGGATTTATCCCTTCTCTTCTTCTACCTATGTTTTAAAAGTCTCCTTTTAGCTTCCTCAACCCTTCCATAACCTGCAAAGAATGCTAGCCAAGAGAGGTTATCATGGCATGCTGCCTGAGGATCAAGAAAAACAGACAAGGCCTCAGCAGAACCTCAGGTAAAACCCCCAGTTCCCTCTGGGATCCCAATGGGTCCATGAGTCATCAGGGGCAGACTGATCAAATAAGTCCTACCTCCCTCCAGCAGGTGATAACCTAAAATAATGTCAAAGTCTCTGCCTCCCAAGTCCCAGCTGATCAGGAGGAAATGGGGATTTTGCAGTAACCTTTCCCTGGAGTGGGGAGGGAATGGAGATTTTACAGTATCCTTCCCCTGCCACACCCGCCAAGCCACACCACGCCATGCCTACCAAGCCACGCCCACCAAGCCACGTCCACAGACCCAGTAGTAAAAATGTTTTAATCTCACCACTGTATATGAGCTGTAAAAATGACTTACCAGGGTAAAGAAATCTGTTATTCTTCTTGCATACTGTTAGAACTTGAGTCACCCAGTGAAAAGGAAGCTTTCTTTGTGTTATTTATTTTGGTATTTACATACCGCCATATTCAAGATTCCTAGGTGGTTATTATTATATACAATGCATAATTAATCTTTAGGCTCTGCTTCTACAAGATATGAAGATAACCAGTTATTCAGATCACTTTCAAAGGGAAGATCATAAAATTAGAACCACGTTTTACTTCTGGCAGCAGGAAGAGAATATTTCTCAATACAAAATGATAGAAAACATGAATGGGAGAAAGTATTGGTGGGCTTCCCACCAGCATTATGTTGTCAGCAAAATGCTGGTCCAGCTGGCTCTTTGTTCTGATTTAGCAGGGCTGTTCTCTTTTCAGATGTTCAGCATGGCCTGCCCTCTGCTGCTTCAATGCATTCATGGGATATATTTTTAAGCTTGCAGCCAGAAGGAAGATGTCTTCTTGAACATGGCATATCCGTGGCTGGCACATTTAATGCTCTTAAGGATGGTATAAGGCTGCCAAAAGGGCTGGGAAAGACTTACTTCTAAACCTTAACGTTGACGTTGACAACAATATTGAGTAAGGTAAATCTACAAACTAGCAGTGTAGACGTACTGTATTTCTGCAGGATTCATTTATTCATTCATGCTGGGTTTCTAAAAGCAATAACACAACATAAATATATATATATTAACCTAATATTTTCCCCTTGATTAGGGTTGCCAGGTCTGCTTCCAAAAAATAGCAGACAAGCGGGGCGGGGCGGGGCGGGGGGTTAAGTAGTAAAAAAATTAAAAAAAATTTACAATTAAATTATATATTTTCTTACAAATATTTTAACACGTATTAAAATAATCACTTCAAAACTTTACTTAAAATTCAAAACATCAAATATATTATAATAATATGTAAAATATTAAATTACATTTTAATTTCATCATAAAGCTTTTGAAAAAAAAATGTCCATTATTTTGTGAAAAAAAATAGTGAACATAATGTGAAAAAAGTGGACTGTCCACTCAAATAGTGGACACCTGGCAACATTACCCTTGATTCTAATTAACACAAAATCGCAATAGCAATAGCACATATATATATATATATAGACTTATATATAATGTCATAGTTCTTTACAGGCCCCTCTAAATGGTTTACAAAGTCAGCATATTGCCCCCAATAATCTGGGCCCTCATTTTACTGACCTCAGAAGGATGGAAGGCTGAGTCAACCTTGAGCAGGTCAGGATCGAACTACCGAACTGCTGGCAGTCAGCAGTCCACAGAATTAGCTTGCAATACTGCATTCTAATCACTGTGCCACCATAGCTCAGTTTTAGTTTTTCCAAAGTGCTTAAATAGATTATGTGAGTCAATGCTGACTCCTGATGACCATCTGAAATAGTTCCTAAGGTTACCCACCTGGGTTGGTGCCTAAGATGGGACTAGAATTCACAGTATTCTGAATGTCTATGGAGATTCTCAGTCATCCAGGTCATGGTTGTCCCAAAGGTGCTTTTTCAAGAGGCAAGTGGACTTTCTGGTTTTTTAAAAAAACCAGAAAGCTCATTTGCCTCTTGAAAAAGCATCTTTGGGGTAACAGTGTTCTGGTTTATAACCCAGCACCTTAACCACTCCATCAAACTAGCTTTCTTGTCATCGTTCCAGCGGTGACATATGAAAGGAGAGGAGAAGCTTGAACTTTAGCTTACTTAATTCCTTTGAAGATTCTGTTTCCTCGGAGATGGGAGGAGGGGGGACATTCCTGTGATCTGACGGAGATGGGATGAGGAGAGTGGCTTGGAAGATAGCCAATGAGATGCAGAGAATTGGGGATCGGAAAGGGAGGGCTTGGGGGGCAAAGGTCAGTGCTGACCGCGAAAGAGCCAGGGACAGATCACTATGCTCAATAAAGAGAAAATTTCCTCAAAGATCAGCAGTTTGGAAATTCATTTATTTTGAGATAGCATCGAAACCTGACATTTCTCAGATAGCCTCCAGTATTTATTTTAAGTTTTATGTTTTCATAAATTTCTATAATTCTTAAAACAATTATCTTCAGACTAAGTAGGTCCTAAAATTTCATAATTTCACTCAAAATAAAAAACAACTCTTTATAGCTACTGTCAAGAATAGTTGCTTCTGCCCCTTTATTCATCCACAAAAACATTGGATTAATTAACTCTTCCTGTGAAAATTGATTGCAATAGTTTATGGGAAAAGATGGATTCAATCACTACTCTTTCCATCTTGAATCCCCTAGTATACAAGTGTCAAACTTGCCACGTCACATGGCTGCCACGTGACATTTCATGGCATTTTTCACATTTTTCCCATAAATCAGAGAGTATTTAAAAGGGTAGAGTTACGCTAAACTCTACAATGTTAATCTATGTTCTATGGACTAGCAGCATTTCCTGATTGCTTTGAAAGTATCTCAAGATCCAAGAAAGTGTATTAAATTTACTAGCCACAGAAATGTGTGGAAATGAAAAAGAGATACTACATATATTTACACAATTGATAACACTAAATCAATTAAAAAGAATTCCTAGATAAAAGTTTTGGATGAAAGTTTACACAGACTATAAGCTCATAAGTGGAAAAATATCCAGAGGTGAAAGTGGTTTTTCATCATGCATTAGCTCCAAGACCAGATAATTTGACCACAATACTAATGTGAAATTGTCATTGGAATCAGAGAGTAAAGCCCTTGTACATCAAAGATCTATCCATCCAGGCTGTTGTTACAAGATAAGTAAAATACTCATTTTCTCCATAAAAATTACAGTCCAGCAATCTAGAAGTGACGTTTTTTATTTTTCATGAACTGCAAGTTCAGATCTTCTGAACCATACAAGTAAGATGATGATAATGGTGGTAGGAAGCATCTATCTAGTAAGAAAGCTGATCAGCGGTAGGTTTCACATTATGTTACTACCGGTTTGTCCCACACACGGTTACTTTGTGCACGCACATGTCCAGTTCAAATGCATGTGCACCCAGTTCGCAGACACACCTTCCTTCCACACATATGCCTGGCCTTCTGCGCATGCACTCACACACGTGCCTTCCACGCATGAGCCCAGCCTCAAAAACGTGCCTAAATAGGATGGCATAGAGCCGGGGCGGGTGGACTACCAGTTCAGGTGAACCGGTCCAAACCAGCTGAATGCCATCTCTGAAGCTGATGGCAAGATATTATGCTGTGTCCCAAATAAGCCTTTCCTTAACTAGGAAAGTGAGGCATGACACATAATTAGCCAGCATGCCAGGTCCCCTTAGGGCCGTGATAGCGAACCTATGGCACGCGTGCCACAGTGGCACACAGAGCCATATCGGTGAGCACGTGAGTGTTGCCTTAGCTCAGCTCCAGCGGACACATCTGATTTTCGTGCCTTCCATACCCACTGGAAAGCCTCTGGAGCCTGGGGAGGGTGAAAAATGGGCCTACCGGGCCCAACATGCCATCTCATGCTAAAAGTGGGGGAGTTGTGCACGCATGCACGGGGGGTGGGGCACATTGAATTATGGGTATGAGCACATGCACACACAACCCCCCTATGTTCTCCCTGCTTTTGGCACGCAATGGCAAAAAGGTTAGCCATCACTGCCTTAGGATTTCTCAAATGCAGGGATGATTAGAACTTTTATAATAATTTCACAGACAGTTGAGTCTTGATCAAAGTAGTTGGTCAATGTTCAGTTAAATGTATAGATAAGGTAAGCTTCATGGAAGCCCTTTCTAATTCAGGGCAAAGCACAAAAATCTTACGCTCATTTGCTACTTCAGAGGTAATACTGCAACTGCCATCAAATCGATGTTTTCTCTAATCCCTTCCCCACTATTATTGTTTCACCAGTCTTCACACCAAGAGTGTGGCATATATTGGTCTAATGTGGCTTTGTCCTGAGTAGAATTGATAATTATGCACAGTATTAATCTGGTAATTAAATTTGACAGGATAGTTCTTGGCAGTCCACTATAACAGCTAAAAGTGTTTTCTTGCCTTTGACGGAATAATCTTCAATGTGCAAGTTCTCTTTTGCTTTCTGAAGGTATTAGTGTCTACCTTTTGAACAGAAGCTAGAACAAAACATTTCAGAGAAGTCCTACATTGCTCCTCCTAATAATCCAAGTAAGCCCATTCTTTTTGTTCATACAGCCATTTCACTAAGCATTAAAGGTCTGCTGTTCTTTTTGATTAACCTCTTAACCGGCGCTGTGCTAATTCCAGTTTTGGCATTTTCTCCATACCATTCTCCTTCACTGGATAGCAAATCATTTTTTTTTAAATCTTTCAATAAAAAAAAAACTCTCAAAGAAGGGATTGTTCTTAACCAACAGGGTTATGTTGGTATCTTGTCTTCAATTTTATATACATTTTGTGGAATTTGAAATCCAGCAGGTCCCTACATGTGATCTGGCTGCTAACTATAATTTGCTTCTCTCTGGTCTCACTTGCACTTGACAGACTGCATCTCCATCAGTACAACTACATATACCCTTTCCATTCTGTTCCAAGACAGGCACCTAGAACTGTTGCTTTCTCCCTTCTCCACTTAAGCTTTCTTTTCTATAATATGCCAGTTCAATTCTCCAGGCCAGATCAGCTATGTGTACCATTTCCATATTTGGCAGGTAAGCAGCAGGTGAAAGTGTCAAGTATAGAATCACCGCTATGGGCTGGGTGCACCTGATATCCTCATCACTGATGAGCCATTATCACAGACAGGTGTATTTATCTGTATTTATCACACAGGCCTGGATACTAATCAATAGCTGGGCTGTTTGTTTCAAGGGACAAACAGCATAGCTATTTTTTCACTCTTTCTCCATTTCTGCTCTGAAACTGGTTCAGAAATGCAGCTAAAAATGTAATTATTAACATGACAGGAGAAATATATCATTCAATACATGGAAACGCTCTCTACATGGGGCTCCCCTTGAGGTGCACTCGGAGGCTCCAATTGGCGCAGAGTGCAGCCGCGCGGGTGGTTATGGGAGCGACGTGAAGTTCCCATGTAACACCTCTCCTGCGCGAGCTGCACTGGCTCCCGGTGGTCTTCCAAGTGCGCTTCAAGGTTTTGGTTATCACCTTTAAAGCGCTCCATGGCTTAGGACCTGGTTATCTATGGGACCGCCTGCTACCACCAATAGCCCCCACCGGCCAGTACGCTCCCATAGAGAGGGGCTCCTCCGGGTGCCATCGGCCAAACAATGTCGACTGGGGGCCCCTAGGGGAAGAGCCTTCTCTGTGGGGGCACCTACGATCTGGAACGAGCTCCCCCCGGAGATATGGAGGATCCCGGATCTGCGCACCTTCCGTCGCGCGCTTAAGACTTTTTTATTTCATCAAGCTGGCCTGGCCTAAATCTTCTCCCCTTTTTAAATGTAAATTTTAATTTGTTTTTAAATTATGGGGTATTTTAAATTTGTTCAGCCAAATTATTTAATTCATTTTTATTCTATTTTAAATTTTTGTATTTATGTGTTTTATCCTGTGGCTGTTCACCGCCCTGGGAGTAGGGTGGTATAGAAATTTAATAAAATAAAATAAATAAATAAAATAAATAAAATAATATTCACTGTATTTATGTTATCTAAATGGATAGATTGGGAAAGCTGCAGCATTAGCTAGCATGCAATAATATAGTGATAATATTTTGGGAGTGTATTGGTTGCATGCATACTGTTGGGGTGATTAATACATTGAGGTGGTAGTAATGAAGATCTTTTATCACCACTGTAGTTTAATGGGGGTAGCATCTGGCTAGCATGATAGGTAGATTGAACTGGTGTTTCTAGCATTTTTAAAAAGGGTATGTTTGATTTCTGTGTACACCACTCAGTTTCCTGGCCATAGCTGCTTTCTAGAATGTTTTGTCAGTCTTTAGTTTTGTAGATTGCAAAATGTTTCCTGGGTAGTCTATCAGCCAACTCAATAGGCCCAACACTACTTACCTTCCAAGTCTAGATAAGGTCATCCACTGATATATCTGGAGGATATTAAGGGAAGATTTCACCATTATAATTATCTTATTATCCTTCCATTTATCTGAACATAGAAAACTTAGAAAATTTCTTATTGAAAATGAACAAGAAAGCACAGCAAACTATTTACGCTTTGAACTAGATCAGAAAGATGAGGTTAACTAACTCTGGATTATTTGCTATCCTCCAGGTACTGTGGAAATTCCAACTTTCCAGCCAGAATGGACACAGTGAAAAATTTTGGGGACAATAGACAAGCAATATCTGGAATATCATGAGATGGAGAGTAGCTCTACCATTTCTACTTGTCTAGTGAACTGTACCCCAGCCTTCTGTCTCTCCCGACCACCACATCTTTACAAAACCCTAGAAAGACCACACCTGGAATACTGCAACCAGTTTTGGTCACCATACTGCAAAAAAGATGTCGAGATTTTGGAGAAGAGACTTTGGAAAAAGTTCAGAGAAGAGCAACTAAGATGATCAAAGGCCTGGAGACTAAACCATATGAAAACCGGCTGCAGGTTTGGGGTCTGGCTAGTCTAAAGAAAAGAAGAATTAGGGGTGACATGAGAGCAGTATTCCAGTATTTGAGGGGCTGCCACAAAGAAGAGGGGGTCAAATTATTCTCCAAAGCACCAGAGGGCAGGAGAAGAAACAATGGTTGGAAACTAACCAAAGAGAGAAGCAACCTGGAATTAAGAAGAAACTTCCTAACCGTGAGGACAATTAACCAGTGGAACAGTTTGCCTTCAGAAATCATGGGCGCTCCATCACTGGAGGTTTTTAAGAAGAGACTAGACAGTCACTTATCTGAAATAGGATAGGTTGTAGGTTCTAGTATAGGGGGCTGGATTAGAAGACTTCCAAGCTACTTTCAGGCTCTAGTCTCTTCTAAGACCTTCTGTAATGATTACATTCCGAGATCGGTTTCGTAAGGATGTGTTTGGCCACAAGATGGCGCTCACTCGCAAACCACGACGCCCAGTTTCACCAGCGTTCAGAAACCACTCCCGAGACGGCATCCGTCCTTTTCCCCTCTGCCTCTCCTGCCGTAGTTCCAAGACTTAAGGGCGTTTATTCCAGCACGATTAGACAACCGACTTCTAATGGGGAGCCTGCGGGTGACCTGCGTGCGCGGGGCTCTTCTTCACCTTCCTCACCGCCCATCATCTGACAGCCGGACAAGAAGGCGGAGTTCATCTTTAAGGTGGGGGGTGAGGGGGGACGCCTCTCGGTCTCCTCGCTAAGCTTCAGGATCGGGCAGCGGGCGACTACCAGCCGGCCTGCCCTGGTCTGCCTTCGACAGGTCACACAGCCGTCGGGTTTGTTCCAGCCTCCCGGATGCTTTAAAAAAAACAACAACAACCGGACCGGGGAAGAAGAAGAAAAAAAAAGTCAGGTAAGGCTCCTTTTCAGGACTGTGTCCGGCGTTTCTCCTTTCCGTCCTGAAATTTTGCAGCATTTTAAGACACCCTTCCCTTCCGTCCTTCCGATGCCAGGTGGGGAGAATGAAGCGAGAGTTCCTTAAACTTGACGCGAGTTTTCTCTTCCATGTTGCGTGCGCGCCGTCGGGGCGATGAATGTATCGAGGTGGTGGTAACGGTGGTCTGAATTGCCTGGAGTTTCCTAACCCGGGTCTTAGGCAGCCGCTGCCGCTCCCAGCTTTTGAACACTTCTCCAACCTCCAAACTTCCGATCTTTGGCTAAAAGAAGAGATCAGGGAGATGAGAAAGGGCAGGGAAGGGAGTCCATATATATATATATATCTAGCCTGTCGGTTTCTCTCTTTCCTCTCCAAGCCCCCCGCCCAGAGTTCTGGTATTCGGCAGGTTCAAGGCAAGCGATTCCCTCGAAGCTGGCGAGTCTGGTGCTAAGGAGAAAGAAAGAAACCGCGTGAGCGACAGAGAGATTCCGCTCTGCTCAGCTTCGTCCGCCTGTAAACCGCGGAAATCGTACCGCAGGAGATGGGAAAATATTTATCCCTAAGTACCCTGCGCGTCTTTGGTCACTGGAAGAATTGGGAAGAGCCGTTGTCTTACTGCTTGAGGTCTTGACCTGTTTTCCCCGTTTCAAACATTAACCACAGAATGAACCAAAATTGCAGAACGTGGGGACGATGGATTCCTCTGGATTAAGGAACCGTGGGAGAGGTTGGAGGGATTTATTTTATTTATTTATTTATTTATGCAATTTATATGCCCCACTTCTCCCAAAGGACTCAGGGCGGCTTACAAGAAGAAAGAAAAACTACATAAACAACAAATCAATTGAAAATTAGTTACAATTAATTAAAAATTTAATCAAAATTATTAAAATTTTATTTTAATAAAAATAAAATTGTCCGAGAGGGATCACCTCCCTGACAAAGAAAGGGTCAGGATAACCAGGTTTCTTCAGACAGGCTATCAGGGGCAAGGGAGAAAAACCAAAGCTGAGTTCCACTTTCAGCCATTGGAGAGAAAAGCATTGCTTAACTTAATCCCTGAAACCAAGGAGATCCCTCATTTGCTTTAATTGGTCCGATTTCCATCATGGGCCAGGGATGGTGGGAGTGAAAATGGAAAATATCTGGGTGGCTCCTGATTTTTACATCCTGGTCTCAGGATGTAAGACAGGAAACCTGGTTACTCTGATCTTCTCTTGGTTAGAGAAAGAGATGGATGACATTTCAACTTCTCCCACTGTTCCTTAAGCATCCACATGTTCTGTAATGTTGGTTCATTCTGTGGTTAATGTTTAAAACAGGTCAAGACCTCAATTTTCTATATTGAGCTGAAGGAGGCAGATGGGCAGAGAGATGGAGTATGGGTGAGCCTCTGTAAAATTGCTGTGAGTGAACTCTGGCACCAAAGAGGTCTCTGGAAGAGAAAGCATAGGAAGGAAGAGAATTAAAACTTGTGCCTATAACAAAGTATATACCTTCAAAGGACAAGACAATAAGAAAACAGTTGAAAAACAAATAAAAGAAAATATGAAGCCGTCATCACAAATGATGAAAACCTAAATGAATTGGGTTGATTTGGAACAGTGAAGCAACAGTACCCTTACAGAGACCACTAAAAATCCCAGGCTGTAACCTAGACTGAAAAATCACAAAAGCATGTATTGGAAGGACAAAATGGTGTGTGTGTGTGTGTGTGTGTGTGTGTGTGTATTGCTGCCAAGTAGTATCTAGGTAGATCCATGATGCCACTAATCAGTCAGTTTCTACTGTTAGCCTACAGCCACAATGCACCCATCCTGTGCTCCCAAAGAATGTCGAACTTCAAATTCTGGGACTTCTGGGACTTAAAATCTAATATATTTGGAGCATGACAACTTTGCAACCCTCAGAGTTTCCATGCTGCGTTTAATTTATATGCCTGTTCATTCCTACAGATTTATCCATGCATTCATGAACTCAGGGACAATATACTAAGAAGTAGATACGTCTTACCAGAACACCTTGTAGACAGTAGTTTAAAAAATAAACTTCAAACTTTCACACACTTTTCTTTATCTCTTTCAAATATCCTAATGCTACACTTGAGCATATCCTATGCACCCTGAGTTTCGGTTGGTTTGGTTCCATACAGATGCATTCTGCGTTGTAGCTTTGCATCTTTTTGTCTACACTTTTATTAGAAATAAGTTATAACTCGATTAAAATAATACTGAAGACAATAGTACGAGTCTGCCCTGAAAATTCTAGTATTAATATCCTGTTTCCTCTAAAATAAGACATCCCCTGATAATAAGCCCAATTGGGCTTTTGAGCACATGTGCTAAAATAAGTCCTCCCCCCAAAAAATAAGCCTTCCCTGAAAATATTTAAACACATGTGCAGCCGGTCCCCACAATTTCCTCTGGTTAGGGTTAGGGAGACAGAGCTGGAAATCAGGTAAGAAGGCAAGAGGAGCCCATCTTGCTCCACACGTCCCAAAATAATAAGACATCCCCGAAAATAAGGCCAAGCACTTATTTTGGGGTTCAAAAAAAAATATAAGATAGGGTCTTATTTTCGGGGAAACACGGTATTACTAGTTCTAATGACAACAGTTGTTTTGTTTATTTATGTGCCACCCATCTTTTCTAGAGGTGACATTCCAATGAATTAGACTGCATTTAATTATAGACTGTAATGCTCAGTGTAATTAAGTTGTGCAGTTTAATATACAGCAATTTTACTTAGAAATAAGTTGTGCTGATTAGCTCCTACCAAACTATAAACTTTATTTTACCAAACCACAAATACATAAAATTGTAGCCAAACTCTCAAGCATTCCACATCTCTTCAGGAAATATGTTACAAAAGTGAGGAAGGCAGAGGGTCTTTCAAGGAAAAATAGAGACTTCCACGGTACTAATATAATCGGTTTGCAGGCTCAGAAATTTAAAACAGATTGTTGGAAGAAAATGAAGAGAAGATACAGAATTAGATGGACCAGAGGCACATGTTCTTCTGGATAGCAATGGAGTCAGGAATTATTCCCATTCCCCACAAACAGTATCTTCCCCAGAAGCATAGTCCAGTTTTTAAATAATTGACTGATACTTTATATTTTATTTTCTTGAATCACTTAAAATGTAACCCCAAGAATTACTTCATTTTTTAAATATTTATCCATTGTACTTTCTTACTGTGTCATTGAGTTAGACCAGGGGTTGGCAATCTTAAACACTCAAAGAGCCATTTGGACCCATTTGCCACAGAAAAGAGAACACCGGGAGCCACAAAACCCTTTTAGGTTTAGGTTTAGGTTTATTAAATTTGTATACTGCCCTTCCCCCGAAGGACTCAGGGCGGTGAACAGCCAAAATTAAAATACATACAGTATAAAAATTAAAATAAATTAAAACAGAATTAAATCAGTTTGGCTTCCCCAAATTTTAAAACCCTTTACCCATAAAATAGCCCATTAAAATTTTAAGCCAGCCCGGCTTGCTGAAATAAGAAGGTCTTCAACGCTCGGCAGAAAGTACGGAGGTCCGGGATCAGTCGTATTCCTGGGGATAGCTCGTTCCAGAGGGCAGGTGCCCCCACAGAGAAGGCTCTCCCCCGGGGGTCGTCAGTCGACATTGCTTGACCGACGGCACCCTGAGGAGACCCTCTCTGTGGGTGTGGATTATTTTGACATCTAAAATGAAGATAACACTGCATATATCATTTTTTACCTTTATGCTATGTACAAAAAAAATATAGTGTGTTGCATTTATGAAATCACTGACCTGCTACAGATAAAACACATTTTTATTTCTGCATGCAACAAAAACATTTTGAACTCCAGGAAAAAAAAAAAGATGGGTCAAAAAGCTCAATAAATCACGTGCCGGTGGGTGTCGCACATTGGCAGTTGTGACGCATATTTTGAGTGACAGGGAGCCGCAGCAGAGGGAACCGTGGGTTGCTGACCCCTGACTTAGACAAATACACACAATAGAGCAAAAAATACATTGGAACAAGAGAGAATGAGAAGAAAGTGGTATTGGAAGGTTATTTTCCCTTGGGCATCTCTTAAAGACACCCAGTGTGCTTAAATTGCTTAGGAATTATAATCAGGGACATATGAAGGTCATCCTGTTGGGGTAAACTAGAACAGGGCTGTGCAGATTTCAGGTTATGCTAGGACTAGATTTAAGTAATAGTTGACTCACCCTATACTTTTGAAACTACATAAAATGTTATGTATTAGCAAAAGGGAGATCAGGAATTATTCCCAGGTAAGCATGCACATAATTGCAGAACTAAGCCCTAACTATTTGGCTTGATTTGATTTTTGGATTGAGCTATGAATCACTTCCTCCACTTTCTTTCCTGGAACCTTTAATTAAGTGGACTAATTGATAAGTTGGCCAATGACTGTGATCTTCCTGGGCTGCAGCAGATACAGAAACTCAGCTACACCTGGTTGGAAATGAGCATCTGGTTATTAGCAGTTATTATTAGGCTGCTTTAGGAGAAAAAAATATGCCTATGTGTGTTTGGCTTGTACTTGAAATGACTGCTAGAGATGTCTGTCTAGATTAGGCCCAGCAGGCATTTTAGGAAAGGTTTACTGGATGAAAAAGAGGTAGGGTGTAAGCACTGCTAATCAATAGTTGTATCTTTCTTGAACTGTATCTATGCCATCTGACATAGAACATCCGTTTGGAATTTCCACTGAATTCAGCATAAAGCAGCAATTCTAAGTATAATCCTAAAATGTTTTAAGATGAGTATCTTTGTCTCGGTGATTATACTGGGATAGCTTTGAAGGGATAGATTGCCTGTCCCTCATATATATAAGAATATTAATCTACTTCTTGCATGGCTTTGATTCCATTGATTGATCAGTTTAGTTTATGTTCATATATGTGCACCTACATAAAAAAAAAGTAGGTAAAAAGAGAATGTTAAGCTTTGTTTGCTTTTAGAGCATGCGAGAATGTAAAGTATTCCAACAAATTGTGTCTCTTCCCCATTAGGAGGAAAATGGTTTTTATAATAAACAGCTTTTCATCTGCAATTTAAATACTGGTCTATGTTTCAAAGAATGATTAACTAAGGGAAACTTGTTATCTAACTGAAAGGGTTTCTTGAGTAATGTAATCAAATTAACCCTTAAGACTGCAGCATTACTTTTAGTTTAAGTATGCTGAGCATTTCCAAACAAAATGGAGAACCCTTTTTTCTGATACTGATGATGACAATTCCAGCACACAAACCAGACTTACTGATGAAGGAGGATGCTGAATATCATCTTTCAGCAATGTTTGGAGCTTGCTGTTTATCTAAAGTGAGGGATATAAAGTATTGCTGAAAGTATTCTTGCAGATATCTTGGCAATTCAAAGATGAACTCAAAAGCTGGAATATAAATACAGATATAAATATAAATTACAGAGCAAAACCATTTACAATAACTTGCTTTAAGTCAACTGGAAGCCAATAATTTATTACTCTCTATCAATGGACACTTTTTCAGACTAAATCACCCCCAAAACGATTTCACTTTCAAATAATATATAACTTTAGAAGAGCAGCAAGAATCCAGATTACTGGATCAAAGGCAACTCAGTTAAGTGCTGACTTCTCTGATTCTTGGGGTTTTGTTGTTTTGTGTGATCTTTGTAAAGCATAAACACAAAGTTTACTATACTGTAACTGGGTTTATAAATTATAAATACAATACACTATTGTATAATATATAAGATTCTTCTCTATCTTTATTTAATTTGTACGATAAATATTGTTCTGCACTTTCCCCTTCAATTTCTCCATTCTGTTTATTTTTTCCCTTAATCTCAGTGACTGACCTTTTCCCAGATGGCCATTCTGACTGAGATTAAAGAAATCTCAGGAGTTATTTGTGTTTATACTCCTACTGTTTCTGCATCCTCAGAAGGAATATTAACTAGTAAAACAATTTTCTTGTACAAACCTTAGGGACAGTGCAATACTAATGAGACCATGCTTGTTCTTTTTCTCTCTCTGAAGCTTTGCTGAGGGAAGAAAAAATGGCAAAGTTAAAAATGAAATGAGATCACCATTAAGACAACAATCCCAAACCATACAGGATCAACAGATTCATCTTCCTTCTCCTTAAGGAACAGGTTTATAGAGGATTTAGGTTATTCTCACCAGATTGGGGGAAATGTATCTATTTGTAGTTGAAAAATTAGAATTAGGGCTACAGAATTCAGAGGTGTTATTGGCATATCATTCAGTGCATACATGCAATTATTGTTCCATTTACTAACTCAGATTTGCAGACCTGGTGCTCTACAAGCCAAATATAGTATGCAAGGGAGAAAAAATTGGTTTTACCTTTTGGACGCTACAGCATGTAGCTGATTTCTGATCAACCTGTATAATAACACAATTTATTGTCGTTCTTCAGAACTAACTTTTAAAGTTTTCAAATTTATAACAATAAGGTTATGGCTTCTCCTCAAGGAAAATGCCAGCAGAAATAGAGCAGTAATGGAATAGCTGTGGAAGGACAAGCTTTAATCTCCCTTCCATAGATCTCAATGTAGCAGGGAAAAGTCAAGATTTATGAAACATGCTGAATCAGGTCCACTCTGTGAATTTGAAAAAGCTAGGTTAGGTCTATTTCACATAGCTTCCAATTATTAAAATAAACTCAGGGGGCTACCCGACCTCCATTTTCACTGGCAGAGGCACTGTGGGCCGGTCCTCTGCTGTTTCAAGGGTGGCCCCACGGACCAGATCTAAGCACTCAGCAGGCCAGATCTGGCCCGCAGGCCTTGAGTTGGACACCCCTGTCTTAACGAATTACTTTTCCATTCTACTGCAATTCCTGAACAAATCCTATCAAATGATGATGATGATGATGATGATGATGATGATGTAACAGTGATACCCATTGTCATGTAACTAAAATCCTATGGCATCTCCAGACCCCTACATAATTGGATAGCTGCGTTCCTGTCAAACAGACAACAAGTGATCAAAATAGGGAGTGCCCTATCAAACCCTGCACCTGTTAATAGTGGTGTCCCCCAAGGCAGCGTTCTAGGACCAACACTCTTCATACTATACATAAATGACCTTTGTGATCATATTATAAGAAACTGCGTTCTCTTCGCTGATGATGTAAAAATATTTAACACCACCGTCAATGCTGCTACCCTTCAAAATACCTTGACTTTGTGTCGGAATGGTCAAACAATTGGCAACTCCAAATCTCAACCAACAAATGCTCTGTCTTACACATTGAGGGAAAAAAACAGAACACAAAATACATGCTGAATGGACACGACCTTGTAGATGACCCTCACTCTGTCAAGGACCTTGGAGTACTCATATCTAAAGATCTAAGTGCCAAAGTCCACTGTAACAACATTGCCAAAAAGGCATTAAGAGTTGTAAACCTAATCTTGCGTAGCTTCTTCTCTGGTAATATCACACTACTAACCAGGGCATACAAAACATTTGCCAGACCAATTCTTGAATACAGCTCATCGGTCTGGAACCCGCACTGCATATTGGACACTAATACAATTGAACATGTTCAGAAATATTCCACAAGAAGAGTCCTTCACTCCTCTGCTTGCAACAAAATACCTTATGCCACCAGACTTGAAATTCTGGGCTTACAAAACTTAGAACTACGCCATTTTCAGTATGACCTAAGTGTAGCTCATAAAATTATCTGCTACAATGTCCTACCTGTCAATGACTACTTCAGCTTCAACCACAACAATACAAACTTGATTGCACAAAATATGACTTCAGCAACAGAGTGGTCAATGCCTGGAATACACTACCTGATTTTGTGGTTTCATCCCAAAACCCTCAAAATTTTAAGGGGCGTGCATAGAGCACCAGCATGCCTACCATCCCTGTCCTAATGTTTCTTCTATTTGTATCTATTTCTATCTCTTCCAACAGTGATACCCTTTGTCATTGGGGCACTTAGTACCTTGTCCAAGAATTTTACAAAACACATCAACAAATTGCAGCTTCCTGCAATAACACCAGCGGAACTGCAAAAAAACGCGTTACTCGGAACATCATATATTTTAAGAAGATACTTGGTTGATACCTAGGACGCTGGCAGCAACCCGTATCAACCATTAGCATCAGTCAATCGTATTTGTGACACATTTTTAAATGTTCAGTTGACTGAGTTTCATGTCTAATGAATAAAAGAGATAATAATAATAATAATAATAATAATAATAATAATAATAATAATAACAACAACAACAACAACAACAACAACAATGCATGAAAAAAGTATGGTTCATTGACATTGCAATATCTGGTGATGCATGGATTGAAGATAAGCAGCAAGAAAAAAATCAAAAAGTACCAGGACTTGCAAATTGAAGTTGAGCGACTGTGGAAAAAGAAATCATGTGTTGTCCCGATTGTAATTGGAGCCCTTGGAGCAATACCCAAAGGGCTACCCCACTATTTAGAAATTCTAAATTTGCCGGACTTGAACATTTTGACTCTACAAAAAACCACCTTACTCGGAACAACTTACATCCTCTGACGATTCCTTAACAGTTCCTAGGTCCTTGGTTAGAACTCGAGCTGCTGAGCTATTAACCAGCCTCAAAGGCAGTGAATCTCACTAAAGATTAACCAATAATAATAATGCATAATAAAGTCAAGGAATTAACTTCAGCCAAGTACATTCGGCCAATTTGTAAGATATTAATGTCCAAACTAAGTGGAGGAAACATCATAAAAGCCATAAATACCTGGGCTATACCTGTGATTAGATACTCTGCAGGAATAATTGACTGGACTCAGATGGAGTTAGACAATTTGGACAGAAAAACAAGGAAGCTTATGACAATGAATCATGCCTTTCACCCTAAAAGTGATGTTTACCGATTATATTTACCAAGAGCAGAGGGTAGTCGAGGACTCCTACAAGTAAAGCAGACTGTGGAACAAGAAAAACACAGCTTGAATGACTACACCCAGAAAAGTGAAGAACCAATGATTAAGGAAGTAAATAAAGGAGGCCTTTTAAAGACAACTAAAACAAAAGCAGAATATAAGAAAGAGGTAATTGAGCAGTGAGCTGAAAATTGGAAAAGCAAAGCTCTGCATGGCCAATACTTGAAAAGTATTGAAGGCAAAGCTGACCAGAAACTAACTTGGAACTGGTTAAGATCAGGAGTACTGAAAAAAGAAATAGAAAGCTTTATTTTGGCAGCTCAAGAACAAGCCCTAGCCACAAACTGCATGAAGGCAAAAATTCAACATGTTACCACCAACAACAAATGCCGCCTCTGTAATGAGAAAGATGAGACAGTCGACCACCTGATCAGTGGGTGCAGCAAAATTTCACAAACTGACTACCTACAACCTACAGACTGACAGGCACTTGGTCCACAACACACCTGACATAACAATAGTTGAAAAGAAAAAAGTATGGTTCATTGACATTGCAATACCTGGTGATGCACGGATTGAAGATAAGCAGCAAGAAAAAAATCACAAAGTACCGGGACTTGCAAATTGAAGTTGAGCGACTGTGGAAAAAGAAATCGTGTGTTGTCCCGATTGTAATTGGAGCCCTTGGAGCAATACCCAAAGGGCTACCCCGCTATTTAGAAATTCTAAATCTACTGGACTTGAACATTTTGACTCTACAAAAAATCACCTTACTCGGAACGGCTTACATCCTCCAACGATACCTTAACAGTTCCTAGGTCCTTGGTTAGGACTTGAGCTGCTGAGCTATTAACCAGCCTCAAAGGCTGTGAATCTCACTAAAGATTAACCAATAATAATATTCCAATATATCATCAAACAAAACAACCAGAGCTCTCACTTGAGGCACAAATGACCAGGCTCAAATTATTCTACTTTGGATATGTAAGGAAAAATCTAGCTCTATAAAAAAAAAAAAGGCTCTGATGGTAAGAAAGTTGAAAGAAAAGAGAAGAGGATGAGCAGTTTCAAAGTGGATAGACTCAATTAAAGGGGCAATGGGTGAACTGCTGGAACACCTAAAAGATCAGGTTAGGGATAGGTGGAGAAAATCTACCTATATGGTTTCTAAGAATCAACAATTGTGGCAGATACTCCATCAAACACAATCCTTCACCATCTGATTTCCTATATCATCTCCTCCAATGTTGGACAAATATGTTTTTGACAGGATCCAGAAGCACTTCCTGCATCCTTTAAATCCTAAATTTAATGTTATATGATGGTCATTTTAGGAACTCATCCTAAAAAGGTGGAACAAACAGTTTTAAGGATTTTAAACTAAACAAGTTTGTGGTCTTCCAGAAGTCAAGAGGTTCAGTCATGCCATCGCTACATAGCGTAACAATATCCAGGGGTGGGCTTCAAAAATTTTAGCAAGGGGTTCTCTGCCTGGTTGCTGGGTAGGCGTGACCATGTTGGGCGTGGCCTAGTCGGCCTCCTGCACCATGGCAGGGGGGGCATTTTTGCCCTCCCTGGGCTCTGAAGGCTTTCATCAAGCCTCCGGGAGAGTGAAAATGGGAAACCCTCCCCAGGCTCTGAAGACCGGAAATGGGCCCATTTCTGACCTTCCCGAATTTCTGATAGGCCCATTTTTTGCCCTCCCCTGCGCGCCCTGCAGTTACCAGCATCAAAAATGGGCTGCGTGGGGACTCCTGGGAGGGGAAGGGCAGGGTGGGTGGGGCCATCCAGGTGTGGGATTTGGGGGTTCTCCAAACTGCACAGAATCTTAACTAGAGGTTCTTCTGAACCCTTGCGATCCCGCAGCAGCCCACCTCTGACAATATCCTTTTCTCAGACTTTAGGTGAGCTCAAAGGGGAAGGTTTGACTCTTTTTCAGGCTCCCATGGAAGTCTGAAAATGGCCAGGCAGCTTTAATAATGAGAAGAAACATGCTGCACTCTTGCAAGTCTTGACGTACTTTGAGCAAATCATTTTTGCAGCTCAGACCTAAAACAGAAGATGTATTTTAAAATGAAGTATACATAAATAAGTTGATCATCATTAAAATGCAGATGTTTTCATTTATTTGTAACCTATCTAGGAATTGCGGTGATTTTTTTCCCCTTCTTCTTTCTTTTCTTACAATTTACTAATGTATTTTTATCAAACGAGGAATATTTTATATAAGGGTTATTTAATGGTATTTAACCCAATTATTATTTCTTGGGTACTTAACCCAATGATATTTAACCCAATTATTATTATTACCAAGTAATTCTGGATAACTTTTTTTTTAAAAAAAAATTCAATGCACAAGGCAGGCCTCCGTTTCATTTCTTTCTTTCATACAAAGAGATTCCAAAGGCCAGAAAGAAAAGCAGAAAATTGTGCTTCGCCATCATTTAGAACTTTACTTGCCTTTAGCTGCTCCCTGCTGTAAATGCCAAAAAACAAGTCAAAAGGATAAAGTTAGATTTTTTTAAAAAACAAAAACAATAAAATGCCATAAATAATTCATAAAAGCCACACTCAGCAGTAAGTCTAGGCAGCACTATTTTAGATCTGGAGGTAAAAAGATAAGTCCTGTGTGTATAGAAACCTGAATGTAGCATCTATCTGAAGTTCCTTAAAGGAAGCAGGCTTTTCTCTGGGATCTCGGGAAAAAAAGATACGTTTAATTTGCTAAGTTGCTGGCAGCTGCTACTGCACGCATCAGAGCACTTTTAAATATTGCAGGATCCAATCTGACTAAAGGTTTGTTCTTCCAAGCTTTCAGACTTGTGCTGGAGCCCATCCTCAGGGAATTTCTCAATCTTCACATCCTGGAGATGATGGACAAGTTCCCTGAAGATGAGCTCCAGTATACAAGTCCAACAGCTTGGGAAAAAAAACCTCTGGTCCCACAGAGCGACTCAGATTGGATATAGAATAGAATAGAATAGAATAGAATAGAATAGAATAGAATAGAATAGAATAGAATAGAATAGAATAGGCCAAGTGTGATTGGACACACAAGGAATTTGTCTTTGGTGAATATGCTTTTAGTGTACATAAAAAGACAAAATACACTCGTCAAGAACAAGGCACAACACCCAGTGACAATCATAAAGGACAACAAGCAATAAATAATATATTTGCCTTCATTCACTTTTAATTACTTTTTGCTTTCCATTCCCAAGTGTTCCATAATGCTACAATGCAACAGAGTAATAGCACTGTTATTTTTCTGTTTTGTTGATCTAACTTTCATCATTCCCATCCAATGCAAACCTTTGCTTCCCTTGTTGTGATGAGACTGAACATTCTGGTGGAGTATCAGAATGGGGAAAGTTGCTTACTAGCTATATAAGTAGGCTTCAACTCAATGGTGAAATCCAAATTTTTCTACTACCGGTTCTGTGGGTGTGGCTTGGTGGGCATGGCTTAGGGGCATGGCAGGGGAAGGATACTGCAAAATCCCCATTTGCTCCCCACGCCTGGGGGAGGGATATTGCAAAATCTCCATTCCCACCTCACTCTGGGACCAGCCAGAGGTGGTATTTGCCAGTTCTCCTACTCAAAATTTATGCTACCGGTCGTCCAGAACCTGTCAGAACCTACTAGATTTCACCCGTGTTTCAACTTACAACAGTTCATTTAGTCACCGTTCGTAGTTATATCAGCACTGAAAAAAGTGACTTACGATCATTTTTCACACTTACAACCTTCTCGACATCCCCATAATCACACAATCAGTATTCAGATGCTTGGCAACTCATTCATATTTATGAGGCTTGCAGCATCCTGTGGCCACGTCTGACAAGCAAATTCAGTGGGAGAGTCAAATTCATTTAACACCAGTGCTACTAATTTAATAACTGCAGTGATTCACTGCAGAAACATTCTGAAAAGGAGCAAAATATACACTGCTCAAAAAAATAAAGGGAACACAAGCAGAAGACATCCGAGATCTGAATGAATGAATGAAATAGCCTTATTAAATACTTTGTTCGTTACCTACAGTAGTTTTGTGTTTTCTTTAGTTGTCTGAGCAGTGTATAAATTACTGTATGTAAAGAACAAAGTATTTAATAAGGCTATTTAATTCATTCAGATCTGGATGTCTTCTGCTTGTGTTCTCTTTATTTTCTTGAGCACTATACTTATCACCTGTCTCACTTTGCAACAGAAATTTTGAGCTCAATTGTGTATCTCATATCTGTATTTGTCTGTAAGGACAATAAAGAGTAATGAATAAAACACACACAATAAAAAGCAACTTCTAAGGTAAGTAATATCCAAAAGTTAATTTTAACCATCCCACCCAACACAACGCAACACAAAACAGTTGCATTTGAATCTGGTAGGACTGTTACTAATAAACATTTATAGAAGTGGATTAATCTTTGACGATCCAGCTAGACCACGGTGTCAAACTCAAGGCCCGTGGGCTGAATCCAGCCCACAGGGTGATTAGATCTGGTCCATGGGCCAGCCTGGAAACAGCAAAGGACCATCCCATGGTGCCTCTGTCAGTAAAATTGAGCTTGCGGGGACCACACGCAGCTCCCCCTGCACCCCATTTTTACTGGCAAAGGGCTAGCAAAACAAACAAAACAAAACAAAAAGAGAAATGTTTCCCCTTTTGCATTTGAGCATGCAAGAAGGAAATGGAAAGGAGAAAGGGAAAGAGGAAAGAAAGAAAAAGAAGAAAGATGGGAATAGAGCAAAATAGAAGAAAAAATAAGGAAAGAGGGGAAGGAAAAAGAAAGGAGAATGAAGAGGGAGGGAGGGAGGGAGCGAGGAAGAGAGATTATAGAGAGTGAGTGAGGGTCTCAGGGAAGTCCTGCCTTAGCCCCCTGACACAAATGACATTGAGCTGACCATGCCCACCATGGCCATGGTCACCCCTGCTACCCCCCCTCCCGGTACTCTGAGGTGAAACACAACCCTGATGCGGCCATCAATGAAATCGAGCTTGACACCCCTGAGCTAGGCTATTGTTTGAAAATCCTAAGAGACTTCCCCTCAAGAGGATTTGCTCTTGTTGAACCTTAATCTGGTAACACTTTCCGACTTTAGGCTTAATAAATTCTAATTAAGTACAATAACAACAATACGACTTTTCTCTAGATGCTTTAGGGAGAACAGAGTGGGAATTGAACCAATTTATTTTATGAAAATTAATACCTTAATCCTATAGTCCGTTCATGATGTTAATTCATCTATTGTTCTTGGTGTTATTACTCTTTCATAACTGAAAATAATGACATATTGATATCAACAAAATACTCTAAGGGCAGTCTTCTGAGTAAATGCCTACATAATTCTCTCTTGGTATAACCTTAAAACATTAATATGTGAACATTCCACTTTTTTTGCAGATCCTTCAAGATTATGAATGGCATGAACATTTCTGCTGCACCTTTTGTTGGCCACCTGCGGTTTGGGTAATGAGAAGAAAAAAAAATCGACTTCTTGAGAGAAAGCTATTGAACAGCCAATTAGTCTGTTGCTCAGAGTGATCTCAGATAGAGAAGAATCCAATATGAATACATCACTTCTCTCCCTCACAGGAAATAATTCTATTCAAAATAACTCCAATGAGGCTCCTGGTCTCTTTCATTTCCAGGACATTGACTGTCATGTGCCTTTGGCAATGGTATTCACCTTGGCCTTGGCTTATGGAATTGTTATCCTCCTTGGCATTTCTGGAAATCTGGCATTAATTATTATAATCTTGAAGCAAAAAGAAATGCACAATGTGACCAACATTCTCATTGTCAATCTGTCCTTTTCAGACCTCCTAATAACTATCATGTGTCTTCCTTTCACATTTGTATATACTCTAATGGACCACTGGGTTTTTGGGGAGACCATGTGCAAACTTAATCCTTTTGTGCAGTGTGTCTCTGTCACAGTCTCTGTTTTTTCCTTGGTCCTCATAGCTATTGAACGCCATCAGTTGATTATAAACCCTCGCGGCTGGAGGCCTAATAACAGACATGCCTATGTTGGAATTGCCACCATCTGGATCCTAGCAATAGCCTCATCTCTGCCTTTCCTAGTATACCATGTTTTAACCGATGAACCTTTCGTTAATATAACCATAGAGGACTACAAGGGAAAATATGTATGCATGGATTCATTTCCATGGGAGTCAGCCAGATTGTCCTACACTACTATTCTCTTGGTCATACAATACTTGGGGCCCCTTTGTTTTATATTCATTTGCTACTTAAAGGTAAGGAAGTGTTTCTTTTGTCACATATCTTGCATGTTTTTTGTTCTTATCAAAATGGCACCACTCGGATAATACAGTGTTATTATTGAATTCTTATTTTCCACAGATCTATATTCGATTAAAAAGAAGATGCAACATGGTGGATAAGATGAGGGATAATAAATACCGGTCTACCGAAACAAAAAGGATCAATATTATGCTGATCTCGATTGTGGTGGCATTTGCCGTGTGTTGGCTGCCACTCACCATCTTCAATACGGTCTTTGACTGGAATCATGAAATTCTCCCTGCAGCCTGCAGCCATAATCTGCTCTTTTTAATCTGTCACCTTACAGCTATGATCTCGACCTGTGTGAATCCCATCTTCTACGGATTCCTCAACAAGAACTTTCAACGGGATCTACAGATTTTCTTTCATTTCTGTAATTTCCACACCAGAGTCGATGACTATGAAACAATAGCCATGTCTACAATGCACACAGATATTTCAAAGACTTCCCTGAAGCAAGCCAGCCCTCTCACTTTTAAAAAATTTAATGAGCATGCTGATGAAAAAATATAGCTGCTGTGTCATGACTGACATGGTTTCATGAACGAACACCAGATTTTAAAGAGGCTTATTTTTCTTCCACCAACTCTGAAATGTCACTTTCATGTTTCTGCTGTTGCTGATTTTTTTTGTTGCATGTTTGCTATTTTTAAATGAAGAGTTCTTTCTAATATTATAGAGTATATTGACACTTTTGCTGCCTGAAATGGAATTTCTTTTTGCCCCTATTTCTGCTTTCATATATTTATCAATTATTATTTAAGAGTATTCCTTTTACTGAATATATATCAGTGGTGAAATCCAATTTTTTTTTACTACTGGTTCTGTGGGCCCGGCTTGGTGGGCGTGGCAGGAGAAGGATACTGCAAAATCCCCATTCCCTCCCCATTTCTGGGGGAAGGATATTGCAAAATCTCCATTGCCACCCCCCTCTGGGGCCAGCCAGAGGTGGTATTTGCCGGTTCTCCGAACTGCTCAAAATTTCCGCTACCTGTTCTCCAGAACCTGTCAGAACTTGCTGGATTTCACCCCTGATACACACACCCACACACCCACACCCACACCCACACCTAGAGAGAGAGAGAGCGCACACACAATATATGCTATTAATACTTTTTTCCCAATTCAATTGTATTCAGTTACTGGAGACGGCTTAGACACATCCTTGCAGTTTTTATATAGAATTAAAAATTCTGAGAGAAAGCTGTACAGTATTCAATAAAGCCTTCTATTTAAATTTTATTTTCATACTGAACTCGTCCAATTTTAGTCATATATTCTAGGAGCAACATATTGAGAACATTAAAATCAAAGTGTAGGAGATGGACAGGCTGAGCCCGAGGGAGGGGTCAAATGTGTCATCAGTCTCCAGTCACTTCACATCTACAAGAGATCAAAGTCCAGCCCACCTTGAATTCCATTGGTACTCTTATCTACCACCAATTTGCTTTGGCTGTTAGTAGTTCAGATTCTTGTAGCGAGCTTAAGGTTGCAATAAACCTTTATATTCATTTGAACTGCCTGGATTTCCCACTTTCTCACGATTGACACACATTTTTAGGACACTTGTGAAGACTCACTTCTCAGTGAACTAAATGGCCCTGTTTTGCAAATCATCATAATCATGGCATTATAATATTTTTCTATGGATGGGACAGTTTCAGCATTCACCTCAGTAATTAAGGTATCTCATGGTCTTTCTAAAATACTTGTAATGCAACATTTCCATTGATAGTTGTATCTGTAAATAGAGTTATGGATCAGAACAACCTATTCCCATTTGTTTTATCTTTGTAAAAATAATCACTGCTATGTGGTTTTTAAGTAGAGAAAAAGCAGGGGTGAAATGCTCCTGGTTCGGACCGGATCAGGCGATCCGGTAGCGATTGTAGAAGGTGATTCGGAGAACTGGTAGTGATGGCAGCACGAGGCTCAGCCCACCCGCCCGGGTGTCGTTATATGTTTTTTACCATCTGTGCATGCGCAGAAGATTTTGCGCATGCACAGAGGGTCTGCACACACATGTGATGCATGCGCGGGGGGGGGTGCAGTTCTGAACCGGTAAGGAAAGTAAGCAGATTTCACCTCTGAGAAAAAGCCAACATATTTCCCTTAATATCATAAGAACACTGAGTTCCTTTTTTACATTATGATAATGATTGCACTTTTAAAGGAGGTCCAGTTGCAGTTCTCAACGTATCTCTCTGTGACTATGCCATAAATGTCTGGCCTGTGCAGCCTTTGTAAGCAATTTGAAAAATGTATTTTGAAGCCTGCAGGAGTATGAATGAGGCACTTGTCTTACACTATAAAGCAGCCGCATCTTTTCCTGGGACTGTGTGGCTGTCTAGTGACAATCCCTAGCATGTGCAGAACATCAGGCTTCTATAGCCTGCACACATTCTTGGTAAATTAGAAGGGAAAATGATAAAAAGAAATAAATTATATTGTGTCACCTGGCTCTATAGTGATTAGGAAATTAGCCACTCCTTTCTCCCTTTTTATTTATGAAAAGACAGATTGATTTAGAATCAGAAAGTTTATTTTGAAATACAGTAAAAGAGAGAATGTTAAAAAAAGAATCATTTTTAGCTTTAAGTAACTGCCTATAAAACACATACAAAACTACTGGTATTTAAAATAATAATAATAAAAAAATCTAACAGAACAAACAGATTAACAGAGTCGCCCCACCCCCGCCCAAGCAAGAGACCCTACACCATTTCTGACAAATGGCAGTCCAGTCTCTTCTTGAAAGCTTCCAGCAATGAAGGTCCCACAACTTCTGAAGGCAACTTCTGTTCCATTGATTGGTGGTTCTCACTGTCAGAAAATTTCTCCTTATTTCTAGATTGAATCTCTCCTTGATCAGTTTCCATCCGTTATTCCTTGTCTGGCCTTCCGGTGCTTTGTAAAATAGCTTGACCCCTTCCTCTCTGTGGCAGCCCCTCAAATATTGAAACACTGCTGTCATGTCTCCCCTGGTCCTTCTCTTTACTAGACTAGCCATGCTGAGTAATTGCACCCGTTCATCGTATGTTTTAGCCTACAGTCCCCCTAATCATCTTAGTTAAGTTAGATGGCATTTCTGCTCTAATACCAAAGTAGTCTGACCTACAGATGTGCCAATTTGCATAAAGCATCTGAGAACTGAGCTTTTATGGAGACAATAATTAGAGAGCCTATATTAGACTATACAGAGACCCATAATATTGTATGCAATATTCATAGCTAAATTCATGTATTTAATTTCTGTAGCTGCCTATTTCAACCAAGTAATTCTGGGCTTCATAGAGTTTTACAGTTTTAACTTATTCTTTCAGTGATAGCTATTTTTCCTGAAGGAGATTTCCATCTCAGTTCTTCTTGTACTATCCCCAGATCTCCAAGGATTTGTTATATTTCAAACTGCCTCTCTGTGTGTGTGTGCGAAAGATACCTCATTTTTCTTCTCAGCCTTTGCTCCAAACTTCAGTCTTTATTTTAAAAATACAACCCATTTTTTATCCTTAGCAGAATTTTTTTTTGTGCATGCCTGACTTTATACGGAACCATGGCATGTAGCTCATATTGAAATGGATTAAAGCTCAGATATCCTTATCATCATTGTTGATGATGATAAGGAGGGAATTAGTCTGCCCATTCACTCCAGGACTAATTTGTGTGTGTGTTAATCTAATAAGCAGTTTTATCTGTATTTTGAAAGAAGTAGAAGATAATAAGGTAGTGGCATTCACCTCCATAATCATAAGTCAGTAACATAATTGCAACTTACAGTGATAATGAGAGTTCAGATTTCATGATTTATTTGGTCTTAAACATATCTGCATCTGGCACAGTATTCATTATGATTTCTGCTTGAAAAATAATTCCGTTACTTACAGCTCCTCATTGTCTAACTGCAGCAATATACAGTATAAGAGTGAGCAGGACCTGCCTCATTCACATGAAACTGAAAAACTGTTCAAGACTTTAACTGTAGGGTTGTCAGAATCTCAGAATCGCACAAAAAGTCTCTGGAGATCCAATCTGTCAAAACCCTAAGAACATTTCAAAAGTTTTCTTGACAATGATTTCTTAAGATGTGCTCATTTATCATCAGCTATATTTGTTATTTATAATGCACTACTTTTAAATTTTTATTGTGAAATCTTTATGGCTGTAACTGCTATCATTATCCCCTCCTATAATAATAAAAAAAAAATCCAGTCCCTTCCCCTTAATTTTTGATCATAGGAGAACTTAAAAGCACTTTTATTGGGGAAGATGTAAAGATAAAAATACATGTTGATCACGCTGGGATCCATTGGTCACATAAGCACACTTGATTCTACTTTCTAATTTGGACACGGGGAATCAGGTAGCCCCTCTGTAAATATGTATGCATGCGTGCGTGCGTGGATACACATATACAGTATATTCCCACTCATCATGTCATTTCTTTTCAAGGTAAATCATATTATGCAAAGGGCAGGAAAAGAGAGGCAGACAGCAAAATAATTTTAAAGCAGGAGAGAAAAGAAAAAGAAATCTAAGGACATCTAATTTAGATCAGCACAATTCACTCTCCCCTCTCTACTTTCTGACCTGGTAAATAATGTGGTTTCCATCATATGCATATTCTGATTCATACATTGCTTTTGTTTTTTGAACTTCTCCAACCACGTTTTTCTCAATCTTCCCTTTCTTCTTGACACTCTTCCTTTACTTATTTGTTTTCTCACTTGATAGCTTTGTGACTCTCTATGACCAAAAGAACAATCGACACAAGGATTGTTGTTGTTACTACTATTATTTATTGCAGTAATTTATTTTTATCAATCTAATTTTTATTTATCAGTCATTATTGAGCCATAGTGGTGCAGTGGTTAGAGTGCAATACTGTAGGATACTTCTGCTGCCTGAAATTTGGCAGTTCAAATCTCACCAGGCTCAAGGTTAACTCAGCTTCCATCCTTCCGAGGTGGGTAAAATGCTTTATTGAAGGACATAACCATTTTTGTTTTTTTTTAAAGCATTCGTTTCCTTCAATAGTTTACATATTACCTATTATTGTTCTATTAGCACTTGTATGCCTTAAACATTATACATCCATTTCCCTACTTTAATAAACATTCATTACACCTGTTCATTTACTTGCTGTAAATTTTCAATCTTACATATAAAATTTGCAATTAATCCAGTCTATTTTCCTTTTTAAACACAACCATTTTGTTTTTTAATATGCTCATTTTCTGATCTGTTTTCTTACTACATCATATAATACAGTATATTTAACATTCACTGCAAATCTTTCAGGCTTTTGGGCAGCAACATTACATTGTCTGAATACACATTATGACCAGATATAGTTGCCCTGTAATTTCTAGAGTTTCTTCATTGCCATATGTTGTAACATTTGAATAAGAATTCTGCCAAAATTGTTTCTTTATATCTATTACTTAGACTTTCATAAGACTAACAATCAAATTAATCATGTTTTAGATTAATTCATTTTATAGATATATATGCATGCTATTCTTAAACTGTATAGTTGAAATGGCATTTCTTTCGAAGGAAATACAAATCATATTTACAAATTGTAAATACAAATATATACAATTCTATTTCAATTCTGGATCTCTAAATAGCTTGATTTCTTTTTAAAAATACTTTCAAGTCCTATTCTTCTACATATTTATGTCATCTATAGAATATTTTATCCAGATCACAATCATTCAGAAGATTATACATTTTTTCTTCTCAGAACTGATAACTGTTTACTATTTCCGTTTATTGGAATGTAACATGCAACTATCCACAAGTTATGAATTCCTAATTTTATATACATCCACAACATTCTAGAATACATCAATTCATATTTTGTAACATCTGTTTAACCCTTCATTAATAATTAACCTATACCTTCACTTCCATTCATATTTTCATCAATTGCATTTCACCAAATCAGCCCATTTTTATTCAGATTTATTACATCCTTCACTACACTATATTATCCATTTTCCTTTTCTTTTCTCTCAATTATATTCCTTAACATTACTTCGTTTACATACCATGTTGCCATCTTTCATATCTAAAGTCATCAGCAGCTGGCTCTTTGCACTTTGATTTTCACCACGTATCATGGCTTTGATCAACCAAGATTTTTATTTAACACTTTTTAATCAAATAAAACTAGTTTAGTTTTATCAGTTTTATGCAAACCTGTGCCACATGTAGCTTCCCTGCCAATAGTAAAGAATACAAGAAAACAGTTTTGCATATATTGTCAAGTTTGCAACGAAGAGAAATTTTGCTCCAGTTAACTTCTCAGAATCACTTACTTAGTGAGCTGATTGGTGCCTAAATTTGATAAATAAAGAAAATAAAAATACATACTCATGCTCCTGTATGCAAGATGGAGTCTTTATTCTACATGTTTTCCAATCTTTTGCTTATGTGGGTTGCACTGGGTGAAAAGAAACTGTCTCGGGCTGCATATAAAATAATATGGTTAATGTATATAAATCACATAATAATGTTAATCTCATGGGGCCACATTAACAGCTGTCCTGGACCACATGCAGTCATCGGCTGTAGGATGGACATGCCTGTTCTAAATCCTATCTTGAAGGATAACATACTGTTGTCTGCATTTTATTAACAGTACATTGTACTGTCATAGAATACTGTGGCCTATAAATGATAAAATATAATTCCAGGAGGCTCCAGACATTGTGGTCATTAGTGAGAGTTGGTTGCTGGGCATTGTAGTGCAGCAACATCTATAGAAATATATGTTCTTTACCTCAATTCTACTCTTGTGGCCAATTTGGTACCATTCATTGGGAGAACTAAGAAGCAGTAGACTCTGAATTTTTAAAACTTCTGTTTTTAAAATCATAGCATCTAAAATTTTAAAGCTGAAATGGTGACTCTTTTGATTTCTATATACTATTGATTATGATTACACTATCCCTTGCTACCTAGGATTATGGGAAATTTGTCCAAATTTATGAAGGACTTCCTTGTACTTTTAGTATATTGAGTCTCCCACAGCAAGTGGAAAAATTGTGAAATATTGTTCTGCCTACTTTCTATGTGTGCAGAGAAAATGTTTACCTAAAAAAATTCCTCAGATACTGCAGTGGAATATATTTTAACACAAACCTCACAGCATTCTTTGAATGTGGCAGAAGTTTGTATAACAAGAAAAATTCTGTAGCTTTGCACAGCCTTCAGCTTCAAACAGATACATCAGACTCCAAGGCCCATCATTCCTGGCCAAGAGAGGCAGTGTACATTGGGAATTTGTAATGACAACCCCCCCCGGACACTTCCCCAGATACTGTACCTCTCCAGATGTCAGCTTGGAGGAGGATGAACCAGTTCCAGGCACATCTGTGGCTCCAAGCAGTCATTTGTGAGAAAGTTGGCTGAAGTGCAGCTGCAGTAGGACAGCCCTGAGGCTTCAGGTGCAGGTGCAGCCTGTCAGTAGTGAGGAAGAGGAACTGTCTTCTGCACCTGAACATGTAGGACAGAGAAAAGGCAGGAGCAGTGAAGGTCAGCCAGATAACTCACCCTTCTTGATGAGCTGCACCAGAAGCTAGCACAGTAGACAGATGGAGGCGATGCTGTGTGTTCTTGCCTTGAACTTTGAATTATGTCTCTTCAGCTGTTGTCTTTGCTTGCCTTGCATTTCCTTTTGTTTTGGGAACTTGTTTTGCCTAGTGGACGGGACTCGCCTTTGCCTTGACAATTAGTGTTGGCTTCATTTGAGTAGCCTATGGAACTCATTGGAGTTGAGCTGGTGCAGGCACAGGGAATTGCTGGGAAATATAAATTCAGGCTCAGAAGCCTTAATAAAGATTCCTTACACCCGGTGTGTGTGTGTGTGTGTGCGCGCGCGCGCATGAGTGGGACAGCACAGTATTATGGGAATTATAATCCAATTATAATACAACATATTTAAAAGGTAACAAATTGGGGATGTCTGTTTATTTTGTATACAGACCTGTATATACAATAGTCCTGTACAATAGTAAGAAGTTGGAATATTTAATACAGTGGTACCTTGATACTCATCTTTAATTGGTTCTGAGGGGCAAAATGAGTACCAAAAATGATGAGTACTGATCAAATTATTCCCATAAGGAATAATGTAGTGAGTTACAAGACAGCCAACAACAATATGTTCTAGCTTGTGCATTGAATACCAAACAAACCATGAGTACCTGAACAAAATTTTTGCATCAAAATGCGCTGAGTACCAAATTTGATGAGTTTCAAAGCAGTTGAGTTACCAAGGTACCATTGTATATAGGAAGCTGCCAAGCTATGGTCAATATTGATATAACTGTAATGAAGCAAACAACGATATTCCATTTTCTTATCAGTGTTGTTAAAATGAATATTTCTGGTTGGGTAACTCTTTATTCCAAGACTGAAAAATTACATCAAGGCTCGTTGGATTTCATTATTTAATATGTTTCAGCCAGTTTCCCTATCTCTAAAGATGACTAAATTTGTATATTAACAAATTGCTAAGAAGGGATGTAGAAAGAGATACAAATACTTGATAATTTCTCTATCTGAAAAAGTCTCAGAATGGTGCTGTGTGCAATATTTTAAATAATACAATGCAGAACATGAAAATGTGTTATTGTATTATTATTTACCCAGTTGTATTTTTTATTTGGCATCTTTTTTATCATTTGGGTAATCTTTATTTCCAAAGAGGGAAAAATAAAGAGTGAATATGCATACTACCGCATGCCTTTGCTATTGCTTGCTTCAAAGTTAATTTCTTCTGCATAGCATCTGAAATTTTTAGAAACCCTAACCATAACCCTTGAAATATTTTTTCCTGCTCTGTATCCTGTCTTCTGTACTAATGATGTTCAAATACAATAAGGATGGAAGGTCTAACTGTCTTTTGTTTTTTCTTATACTGAACTGATCAGAGGATCTGATCTATGTTTATTGAAAAGCAAAAGCACCTGTTTTCAGTATGATTTTGTCTTAAGTAAATGTATGCAAGATTTCTACCTTGTCATATATATTTGAGATGGCAGTACTATGCAGAGATGATTTTCACCAACAGTATTTGTTCCAGATCTTCCCACTGAAAGAAATGGACTTTAACTGTTCTTGCTATTGATATAGTTAAGACCCATTTTCTTATCCTTTCAACATTGTTTAAGCATGGTTTACTGATACTGTGTTTCCCCGAAAATAAGACCCTGTCTTATATTTTTTTGAACCCTGAAATAAGTGCTTGGCCTTATTTTCAGGACGGTTTTATTATTTTGGGGCACGTGGAGCGAGATGGGGATCCTCTTGCCATCTTACCTGATTTCCAGCTCTGTCTCCCTAGCCCTAACCAGAGGAAATGGCGGGGACCAGCTGCACATGTGGTTAAATATTTCCGGGGAGGGCTTATTTTCAGGGAAGGTCTTATTTTCAGGGAAACATGATATTACTGGACACACCCACTTTAGAAATTAAACATGGTGATGATTTAAGTAGAGATACACATTATGTTTATATTCAGAGAGTAAAAAAAACCGGTTACTCAAATGCAAGCTTGGATTCATGCCTATTGCCATGGTATTTGTAATCCCTGTCTCATATCAGAGTGTAGGAAAAAAAGAATGTGTTACTATATTAAATAGTTTACATATTTAATTAACATATTAAAATTTATTTTTGAGATTTCCTTCAGGTTCAAAGCAATTTGCTATTGCGTTGCCAGGTGGCAATGGTATCCTGCTGCTTTAAAAACATTGTAAAGCTTCCATAAATTCACATAATTAATTTAGTAGGTTTTTGAATCCTGGTTACAGTTCCCTAATGGAACTAGAAAACCAAAATTTGACTTGATTATTTATTACTGTAATGGTTCCATCAAACCTACCATTATAATTTACCAATCATGAGTTCTGTGAACTTCTGTGAGTTTCTAATCAACTGCAGTAGTCTCAATAAACTATTCTTAAACAATGTTGAAAGAAAAAACAAAGAAAAAAAGAAACCAGTTAGAAAACCTATAGATGTTTTCCAACTTTCTTTTCAACAGATTACATTCTTATGATGTTTTCTCCCTCTTAAGTACCATATTTTACAAGTCCCTTCACCTCTTCATTTAATCCTCATATCTCTTAGCCTTCAGATCCATAAATCAGCTATTCATTTTTTTCCTTCACAAAAAAAAAATCATAAAGGCTACTAGTCTTTTAAAAAAAAAGTTTCTCTGACCAAACAGATCAGTTTCTCAATTTCTGTAAATTCTTGACATTTTCACAATTCATTCCTCCACAGTGGAAATGTCATTATTTTTCCATATAATAAATTTGCTGCAGTCACCATTTACAGTATCAAGTTACCAAAAGTACTTTCTTATTCAATATCTGTAAGTCCCAGTAAGAAGGGTTTTGGTTTCTTAGCAATATTAATCCTTAAAATTTTTTTACATCATTACATGAATTTGTACCCGGTATTTCTTAGCTTTCTCACAAGCCCGTCATGCATGATAAAATGTTCCTTCATGCTCCAATATTTCTGGCACTGGTTTAAAATACCTTTATACATTTTTTATAATTTCCCTGCTGTCAAATACCAATGTATATCCTTTTGAAGAAATTTTCTCTTAGATTATGACACATTCTGAACCAGTTAACTCCATTCTATCCCAAGTATCCATCACTGTTATATCCAAAATTAGCAGTCCTTTTGTCGTGTAATCTTTAACCCATTTTTCTGTTTCAAATATTAATAAAATTTTATGTATTTTTGCTATTACATGTCCATTATTTGAAATTCAATTTGGAATTCCATTTTATATCTTTTCAATTCCTTTCATCTATATTAAACTGTGTTTATGAAAATTATTGAAAAGTATATTCTTCTGCAGTCAATAGATCTTTAACTTCATCTTAATTTTTGCATCCTGTATTAATAAATCTTGATAAGTTAACCATATCTCTGTGTTCACTCATACACTAAGAAACCCTCTTTATGATTTAGAAAGATATGTAAATGCAAATTATAGCAATATTTTAAAATATTTGGAATTATTGTTGATATAGATTGAGTTATAAAAGGAAGAGATCATTTGATCAGCAGAACTATTAGAGCTCCAAAGAGGCAAAAGCCCCAAATCAGCTTTTCAGCTTTTACAATTATATTCAAAACTGAAAATAGTGACTGGGTAATGTGATTATGGTGTTGGACTGGGAACAGCAACAGGCAACTTCTTGTCTACCTTCACTGCAGAACTCAGTGATTTTGACCCAGTCACTCCTTCCCAACCCAATCAGTTTCACAGGGTTGGTTTGTGGTGGAAAAAGAATATAGAATACTATATGTGCCCCTGCAGTACCTGAATGAAAGACAGGATAGAAAACTAATTGATCATATAATATGGAATATGATGGAATATATGCCTACTTTCTAAAAACCTCTAAGCCTCATCTATGAAGTATCTTTTAGAATGAGCTCCTTGCCTGACATATGGTCATTAGCAACAGTCCTACCTATCTTCAGAAAAGGTGACCCCGGCCTTGTTGAGAATTATAGACCAATCTCCCTTTGCTGCGTCACCTGTAAAGTCATGGAATCCATCAGAAACCAATCCATCACCCTCCACTTAGTGACAATAATCTACTCTCTAATAAACAATTTGGTTTCAGGAAAAATTTGTCATGTAATCTGCAACTCATACACTGCAAAACTTTTGGACCTCTCAACTCGACCAGGTTAAAGCAATAGATGCAATCTACATAGACTTCTGTAAAGCCTTTGATTCAGTGGTTCATGACAAACCTCTGTTAAAACTAAGTTCTTATGGCATTTCTGGATCTTTGCACAAGTGGATAGCTACATTCCTATCAAACCGGCAACAAGTAGTTAAAATTAGAAACTCTATATCAAACCCTGTGCCAGTTAACAGTGGCATTCCCTAAGGCAGTGTTCTAGGACCAACACTTTTTCTGCTTTATATAAATGACCTTTGTGATCATATTATAAGCAGCTGTGTCCTCTTTGCCAACGATGTAAAACTATTTAACACCACAGACAATTCTACTACCCTTCCAAATGACCTAGATTATGTATTTGAACGGTCAAACAATTGGCAACTCCAAATCTCTGCTAACAAATGCTCAGTCCTGAATATTGGCAATAAAAATCAGAACCTCAAATACAAGCTGGGTGGAAATGATCTAAAAGATGACCCACACTCTGTCAAGGACCTAGTGGTACTCATTTCAAAAAATCTAAGGCCCAGAACTCACTGTAACAACATTGCTAAAAAGGCATTAAGAGTTGTCAACTTTATTTTACGAAGTTTTCTCTCTGGTACGCTATACAAAACCTTTGTCAGACCTATCCTTGAATACTGCTCATCTGCCTGGAACTCACACTGTATTTCGGACATTAATACATTAGAGAGGGTCTAGAGGTATTTTACAAGAAGAGTACTCAACTCCTCTGCTCGCAATAAAATTCCTTATACCACCAAGCTTGAAATTTTAGGCCTGGATAACCTTGAACTATGCCGTCTATGTTACGACCTAAGCTTAGTACATAAGATTATCTACCATAATGTCCTAACTGTTAATGACTACTTTAACTTCAACTGCAATAACACAAGGACTAGCAACAGAAACTAAATGTAATCCACTCTAATCTTGATTGTAGAAAATACGACTTCAGCAATAGAGCAGTAAATGTCTGGAATGCTCTACCTGATCCTGTTGTTAGTTTCTCTAACCCCCATACCTTTTATCTTAAACTGTCTACCGTGGACCTTACACGTTTCTTAGGGGGTCCCTAAGGAGGTGTGCATAAGCGCACCAGCGTGCCTACCATCCCTGTCCTACTGTCCCCATTTATATGTACTCATTTTATGTGTTTATGGTTATGTTTTGCTTATTTATATCCATTTATTTGTACCATTTTTCATGTGTCTATGTTTATGTCTGATACTGTTTCCTTGTACTTGTTGACAAACAAACAAACAAACAAAAAACAAATAATAAGATTCTAGTGCCGAATCAGAAAAATCTGAGGGAATCTTACTGGTTGGAGTAACAAAATACTTGAGATTGAACAGGATCCAGGCCTACAAGATGCACATATGAGACATGACACTTTCTGACCACATCCATAACTATACACCACAAGGAAGTATTGGGGTATTCAATGGGTTGCATAAATAACAGAGTGGATTATATCATAAAATAAATTTATATGGCACAATCCAAAGCAGTAAATACAGTACATTTTTTCTTTAGTTATTCCTTTTTTCTGTGAAGCAGGAGTGATGGCCTTCCTTCTTTCTTTCTTTCTTTTTTTTTTTTTTGGTAACCTCTGGAACCAGTGCAATTGTAAGCAGAGTAGTGAATGTTTGGTATCTTTTGCTTTGTTTTCTGTCATTTTGAGGTTGGCAGCAATGAGAATAACTAAGGGAAACAGTTTCTCAGGATTTGCAAAATTAAAACCGTTATGTTTCTACAGTATATGTACTGGAAATATTTGTAAACTTTGGTAAAAGATAGGAATAAAGCCATTACTTTATTTCCATGAATAGCTTTCTACATTTTTCTGAGAACTCAGCAGATTTTTGCTGTTGTTCAGTGATTCAAAGAATTAAGTGAAGCAATGATGTACATTCCATTTCTGCCTCATTTCACTTCTATTTCTTAAAAACCTAAGAGATGCCTCCCTCCTATTTCAAAGTCTAGAACTATTAAGCCAGTGGTCTCACCCCCCCCCCCCCCCATCACCACCATGATCTTTCAAAGTTATGAATTTATGGCCATGTGTTCCCAGACAGCATGATAATTTGCTTAATCTGAAACAGAGGGAGACAAAATGTTACACTGTGAATAATTAACCTCCCTCTAGGTTCCTTGTTAATCTGTTGGTTTACTTTTCTTCTGCATAAACTGGCTACAAGGCAGTGACATTGTATTGCAGAATTTTAACAAAGGTTTTACTATTGTTAAAATAGTAAACTATTGTTTGCTATGAACTGTGGTGGCGCAGTGGTTAGAATGCAATATTGCAGGCTAACTCTGCCCACAGCCTGGAGATTGAGCCAGATCGGATCAAGGTTGACTCAACCTTCTATCCTTCCGAGGTCAGTAAAATGAGGACAACTACATGATCTGATAAAAAAATATGTTTAAATTATATAGAGACAGAAGCATTTGTAGCACTAAATGAAAAAAGGGGAAATAGCAAGTTTGCCACTTAGAAGTACGGAATAGCAAAAGAAGAAACTGCATTATCTCTTTTTTTTCTTGGATTATCTATTCTGTAATGCATGTAAATCTTTTAGACTAACAGTGATTTCCTTGTGCAGATATTGGGCATATTTATATATTAGTAAATTTATATAAGTTTATATTTATTGCCAAGCCTGAGCATACTATTGTGAACATTTACAGTATGTATAATATTTATTTATTTTTCATTGACCTACCTACTTCAAAAAGCTAACAAATGAGGAAAAACAACTGACAAAAACTTTTTTCCAGGGGCTGAAGTAGAGTTAAAAAAGGCCAACAGAATTGATCCAATCATACCATCTTGAACACTGCTGGCCAGAGGTGGGCTTCAAAAATTTTGAAGGGATTCTCTGCCCAGTTGCTGAGTGGGTGTGGCCTAGTCAGCCTCCTGCACCACAGGCGGGGGGGGGGGCGTTTTTGCCCTCTCTGGTCTCTGGAGAGGCCAGAGAGGTTTCCTCTCTTCTGGCTTTCCTCGAGCCTCCAAGAGGGTGAAAACGGCATCCCCAGGCTCTCTGGTGGCAGGAAACGGGCCCATTTCTGGCCTTCCTGAACTTCCAATAGGCCCGTTTTTCACCTTCACCGAGCCGCCGCACACACCCTGCACTTACCTGCATCCAAAACGGGCTGCGTGGAGACTTCTGGGAGGGGAGGGATGGGCGGGGCCAGCCAGGAATGAAATTTGGGGGTTCTCCTAACTGTCCAGAATCTTAGCTAGAGGTTCTCCCAAAGTCCTGCGAACCCCAGCCCTGCTGCTGACACATACAAGCTCTCTTTCCTCCTGACCAAGATAGATCCACTAAGCTACCGAACACAGGCGATATTAAGTTTTGTTTCTTTTTATCCCCCTGCAGTTTCAAAATGAATGTTTAAAATGAGATGAGAATGTCTGAGAGAATAATATGACTTCTGACCTTTAGTTCCTCATTAAAAATAAAAGCATGTGTCTAGATATAGTATGAATATTAAATTTTTCAATGACCTATACAGTTTAGAGTCAGGAATATGGATGACTTTTTGTCAGGGAGAATTGTAATGTCATTTCACCAGTTTATATTTTAATGACTATCCCATATACAAACTATGCATTATGAGAAGACCTTGATGATATAGCCAGATTACAAATGCTATTTTCTTTCTGCCTTTCTGCCTGACTTGGGAGCCTTACTCGTGCTAGCCTGCTTCTGCTGTTTGTGCAAACTAGCTACCATAGAATATTGTTAGCAATAGTGGTGGGATTCAAAGTATTTTACTACTGGTTCTGTGGGCGTGGCTTGGTGGGCGTGACATGGCTTGGTGGGCATGGCAGAGGAAGGATACTGTAAAATCTCCATTCCCTCCCAACTGCAGGGGAAGGTTACTGCAAAATCCCCATTTCCTCCCGATCAGCTGGGACTTGGGAAGCAGAGAATAGATGGGGGTGGGGCCAGTCAGAGGTGGTATTTACCGGTTCTCCAAACTACTCAAAATTTCTGCTACCGGTTCTCCAGAACTGGTCAGAACCTGCTGAATACCACCTCTGGTTAGGAAGCTATAACCCTCACATTTATTCATTCATTTATTTATTGGTTCAATTTATATGCCGCCCTTCTCCAGAGACTCAGGGCGGCTTACAATGCGTTAAGCAATAGCCTTCATACTTTTGTATATACCTGCTTAGTAGGGCTTTCGCCCCCCCCCCCAAGCAGTGTTCTTTTTTATACAAAGTCAGCTTATTGCCCCCACAAACCAGGTCCTCATTTTACCTACCTCGAAAGGATGGAAGTCAACCTTGAGCCTGGTGAGATTTGAACTTGCAGTAATTGCAGGCAGCTGGTGCTATTTAACAGCACTTTAGTCTGCTGCGCCACCAAGGCTCATCTAATAACTTAGATCGGCCCAAAGATGTCAGACCTCTCTAACATCCACTGTCTAGCAGGCAACCCACTGAATCTGATGATGAGAAAGTTCTTCCTCAAAGTGACAAACTTGTCAACCAGTTATGGAAACTCTTATTTTCATAATGAAAATGACCGATCTGCAACTTCAAAGCTACACCACCACCCTCAAAAGAAAGTCAATGAGGATTCTTCAGAACTTTCCCAAGATGGCAAGAAAATAAATAAATAAAAATAAAAGCTTTTTAAAATAGTTTTTTTCCTTTTTTTATTTTTAAGTTGATATACTATACTTTCTGCAATGATTCATGCTCTTTATTAAGCAGTTTCCCAATCTCTACTATTTCTGTCTGACAAGAATTGCATGCCATGGTTTAGGTTTAATATGAGGTGTGAGTTTACTCTTTAGGTAATCAACCAATCCAGGGATGGGTTCTACTTACCTTTACCATCTGTTTGCAATGGGATTGTGCGTGCACGCGAGCAAAGCCAAGTGCACATGCTGTGCTTCTGCGCATGTGCAGATAGCTGATGATGACATCCAGGGCGGTGGATGGGCCTCCCACCAGTTTTACTACTGGTTCTTGTGAACTGGTTTGAACCGGGGGCCACCCACCACTGAACCAATCATGATTAAGTAATCCAAACCTCCCTACACAATATGGAGTCTCTCTCTTGGAAATAGTGCTGCTAAGTGTCTTTGGAGATTCTCAGTCATCCAGGTCATAGTTGTCTCAAAAATGCTTTTTTCTTCAAAAGGAAACTGGACTGTTTTTCTGGAGGAGGAGGAGGAGGAGGAGGAGGAGGAGGAGGAGGAGGAGGAGGAGGAGGAGGAGGAGGAGGAGGAGGGAAAAGGAGAAGGGGAGAAGGGGAAGGAGAAGGAGAAAGAAAAGAAGGAGAAGGAGAAGGAGAAGGAGAAGGGGAAGGGGAAGAGGAAGAGGAAGAGGAAGAGGAAGAAGAAGAAGAAGAAGAAGAAGAGGAAGAAGAAGAAGAAGAAGAAGAAGAAGAAGAAGAAGAAGAAGAAGAAGAAGAAGAAGAAGAAGAAGAAGAAGAAGAAGAAGAAGAAGAAGAAGAGGAGAAACATTTTCTTTTTTTTCCTTCAAGGAAAAAACAGTCCAGTTGCCTTTGGAAGAAAAAAAGGACCTTTAAGATAGTTCCTCTAAGTTGCTTTCGAACTTCCTTTCTTGCTATCTTCTTTGCAACAACCCTTTTAGATTCTAAAGAGTCTTGTCTTAATCTTTTTGTGAAGAAGTAAAAATATCTCAAATAATAAAAACATTTTTAAGCAAAATGTGAATCTGGGTCAAAATAAATTGATTGTCATTGCAGTCCAGTCACATTTTTACCTTGGTTCTTATTTTTTGCTACCTCCCTCCCAGCCCATTCATCTTGGCCAGCAAATCAGTACTGAAGTTGACAATTATAACAAGAAGTCAACAGCTATATTTATTACTATGTATTGAATCTTTTCCAAATATTTGCATGTCCCCAGTGCCCTATTTTTGTCTTTAAAATGATGTTGTTTGCGTTCATAATTTTATAGATATTACTTCAATATTAATAAGCAAGTAAATATTTGTCTTGTAGCAGATAATAAAAATGAATGATGAGAACTGTAATTGTTGTCCCTGAACAGTTTTCAGGCTGAAACGAAGGACTGACACTTGGAAAGATCTTTCTTCATCAATCAGATTCCAAATACTGTCTCAGTAGAACCTTCTTAAAATAAGATGCTGAGAGCCAGAGGTGTGTCTGAAAACTGCTGCTTGCCAATATAGGGCAGGAATGATCTATTCCTGCCCTATAAATTATCCAAAGATCTATTCACAGATCCTTGGGTAATTTGCAATAGATTAGCAAGGATTTTTAGGTCCTAGTTTTTAAAAGCAACAAACTAAAATTATTCTTTATACAGGTAGTTCTCTGACAACCATTTGTTTAGTGATTGTTCAAAGTTACCATAGCACTGAAGAAAGTGATTTATAATCATTTTTCACATTTACAACTGTTGCATCATCCCTGTGGTCATGTGATCAAAATTCAGATACTTGGCAACTGGCATGTATTTATGAGAGTTGCAATGTCCTAGGGTCATGTGATCACCCGTTGTAAACGTCTGACAAGTAAAGTCAATGGGGAAACCAGATTCTCTTACTGTGTTACTGTGTATTAGATTAGATTAGATAACAGAGCAGAGGTGGTGCGTGCAGTGGTTAGAGTGCAGGGTACTTTAGCTGCAGTTCAGCAGTTCAAATCTCACGGGCTCAAGGTTGACTCAGCCTTCCATTCTTCTGAGGTGGGTAAAATGAGGACCCAGATTGTTGGGGGCAATCTGCTGATTTTTTAAACCACTTAGAGAGGGCTGTAAAAGCACTATGAAGTGGTATATAAGTCTAAGTACTATTGCTATTGCTTTGCTATTAAGTCAGTTTAGCACAGGGAAACACAGTTTAGTTACTGTGCATTAGAATCAGCCAGTTTAGCACAGTAACAGCTGTGATACCAACTTAACAACTGCAGTGATTCACTTAATAATTGTAGCAAGTTCGTAAAGTGGGGGCAAAACTCATTTAACAACTGTCTTGCTTAGCAATGGAAATTTTGGACTCAATTATGGTAGTAAGTTGAAGACTGCCTGTATTTCTGCTTCTGGTTTCCTGGGCAAAAACACAGAGGTTGGGCTGCTAGGAAACCATGCAAGTTTAAAACATATGTTGCTGACATACTTATCTATTGTTGGTTTGGATCTGGTACTTGTACCTATAACATAAAATGCCTAGGTAGCTGAATCAGTTATATTGAATATGATGTTAATACAGAATATTTTGCAGCTTCTGGTACTCATTTTTCTTTTTATATTTTGCCTTCATGTAAGCATCTTAAATTGCCATAATATGCTTTCCTAGCTTTCATTATATAATCTATGTTATTCAGCATGTTGACTCCATTCATTCAACAGTGAATAAATGAATTAATGATTAGTTATATGCAAAATAATTGTTTTAAAAGCAGTGTAGAAATGGTGGTGATTTAAACCCTATAATATTTCTGTGAGCCAAAGCATCATTATTCCATTTTTCTGAGTCACAAATGAATATCGTAATGTTGAGAATAGTACTGAATTATAATGGGAATGTTATTAGATTGCTGAATGCTGATGTGATATTTAGGGACTTTGCCAGTCAATTTACAACTCACAAATGTAAAATTATATAAAATATTAAAGTTCTGCATTAGACTGTTGTGATTCAGTTCCGATTTTTGAATCGGATGGACTTAATTTTGCCAGTCATCTGTGTTCATAACTGCTTCTTTGAATTTGTGTGTCAAAAGTCACCCTCCTCAATAGATAATTTTTATATCTTAATAAAGACTGTATTCCTATACAGTATGTTAAATTATATTGTTCATATTCCATATGAAGCATAAATAATCTTCCTTCTTTTCCCAGTAACAGGTGTATTTCCCTGTGCTAAACTGACTGAATCTAATCCACAAGACAATTAGTAATTGAAATAATTTCCTGTGGGGCATTGATTTATCATATCAGCAAGCTAAGGTGAAAAGTATAAGTCTTGCATGCTGTTCTCATTATTTTGGAGAATACACTTTAAAAGACAAAACATCAGTAACTGATTCACTCAGAAGGAACATTTTGACCTGACTGAATTCAGTTCATATTAATGAAAGGAAAAAACTGGAATGAGTACTTGTATCTCTCTGTGAAATATTATTATACGGTATTCTGTTATACTATACTCTATATATTATATTAATTTTCTTCATTCTTTGAACTAAGTTTTGTCTTCAGTTAGACTGTGAATGGCACATTAATCCAGCATTCTTCTAAATTATGGCTTATCAATGAGCAGTGTACTGCTGCACATTATGCTGATTTGTACTATTGTTTTCTATGGAGTAAGCAGGCATAGCTAATAAGCCATATAGATTAATACATCTGAGAGTCATGGAGCCTAGCTTTTTCCTTTCAAGGCTTCCAAAGAAACCAATTTGTTCTTCCTCTGCTTTGTTCTGAGAGAAGCAAGCCAGAGTTGTTGGGTTGGATGCCATAATTATCAGTTCATGAATGGAGCCATACCCGTTCCCTTGAGAAATTCAGCAGGACTTGTCCAGAGCAGAATATGCTGACAGGCTGTTATTCTCTCTTCATCCACTTCATCTTCATCTAATAACTATTCATTAATTAATTTTCATTAATTAACAGCTACTCATCAATAAGAAAATTGAGAATTTACTTAAAAATGCCATGTCAGAGAATTTCAGGTTTAGGAACCACAAAATCTAAGTATTTTAAGCTAGGAGTCTAATACAATTTTTGGATAGGACAGCTAGGGTAAATCACAATAGAAACTCTTCTGTTAATCCACACTTTCTTTCCAACTACCAGTCACTACTACACTCAGGGATGGTGGAAGATTGCTTTTCTTAGTAGAAACTACTAGAAGATGGTTGTAATGCCCCAGGACAAGACCACACGGCCAGCTGAGAGTTCAAACTCCCCTTTAATGCTCCAACTTTTCCCAAACACTCCCACATTCATGGCAAGTCTCAGAATAAAGCGCTCACACACACACATTGCAGGCTCTGGCTGTGAGCAGTCCAGCAAAGCAAAGGAACAGGGAAATGAATCCACAAACAAGGAACAAGGCACTGAGTCCACGAAGCAAGGAAAGAGCACTGAGTCCACTAAGCAAGGAACAAGGCAAGCAGAACTGCAAACGCCAGACGTCTGCAACAGCACACAAAACTTTACTAATTCAACATTTGTTCCTGACAAACGCCCCTCCCCACAGTGTCTCCTTAAATCTCAGTCCCGAGGTGTGCCTTGTGAAGAGGCTCCCAAGTCATCGGGTCGGTCTGCGCTGTTCCTGCTTTCTCTCCACTCTCCGTGCTTAGGGATCAGGAGGGGGGCAGTTTTTGCTCATTGCCTAAGCTCTGTCACTCCCCACTGCTTGCCCTCTCTCAGTCATGCCCCTATTCCTCCCTGCTAGCAAGCCGTCCCAATCCTGAGGGGCCCTGGGCTGCCTCGTCCTGCTCCTTCCCACAGTTCTCCAAAGCCAATGAAGTCTCCCCCTCAATCTCCATCGGCTCCAGTTCTGCCTCATCTTCCTCCGCAGATTCCGATGGGAGCATGACAATGGTGGTAATATAAAGGATTACTCTGAATTGCTCTGTTTTCAGGATAGTTAATTTAAACAGTCTATATAAGAGTCAGCAGCTAGTTAGCAGCCAGGGACCTGCACAATATTGGCTAAATAGCCTCTGCATCCATGATTATCTTTTTGTGGAAGGATAATCAATTAGAAATCTCAAGCTCATGAAAGCCAGCAGCACAATTGACACTTTTAAGCTAGAAAATACATGAAACAATTAAAATAGGCCTATTAGTGAAAACATTGGGGGGCGGGAAACCAACTCCAAAGAAACCACTCAGTCTCAAGGCGAATCTGACTGTCAATCCTCTCTGTTGTTAAGTTTGGCCAACAAATATTGCATCCCCCTTTGCTACAAAAACTGGGTATTCTTACTTTGCCCATAGTTATACCTTTGAAAAGCATTTGATTCGGCTTGCTAAAAGGCTTTTAGTATTTAGACTGAATCTTAACAGGAAAGGCATGGCTCTTTGACAGCATCGGTATAAAGTGCTCAATGCCTTTGAATTTAAAACAGCATAAGAAGCTATCTTTTGAATTGCCACAACAGGAGATCTTTTACCACACGGAAGGTGGTAATCTAACAGGTTCAGAGACAGATTGATCTTTGTGAAAAACTCTTCATTGTAGGATGAACTGAATTAAGAGTATTTTGCAACACCCTAGCCTCAAAATGTTAATTAAGGTCTGATTTAAAAGCTTAATTTACTTTATCCACTACACTTTCACTGTTTTGTTTTTGACAAAATGTATTAAAGAACAGACTATTACCAATCCAAATGCATTACTTTAAAAGGTTATGGCATGCTATTTGACAGTCTTTCAGACAAAATAACATAATTAGATGTGTAGCATGTTGATGGGTTCATGGAGAATGACTTTAAATGTGTACAACTTCTAGTGGTCACCTTCATAATTAGCCATCTTAGAAGCATTTTGTCAAAAAGTCACTCTATAGATACTTTAAGTAATAATTCCCTTAATCTATAGAAGAATACCTGAGTATTTGATTTTCATAAAGATTCAGTAGTTGCATATAATATGTTGTTTCTCTCTGAAATATTTGTCATGAGACTTCTGCCTAAAATTGTACTGATTATTGGTGATTGATCATATCTGGTGCTGTGAAAATCAGGAGCTACAGGCAACTAAGACATTTCTTGAAATGCTAATTGAAGTAGGGTGGGTGAGGAAAAAATGTTTGTAATAGTTATTTATCTATTGGACAAAATATAGCTGTTATCTATTTGTCCTTCATTAATTCCTATCTTTAATTTCCTCCATCAGGATGAATAATTTTATCATATTTCCAAATTTGCTTACTTAATTGATTTTTTTAAAAAAATATTGACTATGTTCTATGATATGTTTCATGCCTAATACTTATTTTTAATCTGATAGTTCTACACTGCTATTGTTTTACATAAATTATTAACAGTTGCTGGAATTGGGTATGTCTAGTTTAAAGAAAAGAAGGGCTAGGTGCAGCGGTGAAATCCCCCCAGTTCCATCAGTAGCGCCGATAGCGGGAGGCTCCACCCACCCACCAGGACGTCATTATGTCCTGGTTTTTTACCATCTGTGCATGCACAGGTTTTCACAGAACCAGATATGATCAATTATTTACTACTGGTTCGGGAATGGGAGCGTGTGGGAGCTCTCACACTCTTTTGTGCATGCGCAGAAGCTCCCGTTCCCGAACCAATAGCGAAGGTAAGTGGATTTCACCGCTGACTAGGGATGACATAATAACAGTGTTCCAATATTTGAGGGACTGCTACAAAGAAGAGGGGGTCAACCTCTTTTCCAAAGCACCAGGAGGCAAGACAAGAAACAATGGATAGAAACTAATAAAGGAGAAAAACAACCTAGACTTAGGAGAAATTTCCTGATAGTTGGAACAATTAATCAGTGGAACAACTTGCCTTCAGAAGTTGTGAATGCTCCAACACTGGAAGTTTTTAAGAAGAGATTGTACAATCATTTCTCTGAGATGGTATAGGGCCGTGATGGCGAACCTATGGCACGTGTGCCACAGGAGGCACGCGGTGCCATATTAGTGGGCACGCCAGCTCAGCTCTGGGGTGCATTTGCGTGCTGGCCAGCTGATTTTCGGGCTTCTGGTCCCACCAGAGGTAGGGAAACAGGCTGTTTCCTGCCTTTGGAGGGCCTGGGGGTGGGTGGGGAAGGCCCGTTTTTCTTTCTTACCTTGCTCCAGATCCTCTCTATTTATCTGGGAAGGGCGAAAACAGCCTTTCCCACTCCCTTGGAGGCCCTACGGAGGCTGAAAGGGCCCATTTCCCGACTCCCGATGGGACAGGAAGTGACTTTTTTCGCTGTCCCCAGCCTCCAGAGACTCCTAGAGAGGCTCCTAGAGACTCCTAGAGCCTCCTAGAGAGGCTCTGGAGGCTGGGGACAGCAAAAAAATGTCGCTTCCTGTCCCACCGGGAGTTGGGAAATGGGCCGTTTCAGGCCTTTGGAGGGCCTTCGAGAGAGTGAGAAAGGCTGTTTTCGCCCTTCCCAGATAAATAGAGAGGATCTGGAACCAGGTAAGAAAGAAAAACAGGCCTACCAGGCCATCATATGCCAGGAGCAGGGAGGGGGGTTGCGTGCACATGTGCGAGGGCACGTGCACGTGCGATCCTCCCTGCCCCCCCTCTCCTGGCACGTGATGGCAAAAAGGTTACCCATCACTGGAATAGGGTTTCTTGCCTGAGCAGGGAGTTAGACTAGAAGACCTCCAAAGTCTCTCCCAACTGTTATTCTGTTAATTCTGTTAAATACAACTACACTGTTAGGTAAATATATACTAAGACATGCATTTTGCACCTAATAATACTTATAATATTATTTTAATCTCTAAAACAATGTTGTTTGTAGCAAGCTATAACAATATAAAAATTATAATTTTTGTCATTATTAGGAAGAATTTGTGATTAAAATGAATATTTTGCCTAGAATATTGGTTCTGTTTCAGACAATACCCGTTTTGAGAATTTATGCACCGCTTAAAGAGTAGCAAAAGGATAAATTTACATTTGTGTAGCCAAAAGACAAAAAAAAGAAAACATTATTAAGTATTACAGGATGCAAGGGAAAGAGAAGGATTGGGTTTACCTGATTTGAAATTATATTTTTCAGCTTTTTTTTTTTTTTTTAATTTGATTTATATGCCGCCCTTCTCCGGAGACTCAGGGCGGCTTACAATGCGTTAAGCAATAGCCTTCATACTTTTGTATATTTATACAAAGTCAGCTTATTGCCCCCACAAACTGGGTCCGCATTTAACCTACCTTAGAAAGGATGGAAGGCTGAGTCAACCTTGAGCCTGGTAAGATTCGAACCTGCAGTAATTGCAGGCAGCTGTGTTAATAACAGGGTGCATTAAACCACTGTACTTCCAAGGCTCCTGTTTGATTGTTTGATTTGAATGGGTGCTACTCAGAAGTAGAAGTTTTATTTATTTATTTTATTTTATTTATTCAATTTATATGCCGCCCCTCTCCGAAGATCCAGAGCGGCATTTTGCCAAGATTATGGTCAGGTTCTCAATACTATAAAATTAAATTAAAATTAAACCCTACAAACTATTCTACTTTGTTTTAGCTTAGATAATTCAGCCGTTGTGGTTTCAGATATACCAATACAATTATATCCCTGATATTTGTCTAATACTATGTAAAGGTTAAATTACTTTCCACTAGTCTTTGCAAAGACAATAAGCAAATAATCACATCTGTGCTAAGATGGATAATAGAAAGAAAGCAGAAAAAAATAGTTTTCATATGTATAGACAGAAATAAGAGCAAATGAAACTTTATTTTCCCTTTGTATAACCATCAGAATCCCTAAAGAATTATATCTCTTTTTCATCAGTTGTCTTAAAGAGTATTGTAGATGTTTAAATGCATAGCTCCAAAACTTTGGTCTTCATTTTCTAAAGTTGTTTATTTATTTAAAAAAAAAATATGGCCACTGTCAGTCATTCTAGCTTACAAAGATAAAAACCCAATGTAAAAAACAATACAAAGCAATAACCCCCACTTCTGGGCAACAACAATCAGTCAATCAAATAAGCCACTTGGTGAGTTGAGTTCCATCACATTCTGGGGTCCCCAGGTCTGTTGGAAAACCAGGTCTTCAGGACCTCGTAAAAGTATCAAAATGGAGGCTAATATTATCTCTGTGTGGGTGATGTTCCATAGGAGGGAACTACCATGGAGAAGGCTGTTCTTCTTGGTCCTACTAGATGTACCTCCTTAGGAGAGAGGACCTGTAGCATTTCCTGCCTCCCACTATGGTGGGTTGGGTAGATAAGATTTGGAAAAGACAGTCCTTGAAATAACTTTTGCATATGCTAACCCATAAAACATGGTTTTCAAACCACAGTGGCTATAGCAAACAAATCATATACCGTATTTTTCAGAGTATAAAACGCACCTTTTTCCCCCTAAAAGGGGGTGAAAATTTGGGTGTGTCTTATACACCGAATGTAACCCTGCCCACCCACTGGCCCCCACCCTTTGGCCTCTGCCTCCCAGCAATTTACCTCCTTGCAGCAAGCAGCAAGAAGAAACAGCCCATTTCAGCTTCAGCACAGCCTAATTAGCACAAGTTGATTGTCCTGGATCGGCCTCCCGACTCTCAGCTGTTTTACGCTGCAGGGATTGCCGTTGCTTATTGCTGCGCGGGCCTCTGCTGCTTGCTGCAAGGAGGTAAATTGCTGGGAGCAGATTTTTTTTTCGTGTGCTAATAAAGCTATGCTGAAAACAAAAATGAAAGTAAAGCAGGCTATTTGCTGTTTGCTGCAACGAGGCAAAATTGCTGGAAAGCAGAGGCAGAGGCAGATTTCTTTTTTTTGTTTTCCTCACCAAAAAAGGTAAGTGCATCTTATAGTCCGGAGCGTCTTATACTCTGAAAAATATGGAAATATCTGAGCCAGGTTATTATATTTAACCATAAAGTACCATATTTCCTTTGGCTTAGTATGTCAAGTGAAAACTACCATTCTATTTTGTTAATCATGGTATATGGTTTAATACTGCATTGCATAATCACTATTTTAAAATTTTGATGAAGAAGACTTTAATTTTAAGAAAAATCAACCAACTGAACTTCCCTGAATTTATATCTTCTAAAAAGTTGTAAAAGAATGTCAACAGTAAATTCTTTTGTTGTTCCCTCACTTAAATATCATTACTATGGGGAGGGACAATGGAAAGTTATAAAAGACATACATTGTCCTGAGTAAATTGAGCATCAAGAGTTATTTTAAAGCTCTTCTTTTTCAAAAATAGCATTAGCAATAGCACTTAGACTTATATACCACTTTACAGTGATTTATAGCCCTCTCTAAGCGGTTTATAGAGGCAGCATATTGCCTCCAACAATCTGGGTCCTCATTTTACCCACCTCGGCAGGATGGAAGGCTGAGTCAACTTTGAGCTTGATGAGATTTGAACTGCCAAATTGCAGGCAGTCAACAGTCAGCAGAAGTAGCGTGTAGAAGTATTACACTCTAACCACTGTGCCACCATGGCAAAAAGAACCATGCTTTACTTTTCGATATCCTTCGAAGAAAAGTTTTATTTTTAATACTGTTTTTATAAAATGAATAACTCTAGGAAATTTCATGCAAGATACCACCAGTTTAGTAGTATTATCAGAGCTGCATATTCTAATGATTTTTTTTTTAACTAGCACTGTTTCTAAAAGATACTGATTTTATATATTGGATTTTATCTGGACATAGCCATGTTTAGCGTAGACTTAAATATATCTAAGTCAATGGAAATATTTATTTATTATAAGGTATGAGGCTATTAATGATAACAGAAAAAATAACATATTAGATAAACAAAAATGATAATCATATTTAGGCCTGATTTGTGTAATAAGCAGGTAGCTTGTCTATTACATGCTAACAATTATCCAATTATTGATGGCAATAATTAAGTCAAGACTGACTTCTGCTGACAATAGATACAAATTGAATTCCAGGGAACATTACTCCTCCAACTCAAGAATATTAGAAGTATAATTTTATTTTATATGTTGACTTATAATAATCCCCATAAACAATTACTATCCTAATGATGTTATAAATCACCTCTATGCAAAACTAAATATTGATCTAATCCACTGTCTTGGTTTGTATTATTTCATGTTAGGCCATGTTATTTCAGTCACAAGGATCCTACATTTTTATTGCCCAAGGTCAGGGATGAAATTCAGCAGGTTCTAATAGGTTCTGGAGAACACGTAGCTGAAATTTTGAGTAGTTCAGAGAACTGGCAAATACCACCTCTGGCTGGCCCCAGAGTGGGTTGGGAATGGAGATTTTGCAGTATCCTTCCCCTGCCACGTCCACCAAGCCACACCACGCCCACCACGCCACACCCACAGAATCGGTAGTAAAAAAAATTGAATTCCACCACTGCCCCAGGTCCATACATATACCATTGTATAATGAGAAAAATCATCTATTTCTTCTGCTTGTTCAGCTAAGCTATGAAGATGTGTAAGTGACAAAAATATTAGCAATTAATTTTCTAAATAAGATTCCCATAGTTAAACAGTAGGTTATTTAAGCTTTTCAGTCAAGGGAATGAAGGAAAAGGAAGAAATGACATGGTAACAGTTCTTGTTCTCACCCAACACTCACTTTATCTAAGCAACAAAAATAGAGAATCACTTTACATGCAACAAATTTGTGAGAAGATCATAGACCCTTCTATGTCTAATAAATTTACAGCACTTGAATGGGAGTCCCAAAGGTGATTTTTTTTCCAAGAGGCAACTGGACTTTCTGGTTTTTCTTTGAAGACATTTGAATAAAAACCAGAAAGTCCAGTTGCCTCTTGAAAAAAAAAAAAAAAGACCTTTGGGACAGCCATCTCCATAGACATTCGAATGGGACTTTCAGGCTGAAGTTCCAAAACAACCATTCTTAGATCTTTCAGTTTCTCTTAAAAGAAGAAATAACTGGGCAATTTAACTTCCTCCTAATATCCCTTTGTACTTCTTCAATTAACTTTTTCAGCTTACCTGTCATTTTTAAGATAAGAATAAAAATAAAAGCAAGACTTTGCAGAAAGGTTACTTCCGTTCTGTAAAGGAGTTACTTCTATGGGAAAAGTTACTCTGCAGTTGCAGACAGCAAAGTACAAAAGTACGAAAGTTACAAAAGTTGCAGACAGGTTACTTCCATGAGAAAATTCAACTGTGAATTGTGCCGAATTGGACAAATTAATGTATATCCTAAGAGAGACAAAAAAGAATCCATATACAACAGCAACTGGGAACGCTGGTATATATGGCTAAAGAAGAGGACAAATATAGAATAAATAACATAGTATTAAATATATACTTAATTATAATGAGATAGCATTTGGTATTTAAAATAGTCAACACTAATTGAACAAAAAGATTTACCGGGATGTAACTATGAATAAGTATTTGGGGGTTCAATACGACCCCCGGCTAGTCTTTATTTGTGGTTGTCTTTATGTGTTGTGTTGTATACCCATATATAACTTATATTTGTTTGAAAATTACACTATGTTTTTTATCTGTAAATAATTAATAAAGATCTATTTAAAAAAGAGAGAGAGAGAAAATTCAACTGAATTTATAGCAAAATAATGGCTTTTTACCAATCAAACTGCCATGTTTGAGCAGTTGTGTTCCAGAAACAACAATCTGGATTCAGGGTAAAATAATTTAGAAGCATTTGTCCAAAAACATAAACTAGAAAGCTCTCTGCTTTTATTGAAGCCCAGACAGAATTAAACTCATTAAGCTCCTAAAAAAGGATAATTAGAACACAGAACTAAAAACTGCCCTACTAATAAAGTTAATAAAGCTGATAGCTATGATCAGCAACTAAAACAACCTAATAAATCAATACCTGCTGTGGAAATGAATAGTGGTAGTCTTAGATAATTCAAAATTCTTATAACTTCAAAAGAATCAGCTCACCCCTACATGCAAAACCACTCTCTTCAAACAAAACAGTTTCTCTTCATATTTCTCTGAACAAGTCAATTCTGGTTGCTGGGTTTCTACAAGAGCAATTATGCTTTCTCTGGGACAACTCTTCTATTGCCAGTAACAACAGATAGATTTATTTGCAGTTGAATGGCTCCCAGGTTCACCACATACAAATTAATTTTGCTGACCTTTCAGCCATCTATGTTGCTTCTAATGACATTTAAGATGAAACCATATTTAATCACATTTAATATTAAAAAGGTTTAATAACTTTTCTAGTAGAAGTTTTTATGACATAAAAACCATCTATTGGGTTAGATCCATACCAGCTAGATGTTATCACTTCTTAAGTAGCACATATCTTGCCAACAATATTACCTCTTCTTCATGCCTGTCCTTGACAAAGCAAGGCTTTGGGAGTTGACAGACTCTATATAATAAGGCTAAGCCAGATGACGTTGAAGCTGGTCTTATCGGTCCTTGTATGCCTGTTTAATGGTGAACAAGAGAATACTATATTAAAGCTAAATAAACTCAAGAAAACTTTACTAGCTTTACTTGCCAAGCCCTTATTGATCTTTTGTCTCCCATTGTCCCCAGCCCTTTTCCTCCTGTGATAGATGAAGACTCAGCACGAGTATGTCCTCTTAATGCTATCTGTCCTGGCTCTAATGTAGCAGAACAGGAGCTAGCTGGAGCTTGTCAGACCAGGTTATTTGTTAAATTTTTGATTGTTATCTTTTAGATCCCAGTGTTCCACTTTCTGAAAGCACACTATCCTATTTTTCTAATGTGGAGCACACTATAGAAGTTGTCAGAACTATTCAGTTGAAGCTACTCCCCAAATTCGTCTCTGTGTGACAAATTTGGCAGGTTTGGTGGGAACCTGCAGTTTTGGCTTTATGTCCATCTCATATTTCAATTGGATTAATCTCCTCCTCCTCTCCATGTTAATTTTTAATATATATATTCCTACATTAGGTATAAGTAATTCATGGGATATACTTAATATGTCAGTACCCAGATACGATTATCAATCTTGACAAGGATTTAAATACTCATATTGGGGGGACTGATGCCTCCCTCCAAACTTATTTTAAATGGCCTCTGAGCTCCAAAGGTGTATGTCACCTTCAGATTAGACAATCTGATGATAAATTCTGCAATTTTGCAAGTTTCCATTTAGCTCAGTCAGTAGACAGGCTGGATTTAGTTGTGCTACATGGTACTGCCAAGGAGATATCAATGGGGAATTTACATTTGTTGCTCATATAACTCCAGAGTGATAGCATTAGCATTAGCGTTATATCCTCCCATGCTCTATAGTGTATCAGGTTAGATATTATTGGGCTACAGTGATAGATTATATAATTATTCCATGGAGATTTTCACCTAATATTTTACTTTTATAGTAGTAGATGTCCCAACAGTGATAATTAAAGAGACATTAATATGTTAGCTGGATCTTAAAACAAAACCTGAGTCTTTAGAAATAGCAATTTCCCTATTGAGGTTATAACAATGGGTGTATTCAGAACAAATGGTCTTCCAGGCAAACTATCTGTCTGGTCTTTTAAATACATACACTATTTTTAATTGTATTCTCTAATATGCTCATTTTACTCTAGTGAACAACAATATTACTTATCAGTTTGCTAGCCACATCCTTCTTTTATAAGGTTCAAACCTTAGTATGATAAAAACTGCATCAGAATTAAAAAGGGCCTTCCTCTATGACAGGGGCTGGATCCAGCCCATGGAGTGCTTAGATCTGGCCCGTGGGGCCGCCCTGGAATCAACAAAGGACTGGCCTGTGGTGCCTTGCCAGAGAAAATGGAGTTCAGAAGGGCCACATGGAACCCTCTTGAGCTCCATTTTCGGCTGCAACAGCTTCCTGCAACCCTCTGCCAGTGAAAATGGAGCATGGGAGGGCTGCGCGTGGCCCTCCCAGGCTCTCTTTTTGGTGGCAGAGTGCTTGGACCACCACAGGCGCCCCGACATGAGTAACATAAAGGTGGCCACGCCCCCTTGCTCCCCCTGCCCCCACCGCCCAAGGTCAAACACAATCCTGATATGGCCCTCAATGAAATCGAGTTTGATACCCCTGCTCTATGTGCTAAACACATTCCAACAAAGCAATTTACCAAGTGCCTTTCAGTTATTCAAAATTATAAAGATCTTTTAAAATTAAAGAAAATACAGCATATGAGAGAAGACTGTAGGAATTTAATTGCAGCAGTTAAGGTTAAGAATCCTTCTTGGTTCTGGTATCTAATTAACCACTCTCTTACTGACAGATGCACTGCCTCAGATTTCTGTGGAAGACTGGGACAATTATTTTCAAAAATATGCTTAAAAGGTTGTCATTAGAAAATCTTAATTGGATTACATCCTACAATGATCTCCTGGTCTGGCCAGCTGTGTCTGCAGCTGATGTCAAGGATGTCATTATGCAATTAAAATTGGATATGACATCAGGAGATTTCATCCCTGCAGAATTAATAAGAAAGAATAAAGACTGACGGGCCCCTATTTTGGTTGCTTTATTTACTCATACTCGGCAGACTTCCCATATGACTGGAGCCAAGCTATTGTCATACTATTCTATAAAAATAATGGCAACAGACTTGACCCTACAAATTATCAGACCATTAGTTTACTTGTTATATGCCAGACTTTTATATACAAAATTACTGGAATGGGTCCAGAATGATAATGCTATTGTGGAAGAGCATATTGGCCACAGAGGGGAACAATCAACTTTGGTCCTTCATTATCCATTTGAAAAATACTCTGCTCGACTCATCCCAGAAGCTCCTTTTTTGCAACCTTTGATGACTTTAAATCGACCTTTGACATAATACAATGGGAAAGACTGTAGGACAGATTAAGACATCTACCATTGATAAAAGGTTTCTCTTACTTATCCAATCTTTCTACTTTAATACAACTCTGAGATTTATATGTTCCTGGGATCATCTTTCTGAACCTGTTATAACACAAAGAGGAGTAAAGCAAGGCTGTAGCATCTTAATTTTTAACAACTGCTTCATAATAAAAGCATTCAAAATCACTGATCATCATCATCCTATTCTAGCAAAATAAACAATCATCTCACTTTTGTAAGCAGATGATATAGTTATGTTTGTTTTTCAGATAGGAGTGAGAAGGGCACTAAGGACTCTGATATTTTTCTGCCTAGAAGGAAGATTATTAATAAATTATTTTTAAAAACCTATCAAAGTTCTAGTATTTGCTTGATATCATTATAGATTACATAAGTGGCAAATTAATAGGACTCCGATTGAAGTGTATAACTATAAATATGTCAAAATGCTGTTCTACACATCTTTCCTACGAAGCTAGTGCTCAGTGAAGCTCAATCACGATGACTATGCTGAATTATTTTTACTTAAAAGGAGCTCATTATATCCCAGCAGACTGTACCATATCTGAGACATGAACCTCCAATCTAAGCTAAATGTACATTTAGATTAGAATCTCCCTACAATTAGGGCAATTCTTCCAAAAGGGGTTTGCACCAGAGGTGGTATTCAGCAGGTTCTGACCAGTTCTGGAGAACAGGTAGTGGAAATTTTGAGTAGTTCAGAGAACCGGTAAACACCACCTCTGACTGGCCCCACCCCCATCTATTCTCTGCCTCCCGAGTTCCAGGTGATCGGGAGGAAATGGAGATTTTACAGTATCCTTGCCCTTCCACGCCCACCAAGCCATGCCATGTCCACCAAGCCATGCCCACAGAATCGGTAGTAAAAAAAATTGAATCCCACTACTGGTTTGCACCAGTTTTCCAGTGTTTCACATTCAAGTGATCACCATTTGTGATCTTCACTTCTGGTTTCTGACGAGCAAAATCAATAGGGAAGCCAGCAGAAAGTTTCAAATTATGGTCATGTGACATTGCATTTAACAATCCATGATAATTTATTTAACAACCACAGTGAAACTAATGCAAGTTGCCATGTTCATGTGATATTTCATTTTATGATGATGCTACTTAGTGACAGAGTTGCCAGTTGTTATGTCCTTATAAGGACATCCGCCCGGATTGGCTGCCAGCCTCGGGGAGGAAGTTTGAATAGCTGTCTTAGGGGCGGTGTGTCTGCCGGAGTGAATATAAGGAGAGCTCCGGCAGTGCAGCACCAGTCTTGTTACTGTTGCAATAAAGTTATTAAATGTATCAAGCTGGTCACGTCTTCTTTCCCTGCGCCTGATCCAACACTGGGATGAAGGACTAGAGAAGAGAACCTGAGCAAGACCGCGTGGCACGATTGCCTTAACCGAGCTGAAGTCACCCAACTGCGGCATCCTACAGAATGGCAACCCCGCAAGCACCGATCGCTTCGCTGAACCCATTCGACCCAGCAAGAGAGAAATGGAGGTTGTATATGGTCAGATTCCGGCAATTCCTCCGAGGAAACGGCTACCAAAACCTCGACGACGAGCACAAGAGAGCCCTGTTCCTGGCCCACTGTGGTTCTGACGTTCTAGACATGGCCATTGACCTCGTGGCACCCAGAGATATTGAGGAGATGTCCTGGAGTGACCTGCAGGAAGTCCTGCAGGAACACTATGCACCCACAGGCACCCTGATTGCAAACAGATTCACCTTCCAGCAGAGGAATCAACGGGAAGGTGAATCCATCAAAGAGTTCATGGCCGCACTTCATCAAATCGCTGCAAACTGCGAATTTGACAACGTTGATAACGCCATCCGAGACTGCATCGTCTTCGGGATGCGGGATGTGGGTCTCCAGAAGAAGTTCCTGAGCCAAAAGAGGATCCCACTCAAGGAAGTCCTTGAAGAAGCCACAGCCGCTGAGACATCCGAGAAAGTGGCTGCCACAATGGTGAAGATGAGGGGGATCCACAAGATCCACAAGTCGGGCCCGAATTCCTCAGATGACTCCGCCACGCCATCCGAATCTGATGAGGAAATGGCCGTACACAAGGTTTCCCGCCCCCCCTGGCGGGAAAATTCCCAACATGGCGACCGGGGGGAATTCTGCGGCAGCTGCAAAGGTGACCACCCCAGAGCAAACTGCAGATGGAGGGATGCAACCTGCCGTCGCTGCTTGAAGAGGGGACACATAGCCGAGGCCTGCAGAGCAGCAGATCCAGCTCCCAAACCACCCAGGCCAAGATTCCATGAAAATCGCAAAAATACCCCAAGGACATCCAAACGGTCCTCGTACCAGTCCAGGCGCGGAGACGAAGAATACCCTCACAGCAGAGCGGTGCACCAAACCACAATCGCTCACACAAGCGACGACGGTGCCACCAAATTCAATGTGACACTGCTGGCAGAGGGGTCACCATGCACAATGGAAGTAGATTCCGGCTCCATCTATTCCATTATGGACTGGCAGCAACTGAAACGTCTGAAGCCAGCCTGTGAGAAGAACCAGTTGAAGCCCTTGCGGTCGAGCCTAGTGGACTTCAGCGGGAATCCCATCGGTGTCCTGGGCAGAACCACGCTCCACATCGAGTTCAAGCAATTCGAAGGGAACCTTCCCACCACTGTCGTGGAACACAGCCGTCCGAACCTGCTGGGAGTGGAGTGGTTCAAACCACTAGGGCTATCAATCGGAGGCATCCACCAGATTCAGAAGGACGAACTCGACAACCTCATCGAAGAGTTCCAGGAAGTCTTCGATGGTAAGCTTTGTAGATTCGTGGGAAAGCCAATCTCCTTTAATCTGGACAAGGGAATCATCCCAATTAGGCTGAAGCCCCGCCGGGTTCCATTTGCCTTGCGGCCAAAAGTAGATGCTCAGCTAGATAAGCTGATCGCCCAAGGCGTTCTGGAACCTATCGATCATGCTTCATGGGAAACCCCCATTGTGACCCCAATGAAGCATGATGGATCTCTGCACATCTGCGCCGACTATAAGTGTACCATCAATAAGGCATTGCCGCAGAGCGCATACCCAGTCCCAGTGGTGCAGCATCTGCTGCATTCCCTAGGAACTGGCTCAATTTTTGCTAAACTGGACCTGGCCCAGGCTTACCAGCAGCTGCCAGTGGATGAAAAAACGGCGGAGGCCCAAACGATCGTTACTCACAGGGGGGCATTCAAATGTAACCGTCTCCAATTTGGAGTCAGCGCTGCCCCAGGAATTTTTCAATCTATGATGGAATGCCTTCTTCAAGGCGTTCCAGGGGTGGTGCCATACTTCGACAATGTACTAATCTCCGGAGATTCCAAACCCCAGCTCCTTGAAAGACTCAGGCTTGTCTGGCAGCGCTTCAAGGCCAAGGGCTTGAGAGTCAGGAGAGATAAATGCATCTTAGGGGTCCAGGAGGTTGAGTTCCTGGGCTATCTCATAGATGGCACTGGCATCCACCCCACCAAATCAAAAGTTAAAGCTATCCATGAAGCTCCCAGCCCAAAAAACAAAATGGAGCTTCAGGCATTCCTTGGATTGCTTAACTTCTATGCCTCAAACAGAAAGCCATGATTGCTGAGCCACTCCACCGCCTACTGGGGAAAGCGGCTTCCTGGAAGTGGGACCAAGAGGAGGAAGCAGCATTCTGGGACATCAAAGGACTATTAACATCCAAAAGCGTCCTCATACAATACAACGAAACGCTCCCAATCAAGCTCACCTGCGACGCATCACCATACGGGGTTGGAGCAGTACTCAGCCATGAACTACCGAATGGCTTGGAAGCCCCCATAGCGTACTTCTCCAAGACAATGTCCAGCGTGGAACGCAACTACAGCCAGCTGGACAAAGAGGCCCTGGCTATTGTCGCAGGAGTCAGACGATTCCACGAGTACCTCTACGGGAGGAGCTTCACCATAGTGACCGACCACAAGCCGCTGCTGGGGCTCCTCGCAGGCGACCAACCAACCCCGACTTTCATGTCGCCGCGAATGACAAGATGGGCCATCTTCCTAGCCGGCTTCTAATACAGACTTGTGCACCAACCAGGCATGTCCATTGGGAACGCCGACACGCTGAGCAGATGCCCATCCAAAGACCCAGTGGAATACCCAGCTCCCACGCTCGACCTCTTCCACATCGATAACGACAACAGCTGCCCAGTCACATCTGCAGACGTGGCCATCCATACACAAAAGGACCCCACATTCCGCCAAGTCAAATCCTGGATCCTCAGAGGGTGGCCAATGGAGAAGGCAGAAGAGAAATTCAGCCCCTTCGCCAGAAAGCAGAAGGAGCTGTCCACCATGAGAGGCTGTTTACTATGGGGAGACAGAGTGCTGATTCCTAGCACTCTGCAGTGAAGAACGCTAGAAACATTGCACAACGGGCACCCCGGCATCGTCCGCATGAAAACCCTGGCACGGAGTTACGTCTGGTGGCCATCACTTGACAAAGACATCAAGGAGTGGGTCTCCAGATGTGACACGTGCCAAGAAGTACGTTCAGCGCCCCCCCAAGCCGAACCGACGAATTGGGAGACCCCCAGCAGCCCCTGGTCGAGGATCCACATCGACTTCGCGGGTCCGATGCAGGGGCGCCACCTACTCATCGTTGTTGATGCCTTCTCCAAGTGTTCTGTCCCCGTCCCCCCCCACACACAAACAGCTAGCCAGGGGTTAAAGAAGTACTCGGCACACACAAGATTCGTTATCAGGAACTTGGCAGCAATACGATAACCGTCTGCCAAGTGCTTTACTACAAGAAGAGGGAGTGTTCTTCCACCAGATAACACCAATGAATACACACAGTTTTCAAAACAGTCCAGCTCAAACATGAAACCTTCAGCAGATTTGGCGTTGTACAAAGTGACTAGCCAGAAGTTAGCTTTGTCCGTCACAGAGTCTAAATGGCCACCACACTCTCTTATATAGCCTGTGGGATGTGGTCCAGTGACTCAGCTTAATCCCTGGCACGCCTCCTCATCTGCTGCAAATGTTTATCTCACCTTCATTGGCGTGGATCCAGGAATGATTTATCACCCTCATCGCTGTCATCGGAGACACCTGGCTCCTGGTCAATCTCCTCTCCCTCGGCAGACACCTGAGGCATTGCCAGAGAGGAGGGGCCTGGAGAGGGAGGCCTGGCCGGCTCCTCTCCTTCATGTTTGGAGCCTTCTTCCTCCAATAAGATGGGCTCGGGGGTCGGAGCCATAACACCAAGTGGCTCGAGGTGGTACCCATAGCATCTACCACAACTGAAGCGACGATCCGGGCTCTACGCCGACTCTTCGCCACCCATGGATTGCCGGACATGTTGGTTTCCGATAACAGGCCTCAACTCACGTCCTTGGTCATGGAGGCATTCCTGGCCAGACTGGGCATATGCCATGCCCTTTCAGCACCGTACAGGCCAGCGGGAAATGGGCAGGTGAAATGGATGGTGAGGCTCATCAAGGAAGAGCTCACCAAAATGGACACGGGTGATTGACAGGAGCAGATTGATAACTTCCTCCTCACCCAACACATCACTCCGCATGCCACAAGAAAATGCCCGGCGGAGGAGTTGATGGGCAGAAGACTCTGGTCACCACTAGACAGACTGCACCCTCAATACGACTCAGAGGTACCCGCAACCGCCAGCCGCCAACTTCGCACCTTCGCCATAGGAGACCCGGTTTTTGCTTTGAATTTTCATGGCTCTCCGAAATGGCTGAAGGGGAAGATCGAGAGCACAACCGGCCTGAAGTCCTATCGGGTAGAGCTGGAAGATGGACAGGTCTGTAGACGTCACATCGACCAGCTCCGGAAAAGGTGGAAGGGAGTGGAAGAAAACCAACCCGACGAGGTAGGCCTGCAACACCCCGAAGAGGTAGGCCTGTCTCAGCCAGACAGGGTAGGCCGGAAACACCCCGACGAGGTAGGTCTACCACACCCCATCGAGGAAGGATCACCACACCCCGCCAAGGTAGGACCGCCACCCAGAGTGAGCCCTGATCAAGATGTGGCGCGAGTAGACTGGGGACCATCCACGGGGGGCACTCCGCAACCCCCCGGTGAGGGCGCCATCGACAGCCCGGGCCCAGACACCAACCAATCTGCAACCGTGGGACAGTAGACCAGAACCCAGAGGTCAGCCGTACCCCACAACGCCCCAGGGAGGTCGGTCAACAACACCCAGAGAAGGGAGACCCCCACCAAAAGGAGCCAGTAGACCGGTACCCGACCACAGAGGGAGTTACACATCACCCCAGCAAGGTCGGCACCCAACCCACCGGGAAGGGAGAACTACAGCGACTCTACCAGGCAGACCAACCACACCCCAGACAAGACGCAAACCAACCCCGCGAGGGAGGCCTGCACCAACCCGACAGGGACTGCCAACTCCAGCACAACGGCAGCAGACATCATCAACCACCCAGGGAACGCCGCTCCAGCGGAGAGGGCCTACACCACCCCTGCGGAGGAGGCCAGCACCACCCCGGCGAGGTCGGACAAGAGCCACCATGTCCCGGCAGTCACCATGGGAGGGCACTGGCCTCAACCAAGGGACACCCGGACCAGAACCAGATGGAGCCGCGAGACCCGAACCCCCGACCGGACCAGCCACCACCGAACCGGTAAAAGACAAATGGGACAGTAGTGACTTACCGGGGTTCAGTAGTTCCATACCGGTTGGCAACGACAGCCAGTGGCAAGTAATCCACAACCCAGGCGGTGAAGAAGACCAGCATCGCCAGTGGGCGGAGGTCTGAGACCCGGCCGGAGGCGCGGGAACCCAGCCCACGCACTCGACAGCCGGATCCTGCCCGGTTCCCAAGAGGGAACTGGGAGACGCCGGAGCTCCTTCCGTCCACGAAGATGGCCAAACCAGAATGGGACTGCGCAGGTCATCTAGGACTTCGCGACGTCCCACGTATCTGTGCGATTACGTGATGGATGGACAGACTAAGAACTAGGAGGGAGGAGTGTTATGTCCTTATAAGGACATCTGCCCAGATTGGCTGCCAGTCTCAGGCGGGAAGTTTGAATAGCTGTCTTAGGGGCGGTGCGTCTGCCGGAGTGAATATAAGGAGAGCTCCGGCAGCGCAGCGCCAGTCTTGTTACTGTTGCAATAAAGTTATTAAATGTATCAAGCTGGTCACGTCTTCTTTCCCTGCGCCTGATCCAACACCAGTCCCAATTGGGATTGGTGAGAACTACCTGTAGTGACTTTGAAGCATTTTTTGTTTTACTAATATACCTTCACATATATGCACATGTATCCCAGGGCACTCTAGTTTGCACATACAGAATTAGAAACTGTTACATATGTAAATAGCAAGAGAAGCCAGGAATGTAGGTTTCACTCAGGTCCGGGTTTAGCTGGACATTTGCCTGCCCACCACTGATTGGTGGATTCAAATGGGGCCCGCCACTGATTGGTGGATTCAAACGGAGGGAAGTGTAAAGCATTGTCAGTGGCTGAATTGGTGGGACTGCTCCCTTAAAAGCGAGTGCTGCCAGCTAAGCCTTTGCAGAAGTCACTCATTTAAATAAAGAGCTGAAGTTACTGTCTGTCCTCCTGTCTCTTCATTGCCTCCCACGATCTAACAGAAACAGAAATTTTCCACAACTGGGAACAAATTATGACCAGAATATCTACTTTTAATTCATTGTCTTTTCAAAATTGCACATATTGATCTCAGTCTCAAAAAGCCTATGGGATTTATGATTACCTCACTGTTTAGTTTTTAATTTATTATTTAACCTAATGGCTTAGTTTTTTAACCTTTAAGAAAAGAATTGTTAAATACAGAAGACTTATGTGAGGCAAGGGACAAACAAATATGCAGGTTATACAACATAGTCATAAAAACTGCAAAATAGTTGCTATTGAAATAAAAATACAAAGGATCCTTTCTCTTAGATAAAAGCAGCAGATCAAAAAAGAGCCTGGAAAACAGCTACCTACATTCAGAATTTAGACAACTAAAAATAGCTCTATTTTTAATACAACAGCTTGATATAGTTGAGGTGCTAAAGAGTAGGATTGAGATCACGTTTGGCACCATGCTGTTATGCTGAAATCAATTAACTTATCTCATTTGCTTTAACTAATCATGTGCCATTGACTTGTTTCCGATTCCATGAACAGATTTTCTTCATGACAATCTATCCCTATTTTTAAAAGTCCTCCAATGGTGCACTCAGTGCCACTGTAACTGCATCCATCCACATTGCTGCTATGAAACAGATATTGTAAGATAGTTAACATACTCTGCTACCTCTCCTTGTAGATTATTTATTTATTTATTTATTGGTTCGATTTATATGCCGCCCTTTTCCGGACACTTAGGGCAGTTTACAATGCGTTAAGCAATAGCCTTAGATCAGCGGTTCTCAACCTGGGGGTCGCGACCCCTTTGGGGGTCGAACAGCCATTTCACAGGGGTCACCAAAGCCCTCTCTCGCCCCCCCCACACCTTCACTCACCCTCATCCTCTGCCTCTGTTCGTTCGCCGTTCGCTTACCCCGCCCACTCCCAATTTATTGCTGCCTCCTGAGTCCCAGCTGATGGCTAGAGGGAAAAAAACTGTTTAAACTCTTGCCGTGGGGCTTCAAAGGGCCGCCCTACAGCTGATCAGTGTTAAAAGAAAACAAATGAGTAGACTGATGCCTGCAAAAATAGAAAAAACAGCCCCTTTCAGCTTCAGCATAGGTTAATTACCATAAGTTGATTTGATCGGCCTCCCGACTCTCAGCTGATTTGCTCTCAGCTGTTTTGCGGAGGGCTCTATTGCTAGCTAGCTGCAAAGAGGTAAATTGCTGGAGCAGATTTTTTTTCCCCTAGCTATACTGAAAAAGCGAAACTGAAAGTAAAGCAGGGTCTTTGCTGCAACATGACAAAATGAGGCAGAGAGAGATTTCTTTTTCTTTTTCTTTTTTCTCACCAAAAAAGGTAGGTGCAAAACTGCAAACAATGGGAAATTTAGGGCAAAAGAGGAGGTTCAAGATTTTAAAACACAAAAGAAAAAAAGCTCTATTTAACTAGGGAATTGTAATAATTGAGATACTATTAATTGTATATTGTGCTGAAAGCAGAAATGGTTAAGTTGTGGTTTGGAGGAATATATGGGGGAAATTATTTGGTTTATTATTATTGGTAAATATAATTAATTGATTTGTAAGAAATTGGATTGCATGGAAATAATTGGAATATTCATGTTCATATTGATTAATGTACAAAAAAGATAGTTATATAACTAATTGATTTATATTAAAATGTTGAATTTGTATTAATTAATTAATTAATTAATTAATTAACCAATGTGAGGATGGATATAAAAATTGATGACAATGCGAAGGGGTATAATATAGAATAGAAGGGAAAAATTGAATTTGATTAAGATTAGAGATGAGGATGAAGGGTAATATTGGTTTTTTAAAAAAAATAGATGAGGAATAAATATGGCAAAAAGGAAATATAGAAATTGTAAATTTAATTGAAATAACTAAACACTGTTTAAATTTGTGAACCGGCCAAATACTCTGTTCAAAGAAAATACATTATATGTTTGTATGTGTATTTCTACTTATTGCTATTTATTCATATTTGTTCTCTTTTATTCTTTAAAGTTTAACAATTCATTCTTTATCTTAATATCTTTATATTTGTTTGGGGTTGGCTTTCTTCCCTTTCATCTTTTTTATTGTATAGCAATCTTTCTCCTCAAACCTACCATCTCTCTCTTTTCTTTCCTTCTTACTTTCTCTTCCCCCTCTTCTTCTCCTCCCTACTTCCTCTTCCTTTCTCCTTCTCCTCCTCTCTTCCTCTCTCTCTTACCCTCACTCCTACTCTAATTTCCCTTCCCTTCCTTCATCCCTCTCTATTGCTGTATCCTTTTATGCATATGGACTACTCAGAGGGCTGAAAAAGTTATTTTTGACTGGTTGGTCCTCGCACTTTTGACCAATCCTCGAACTTACGACTGTCCTCATATTTCACGTTTTGCCCTATCTTGTCACCATGGTGAAGAGAAGCAGTTGTGAAATGAGTGACACGGTTGTTAAGAATGCTACAATGGGCATAAATGATGACCAGTCATAAGTGCGAAGACCGGTCAAAAGTGCGAGGACCTGTCAGAAATCACATTTTCAGCCCTCTCAGTAGTCCTTTTGTGCACATGGACTACTTAGAGGGCTGAAAAAGTTATTTTTGACTGGTCCTCGCACTTTTGACCAGTCCTCGAATTTACGACTGTCCTCACATTTTACATTTTTTGCCCTATCTTATCTTTTCAGCCCTCTGAGTAGTCCCTATGCACATAGCCATGGCCACCTGGTCACATGACCAGCTAGCCATGCCCACCCAGTCACATGACCTCCAAGCCATGCCCACAAAATAAGCCACACCCACAGAACCGGTAGTAAAAAAATTTAGAACCCACCCCTGGTTGGGGGTCACCACAACATGAGGAACTGTATTAAAGGGTCGCGGCATTAGGAAGGTTGAGAACCACTGCCTTAGATTGACCTCTTCCAATCAGTTGGCCACTGTGTTACACTCCATATGACACATTTGCTGGTATAGTTTGGTGAGAACCTTGATTGAGTCGTCTTCTGTTAATTGCTACATTGCTACATTTCAGTGGATATTACATCAATTCTTGTAACCTTCCGATTTGGTAATGACTGGAGTGCTGATCTAATTTTAACTTCTAGTATTAGAAACTCCTGTAAGTAAGGAATATTTTCTAAGGTGCCTTGGATGTTGACATCTCTACTGTATTGTATTTCAGTTTACTCCTTTTCATCTTCCTTTGGTGATTTACTTCAAGTCTCACCCAGTGTGCAGGAGTGGATAATATTTTCAGCATTGGGATATCACTTTACCTTTCTGCCTTGCCTGCAAGGTGTATGTTGGTGCTAACACCGAAAACATATTAAAATAGTTTACTTGAAATGGTTGGACTTACTCTGTGACTGCCTCCTGTTTAGACACTTTAAGTGAAGGCTGCTCTAGTTATAAAGAAGGATGGTATTCTTTTCTTTTAATGACCCTGCAATCCCTTGCATGGGGTGGAATGGGTGACTGAATGGAGCTCCAGCATTTACTCACTGGATGCCCTTCTTGATGCCTACACTATATTATTTTCTTTTTCAAAACAATCTGTGGTGACCCTCTTGGATCAAAAACATTACTTTCTGTCATCATATTATTGCCTGTACATTTCCAGGAGGGAGCAGGCAAGGAAGAACAAAGGTGACATGGCTGAAATAGTCCCATTTTGTTGCTATTTCAGTCTCACCTGAATATGCATGCACAGATAATGAGGAATCTACAGGTCTGTTCAAAAAATGAACTGGACTTTAGTAGCAGAGAAAAATGGAATATAAGCTACTGAGTAAGACGACCCACTGAATCACGCATTCAGTGTGATTCAGTGGGTCACTGATGACAGTGGTCTACCTTAAAGGGATGACTGTCATCCCTTTAAGGTAGACCAGATCAGGAAACAAAATCACAAGAAATACTGGATTCCTACTTTATTGATATAGGGTATAGTAATAGATTGTTGAAAGACTGACCAAGTTTTCCCTTCCTGACTTTTATACTGATCAGAGTTAAGGTGGAACCAGTTTATCTTTTTTTCTGATATTTTCTTTTCCCAAGCTGAAATCGTATTTTGTTGAATGTTACATTCTTTTTACCAAAGTCAAATCTGTAACTCAGTACACAATGCAAGTTAGTACTGAAATCTGCCTATATATCAGTGCTCCAATACAGAATAATATACATTTAATGCACATTAAATAATACATTTCCCATTATTACATGGCAGGTATCAGTAGAAATAGCATCTATTTGGATGCCTGTGTATAACTATTTCCTTGTAGAAAATACTGCAATGTAGGCTACTGGTAAACTCTGTCACTAGGCAACCAATGTAACTAGTTTGGATCACTATGGAAACAGTTGTGTTTTTAGGGCAATACAGGACTTTCAAAAGTATGTAGTAGCGTAAGAGCATCATCCTTAATATCATTTCTCGGTGACAATGATATGATTGCCATTACAAACATTGCATGAGTCAAAGAGAGACAATTGTCAGAGCTCTGGTGAGTCTAATGCAGTCCATGACAAACCACTTTCATGGTCTATTGGAATTGGTATGTGATTAAGAATGTGCTCATTGCTGTATCCACCATTTGCATATGAAAATGAGGGGAAAAGGCTCTGAACAAGTAAAATAGAAGTTTCATGGCATAGCATTTGGCTTGAAGGTGTTACTGAGGATTTGGTGTGTGTTGCTTTGAAGTGACAGCAAAAATAGGCAGCAATTCAGCAGAATGCAAGAAATAGTACTACATCTGTATTGCTGGTAGATTTACTGAAATTAATTATCAGGGCAAATAGCTGATAACTAACTTTAGGATTATAGGATATGTTCTCTTTGATAATTGCAGACTAGCTCCAGCTGAAGAAAAGAAAAATAGAAAAGAAAGAGAAAAATGAGGATAGCAAAGAGAAGGGGGGGAAAAGTAATATATAAAGAAGTAAGTTCCCCCTTTTTCACAAGTACAGACAACTTTAACAACTTATCACCTTCTCTTAAAATATAACAAGTAATCTCTTCATCTCTACATCATCTCTTATCTATAAACAAATACTAAAACCCTGCTTTCACCCCTGGTCAGCAAAGTCCATTAAGGCTTTTCCAAGGCACCAGAAGGCAAAACAAGAAACAATGGATGGAAACTAACCAAGGAGAGAGCAACCTAGAACTAAGGAGAAATTTCCTACCAGTGAGAAATCAACCAGTGGATTGTCTTGCTTGCAGGCTTTGTGGATGCTTCATCACTGGAGGCTTTTAAGAGACTGGACATCCATTTGTCTGAAGTTGTATACAGTCTCTTGCTTAAACAGGGAACTGGACTAGAGCAGTGGTCCCCAACCTTTTTATCGCCGCGGACCAATCAGCCTTTGATAATTTTACCGTGGCCAGCTGAGCGCGCGCAGGGGTGGGGGCTTTGGGCCACACGTGCGTACCTGCGCAGGGCTCTCTTCCCTGGAGCCTTTGTGCACGGCCCAGGAGCTTTTGCGCACGGCCCAGGAGCCTTTGCGCTGCAGCGTTCATGTCCCCCGGCCGCTGCGCGGCCCGGTGCCAGGTACTCCACGGCCCGGCACCGGTCCGCGGACCGGGGGTTGGGGACCACTGGACTAGAGGACCTTCAAAATCCCTTCCAACTCTGATAATGATGATAATTACTAAAAACAACATCAAATAAAGCCATGTTATATTCCTTCCCTTTACTTTTAACAGTCTTGGACTTTAATCCCTTCAAATAATATTCTAGAACTTGATTTCTTTTTCTCTTTTCTTTGTCTCTTCTCATCAAATCCTTCAAAACTTTTAACTGGCCTCTTTTATAAACTATTATAGGAAAGTTACACCAGTCACTTTTCTAATTTATTATTTGTACATCCTTTTTAAATATTACCAGCCACTTTCATTTGTATGTCCAGTGTATTGTGTTTTTCCAGATCATTCTTGTAGTCTATCATTTTTAATTCTTGGTTTAAATCAATTTACCATAAGCCTTGTTTGATAGAAGTTATTTCTCTTCCCTAACATTAACTGTACACTACTTTTGCATTCGTAAAACTAACTTCCGAGTCCATTGTTTAGAAATATCCTTCACTATGTCCAAAGTTGAAGTATTTCGTTCCATTCTGTTTTAGTAATTTGAATTTAAGTCTTCTTCACTTTTAATTGTAATCTTTAATTCCTTCTGTTTCCCTGTAGTTTTCAACATTTAACTTCCATCCTATGATTTTTTTCAGAATTCAACAGGCATTTTCCATGGGAAGGACTGTTCCCAAGGGTACTTTTCAAAAGGCAATTGGAGTTTGTTTGTTTGTTTGTTTGCTTGAAAATTTCCATAGACACGGAAAGGATTCTTAAAATTAATTTCAAAATATTTAAAATCCATCTGGATCATTACTTAGTTTATAACTTTCCAAAAGTAACACTCTAATCATCCTTTATAAAGGGACATGGTGGCTCAGTGGCTAAGACGCTGAGCTTGTCGATCGAAAGGTCGGCAGTTCAGCAGTTCGAATCCCTAGTGCCGCGTAATGGGGTGAGCTGCCATTACTTATCCCAACTTCTCTCAACCTAGCAGTTCAACAGTATGTAAAAAATGCAAGTAGAAAAATAGGGACCACCTTTGATGGGAAGGTAATAGTGTTCTGTGAGCCTTTGGTGTTTAGTCATGCTGGCCACATGACCATGGAGACATCTTCGGACAGCACTGGCTTTTCGGCTTTGAAACAAAGATGAGCACCGCCCCCTAGAGTTGGAAACAACTAGCACATATGTGCGAGGGGAACCTTTACCTTTAATCATCCTTTTGTCATTTATTCCCCACTCCAAATATAGCTCCAGCTAAGCCAGTGTGTTCTGCCCCAGCTCTGAATTCCCAAGGATTGTGACACACACCAACGGTCCTTATCGAAGTTATAACGTACCAAGAATAAACAAAGTCCAGCAAAGGTTGGCAACCAGCCCAGAAAACAAGATACGATAAGACACTCACTCTCCAAGATGCTCTGTAATAATTACACGTTGTTTCCAGAAAGAAATTACTAACTGCAACTTAAATAGGCTAAGGGACTGGCCAATTATCCTCAAACCTTACACTCGAGGAGACCTCCTCCTCCTGAGTAGTCACTCCTGCCTTCTGGCAGCTCTGCATGGTCGAGCATTGAAGAGAGGCTCCTCCACTTCGCTCTCTCCACTTGAAGGAGCCTCTGGAGGTTCTGAAGGCCCAGGCTGAGTCTCTGCCTCTGGCACCACATCCTCTTCAGCTCCTCGCTGTCCGACGCGAGCGCCGGCTGCACAGGCTGCTGGCACAACTCCACACCAGCCTCCTCGTCGTCGGGATCAGCCATGATCTGCGCAGGCTGCTGGTGGGCCACAACACAGTGGTTCACAATTGCCAACTTCAGGAATCATTAAGCCAGGATTCAATACAGGCTCATCAGCCAGAGACATCTGTTCAGTAGCGTATCCAGATGACAACACAAGTCCCAGATCTAGACTCATAAAGAAGCGAGCGGAGTAAAGATGGGGAATGAATAATTGTAGCCACTGCAATTGCTTGGAGTCTTTGTTGGAAACAACCATTCAAAATTCTAGTTTGTGACTTTGTTTGTTACTGATTCTTGTTCGTGACTCTTTGATTCTTAAACTGGCTGACTACCTGTTTTGGCTTTGTAATTCAAGAAATGTATTTGGACTATGCTAATGTTTTATGGGTTGTAATTAGCATTTTTTCAGGCAAGCACTCTTTGCTAGGCATTTGAATTATATTCCTGCCTGCAGTTATTTGCTGCAGCTTCAGACTATGTCTATGTTTCTGTATGGCAATCTTGAAACAGATTAAAAATTACTCTTCCAAAGGTTCTTGATATTTGAAAAGCAATAAAAAGTAATTCCAAAAGTAATTAAAAAATGAGGCTCAGCTGAACATTATGTCCATATAAGCTACATTACAACTTTGAGCTTAGGTGGAATCCAACTGCTCAACTCACCAGCTGACCACAAAAAAAAAAAAAAAAAAAAATGGATCCTGCTAGTGTACTTGAGAGAAGCAGTCTAGAACACATGTGGATGATCTTGCCATACTCTGGAAAAATTTTGGTGTTCAGAATCTAACCCCTGGCTGCTAACTTCTACTGTAATGGCATCCACGCTCCTTTAGGGATGACTAGTTCATCAGATCCTCAATGTAAGTCTCCATAACACCTTTCACAATGGAATTCCTTTCACAATGGAATTCATTGGCATCATCAAAATCTGAGAACTAAAACAAGCAAAAACAATATGAATAATTAAGGAACATATTGTAGATCTAAAAACACCGGTCTAAACAAGTTTAATGAGAATTGTAGAAAACTATAATTTTCAATGATGGGATAAAATGTACATCTTCATGTAACATCCTGAAATTCTCAAAAACTTATACAATTTGGTGGTTTCTAAATTGCCCTAATATGGATTTTAGTATTTATTAAGCTTCACAGTGACTACCTTTCCTTTTTTGTTTAACAAATGAAAGAATGAAGTGTACTTTTGGAAGAAGAATAAGAAAAATGCATATTTCAATAATTTTAGATTATTTAATATTATTAACCTTGACATATTGTGGTAATACAAGCTTATTGAAAGTGACAGTTAAACTACATAAATAATTAAGGTTACAGCCTGCTCGAGTACTGCATTTAACAGCACTAGTGTGAATATTAAACAGTAATTTAACAGAACCACTTAATATAGTCTATATTTCGTATAAATTAATTCCTTATACAGTTCATCATGCAATTCATAAAAATCACCTATATGAAAAAAATGTGTATTACATTCAATCTGTCAATTATTTCATAAATGGTTCCAACTCTTTAATGAGTTAAATATAATCCTGTCTTGTTTTAATTTTTACTGAAAATGTCTGTTGCTCTATTAAGTGCCTTTTCTTTAACATTGAGCACTGTCCTTTAGGACCATTATTATGTTTCAGTGAATGAATAGACAACCATAGCTTGGGCTTTTCAATATACCGTATTTTCCGGCGTATAAGACGACTGGGCGTATAAGACGACCCCCTACTTTTCCTGTTAAAATATAGGGTTTGGGCTATACTCGCCGTATAAGACTACCCCTCTTCCAACGCACACCAAATAAAAATTAAAAAACATCAAATTTGATTTCAATATGATAATTTTAATTCAAATGCTTATGCCTTTCCAAGAATCTAGTACACCAGGATACAGTGGCCTTAAATCTGTTGCTGTGATCTGGGTTAGATTTGGCCCACTGAAGTGCAAACAAACGTATTTTATTTCGTGTCACTACATAACTGTTTTGGCGATGCTCATTCACCATGTCTGCTACATGTTTTTCGAGTTCTGGCCAATGTGGGGTGCCTCTTCTTAATGCACACTTACCCCTTGGCATACTCTTTAACGCTTTTACATTTGCTTTCCAGTCCCGAACCATCTTTTCTGTTACTCCATATTGTCTTGCAACAGCACAGTTATTATGTTCCATGGCAAAGTTTACAACTTTAAGTTTAAAACTGGCTTCATATTTCTTTCTTCTTGCTGGTGGAGCCATGATGGGGTCTTGACTGTTACATTTGTATACTATACTGTATGTACTGTTGCTGTACTGTATGTATTGTTGCTGTACTGTAGAGAAAGGTAATGGGCTACGCTACGTGTAGTGGCAAGAGGAATATTTTGTACCAGGTTTTTTTCCTTCACCCATGCAGCCTTGTCGAGATCCGCACACTTCATGAATCTGAGTTGCTGGCACTGACTGATGACATTGACAGAAAGCTGTGCCAATCTAGTCAAGGCTGCATGCTGCTGAATGCTGGAACCAGCTGGCTGCTGAGCGGAGCTTCACCCCGGCATCTAGGGGGGTATTACCGACGCTCCGACTTCCCCAGCTGACCCCCACTGATGGCGAACTCCACCAGTCTGGGGAAGTCAGAGCGTCGGTAATATCTCCCTGGATGCCTGGGGGAAGCTCCGCGCAGCAACCAGCTGGTTCCAGCATTCCAAGGAGGTCCACGGTGAAAACGGCGCTGCGGTCGACCTGGGCCAGCACCTTGCACACCTGGCTCTGCGTCTCCATTATGAGAAGCTCCATGTGACTTCGCATGTCTCTGCCCCAGTCGCGCAGCTCTCGCAATCCGCTCACCGGAGGAGCCATGAAGTGCTCGCACTGCCTTGCCAGATCTTCCTCATCCTCCTTTCCCCATGGCTTTTCCGGTTGTAATTGCTGCTGCTGCCGCCGCCGAGGCTGCTCCTTCATCTCTGCCCGCCGCACCAGACCCAGCCCGGCCAGCACCGCCGTGGCTCCCGCGCCAATCCGGACGGCTGCAGTAATGGTGAGAGCGGGCAACCTTGGGAGAGCCATTTCGGGACTCCGTTTTGCACGTGTAGCGGATCCCAGTTACCAAGAAACCCGGAGAAGATGCACAAGGGGGGTTTATCAAAAAGGAGCTTTAAAAGAGGTCTCGATACAGAGGACGCGGCGAGCATGGACACCGTCCACACAAACAGGCACCAAAGTCTCATTGCGGCAACGTTAAGCCGCGACTTTACATGCCTCCTAGTTTTAGGCTGCTTGTTCCAATGCCTTCGTGATAAGCCGGCAGAATCAAAACTCTTTTTTTCTTTCTTTCCCTCCCTCTCGCTTTGAACCCATGGAATTGGGGGGGGGAGAGGGGGAATGTTATCAGCAACAAACAACAACAAAAAGTGTGTGTTTGTGGAGAGGGGAGGTAGTGGTAAAGGCGGCAGACCGGTTTTTTTTTTCCCCAAGCCGATCTCTTTCGCGGTGTATCCAGCCCGACCCCATTCAGGCTGCGAGCCTGGAAGAGGTGGTGAAATGCAGAGCAATACCTCGTGGGGAAGGAGTTCGCCGTGGCTCCCGCAGTCCAAGCGATGCCGATCGCTGCCACCCACCATCGCCCCAACGGGAAGAACTGCCCGGCAGCGATTCCAAGGAGCCCGAAGCGAACATCCTGGAGCAGCGCGGGCCGGCCCGGAGGCTTAAACCCCGGGAGCCCAGGTGCCGAATCCCGCACAGCAGAAAAGACATGACAGCCGGTGCCCAGTTCCTTCTGCAGCCGTCCGGATCGGTGCCAAGCCAGGAAAGTGCGCTGTGCACTCCCACCCTTCGCCTGTGAGCCCGGGTGCCGATCCGCTTGGACTGCGGGAGCCACAGCGGTGCTGGCCGGGCTGGTGTGGTGGGCGGAGATGAAGGAGCAGCCTCGGTGGCAGCAGCAGCAACAATTACAACCGGAAAAGCCATGGGGAAAGGAGGACGAGGAAGATCTGGCAAGGCGGTGCGAGCACTTCATGGTTCCTCCGGTGAGCGGATTGCGAGAGCTGCGCGACTGGGGCGGAGACATGCGAAGTCGCATGGAGCTTCTCATAATGGAGACGCAGAGCCAGGTGTGCAAGGCGCTGGCCCAGGTCGACCGCGGCGCCGCTTTCACCGTGGACTGCTGGGAAAGAAAGGAAGGTGACCCGAATTCTGGGGTAGAGTGGGGACGCGTTCCTTTCTCGTGGGCCGCGCACTGCCTGGCACCTCTTGTAGGTTGGAACTAATTTGGAGTACAGCTTCCCCTCAATGTTGCCGGCGCTCCCAAAGTGTCATCGGTCAGCGCCAGCAACTCAGATTCGGGTACCCGGCGTATAAGACGACCCCCGACTTTTGAGATGATTTTCCTGGGTTAAAAAGTCGTCTTATACGCTGGAAAATACGGTATCTAATTCAAGGAAGGAACAGAACAATCACTTAGTGGCATGCAAAGGTAAATATGGTTGCAGAGGCTGGGTTGGTTTATTAAATTAACTGCTGTTACAAAGATAACTTTGTGCATCCTTTTGCCTTTTCAAATTACTGGAATCGTTTTCAATCTAGTATTCATATCCAGATGCTAGAGCACATTACTCTTGGTGCACCTAAATGGACTCTGCAGAGCAAAGCAGATATCTCAAATCTAGTCTGTGTGAAATTCTGGTGCCAATGAAAAACAGGGCATCTTAATTCTCCTAGTCACTAAAATATTTAGCAGTGCAGCTAAAGTAATCTTGCCACAAATATCAGATAGTCTTTGCAAAGAGTTGGGGCCTCAGACTAAAATCATATAATTGTGCAAAATGTTTCCTTTCCTTTCCTTTCCTTTTCTTTCCTTTCCCTTTCCCTTTCCCCCTCCTCCTCCTCCTCCTTCTTCCTTTCTCTTTCTTTCTTTTTCTTCCTTTCTTTTCATTTTATATTGTTGCCCATGGCAACTCAGCTTACATAATATAAGACTATATAAGACAAAATATAAAAATATATTTTGCAAGTTTTCTGGAACACTAGCAAGAACTCAGCTAACCAACCATGAACTTTTGTCAGTATCGTTATTGAAGCTGTTTAATCTATATCGCTTCTGGTTATATTCAGGACTCCCGTCAAAAATGTCAATGATCTTACAAGAATTGTCTTTGGAGGTTAGCCTTTGGGCCTGTCATCAAGCCTTCATCATCATCCTATCTAATAACCATGGTTCTTAAACTGGAGTTAATGGGGCAATTCGTTAACTGCTCGTATGTGTGTCAATGTGTGGTATTTTGCGGCTGTCAAAATGCCTGTGTAAACACAAGTGGGTTGATAAGTGTGTTTTTGTGGGGATGGGCGGGTCACGGCATTATTCGAGGAATCTGTAATTGGCAGCTGATCTAAATGAAAATGGGCGTAACTCGGAGCTTCCCTCAAAAGTTACGAGCTTCCTATTGTTTACACCAGGGGTCTCCAACCTTGGCGACTTTAAGACTCGTGGACCTCAACTCCCAGAATTCCACAGCCAGTGCTGGCTGTGGAATTCTGGGAGTTGAGGTCCACGAGTCTTAAAGTCGCCAAGGTTGGAGACCTCTGGTTTACACCATTGCGCTTACACAGACCCCACATGCGCACTCCCATATAAAGAAACCACACCGGAAATGACGTCCGTACAGCGCGCCATCTCTTGCCGTCATCGCTTCGCGCCGCCGCACATGGATCTGGGCATGGATCCCTCTTCGCTCCCGCCGCCGGTGGACGGCGACTCCGGCTTCGCAGGCTCGATAGTGGCGGAGCGGTTGCAGACGCTGAGGGTCGCCTGCGAGGGCAGCTGGGATGCAAAGGCGGCGGGCCCGCTTTCCCCGGAGCTCCTCCGCGAAGGAGCCCCGGCGAACTCCTCGGAGCCTTCCTGGGTCGCCCTGATTGCGGGAGATGCTCCTCACTCTAGCGCCGCCGCTGAAGGGAAGCCGGCTGCCGTGGGGGATAGCAACGGCCGGTCCTCTCCAGGGACGGGCGGTGAGGAGGCTTGCCCGCCGGTTGAGGCTGTGGAGGCACCGCCGGATAAAGAAGAGGAGCGGCGGCCGTCCGAGGAAGCCAAGGTGGTGGACCATCCTCAGCCGTCCTCCTCCTCCTCTGCTTTTCAGGGCGGTAACAGCGAAGAGGACGGAGACCTCCATCGCCAAACGGCAGCGCTCTCCAAGGAGAAGCCGCCGGCGCAACGGAGCGAGAAGAAGGGCCCGTTGTCAGGGGAAGGTGGGGCCCGCTCGGAATCGGACAGGTGAGTCGGGGAGGTTCCCATTTTGTGCGTTCTTCACCTTTCATTTCTGAGTCTGGTTCAGGCAGCCAAATTGTGGCTCTTTTACAACCTGTTGGACTTCAACTCCCAGAATTCCTGAGACAGCCAAGCTGTCTCAGGAATTCTGGGAGTTGAAGTCCAACAGGTTGTAAAAGAGCCACAATTGCCCACTCCTGAGGCAGAGGAAAGCTAGGTGTCATTTGTTATTATTTTGTTACAGTAATAAAATACTGCAGAAAAAAAAAACAATTACTACCAACCTGCCTTCCATTGAGGACCTGTATACTGCAGGAGTCAAAAAGAGGGCTGAGAAAATATCTACAGACCCCCTCACATCCTGGATATAAATTGTTTCAACTTCTACCCTCAAAACTACGTTTATAGGGCACTGCACAACAAAACAACAGTTTTTCCCCCCAAATGCCATCACTCTGCTAAACAACTAATTCCCACAACACTGTCAAACTATTCACTAAGTCTGCATTACTATTACTATTACTGTCTTCTCGTCGTCCCTATCACCCATCTCCTCCCACTTATGACAGCATGACTGTAACTTTGTGGCTTGTATCCGTACCATTTATATTGATTGTTTCCTAGCATGATTGGATTGCTTATTTGTACCCTATGACTATCGTTAAGTGTTGTACCTTGTGATTCTTGACGAATGTATCTTGTCTTTTTATGTGCACTGAGAGCAAAAGCACCAAAGACAAATTCCTTGTGTGTCCAATCACACTTGGCCAATAAAGAATTCTATTCTAATGTCAGCCAGCTTAGGTTACTATTACTATTTAATTATTTTAGATTTCTAATTGGTTTTAATTAGGATTTTATTCTGTTGTCATTTGTTTTTCAACTTTTGTTTGCCGCCCTGAGTCCTTCGGGAGAAGGGCGGCATATAAATATGTGTAAATAAATAAATAGGTGAGTAATAAGGCAAATAATGCATTGAGACTCTCCCTTTTTAAAGCTATGAGACCAAAGAAATAATCCTAATAGCTTTAAACTTGACAGTTAACAAAGAACTATAAAAACTTCCCTTTCCCAGTTTTGCAGTAGTGTAGGTTGTTATGTGAAATGGAGGGTTTTTTCTTAATAGCTACTACACAACATGCAGCACACCTGACACAAGTCCCTTATGCCCATTGTGACTTATTACTAAAAAGGAGATTCCAGTCCTAGTCGAGCCTTACGATCATTGCTAATGCTTTTTTAAATTAATGTGGTAGAACATATGTTGAAAAATAGTATCTCCCTTTGCAGTGATACTGATGCAGACAGTTCATCTTCTCTTTCCTCCTCTTCCTCTCCTCCATTGTTATCCGATGATGATCAACAAGATAAAAATGAAAACAATTCTCCTACTAAAAAAAAAAGTGAATTGACTAAAAAAGTAAGTGTCTTTGCTGTTGTAAAACACATTTGGGTGTTACCTAGGAAAAATTATCACCAAACTACATTTAGCAAAATAATGAATATGAGGGGACAACAGATATTGTGCAAATCGAGGTACTTTATTTCTTTGATCCTTCATATAAATGTTTATAGCAGACTCTTTCCCAATAATATATTCTTATTCATAGCTTAGATTGGCATAGAAAACGGTTGCAAAAAATCTTTGAGGTAGTTATTTGCAAGGTTGAATTGGTGAATTAAATATGAACAGGAACAAAGAGGAAAAATGCTAGGTTGTGCTCCTCTTATAAATATCTATTTTTTTCCTTGAGAATTATTGTTTTGGAGTGGAATTATTTGTAGATGAGGAATTTTATTCAATTTCACCATAAATTGTGCTATATTTCATGTACCTCCTAATTGATGCGAAATGATCGTTCACAGAAAAGTGTTAATAGTTCCTCTTTTCGTCATGTACACAAGGCATGGAAGAAAGATGGGCTACAAAGACACATTTACTTTCAAGGTCTTATTTCTTTTTATCCTTTCCCTTGTTACCTTGCAACCATGTGATGCACCCATATTATACAAACGTATTCTAAAAATGCCCAATTTTTAGAAGATTGACGTGGTTTTGACCAATTTTCAGAGTGCACAAGTACAAGCATTTTCTAGTTTTAGAAAACTGAAGAGATTAAGTACTTTTTTTATTTGTGGTTATCTTTAGCATAGAGCTTGTCCGCAAAAATCATTAATATCTGTAAGAAAATAATTATAGGCTGTAGTGAGTGTTAATTAAGCCACTTAGATTGGAAAAAATAGGATATGGGCCTTAGCATGCAAATGATTTTTTTAAATTATTTATTCAGCAGGAACCACCTCTTGTTGAAGACCTAATGATAATTCTTCCTGAATCTGTTAAATTAATGCCTTTTGGACAAGTTTCCAGCATCATTGAACATCAAGGTAAGAAGATGTATCAGAGTTTGCATTCTGTGTTCCCTGAAAATGTTTTTTATTATGTAGTTATTTATGGAATATTTGATTGCTTAATACAAGAGTGAGCAATTTGTGGCTTTTTGTGATTATTTTGCATCCCTACAAAATATTTGATTTTCAGTAACATTTTATAGTCAGTCCTCCTCCTCCTCCTAAAGGAAAATCTAGAAATTCCATTAGGTCAAAAGAGCAATCATGAACAAAATTCAGCAATAATTCCACCAACTAACATAGCATCTGATCTGTTTTAAATGCATTCTAAAAGTTGTACCTCAATCCCCTAACCAAACTAGCTCAACATTATTAATAGTATTTGAGGGATCTTTTATGCTCTCTGAGCTTGATTGTATTGTTGCATAAGTTTTATTACCCACACTAGGTAACATAATCAGTGCTAGTCAACATCTGCAAGAAAATAACCAAGCTCAGAGAGCACTAAAGACCCATCATTTCAACCATGAGCTACAAATATTGTCCTTTATTAGTAATAGTATTTGTTTTGCATTTATACAGTCTCAACAGCATTAGCATTTGCAGGCATTTCTTTAAATTATTTGTTTGCAGAATAAACCATGCGGGGGCCATTCACTATTCAATTTGACCTTTTTCATTGCAAATAATTATTTCTGGTTTAAACAATTTTATTAGTTTATAATATAGCATACAAAGAAAATACAAAAGTAAATAGAGAAATTAGGGAAGGGAAAAGGGAAGAGAAAAGTGGAGGAAAGCAAGGGGAAAAAAGAAAAAAAGGATTGACTTCCAACTATTATTATTAATAATCATTTAATTTTGTTTCTATTGTTAGCATATACAATTGTTAGCGTATCAAAATAATTGTAAATAAAAGCAGCCTGGAAGGTTTAAATATTTTTCTGCCTCCCATGTGCTTAATTGCTGCTTTCAAAATTCTGTTGCTACATTATCCCTTCTTCTCTGGTTTTACTGTACAATATATGACAAATTTGAAAACAAGCAACCTAGTTAGGCCCAAAAATAACAGCCCAATTGCAGCCATAAAACTGTCAGGACACTCAAAATTGCAACAAATTTTTGTTATATATGTTTAAAACATTTTACATTCCTCTAGTATGTCATTCGTTAGTTTCTGCTTATGGGACTCTATTATTTCTGTTAAATACTTCCTTTTCCTCATGGATTTGTACGTTAGATCAGTCACAGTATTTATATAACATTTTTATAAGCATTCAATTTACAGAGGCAAACATTTGACTAAGTATAAAAAGATAAGGTTCAACTTACTGTCTTGTACATGTCTCTTTCTAAGTTAGTTCATAGAAAAATGCATACATGAATTCATGTTTAATATCTGGACCTAATTTATCTCTCTCATCCATCTCAAAATATGGGAGTTGGACATGAATATCTAATGTATATCTTATTTACATATTTATTTCATTAGATTTTTTTTAAAATCTTGCCTTTATTATTTTTTATTACTTGGCCTGAATGGCAAGTTTCCACGAATTCTCTAGAGCTTTTGGATTTAGCTTCAACTATAGGATGCTCTCAGTTTCTCAGCTGAAACTACAGTTGAGTCTGCCCATGTCTTGTGAAATTAAGGAGCTTTCATTGTGTCCTTCTAACTGCTGGCTAGTGTTCATGGATATGCACTCTGCTAGTCTTCTGCCTGCCTGTCCTATATAATGGTTGTTGCAGTCTTTATTCTGTATGTTGTAGATGACTCTTGCTTTTTCTTCCGTAATATCTGAATTACAACTGGTGAATGTTATAATGTAAATTGTATGTCTATAGCAAGGCTATATAGAGAACTAAAATGTTTTAAACTAGTTCCATTTGCAAATTGAAATAGATATTTAAACGAATAAGTTCTTTTTGAAACTGCAACTAATAAATTATATATTATTGCAGGTATAACAATTTATAGCCTTTTGTTTTCAATATGCCTATAGGTTCATGGATAATATTAATTAAGATAATACAGTATACTTTACTGTATTAGAAGAATTTAGCAAAATATTCAGATTCTTTCTCTTTTTTTAGTAATAATTGAGTCCGAGAAGGGACTTCCTCCAGTGAATGAAAATACAGTACTTTTCAAGGAAAATCGTCATTCATTAGGAAAAGTAAATAAATTTTTAATTATTTCAATGAATATTTTAGTCTGTCTTTATTGTTCCAGCATGCTTTCTCATTGTTTGCTAATGCCATTAAACAATGTTTTAGCAACCATAAAAATATTACCAGCATAAATACATTTTTGAGACATATTACAAATAATAAGTGCTCTTTAGGAAAATACTGTATGTTACTTTGTTTGCAAAGCACATGTTAGGAAAATTTAGCTCAGGAGTATATTTTTATGATACAGTACATCTGTTAATACGGCTTATTTAGCTTTTCAATACTATATTTATTTGTATAAGACTTGCCTTTCTTAATATTCTTGAAAAATATATGAAACACAAATAAATAGAATAATGGATTTTGGATGCATTCTTTAAATCAGCCCATTTGAGGTTCAAAAACTGTTGCCCTGTGATGCATTGTTTTGCCCAGTTAAGGCGTACAGACCAAGATTTTTAGTAATATATACCTTGTTTTCCCCAAAATAAGACATCCCCTGATAATAAACCCAATTGGGCTTTTGAGCGCATGGCAATAAGGCCAAGCGCTTATTTCGGGTTTCAAAAAAATATAAGACAGGGTCTTATTTTCGGGGAAACACGGTAGATAATTACCAGTATATAGATAATTACCAGATAATTGCCAGTTCACAGAATTGTTGAGAAATTTGAATTCAGTATGATATATTAAAAGTCAAGATTTTTTTAAAAGAAATCAGTGTAATGTTCTTTTAAAGCATGTTGTTTTAATTAGCTCAGCATGTGAACTTGAAATTAGGCATTTTTATTTGATTCTAAAACCTGTATTTTCTGTGATATTTTGCAATTACCTTATCTGGAAATTCTGGCATTCCTTAAAAACTTACTAGAACAGAAGATGTTTCCCAACTGGGTAAGGAAACATCTACAAGTAAATAGACAAGCTCAGAGAGTACCAAGGACTCCACAGTTCAAGACATATTCCCTCTATTAATAAATAATACTAAAATTGCTTTTAGAACAATTATAAGCAGTTAAATTTGAGGCTGAATGTCAGAGGTTAGAAAAATACTTTTATAGTATTTTCACTCCCCCAATAATTTTCCTTTTTAAATGTCATCCTGTAATTACAGAATTTGTTTTATGAAGCAATAACATTTGTTGTCTTGCAGATCTTTGAGATATTTGGCCCAGTGTCACATCCCTTTTATGTAGTACAATTTAACAGCCCTGAGCACATTCAGTCTAAAGATATTAAAATAAAAGATGCAGTATATTTTGCTCCAGCTGTGGAAAGCTTCACTCAGTACATATTTCCAGAAAAATTGAAACAGTAAGTTTGATGTATACATTTTTTTCTACCTAATTTTTTTTTTTTTTTTTTGGCAAGTACAAGATCTGCTTTTTTCAGATCAACCAAATGTTGATCCATTGTGATGTTTTAAGATGAGAATGTGACTTGGGCAAATTAATTCAGCCAGCTTTCATGCCTCAGGTGAGACTAGAGACCACAGATTCCTGGTTTCTAACCTGATGCCTTAACCACTAGACCAAATTGGCTTTCAGAGTTTGGAATATACATGCATACATGCAAATAATTTGCAAATTTGAACAGTGAAAAAATTCTGAACTCTTGTTAGCAATGTCTAATTTATTAATTATCTTCTAATTTTAATTTAGTTTTATACCACCTTTATTATTTTTACAAATAACTCAAAGTGGCAATAATATCCAACACACCTTCCTCCTCCTATTTAGGTCCTAATGACCTAATCCTAATAACATATCTCTACATGTTTAACTATATCTCAACAATTAAGAGTTAAGATTTACATGTTTCTTCATATATTTCATAACTTGATTCTGTATTTAGAATTTTGGTTATGAGCTGGATTTTCTGCAAAGGCTCACTAAAGCAGTTTTCCTCTACTTGCTATCCACCATGTTTTTGAATATAATCTTATCTAGTCATACTAACTTGAATTATGATTGTTGTGACCACTATAGTCACTATAGTCAGAAAGTTTTCCAGTTGAGGAAGGCTGTTCTAGAGCAGCAGCCCCTAACATTTTGGGCACCAGGGCCTGGTTCAGTGGAGAGAGTGCCAGTCCACAGACCTGGGGTTGGGGATTCCTGTTCTATATAGTGTCTGAAAATGCACATCTGGTAACTTTTCAAAAGATTTTGCCATTTTCCTTGTGAAGCCCTATGGCTTAGTTTTATTTTAAAGAAGAAAATTCCGAATTTTTTTCCCTCCTAAAAGGGGCTGAAAATTTGGGTGCGTCTTATACTTTGAATGTAGCCCCGCCCCCTTCAGCCTCCGCATGTCCTCTTCCTGCTGTAGTGATTCCCACCGACAATGCCTTGTGTTTTTTGGCTAACGTTTTCAGCCTCCAAACGCTCTGTTTGAGACCCCTTCAAGGCTGTGGGGATCATCAAAGCGCATCGCTGCTGATCGCCGCCTGAAAACGCTACACGTTTGGAGGCTGAAAACGCGATGTGTATGCCCAAAATGTCTACCCGGAACAGCTGCTGCCTTCTCTTACCCCTTCCACGCTTTGCCTGTTTTAGTCACTGGAGCTCCCTCTGACGATTAGTTATGCTTTTGAAGCTATTTTTCAGCCCCAATGCGAGCAAAGAGAACTTCCGTGCTTTGACTGGTTTTCTAATTGCTGCTCCCTCCGACAATCAGCTGTGCTTTAGAAGCACAGTCCCAACCTTAAAACCAGCAGGCGAACTAATGTGCTGAAGCTGACCAGGCTAAAAACGCTAGCCAGATGAATACCTGGTAGCCAGAAATTCCCCCCCCCCTATTTTCCTCCCCAAAAACTAAGGTATACTTTGGTGCGCCTTATACTCCGAAAAATACGGTATTAACTTTCAAATAATGCTAATATTATTGTGTGTGTGTACACATAAGAATCTATCTTTTGTTCTTTACAAAAAAAACAAAAACCTCTTTTGCGTTCTAGAGAAAAGGGATCAGATGCATCTTGGAAGAATGATGACGAGCCACCTCCTGAGGCAAGGATATCCTTTGCATACTGATTTTGCCCTTCAGTTTTCCCAATTCAAAATGTACTTCCTTTCTTTTTAAAGGAATAATATATATATATATATGCAGAGAATATTACTTAACAAGTAACATTAACTTGGGAAAATGAATTCCTCCTCCTGGAGAATCTTATATTTTTTTTCCTGAAGTGATAACTTCAGTTTAACTTCTTTCAAAGTTCATTTGTTTTTAATAAGTCAAAGAGTTGTTGGTGCTGCATTTCCTACTCATATTTCACTATTATATATAAAAAAATCCCCTTTCCAAAGTCCAAAATAGAGATTCTTACATGCTAACTTTCATTAGAAATTTAGAATGCAAGTCACAAATTTTTGAGAATTGTCTCTTTCCTTTTTTATGTCAAAGTTCATATATTCAAAAGGAACCAGATCTACCATCTGTAGGATTTTTGTGGGATTCTTGAGGAGAAGGGATTGAAAAGTTCCAGAAGTTCCCTTCTACCAGTATGATGAATATCATCTGTTCTGTCCCTGTCTCACATACGCACACCAGCAGTCGACCAAGAGTTAAAATAAACCAGCAGACAAGAATTTCCTTTGATAACAGAATTGGCAGCAACCCAGTGGCTACTTGCCAAAAGTTTTTACTTATAAAGGGAGGTTTATCTCCTCTAACTGAAAACATCAAAGTAAGTCCACAAAAGCCAAAGAATAGTCAAGTCCAGTCCAAGAATCAATCCAAGCAGAGCATATAACAAAGTTCCAGAAATGCAGAATGACTTGCTAGCTTTCAGTTTTGTCCGTCACAAAACCTGAATGGCCACCTCACCCCCTTTTATCCCCTGTGGGGTGTGGTCCAGTGACTCAGCTTAATCTCTGGCATGCCTCCTTCTCTGCTGCGCACGCTTGTCTTTCCGACGCTGTCGGGGATCCAGCCAAGACTTATCTCTGTCGCTGTCTAACTGCAGCTGCTCGGAAATGCCTGGCTCCTGGCCTATCTCTTCTCCTTCTGAAGAGAGGAGGCATTGCCAGAGAGGAGGGTCCTGGAGAGGGAGGCCTTGCCAACTCCTCTCCTTCACTTTCGGAGTTTTCTCCCTCTGATAAGATGGGCTCGGGGATCGGAGTCACAACAATCATCCAATAGGGATATGCAAACCTGCAGATCCAGAAACAGAATATTCTAGTATTCTCTGTGTTCTATTTCTCCAACCCACACAAGTCTAGTATTCTAGGTGGTTCAGTGGTAAAGTGACTTTATGTCATTTAATCTCTGAATTCTTTCATAATTGAAAAGTGGCTATGAAGCATTTTGGAAATAATTTGGCAAAGGTATATCGGGGAGAGTCAGAGTACAAAGATAATGCCTTTGCAACTTTTTAAGAGCATACATGCTGTGTGAAAAGACACAAATCTTATATAGAGTTGCAAAGAAGTGCTATCTTTGTGTGTTTATTTGTACTGAATCATGTTTTTGGAATTAAATCCAAAACATTATAGTGTTCTTAGATATATGTTCTTAGATAAATGACTAGATATTGTGGAATTGCTATAAAATGCCAACCTTCACTTTTTTTTTTAACCTTCCAGTTTTTTATTTTATTTTTCTCTAGGCTTTAGATTTCAGTGATGATGAAAAAGAAAAAGCAGCAAAATCACACAAGAAATCTCAGAATATAAAAAGAAAGAAGCTCAGATTGCAGCAAAATGATAGCAGTAAGTAGCTGTTTTATATATTATTTGTTTAATGTTGATATAATCCATTCCTCACTTTTGACTTTATATTTAAGAGCCTTTCGAATTTAGTATTTTCATATTTATAAAAATTACCTTTATAAAAAATGGAAGAATAGATCTCTTCAGCTGTTCAGACATCAAGTAAATAGAAATAGTGGGATACAAAAGAACATTGGTTAACAATTCTTTGTATTTAGTAAGAAAAATAATGCTACCTTTGTCAAAATAGCAGATCAATAATTTTACTTACATAATGCTGAATGTTGGAAAGTGGGACATGGATAATCATGTATTACAAATGCATTTACATTCTACATGTCAATCTGTGGGTTTTTATATTTATGAAGAATGTCTGTTTGATAAAATAATACTAATCTTGAACTATTCATAGTTGCCTCTTTCAAGATTTATACTTAGTTTATCTGGCCAACAGAAGCTATTTTTTTCTTTAAACACAAAAGTTCATTCCTTTGCTGCACAGTCCATAACTCAAAAAATCAAATGTTACCTCAGTGTTTTCTATTAGGGAAGCTAATATGTACTACATAATATTAAAAATCATATGCTTTTTAAATAAAAATATAAAAATAAACAATTAGTACACAATTTGATGACTGTTATATAATATGCCAAGAATTTATTCGGAACTTCGGTTTATTTAATTAACAGTATAGTCTTGGGGAAAACATAGCCTGCATTCCTTGTTTTTACAATGTTCATAAAATATTGAATTATGCTAATCTCTTCATGTTTTTGTTTCCTTCTGTAGATGATAAAGGACCAAATTATCAGTCCAGACCACAACCTCCTTCAGAATATTCAGTTGGATATTGTAGAGGACAGCCTACTACCAGGTTTTCATGGAACAGACCTCCTCAAGTAGCTTCTTTTCCACGTTTCTATAGACAGCACAATATAACTCCACAATATTATTCCTCTGACTATGCACACTTGCCAAAACCACCTACTTTTTGTCAGCAACAGAGACTGGAAAGTATGAGAAGACATCAGTATTCCTTCCCACCCCCATCTTTTGAAACTGTTAGTCATAATGCAAATTTTCCACCCCCACCCCCACCCCCACCAGTAGATTGGGGGTGGCCTCCTACGTGCCCTCAGAACACCTATGAGCCTTTATTGTCTATGTTATCTTTACCTCCTCCACCTCCACCTCCACCGCCTCCACCATCTATAGAACCTAACACTGGCAGTTCTCTTTAGGACAGAATACATTTTCAGGCAACCTATACAATTAAACATCCTATCTCAATGGTAGATAGGCTAATATTTTCTTATTTGCTTTGACGGAAGTACACTATTTTTAGTTATGTACAGAAATTAAAATGAGCATTTTGTATGGAATAAAAATATGGAAAGATGTTTACTGTCTGTCTATGTTTCTATACAAATATAATGGAAAAGGTATTAAATATTTATTTTTACTGTCCAGATTGTTAAAAACTATTTTTATAGATTTATACAGGACTCTAATGTGTATAAATTTATAATTTCCTTTAAAACAAAATTTCTTGTTTCTCAATGCATTATGTTGAAATTCTGTATTCTCTGTTGCTCCTTTATAATTGCTCTATACTGCCATAGAAAGCAATTCAATTTTAAAAATAGAATAAAATCTCCATAACCCAACCAAACCTAAGCAATATCCATGTCTGTAATATTTGGTGGGCACAGGCTTAATTGTCCTTAGAGAACATTCAACGAAATACTAGAAAATAATTTTAAAAGTATGGGAACAAAACATGTTTTTACTACGTATCTATGTATCCATCATGTTTATTTTCAAGGTTAATGCTCTTTTGTAATACATTTGATTTTTACTATAAGGCTAAACTAATGTAGGTTTACCTGAGACTGCATTATAGCTAATGTGGCTTATTTCTGAGTAACTTCTAGCATTACAACTATGAGTTTTTCATCTTCCCGGGTTTTTTTTCCAAACCATTAATGTATTAACTTTTCCTTTGTATATTTGTTAATTCATTCTTTATATATGATCAATCAACATACCTATTTTAGACTGATCATTATATTCAGTTTACATTTCTTCAGCATCCATCAATTCTTAACCATCCCCTTGTTTTACTATGTATATTCACTGTAGAAATATATAAGCCATTTTTGTTCTTTGAACAAATATTCATTTCTTGAAACAATCACCACAGGATTTATCCTGTGTATCCACTGTAATTTTAATCAATTTTCTCATCTTTTTATTAATGTTCAGCCAAGGGATACCAATTCAGTATTTTAGATTTTATTTTGCCATTTATGTTTACCATGGAACAAAGTTTTCTATTTTTCACAACAAACGCAACGACTTTGGGTTTTGATACTTCAGTTTCCAGATCCATATTTGTTAGAATCATAGAATATAAATGTTGGGATTATGGAAATTCATCTAAACCAGCCTCCTGTTCTGTATGGGAATACATTCTTGAAAGTTGAACAGACAAGCCTTTGTTTAACCAGCCCTAGAGAAGAATTCATGACTTTCTGAGTAGCATGATCTATGGCTAAACAGCTCTTAACATGAAGAAACTAACTTGTGTCTAAACCCCATTTTTTCTTGTTTGTCTTCTTGAACAATTTAATAATTTTGCTAGCTGATTCATCAGATTTTTGATGGCAGCTCTTGCATCTTCCAGAAGCCCTTTTAAGTTTAGCAGACCCAATCTCTGCAATTTATTCACTTTTCATTCCAAGACTCCTACTATGGTTTTCCTCTTTTTTTGTTTGTGAACAACCCAAGTCTCTCTGTACTCTCTTATCATACCCACACTACCATTCATGTCCATTACAAAATAATGGAATGCAGCTTTCATAATTAAACCACTTTCACTTCCTTGTGTGCATATTGTTCAACTCAAAAAGTATCAGATTTTATTCAAATCTATTAAATCTCTTAATTTCACAGATATGTAACATGCTCATTTTATTACATCATGCTCTCTTATCTTTTACATTTTCCTCTTCTGAATCAAATTTCTGGATATAAACAATCATTGCCTCCTCTGAGAAGGAAATTGTTATGAACATCTGCAAAAGGCAAGCATGCTAGACATACACCTGACATAACTTTGTTAGAAGTAAGCCTTCGTTGTATGCAAAGACAGTTACTAGAGTTCTGTTAATCATATGGAATAATTCATTTATTTCAATGGCCAGGTCACCTCTGAAGATACTAGGCAATCTTAGAATATCTCAGTTGAAGGTCTGTTACAGCCTTTTACAAGGCTAAAACATTTTGCTATGGACATTTTATTTTTGACATACAATTGGTTGCCATTTCACTCTAGTAGCCTAATTATCAATATCTAATCCAGATTTTGCTTGCCATAAATCTATCAAATCTATTAGCAAAAAAAAAGCTAATTGGATATCCTCTATTACCCTTATGACATATGATTTCCTTTTGTAATAAGCTTAAGATTCTTATACTGTATATAGAAAGCTCTTGTTTAGTCATTAATACTCTTTACTTCTGCTGTTTCCTACTGCTATTATTTGTACACATTCACCTCCTTATCTTCAGTAACTTTATATTATAATCAGTCTTCTTAGATATACTGTGTTTTCCCGAAAATAAGCCCTCCTCCGAAAATAAACTCTCTCCTGAAAATAAGCCCTCCCTGAAAATATTTAAATGGGCCCTTCCAAGCTTCTTTCCCTGATGGCTAGAACACTTCCAAGAGAGCATTTCTTCTCACCCTCTAAGATCATCCACACATTATATTATAATTTAGCCCAAAGTGGTTTGTTTATCTTCAGGGCTCTATTAATGCTTCAAATATACTTTACCAGATGATATACGGTAACATGTGACTTGATCTTCAGCCTACCTACAGTGGGGACTGAGTATCTGATTATACCATGTTAATTATAAATGACATTGTGGCAGATACATAATTAAAATTCCATTTCCTGTTTAATACCACAAGGATCTCCATTCTTTGCTTATTTGGCATAATATAATCAAGGTGTTCTGCCCCAGCTCCGGATTTCCAAGGATATTGACACACATCAACGGTCCTTATCAAATTTATTAAGTAACAAGAATAAACAAGACCTGCAAAGGTTGGCAACCAGCCCAGAAAACCAGATATGATAAACCAAAATACTCTGATAATAATACGAGTTGTTTCCAGCAAGAAAAGTTGCACTAGCGCGTGCAACTTAAATAGGCTAAGGGAGTGGCCATTATCCTCAAGCCCTACTCTCGAATAGTCCTCCTTCTCCTGAGTAGCCACTCCTGCCTTTTGGCAGCCCTGCATGCCCGAGCATTGAGGAGAGGCTCCTCCACTTCGCTCTCTCCACTGGAAGGAGCCTCTGGAGCTTCTGAAGGCCCTGGCTGAGTTTCTGCCTCTGGCATCACATCCTCTTCAGCCTCCTCGCTGTCCGACGTGAGCGCTGGCTGTGCAGCTGCTGGCACAACACCACACCAGCCTCCTCTTCATCGGGATCAGCCACGATCCGCGCAGGCCGCTGGCAGGCCACAACACAAGGGCTATACTGTTGAGCTAGTAAAAGAAATGCTCCTATAATTCACTGTGACAAGTTCACCAGCAAGTTCTGGGTATATCTACAGGTGCAATTTGTAAAACATTACTTGTGGATAATCTGGAATCTTTATATACCCAAGTATTATTCTGTACTTTTTAACAAGAGAATAACTTTTCAGAACATACAGGGACAAAGAAATATAAGTAACCAGGCAGTAAAGCTGTATGGAGCTTTGAAGGGAACTTCTCTTGCCAAGGTTTCAGTTAAAGCACATCTTCAAAGCAAAGGACTTGATTCAAGTGTTGCATCAGATTAAAATAGCTAGGCTGGTATTGAAGAGACAGATCAGGCTCACTTCATCATTTTGATCTGAGACAGAACAACTTGCTTTTTGAAGCAGTTTTCTTCGCCTTAGGATAATTTGCTTCATTAGTATAAGTATGGAAGATCTCCCGTGTGTTATCTCTTCACTGTGTTATTTTTTTCTGCTCCTATATTTTTCCTCAATACTCTCCAGAGATGAATTTATATATAAGTATGATCTCGGTTAAGTGCAGCAATTTTGTGTACGCTGAGATACAAGCATCTATTTAGAGTGTAATAATAGTTTGCCTGTAAATGATTGATGCATTGGAGTCTATAACTCCACAATGTCCAGAACACATTTATTATCTCCTATGTTCCTCAGCTATTCCATAAAATGGCAGTAGTAAGAGGCAGCAAAAAATGGGCAGATGTATTTTATGGGAGTGAATCTATAGCTGCCTGTCATTACTTCAATATTACAATGTATTGAAATACAACATTACACTTTTTGTCCTCTTCTACTTGGATAAGTAAAGATATTTATCCAAAAGTAAAGATAGTATCTGCCTTGGATTTGATCTCTGAATTAGTTCTACTAACAATCAATATAATAAGCTTTTGTTTGCTTTCTCATTACTAAGTATTAACAGTAATTTGGATTCAACACTGAATAAAGGGCACCTTCACATGTCATTGCTCTCTCTCGCTCTTTCTGTCTGATCATCCTGTTCTGAAGAATCTCCTGATTTTTAAGAGTAGCTGTCCATGAATAACAAGGGAGAGGAAATCAGTATTGCATAAACAATTTTGTTTACATACCTTTAAATTTGGGTCAATAATCTTATTAACATTCATGATGAACCCTGAGCAGCTAGTAACTTCTAAAACAATTTTAAATTCTTCTAAAAATAAACCAATCTGATCAAAATAAAAACTGACCGCTGGTAAACCATAGTAACAGCTGCAGCAGCTGAATAATATATTTATGGTTCTCCTAAATAGCAAGGTTTCTAGCAGCACCCAAAATATTAGCGGATAAACAATGCTATAAAAGTGTTTGAAACTGAATTCTAGTTCATTCAGGTAAGCCAGGGGTTGGAGTGCTATATTCAAAGACAAGTATGACCTTCAAGCAAAATGTAATGAAGCAGAGAATCTCAAACAACTGTGACTTCCTGGGTACTACATTCCCTTCCCATGTGACTTTCAGGTGTTTGCCTCTCAGCAATCAGTTGGCATTTATGAAGCATAAAAGTTATCACTGAATGGCTTTGATGCCTCCCCATTTTAGTATTTTTCCTTCCCTTTTTTGTACTATTTCGATGCATAATAATTGGCAACTCACCTCAAAACAGAGTTTGAGCTGAGCAAGTTCAAAACTTGAAACATGTTTCCCTGCCCCCAAAATGGATGAAAATCAGTAATAACCATTTGCAAAAACAACCCAAATAATTTCTTTTAACTCCTTCTATAATGAATGATACAAAAAATTGTAGGATATAAATTCCATTTTTAAGGATAATAGAAACAATGTTCACATTTCAGGACAGTATGTACACACCATAAAATCCTAAAGTAATCCCATAGTCACGGTCTTAAAAATAGAATAATGAATCATTTGCTGCTTTTTTTTATTTTTAGAATACTTTAATAACATACATTTCCAAAATATCCATTTTTATATGAAGAGGCTTTGCTCAGATGCCAATAATTACTACACTGAATGATAAGTGATTTAGATTATTCTTTGACAAACAATGCTTTTAATAGTTTGGAAATAATTGAATCACATTAAAAAGAGACTTCAGAATTGGAAAGTTATTCTGACACATTATTTAAAATAGCACTAATTTCATATCATTTATCCATTACAGTCATTATGACTATGGGGTTATCAGTAAAGACAAAGATGTTTGCATTTTTTGGATCAAGATGAACCCAGAAGAGAGGCAATTGTTGTTTTCTGGGCTTTTTGAGTCAGTTTTGACTTCTGATAAGTGCCCGTGGTTGTCTTAACAAGATTTTTCAGAGGTGCTGAAAAATTGCTTTGCCATTGCTTCCTAAAGTTAAGAGAGAGAAAGTGGCCTAAGGTCATTGAGCTGGCTCCATGCCTAAGGCAGAACCAGAAGCTTGTGTAGTAAGAATTTGCCTTGTTTTTCTTCACTCCTGCAACCTGTAATTATGCACAAGAACCCTACAGTAACACAAAGTTAGCACATATGAAACCCAGTCTCTACTGGCTCCAGGATGACCACTGGTAACATACTACACATAGGGAATTCTTATGCAAAATCATCATGTTGATTGGTTCTCTTATTTCTGGCAAATCTTTTTGTTGTGTTTTGTTGTACAGAGCTGTTGTCATCTGTAAGTAAAAATGAATCAGATTATTCTGCTTCCCAAGATTATTAACCCAATTACTATGCAAAATAAGAGCTTCAAAGTTTCTAAATTATAATATTCAGTATAAGTTGTACTGTATCTATGTTAATGTAGCACACCTTCCATTAGGGCAACAACTTTATTTGGCAGGCAAAAAAAAAAAATACCTGGGATATTAAACCTTTTCATTAGCACAGTCTTTTTAGATTATTAGCATGTCAAACTGTCAACAATAATCAAGAGATAATATCTGATACTTTCAGTGTTTACAGCGTCTGTGTAAAGCAAATTGAATGCATATTTATAGTGATTTCTATGTCATGTTCCTGGAATATATTATATCATAATATCTTAATTTCATCAGTGTTGTGATTATAAAGTAGTTTAATTTGTGATGTAATTTATAATAATTCTAAATCCTTGTAGAATGATTAACAATTTAAAAATCTACTCAGATTTGTTGCTTTCAAGGCAAAATCATGAAATGAGGTGATTTTTTTAAAAAAAATTCTTATAAAATCCACAATTAAATACTCAAAAGTATATTTTAAAAATCACAATAGCAAGTTATTATCAGTTAAAGAATAGCAAGAGCCTTGCGAGCCATTGTTAAAATATAATTCATCTTCATATGTCAGTGACACGATCTTATCTATAAATATGTGTCTTTTCAAGTAAGAATTGCAAAGAATAGAAGTGGAAGATAAGCAAGGAATAAATATGAATTATAAAAACCAAAATAATGAAGCTCTGTACCATAATCTACGGCTGATGTTATGTAATGCCAGGTCAGTGGTAAATAAAGCCCCCCTCATTCATGATCTTATTTCAGAGGGGGGGTGCTGACCAGGCAGGGATTACGGAGACCTGGTTAGGCCAGGAGGGAGGAGTTCCCCTTGTGGAAATGTGCCCACCAGGTTTCCGTGCATTCCATCAGCCAAGGACTCAGAGAAGGGGTGGGGGAGTGGCAGCAATCATTAGAGAAAGTCTTTGCCCGAGGGAGGCCACTGTTCCTCAGATAGCCGGATGTGAGTCCCTCCTTGTGAAGTGGGGTCGGGGGATTCAGATGGGCCTACTGATTGCGTACCTGGCTCCCCGTCATGTAACAGCGGTCCTGCCTGAGCTGCTCGACATTATAGCCAGGGTGGCGGTGAAACCCCCAGACTTTTAACCTGCCATCTGCTGGTGAGATGTCGGAGACGGCTAGGGAGTTCATGGCTTCCATGACGGCCATGGACCTGACCCAGGTAATTCAAGGCCTCACCCACTTGGGGAATCACACTCTGGACTTGATTTTTGTCTCTGATCAGTGGCTGAATGATCTAAGAATAGGAGATATAGACATCAAGCCCTTGTCATGGTCTGATCATTCTCTCCTTCACATGGACTTTCAAGTCACTTCCACCCACCGCAGGGAGATGGAACCAACCAAATGGTTCCGTCCCAGGCACCTGATGGACCCTGAAAGGTTCCTGATGGAGCTTGGGCCATTTCCTGAGACTCTGGCTCATGACTCGACTGAGGACCTGGTGGTCACCTGGGACAGGGCGGCTACTGCAGCCTTGGACCGCGTCGTGCCTTTGCGGCCTCTGACCCGATGCCGATCTCGTCTAGCTCCTTGGTTTTCCGAGGAGCTGAGAGAGATGAAGCGTTGGAAAAGACGCCTGGAGAGCGATTGGAGGACAAGCCGATCTGAATCTGACCGAACACAGGTGAGGTCTTATATTAAGACCTACCTAGTGGCGATAACAGCGGCGAAGTCTAGCTACTTCTCTGCTCTTATTGCATCTGCAGAGAACCGCCCAGCCGCACTGTTTAGGGTGACCCGCTCCCTACTTCAGGTGGGGTATGGGAAGATCCCTTAAAGGGTCGAGCTGAGGATTTTGTACAATTCCTGCATGATAAAATCGCTCAGATTCGGGAAGGCCTGGACTCCGATTGGGTAGATCCAAGGGAGGAGACAGGGGCAGGTCTTGAGAGTGTTATCTGGGAAGAGTTTGACTCTGTGACTCCTGAGGACGTGGACAGGATTCTGGGCAAGCTTAACGCTGCCACATGTTTATTGGACCCGTGTCCCTCCTGGTTGGTACTGGCCTCCCGGGAGGTTACACGAGGCTGGCTCCAGGGGATTATAAATGCTTCTCTGAGTGAGGGTGTCTTTCCCGCCACCTTGAAAGAGGCGGTTGTGAAGCCCCTCCTCAAGAAGGCTTCCCTGGACCTGGCTATATTATCAAATTATCGTCCAGTCTCCAATCTTCGCTTTGTTGCGAAGGTTGTTGAGAGTGTGGTGGCGCGACAACTACCCCGATACCTGGATGAAGTTGTCTATCTGGATCCATTCCAGTCGGGCTTCAGGTCACGATACAGCACAGAAACAGCATTGGTCGCGTTGGTGGATGATCTCTGGAGGGCTCAGGACAGAGGTTGCTCCTCTATCCTGGTCCTATTAGATCTCTCAGCGGCTTTTGATACCATCGACCATGGTATCTTACTGCACCGGCTGGAGGGGCTAGGAATAGGGGGCACCATGCTTCGATGGTTCTCCTCCTTCCTCTCTGACTGTACGCAGTTTGTGTTGGCAGGGGGGCAGAGGTCGACCTGGAACATTATTTGTGGGGTGCCGCAAGGGTCAGTTCTCTCACCCCTTCTGTTCAACATTTATGTAAAACCGCTAGGCGAGATCATCCGTGGTTTCGGGGTGAGTGTTCATCAGTATGCTGATGACACACAGCTATACATCTCCACCCAGACCACCCCAATGATGCCCTTGCTGTGATGTCCCGTTGCCTGGAGGCCGTGCAGATCTGGATGGGGAGAAACAAGCTCAGACTCAACCCCTCCAAGACTGAGTGGCTGTGGCTTCCGGGGTCCCGGTATAGTCAGCTGGTACCATCACTGACAATAGGGGATGAGATCTTGCTCCCCACAGAGAGGGCCCGCAACTTGGGTGTCCTCCTCGATTCACGGCTATCTTTAGAAGATCATTTGACGGCTGTGGCCAGGGGTGCCTTTTATCAGGTTCGCCTGATCCGCCAGTTGCATCCCTTTCTGGATCGGGACGCCTTGCGCATGGTCACTCATGCCCTAGTTACCTCCCGTATGGACTACTGTAATGCTCTCTACATGGGGCTCCCCTTGAAAAGCACCCGGAGGCTCCAACTGGTCCAGAACACATCCATCCAGTAAAATGGCTTGCCTTCAAAAGTTGTGGGTGATCCATCACTGGAAGTTTTTAAGAGGTTTTAGCGATTGGACAGCCATTTGTGCAGGAGTTGGACCAAGGCCCCCTCCAACTCTGTTATCTATTACTCTGCTAGACAAATTAATCATGTTAGCTAGCTGTTTAGCAACTTGCTCACTTTTAGGAAGTACCTGGATTAAAATTAGGACTCCGCTGCGTCAGATTTGTGTGCAATATCTTGGTTAGTTAATTATCAGAAATAGTAAAGGCAGGCTGGCATAATGTTACATACAGTATATGGAGAAATCATAAAGAAAGAAGCTTTGATCAGAGAAAATAATGCCCTATTCTTAAAAATACTAAGAGATTGGGCTAGATACTGTTTATCCTGGGGTTGAGTCCAGGGGTGAAATCCAGCAGATTCTGACAGGTTCTGGGGAACCCGTAGCAGAAATTTTGAGTAGTTCAGAGAACCGGCAAATGCTACCTCTGGCTGGCCCCAGAGTGAGGAGGGAATGGGAATTTTGCAATATCCTTCCCCTGCCATGCCCACCAAGCCACGCCCACAGAACCGGTAGTAAAAAAAATTGGATTTCACCACTGGTTGAGTCACTCCTTATTGAAATATTTAAATCCATGCCAAGCCTGCAAAATTTGAAAAAAAAAAGTTTTATCTCAAATGTGTGTAATGGAATGAACTCGCTTTAGCTCAGATTCGGAATACTGAGTAATACTAAAGGGTAACATTCCATTCATATAATGAGAAAGCAAAGTTAAGAGTTGTAGTTGACCACAATAAAGCAGCTGAGAGTTGAGGGGAAAAAAATTAATAGAGCCCAAAGCAGCATTAGTCTTACCATCCATTCAGAAAGAGTTTAGAGATTCTGACTCTTCAAGTGAATATTAGAGGCTCCCTCATATCGCTCAGCTTTCAGCCAACCATACTAGTGAAATTGCAACCTTATATTTTACAGTATCTGTTACAAATGTAGAAGCAACAGAAAAGGCATTACGCCAATGAAGTAGTGCAAAAGAGTATAAAGCTCTTTGAAGTGACTTGATTCAATTTCCTGCTTCAAAGTGAGCCTTCTACTTTGATTTGTGAGTCTGCTTCCCTGCAGTGATTCAGCTGTATTTTAATCAAACTGAAGCACCTACTTTGAAGCTTTTCACTGCCATAAGTTTTATAGTTCTTCGGTTATATATCAATTTTGCTCTATGTTGCCTGAGTTTCATATTTATTCTCTACAGAATCTCTCTTAGTTTCAACTTCAGGTAAGAATAAAAGATGAAAATCTCTCCAGCTCTATCAACTACCACCATACTATAGAAAAAGCCTAATCTCCATATTAAATTCCTTTTTGCTGCTAAAATAAGTGAAGTACATATCTAAGACAAATATTTTATTGTTATGTATCAACTGAGATAATTTGCTGAAAGTTGCTGAATTGTACCTGGGCAGTTTTTATTTTTATATATCTCCATGTTTTCCTGCCCCAAGGAAATGACAAGTCAGTGAATCAATTTTCTAAAAACAAGGATAAGAAAAGCTAACAGATCCTATGCTACATGGCATTTCATTATAGTATAGTTTTCTTGTCTGATAGCAGAATTTCTTTAAGAAAGCAGAATGAGTCAACATTATAGAGATTCTTATTGAAGTATTATGTGTTAATTAGTCTTTCAAGGATAAAAGAAGCTATTTTTCACTCTAGAGCTGAAGATGCAATAGTTTCATTTTAAGATTTTCCCCGCCTGAGGCCAGCAGAAGCAAGCTATTTAACTTATTTTATTTCTATCATTTACTTAAAATTAACAAATTATCTGTGGAACTAAATTTCTACTGAGAATTGTTCTCAGGCTTTGAATCAACAGCTCTCCCATTTATTTCTGCTTGAAATTCCTTTCATTTTAATTTAATTTTATGATAATTTTCCCTTTTGAAATAATTTTCCCTTTTCCATTTTTCAAAAAGGCACAGTGAAAACAGCATCATCATATATAACATGATAGATTAAGATTCTGAGCTTGTTAGAATTTACACACGAACATGACAATAGTTTGTCATTTTATGAGCCATATATAAAGAAAGGAGAAAGCATGAGGTGATAAGGAGACAGGGCAAGCCTCTTTTCACGCCCTACATTCTTAATAAGACTCTCATCCAATAGCTTGCCTTCAGAAATCATGGGGGCTCCATCACTGGAGGTTTCTAAGAAGAAACTAGATAACTACTTATCTGAAATGGTATAGGTTCTCCTGCTTGAGGAGGGGGCTGTACTTGAAGACCTCCAAGGTTCTATTCTATTCTATTCTATTCTATTCTATTCTATTCTATTCTATTCTATTCTATTCTATTCTATTCTATTCCATTCCATTCCATTCCACTCCACTCCACTCCACTCCACTCCACTCCACTCCATTCCATTCCATTCCATTCCATTCCATTCCATTCCATTCCATTCCATTCCATTCTTGTTATGGCCCACCAGCGGCCAGTGGAGCTGGCAGCAGATTCAGACAGTGAGAGGGTTGGGGAGGAACATGGGCCAGTCCTGGAGTCTGGGGAAGGCTCTGATGAAGGCTCTGCATTGGAGGCAGAGAGGGGGCCAGGGCCGTATGCCAGTTATTAGTTGCCTTCAGAGTCAGACATCAATGAGGGAGACGAACATCTGGAGCCTGTTCCCAGTGTGCGCATGCGCAGAGTTGCCAGATGAAGGGAACAGCTAAAAAACAACGGAGGACTTGGGAGTAAGGTCACATGTGGATGATGAATGGTGCCTTCCAGAGGGAATAAAAGAAGAGCGAAAGGGGAGTGGAGTTTGCAGGAGACAATTAGTTTGCTTAATTGGTTCATGACTCCTTGCCAAGTTTTGAAGTTATCGGCCTGACAGCTCCCCAAGCCAGATAAGGTCTGTGACTATAAATTCACCCTTGAAAGACTTTGTTGGATGTGTATGAGAAGAATTCACAGTAACTTAATAAAAAGGGTTTTTTGTCAGGACAAGGAGTCTGCTTCGTGGTTTGGGGAAGTCTAGGTCAGAACAATTCTATTCTATTCTATTTAGTTTTTGTTAATCTGTCCCAAAAGAGGTAACTTCAAGATGTTATTGAATATAGTTTCAGCTCTTTGCTTGTCCAATGGCAAGCAATGTTTGTACCCAAGTTTCTCAACATACCAACTACAGGAAATCAATGCTTGGTAGTCTTGTTCTCTCATGTTACTTTGTTTCCCCTAAAATTCTGTTACGGAAAGATTGTCTCTCTCTGTCAAATATCTGGATTATAATTATTTCAGCAAATAGTTGCTATATAAAGATGAAATGAGAACACAGAAACAGAACATTATGTGTTTGAAGACATTCTGTATTTTGACTTTTAAAGCAGTGAGTATCTTGAACTAAGAAATTGCTGTTCTTTTGCGCTTGGTATAAAGCATAATAATGATTTATTTATATAGATAGTGAATCATTCTTATTATCTGTTATGTCTATAGCATACCAAGATGGTGAATAGCTAGCTAGCATTGCTGCTAGTATGGTTTTGTAGTTGCAGAGAAAAAGAATCATGGTTCATTTATGTGATTGTGAGATCCTAATCCTGCAAAAATCGCCCACGGAACCGCCCAAAGAGATCTAAACCATAGATCTCTTTGAAGAGATCTATGATTTATGACTATTAGAATTTTATACCTGTAAATTAATAAAAAAAAGGTACTTATATCCTGAAATTACTCCAGAACTACACCTACACCATGATATATTTGCTACAATAATCATTTCCCCATAACTAATAATCCCTCATGCTTTCTAGATCACTTGGAAAGTTATCTTTCTTCAGGTTGAAAACAATGAAAAATCCAATTTTAAGGGTCAAGTATAATAAGAGAGATAAAGAAAAATCTGTAGTCAGTTGCTTCTTTTCACCAAACTAGGCCATTCAGTTCTTTCTTTATTTGTGACAGAAGCACCTACAAATTATAGACATAATATTCAGCACTGAGCTCAGCCAGTCAGTAAGAAACAGCTACTGAATAATATTCTTAGTATGCACGACCAGTGGTGAGTTTCAAATTTTTTTACTACTGGTTCTGTGGGTGTGGCTTGGTGAGCATGGCATGGCTTGGTGGGCGTGGCAGGGGAAGGATACTGTAAAATCTCTTATTCCCACCCCACTTCAGGGAAAGGTTACTGCAAAATCCACATTTCCTCCCAATCAGATGGGACTCGGGGGGCAGAGAATAAATGGGGGCGGGACCAGTCAGAAATTTTACTACCAGTTCTCCGAACTACTCAAAATTTCCACTACTCGTTCTCCAGAACTGGTCAGAACCTGCTGAAACCCACCTCTGGGCACAACCTGTGGGCAGACCTTACATCAAAAACTAGAGACACTGCTTGTAGCCTCAGTACAAGATAAATAATTGTTTTCTATATACACAAACCTCCCCTACATTCCTTCCCATTTTCAAGAACATTCATACAGCCTTAAGTGGCAATTTAATTTTATAAACTAGTTCTCAAGTTTTGAACGTTGTTCTAAGACTCTCCTATGAAGTAGAGTGCTACTTTTTACATTCTGCACGTATGCAATTATTTATGACCTAAGTCATAATGAGCCAGATCTGTTTGAACCTAGTATCATTTATGAAAATGGAGACATTGAACTTGAAAGGATTAAAGATAATGTTCAATTAGAACAATTAAGAAGAATTTTAAATGAGTGCAGAAGAAGTGATAGAGAATGCCTCAAGAACTCTAATCATTTGTTTGACCAGGTAAAATCGTGTTTTTTACCTTCTTGATTAGTTATTAGTTTAAAGATAGTTTGTAACTGGCAGTGTTCCTCACTATTATAACTCTTAACTTATTTGGCTTTTTGTTGTCAAGTCAATCACTTTAGAGATGTTATCTGGGCTCTACAGAGTATAGCTTTCTTATCGATATATTTATGTCAGACCTGCCCCAGTCTGATTTCCTAGAGAAGTAAAACTCTCAACTCCATTTGGTTGAAGTGAAAAGGCACTTTTACTAAGAGATGCTGATTACAGTAGAGTCAAGCAGAATCTAAAATTCCAGCAGAACTAAACCCTTGGTTCCCCCTTGCCTCCCCCCCCCACATCTGTGTGGAGCCAATCTAACACTGCCAAGATGATTTGGGAAATGCTGAGGTGTTTGGGCTGGTGAAATTCTACTCTCAGGGTAAATGACTTGTGCTGCCAGCACACCAAAACATCTGTTTTTCCTCAACTGGCAATCCTCCTTCTGAATTTCCCATCATAAAGGTATATAACTTTATTGTCCATTGGTTCCCCTTTCCTTTCCCCGGTTGATGGAAGAATGCCAGTGAGGTGCCAGGTCGAAGGTGGTGGATCTGACAATATTTTACAATTCTCTAAGTACAAATTCTTTAGAAATATATTGGGCAGCAATATAAATGTAGTTCTTATTTATACCCATTGTGAGTAATTCATATTTTACCAGATTCCTCCTCTGCTTTTACAATTTTTATATATAAATTCTGTTTTATTCTGCCTTGCATTGACAAAGTATTTTTCTATAAATTTCTTGCAATGTATAATATCTAGCAAACCTTTCTAATAATTTAATTTTATTCCCCAGACATGTTCATAGGGATTAGAGAGAATTCAGATGCCTTTATTTACAAGGCAACAGTTTCAAGGAAAAAAGACAAATCAAAGTTGACTATTAATGAAATGGCGTATTTAATTCAATTGTATCATATAGCAAGAGAGAGAACAAGCAAAATTTATATTATGAAAATCTATGACAGATCACAGATGCATATAATAATTTTTAAGGTCTTTTAATTAAGTAATATATGTGTGCAGATAATTTTCTGTAATTTACAGAGAAGTTCTTTGCCTGGGGGTTCTTCTAATCTTAATGTCTGTGAATGCTTCAAAGCTGTGAAATAAAATAATTCTAGTGCTAGGTTATATAACCATGAAACAGTGTTAGAAGTTTTCATATACAAGTAAAGTTCAAATGAAGTTCAAACAGATTAAAATGTAATTTTTTTTAAAAAAAGTAGACATTGATAAAGTAGCATTCAGGAACCATGAATTTCAGTAGCTTCTACAATGCTTTCCAGGTACAACTTTTTTAAAATTAAATTAAACTAACAATTTAAATAACAAGTGGTATTTGTGGGAATACCCATTAACATCAGTGGATTTTAAATTCATGTCAAAGCTTAAATTAGTCCAGGCAAGGCTAATTTTGGATTCAAACTTTAATTCAAAAGCAAACAAGAATTAATTTCACAGCTAATGAAACATGAAAAATAAATTTAATTGCCATGGCATGAAAGGATGTAGAGACAAAAAGAATTTAAGGTCCAATAGGCTAAAATAGTACAAATTGTTCCTATGGCTGTAGAAGAATACCAAGACAATTACTCCTATTATTGATTAAACATTTTGTAATTGTAGACTACATAATGAAATTCAGTTATTATTTCTGTTTTTAGGCTGGATCCTTGATGGAATCTGAATAGAAGAAAGTATACAAAAGTGAGACTGTCACAATAGACTTGATGAGAAAAAAAGTTTTGAGATTGGAAATCTACTTCCAATGCTAAAAGAAAAAAATCCCAATCTTATGCCTCCATAAAGGTGCTATCATAGGGATCATATGTTGCATTCTGGTTGGTTTCAGTCCATTTTCCTTGTGCCATTGTAGGGAATTCTGTATCTAAATTGAACTAGAGATCAACACAAAATTGTTGTGGTCTGCCAGCAGCCTGCAGAGCTAGCAGCAGAGTCAGACAGCGATGAGGCTGATGAAGAACATGGGCCAGTCCTGGAGACTGGGGAAGGCCCAGATGAGGACTCTGTGTCGGAGGCAGAGATGGGGCCAGGGCCATTGGGGAGTTATGTGTGGACTTCAGGGCTTCAAGAAGCTGACAATAGAGAGGCAGAGGAACAGGAGGAGCCTGTTCCTATGCACGTATGAGAAGAGCTGCCAGAAGGCAAGAGCAGATAAAGCAAAGAGGACGACTCGGGAGTAGGGCCAAGAGATTATTGGACCCTCCCATAAGGCTTAAAAGATTAGTAATGGCTCTTGGCCTCTTTGCCGGAAAACAACGTTGAGAAAATTGCTTCTTGTTTCACTGTATTCATTTCTTATCGGCGTCTTCTGCTTCTGAACTTTTGCCAAGAAAAGCCTTTGGCAGTTTGCCTAATTATCCCAAGGTCGGTGATAAACTGACGAATTGTGTTTTGAAGAATTTGCTTTAATTTAGTTTGGACTACGCTGAGAATGAGTTAATTCTCAGCTGTTCTAATAAAGTCTGTTTGTTTTCGAACTGTTTGTATTTAATACTAACTACTTGGGCCTGGGTCACAACAAAAAAAAATGTATGATATAAACTCCAGTCAACTACTTATGGACGACCATGGCCAATCAGTCTATAGATAAGCAACACGCCTTCCAGGTTAATAACATCTTAAACCCTAAGCAACATATCAAATATTATTTATTTTATTATTGTATTGTATTGTATTGTATTGTATTGTATTGTATTGTATTGTATTGTATTGTATTGTATTGTATTGTATTGTATTGTATTGTATTGTACTGTACTGTATTGTATTGTATTTACTGTACTGTACTGCACTGCACTGCATTTTATTTTATTATTTTATTTTATTTTATTTTATTTTATTATTTTATTTCGTCAAACATGTACGAGATAATAGGTATAAGTATAAACATGGACATGAGCACAGGTAATGAGCACAAATAAATGGGACAGTGGGAAAAAGATGGTAGGCTGGTGTGCTTATGCACCCCACTTAAGGACCTCTTAGGAATGGGGTGAGGTCCACGGTAGACAGTTTAAGGTTGAAGCTATGGGAGTTTGAGGATGTACCAATGGAGTCGCGTAGAGCATTCCAGGCATTGACCACTCTCTTGCTGAAATTGTATTTTCTATAATCGAGTTTAGAGTGGTTTACCTTGAGTTTGTATATATTGTTTACCCGTGTATTATTGTGGTTGAAACTGAAGTAGTCATTGACACGTAGGATGTTATAGCAGACAATTTTGTGTACTATACTTAGGTCAGACCATAGGCGGTGTAGTTCCAGGTTGTCCAAGCCCAAAATTTCAAGCCTGGTGGCATAAGGTATTCTATTGTGAGCAGAGGAATGGAGTACTCTTCTCGTGAAATACTTCTAGACCCGCTCAATTGTATTAATGTCCGATATACAGTGTGAATTCCAGGCAGACAAGCTGTATTCGAGAATTGATCTGGCAAAGGTTTTGTATGCCCTAGTTTGCAGTTCGATGTTACCAGAGAAGAAATTTCGCAAAATTAGGTTAACAACTCTTAATGCCTTTTTGGTGATGCTATTACAGTGAGCCCTGGGGCCTAGATCATTTGAGATGAGTACTCCTAGGTCTTTGACAGAGTGAGCGTCATCTGCTAGGTCATATCCACCCAACTTATATTTTATGTTTTGATTTTTTTTGCCAATGTGTAAGACAGAGCATTTGTTAGTTGAGATTTGGAGTTGCCAATTGTTTGACCATTCTGACACATAGTCAAGGTTGCTTTGTAGGGCAGCAGCATTGTCAGTGGTGTTAAATAGTTTTACATCATCAGTGAATGCAGGATGCAGCTGCTTATAATATGATCGCAAAGGTCATTTATGTAAATGGAAAGAGTGAGGTCCTGCCTTGGGGGACACCACTTTTTACTGGTGCCGTAATGTAATGTAATGCAAAATATCTGCAGGACATCACTTGTGCCACTTTTTCTCTAACAATATTGAATATTACTTTGTAATATATGTTATTCACATGTTAAGGAGAAAAAATTTATGTAAGATCAATTTCCCTCACAATTTAGAATTCTGTTTGATTAAAGAAATAAAAATCTCTATGTTCCTTCTCCCTTTATTAAAAAGGGAATGTTCTTTTGAATATATTGAAATTGTTTCCTTCAATAATTTCTAAACATTGCTATTAATAAATTCAAAAATTCACATGAAGATGCAATTTACTACAGGGGTCTCTGACGCAGAGTGACAGGACATGGCATATATGATGGATTTGAACAACTGAAATTGTGTCTGGCATTGCCATCAGAAAAATCAGTAACTCAAAAAGCTGGATTACTATAAAATCAATTTCTAGAAAATTCTGCACAGAAAAGTTAATTTTAATGGTTTAAAAAGGAAATGTTTTCTCTGTAAGTCATAAGTTAAAATTTTAAAGCTATCAGTGCAGTGTACAAAGGAAGTGACAGATGGAAGGAAAGCATGTATTAAACTCTATTTAATCATGCTATGACTATTTTTTAAATATGTTACCTGCTTAGAAAAACAGTTCTGTCATACTACAGTTCATATCATATAATATTGAATTTTAATAACCTTTGAAATAATTTCACAGCCAATGTTCTAAGATAGCAAATGGGATGTTTCTCCTTTCTTACTGCTAAATTTATTGAAATTCCCTGTTATAAGAAAAATAAGAACTATTAAATATCTATAAAGAGTCTGAAGGATGCTCACATGTCTGCATCTTTTTTAATTGCTTGATTTCAAATTTAGACAAAGCCACTATAGGGAAAAGACAATACTGGCATGTTTGCTTTTTTTTTATTTAATTAATTTGTTGTTCTCCCTTTCCTCATTTAAGAATGTTTACAAGTACATTACACTTTTTTTTAAGTAGTTTTGACTCAGCAAGGTATTGCTAACTTCTATGTATAAAGATAAAGATTCCCTTCGCACATATGTGCTAGTTGTTCCCAACTCTAGGGGGCAGTGCTCATCTCCATTTGAAAGCCGAAGAGCCAGCGTTGTCCGAAGACATCTCTGTGGTCATGTGACTGGCATGACTAAACACCAAAGGCACATTTTGTTACCTTCCCACCAAAGGTGGTCCCTATTTTTCGACTTGCATTTTTTATGTGCTTTCGAACTGCTAGGTTGGCAGAAGCTGGAACAAGTAATGGGAGCTCACTCCGTTATGCGGCACTAGGGATTCGAACCGCTGAACCGCTCAATTCTTTTTCAAGGACCTGTGATTGGCAGATGTTGTTGGATGCTGTTAAAGGTGTTGTTACAGGATATAAGCTGTTATCATTATCTGTTCATAATTATGTGAAGCCACACCTGATTGACTAATATTGGCCTTCATATCCACTGAGTTGTTCAAAGAGCTATGGATGTCATAATGAACAGCATGGCATATGTGCAGTTCCCAAGCAGTGTGGCCTTTTGCAATTAACCGATTGCAAAATTTTTTGAGTGTGCAGATTTTCTAAGTGCAATCCAAGATTTGTTGGTATGGAAGCCAGTCTCCCTATAACCACAAGCTAATTTCCATCCATGTCTAAGAGAGTTGGTTTTCCCTTTCTAAACAGAAACATACAATGTATCTGTATCATTAATTTCTTCAGAATGTATGAACTCTTCTCAAACAGTTTTTTATTTGGGCAATTGTGGTTATGCTTTTATTTTTGGTCATATTATACACTTATTACTCTTAAATTAATAACTATTTTAATGAAATCACTTCATTCTCATTTCATTGATGAAAAACCAAGATTATTATCAGGGCTGGTATTGACTTATCTTCGCTACGGGACATGATGATGTCCAGGCGGGTGGGCGGAGCCTCCCGCAGCCACTGCTACTAGTTTGCCTGAATCAGATAGAATGGGCTGAATACCACCACTGATTATTATACAATTAAGTAAATGGTAATAGTTGGACTTGGATTCAGGTCTTCCACTGCTAAGTCAAACCTTTTCTTTACTGAAACAACAACAGAGAAGAAATATCTCATAGGTCTTAATACATGACACTTCTTCACAACAGAAGTATAGAGCACACCCAGTGCATCAGATCTAGTAGGATAGACAGAGAATAGTGGAGACTGTCAATCTTCAAGGCAATCTACATGCCTTGTGCCATGCAGGGCTTTACAGCTTATAATCACCCATCTGAATTACATCTGGAAACATATTGGGAGCCAGTGCAGCTCACAGACAGTGGTGTAGCAAGAGTATAACATAATGTGCCCCAAATTGCCTATGCTGTCACACATTCTGTGCCAGCTATAGCTTGCATATGTTCCTCAAGAACAGCTCCATTTGGAATACATTGCAAAAGTTTAAAGAAGATCAGAGCTGTGATGGCACAGTGGTTAGAATGCAATACTGCAGGATACTTCTGCTGACTGCTGGCTGCCTGCAATTTGGCAGATGGAATCTCACCAGGATCAAGATTGACTCAGCCTTCCATCCTTCTGAGGTAAGTAAAATGAGGACCCAGATTGTTGGGGACAATATGATGACTCTGTAAATTTCTTAGAGAGGGCTATAAAAAGCACTGTGAAGCAGTATGTAAGTCTAAGTACTATTGCTGTGAGATTTTAAAACATCCAAAATTATACTCACTAATTCGACAGACAACTCTGATTTACAAACAATTGCGTTTGCAAAGGCAGGCCTCCACGTCCCTTCCCAATTTGGATTGAGATCGTGAAGCGCACTTTTCAAGTTTCACACCATGTATTTATACATTTCCACACAATATACGTCACGCCTAAGATCCTTACATTCTGTGTTTTTGACAAACATGATTACCCCTGCCTTGTTACAACAGGATCTATCTTATCTTGTCTTTTACCATTTGTCCGGAGGGTGGGCTTACTTCCTTGAACATTCAGATCGAGCTGACACACAGTGATTAGCTCTTTATCATTTGTGGTTTGTATTTGGCCTTGCTACTGAGGCTTGCAGTAAGAATTATGGACTTAAAGTATTTTATAATTCTTCCAATACATTTTATAAAAGATTAAGTTTCCATCCAATCTCACACTGCTAGAGTTGGGTAACTGTGAGGAATGCCTTCTGGTATAGGAATGTGTGCAATTGGTACACAAGATAGATTTGTGCAAAAGTTCTCTTAGCCACAGCTGCCTCTTGCTCTTTTTTTTTTTAGCAAGAACCTTGAGTAAGAGGATACTCAAATTGCATACCAAGTGTGTCTGAGAGAGTGCTCTCTATTCAAATCAATGATGAAAAATCTCCATCCTACTTTTTTCTCTCCCTAATATAATATCTAGTCCCATATTCTTTTCATCTACCCAGACTACTGCTGATAACACCAAATTAATTTCCAGAAAGCATTCATGTTAGCCTGTTGAAGCAAAAATATAGTTGTAATACCAAGCAAGTTCAAAACGACTTTGCCAAACAAGATATACAGACATTAAAATGTCAAAAGGAATTTGATGTAACCAATTGTAGTGTGAAGTACATTGTGGTAATAATGCACTTCATACTTCAACTGCATTTGCTGTGGAAAAAAAATATCTCGTGGCCAAGAGAATTATCTAAAAGAAATTTGACAGTCTCATAATTCATTTGTACAAATTAATAATATAATTGTACTTGAAATATGCACCATTCTGGCAGTATACAGTATATAAACAGAATTCTATGAAGAATGGTCACATTATTGCATTGTTTCAAAGATTATGTGCAAACAACACAGTATCAGTTGGTAAGAAACAACTCTCTTGGTTTCTATCTGACTCTATATTTCATATTACTTTTATTGTTTTTTTTAACATTTTATTAAAAGTAAAATAAAACAGAGCATCATCTTCTAGCATTGTTATGGGGCTCACCTAGGGTGGAAATACATTCTTTTAAAATAGCGAGATTGCATGTTGAAATGCATTAATCTATCCTCAAAATGATCAAGGCGAAATTCTAAAGAGTATGATGGAAAATGTAGGAGTGACAGTGGACACTAATCACTGGTTCACTTAGGATTTTCATTAATGTACCCATATAAGCGACAATTGTGTAAGGATACGTGTCCTGGCAGGACAGGGTCTATTTCTTTCTCGCTTATAGGTAAGTTTGTCAATCTTGACCTTGCTGGCCAGGATAATATCTCACATACAATACAATGTTTAACATTCAATGCAATACTGACAATTTTGTAAATTAATTCACCAATCATCCAATTTTACAAATAGGAAATTAAGGCCGAAATAGTACTGGTGGTTGTCATAGTAAAATACACACATTACATAGACTTTCCTAGTAAAATCAAATAAACTTTACCTCTGATACACAATAAACATCATGGTATACAATGAATTGTATTTGGTGATATTATGCATTGTGAATTGAATTTTTTAAAAAACTAAAAAAGATGCCTAAACCACAAAATTAAACCTTGGGCTTTTTAAAAATAAAAATAAGATAAATTAGGTATTTAATAAACAAATGAAATGTTCAGGATATCATTCATTAGCCAATTTGTGGTCTGGTACATTATGAATTGAATTTTTTACAACTCAGTTGCAGTAACTGAAACATTATGGCCTTTAAAGGCTCTCAAGGCTATTAGTAATGTCTGTGCTTTATTCTCTACTCTAGCCTGTTTGAGGTCTTTGACAAAGAGTAATTTATTTTCTAATTAGAATGCTACTTTTTTTTTTAGCCAAATAGATCTTTCTCTTTAGTTGTTACCTTTATTTTAATTTCAGCAACAGTATCCCAGAATCATTGTCTTAAATCAGCTTAGAATTTTACAATACAATAAAAGTATAAAAATCAAGAAAAACCTAAGAAAAAGACATAAAAGATAGGAACTAAACGAGTAGAAACAAGAAAGAAAGCATTCAATTACATCTGTCCTTCTTTCTTTTGAGTAGTTGCAGTGATGATACCTTTAATGTCACCAGGCAAATGACAGATCCTTAGGAAAGACTTGACAGGTGAATAAAAATGCCAAATCCAATTTAAGCAGCTGGTTGAATGTAGAACAAATCAGAGCAATAATTACCCAAATAGCAGAGGGACAAAAGACCAGCTTCTAATTGACAAGACGATTTTGGAAAATGAGAGACAAGGAAGAGAAGGAAGTCCAACTTGAATGTAATTTGGATTGCTTTTAAGAAGGCATTTGATTCTCTGCCACATGACTGGATAATCAAATTCCTAGACATAACAGGAATTGAAACATCAGAAGCTTTGTGGAAAGTTCAATGACACAATGGAAGACACAGTTTCTGATCAATAATGAGAGATTGAAAGAGATGAATATAAAGAAAAGAATCTTTCAAGGAGACTCATTATCACCCCTACTGATTGTCTTTGCATTGATTTGTCCCTCAACAATACTGAACAAGTCAGATCATGGTTATCAAACTTCAAAAATATCTGCTAGACTATCCACCTCCTTTAGATGGATAATCTGAAGCTGTATAGAAAAAATATGCAGACAAGATATTGCAATGGAATTTGGACAAATGTACCACCACCAACAGACAAATAAGTGAAACTGAAGGAATCAAGATTCCCCAATGAAAATAACATCAAGAGCTCATTACAAATGCCTGGGCATCCTTCAAGCTTTATATTGAAGTCAAAAAGATTAGTATGAATTAGTATGAAGAGTGAAGAAGATCAAAGTCCAAAGTCACTGTCTGAAATACTGTCCAGACCAGGGTGTCAAATTCAAGGCCCAGGGGCCAGATCTGGCCCATGGGGTGCTTAGATATGGCCCTTGGGGCTGCCCTGGAAACAGCAAAGGAACAGTCCGCAGTGCCTCTGCTAGCAAAAATAGTTTGTTTTCACTTGCAGGAGGTCGTCACAGCTGAAAACAGAGCTCAGGAGCCCATTTTCACTGGCAGAGCACTCAGGCCACCACAGGTGCCCCCCAACATGAGTAATGTCAAGCTGGCCACACCTACCCTGGCCACAACCAACCCCGTCCCCTGAGGTCAAACACAACCCTGATGCGTCCCTCAATGAAATCAAGTTTGATACCCCTGGTTAAGACAATTAAACACCATTGAACTCCAGTCATTAGATATACAGCTGGAATAGTGAATTGAATTTAAGCAGAACTAAATGCCCTCTATGAGACGACAAGAAAAAATAATGATAATGAATCATGCCATTCATCCAGGCAATGTTGACAAGTCGGAAAAATGGGGATTTTTTTAAAAAAGAAATTTCCTTCTACCCAAAATTGTCAAAGAAAGATCAGCTTTTGGAATGTTGACTACAATGGGTGGGTGGACAATTGAGGAGGAAATAAGTTTAAATTCACTCATAGGCCTTACTTCTTCCTCAAACATGACTGAGCCACAAACATATCCAAACAATCCTGGCTCAAATCTTTGAATGATTTTGTTTTCAAGAAATTAAAATAGAAAATAATAGAATTTAAATGGTAGTAGAAAGGTCATCTTGACTATTTGCTCAATTTGCAAATCTCATTTTGCAACCGTTATTCTCAGTTTTGTAGATTTTTATTGAACTTTTTTATCAAGTATTTCAAAAGTTCAGTTCTGTGTTTTATCACTGTTTTCTTAACTTGTGTACAGAACAATATAGATACAGGACAGTGTGCTATACATATAATTAAAGTTAATTTGCACAGTTTTATTTATATTGGCTATTTCATTGCCCTTTGCTTCCTTCCCTTTCAATGTGCCCTTAGGTGAGAAGGAAGATAATTTTAAAACAAGGGATATTGTGCACATTATCATATAAATGAAAAATTCAAAAACAAAACAAAAAATGATATACTATGTATTTTAGTTTTTGTTCTCCAAAACTGCTATCTGAAACAGCAATTACTAAGAGCCATCAGAAAAATATTCAGATTCATCGCACCATTTTAATTAGTTTCCAAAGATACAGGATCTGTGATACCTATTAAGTCTAAAGTCTAGCAACTCTGGATCTGCCTATGATAAAAGAACATAGAATGTTCCCATAAGTTAGGCTCATAATTATTTCACCAGTCATAGGAGAATATGATACATGAGGGCATGTTAAACCTGCCTATCTTGCTTACAATCAAGTAGATTCAATTCTTACTTATATCATAAATTAGATTTATTAAAAAATAAAAATATAGAGATTGGATCTGAGCACCCAGTAATATTAGGTATGTTTGTTAAGGCAGAGAAATCTTTGTTCTCTTTTAAAGGTTCTTATTAGACATAAGATACAACATACATTACATTAACGCATTATATGATGGATTATAGATGGCATTAAACCCTAAACAGGTTGTGACAGGCAGGCCTCTATATGCATGCAGTTTTCCAGTGCAAATAAGAAAGATATTAGGCTAGGCTAGGCTAGGTTAGGCTGTAGGCTAGGCTATACCAGGGGTGAAATTTTCCCTACCGGTTCTGTGGGTGTGGCTTGGTGGTCATGTAACTGGGTGGGCGTGGCTTGGTGGTTATGTGACCGGGAAAACCAACAATCACACTTTACACAAAAATAACACAAAAGCTACACAACTGACTCACACACAATGCAAAAGCAGCTGGACTTCACACAAAATGGCCCCTGCAACAAGCAGGAACCTCACAGAGTCACAGAGAGCTCAAAAACAGACTATCACACTTTAAACAAAAATACCGGTTCAAGCAATAGGTAGTTAAAAATGCTTTAAAAAGTTTTTTAAAAAAGTTCGAGGATCGCGCAGCATAGCTGATTGCCACAGCTGATTGTCGGAATCTTTTTTTAAAACTTTTTTTAAAAAAGTAAAACACACACAAACACACAATGCATATATTATGTATCATTTAACTGCATAGGTTTTATAACATGACATATAATGCATATTTATGGATGATTCCTAAAGCAAAAGTAACACAGAGACTTCAATAACTGTGGTGTTATTCCCAGTGTTTCTTAGCAATACAAAATAAACAGCGAAGAAAGAGAAATTGTATAAATATGGATTACTGATGCGAAGATGTTGAAAAGAAGAAGATGTAAATATCTGTTTTTGTTTGTTTGTTTTTTGTTTTTGTTTTTTTAAAAACTGTTTAATAAAAATTATTTTTAAAAATAATAATAATAAAAATAAACAGATAATCTATTCCCAATGTTCAACCATCAATTTCCATGTAATATTCATATAGTTCAAAAAAGAATAAGGATGTTCAAAACAGATGTTTTTAGCTTAGGGCCATTGTATCCTATCAATGTACATGATGTTTTCCAAAGAATAGATACGAGAAGCCTTTACATCAAGGTCAGGGTATATAACTTTAAAAGATGTGTGTTTGGGAGGAAGGGACAGAATAGGAAGAGAAAGGGGATATGAGAGCATGAGAAGAATGTGTGATTATTTCATTACAAGAAACTGTAGAACTTAGAAGTTCTGGTCATCTTGAAAACATATCTTAAGGTAAAAAGATACTCAGACTATCAAAGTTTAATTGTTAAATGATTATATGAAGTTTCATATTGCATAAACATCGTTTTATATTGAGCATTTCATATTTTTGGAAAGGGTCTTTAGTGCCATGAAATAGCTATTAATGAAGCAGAAGGTTTAGGGAAACAATATTAGAATATCAAATTTAAATGAATTTATTTTGAATAAATTATCTCTACATTGTATGAAATTAAACATAGCGTGATGACCCAGGGCAAGGCACGGAGGCAACACAGCCAGCTGATACTTTGAACTCCCCTTTATTGTCCCAACTTTCCCCCAAACACCCCCACATTTATGGCAAGTCCCAGAGCAAAGCGTTCATGCACACTTCCAGTACCCTTTGGCTGTGAGTAGTCCAGCAAAATGTGTTAGCATGATGCCTTCAAGGCAAGAAGTCCAGTGAGACAAAGGAACAAGGTAGCAACAAGGCAAGGAATCCAGCGAGGCAAAGGAACAAGGCAGCAACAAGACAAGAAGTCCAACAAATTCCAGATGTTGGCAACAGCACATGAAACTCCACGAATTCAGTGTTTGTTCCTGACAAGTGCTCCTCCCCAGTCCCCACGGCATTTTCTTAAGTCTCAGTCCCTAGGTATGCCTTGTGAAGGGGGGTTGGGTCTCTCCTCTTGAGTCATTGTGTCGGCCTGCACTGCTCCCATATCCTTGCTCATCGCCTGAGCTCCATTGCTTCTCCTCTCCACTGCCTGCCCTCTCTTCCCCCCTCTCTCAGTCATCCTGCTCCTTCCCGCATTCCTCCATAGCCAACGAAGTTGCATCCTTAACCTCTGTCAGTTCCTCCGCAGACTCAGGCCATGACACATAGTATATTTTGGCAAATTTGGATCCATATTCACTATTTAGTTGAAGTTGTTGATTCCATATACGAAAACAATTAGTTTTTCTGTGTGACACTCGAGAGTAAAAGCTGGACTTTGAAGAAACAGGACAGAAATTGATGTTTTTGACTTTTGATACTGGAGAGGACTCATGATGATACCATATATATCCAAGAAAAGAAACAAAAGGATCACAGAATCCATCCAGAGCTTTCATTCCAGGTACCAATGACCAGATTATAATATTTTAGATATATACTGCTCAAAAAAATAAAGGGAACACAAGCAGAAGACATCCGAGATCTGAATGAATGAAATAGCCTTATTAAATACTTTGTTCTTTACATACAGTAGTTTATACAGTGCTCAAACAACTAAAGGGAACACAAAACTACTGTATGTAACAAACGAAGTATTTAATAAGGCTATTGCATTCATTCAGATCTCGGATGTCTTCTGCTTGTGTTCCCTTTATTTTTTTGAGCAGTGTATTATGTGAAAGCCTAGTTTTCTTAAAATCTCTACAATTATGGGACAGGTGGAAACTCAAAGAAGAGGGCAACCAGCAGCTGGGAATTGGGTGGCACATAAAATGTGGCAAATTATTATTAATAATTACAGTGGTGATGAATGCACCATGGGAACACTTGAAGGACCAGGTTGAGAAAGAATTGTTTTTAGAGAATGTCTTGCTAAAAGTCAACACTGATTTGATTGCACATAACAAAAATCAAATCACCTGTATTGTACAGGTTGTTGTAGACATAATAAAAATATAATGAAGGTGTTATGTGGAAAAAATCATTTCATTGTTGGAATAATTGTATTATGTTTTGTTCCTTCTTACCTTTAAGATTGTCTGCACATTTTCATAACAATATATTGCCATTTTTCATTGTAGTTGGAAGTATTCCAGACCACTTTCTCCTTTCATTGATCAAAAGTAGTTTTTTAGCATTAATATTTTTGAAAGAATGCAAGGGTAGAAAAAAATACGAATAATAATAAATGTGGAGTGGAATAAGAAAAAAATTGAATTTATGTTCATTTGGAATGATTTATAAGTTCAAAGCCCAGATGAACATGAATTTCAAATATCTACTTTCATTCTTATATTTGAAAATATGACTTTAAAAATATGGAATTATATAAAAAAGACTTAGTGAAATGGAATAAATTACAAATGTCAGTATTGGGTAGAATCTCTGTAATTAAGATGAATATTCTACCTTGTTATTCTTTATTCCAAAGTATACTGGTATTAACGACTGACATACCTTTAAACAATGGCAGAAAGGTATTTCCAGATATGTATGGCAAAGGTAAGAAATCAAGCATTAAATATAAAGAAACAAGCAGACTGGGATTATATTTGTACCATTCAGAGTAACTCTGTAAAGGAGATGGATAGTTTCTAAATGTGATAGGTAAGTAAAACAAAAACAAAATAATAAATAATCTGATCTAAAAGGCATATTGTTTGAGATTACTTTGAATCTTGGCTACCTGCTTTATTTGCTTCAAGAATAATTCAGCTAACCTATTTCCAAACACAAATAACTAATGTGAGAAAGGTAGAAAGTAATAGCTCTGCTTTCAGGTTCTTAAGCATTTCAGGTTCTTAAATAGGTTCTTAAACAAAAGTTAAGAACCTGAGCATTTCAGGTTCTTAACCTTTTTACCCAAAGATTGTTCCAAAGTTGATGTGTGTTCCTTGAAGGATAATGTCAAAGGACTTAAAAGGGGAATGTCAACTTAAAAAAAATATAATAATAATAATAATAATAATAATAATAATAATAATAATAATAATAAAAATCATCATCATCTATTAAGCAATAGATGATAACAGAAGGGGGGGGGGGAAAGGAGGTAGGTGTTTGCATTTTAACCTGGCACTGATATGATAGTGAGGATAAGCTAATACCAAGAGAGCATAAAAGGCAAATGAGAAGTACACAGTTCATTAAAGCAAATATCATCAACAGCAATAAAAGTGATGTTCCCTCTGGATATAATTAATGCATGTAGCTTACTTCTGTAACAGCAATAGAAAGAAGATATTTGCAGATGAATGGTCCCTTTTTGCAACCAATAATGTTAAAATGCATGAAAAGATTTCTCCTGTGGCGCTTTTCTCTCCCACACATGATGTTAAAAAGAATGAAGACATAAAGACGTTCCTTTTTGTTTTAAGCACAAAGCAGCCCCATCTAATAAAGTTTCTTCACATGTTGTCATGCTTGTGCCTAATTATGCAACCTGAAACTGCCAGGTCAAAAATTGGTTCCTTATTCCCCACTGCATAATTTTAAAGAAGAATCTTTTGTGCTCTGTATATTTCATTTTGCAGAGATGTATTATTAATGATTGCTTCTGTTCATTGTTTATACAAAATCACTAATTTTAGATAAAGCAGACCATAACTTTCACATTTGACAGTTTTGGAACAAAAGTGGTTTGTTAATACAAGCAGTGTATTTTCTCACTGTAAACAAGGTAGACCAAATTCTATTAATGATGGATATTAAATGTCTCGAGATCCAGATTTGCCTGAAGTTCACTTCTCATATCTGTGCTTGCTTTGCAGACAATGAATTGATAGTATTTTTTTCTCCAGGTAATGCAGTTACATTGACATGCTCCAAGTAACTCTTGCAATATTTGTCTATAGAGCCAGGACAACATCAGTTATGCTGGAGACTTTTAACTACTTTAAACACCTAAATGAACAGTGCAGATGGTACACAGAACAATGTAAGAGAAGAGATAAGGCTTCAAGAACCACATACTTTCAGATACTAAATATACCCGCTCAAACGTTAATCATTTACAGCAAATCTTCAAACCTTGCACTGTTGTGTTTATCTTTGTTTACCATCTATGTATAGCAGCAGTCCAAGTGCTGTGCAAGAACTCCTAGGTTTCCTACCTGCTTAATATTATAAAGCAAGGAGATTAGATGTGGTTAAAAAGTGGGTGGCATGAGAACCACAAATTGAGCAGGATTAATCCACATTTGTTGAGCTAACAATTTGACTGCAGTTTTATAGAATTTTAATGGAATCACACAAAATATGACTGATAGAATATACTGGCTAGAGCAGAGGTGTCAAACTCAAGGCCCGGGGCCTGGATCCAGCCCACGGGGTACTTAGATCTGGCCCATGGAGCCACCCTGGAAACATTGAAGGACCGGCCCAAAGTGCTTCTGCCAGCGAAAGCAGCTCCACAGGCACCCCTGACAGGAGTGATGTCAAACTGGCCACACCCACCTTGGCCACACCCACCCCATCTCCCCGAGGTCAAACACAACCCTGATGCGGCTCTCAATGAAATAGAGTTTGACACCGCTGGTTTAGAGGTTTCTGGCTTGCAATGTAGATCATAGACATGAGCCGTGTTGGTGCAGTGGTTAGAATGCCGTATTGCAGGCTACTCCTGCTGATTGCTGGCTGCCAGATTAGATTCTCAGTTAGAATCTAATTAGATTAGATTTGCAGTTAGATTCACAGTTAGAATCACAGTTAGATTCACAGTTAGATTCTCACCGGCTCAAGGTTGACTTAGCCTTCCATCCTTCTGAGGTCATTAAAATAAGGACCGAGATTGTTGGGCGCAATCTGCTGACTCTATAAACTGCTTAGAGAGGGCTATAAATCACTGTGAAGCGGTATATAAGTCTAATTGCTATCACTGTTGCTATCATAATGAAATATCCACAAAGCTATTATTTTACATATGACCGCCATCCTCACTATCACCACTGCCAATCATGCACTCATGATTGGCAGATGCCAAATTAACGTAAAATATTAATAAATGTGAAAATCTTCATTACAACTTAATAAGAGAGTATGTACACAGAACCTAACTTGAACTGCATAGTTTAAATACTTAATCTAGAGCAAGCAGTCGTGGTTTTGAGCAAATATGTAAGTTCACTCATATCTCTAACAAACATGGTGGTGACAGAAATGAACCTCACCTCTGGCACAAATCTCATTGAAAACCCAGTTGACTTCCTTTTTATTTGTCTCAGAAAAAAAAAGTTTGCAAGCTTTCAGCAGATAAAACTTTGTAAATATTCTGTATCCAGGAGGCTGATTAGCCAATACTTGTATATTTTATTATACATAGAATTTTGAAACAAAAGTTCACTTTGAAGCGTAGATTGAGTGATTAGCAGAGTAGTATTGCTATGATAAACTATATGTAGTTCAAAGTCATGTAATAATAATATGTCAAGTTCAGAGGAAAGAAAAAAAAGCAGCTTTATTCTCAGATCAGGGTCTTTTTTCATTATTTCTGCCTTGAATCTGCTGTATTTCTGAAGGATAGGAGTAAGAAAACTGCTATGAAAGCTCTTATTGATTGAGGTTATTTTGATAATTTTAATAATCAGGTTAATTATAAAAAGGTTAGGAATTTCTTCATGTGCAAGTATTGTTTATTTTTGTTTTGAAGTGAAGCTACTGCCCTTTTTTGTGGTATATACCTCAATTTTATGTTCCATTTGTGACTCACAAGTTATCATTTTATTTTCTCAGACTAAAATTCCCAATACTTCCTGATTAGTGCAGATAGTTTGTGCATTGATGTACAGATATGGAACAATGTGGCTGTCATTGCTTATTGAACTTCTTACTAACCTGTATTTTCCAAATACCTTTATCTACTTCATATGTTTCCGATTGGAAAATCAATTCATACATATCTATAGCACTGTATTATTGATAATGTAATCTTATTCTTTCAATGATTTGGGATTTTCTTGGAGTTTTTGACCAATGCTAATTCAATATTTCTTTTTTTTATTTATTTATTTAAAAACAAATTTTATTGAATTTAAAAATATTAACAAACAAACACGAAAAGAGAGAATATACAAATTTTCTCTCTCTTAAAATTTACATTTTCAATCCATAATTACACTAACAAACTAAGTACATATGATTATATAAACACATATATACAAATTTACAAACAGTGACTTATTTACCTTTTCTATCTATCTGACGGTGCATTTTTTTTTTTTGCATTTCCTCTAATTCTTATCTTTACCCTTTTTTCCTTTGGTTTATCCACTTATACCATGTATTCCATACTATAAAATACTTTGAGTCTTCCTTATCTTTTAATTCTAGAGTTAATTTATCCATTTCTGTGCATGTATATATTTTTAATCTGGCTGCCGTAATTATGTGTAGTGTCACGTATTTTATGTCTTTTCTAATATTCCTTTTTATCATGCCTAGTAAGAAAACTTCTGGTTCTAATTCAATTTCTTGATCCGTTATTTCTACTATCCATGTTTTTATTTTTTTCCAATATTTCTATTCACTGTGTTTTTAATATCCTTGCTACTTAACCAGGAATTTAATATTTGTTACATTTGCTATTTTCTTTTCATTATGTAATTATTTATTTCATCATTATAAAAATGTTCCAGGGAAGAATGCCATCTGCTTGTGCTTATTTCTGAGGCAGATGCTTTAAATCACTGCCAATCTCTTGAATAAATGTACCATCACAAATGGCAAAAGAAAATATTCTGCAAGTTATGTTTTATCAACAGCTTACATTTGCTGTTCTCTATAGTATTATACAAAATTCTGGGGAAATAAAAGGTTACTGAACAACCATAAGAAAAGTAATTGACTGATCAAACATGGGGTAATAATTTTGCTTACACTAAGTTCAATCAAGTTGATTTGGCTGAGATACAGTCTAGTAAGGTTAAAAACAGTTTGCACCTGTTGGCTGGGAGTAAATGGATAGGGTGATTGAAGTCAGTAGTAGACTACCTGCATATTTCATCTCTATCTTTCTTCCTGCTTAAGGTCTCTTTGGAGGTAATGTGAAGATGGATCCAAGAAGTGGTTAATTCATTCTTGGGTGAAAAGCTGATTATGTCTGTGCTTAAGATCTGCCTCTCCTCAAGAAACTGGATGCACCTATGAGGAGAAAGTCTAACCATTTCCATCTTCCACTGATGCATATACAAACAAACGTCCCTTTACTTCTAAAGACAAGATGAAGTGTCTATGTTGCTTCATTATTTGTTGCTTTATAGCTTTGGTGTGAGACTTCTGGTAGCCAAAAAGGCTTTGTGCACACTGTATACTTCTGCTCAGCATGTATACGTAGCATTAGAGTCACAACCAAACCCCCACCCAAACAGAACACACCCCCAGCCAATCAGAGCACAGCCAAGCCTCCACCCAATCAGAACACAGCCAAGCTCCCACCCAATCAGTTCACACCCCCACTGGCAGTTAAAAGGAAGAAACAGCTGCGATCACACATTGCTCCTAGAAGCACAAAGCCGAAAACACCAGCCTGGTGATGACGAATGAGACTTCGTCGAAACGTCGCCAAGACACTTCCAAATTTACATGGGAGAAAACCCAAATAACCAAAGACCTACATACAAACACCCGCGAAAACCTCAGAAAACAAGCACTAGAGTCTTAGATACATGAGCAAGATAAGTTCAGAAGCCAGTTCTATTGTGAGTGCTGGGTTAGAGCTGTTAAATGATGTGTCATAAACTGTACTATCTTTTAACATCATGGAAAGTATTGCATTATTATTACAGTGTAAAAAGGCTGTTAAAATCTGCACATTTTCAGATATCCTATTTTGATGATAAATTGTGAGATTCAATGAGAACAGCATGTCTACCTAATTTAATTAAAATATATATATATTTGCTAGCAATATGTTTAATATAAATGAATTGCATATTGATTATACAACATATTTTTTTTTCAAAATGAACCCTTCTTACTGCATAAAATCATTTCAGACACATCCTATATTAACACTGACCTTGAAATACAAATCTCCAGTCATTCTAAAAAAATAAAAATAAAAATGGTTATTTTATATAATACTAAATATTGAAAATAGGTTAATTTTAATTATTATTTCAGTTTTCCTGTCTTTGCAATTTTCAAAATGAAATTACTTTTGGAAGTAGACTGATTTTAGCTCACATGAACTCTCTCTTAAGAAAAAGATCTATTTTTTTCTCACTACATTTTTAATCTCATGAAGAAGACTGAAAACATATATTAAATAATCTGAATACCATGGTCATGAATAGAAAATACATTTGAAAGCTCTTTTTAAAAAACCTATCTGTAATAAGAATAATCTAGTTAATTTACAGGATAAATTGAATTATAGGAATAATGTTCTACTTTTAGCACAATACAATTTTAGTTGCATTTAAAGAATCAGTACCAGTTTTCCCTTATCAGAATTAACTAAACTGAAATTCTACCGATTAGATTAGCCATATTAAGGCATATTGCATACAGAAAAACAAGTATGGGATGTTTGAAATTATCTTAAAGGAGAAAATATTACAAGCAATTTGATAACATTTTAGAGACATTTTTTAAAAAAGTTATGATTTATTTGTATTGGCATTTACTTAGGGTTTATTAGGATCTTATGTTTTTCCATGAAGAGGAGAAAAAAAATGCTCAGAGAGTAAGGATTATCCATCCTTCTTTTTTATGGTGGCCTTTTGTTCTAGCTTTTGATGATAATCATTTAAAAACTGGGAATCTGCTCGGAATTGCAGCAAGAAGTCTATTTAGCAGTATTTATTTCCTGTGGAGCCAAACTAGAAAAACCTACTTTTCAATCTTAATTGCTTATATTCAGAAGTAATCAAAATGTTTTCAAGACACTATGCAGTTTAATACGTACGTGTTAACATAATTTTGAAGAACAAAATATGAAAAATGTTGGCATCTGCATTTGGTTTATGCCTACGATATTTACCTTCATATGACAATGCCACTGTTTCCTGAAAGAAAGTAAAGTTTAGAAAAATAGATAGGCATGTTGTCAACATATCAACACCAGTATATCATAAAACAGGCAAATTTCCATCTAAATTCATTGAACAATGGCTTCCTCACACAACCACATTCACAGTGAAAGATTTTAACTAAGCTTGAAATAACTCACAGAAACTTTTCATTGCTTTCTGATCTTTAATGTTCAAAGTCATTTATACTACAAAAAACCAGCAGCATTAAAAAAAAAATCATGACAGCTGTATTTGGTAACCTTGTCTGTTCCTGTAGAATGACACCAGAAATTTCACAACAGCTCATTCACCATTCAGCATACATGTGAATTACCTAGAAATGACTTAACTGTTGCCGATAAGCATGCACATTTTCATAGAATATAATGAGGTATAGAATTTCATATTTTTATGTGTGTGTGTGTGTGTACAGAGTAATAATTACTAATATTAGGAATAATATCTTAGAATATTTTTTTTTGTTAAATTTATTTGCTGCCCATTTCTCCATGTGGCTATTCTGGGTGATTTACAACCATATAAAGGAGGGGAAAAAAATGAAAAAATGTAAATATAATAATTTTGAAGGAATAAAAACAATAAAAATGATCAATGGAAGTACAATAATACGAAATTAAAAAGATGGGCAGAGGGGAAGCAGGTACCACAGGAGAGATGATATTGGAATGTTTTTGTACATTGAGAAAATACTATATAAAAAGAAAGCCATTATTTTGGCATTGAAATAGGGCAAATTACCTGAAGTAAATGTGTGCATGTATCTGAAACTCTTCAATATTGTCTTTCATTTAAAATGCAATAAAATACACAAAGCAATAAAATTATACATTAAAACCTAATCCTTCAGCGATAACTGGAAACCCGTTATGGACTTTTTGTGTAAAGAAGAAAATTATTTTGTGATTTATGTTTTTGATTATTAAAAAGAGCACTTTATAAAAGGAAGAAATTACGATGTAATCTTAAGGAGAAAAGTTTGATTAGAACTGTACGAATACCTGCAGAGAGGAAAATTGGTAACCAATTCTTCTGGTTTTTTTCTTGCCTCCTGTTTACTTTGCCTCTTATTTTATTTTCCACATCTACTTTATCATTTGTTTATTTCTTAAGAATGTATTTCTTAATATGCATGTGTGTATGTGTATAATTTTAAAAATACATAATCCTGGGGCTGTAAGTACTGTCATTACATTTTTAGTATGAATCTAAAGTGCAATAAAGGCTTTATCTTTATGGAGCAGTTCAAATTATACTTGAGTAACTTAATGAACTGTACTTCTGATTTACTGGCTATCAAAATGCCCTTTGCAATAAATGATTAATTATACTTGGCACAACTGATTTTTTAATGGATAGAGAATAAGTGATTTCTAAATGGAAAATGTTGAAACACAAAGGTTCCATTATATTTCCACAGTTGGTTTCTGTTATATCTGTTCTGGTCCTTATAACTAATCCTTCAGTATGTAATTAATACTCAGAAGGGCAATTAACTTGGTTCATGGCTTCAAAATAGATATTGGGCTTCATTGTGCCTGTTTTAATTTGCCTTCCTGTGTTATCATAATTGAGTTTGCAATCCAAACCTGACAACTAACAGAGTTTAGACTTTGCAGTTGGTTGTGAACTTTACCCAAACATTTTTTTATATATACAGGTAATTATATGTACAGGTAATCTTTGACTTACGACCACAATTGAGCTCAAAATCTCAATTGCAAAGTGAAACAGTTGTTAAGTGAGCTTTGCCCATTTAATAACATTTGTAAGTGAATAAATGCATTTGTTAAATTAGTGACATGGTTGTTAAGTGAATCTGGCTTCCCCATTGACTTCCCCCATTGTCAGAAGTTCGCAAAAGGTGATGATCCCAGGACTCTACAATTGTCTTAAATACTTTCCAGTTGTCAAGCATCCTTATTTTGATCACATGATGACGGGAATGCTGCAAAGGTTGTAAGTGTAAAAAATGGTCATAAGTCACTGTTTTCAGTGCCATTGTGTTACTGAGTGATCACTAAACAAATTGATGTAAGTTGAGGACTATCTATATGTGAGGAGACGAGGGTTGAATAGAGGAAACATCCTGCTTGATTAGGTTTTTCTCCTGTCCAGTAACCATAAAGTCTTGCTGGAGAGAAAAAGAAAATTACTCTGATGCATTGGTTGTGAAGGTGATAAGGAAAAGAACTGTATGGAATTATCATCTGCCTGATCATAAAGAATACACTATTGGATAGTTCTGTTTGCTTTGTCACCAAAGCAGAAATGCCCATGGAGATATAGAGACATGTAACCACCGGTGGTGGGAGGGTAGTCTTGCATTATGCCACTTTGGGTTATATAAGTTCCTAAAGTTACTCAGGTTCATTCTTCAGGCACATCAGAATCAGCCCAGGAGGTTGTGTTATGTTTTCTGATTAAAAAACCAAAACCAAAACCAAAATGTTTTGTTTGTATTACTTCGATGCTGCTGCAACCTTCATCCATGATAGCACAGGTCATCAAGATGAATTCTCCATTATGAAAATTCTTCTGTTTCATGAAAAGAGAAAGAACATTCAAGTTAATGGCTATGTGAATGGTGTTCGTGAAGAAAGTTAGGTTTTTAAAATAATATTCTGAATTATTGAAATGTTGCAATGCTGGCACCCAATCAGTTGCACCTCATAGGGGCTGCAAAACTACATTTCACCAAAGCATAGCGAGCTCCTTTAGGACTTTAAATTTAAATTGTGTGGGTAGATGAAAGCCCTGATGTAAACATTTCGTAGATTTGTACTGTAGGAAGGAATGGGATTTTGCTCCATTGAGATATATTAAACCATTCAGTGAAAATTCAGAAAGCTAATTGACTAACTGGATAACGTTCACTGCCTTTGTAGTCAATACACTAATTCTCTGAATATAGAAAATAAGATCAGCTTGAACTCCTAATAGAGAAAATATGATTTAATGTACAACTAGTGGGATTTTACAGTTTGTCCAAAAAAGAAAAAAAAGCAATCATTCCTTTTTTCAAAATTAAAATCGAAGAAATTTAGGTTAAAATGAACAGAGGTAGAATTAAAATAAAAGCAATTTTCTAGTCGTTGCCCAATTAAGGAAAATATAAAGATACTTTCCAAAGTCAAAATGGATTCTTTCAAAGTTACTTTCATTAAGCTGCCTTATGTTAGAGAACCAGTTCAGTCAGTCATGTACCTAATAGGAATTTTCTAGCATATTTTTTTTTATTTTACAGTTATTGATGTAGATGTTTTATGTAAGGAAGTGACATTTTAAGATGAATTTTCCACCTTTATTTATTGTGAATGTTTTGGATGATTTAAATGTTTCTTCTCAGATTGAGCTAAATTGCCATTTCTAAGATTAATTGTCATTTGACTCTCCTTCTGTGTCTTGAATTTTTATTGTCTACTTTCCCTTCTGTTCCTTTTCATCCTCACTATAATCTCTCACAGTATGTAAACAAAAGGGTTATGCCATTATTTATATTGGTGCTAATTAAAACTAATTAAAACTTTACAGTGCTGCATTATTGCTATATTCTGTTTTTTAAATGTTATTATTTCCAGCCTTATTAACCAGTCGAGATAATTGGTTGTCAAAAGCTTGCTCTTGTTCATTCAAATGAAACTTTGTTGCTTTCACAGATGAATTTACAATCTCCTTATTGCACTTTTTAATACATCATTAGCATCATAGCCTATTGCAGAAATGCAGTCATATATGGTTTATTGACCTCTTATTTGAAGTTTTTGATGTGATTTCTGATATTGTGTACAGTGTATTTCTTCTTATAAACAATATATTTATCTTACAGATGACAAATCATCTGATGGAACAGTAGTTAGTCAAAGAAGAAGTAATTACAATGTTTCCCCAAAACTAAGACCTCTCCGGATAATAAGCTCAATTGGGCTTTTCAGCACATGCAATAAAATAAGCCCCCCCCCAAATAATCCCCCCACCAACTACTTACACGAATGTGCAGCCAGTCCTTTCATTTCCTCTGGTTCCTTGCTTTGTGGCCCAACACATCCCACCCCACCCCAATGGCAACAGCAGCCTGGCTGCTTCCCTTCCCCGCCATCTCTTTATTGAGAGGGGTGGCAGGTGGGGCAGGGGAGATGCGAGACCCATGGAGGGAGATGTGGCTCCCCTTGCCATCTCTTCTCCCCCCACTCGCTGGGCATGGCAGGGCTCCTGCCCCTTGCTTAGCCACCCGCCCCCTTTAGGTATGCAGTTTGGGAGTGGCAGGTGGGGAGGGCGAGAAGCAGGATGCAGGTCTTACCTTTCAAGCTTCGTCGCGTTCCTTGCCTTTGTGTCCAGGGAAACACATTGTAAAAGAAAACTTCTCGCAAGTTCGAGAAGTTTGATTGAACTTGCCAGTGTTCTTGCAAGTTCTTGCGTCCTTGAGGGAAGGGGCCTTCCCGCAACTATTAAAGGAGGCAGTTGTAAGGCCCCTCCTCAAGAGGCCTTCCCTGGATCCAGCAGAATTAAAGAACTTTCATCCAGTCTCCAAACTACCTTTTGTGGGAAAGGTTGTAGAAAAAGTGGTGGCATTTCAGCTCCTGCGGTCATTGGAGGAAACGGATTATCTAGACCCTTTTCAGTCTGGCTTCAGGCCTGGCTACAGCATGGAAACTGCTTTGGTCACGCTGATGGATGATCTCTGGCGAGCCCGAGATGGGGGTCATTCCTCCATCTTGGTGCTACTTGATCTCTCAGCGGCTTTTGATACCATTGACCATGGTATCCTTCTCGGATGACTAAGGGAGCTGGGAGTGGGAGGCACCGTGTTACGGTGGTTCTCCTCCTATCTCTCTGGTCGATCACAGTCAGTGTTGGTAGGAGGACAGAGGTCAACCCCTAGGCCCCTCGTTTGCAGGGTGCCTCAGAGCTCAGTCCTCTCTCCCCTCCTATTTAACATCTATATGAAGCCGCTGGGTGAGATCATCCGATGATACGGGGTGAGGTATCAGCAATACGCTGATGATACCCAGCTGTATATCTCTACCCTGTGTCAATTCAGTGATGCGGTGGATGTGATAGGCTGGTGCCTGGAGGCTGTGAGGGTCTGGATGGGAGTCAACAGGCTCAGACTTAACCCAGACAAGACCAAGTGGCTGTGGGTATTGCCTCCTAAAGACTATGTTGACTGTCCATCCTTGGTTCTGGGGGGGAGAAATTGTCCCCCTCAGAATGGGTTCGCAATTTGGGTGTCCTCCTACACTCACAGCTATGATTAGAGCAATATCTGACAGCTGTGGCTAGCGGGACCTTTGCACAGGTTTGCCTGGTGCACTAATTGCGACCCTACTTGGATCGGGAGGCTCTCCTCACTGCCACTCATGCCCTTGTCACCTCATGGTTAGATTATTGCAACACGCTGTACATGGGGCTACCCTTGAAAAGTGTTCAGAGACTACAGTTGGTCCAGAACGCAGCCGCGCGAGCTGTTGCAGGTGCACCTAGGTACACCCACATTACACCAATTCTCCGCAAGCTGCACTGGCTCCCTATTGGTCTCCAATCACAATTCAAGGTGTTGATTATTACCTTTAAAGCCTTACATGGCTCAGGGCCAGGGTATCTTCGAGACTGCCTTCTACCGCATAACTCCCAATGACTGGTAAGATCCCACAGAGTTGGTCTCCTCCGAGTCCCATCAGCTAAACAATGCCGGCTGGCGGGCCCGTGGGGGAGGCCCTTCTCTGTGGCTGCCCCAGCTCTCTGGAACCAGTTACTTCCTGAGGTCCGGACCATCCCCACCCTATTGGCCTTCAAAAAAGCGGTGAAGACCTGGCTTTTCTGGCAGGCCTGGGGCCGTTGATCTCGCTCTTGCAATACGGCAAGATCCGGCCATGAATGATATGAATGAGTTTTAATTTTTTAATGTTTTTAATTCTTAAATGTTTTTTATAATGATTTTAAATGCATTGTGAGCCATCCTGAGTCTTCGGAGAGGGGCAGCATACAAATTGAATTAATACATAATAAATAAATAAATAAATAAGTTTTTTTTCCCTGGACACTGGTGAAGAACACAACGGAGCTGGAAAGGTAAGACCTGTGTCCCGCTTCTCGCCCATTGCACCTGCCATCCCAAAATTTTATCTCTAAAGGGGGCGGTGGCTAAGCAAGGGGTAGGAGCCCTGCCATGCCCGGTGAGGGGGGAAGAAGAGACTGCAAGGGGACCCACATCTTGCTCCACGTGTCTCACTTCTCCCCCAGAAGCGAAACACATTTCCTGCCAGAAATGAGTCTTTGTGAGACTCGTCAGGGCAGCAGCGACCAGCCACTTGGCTGGCATGAAGAACAGGGACGGGAGGCAATGGTGGTGATGGGACATCCAGTCCCATGCTCGCCGCCTCCTTCACCACCAAAACAATTACACAAGCCTTTATTTCGAGGTTCAAAAGAAAATAAGACCCTGTCTTATTTTTGGGGAAACATGGAGTAAAGGGCAAACAATGAATATATCTGTTAAACATTTAAAGAAAGATTACAATATTGTTTGTTTGGTTGGTTAACATTTTATCCATCTCCCCTACAAGGTGATTTTGAGCGGCTTTCAGTTATAAAACAGATTTAAAAAATATTTAAAAGTTTAAATGATTAAAATAACACAAAGATTAAAATATTATGAAGAACTATACTACAACCAAACTAAGTGAAATAAGAGTCGTATAAGACAGAGATGAGATCTTCTTACCCCATCATATTATCATTATTATTGTTGTGCTATTTGTTTAGAAATAGTAGCCATTCTGCCTCTAGAGTCTTGGGAAATCACCAACACAAAATGTGCTTTTCATATCATTCTTTATTTACACATATGAAATGTCATCTAGCTAACTTCAGTTTATCTAGAAAGCTAAGTATAGAGTTATCCTAGGTTTATTCTTGGTTTTGCAAGGCTGTAGCGTTAGATGGGAAGTTAAAAAAAATCCTGAATAACTCCTGCATCTTGCTATAAGTGCATAAATGTATGTGTCACTACACAACTCAGCAGGAGTCAAATAATGTATCAAATTTGTTTCTACTTATATATTAAATCAAAAGAGATTACTCTTTTTTTGGTAATAGATTTTCAGAATGGCATTATCTTTATTTTCCTGAGAATTCTAAGCATTGCATCAACCACATTTTAGTACAACTATACACCGGATATAAACAGTCTATCATAGACCAAGATTTCAGTTCTTGTTAGTCACTGTGAGCTCAGATCCAATCAAAGCATAGATGGAGGTATTTTGTGACAATACACATCACTAAATAGTTCATTTAAGAGTTGCCACGAGTGGGACAAAGTTTACTATTTTGTTTGTATTAACAAAATAATACAACATAATAGGCAAGGACAGTCACTGAACAGCCATTTCATAGAAGGCAAAAAAAAAGTAATAAGCAAGAAGTTTAAGACAAGATGTGATCTGAGATCCAAAACACACACTTGTTTTTTTGCATAAGTTTTCTTTTAAAATCCAGGCAAATTTATAAGGCTAAGAAGACATACAGATACTGGAAGGACAGAAAGTCTGGTGAAAGCCAAGAAACACAGGCAAAGTACATGATACCAATATTTTATTAAAATATAATTGGATTGGGCTGTTAAACCAGAGTATTTTTCCATACAAGTAATATGTTAGTGTCACAATAATTCATAAATGTATTAATTGTATATCAGAATTGTTCTTTGAAAACTTATAATAAACTATTAATAGTGATTCATATTTCACTGGAGAGACATATCATTGAATAAATTATTGATAATCTAATCTTATTTTCTGTGTCTACAATGTAATTTTAGATGTAATGTAATTTTATGAATGCTTATTTGGAAGTAAGTATTGACTACAGCATGACTTAGTTTTGGATAAACATGTACTATATTATTTTACAAGGTAATAATTGTATCCAGCTCAAACGATCTCATCTGCATCATTTATATTGACAGATGTGAACAAAATCAATTATTTTTCATTTAAAATACAATTTACATTTTTTATATATAAAAACAGGATTTCAACATTTATAAGAAATGTATAGCAGCAATAAAAAAATCCCTAGGTCATTCTCCTTTCTTTCTGATCATTCTATCCATTTAAATCATTCTATCTTGCTGTCATTTGCCTTCTATAAAGTTACAATCTGACATTATAGACCATAATGCTATTTACACACACTTCTAACAATGGCGCTTTATAAAACTGGCTCCTTTTTTCCTCTGGCTTTTTAATAAGTTAAAGATCAATTAACATGATGAATAGTGATGGTGGAAGGATGCGCTAATGTAAACAACATTAATGTGATTTATTCTACAGATCAATAGTAACTAGAATATTTACTATGTTGTGCTTGGTGGATATTGCCCTAAGCAATGGAACACACATTTTAAAAGAACAGAGAGATATAATTAATTTCTATTATGCTTTCTTTTTACCTAAATGGGCTTCACAGCACCATCACAACACATACTTATCTGGGCACATGGAATGCCAACAGAACTTTTTTTAAACTGAACCTGGCAATGAGTGTTTTCCTCCAAAATAACGGCAAAATTTTAATTTATATTATTGAATATCAAAACGCAATAAGTTTTGAACACAAGGTCATTTTTTTTTCTTCCAGTCATTGATTCAGAGAGAAGTATTTAGCATTAATGAGTTTATTCACAGCAGCAGTAAAGTATAGGAATAGACTAGGCTTTTCCAGATGATGAGAGAATTAAGTCACCAGGCCTTTGCAATGATGCTGAAGAGAGCCTCACAGATCCTAACAAGCTACTATAAGGAAGCTCAGTCATAAATCTTGCTATGCCTTCCCATGCTGTGCCCTATTCTTATAATTTGGAAGTCTTATAGACACACATTTAGTCTCCCAATAAAGGCCATTCCTCAGCCTCAAAGGGCACCAAACTGCAGTAACTGAACCACTTCCATCTGTGAGACCATGACTTTCCTAGAACCCTGAAAACCAATCTATTGAAAAAGATCTGCTATAATCAAAGCCCCTATGGAACTAAACAGATCATCAATGGATGTACCATAGAACCTTCATTTAATGATAAAGATCATCCAAATTTCAGACCACCAACCGATGAAACAGAATGTGAATGGAATCTGAGTCCAATGGTACTCAGTATCTGGCTTGTCATGCAGAGCAGTAGGAAGAAGTATCATGTTCCCCTCACTAATGAATCACTACACCAGTGATGTGTCTTTCACAGACTTTCAATAGTTCTCCCAGATAGCACCATATGTTATGGTGCCCTCTCCCAGATCTATATTAATTTAGTTTAGTTTAGTTTATTGTCATTGCATATGGTACAATAAAATTAAATGCTGTCTCAAGTGTACATTATAACTATAAAAATAAAAACACAAACATATATCCTTTACATTCTATATAATTGAAATTGAAAACCCAATATTGCACTATACCGTAGAATTCAATATGGTTATTGCCCTGGATTAGAAGCGGTTTTTCAGCCTATTTGCCTTGTTTTTATTATCCTGTACCATCTGCCAGATGGTAATAGTTCCAAAAAAGGTGCCCAGGATGAGATGGATCTTTAAGAATGTTTTGAACTTTCTTAAGGCAGCAGGAGCTATAAAGCTTTTCCAAAGAGGGGAGAGGGCAATCAATAATCCTCTGGACAATGATGTTGACCCTCTGGAGTGCTGTCCTATCTGCCACTGTGCAATTGGTAAACCATACACAGATGCAGTATGTTAAAATACTCTCTATGGTGCAGCGGTAGAAGGCCACCAGCAGTTTTTCAATCAGTTGTTTCCTGAGAAGTCTCAGGTAGTATAATCTCTGCTGGGCCTTTTTGACCAGTGCTGCAATGTGAGTGCCCCAAGTCAGGTCCTCTTTTATGATAACACCCAGAAGCTTAAAACTGGCCACTTGCTCCATGGGTCTCCATTGATAAGCAAGGGCTGGATGTCTTATCTATTTCTTCTATAGTCCACTATAAGCTCTTTATATGGATGAAAAAGAAGAACTGATACAGAGGTGGGTTTCAGCAGGTTCTGACCGGTTCAGAACCGCTAGTGGAAATTTTGAGTAGTTCAGAAAACTGATACTAAAAATTCTGACTGGCCCCACCCCATCTATTCTCTGCCTCCCAACTGATTGGAAGGAAATGGGGATTTTGCAGTAACTTTCCCATGGATTGGGGAGGGAATGAAGATTTTATAGTATCCTTCCCCTGCCACGCCCACCAAGCCACGCCCACCAAGCCATGCCATGCCCACCAAGAACCGGTAGTAAAAAAATTTGAAACCCACCACTGTACTGATGGTATAATTGGAATCCCATGATATGGAATCCCCTCACTCATTCTGAAGGAGGGGTAGAACACTTAAATCATCTTTGTAATTCCTTTATACAAGGGCAATAAACTTAACCATAAGAAAATATGAATAAAACAATAAAGAAAATTAAAAGTTTATATTTAAATTGTTACTTGATATAGAAAATAAATACCTATAAAGCCAAAATTAATATCTTAATGGGGTTGTAATAATATACATATTTTATTACCTGAAAGTAAGTGACAGCTTATATAAAATTCTTCTGAGTAGACATGATCTTAGTCTTTTTATACAACATATAGTTCTTCTATGCTATTTCCTAAAAATACATATCTATACCATAATGTTATAGAAAAACAATATAGTTGTAGCATGTCTTTGCACTATTTAATTCACCTCAGTATTCAGCATATATAGCTTATATTATTTGTTTCCATAGCAACTGAAAGCTATGCTATCACTTGAATCTGACATAAGAACCAGGGCTTCTTTTCTATTAAAAAAAAATCATATTTAGTTTTCTCTTAGGTCTGTGGCAGTACTTCTGTGATAATGTATCACTAAACCTTTTAAGAAAGGTTAAGAGTACCATGTAAAGGGTTTATTGAATGAGCCATTTTCAATTTTTATCTTAGAAAAAAGCCCCAACACAATCATTCTGTCTTTGAAATTTAGGAAATTATGATGCTGCACCCAATTTTAAAGCTCTGACACAATTTATCATAGAAAGTTTCCGGAATTATTCACTTCAATATTAGTGTAATTTAAGGATTAACCTAGAATAGGTAAAGGTAAATGTTCCCCTCACACATATGTGGTAGTCATTCCCGACTCTAGGGGGCAGTGCTCATCTCAGTTTCAAAACCGAAAAGCCAGCACTGTCCGAAGACATCTCAGTGGTCATGTGGCCGACATGACTAAATGCCAAAGGTGTACGGAATGCTGTTACCTTCCCACCAAAGGTGGTCCCTATTTTCCCACTTGCATTTTTTTTACATGCTTTCGAACTGCTAGGTTGGCAGAAGCTGGGACAAGTAACGGGAACTCACCCCTTACACAGCACTATGGATTTGAACTGCTGAACTGCTGACCTTTTGATCGAAAAGTTCAGTGTCTTAGCCACTGAGCCACGTAAAACATACATCAGAGATAGATACTTACAGTATTTGAAGTACACAAAGTTTTTTCCCTTTCCTTTTTTATAATTGTCAAATTATAAATAATATTTAACACAATTATAATAGATTCGTGAATGATGTGGATTTTCAGCTGGAGGTAGTAGAAATGTATGCCTTGGAATACTTATTGCTTGTATAGCTGTATAGTGTGAAGAATTTGTTGTTTTTATGGGCTGCTGTGGATGTCTTATAGTTGGCAAGCTAAAGGTTGTTGGATTAGCTAACAACTTGGCGTATCTGAAGAAAGTAGCTTTTCTTTCAAAAAAACAGCTAAGGATAGATACAAGAAGTGCAGAAGAAAATTTCAAGCTCTAGTGTAACAAAGCACAGGCAGGACCTTGGAGAGTTGAGAACATACAAATTTAACTGTGTAGTCTGCTTATGGTCAACATAGTCTGCCTATGGTCAATGGAAGAGATTTAGTTTAATGTAATGGTTAAGACATCAGAATAAAACCCAGAATGCTGTGACTTCCAATATTCCTTAGGCACAAAGCCAGCTGTGTTATTCTGGGTCAATCAATTCTGTCAACTCTAGGAAGGAGGCAATGACAAACAACTTCCCAAAAAACCTTGCAGAGACTTGTTGAAGCAGTCTCTGAGAACTTGACATGATAAGATAAATATAAGATCAATGTAGATTTTACAAAAAATTCTAGATTCTAGGTCAATAAAGATAGATCAGCTTCATATCTCTTCAAAGAAGTCTTAGAATCCCTTAGTTAAGGTTGAATATACTTGCTGAGCTTCTTCTTCTTCTTCTTCTTCTTCTTCTTCTTCTTCTTCTTCTTCTTCTTCTTCTTCTTCTTCTTCTTCTTCTTCTTCTTCTTCTTCTTCTTCTTCTTCTTCTTCTTCAATGGGGCTTTCTGAACTTTCTAAATATTTTTTTCTCTTTATATGTTTGTTGGGCAGTTGTGGTTTTCAAAATTTTTTACTACCGGTTCTGTGGGTGTGGCTTGGTGGGCGTGGTGTGGCTTGGTGGGCATGACAGGAGAAAGATACTTCAAAATCCCCATTCCCTCCTCACCCCACTAACCTGCTCTGGGAAGGAATCAAAATCCCCCCTCTTCATTTCCCCAAATAAAATATTACTCATAAGAAAAGGCTCCCAGAAAAGCAAGGAAAAATCAAGCTGCTAACATGGAACCTGCCTGATACTCATTCCACATTCCTGCCAGCTGCATAAAGGAAACTTTGTAAGAAGAAAACAGCTACCAGTGCTTAGAGATAATAGAAGGTGGAAGCCGGAAGTTTGGCTCCATTTACAAGCAGGCAGAAAACTCATTCAAGACAGGATATTTCACAATGGAAATCGTCCAAACCTTTAGAAACACAAAGCCCATGTTGCACAAATCCCAACACTTCAAAAACATAGAACCATATAAGAATCCCTCCTCTTATCCAGTTTGTTGTTCAGCTGACCCAGAAACGAAGTGCTGAATGTCACTTCACTTCTGCAAGTAAAAACCTCTTTCCAGCAGCTGCTTCTTGGTTTGTCAATTTAAAGCGACGGCATCTTTTATTTTTCCTTTTCCTTCTTCTTCTTTGCCAAGTGATCTCCTGGCTGAAAAGTGAGCCCTTTTCCTTCTAGCCGATCAGCTGGGAGACTGGGAGGCAGCGAATAGATTGGGACCGGGGCCAGGCAGATGTGGTATTTACTGGTTCTCCGAACTACTCAAAATTTCCACTACCGGTTCACAAGAACCGGGGAGCACCGGTAGCAACTCACCACTGGTGTTGGGGTTTGGAATCTGTTTAATCTGTTTAATCTTTCATAAAATTCCTGAAAACAAACAAACCAAAGATTTCTGAACTCAGAAAGAAATTTCAAGTTCCATCTTCAAAGTGGTAAGCTAAAGGACTACAGCAGATTCCAACAAGACCAAAGATAGAGTCAGTATTCTGAATCCAGTAGAGATGTTAAAAAGTATCCCTTAGAAACTCTAGACTAGAAAAATGAAGTTACAGCAGCACTCTGGCCACTATCAATCAGAAGCCTAATAGGATGGGTGGAATATTTTTGATATTGTGACAGGCAGCAGAATTCAAATATATGAGCAAATCTGGAGAATGATATAGTGACCAACAGATTGGAAAAAATCACTCTACATATCAATCGCAAAGGACATTAGTAGAATATGTAACTATTTTAAAATATCCTTATATTTGCATGCTGGCAGAATACAGTAAGCCTTAGGATCAACAAACAGATATTATACCTGTAAGTAGAGAAGGAAAAACAAATATTCAATCTAGGTTAAGTAAGATCAAGTAAAAAGAAACATTATAATTGATGCACAACTGATAAATCAATATGAACTTCAGGTTATAAAAAGGCTTTTGATTGTATCGTCTATATAAGCTGTGGAACATCATTTAAACTTTGCCAGTCTGCAAGCATTTTATCCCTCTGCTTTTATGTTCCAAAGAACTAGGAAGGGTTAATTCTGAGTATACATATTGAGGTTGGAACAAGATAAAAATTGGAAAATTTAAAATTTAAAATAGGTGGAAGAAACATGAATAACCTGTGCTATTCTAATGAGATTAATTTGATAGTTAAAATGCAAATGACCTGGAAGCTCTATTAATAAAGTCAAGGAGCACAGTGAAAAAATGGGACTAAAATTAAATATAGATTAAAATAATGACAGCAGGTACAGTACTCAATCTTAGGCTTTACAATGAAGATATTAGTTTCTTCCTTTTAGGATCCACTACCAATATTAAAATAACCAATAATCAATACAGGTAGTCCTTGACTTACAACCACAATTGAACTCAAAATTTCTGTTGCTAAGGGAGACAGCTGCTAAGTGAATTTTGTCTCATTTTATGACTTTTCTTGCCACAGTTGTTTAACGAATCACTGCAGTTGCTAAGTTAGTAACATAGTTGTTAAATGAATCTGACGTTCCCACTGACTTTGCCTGTCAGAAGGTCGCAAAAAGTGATCACATGACCCTAGGATACTGCAATTGTCATAAATATGAACCAGTTGCCAAGTGTCTGAATTTTGATTATGTGATTGTTGGGATGCTGCAACAGTCACAAGTGTGATAAACAGTTATAGGTCACTTTTTTCAGTGCATTGTAACTTAAAACAGTCACTAAATGTGACTGTTGTAAATTAAGGACTACCTGTAAATGTATCACAGACTTAGACTTAATAAAGTAACAATGAAAATTTTGGAAAAAAATATTTTGATGTCATGACGTGTCTAAATCTACAGAGATCAGAATTATAATATATCTATCGAAGCAAAAGTTGGACTTTGAATAAGTCTCAGAGAAACAGCATTGATGTTTTGGAACTTTAGTGTTGGTGAAGATTACTAGGAATATTATGGACACTGAAGACAACAAAAAGATTGTAGAACGAATCAATTCAGAGTTTTGCAAAAGAGGACAGCCAGCTGCAAAATGAATGGACTAATTCAGAATGGCAACAGATGAACAAAGGTAAGATCTGAATGTTCCATATATTTATATGGTTGCTAGGTGTCAATGATTTGATGGTACATAAATTCTCAATACATTTACCAATTTAAACTAATAATTACAATTTTTGCCTACTCATAGCCTTTAAAAACATCTGTGATTTTAAATAGCATAATGCAGCTGTTTCCATCTGATATAATGTTGTAGAAATAAGATAACTCGAATTTAATATGTCTCTCATAACCTGATTGTAACTGCCCATCTAAATTAATTGTGGATCACAGCTGCTAGAAATAAAACTCTGTGAAATATAATTTTTGTGGCTTATTATATATACAAAAAAGAGTGACTCTTAGTCAATGCATTATTGTGAGCTGAACCAGTTTGACTCAGCCTTCTATCCTTCTCAAGTCGGTAAAATGAGAAACCAGATTTTGGGGGGCAATATGCTCCCTCTGTAAATTGTTTAGAGAGTGCTGTATATAAAACAGTATAGTCTAAGTGCTATTGCTGAAGTAAAGATTATTTATATTTCTTATCTCATTCTGTTTATTTCATTTATATTCCACTATTCTTGAAGGAAACTCAGATAGTGCTCATTACTCCTGCTGTCTCTTTATTATTACAACTATCTTGAAAAGTAGGTTAATCTGCAAAGTAACAACTGGTCCAAAACATCAGTGGTTTTTTAAAGTTGTATTTGGGATCAGCACCTGGATCAATTAAGTCCATGAGCCAGCTTTCACATATTACTCCAGACAGGAGTAATTGCTTTCTGTATGTTTCCCAAAATGTGTCTACTGCCTATGATGTAGATTTAGTACACTGATTTGGTACATTTCCAGGTGTAATGGATAGAAGAAGTAGTAATAATAGAAGTAGCATGACCTCACTGTAATAATAGAAGTAGCATGACTGTGGCAAAAGAAAGCAAAGATGGTACTAATAGTTATGAAGCCATGGGTGAAAACCCAAAACTGCTGGCACACTTTTCAACACCATTGATATTGATAAAATCACCATCAATCAATTGCAAAAGGAAGCTTTGCTTGGAACAGTCTTGGGATGATACCTTTAACACAATCAAACAACACCTGCCTATCCCAGGTCCTTGGGAAAGACTCAATAGGGTGGAAAAATACCAAATCTAGTCCAAAAATCTGGCTGACTGCAACAAATGATAATAATTTAATAAAGCAGTTCAGGATGACAGCATGACACAGCTGCTTGCCACTTATAAATGTGCAGACTCAAAGGAAGCATTAAAAAAATTATTACACTCAAGGAAGTTCCTAGAGAAGTACCAGCATTGGTATATCAATTAACAGTTAACACTGTTAACAGCTGTGTCCTCCAAGGTAGCGTTTTAGGACCCACACTCTTTATATTTTACATAAATGACCTTTGCGATCATATTATAAACAATTGCGTTCTCTTCGCTGATGATGTAAAACTATTCAACACCACTGACAATGCTGCTACTCTACAAAAAGACCTTGACTATGTGTCAGAATAGTCAAACAATTGGCAACTCCAAATGCTCTGTCCTACACATTGGCAAAAAAATCAGAACATAAAATATAAGCTGAGCGGATATGACCTAGCAGACAATCCTCACTCTGTCAAAGACCTAGGAGTACTTATCCCAAATGATCTAAATGCCAGAGCTCACTGTAACAGCATTGCTAAAAAAGCACTAAAAGTTGTTAACCTAATCTTACATACTTCTTCTCCGGTAATATTGAACTGCAAACTAGGGCATACAAAACTTTTGCCAGACCAATTCTTGAATACAGCTTATCTGTCTGGAACCTGCACCACATATCGGACATTATTACAATCGAATGAGTTCAGAGATATTTCACAAGAAGAGTCCTCCACTCCTCTGCTCGCAACAAAATACCTTATGTCACCAGATTTGAAATTTTGGGTTTAGACAACATAGAACTTCACCATCTTCAGTCTGACCTAAGTGTAATACATAAAATCATCTGCTACAATGTCCTACCTGTCAATGAATAGTTCAGCTTCAATCAAAACAATACACAAGCACACAATAGATATGAACTTAAAGTAAACTGCTCCAAATTTGATTGCAGAAAATATGACTTCAGTAACAGAGTTGTGACCGCCTGGAATGCACTACCTGACTCTGTGGCTTCTTCCCCAGACCCCCAAAACTTTAAACTTAGACTGTCTACTGTAGACCTCAGCCCATTCCTAAGAGGTCTTTAAGGGGCGTGCTTAAGTGCACCAGCATGCCTACTGTCCCTGTCCTAATGTTTCCTTTTATTCGTATCCATTTCATGTATTCATAATTATGTTTACACTTGTATCTGTTATCAAATACATGCTTGATGAAATAAATAAAATAAAAAATAAATAAAATACCCTAAAATTACACTTAGGTAGAGGAAACATATGTCCCTCTTCATATGTAGCCTATATTATTTCCTATCAGGCAACAAAAACAGCACCAGCCAATTGTTCATCTGGAAGAAAATTCAAATAGCACGTGTACCAGCCTGCCGCTCGCAGAAGCTGAACTGCACAAGCATGCGCAGGCGTGCATGCCAGCCCCACCGCTCACGTGGCCCATTCCCCTCTCCCTCCCACTAGGCCTCTAAGCCCCAAGGTTGGGGACCCTTGGTCTACACCTATATTACCTTTATTTCTGCATGATTACATGGATCCTAGACAGGGTGAAATCTACTTACCTTCCCTACCAGTTTGAAAGTGGACACTCCCCACGTGCGTGCGTTGGCTTCACTCATGCACACTTGTGCATCATGTGTGCGCTTGGACCCTCTGCACATTCGCAAAGCCTTCTGCGCATGCACAGACGGTCATAAACAGGTTACTTCCTGGTTAAAACAAGGAAGTAACGGCTTCCAGGCCGGTGGGTGGAGCTTGTGCTGCCATAGCTACTGATTCTCCAAACCACACGCCGCCATGGCTACCGGTTCGCCTGACCCAGTACGAACCAGTAGAATTTCACCCCTGGTCCTACAGAAAAAAATCATATATAACAGCAGAAGTGAGGCAAGGAGATGTAAATAGCTGGTGATACGATTCTTGCCTCACATATTAGAGAATCTGTAAAAAAGGGTGAACAAAAATGAACACATAAGTAAAATATTGTGCTGCATCTCTTTCAGAGCTATGTGCTCCTCTTGATGGAATAATCTGGAATCAACATGCACATCGCCCTCCACAGTATACAGAACAATAGATGCTCTACTGGGAGACATTCTCTGTCCTAAAGCCTTACTTTGACCTCTGTTATGGCCTAACTATATTGACAGGAAAATATCCCATAACGTTTGGCCTTTAAACACAGGTTACTCAACTGTATTTGAAAGGTATTTGTGGATGCATTCAGGAGAATATAAATTATAGTGTTTAAAAGTTGGGATTATGTAAGGGGCGAGAGGGTACTATTTGATACCAAATAACAGACTAACTGAACTGATTTCATCAGTATGTGTTATGCCTTGCTTAGTGGTTGATAATGTCCGCTACATTTCAGAGTGGAAAAGGAAGCAACAATAGATTTATTTATCCATTGATGGGCCAACGAATAAAGCCAGTTGCTCTGTTTGGTTTGATGGTGATAAGCTGTAAAAGCTTGTTTAAGGATTAGCTGTGCTACTTCTAAACAAGAGCTCTTTAGTTTTCTCTTAAAGAAAAAAAATATGAAACATTGAAAGCACGTTTTTTCCTACATTGATACTCATACCATTTTATAAGCAGGAATATTTTAATTTATGGATATTGAAAGACAAAAATTTGATTAACAAATATATGCTTTACATGATTACAACAATCTGCATCCTCAGTGATTCATAATTCATAATGTTTTGAACATAACAGCAAAATCAGTGACAATCCAGATATAAAAAACTAACTAATAATATTTTAGTTCTGACTGGAAAACCAATGATAAATGTAAAACAACAATAATCAGAGCCATGCTGATCTTTCAAAAGGGGAACTTTGCAATGTGAGGGAATACATACTGTACAAAGTATCTTTTTTCAAATCAATAAAACAACTGCCTCTTTTTTCAGTTTTATATGACTGTTTTTGTAACTTGTTTTCAGCTCTCTCTGTATATGTGTCACTATATAATCCTACTTGTTTGGGCTTCAGAGCTGTGTCATTCCTAATGATTGACTCATTCTTGCACAATTTGAAGGCTGTAAAAATTCAAAAGTTTAGAACTTATATGACATGATTTATGCAAAAGGAATATTTGTAAAGGACTATGTACATTTCTTTATGCTGAGATAAGGTCAATATTTTTAGACACTGCTGTATTTACCTGGTTGATTAGAAATCAAAGTATAATACAATTTATCTCTGGAAAAAATATTTGAATTATTAATATGAACACTCCTAACCAACCAGAGACCACTTAATAAATGAAGACATGTCATAGCCAAATCATATAGTCATGTAGTATGGCAATATCATGTCTGAGTGCTTGGGATTGCCCATCAGCAGAGAAGTATTTTCCTTGCTTTCTTCCTCCCCACCCCTCAGTGATTTTATTGTGGTGTTGAACCTGAGGACAATAAAGCCAATTATGACAAGAGTAATTAGGCATTTCTGAAAATGTCTTCAAACACAATGAATAGTTTTATTTCTGTGTCACAATAATTGCTCTCTCCTGATACCAGTACTCTTCAATGCAGAATATTTATTTTATTTATTTATTTTCACATTTTTGAATTGCTCATTTCCCTCAGAGAGGGACTCTGGGAGGCACACAATAAAATGTTAAAATATAAAAACAGTATATATAAAAGTAAAAATTTAGGAGACAAAGATAATTAAACACTATTAAAATTAGTTAAAAGATGAAGGGAGGGATTTCAGAATAATTAATAGGATTAATTAATATAGAGACTGGTTTGGATTAAACTGGTATATAGTTTGGGAGTTCAGCTGGACTCATGGTTCCTGCTAGAACATCAGGTAACAGTCTTGGTTAGAGGGAATCTTTGCACAAATTCATCTTGTGCTCCAATTCTGCTTATTCCAGGGCCAAGAGATCTTGCTCATGGAGTGTGCCTTTAATCATCTCCTTTTTGGATTACTGCAATACAGTCTACATAAGGCTATCCTTGAAGGCAATCCAGAAACTGAACTGGTCCAGAATGCAGCAGCATGTGTAATTTTGGGTACCTCATGGATAAACTGATTTACATTAATGTTGTGGAACCTGCACTGGCTCTCAGTTGTTTTCCAGACACAATTCAAGGAGCTGATTATCACTTTTAAATCTCTACATCAGGGGTGTCAAACTCAATTTCATTGAGGACCGCATCAGGGTTGTGATTAACCTCGGGGGGCCAGGGTGGGTGTGGCCAGGATAGGCATGGCCAACTTGACATCATTCATATTGGGGACACATGTGGAGGCCCGAGCGCTCTGCCAGCAAAAATGGGCTCCCGAGCTCTGTTTTCAGCTGTCATTGGCAACCTTCTGAAAACCAATGAAAAACCAATGAAAACAGAACTCGGGAGGCTGCCTGCGGCCCTCACAAGCTCTGTTTTTGGCTGTGACAGCCTCCTGCAACCCTCTGCCAATGAAAACGGAGCTCTGTTTTTGCTGGCAGGGGCACCACAGGCTGGTCCTTCACTGTTTCCAGGGTATCCCCGTGGGCCAGGTCTAAGCATACTGCAGGCTGGATTTGGCCCATGGGCCTTGAGTTTGACACCCCTGCTCTACATAGTAAAGGGCCAGGTTAGGTAGTCCCTTCTTCTACATGTCACCTGATTGGACATTGGAGTGTGCCTTTTCAGTGGCTGCTTTGGAAGAACATTCCATCTGAGATCTAAGGGGCCTCTACTTTTTTAGGCTTACAGAATGCTGGGAAGACCTGGCCTCATCCCTGAAGCATTGGACTATGGATTGAGTGAAGAGGCTGCTAGTGTGGTGCTTAGGTTTTTAACCTTGCTTTTATTGTTTTTTGTGCAATTCATAGAACCATTGTATCAAGTGATTGGCCATATAAGTTCTTATATATAAATGAGGCAATATTGCATTATACAAATTGAAAAACACATATTTACTTGCATGGAAATCTTGTTGATAGTATTCAAGTATAAATAACAAGCAAACAAAAAACAAAAGTGATATCATTGCGGTGTATATAATAAACATGCTTGGATAGACAAAAATATAAAATTAAAGATGACTAAACTTTCAGGGATGAGTGATAGGGAGAAGAGGGTGGTTGCCAACAGTTTAGACGTCTGCTTCAAATGAAGTGTAAACCTAAGAGGCAGAGACCCAGCAAATTCCTATCTTTTTGCTGAGAACTTCATTTGTGAGTAACTTCAAGAAAAAACACTGGTGAGACTGAGGGGAGGAGGTGCTATCTTGGACCTAATTCCAACAGGGATGAAGTGGTTGAAGAAATTAAGGTGATAGAACTTTGGAAAATAGTAATCATGCTATTCTTGAGATCATGATATTGAGAGGTGAAATATTGAAGAAGATCTAGAAATATATTGGATTGTGGAAGAATGGATTTTAATGAACTCAGATGGAAGGAAGGTCAGATTCAATAACTAGAAATCCTAAAAGAGGAAAATTAGTTTTTCTTCATCGGGAAAAGCATCTTATGGAAAAAAGGAAGGGACATGTAAGAGAAATAAAAGGAGAGATATATAATGAAAAAATATACATGGTTATGGCTAAAAACTATAGGGATTGTGAAGGGCAGAATGAGCTGAAGCTTGCAGGAAATGTTCCAAAAAAACCAAAATGAGGCAGAATTAAGAGAAATACAGAGAGGTCATAGATCTCTTGCAAGGAGAAAGTTGTGAAATGATAATGGGCAATGGTAAGACTATGGAATGTCTTAAGTCTTATTTTTGTTTATTTTGTCTTGTCAGGCAACTGAAAATCTAGTTGGCCACTGGTATTCCACTAGTGGAAAGAAGAAACAAGTGCCTAAAAGACAATTTAGCTGACTTCAGTGAATTCAAGCATATGAATTTCAGGGTAAGGTGATTAATGAACTAATGGAAGTCACTGCAGTGCTTCTAACTGTGATTTTTAAGAAGCCTGGGGAATTGATGAGATTATGGAAGACTGTTAAGAAAGCAAATATTGTCCCTATCTTAACGAAAGTCAGCTTGATACTCTAATGGTTAAAGTCTTTACACAGATTTTTAAGCACTCTATTTGTGAATACTTAGTAAGAATATAACAATTAGAGAGAGCCGAGCTTGATTTGTCACAAAAGATCATGCCAAAAAAACATTATTTCCTTTTTTGAAAAAGTTAACTAGCTTAATCGATTGAGTAAATGTCATGGAGACAGTGGAGCATTAGGCAATGTCTTTCTGAAACCCACATTAATAAAGTGATAAAATGACTACAGAAGTGTTATATAGATTTGTAAGTGGATGGATGACCAGATTCAAAGAATACTCATAAATACTTGAAAAGTAACTGAGCTGATTTTCATAGGGTTCTCTTCTGGGCCCTGTGCTGTTAAAACAGTATTTTAAAAGAAAAGGGAAGATTAAAAAAAAAAATCTAGACAGACTTGAAGAATGGGTTGAATTTAATAGGATGAATTTTAACAGGGAAACATGTAAAGTCCTTCAGAAGAGTTTATTCTTGGCTCATTTTAACATTCTCCCTAGAAGGAGTGAGAAATCAACTACAGATGAGTGTATAGTATTAAAGAGTCATTCCTCTTTAAATTCCCATAGCATTCTGCCTTATTTTAGTTGCATTACTTTTTATATATCAAGATAATTTTGTGTCTTTAATTGCTGCTACATTTTGTTATTTAAATACCCTCCTACTATGAATTTTAACTCTTCATGGTTTTGCATTATTTTATCCTGGTGTTGTTTTGTTTTGTTCTGTGTTGTTTTGTTTTGGTCTATGATTGTAATAAAGTCTTATGTTTTCATTTAAAGTCCTGCATCTGGAGTGAAAACAAGGAAAGGAAGAAATGAAAGACACAACTATAAGATGAAAGGCCTTGGCAATAATACCTGTGAAATGGATATAATTTAGTAGATTACAAGCTGAATATAAGCCAAAGGTGTGATGCAGTGTACTAAAAAGCAAATGTTAATCTGAGAGGCACTAACAGGACCACACACCCCAGATCATTGCCCCGTTCTGTTTTGTCTTCTGTAGTATTTATGATTTAAAATACTGTGGCCGGTTCTAAGCATAACCATCTAAAAAGGACATCCACAAACTGCTGCAAAATTAGATGAGGACTATCAAAATAATGAAATGAAATTTAATAAAGAATAGTCTAAGGAACTGAATATATCTACCTTGCAGAAAAGCAATATGACAACATTGGTTAGCTATCTCATAAAGTGAAAAAATAAGCTTATTCTTCTTTGCACTCAAGGCAAAACAAGAACCAATAGATTGAAACTAAAAAAAGTGAATTCAGGTTAGGTATGAAGAGAAATATGAAGGCAATGATTCAATTTATAGCCCCAAATTGACTTAGAAAATTCAATTCAAAGGTGTGATTTAATCATATCTGAATTACCCCTTTGAAGCTTTACACAACCTTAAGAATCATTGTGTTACTTTCTAATTAGGAAGGATCCTTGAACCATTTTTAAAAACTGCTAAATTTAACAGCCCAGTTCAAAACATATTGTTCATATAGCAAGTCCTACATGATTTTATCATCATTCTACTCTTCTATACTTAGGATGGCAGTTCTGAAAGAGCAGAAAAGAAGAGTTATCTTGGTTTGCCTAAGATTTTATTAGAAATTAAAGTGAATATCTCTACTTTGTTACATGTGCCTGTAACTAAAATTACTAATATTGCTAATAGGACACAAAAGAGTTTTTCTGAAAGTCTTACATACCGGTATGTAGATTTGCATGCTAAAATTATTATTTTATATTCAGGCAGCTCAGCTCCTGGATAAAGGATGTGACTTTTTTCTTTAAGAAGATTTATGGGCAATATTTCTTCTCTTTCCTGTTTAGTATGTTTGTTGTGTTGGCTGGAAATGAATCCAAAGGATTATGTTACAAATTAAATTACAGATTTTGAGCATTCAGTGGTAAAAGACATCCTTTATGTATTGTCCTATGATATATTGTTGTTCACACTCCGTGAGATCTTTGAATTATTTTGGAATCTGCTGTTTCAGAAGCATTGGCAGTTTACCTTTTCAAGAAAACTTAAAAAATATACATCAGTAGCATGTAGATATTGGTTCCCAAGGTGCAGTTTTTATAGGTTTAGATTGTTCGCCGGCCTTCAGAAAAAGTAACCACTATACTTTTTGAATCCCAGGAGGAGAGATGTTAGAATGTCCAATTTGCAGCTGCAAAGCAAAGCAATCTCTTACCACCAGAATTTCCAGAACTGAAGTAATACTTGTAAAAAATGTTTTAAAAGTTGTTTTGTCAAAAACTTTTGTCAATGACATAGTGCTTTATTTTTCTTTCTTCTGTTCTGTTTTCCTTCCTTCTTTAACATTAACACGTGTTGTTGCCTGTCTGGAAATAATGCAAACAATATTCCAAAAATCCTTTATAACACAAAACGAAACATCAAGTAAGGGAAAATGAGAAAGAAAAAAGGCAAGAAGAAATAAAATAATGCTGAATGATTGTATGTAATTCCTTAGGGTTTTTTAAAAAAATTCTTTAATATGTTTCAATTTTTTTTAATATAAATGCTTTATAATTAACATAAATGTTTTATTATCTTATGCAACCAGAATACTTCTAGCGTTGTTCAGCATTTATCTGAATGGATGCTCGGATTCATGTAAACTGGTACTAATTTCTATTTGATTGAGTTATCACCAACTTGATGGCAACTAATCCATCACTCAGTTCTTAACCGAACCTGGGAAGGCATTAGTAACAGGAAATTATGGATGACAAAGAGAACTGCATAGAATGGTGAGAAGAACTAGGTGTCTGTTCTGAGGAATCCGGACCAAATTACAAACACTATGAAATGCAAACATCCAAACTTTTAATCAAAGAATAAGTAGATGGTGAAGAACAGAACAGACCTGGGCATTTTATGGTCCGAAGGTAGGGTTGCCAGGTCTGCTTCCAAAAAATAGCAGACAAGCCGGGGGGGGGGGGGGGGAGGGAGGGTTAAGTAGTAAAAAAATAAAAAAAAATTTTACAATTAAATTATATATTTTCTTACAATCATTTTAACACGTATTAAAATAATCACTTCAAAACTTTACTTAAAATTCAAAACATCAAATATATAATAATATGTAAAATATTAAATTACATTTTACTTTGCTGTCGTGTGTATTTTTTATTTGACTGTGCAGCTTTGATCAATTCTTTGTGTTTAAGGAATAATTCTTTAATTTCAGTACAACGTTGAGAAATATTAAAAAATATACAAAGTTCACTTCGAACTGATGGTACAAGCAGTCGGTTATGTTCGTCAGTCCACAAATTTCCCATGACGCTGAAAATTCGTTCAACGTTTGCATTTGATACCGGAATTGATGCACAATACTGGAACAGTTTCAGTAAACTCGGAGCTGGCTCTTTCTCGAAAAAGTACGTCCACTTATCAAGGGATGAATCGCCCTGCAGATGAACATAAACTTCTTCTAAGGCAGAAATTTCATCGAAGAGAGTGTTGGGTGGAAGTTCTTCTCACCATGGTGATAATAACCAGATGTTCATCATTTCTTCTAAAGTTGGATGATTATTGCGATCAATTAGATTGAAACAATTTAGCGTCTCATATGCTGAATTGGTGAAATTATACCACTTTTCTAGGTACGCAATGGCTCTTTGATACACGTTGATGGCTTCTTTCTTGAACTTTTGCACGGCATTCTCAGGCAAATGTTTTTTACGTAAGGCAAATAAAACTTTCATTCCAAAAAACTGCTTATCGTATTTTTTTTTTACAAAGAATCACACAGCTTACACATGCTAATGTGAAGATCACATGCAAGAATTTTCTTGCTTTCCAGGTTCAGTAGGGTGTCTTGCATTATTGACATGAAGAAGTGCATGAAATATAAATACAATTCTGAAATTGTTGGTTCATCGTCCTTTGCGAGTTCATTTTCCTGATCCGAAATAAGGTTCCAGATAACCTTATGGCACTCATCAGATCCAAGAGAAATAAAATACGATTTTAGAGGTATCCAGTTTAAAAGAAGTCTTTTGACCGCTTTAAACAAACTTAACCAACGTGTTGGAACATGGCGCAAAACTTCATGGAATTCTGACTCGCAAAACTCAAAAAATGATTTCAACTCTTCTCGTTTTTTCACAGAATTCAAAAATTCGGCAAAAACCTTCAGCACTACATTTTCAATATCAAAAGATAACTGCTTTAATGCATTTATTGCGCTGTTGTGTAAAATGTGATTATTGTAATGAGCAGCTACAATATTGTCATTTTCCAGCAATAATTTTTGGTAAACAGATTTGTTCACTCCATAATTGACCGATGCATTATCTGCTGAGTAAGCTGAAACATTATTTATTTCCAATTCATTATCACTAAGAACTCGACACAGCTGATTTTTTATTGATGTAGAATCTTCGAAAGAATCCTCATAAAAGTCTAAAATTTTCACACACAGTCCTTCTTCACAAGTAAAATATTGTGCAACAACGGGATACATTTTGCGATTTCCTTTGTTTGATGCATCAGTGGAGAGAGAAAATGGAATTCCAGTTTTAAGATCATTGAGAACCAACTCAATAGAAAAAGGATACAAAACCTCATTGACAATAGCTGATGATTTGGTTCTTCCACAAGACATCTTTTTTACAATTTCTGAATCATCAAAAATTTGCTTAATTAACTTAATACCGCAATCTTGAGCCAGGAAAGAAATATGGTGTTTGATCCCATGGTAAGTTTCAGCCATTTCAGCTACAGTCACTTTCTCACTGAAAGAGGAGTCTTTAACAATGAAAAACGAATTGATTCGCTTGTTGCTGGAAGCTATTTTCTCCTTATCTAAATGATTTTTGTGCTTGCATGCTGTGTGACAGCTTTTATACCATTATATTCAATTGTGAACGATTTCTGACACAATTTACAGTAGGCCGTCGTATTTGTTCTGTCGGTTTCATTGTTGGTAATCCATGCAAAAGTAGCTTCCCAGTCTTTGGTGTATTTGCACACTCCTCTCTTTCGTTTTAAAGAATTTGAAATCTCGCTGCTGTCACTCTTATCACTCGACGCCATTTTAGGTCAGTTGACACAAGCTACAATACATTTTAAAAATGTGAACTGTACATAATTTTATAATATATTTTTTATTTTAATCTCATCATTAATTTTTTCAGAGAATCGAGTTCAATGAATATTCAATCTTTGTCTCATTCTAACTTATGAAAAAAAAAGACAAAACGCGATTCTCCTATCCTTATTCTCTTAGACTGTACAGCTTTAGATTACGTACCATTTCATCATAAAGCTTTTGAATAAAAAAAATGTCCACTATTTTGTGAAAAAAAATAGTGAACATAATGTGAAAAAAGCGGACTGTCTGCTCAAATAGTGGACACCTGGCAAGGGTATCTGAAGGCCACATCCAGTTTTTTGAATTGCTTTTATTTTGAAGACAACTGCTATTTTTTATTTCAAATTTTGTATGGGAGTACATGTCTGCCTATTCTTTTTCTCTGAGGCCTATTGGTCTCACAGCCTCCACAACAGTCCCAGTTTCTCATTTGGCTTCTTGGAAACATTATTTGTCCACTCCTATTTTAGAATATCTACAATAATTAAATCAATATTTATTTGTCTATCACTATCATAAAAGAACTGACCTAGCTATTGCTTTACCAACCATTATTATTAGAAATCAAATTTATTATTTATGGACAAATAAATAAATAAGAACAAGTTTCCCTTGGGCACTTGGACTAGGAACTGAATTCATACTGTAGGAAGTTAGCACCCACCCCTTTCCTAGAAGAGTGAAATATTTTAGGAAATATGAAAAAGGCAGAATATTATATTTCCCTGGATGTGAAATGGAGAAGCATATTTTACAGACAAAGCAGCTCCCACCTTCCTGCCCCCCACCCTTTGTCAATGGGCCATTAAGGCCTGGGCCAGTCTATTCTACCTGGGAAGCACATGTGACCATCAGCCAGCAAGGGTAGCTAAGACCCCCACCCCCTGGAAGTCTGACAACCAATCAGGATACTCTTTTGGGGCCCCAAGAAATGCAGAGCCAGAGAGAGCATAAAAACCCGAGGATTTACTGTATCTGCCCCTTTTCTGTTCAGGAACTCAAGCCATGTGATCCTGTCCACCATTAAACCATCTTTCCAAGCAGTCTCCATGTTTCCAGCGTCTGTTTCCCCACTTGGAGCAGAACCTAGAAGGATGTTTCTTCCAACAATACTCAGGGCATTAAGGCCAAATTAGAATAGATGAAAGCAACAGTAAACAAATTTATAAGTTTTTGGTAGCATAGCTTCCCTTCTTTGTACAGTATACTTCAGTGGATGTTTTGGCTGTACAACATCACATTTACTGACATTACACTTTAATGAATGAGGGAGCTGTGAAGCATTAGTATGCAGAAGAATCATATACCCAATAAACCATTTCTTTCAAAGATTTCTAACTGTATTATACCATCTTTATCAACCTAATTATCTATAGTGATGCTAAATTATGTTGGCTGGATAGCTTATAGGAGCTGCAGTTCAGGATTCTACCCTGCACCATATTGGAAAGAGATTAAAGAAAATATTTGACAGATATTCCCTCCATAGTGAGACCGATCAATGTATTAATACATATGTAGGATTGTATTATAATGTATATATGAAAGGAAGATGATTCTGAATTTAAGAGGACAGTGTCATACAGAAAGAGAATATCAAGCTGTATTTTGCAAATTATTTGGGGTAAGGCCCTAATATTCTTTTTGGCAAACATAGCATATTCAAACAAGAGTGGAGCTTTGATTTTAGAATGCAGTCTGAATGTATGACACATTTAGTATGGCAGTTTCAAGACTTGAGCAGCCATTTGCATGGTAGGTTACATATATTTGAGATGTTTTCTCAACTGGATATCTGGCTAGATCTAATCAGATACATCAGATATTTTGCAAATAATTGCTCTCAATGGCTATGTGGGAAGAAATATCCATCTGGTTCAGTTCCAAGCCGGGAGAAAGACACTGGAAACATGGAGGCTGATTGGAAAGATGGTTTAATGATGAAGTAGAACCACATGGCTTTGTGGTTCTGGGCAGCTGACAAAATAGAGTTGAGAGTGGGGAGGTTATACCTTCTCTGGGCTTTGCACTTGAGCTTCCTGTTCCTGTGCAAGGACATGTCTTCTATTGGCTGTTGCCAGATTCCTATGGAGTCATGTAGGGATCATTGCTATAGGCAAAAGAGGAAATGCAAACCATAGGTGTGTGTCTGAGTTTGGTTGGACTGCTCTGAGATGATGCAATGAAGGGGTTTATGTTCTGAAAGGGTCTTGGGCAATTCCTATTGTGGCTTAATGGCTTTGTCCTGTGTTGGGTCTTGAGTAAGGGCTAATCCTACCATTCTGCCTTTGTTTCAAAATATCCTGTCTTGAATGGATTATCAAATCTGCATTTCTAAAAGGTGGCCTCTTCCATTTGGTTTCTGAATAGGCTGGCCCAGTCTTTCTTAATGGGCACAAAATATCTGCTGGTGGCTATTAAAAAGAATTGGGGCTGCTTTTTGTCTCCAAGAGCATGTTTCTTCATTTCTCATTTAGGGAAATATAATATTCTGCCTTTTTAAATATTCCTCCAAACATTTTGAGGGATGAGGTGGCTCGGTGGCTGAGCTTGTCGATTGAAAGGTCGGCAATTCAGGGGTTTGAATCCTAGTCCTGCATAACGGGGTGAGCTCCCATTACTTGTCCCAGCTTCTCCCACTCTAGCAGTTCGAAAGTAAAAAATACAAGTAGAAAAAATAGGGACCACCTTTGGTGGGAAGGTAACAGCATTCCGTGCACCTTTGGTGTTTAGTCATGCCGGCCACATGACCACGGAGATATCTTCGGACAGCGCTGGCTCTTCGGCTTTGAAACGGAGATGAGCACCGTCCCCTAGAGTTGGGAATGACTAGCACATATGTGTGAGGGAAACCTTTACCTTTACCTTACAAAACATTTCATTCTTCTAGGAGTGGGGTGGGTGCTGATTTTCTACAGCTAGATATAAGAAGTCAAAGAGGTGATAGGAACATAAGCACATTTCTTATTCCTGCTTTTGTATAATACCCTAAATAGTGTTAGTATGTGAAGATAAATATGTTTGTATATGTGTATACATATGCATAATTGTGTGTTTCTTCTGTTCAATCACGTCTGTTTCTGGGAAACTGCCTGGACATGTGTGTTCAATTTTCTTAGTAAGGTTTTTCAGAAGTGGTTTGTCATCCTCTCCTTATGTAGGAAGTTAGCACCCACCCCTTTCCTGGAAGAGTGAAATATCTTAGGAAATATGAAAAAGGCAGAATATTATATTTCCCTGGGATAAGCATGTATCTCATCTTCCTGCCCCCACCCTTTGTCAATGGGCCATTAAGGCCTGGGCCAGGCTATTCTACATAACAAAGATCTACCTCCTTCAGCAGAGCCATAGTAGGAATTGCCAAAGATCTAACAAAGATAGGATTAGCCCTGTGAGGGCATTTATTAATCCCATGTTTGGCTCTGGGACTAATTACCCTGGTTTAGAGGAGATGTATCGTGGCTTATTCCAAGTTGCAATATTCTGAAAAGAAACGCGAGAAAGGTTTCTAATAAAACTCATTTATTTGTTATAAATAAAATAAAATACCTCACTAACTAAGAAAAGTTAATTGTTACATTTTGGCAAGCGAGGTCTCCTGCCGGTCCAAGCCGGACCTTGCTGGCAGGAGAACAAAGGAAAGAGTGTGAAGGAATGGAATGTGGGTGGATGGACATGCGTAGTAGCTTTTGATAACAATTCTTGGCAAGGTACGGAAAGTCAGATAGTCCAGAAATAATGAGCTCAGCTGGTAAATAAAATAACGCAGTGACATTCCCCTTCTTTGCCAGTTGAGCGAATATCAGTACATCATCAAATAAGGCACATCTTCTTACGCAGATACTTGTGTTGAGCTGCTGGAAGTGGTTTGTTGAGCATATCAGCAATTTGATCATGTGTAGATACATATTGCATTTTGACAAAACCTTTTTTCACTAAATGCTTTATGTTTTGGTAACGAATGTCAATGTGTCTGGACCTAGAACCTGTAAAATGTGATTCAGAAATATAAACCACCGATTCATTGTCTTCCATCACGGTGATCGGTCGGATCGGGTGTGTCCAAATATCTGTGACTAAAGCATCAAACCAAGTTAGGGAATTACATGCATCTGAAACACAAGCATATTCAGCTTCAGTAGATGAACAAGAAACAAAATTCTGTTTACGTACTTGCCAATAAACAGGACATCCATTTAAGAACATCATATAACCTGAAGTACTTTTACGTGATTTCTTATCACTTGCCCAATCAGAATCTGCATAACAACTTAATTCTGCATAATCAGTATGTGTTGGTTCTAACAATAACTTCAAATGTTTAGTGTATTTTAGGTATCTCAGTAATTTCTTAATGCATGTCCAATGAAACTGTTTTGCCTTACCTACGTGTCGAGATAAGAGATTAACACTAAGTGCAATGTCGGGTCTGGTCCAACTACTAATGTATAATAGTGACCCAATGACTGAACGGTAAAGTGTTTGATCCTCGAACTCAGGACTTTCTTCTTGTGTCAAGTTATGAAAATCTGTTTGCATGGGTGTCTTAGTTGTGTTAGCATCCTTCATGTTGCAATGATGCAAAACTTGTTCAATTTTATCTTCTTGTGAAAGACTAAACCCCTTCTGTGTTTTTTCAATCTGAACACCTAAATAAGTGCTAATGTGACCTAATGATTTCAATGTGAAGTATCTCTGCAAAGCTTTGGCAAAAATTTCACTCATTTGCTTATTTGGACCAATATAAACAATATCATCAACATAAACAAGAACTATCTCATATGCATTGTTAGATCTTTTTGTGAACACGCACTCATCAGTTTCGGACTTAATAAAGCCCATTGAATTTAGTTTGTCAGTAAGACATAAATACCACATTAAACCAGATTGTTTCAGACCATAGAGACTTTTGCTGTCGGAATCCTGGAGGACTTCTCACGTAGATCTCTTCGTCTAGGTCTGCATGTAGATAAGCCGTGTCAACATCAAACTGGAAAACTTCTAAACCAAGGATAGTTGCAGTTGCTAAAGCAATTTTTACCTCTCAGTTCTGACTGTCGGTGAGTAAGTATTTGTGTAGTCCTCAGGATAACGTTAAGCGAAACCCTGAGCTACAAGTCTGGCTTTGTACAATGACTCACCATTTGGTTTCTTTTTGATTCTGTAGACCCATCGAGTGCCAATGACCTTTTTGTTTGCTGGAGGTTTTGCAGGTGTAAATACTTTAAGTTTCTTTAGACTGTCCATTTCAACCTGCATTGCTTCATACCATTTGTCTTGCTCTGAATCAGGGAGCTGCTTGATTTGTGTGAAATTATCAGGTGGAAGTGTGACATTGCAAATCAAAGGCAAGGGTGCTTTTGTCAGTTGCCAAGAATATCGTTGTGGAGGAATTCCTTTTGTGGCCCTCTTGGAACGTCTCGGAACAACTGTCCAGTCTTCTTCTGCTTCGTCCTCGTCCTCACTTTCGTCGCTAGCGTCAGCATCCGCGGCTTGCGAAGACGGAACATCGGGTTGAGAAGAACTAGTGGAATCTTGATCATCAATCTGCGTAGCATCGGCGGTATCATCTCTAGGAAAATAAACTCCAGGATCATTGGAATGAATCCTGGACCAGTCAATATCTTCCTCAAAATTAGCAGATTGGGAAATCACAATTGCATGTTTAGAGTCAATAAATTTGCTCCACTTTGAATTATCATCAATACCCATAAATCTCAGTCTCTTTGCTGTTGGACCTCCTTTTCTTCTTTGAGCTAAGGGAATGTTCACCATAGCATATGAACCAAAAATATGGATGTTTTTAAGATCAGGCTTGTAGGCATACAACATGAAGAAAGGAGTCTGATTTGTTACACTGCTCCAAGTACGATTGACAATGTAATTTGCATATTTTATAGCTTCACCCCAGTATATCTTACCAAGGTTGGCGTCTTCTAGGAGACAACGCATCATGGTTTGCAGTACCTCTCCGTTATGAGCCGGTATGTCAGGGGGTGAAGTCTGATGAATAATTCTATTCTTACGCATCCAGTCCTGGAAACGCTGAGACATGAATTCGGCACCACGATCACTCTGGATTCTGGCGATGCGAACTTGGTGTTGGGTAGAAACAAGGGTTGCAAAGTCTTTAAAGATCTGAAAAGTCTCTGATTTTTCTTTCATAGGATATACATATCCATATCTAGAGTAATTATCAACAATTGTTAGAAAATATTTTCTACCACCAAATGATGGCGGGAAAGGACCAACTATGTCAATGTGAACCAAATCAAAAATGCGTGTTGACAGGCGTGTAGCGTGTTTGGGAATGGCTGCTGCTTTGGATTTGGCCTTCTTGCATACAGCGCAATCCAAAAACACCTTACACCCCTTTTGCGAACTCCGGCATCTTCCTAAGAACACGGAAACTGGCATGCCCCAATCTTCTATGCCATTTATGGATACACCTGGAATGCAAAGGTTTAGCAGTTAGTGAATTCTCAACATTAACATTTTTATGCGGAACCTCAGGCTTGCTCTGAGCAACCTGTTTACCAATTCTATTTTTGTTGGCTTTAGGAGCCTTAGGGGTAGCAACAGGATCTCTCTCTGGAGCATCTCTATCTGGGCCTGTGCGTTCCCTTTTTGGAGTTTGCATACTTGCCTGTGTTTGTTTTTTAGGCTTTGGCTTTAAGTAATAAACACCACCAATTAATATGGTTTCAGCAACAATATCTCCATCTTTAACTATGTAACTTGCTTTTTCAAGGTGGTGAACCTGGAACTTTAACATTCTAGACAAGTGACTCTGACTAAGCAAATTACTGGTTGCTGTTGGTATGTAATAAACATGAGGAATTAATGCATCGAGCTCTTCAACATAAACAGTTCCTTTTCCTTTGACCTGACAAGGATGATTTGAAAAAGAATAAAGTTCACGTAGCTCAGGTTCAGGCTCGTGCATCTCTGTGAAAAGTTCCTTTCTGTAGGTAACATGCAATGCTGCACCACTGTCCAAAATCCACAGGAGTCGTCTGTCGTACTCTGGTTGAGGTTGTGGATCATTGGTTAAAGCCAGTGTGGCGAGTGGAGTTTGTGGATCACGCCGGGGACCACGACGACCTTGTCTTCCGCCTCTGCCTCTGGAATCTGTTCCTCTGGGCTGGTACGTGACGGGAGCTGGAACTCGTTGGGGACAATCCCGGGTGGCATGTCCCACACGATTGCAGGTGTTGCACCTTGGCATCCTTGGAGTGTAGGTCCTTCCTCGGAAGGGGCGCCTAGCTGGAGCTCTTGATGCGGGTGGTCCTCTCAAGTGTGGCGTGGCCAACATGAATGCCTCTTCTTCAATTAAAAGTCTACAGACATTGTCCACTGTGCGTTGAGCAATAGGGACTTGGTTAATTTTTGTAACAGCATCTTTCCATTCATAATTCAAAGAGTTAATAATGATGCTGATCATTTGAATATCTTCAATGTTATGGCCTCTTTCTCTCAATTCTGTTCTCAGACCTTTCAGTTTGGTCAAATGTCCTCCAATTTGTTCACCAGGTTTCAATCTCGAACCGTGGAGTTCAGACATGAGTAAACATGAAGATTCAATTGAGACAGGCCTGTAGCAATTTTCCAATTCAGCCCAAATTTGTCGGGCTGTTGTATTTGGTGGAAAAGTGACCTGCAGTTCAGTATCCATGGACATCAATAATGTTGTGCGAGCTCTTATCTCTAGATCTCGTATTGCAAAGTCCCATGGTTGTGCAGGAGGGTTAAAAACCATAAAATGAGTGCCTTCTCTAAGAAGCAATAGTGTAATCTCACTGACCCAGGCTTTGTAATTGTGTCCTGACATTTTTAGTTTTGACTCACCAGTTAGTGGAGAGACAGAAAATGCCTGGTGAGGAGCCTGCACTTGGTATGCTGGCTGTGCTGGCAGAAATGCCTGTGGTATTTGCTGTGCCTGTTGTGGACCTAAAAATGGTCTTGGTTGTGCCATTGGAGGTGGGCCAGGAGGTGGCCCTCTTTGCACCTGTGGCTGGGGCACATATGCAGGCAATTGTAGCTGCTGTGGCTGGTGCACTGGAATCTGCTGTATTCCAGTTGCCATTTGTGCTTGATCTGCAATATTGGCATGACCTGCTGGAGATGCAATCATTTGCCTTTGCTTCATTAAGTTTAATTGTGTTCCATCTAAAAAGACACCAACACCACCAGGGGGTGTTTGATTTCGGGCCTGTGGAAACACTTGTGGCATTTCAGCTTCCTGTAGTAAATTACTTTTGCCAGCAGATGGTGCTGCACCTTTAGCTTCGGGCAGCCCAGTTACAAGAAATGATTGCGTGGCAGGTTTATATGTAACTTGATCAGGGAGACTTTCATGTGACGTATGCAGTGCTCTTTGCCTTAATTGGCCTGACACAGAATCCACCAGGGGGAGTGTCTTTGGCTCTGGAGAAGAAGGCAATATGGCACTTTTTGAAAAATTTAAGTTATCTCCCTTATCTTGCTCAAGCATAGATATAGCCATTTTTGCCTGGGATAGCTGCTGTTCATAGAGTTTTATATGGTCACGAAAGGCTTTCATAGCCAGCTCATCCAGGGTGAGCTTAGAGCTTCGAGGAGAATAATGAATTGTTTCTCTCTCTGCGTGGGAGGAATTTTGCTCGACAGTGTGCTTTAGCCTTGCATCGAGCATTACAAATTCAGAAGGTTCTGGGAAGACTTTTTCAGAGCTTGGAAGATCAGAAGAAAATGTTACTGACCTCAGTCGTAAATCATCATCTTCAAAAACAGCTTCTGTCTTATCTCCCTCCATTTCTGTTCCCACGGCTTCTTCTTGTTCCAGGCGTGTGGCTGTAGTAAGGGGCTGGAAATCTGGAAACCTCCTTTCTGCCACCTTCTCAGCAAAATACATTTTGTATTTGTTTTACTTCTGTTTCGGCATCTCAGCAATATAATTAGCGTACCTCAGTAGCTAAAAACTAATTGCCTATGCGCTCTTATCAGAAATAACAAAACAAGGAAAAAAAGCCATAAATCAACCGTCCGATCTGCTACCAGATGTGAGGGCATTTATTAATCCCATGTTTGGCTCTGGGACTAATTACCCTGGTTTAGAGGAGATGTATCGTGGCTTATTCCAAGTTGCAATATTCTGAAAAGAAACGTGAGAAAGGTTTCTAATAAAACTCATTTATTTGTTATAAATAAAATAAAACACCTCACTAACTAAGAAAAGTTAAGTGTTACATTTTGGCAAGCGAGGTGTCCTGCCAGTCCAAGCTGGACCTTGCTGGCAGGAGAACAAAGGAAAGAGTGTGAAGGAATGGAATGTGGGTGGATGGACATGCGTAGTAGCTTTTGATAACAATTCTTGGCAAGGTATGGAAAGTCAGATAGTCCAGAAATAATGAGCTCAGCTGGTAAATAAAATAACGCAGTGACAAGCCCTCTACACAATAGCAGCAGAAACTCACCACATGTGACCTGGGAAGCACATGTGACCATCAGCCAGCAAGGCTAGCTAAGACCCCCACCCCCTGGGAGTCTGACAACCAATCAGAGTACTCTTTCTGGGCCCCAGGAAATTCAAAGCCAGAGAGAGCATAAAACCTGAAAAACTCGCTGTATCTGCCCTTTTCTGTTCAGGAACTCAAGCCATGTGATCCTGTCCACCATTAAAACCATCTTTCCAAGCAGTCTCCATGTCTCCAGTGTCTTTTTCCCCACTTGGAGCAGAACCTAGAAGGAGATTTCTTCCAACACTTATATGGCTATCTCACCTCACCTACCTCTGTCTGGTGAACAGAAGTAAAAAAAAAAAACACCAATATAACAGTATATTTAGATGAAAGTAAAAGTAGCAAAACATATTACAAATACATTTTAAAGTTTAAAAATATTCAGCAAAAGAAAATAAATAAATTCACTTTGAAGCTCTGTGCGTGTGTATGCCTGTGCATGCCCGCACACGCACACACTTTCCTACTCTCAAGGGAAAAGTCTTTTTTGATCTTTCTTCTAGCGTTGAAATCACTGGGATCATTGATTCCTTAGAGTTTCTTTATATCCCTAAGGGAAGTCTATGGATTGTCAACAGATGGCACAAAATTCAAATTCAAATACTTTCAGTGAATAATTAGATACAGTAAACTTCATTATATAGTCACACACAGCTGTTGTTAAGTTTTTATTGTGCTAAGGACTACTGAGACCACACTTTGCACAATATCTAGTTGCATGTGAAGAATATGGCATCCAAAATCATATTTTGCCCTAAATAGTTCATACAAATTTTAGCATTTCTTTCAACATCACTGCATGTTCTGGTTGAATACAATGTTATAAGACTCTTATATATAAAATAAAGTTTTTCTTTAGTAGCTACAGAAATCCAAGAGAAGAAATTGACATAAAGGCTAAAGGATCATTTCACTACAACAGTTCTTAGTACAAAAATAAAATAAACAAACAAACCAAAAAAAGCAATCAAGAATTGCTGTTGATGAATAAGCTAATGAAAGGCCTACTGTTTCCTGAAGTCTTTTCTTTCCCACTGATTTATTCTCTCCAGTATTCTAGCTGTTAGAAATAAATTGGCTCTTCTTAACATCTCTTAAGATTACAGAAATATCCTTGTATCAATTTGTTTTATGGAAATTGGAAACAATGCTAAGTGACTAATCTTCCTTCCCTTCCTTTCCTTAGCGAGCTCTATCTACATACTAATAAAATTCTTGTTCCATAACCTTCAAATGGTGCATCATAGGCCAACAATTTTTGAACTTAGGTGCCTCAAATTTACTGAATTTTGTGTCAGTAATATATTTAATCCATTGATGTTTAATGTATAAGAAAGTCAAGACACCAAAGTTTTATGAACTTAAATGATTTACTATTTTGGTTGCATTTATGAGAATACTGTTAATTTCTTTTAAGCATCAAACACAAATCTATCCAATAGAAAGTAAGTCAGGCAAACCAACATAATGGTGAAAGAACTGAAACAACTAGAATTGAGACATAAGTATAATCTAAATTTTGATTTACAGCAGAAGATGATAACCATGTATAAACGATTGGACTTAATGGATGTAAATGTCATTTATATGAAGATCAACTTTTCAATCTTGAAAAAGACAAGAAACTGGTAAATTATAGACCAAACAAAATAAAATGTCAGTAATCAAATTATCAAATCAAGAATGTAAATTTAAATTATATGCAGATAACCCTGTTGCAGCATCCAATCTGGGTTGATCACTGGGACCAGAGGGTTAGTTTTCCAAGCTTTCAGACTCGCTCTGGAGCCCATCTTTAATGACTTTCTCCCTCTGACGATTGGCTCCAGCATGAGTCCCAAAGCTCAGAAAACTAAACCTCTCGTCCTGGTGACTGAACCAGATTGTTCTTGCAACATTATCAAAGGACACCTATATCCACCTTCATAACACTGGATTTCCAGTTACACTTTAGAAATGATAATGAAATATATACACCAGTACAGTTTATTATGAGGCTATTAGATCAGTAAAAACAAAATTCAAATGATTACAGTATTATAGTATATTCAGGGCTGCTGTTGAAAAAAGCTTGTGAATATCAAATGTTACAATCAAATTGAAGTAAGTTTTAAACACGTATTATTTACTTCCAATTTCAAGGTTTAAAAATTTGAAATAAAGCTTAAAGGATTTAGATTCAAATATCTGTGAATCTCTCTCGGTACAGGACTCATTGCCCAGAGTCACTTTCCTGTGAAATGGGTGGCTATATAAATATGGCCAAAAAAATAAATAAAAATAAATTTGTGCCAAATAACTATGTGTGGCCTCTCTCTAAGTACGTTTTGTAAAATATGTAAGTTCATAGGATGGCAGAGACCATTTTCTGCTGTGATATTTGGATTCAGGGACAGTATTGCCATAAAATGAGGCTAGTAGCAACATTAAAATCTTCTTGGTCAGAATGGCATCTGATAAAAAAAAACAAACATTTTAATGGCTTTTAAACTGTGAATAGCTATGATGCTTTTCATTTTTGTGACTTATTTACTACTTTTGATTTTATTATTGCTTATAAATTGTGTATTTTAAATTATCCTTAAATAGGTTAGGATACATTCAGTCTTATTATTATAGGCTTTACCAATGTCAATACCAGTTATGAAAAAATACAGAATAAAATGGAGAACTGAGGTTCAATACTTCCAAGATAAAAAAAATGCATGTTTGCTTGTTTATTTATTTGTTTCTTTGTTTATATCAGAGGTGGGTTTCAGCAGGTTCTGACCAGTTCTGAAGAACCGGTAGTAGAAATTTTGAGTAGTTTGGAGAACTGGTAAATACCACCTCTGGCTGGCCCTGCCCCCATCTATTCTCTGCCTCCTGAGACCCAGCTGATTGGGAGGAAATGGGGATTTTGCAGTAACCTTCCCCTGGATTGGGGAGGGAATGGAGATTTTACAGTATCCTTCTCCTGCCACACCCACCAAGCCATGCCCACCAAGCCATGCCATGCCACGCCCACCAAGCCACACCCACAGAACCAGTAGTAACAAATTTTGAAACCCACCACTGGTTTATATCCCATCTTTATCATGAATATACAGATGCAAGCTTACACAAAAATATTGGAAACAGGCACCTTCAACTGAATGAGAAGTGATCTATCATACAAGGGAATCAAATTCACCATACTTTAATAATAAATCCCATACCTGGGAATCAAAAATGAACTTAGGACAGGTTCTATCAAAAGCAGATGTGAGTACTGTGGACAAATTAAGAAACAATAATAACACTGGCTGTTTGATAATTCCTCTCTGGGCAAGGAGAAGACTTGAAATTCCCCATAAGGGCTCCAGACAGTTGCTTTTTGGGAAGAGACCACAAGCCAATAGTTTCCAGGATGTTTAGAGCTCCAGGATATGAAAGAATAGCCATCTTTCTCAGTCTTATAGGAATATATAGTAAGCTGCCCAGGGTTGATTTTCCAGAAAGAGGTCAAATCTTGGCTCTGAAGCCTTCTGTGGGGAGGCACGAAAAACTATGCAACCATAGGGCATGGTCCCATGAGAAAACCTCCTGCCTGTAATAAATGGCCATCTAAGATTTTTTTTTCTTTTCTCTTTTTGATGTTTGCCATTATTCTATAATTTTAATAGTTTTAATCATAATTTAATTTTAATGTTAATTTTTATACATTTTATTTATCAATTACATTATTTTGTACATCACTCAAAGCCCCTTTTGAGGGAGATGGGTGGCTTAAAAATTTAAATAAATAAATGACTCTGGGTGGCTCAAACAATGAAAATGCAGTAACTGCCTGCTTTAACAGTAAATAAATAAATACTTTGGAACCTGTGATTCTGTACTACATTATATGATAGACGTATACAGTTCAAAATGACGAAGGTTATATGGATTGACAAATGCAATGAAATTCAGTATAATGTGGCAAGAAGCTCATACAAAACATCCTAAAGTTTCTTTTGAAAAATGGCCTGCTTTATGGTTATCAAGATTTAGGAAAGATCCGAAATCCATTAGGGAAATCATGCCATAAAAGAGCAATGTACGAACGAAAATAATACTGATCATCAAATGTTTTTAATGCATTGCATATATTATTATTGGAGAAACAGATTTGTGTTCTTCATTTTAAGAAGCTGAGCTGCATGATTAATACAATAGATTATGCTACTTATTCCCAAATGAGATTTTTCAGTTTGGGAGGAATAAATCATTGCATGATTTGATTACTATATAGGCCAAAAATATTAAATATAGTTTAAAAATCATGTAAAATTCTCTTTCAATTTGTTGAAAAAGAAGTTAGTTTTCTTTCTCCCCTCAGAATGTTTTGGTGAAATTTTTACCCATGGGCTAAAATAATGTCTTCTCTGTCCTATTTTTCACTGTATAATACTATTTGCAAGAAGTTCCAATTTTACCAGCATCCCATGTTTCAATTAATTTGAATAATGTCAGGAAATGCCCTAAATACATTTTGGGTGTCCTCCTGGACTCACGGTTGAGTTTAGAAGATGATATAACAACCGTGTCCAGGTTCGCCTGGTGTGCCAGTTGCGCCCCTATTTGGACCGGGATGCCCTATGCGCAGTTACTCGTGCGCTAGTCACCTTCCATATTGACTACTGCAATGCTCTCTACTTGGGGCTGCCCTTGAAGACCACTCGGAGGCTTCAGCTGCGGGTTGTGATTGGAGGATCCCGATTTGCCCATGTTACACCTCTCCTGCGCGACTTGCATTGGCTGCCAGTTGCCCTCCAGGTGAGATTCAAGGTGCTGGTGATGACCTATAAAGCCCTACATGGCTTAGGCCCAGGATATCTGTCGGACCATCTGCAACCAACAACAGCTCCCCATCGTCCGGTGCGTTTTCACAGGGACAGCCTACTCAGGTGCTGTCGGCTAGACAATGTCGGCCTGCAACCCCCAGAGGTAGAGCTTTCTCTGTGGGCGTACCCACCCTTTGGAATCAACCCCCGGGGCTCCGCTTGGCCCCTGACCTTTGCACTTTCTGCTGCAAACTAAAAATATGACTGTTTAAATTGCCCAGCCTGGACTGATGGGGTTTGATTTTTAATGTATTTTAATATTGTTTAATATGTATTTTAACATGTTTCTTATTTGGATTGAGATTGTATATCTTAATTGTTGTGAGCTGCCCTGAGTCCTATGGAGATAGGGCGGCATACAAATCAAATTAAAATCTAATTAAAACAAATCTAATTAAATCAAATCTAATTAAAACAAATATATCAGAAAGCCAAAAAAAAGCTGCAGACTCAGGGAGACATATATATCAGCAACCAATGATCCAATCCATACTCCATATTTTAACAATAGCATAGCTCAGAATAATCAAATAGATTATTTTAATTCTGTTCAAATTAAATTTTAAAGTACATAAGACTTGAAAGTGAAGACAATTTTTTCCCAGGCAAAGGTCTTTGAAGGCATTAGCACTATATACTTATGTGTCCTCTTTGTATTTGAGATGACTCAAAACTTCTGTAATAATTTAATATTTCATGTGTAGGAAGTTTATGTTTAAAATATGCATATTCTTGTCACATGGGTGTTTTCTGTCAAATTGTTTCTTACAGTTCTGCTCTGTGCACGTGAAGCAATCAGTTAGTTAAACCTGGAATGGGAAAATATGTTAGAATAAAGAGTTCTTCATCGTGTCAGATTTACCAGAAAAGATACTTGCGCAAATGCTCATTAATCTCTTCATCGTTATTCACTTTCATTAAGCATGCAGATGTTCAATTTGAGAGAGGAAAAAATGTCACCAGGAGAAGCAGTCATACTTAACTCATTTGGCTAACTTTAGAGCATACCTTGTCTAATACAATGTTGTGCATATCATTGTTACAAACTGTTTGTGCACATTAAATTACTCATAAGACTGCAGGGCTTTAGTTTAGCAGCAGTTTGCTAATTGTTTCAATAGCTACGTATCAAGTAGTGTTTACTTCAGATCTCTTTCCTTTTTTTACTGTACCCTATAAGCTATTAGTAGCTTTAAAAAAAAACACTACTTAAGTTTTAGTTTATGCATGCAATAATTAAAAAATGAAACCCTATCAATTTACTCACATCAAAATGCTTTAAAGGGTACAAAGCAAGAAATAAAATTTCTAACTAATAAGTTCAGGAAAAAGAGTTTTATTTATTTGGTTAAATAGAGAGATGGCTCCCTGTCAGTATTTTGTGCCAAGCTGCATTGCATAGTCAAAAACAGAAGTGAAAAGACTCTTATCATCACCATTTCTCTTGCTCCCATTTCAGTTTGTAGGAGTGAATTCATTTTGTATTTATGCCTGTTTACATGCGTAGGTGTTCTAGTGTGGGCAGGCAGAAATTATTTAGGGAAAACTGCAATGACATTTGGATGAATAAGAATGTGTGACTACCGGTATTCTGAATCTAGCAACAAAAATCAATTTATTGCATAGTATTCTTTTTAAACAGAGATTGGAACTGGGGGCAATCCCAATTTTTGTTGAGGTTGGAGCATCAATATACAATTCATTTTGAAGAACTAAGAGACATTTATCTTTGAAACCACTTGAAATGGACAACAATTGACCATTTACTGTGTTTCTTTTAAAATGTAAACCAGAAGAATGAAGATAACTTTAGATGATTATTTAATTGTCATGGTATTTGCAAAGTGTACTTAACTTTTTTATTTTAGTGCAATGCTAATAATAACAAATTGCTGAATGCTTGAGTATTCAAATAAACCTAGACCTATCATGCTGGACTTTGGTTCTAAGCATCTTTGATTACAACCAAAAAGGTTGGTGTTTTGTATGTACATTCTTTTTTTTATTGTAAATGCCAACAGATGGCTAGTAATAGAGCTAATTTTGTTTTTCATTAGAACTAAAATTTGAATTAAAATTACAATGGCTTGCCTTTATTTTGCCTTTATTGTAAAACTTCAAAAGTTGTGGCTGAGATTGTACTTGGAAGAAGTGTTTTGAACTTTATTGTTTATAGTATCTGAATATTTATTTCCATCTCCATCTCTATTTATCTTGATTATTGAATATTCTGGTCAATAGAAAATGATCTAAGCATGCCAAGTCATTGCTTTCCTATTGGGACTGTATGTAAGATAATATATAAATATATTATTTGGATATAGTAAAAATTAGATGCATGTCGCACTATAGCTATACATCAAGATAAAACTCCTCTGCTTGAATTTTCTCATCAGGCTTTATCTAAGTCCAGTGTAGATAGATACTGGGGAGAGAGCCAATAATGGACCAGATGTTTGTCAATCTGTAGGGAATTATTAGCGCAGGAATGGGAGGGATGAATATAAACCCATATAATCTATATATTATGGTAAAATTATAATTCATAATGTAATAGTCTACAACTATCCTATGCTTTAATTGTAAAATACCTATGTAATCTATTAGGTACCACTTATATAAGCATATAGCATGATTACACGTTGCCAAACCGAAAATGTTGAATTGTAATACATTGTTTACTTAATAAACATTAAAAAAAAAAGAATATAAATCCACCATTCATTATTTAGTTTTACTATCTCTGGAGAATCAAGTTTCCTGCTCTTCCCAATTCTTCATTGCAACTTTTTAGTTGCACATTTTAACCTCAATATTTCTGATTACGAGACTGGGGTTAATCAGGTTTATGTGGGTTCTCAGAGGGGCCTTGTATTCCTTTTTTAGGGAATAAAACGTTTATACATTTGTTATATATTTCTACACTGACTTGGTAATAGACTCAAGTATATCTAAGACAAACTGAATCTGTCATTTCTCATAGACTTTTTAAGCAGCAGGATTTTATGTATACTTAAAAAATCAAATGTAGATGCTTGCTAGTCTGTATGACAATTTAATGAGTAACTTCTTACAAGCTGCTCTTTTCTCTTTTTTTTTTGACATCCTGAATCAATTTTCAAAGGTGCAGAGAAAGGTTCCAGTACAGATAAAGGTAGTGACTTTTGAGAAGAGAGACAACCCAAAATGCTATATAGAGGGTAACCAATTGTGGATAATTAGTATGCTAATTCAAAGCCTTTACTGAAAATGCAGTTCTGCTATTTAGTATAAAGAAGTAAAATTTAAAAGTCAGTTGGGCCAATCTCCATCCCTATTCTAGGAACAACAAGGACCAAATGGGCAAGATTTAGCTGTGTGTAAATATGAGGCATTGGAGTGTTGGTCCAAATCTATCCTAGCTTGATAGTCTTCCAATAGAGCCATCTGTGAATTGGGCAATTGGATTGGTAGCTTCAACAGCATCTCATGCTGTGCAGCCAAATGTCATTTTGCAAAGGTTGGCATTGATGCTATTAGATGCCATAGTTTCTCAGTTAAAGGGAGGGCAACTATGTGACTTTCATTCAAATATGTTTCTGCATACTTTGATGAAAAAACTTGGGTCATGCTCATGGATGAATAAAGAACTCATTGGAATGATGATATCTGGTTTCTGTGTTAAATCAGCTTTAATATTTATATCAACAGGTTCTATACCAGGGGTCAGCAACCTGCGGCTCTGGAGCTGCATGTGGCTCTTTCACCCTTCTGCTGCAGCTCCCTGTCACTCAAAATATGTGTCACAACCACCAATGTACGACATCCACTGGCACACAATTTTTTGAGCTTTTCAACCCCCAGTAGGCCAACCATGGATAAATCCAAGAAAAGAAAAGTTTCAGAAGAAAACAGAACATTTAATTCAACTACATATGCTAGTTTTGTGGCCGCTCAAGAAATAGTCAGGCATGGGAAGGTTTTTGTGGTTCCCGGTGTTTTCTTTTCTGTGGGAAACGGGTCCAAATGGCTCTTTGAGTGTTGAAGGTTGCAGACCCCTGTTCTATACCTTTCTCTTCTTGACCACGTTAAAGGGTGGCAGAGTTTCTGTTTCTGCCATACATGAACTTTTTGAGGTAGCAGCTGGGATGGGAGAAAAAGTTGAGAAGAAACTGGCATGAATTGTTTGCTGAGATCAGTGGGGCCCAATACTTTTCTGACAAACACTGGAAAAAAATACTGTATGCTAGTGTTGCATTACCCAAATAAACATTGAGATGCATGTGGGAGATTACTTGCTTTATGTCTCCTTCAAGTATTTTCAGGATAATAGCCTTTTCCTTTTGAGGAAAATTGAGCAAAAGCATTTATCACCAGATTTGGGTTTGTTTTGTTTGTGAAATTGTTACAGCTGAGAATGTTAAGTGTTCTATGACTGGAACTCGTCTGTTACTGTTCAAAGCTATCTTATTGAATGGAGATTAGTTATCAGGAATTGTCTTTATTTATGGCTGCAATTTTGGGCATAATAAAGGTGTGACATTCAAGTCAAGAAAAGTATGACTGGGATAGATTGGAAAAAGAGTAAGATAGTTCTTCCAGTTAAATAGCACAAGTGGGATGGTTAAAGCACAGTTCTACAACTGCCAGGAGAGGCAGTGAGCCAACCTATTCTTTCAAGATTGGAATGGGCAGGATTTGGCTCAGAGCAATAGTAGTTGCTTTGTGGGAAATCCATCTGTGCATGTTAATTCAATTGTTTCTCATAATAGGAGAAATTTGCTTCATTTGAAAGAACTTAGGCAGATGTACTACCTAAGGTAGAAGTATTCCACTTGCTGACTGAAAGAAGCATTTCAGCTTCTCCATGTCAAGGAACTCTGTTCAAATATGGGAGTAGAAATGTGTTTTAGGAAATAGTGCAGCATGTCACATTTTTGGTTAATGGAAATTAAACTTGAATAGATGCAGATGCACAGTTTCTGTCTCAAGTGAAAATGATTTTGCCAGACTATAGGAATGAGGTTGGGAGACTTTCCAAGGTTACTCAGGTACCATTTGAACCCATTTTCTTTTGAATAGGAGCATTATATTCATTATTGACCAGTCCCAATTTCAGTATTATCAATGCTTATTGTAGTTATGTGTATGCAGATGTGTCCGTATGTATGAATATATAAAATAAGAATTCATGTGACACATGTGTATGTGTGTGTGGATAGATAGATAGATAGATAGATAGATAGATAGATAGATAGATAGATAGATGATAGATAGATAGATGTTTTTATTTTTTTATCATCTTTTCATCTTAAGTATGCTTGATTCCCCTATTGTCCCTCTTTAGGCAGATCAGTTTGTTCATTCATTGTGATTTTGCTTGTGACTTCATATACTTTCCCATTAAACACCAGCCCTGAACTTACATCTATAAATGCTATTTAATTAATGCTGGTGAAAGATTTTTATTTTCTCTTTTCATAACTGTTCACAAAAAGTTAGGCTGTATTTTTTACATGGTACAATTGACCAATTTTAAAAAATGTTAATAGTTTCAATTAAAATTAAAATTAAAATTAAAATTAAAAGTGGACTAGTATCCTAATATAAACAAAAGGCTGAAATTAAACATGACAAAGAGGGACAGTATCTTTTTTAAAGAGAGCAAACTCTCAAAGATCCTTTACGTTAAATGAAAATACAATTACATTCTAAGCCAATGTAAATGCAGTCAGATTAAAATACCCAAAGTAAGTTTTCGGAGGAAAAAAGGCTTAAACATCATGTTAACTATAAGCAAATCCAATGCACATAATTTTTCCAGTTCAGTTGTCAGAAAATGTAAAAAAAAAAAATCATCCAAAATAATATGTCCTACTTAACCCTGATCAAATAAACCAACATCATATTTGTTCCTTTTGCATGAAACGATCTTGGTCTTTAATTCATTTAGATGATTGTTAATCCTTTCTCAAATTGCTTCAAAATCTTGAAAAAAAAATATTTATAAGTCTAGCATGAAGAAATCATTCTAATTATTCTCTGGAATTGACATTCCTTCTTATTTTTTAAAGCCTCGTACAATCTTTTTATATCCAATGTCCAAATTTGTGTTCATGTTCTCAAACATATTTTGTTATGGATTTTTTTTCTGTAACAGCTTCCTCTAGGAATAGACTGTACCTAAGAACAAATAACAAAGCTGACATGAATAATTCTAGGTAATGCAATTCCTCAAAAATGTTTGCAAATGCTTTTGCTTATCTTAAAAAGGTAAAGGTTCCCCTCGCACATATGTGCTAGTTGTTCCCGATTCTAGGGAGCGATGCTCATCTCCATTTCAAAGCTGAGGAGCCAGCACTGTCCAAAGACGTTTCCGTGGTCATGTGACCAGCATGACTAAATGCCAAAGGTGCACGGAATACTGCTTTCTTCCCACCAAAGGTGGTCCCTATTTTTCTAGTTGCATTTTTTACGTGCTTTTGAACTGCTACGTTGGCAGAAGCTGGAACAAATAATGGAAGGTCACCCCATTATGCAGCAGTAGGGATTCAAACCGCTGAACTGCCAACCTTTCGATCAACAAGCTCAGCATCTTAGCCACTGAACCACCGCATCCCTCTCAATAAGTGCTTATCTTACTTACCTTATATAACAATTCTTATAATGGCTCTTAAATTGTCTTCAATATTGAAAATCTTTTTTCTTTCCCACAAAAATACATATATTTTTTTTTAGAATTATTTTCAAAATCTTTATATCCAAAGTCAAAGATTTCAAGCATTGAAGGCATCCACCCAGTGTTTTGATCCCTGTCATTTGGAAGCTGTCTAACCCATTTAAACTAGTTTTGACATCCTCCAAAAAGTGGTTAGCAAAAGAAGTATGAATTTAGTGTCATTTGGAAGGTTTTGATTTCTTCTGGAACAAGTATGGCAAATGCCATAGGATTCCACTCCTCCCACTGTTGCCTTGCATTTTCCTCATGAGAAACAACAGTATAAATCCCAGCTTGGTGATCTCACATCCTCTCTTTGTCCAGAGACAGTTAAAAGAGCCATTCTGCATATTGAGCCAATTGTTGTTCTTGTTCTTTACTGCAACTGCTGGCTTTGCTTATGCAGAGCAATCTTCAGTTTGCCATTCTTCTACAGAAATCTGCCATTGAGAAATTCTTCAATAGACTTCCTATTAAATTCAATGTAACTAATAATGAATGGAAAACTTGTAGTATCAATGGTTATAAATATTGTTATTTATAATAGTTAAGTCTAAACTATTAAGTCTATACTATAAATCTTCATGCTCAATCTCCACTTCTTTCCTTTCTTGCCATTAAGCTATTAATTCCTTCTTTTCCTTGTTTATTGATTAGCATTGCAATTCACAACAAATACCATACTACAGGATTTTTTAAAACAGGAATTTCTGATTTGAAGCCATGGTGATAGAAAGGATTCTTTCGTTGCATTTAATGATTTTTTTTTTTCAGAATAGAACATTCACTTGCACTTGGTCTCATGTAAGTGTATTATTTCATTTTGCAAACTAAAAAATATGCACAGAAATATATTGGAACACTATGTAACAGATTAATAGAGTTGGGAAGGACCTTATAGGTCATCTAGTCAACTTCCCACTCAAGCAGGAGACCCTACACCATTTCTGACAAATGGCAGTCCAATCTTTTCTTGAAAGTCTCAAGTGCTAAAGTTCCCACAATTTCCGAAGGCAAGCTGTTCCATTGGATGATTATTCTCACTGTCAGAAAGTTCCTCCTCATTTCTAGGTTGAATCTCTCCTTGGTCAGTTTCCATCTATTATTCCTTGTCTGGCCTTCAGGTGCTTTAGACAATAGCTTGATCCCCTCCTCTCTGTGGCATCCCCTCAAGTATTGGATAACAGCTATCATGTCTCCCCTGTCCTTCTCTTCACTAGACTAGCCATGTCCAGTTCATGTAACCATTCTTCATATGTTTTGGTCTCCAGTCCCCTAATCATCCTGGTTGCTCTCCTTTACACTTTTTCTATAATCTCAACATCTTTTTTATAGTGTGGTGACCAAAACTGGATGCAGTACTCTAGGTGTGGTCTTAGTAGGGCTTTATAGAGTGGTATTAGTACCTCACTTGATCTTGATTGTATCCCTATGTTAATGCACTTTAGGAATGCGTTGGCTTTTTTAGCGGCCGCTGCACACTGCTGGCTCATATAGCTGATTGTCCACTAAGACTCCAAGATCCCTCTCACAATCACTGCTATTAAGCCTGGTTTCTCCCAGTTTATATGTGTGCTTTTGGTTTTTCTTACCTAAACGTAAGATATTACTTTGTTCAAGTCTGTCAAGATCCATCTGGATCTTGACCTATTTTCTAGGGTGTAGGCTATTCCTGCCAGCTTAGTATCATCTGCAAATTTGGTGAGTTCCCCTTCTATTCCCTCATCTAAGTCGTTTATGAAGATATTGAAGAGTACTGGTCCTAAGACGGAACCTTGTGGCATCCCACTTCTTACTTCTCTCCATGTAGACTTAGACCCATTAAGGACTACTCATTGAGTACGGTTTGTCAACCAGTTGTGAATCCATCTGGTGGTGAAGCTATCTATCCCACTTTTTTCTAGCTTACAAAGAAGTAGGTTGTGGTCTACTTTGTCGAATGCCTTGCTGAAGCCTAAGCATATTATGTCCACAGTATTTTGCTGGTCTACTAATTTAGTCACTATGTTGAAGAATGAAATAAGATTGGTTTGGCATGATCTGTTTTTAACAAACCTGTGCTGACTGCTAGTTATTACTTTACTTGTTTCTAGGTGTTGGCAGATCTGTTTTTTAATTAATGTAGTTAACTGCCTAAATTCTGGGTGTCGTGGAAAAGAAGGATGCTAGACATTTCCATTCTTTGTATAAAAGAAGGAAAAATAACTGCTTGTTATTTCATAGAATGTTGAAAACTGGGTCAGGATGAGGGAATGAATTTATAAACTGGCAAATTTGAAGCTGGGCTGTTGCATTTTCTATAACCAGTTAATGTCTAGCTCTGGATGAGCAATTATTGGTTGGAGCTCCAGACCCTTAAATAGATACTGAAAATGTTTTTCTACTCTTCAGATGATGAGGACAAAATGGGGAAAATGTGGTTTAGATTTAAAGTGCTGGAAATAATTTGAGATGGAACAGAGAATGCAGTGTAAGAACTGTGAATTCTACCATGAATGTAGGCCATTTCTGGCAGGTGCTCACTAAATATTTCCTGAAGAATCTTTAAGATCTTAGGCTCCCCCCAGCCCTGTTTTTCTTATATTTTTAAAAATACTTCCAGTTAGGAAACTCACCCAGAAACATAATTACATTCCTTTGGTTCTGCTATCTAAATCCATGATATCTTTAACCTTTATATCCTTCTTTGAATGTCCTCTTCTATTTATGGCAATGTTTTACATACCCATTATTCTCTTGAGTGTGTTTTTATTTAAGATGTAGCTTTCCAAAAGATGCTCAGGAAGGAAAAAAGAGTCAAGGTCATTGTTCTTTCCTTTTTTAAAATTTACTTTTATACTGTCTCATAAGGATTCTAAGTTGTAGTGATAGTAAATAACATTTATGTCTGTGGATGGGTGGATGAAACATGTTACCTAATAGAGCTATGCAACTTAAAAAATTATTCAAAACAATGTTTTACAGTTCATGTAAATGCAGCTCCTCCCTGATATTTATTATAAAAAGTCCATATTTTTTCAGGGTTTATGCATGAGCCTGAAAAAGGTTGATGCTGCTTTAGGAGCTGACTCATTAAAGCTAATGTGACTTTTTAAGGATCTGCAACTTTTTTCAGATACTTCTAAAAATAATTTCAAAATCCCATTTACCAAGAACCTAGCAAGATCCCAATGCCTCTTTTCTAGAATCTTGTACTACTTGCAGATTTTGTTTAGAAGTTGGGGACAACTCAACCTCAAGGTTTTAAACCAGTTGTAGAATATTAGCAGTTCTATTCTGAAGTTTCTTGTTCCTTTTCCCCCCAATCACTCTAATTTTGACTGGTGGACAAAACAGGTTTCACTTTTTTTTTCCAAAGAGAAGAAAAAAGTTTGATAGATATGGTGAGGGATGCTTACTCTTACTTTAGTTAAGAGATAAGGATCTCTTTCATTGTGCAATAATCTCTTTAGCAATCTTCAGCCTTTTTGGCTTCCCATAAAGAAGAACCAGAGGTGGATTTCAGCAGATTCTGACCAGTTCTGGAGAACCGGTAGTGGAAATTTTGAGTAGTTCGGAGAACTGGTAATCCCACCTCTGACTGGCCCCACCCTATCTATTCTCTGTCTCCTGAGTCCCAGCTGATCGGGAGGAAATAAGGATCTTGCAGTAACCTTCCCCTGGAGTGGGGAGGGAATGGAGATTTTAAAGTATACTTCCCATGGAATGCCCACCAAGCCATGCCCACCAAGCCATGCCACGCCCACCAAGCCATGCCCACAGAACCGGTAGTAAAAAAATTTGAATCCCACTGAGAAGAACCTACTATTATGGGTGTCTTTATCATTTCTAAAGACAAAAAACAAAACCCCAAACCCTGAAGATCTGAACTTACATAATTTCAACAAGTTATATCCCCATGCATATCTGCTGAATTTTATTCTATATGTAGTTCACCTGTGAGACTACAAAGGTCCATGTATATTACCTGTTTCTATGACTATATAGTTCAAACTTGCCAAGAATCAATTACCTGGACATTTAAATTTCAACCTTTGTGGCCAATGGTAAACTACTGAATCCAAATATTTGGAGCAAGGGCACCAGACTTCATTCCTTTGGTTTGTACTGTTCTTCTCCACTTTGGATTTAACATCATTATTTGCACCTTTATTTATTTGTTCAGATGGCCTTTGCTGAGTAGCTTATAATGTTGAGCTTCCTACATTGTTTCTTTATATTGTTGGTACTCTCTGCCTAGCAAAATCTTTATTTATTTGCATAATCAATATGATATACTGTATGGAAATACTCCTGTGTTTGATCAACATATCAGAATGAGATTTGTTTTCTTGTTTTTGTTGCTTGTTTTTCCAAATGGTTTGAATTAGCCTTTGTGACTCTTCAGGTCAGGCTGGAATCAATTTGCTACCTGAAAAGAAGACCTCATTGATGTGTTTATTTCTAACTCTTCTCTGCACAAAATTATAAGGTATAAAATATGCCTTCGAATCCCCCAAATGGCTTATTGTATCTTGTGTACACAAATGCGTACACTCATGATAAACAGATTATTGCTTTGAAGGACAGGCGATTTCCATGAACCACTAAAAAGGAATCATTATTGGTTTGTAATATTGCTGTGGATATGCTGAGACTACAGTAGTATGCTGTATTATCTTTTGTTGTTGCTAGTTTTAAAAATATGTTTCTTCTGGAAATGCATATACTCAAACTTTCTTAAGTCAACATAGTACTAGAACTAAATAGCTCACAGTATGGCCAGATTGCTCTAAATCGGATTACTGGATGGATTTTTGAGTAGCATTTGTTTGGCATTGTTTGTGAAAACTTGTATTCAGACCCATAAAAGTTGGTTAGGAATATTTGTCAGTTACTTATGAGGTAGCTGTTATTCTCTATTCTGCTCCTCCAATAGTGTGCAGAATAAAGCAGTGAAAGCATTGAGTATGAACCACTTCTGTAATTGCATAGGGATACTTTCCTTCCCAGAAATAGACTACGCATTGTTGTCTGGGAAATGGTTGCCAACTTTACCAACTAAACTTAAGTTTAGTTATCACAGCTATTAAGAAAAAGAAAGGAAATAAAAAAGGGGAAAAAGAAAAAGCATTAAATTCAACAATAATGTAACTCTGGCATAATTATTATTTTTGCCATGATATCAAATGGGATTCATAAAAATCTTTATTATTCCTAATGATAGTTTAAAGATACTCATTTTAAAATAACAATAATATAAACTAATGCCTTTGAGAAATATTATGTCCTCTGCTGTAACGCATTACATACTCAGGTGTGCATGTGTGTGTTATTGAACTAATGACCCTGAATATAATATTAGTTGGCACACATTACATATCTCATTTTATTTCAGACAGCCTTTCAATAGCAATCATAACTGCAAATACCCCTACAATAACCAGTTTGACTTAAATATCATTACTAGTACAAAGAAGGATGGATATATTTAATAAAAACTTTTCTGGCATCATGGTCTATATAACAAAATATCACCGAGACTGACTTCTGCCACCAATAGCCTCCCACCGGCCAGTTCGCTCCCACAGAGAGGGTCTCCTCAGGGTGCCATCGGCCAAGTTATGTCGGCTGGCGACACCCAGGGGGAGGGTCTTCTCTGTGGGAGCCCCAGCCCTGTGGAATGAACTGCCCCCGGAAATACGTAAGATCTCCGACCTCCGGGTATTTCGCTGTGCACTGAAGACCCTGTTGTTCCGCCAGGCCGGGCTATCAACATAATAATTTTAAATTGGGGTATTTTAAATTTCTGGGGTTTTAAATTAAGCCAAATTTATTTAATAATTTTAAATTTTTAATTGATGTTTGTCTTTTGTTTTTAAATAGGCTGTACACCGCCCTGAGTCCTTCGGGAGAAGAGCGGTATAGAAATAAAATTATACTTACACTTATACTTATACTTATACTATTCTGAAACAAAATAACATACTTGTTTTCAAACAAGAAACATATTTCAGGGAGAATTCTATTTCATATCACCCCCAAAAATGGTGCACTTATTTATATCCTCTTTTGCATTTACATTATGTGGAGAATGAACTATTATTGTTGTTGCTATTTTAATAGATATACACAATTATATTTTTCATACTGGCCTGATGACAGTTCGCTTATTTCATCATTTTTACTACCTGTACATTAGTTTTCCCAAAGGAATCAGGATTTCCTGCTCTGTTGCTTTTCATAAAAATCATAGGGTTGTAAAGAAAAGAACCATGTTGCCCAGTTTGTTCCTATTCCTCCAGCAAGCTTATTTTCTTTTTTTATACGTAAATTTTATTAAGAGTTTTAAAGAGAACATAAAAACTAACACAAGCTAATACAGAATAAAGAAAGCAAAAAAGAAAGAAAGGAAAAATAGAAAGACATTTCCAATTTCTTCTGTAGCAAATACAAATATGGTTACAAATTTATCTCTATGATTCAATAAACATTATTTTTTTCTATTAACCATTTTTTAAAATCATCCAAGCCATAAGTCATAAGTACATTTTTTCTGTATCATGCAAAAAGTATATAACGGATTTCTAGTCTGTCATAAATCTACATATTTCTTTTCTCTAATCAACTTAATTTAGCCATGTCTGCAAATTCCAACATCTTCACCAACCATTCTTCCATTGTGGGTAATGTCTAACCCATGGGTGTCAAACTCACCAGGTCACATTGCTGTCATGTGACATTTCATGATGTTTCTCCCATTCGCAGAGCTGGGGTGGGCGTGGCCTGTGCATGATGCATCCAGCCCACGGGCCACCAGTTTGACACCCTTGGTAACCTTTTTACATACTTTTGGACATACCTTACTGCAGTTATCATATATAAAAACAAAATTCCATGCCTTTTTTCCAGTAGCTTAGACATTAGTTTCAAAACAGAAAACTCTGGTTTTAATTGTACTTTAGTTTTTAAAATCTTCTAAATTAATGCATGCATTTGTATCTAAATTTTTTTAAAACAATTACCCATCCACCAAAAATGATAGAATGTCTCTTCATGTTTTCACATTTGTGACAGAGATTCAAAGTACCTTTATGCATTCTAGTTTCTCTAGTAACAAATATGAATCATTTTGTAAAAATTCTCTTTAATATTAGAGAATATTAATGTAATATATATTTTAGTCTTTTCAGTCACATACTGTATATTCCCATTGTTCCATTTGTATATTGTATAAACACAATTTTAGACCACTTTATCATACATTCTTTCATTTGTTTTTATTATCTAATATTTTAACAACATTTTTAAGCATAACTTGCTAAACTTGATAGTTCTATTTCAACTCATTCTTATTTTGTTCAAAACCATATAATATTTTAACCAGTTTAAATCTTTCTGATATTGTACATAAGAAAACCATTGACCTTTCTGTTGTCAAATCTTTCCTTGAGAAGATTTCATTTTCACTTTGAGAAAATTCATCTTCACTTTGAGAAAATTCTAGTATACTATAGTATAACACCATTTATGTTGGCCTCCCTTGCACTGAAAGTATGGAATAAATATCATTTAGGTTGTGCCCCAAAACAACAATATTTATTCCATACTTTAAGAATGCCTTGTCTACATAATGTTTCTTAAAATGTGCATTAACCCTAAATTTTGTCATGTCATAAATATCCATACTGTCCAAATCTCAGATCATGTCCTTCTAACTCCAATAACCTTCTATTTCTTAACAACATCCACTCTTTCATTGAAGCTAGACAGAAGGCATCAAAATATAATTTTAAATCTGGTAGACCCAATTCCCTTCTATTCTTTGCATCTATATTAAATTTGTGTTTTTTCCCCCAGCATACAAATTTAGATATATCCTTCTGCCACACTTTAAATGATGGTTTAGTTGTCAGAACACTTATTGTCTGAAATAAAAATAATATTGTACCCAACAGTGACAATTCTAACTTACCTCATATTGACATACCTATTTCAAAATTTATAAAATTTTCTCCAAAATTAAAATTACTATTTGCATTGCCAGTTTCTGAATAGATTTAAAATACACAATTACAGAATTGTTTAAGAGGCATAATACCATTTCATTTGCTGGGAATCCTGCTAATTTCATTCAACAGAACGATCCTCATGTTGAAACTGAGCCGTCTACTGATGATGAGGTTCAAAGCAACCCAACAGGACAATTTTATAAAGTACAACATGCTTTTCTGTATGCATATCAATGAAAGAGATTAGCTGAGTAGCTGCATTATTTTAGCCTAAATGTCACTAGGATTTACCAGATAAGAAATTCCTGGCTTGGTAGAGAAAAACATGTTTACACTAGATTGCTAATAAAAAAAAGAAATCTGTCTACATTTCCCAGAACCATATTAACCTTAAGAATTGGAAGAGGTCAGCTAACAATTAACATATAATGTTAACTGTCCTCAAGATGGAAAGATCTTCTAAAGGTTCTGTCATTACTGTAAATAGTTGTCATGCCTTCCATTTAGCTATTTTTCATATTTCTCTGTACACTAATAATACTGAACATAAAGGCTCATGAAGTGCTGTTTCTCATAGTAAAATGAATAGCGCCAATGCCATACTGAATGTTTAATAAATCAAGAGGAAAGTAAATCCACTTTTATTATTATTATTATTATTATTATTATTATTATTATTATTATTATTATTATTATTATTATTATTATTATTTGAATTTGTATACCGCCCTACTCCCGAAGGACTCAGGGCAGTGAACAGCCAAAAGATAAAATACATATAATACAAATGTTAAAAAAACCATTAAAATACAATTAAATAATTTGGCCCAGAAAACAAAATTTAAAACACCCCAAATTTATAAGACAAATTTAAAATTTAAAAAATTTAAAAACAGTTTAAAAAAGAGGTTAGGCCAGGCCGGCCCACTGGAATAGGAATGTTTTGAGGGCACGGCGGAAAGCGCGCAGATCTGGGATCCTCCGTATCTCCGGGGGGAGCTCGTTCCAGATGGCGGGTGCCCCCACAGAGAAGGCTCTCCCCCTGTGCAATTGCATTTAATTGTTTAAATGCAATTGTTTACCAAATTGTAGGTCTCTTTGCAGTAGTAGCTTGAATAAGAAAAAATACATGATAAGAGCTCATCCTGTATAGCATATTGTATTAAGTGAGGCTTTCTGCCCAAAAAATTACTCTGTCCCATTCCCCCACCCACCCACCCTTGCAATAAGATCTTTAAAATTTGAACAATGGGAGCATTTTATACATATTTTGTCACAAACATTGAGGCAGCATAAAAATGTTAAAGAAAACAAATTACTTATACTTCCTCAACATCTCTCCTCATTTTATTTGCATGTTTAATGTTTACAAAAACAAAATAAATAGTTGAGTAGCTGGTCATAAAGGAAGTGCTATACACAAGTATTTACAGAGGAAAGGGTGCTAAAAATATCATGATGGAAATGGAAACTATGAGATTGAAGCCTGGTTTTTTTTAAATTTGTTGTTATATGAAACATGGGTAAAAAGGGAGACAGTGCTTCACTAGCACAGTTGCAACACCTTGAAGTAAATAAGAGAAAGTAAGACAGCTGATGCTAAAAGAAATGTATGCTGAACAAGATCCAACTTACCTGCCTAAGGCAAGGGGAATAGCATTTCTTATCTATAACTACATTTCTAGATGTCCTTAACACAACTCTACTAGTTTGATCCAGAATTTGTTTTGCAGGATCAAATAGCATTGGTCAGTGAACACAAACTGAATGAGAAGAGGAGAACCATCAGAAAACAGTGTCCTGTTTAGAGGGCAGTACTGCAGGCTACTTCTGCTGATTACCGGCTGCCAGCAATTTGGCAGTTCGGGTCTCACCAGCGGGAAGGTTGGCTCAGCCCTCCATCCTTCCAAGGTTGGTAAAATGAGGACTCAGTGGTGAAATCCTATTTTTTTTACTGCTGATTCTGTGGGCGTGGCTTGGTGGGCACAGTGTGGCTTGGTGGGCATGGCAGGGGAAGGATACTGTAAAATCCCCATTCCCTACCCACTCCTGGGGCAAGGATATTGCAAAATCTCCATTCCCACCCCACTCTGGGGCCAGCCAGAGGTGGTATTTGCCGGTTCTCTGAACTACTCAAAATTTCCACTACTGGTTCTCCAGAACCTGTCAGAACCTGCTGGATTTCACCCATGACCCAACTAGACAAATCAAGCTGAGATGCCCAAGACAAGATCTTGTGAGGTTGACTCAGCCTTCCATCCTTCTGAGGTCAGTAAAATGAGGTCCAGATTGTTGGGAAAAATATGCTCTGTAAACTCTGTAAACCGCTTAGAGAGGGCTGTGAAGCACTGTGAAGCGGTATATAAGTCTAAGCGCTAGTGTTAGTGCTATTAATCCCCAAAGGCAGTCCAAAAGGATATGTGAGCAACATTATTAAAAGCCACCAGGAGTTCAAAGAGCATTAGGATGGACACAATACTCCCATTCCAGCCCTGCCACAGGTAGTCAACAGATTTGACCAATGCTCTCTCTGTAGTAAATTCCAAGCTGAAACCAACTGAAAAAGCTCTAAGCATATGCTTCCTTCATAATGTCCTGGAAGATCAACCCAGCTACTCTCTCTATCACATTTTCTACTAAGAAAAGTTTGGAGACTGGATGGTTAATGGTCCAGGACCTTGGGTCTCCTTCTTAAGGGAAAGGGCTCCTTCAAGGCTGAGGGCACCATCCCCTCACTAAAGTAGCCACTATTGCTACATAGACCCAGTCACATGTCATTTCCCAGGCAGCTTTACCATACCATGTTTTCCCCAAAATCAGATCCAACTGGAAAATAAGCCCTAAGCATGATTTTTCAGGATGCTCATAATATAAGCCCTACCCCAAAATTAAGCCCCAGGTAAGATGGTCAGCCATATGGACACATTTTAGTAGTGTATTTCCCCCCCCCAAAAAAAATAACAGCTAACCAGAAAATAAGCCCTAATGTGTCTTATTTTCAGGAAAACATGGGTAGTAGGGACCTGGATATAATAAGCAGATGACTAAGCTTACAAAATGGAGAACTCTGCTCATGTTCTAAGAAATCACATAATCAAAAACATTCCAAATAACAAGAGCAATAGCACTTAGACTTATATATCACTTCACAGTGCTTTACAGCCCTCTCTAAGCAGTTTACAGAGTCAGCATATTTTCCCCAACAATCTGGGTCCTCATTTTACCAACCTCGGAAGGATGGAAGACTGAGTCAACCTCACAAGGTCTTGTCTTGGGCATCTCAGCTTGATTTGTCTAGTTGGAATCCAACTCTAAGTGAATTTGTGACTTTATTCTCAAGATTGTTCCTCAAATTGGCCCTGTGAATAGTCCTATAGCCTATCTCTTCCCACAGGATCTTTGAATGGGTATCAGCAGCATTATAAAGTGGTGAAATGATATTTTGCCACCCTTATCACCACAATGTAATCCCTAATATAGGTTTTTATTTTTGCTCAGTCAGATTCACTCTTTTTATTCCTGAAATATGCACCATGTCTCTCTTCCTGTGCTTCATCTCCTAGAGCTCCTCAGAGAACCAAGATGTACCCTGGGATTGGCATAGGGTTAGAGACTACATGGGACAATTCAATCTAAGATCCATACTGCATGCCTATTCCAGGCTACAACTAGGATCTCAGACAAACTGCATTACCCCCTTGGGGAAAATCCCAAGTACTGTCTGGGATCCAATCAAGTCCACCAGTGTAGGCTTCGTTGGGTTGGGCTAGGCTGATCTAACAGCTTTATCTTACTGTAAAGGGAGTGGTGGTGGCACCAGACAGCCAAAAAGCAGTCAGAAAGTTATCTAACTATGGTAATGGACTGATGACAGTGGCCTCCAAAATCACATCATGTCTCAATTATCCCAAGATACAAATCAAGTCTAATATGTGACTCCACAATATGGATTGGGACCACAATAATTTGGACAGGTGCATAGAGTTGTGTATGCTTTCGGCATTAATATAGTACTTTATTTAAAGAATGATGTGTTCATTTCTTCATACTGGAAACCATAGTCCCTTATTCTATACAATGCTTTCTTGGGATTTTGCAAATATATCTCCTCAATTACACCAAATGCATTTATGTCACCTAAATAACACTATGTGCCCAGATTATCTCATAGCACTTAGTGTCTATTTGACTGTCTGCCAAAGCACTTTGTTGAATCTATTCCAAAGTCTATTATCATGTTATAACTTTTTGTGTGCATTTATTATGAGAAATACCATAAAAATCTGTTCCATTTACATAAGTAAATAGGCCTATTTTATTAAAATGTCTCTCGGTAAGGTTACCAAAAAAATGACAGTTCCAGGCACGGATATTATTTATCCTGTAATAGTGGATTAATGGCAGCTTTTAAATATACAAAAACCCTGGCTATTCCTTTTTAACAGCTACTGGAATCACATATATAGCCCATGGAATTAATCATCAATTCAATATCCATCTGGTCCAATTCAACTTTCTAACTTTTTGTGTATGTCATATAACCCTGGGTTTGTTCAAGTTGGGTATCATATTCTAATATAAAATAGTTTTACTTTTAATGTGCTTGGATGTGCTGATACCATTTTTCAAAACATGTATGGCATAATCCAAAGTCTCTCAGTTTAACAAAGATTTTGGTGATCTTTGCTGATTTTTGTGATAAACCGTGTAGCTTCATGTAGTTCTTCATGTAACTTCAAATGAGTGGCAGCCTCCTCAGACAATCATGACCCCAGAGTTTTGATCCATCCATTTTCACAATTTATAACTCAGTCATGCCTTGTATCTGAGGTGGCATCTGTCCAATGGAAAGAATCTCCTCTACCTATAACTTTAATGTTTAACAAATGGTTTGTTCTAGTCTCAATGACAGGATCTCTTGATCTGGATCACTGACCCACACATTTCTGCAGATTTTTCCTTTAAATATGCATTGAATTGTGCACCTGATCAGTGGTGCGATGCTGCCGGTTTTTAACAACCAGTTCGGTGATTGTGCTTGGTGGGCACAGTGTGGCTTGGTGGGCATGGCAGGGGAAGGATACTGTAAAATCCCCATTCCCTACCCACTCCTGGGGCAAGGATATTGCAAAATCTCCATTCCCACCCCACTCTGGGGCCAGCCAGAGGTGGTATTTGCCGGTTCTCTGAACTACTCAAAATTTCCACTACTGGTTCTCCAGAACCTGTCAGAACCTGCTGGATTTCACCCATGACCCAACTAGACAAATCAAGCTGAGATGCCCAAGACAAGATCTTGTGAGGTTGACTCAGCCTTCCATCCTTCTGAGGTCAGTAAAATGAGGTCCAGATTGTTGGGAAAAATATGCTCTGTAAACTCTGTAAACCACTTAGAGAGTGCTGTGAAGCACTGTGAAGCGGTATATAAGTCTAAGCGCTAGTGTTAGTGCTATTAATCCCCAAAGGCAGTCCAAAAGGATATGTGAGCAACATTATTAAAAGCCACCAGGAGTTCAAAGAGCACTAGGATGGACACAATACTCCCATTCCAGCCCTGCCACAGGTAGTCAACAGATTTGACCTAAATTCCAAGCTGAAACCAACTGAAAAAGCTCTAAGCATATGCTTCCTTCAGAATGTCCTGGAAGATCAACCCAGCTACTCTCTCTATCACATTTTCTACTAAGAAAAGTTTGGAGACTGGATGTTTAATGGTCCAGGACCTTGGGTCTCCTTCTTAAGGGAAAGGCTGAGGGCACCATCCCCTCACTAAAGTAGCCACTATTGCTACATGGACCCAGTCACATGTCATTTCCCAGGCAGCTTTACCATACCATGTTTTCCCCAAAATCAGATCCAACTGGAAAATAAGCCCTAAGCATGATTTTTCAGGATGCTCATAATATAAGCCCTACCCCAAAATTAAGCCCCAGGTAAGATGGTCAGCCATATGGACACATTTTAGTAGTGTATTTCCCTCCAAAATAACAGCTAACCAGAAAATAAGCCCTAATGTGTCTTATTTTCAGGAAAACATGGGTAGTAGGGACCTGGATATAATAAGCAGATGGCTAAGCTTACAAAATGGAGAACTCTGCTCATGTTCTAAGAAATCACATAATCAAAAACACTCCAAATAACAAGAGCAATAGCACTTAGACTTATATATCACTTCACAGTGCTTTACAGCCCTCTCTAAGCAATTTACAGAGTCAGCATATTTTCCCCAACAATCTGGGTCCTCATTTTACCAACCCCGGAAGGATGGAAGGCTGAGTCAACCTCACAAGGTCTTGTCTTGGGCATCTCAGCTTGATTTGTCTAGTTGGAATCTCCTCTACCTATAACCTTAATGTTTAACAAATGGTTTGTTCTAGTCTCAAATGACAGGATCTCTTGATCTGGATCACTGACCCACACATTTCTGCAGATTTTTCCTTTAAATATGCATTGAATTGTGCACCTGATCAGTGGTGCGATGCTGCCGGTTTTTAACAACCAGTTCGGTGATTGTGCTTGGTGGGCACAGTGTGGCTTGGTGGGCATGGCAGGGGAAGGATACTGTAAAATCCCCATTCCCTACCCACTCCTGGGGCAAGGATATTGCAAAATCTCCATTCCCACCCCACTCTGGGGCCAGCCAGAGGTGGTATTTGCCGGTTCTCTGAACTACTCAAAATTTCCACTACTGGTTCTCCAGAACCTGTCAGAACCTGCTGGATTTCACCCATGACCCAACTAGACAAATCAAGCTGAGATGCCCAAGACAAGATCTTGTGAGGTTGACTCAGCCTTCCATCCTTCTGAGGTCAGTAAAATGAGGTCCAGATTGTTGGGAAAAATATGCTCTGTAAACTCTGTAAACCACTTAGAGAGTGCTGTGAAGCACTGTGAAGCGGTATATAAGTCTAAGCGCTAGTGTTAGTGCTATTAATCCCCAAAGGCAGTCCAAAAGGATATGTGAGCAACATTATTAAAAGCCATTTCTGCAGATTTTTCCTTTAAATATGCATTGAGTTGTGCACCTGATCAGTGGTGGGATGCTGCCGGTTTAATAACCAGTTCGGTGATTGTGCGCTTCGTGTGCACAGTTTTACAAATACTAACCTTCTTTGTTACCACTTGGGAGTAACACAGCTGAGGCGCGGCAAGATAAAGGTAAGTAAAATGCAAGGGCAGGTGGGTGGTCCGACCTGATCATTGGAGCGAATCGGTTCGCTCCCAGCTGATTGTCAGAGCTACCGGTTTGCCCGAACTGGTCTGAACTGGTAGAATCCCACCCCTGCACCTGATCCTCTGTCCATACGCAGAGGCAAGAAGGGTGTGGAGTGAGTCATGGAGGATGTCTGTGGATGTTAAAAAAGAGCATGGATTGGAGAAGGCATGTGTGGGGCGGTGCAAGTCAGGATGGCTTGCAACCAGGAAAGGCGCATGGGATTCCTTCCCATTCTGTTCCTTGCTCATTCCTTGCTCTTCCCTTCCTTTCTCTTCCTTTCTCTTCCCAGCAGTGGCTGCTGCTGGGTGGGAGACGGAACAAGGGGAAACTGATTGGGAAATCATAAATGGAATATTGAAAACAAAGATTGTGTGACTGCAGCTGCAGCCCAGCAAGCCAGCAGTCACAATTTCCCCAAATTTCATTCTCTCAGGAGTCCTGAGTTCTGGATCTTGTACACATTGTATATGTTAGTCCATTTGGGATACCTTGCATCAGAAATTGTTTCTGCATGATACCCAATGTTTTACCCGATGTTTTTACCCAATGAAAGGTCATGACAAGAATTTTTTTTTGTAAAAAGTTTTTTATTTTTTAAATGATAAGAGTTTTAATAGTGTGTAGATTCAGAACACTAATAACAATTGAAAACATTGTTATTTTTATCCTAAATAGTATAAGCATTATCTTTGGCATTCTTGAATTGACTTTTTTCTGATTAATCCTTTGATATTAATATCTACAGACAATGTTAATATCTATTGTGTGAACAAAGCAGGTTTAGGGATCAAAGTGCTTGTGTGTTTGTGTGTTTGTGTTGTGTCATTGTATTGGCATAGAATTCTCAACTGTGGTTGACCATGAATATAGGATGGTGAATGCTGCTTGGAGGTAAATCATACTTGGTTCACTGTTATATTTTTGTGAACCATTTGAAGCATAAAATTTCTTAGATTGACTATGAAGATTGCTATTACAGTAGTGCATAAAGTAATAATTGCACCTACTTTATTCTGTGTCAGAAGTTCAACCTGTCCATCCTGGAAAGATTATTTATGTTTATCTGGCTTTTTGCTGTGTCAAATTACGGACATTAGAGATTAAGTGTAGCAAGCAGGAACGTCTTGCTCTTCTCTCCTGTCTTCCTTCGTATAGCTTGCATTCCAAAACACCCAGCAATCTTCTCCATTTTCTTCTCTTCTCTTTCTTCTCTTGCTCTTTGTTGCTGCTGTGCTTTAGTTCAAGTACAGAATAGCTACCCAACCCAACAAGGACTACCTGATCTTCACTGTGTCTTCCTACCTTGCCACTGCACCTTAGCCTACTTCCTGCCTTGCTACTAATGCCTAATGCCTCTGCCTACTAATGTGCTACCTACCCATTCTATATTTCCTTCTGAGATTTCTTTCCTTGCCATTGCTAATGCCAGCTAGCTGCATCTGTCCTAACTCTGTCATCCTAGATACTTCTTTTATACTATTCCCCCATTGCAAAGCACTTCTACTAGAATAAATGTGTTCCTGATCCATTTGTGAACAAATCACATGTTTCAGTCCAGTTATGGACCAACAAGTATGGATAATTTCCTGATTTGTGCATGGAATGCTGACACATCCCTTATTCCTACAGTGAAGACGGCCATATTTTCCTTGAGATGTTTTCAGGAAAGGTACGGTAGTTTAGCAATGAAATAAACAATTGAATTAATGTAATTTAGTTTAAGTCCAATCCACAGAAATACAATTTCTACCATCTCATATTGGTCAGACTAAGTATCAGGATCAGGTAAACTCTGACTAGGAAGGTTTATCAACTTTGCATAGCATCTGCTATGGAGAGATATCATTAGCAGTTGAGAAATCTGTTTACAAAAGCATGTGCTTTATCGATAGTTTTTAATAGTGGACCAGTTCTACATTTTCTATTTATTGAATATGCATGTTCTGCATATAAGGAAAATTTGTATAAGATGTTTTACAGGTGGCATTTACCCCGGCGAGAATAGCCAGAATGTTCAAGAATAAATCGGAGAAGTGTTGGAAGTGTCATCAGACTCTGGGTTCATATTACCATTTGTGGTGGACATGTGCAGAAGCTAAAAGTTATTGGACTAAAATCCACACATGGTTGGAAAAAATGACAAAGAAACACACTGATTTTAAACCAGAGATATTTTTATTGGGGATTTTACCAGAAACATATAATAGAGAACTGAGATATTTAATTGTGAATGTTTTAATGGTGGCTAGAATTGTATTTGCTAAAAATTGGAAAGGAGAGAAGATACCTACTGATGAAGAAGTTATAAAGAAAATTTTGGAGTGTGCTGAAATGAGTAAATTGACATTTGAAATTAGAGAACAGGAAGACAAACAGTATTATTTGATATGGGATTTATTTTATCAATGGCTAGATAATAAAGCATGGAAATGAAATGAATGTAATAATAAAATGTATGAAGTGGGTTTTTATGGGAGATAAGCCACTGTTAAATAATTGGTAAATGAGAATAACAATACAAAGGGATATAATAAATTGTCAAATAAGAGTGTTTTGGATATGGGATTAAGCACAAAAGATCTGTAACTAATCAACACACTTTCTGTAATTGTAATGGATGATGGTTGTTTTATGTTTTGTTTAAAAATAAAAAAAAAATTCAAAAGAAAAACATGCATGTCCTGAAAAGAACACTGTTACCCATAACTCAAAATTTCCCAAATATTGAATCATGTTTTCATTAGACAAATGAATGTGTTTGTTGGACAATTATCATCTTTATTAAGTAGGCTATGAAACTTCATGAAATTGATTTGGCAGAGATTCTAAATATGAGCTATCTTTTCTAATTATGATCTGCAGCAAATTGGCACAGTACAATTCTTTGCCCTTATTCAAATCCCAGCTCTAAATAGGAATTATATTCATATGATATATGATGACTATAGATAGGAATGAGCTCAATGCAAATTGCTTTGGTTACAAAATGGTCTCATTTAAATAGAATATGTCTCTGTGAATGTAGAAATTTATGATGATTTTTAAAATAAGATTTGTCACAATTTTGCTATTGTCATCATGGACACCCCTCACATAATGCACCTGCCAGTTAACTCCTTTGATACCAAAGGAAAAATAATTGGAGATTTACTAATTTTCTGTAGAATTCCTATGATTGTTAGCCTCATATAACATTATGCTATAAGTCAGGCAAGCAAACATGAATTGAATGCTGTCAGTACAGATTATGGAAATGTAAGTGAAAAGGGTAGAAGTTTGACATTTCCATTGGTCTTATTTCTTATTGCTTATTCATTCCCTGAAGAATACTTTTTCTTTTTCTTTTTTAATCAGAAAATATTCCCTATATCCCATAGCTTATGGTTTCTCTGAATGGAAGAAACACTAAAGTGTCTAACAATGAGTCCCATCTTGGCAATGTTACTTCTGTTTGCATTGTATTAGGTCTTCTGATTATGAAATGAACTGTTTTGAATAAGTCATATTTAAAAATCACCCTTAGCGAAATTTCCCCAGAGCTTGACTCACAATACAAACCGTCTGCTCCAAATATTGCAAATGGGCTAAAGCCATATGGTTTGTTATGTGCCTTTGTTAGTAAAACATGGTTGATGGCATACCATGTAGATATCAGTTAAGTAGTTATTTAAGCATAGAGATAGACAAGAAAGATGTATAGAGTTTTTGACGCTAGAAAGAGCAGAGTCAGAGTATTTCTTCTGCAAAGAGGTTATATTCAAGATTTGAAAATGGTCCAAAATGTTGCCTTTGAGGAGAGTTCATGAAGCTGTACAACCTACATTCTGTTCCACCAAAAATCCTGGAAAAGAAGAAAGGCACAAGTGTACCATTAGAACTCCTGAAAGAAGACTGCATGTTTGATTTCCTTATGCTGATAAAAACAGCCCAGAACATTGTGTACGTTATAGCATGGCATAGATATTAGTCTCTTGTCACTTCCCTATTGCTTTTACAATAGACTGCAATACAATACAATAAAGAGCCAGTATGGTCTAGTATTTAAGACACCAGGCTAGAAAGTTCAAGTCCCGCCTTAGCCATGTAAGCCAGTTGGCTGAACTTGGATCACACAATCTTTCTCAGCCCAACTCACCTCACAGGGTTGTTTGGGAAAATAGGTGGAAGAAGATGTTTTGGATATGCTTGCCACTTTGAGTTATCTGTAAAAATAATAAAGGTGAGATATAAATAAATAAATCCATAACCTAAGTAGCTAACTAACTAAACGAATTAACTAATTATTAAGATATTAGTTAAACTAATATCTTCAGTACAGATCTATCTAGGTGCTTCTTTGTGTGTAAAATCTACACTATAAGAACAGAGTGCTGTATGCAGATCTTTAAGATTTCCTCACCAAAACTCAGAGAAATATTTTGTTTTGCTTTTCAAAAAACAAATTAAGTCTTATAACATGTATTGTATGCTAAAACTTATAGAAAATTTAATATGCCAATGTTGAGTAAGAAACCCCCATTACTTAAGCAGCAGGCTCAACATTTCAGCTTCCTTTCCCCATCTTGTGAGGTTTTCATCACTGCCAAACTCCCTGCGTTCTTGGAATAAAGGAAGTTAACAGTTAACAGTAACAGAGTTGGAAGGGACCTTGAAAGTTATCTAGTCCAATCCCCTGCTCACACAAGATACTAGTTTGAATCTACTAGGGATTCGAACCACCAAACTTTTTTTTTTATTGCAAAAGTTTTACAATTACATTTTCACCCCATTTCCCCCCCCAACCCACCCCACACTCCCCCCCTAACCCCCCAAACCCCCCCTAACCCTCCCCCCGACTTCCACAGAGTATAATCCCATCAAAATCCCCTTTTTATAAAACTTGAACCCCTCAAACCTCCTTATAATCTTTCATTTTCACAAAATTCATACATTTCTATTTTTATATAATACTTTCAATGAAAAGCTACTTGATACTTCCTAATTTGATATTTGTTCTGCACATAATCTATCCATTTTTTCCATTCCCATTCATAAGTCTCTTGTGAGCGATCTTTTAAATATGCTGAAATCTTCGCCATCTCTGCAAAACTGGCCATCTTCAAAGTCCATTCTTCAATAGTGGGCAAAGCTTCATTTTTCCAATATTTACCTATCAATAATCTTGCTGCCGTTATCATGTACAATATCAACTTAATTTCATCCAATGTAAAACCCTTTACTATACCCAATAAAAACAATTGTGGATAAAATTGAATTTTTTTCTTCAAAACATTCTGCATAACCCACCATATTTTTATCCAAAAAGCCTTAACTTTCTTACAATTCCACCAAACATGGTAATATGTAGCATCTAAACAATCACATCTCCAACATTTTGGCTGAACATTAGGATACATACAGGATAATTTCTTGGGATCTAAATGCCATCTGTAAAACATTTTGTAAAAATTTTCCCTCAAATTCTGCGATTGCGTAAATTTAACATTCTGAACCCATATTTTCTCCCATGTTTCCAACATCACTGGTTCTGCAAAATTCTGTGCCCATTTAATCATGCAATCTTTAACCAATTCAGTTTCTGAATCCCTTTCTAACAAAACATTATATAGCCTTTTAATATGCATTGGACCTTTCTCTTTTATATGTCTAACCAATTCTTCCTCATGTACCATTATACCAGTTTTTTGGTCCTCTTTCCATCTCAATTGAAGTTGATTATACTGTAACCAAGTTAGATTAATCCCTTCTTCCAACAGTATCTCTAATGTCTTCAGTTGCCATCTGCCCGCATCTGTAAAAAGAACCTCTTTGTATAAACCCCCCCCGAGTGACATTATATTTGTATTCCACATGATATGACCAAGATCCAGCCATAACGGTATTTTGTAATCCCATTTGAGTCGGTGCTTCCTCCAAACTCTCATCAAAGAATCTCTAAGTATATGGCTTTTAAATACTTTATCCACTTTGTTTTCATAAAATAGGTAAGCGTGCCAACCAAATTCAAGATCAAAGCTTTCTATATTCAATATTCCAGTCTTTTTCGTTCCAAACCAATCACTTGCTTGAGTCAAAGCTGCTGCCTCATAATATAACTGTAGGTTTGGAAGTTTAAGGCCTCCCCTTTCTGGGACATCTTGCATAATTTTCAGTTTCACTCTCGGTTTTTTCTCATTCCATACAAACTTATTCACTCCACTTTGCCATTCTTTCAGTTGTTTATCACTTTTAAGCACCGGAATCATTTGAAACAAAAAAAGGAATCTTGGCAAAATGTTCATCTTAACTGCTGCTATTCTTCCAAATAGCGAAAGCTGCAGTTTTTTCCAAGTCTCCATGTCTTTTTGTACATCTCGCTATAACACCTCATAATTATTTTGAAATAATTTCATATTTGATTCTGCAACCTGAACTCCTAAATATTTAACCTTTGGTACAATCTCAAAACCTGCCCTCCTTTCAAGTTCATGTTTTCGATCTTGTGTCATATTTTTAACTATCATCTTAGTTTTTTTCTGGTTCAGTCTAAATCCTGATACTGTACCATAATCTTTTATAATGTCTTTCATCTGGATTATTGATTCCACCGGCTGTGTTAGGGTAACAACCAGATCATCTGCAAATGCCCTTATTCTGTAATCCTCTTGCCTTATCACTATACCTTTCAAGCTGTTCGAATCCCGTATTGTATTCAACAAGACTTCTAGTGTTAAAATAAATAGCAAAGGGGATAACGGACAACCTTGTCTTGTTCCTTTTTCAATTTTGAAATCTGCTGTCAAACTTCCATTGATAATAATCTGTGCCTTTTGCTCTTGGTAAATTGCTGAAACCGCCTGTATAAATTGATCCCCAAAATCCATCTTTTTTAAAGTCTTTAATAGAAAATTCCAATCCACTCTATCAAAGGCTTTCTCCGCATCCAAGAAAGCCAGCACTGCAGGGATCTGTTTATTCTTCTCAAGATATTCCAGTAAATCTATAACTTGCCTTACATTGTCCTTCATATATCTACCCTCTATAAATCCCGCTTGATCGTCATGAATCACCTCTTGAATTACTGGCATCAACCTGTTGGCTAGTACCACCAAACTTTCTGATCAACAAGCTCAGTGTCTTAGCCAGTGAGGCACCATATCTCCTGATTACAAGAAAGCTGCTCAAAATTGAAGAATGACAGTGTGGAGAAGCATGCTTTCTCTGCCATCTTTATTAATATTATTAATATTGTCAGCTCCTTTTAAGATGATTGTTTTTGCAGAGGAGACAACTCTACCTGTGAAAAGTCTATTTCAAAACCCTGGAAATTGAATACTTTAAAATAAAAACTGAAGAAGGTAACAAGTACATGAAGGATAAAGATGAATCAGTATGTCCTGTATAGTCAGTATATTCACAAGGAGTGAATATTGTAATACTGGACTGACTTTTGATGGAGCTGACATCATTGAGACATCACCAAGGCAACATCCCTTCATTTAACTCATCATCTTCTCACATCATCTTTCACTTGAATTTTGATCCAGCCTTTTCTTTAAACATGAATAAGCTAATTTACTGCTGCCTCTGTAATTAGTGCTTCCAAAGTGCAAGGCATATTAATATATCTATATAACAAGCAGCAAAAAAACTGTCAAACTGCAAAGCAACCTGGCAAAAGCCAGGTGAACAACAAAATATTATAGAGGCTTTGCAAAAAGTATTTTGTTAGTCTGTGTGGGAAGCAAAATGCTAAACAGATAATCCTTTGGTATTATCAGAACCTCTCAGTTTTTTTTTTTTATGAGTAACAACTAGAAGCAGATGGACTTATATTCATAATGTTATAGTTCTAGAATTGATGTATCAAAGAAAGAGGGAATGGGCACCTGTTCAGGGCATTGTATGTGTTTGTTATGTGGGTAATAAATTAGGATTCGTGACACTTGCATCCAATTACCATCAGAATTAGTTTCTCAGCACAGATTTGCCACTCACTAGTCTACAGCTTGGTTGATTTTACAGCAAGGTTAATTTGCAGCAGGGAAGGGATTAGTGAGCATAAACAGTATTTAGCACTTTTCTCCACATACATAACACAACAAATGAAATGCAGCAAATATTAGAGAGATAAGACTAATAAAATGCTTCACCTTTTACTTAGTGGCACTAAATAGGTGGAAGGAGGGAGGCAGAAAACCAAACTATATTCAGAAAAGTCCCTTTTAACGTAGATATGTGGACATATTCTCTATGTAAAATATTGTTTGCTTGATATAAATGCAAATGAGAGAGCCAGTTCTGGAATGAAACAGCAGCTGACAAGATTAGACAGGGTTCATGGTGGGAGAATTATGCAGAATGCTTACCAGCTCCCAAATTCACATCCATCTGGTGTGCAAGAGAGATAACCCTTATGTTTGTGGATATTATTTTATGTAAATGAGCAATGCTGGATAGTAATTCAAGGAGACATTTGATTAACACATATTCTTGGAAACAAATTGTTCTATTATAATCTATGTTCTTAAATTTACAATATTTTAAGCTAATATTTAGGCATTTTTTAAAATTGCAGAAAAATATGTAGACCTTTTCCACTTGAAGAGAAAACAATCTGATAGTTTTTATTCCCTTGCATCTTCCCTTTATGAAGAAAAAAAGGTACACAGGTCAGCAGATGCACAAACTGATTTGTTTTTTTAAAAAAAGAATGTGCATTTATTAAGGAGGCTCAGGGCAACACATATAACATATTATTTATTTATTTATTTATTTATTTATTTATTTATTTATTTATTTATTTATTATTTATTTATTTATTTATTTATTTATTTATTTTTAAATTTGTATACTGCCCTTCTCCCTGAGGACTCAGGGCGGTGAACAGCCAAGTAAAAACATAAACTACAAACATTAAAATACAATTAAAAAGATATATATAACTTTGGCCCCATGATTAAAAACAATAAAAGACAATTAAAAACATTTTAAAAAGTGTTAGGCCAGCCCGGCTTGCTGGAAAAAGAAGGTTTTAAGGGCACTGCGGAAGGCACCGAGGTCTTGGATTCTCCTTATCTCTGGGGCAGCTGATTTCAGAGGGTAGGTGCTCCCACAGAGAAGGCCCTCCCCCTGGGGGTCACCAGCCTACATTGTTTGGCTGATGGCACCCTGAGGAGGCCCTCTCTGTGGGAGCGCACAGGTCGATGGGAGGCCGTCGGTAGTAGCAGGCGGTCTCGAAGATAACTAGGTCCTATGCCATGGAGCGCTTTAAAGGTGATAACCAACACCTTGAAGCGCACCCGGAAGACCACTGGGAGCCAGTGCAGCTCACGCAGGAGTGGTGTTGTATGGGAGCGCCATGCGGCTCCTGTGACTACCCGCGCGGCCGCATTCTGGACCAGTTGGAGCCTCCGGGTGCTCTTCAAGGGGAGCCCCATGTAGAGAGCGTTGCAGTAGTCCAGGCGAGAGGTGACGAGGGCATGAGTGACTGTGTACAGGGAATCCTGATCAAGAAAGGGCCGCAACTGGCGAATCAGGCGAACCTGACAGAAGGTCCCCCTGGCTACAGCCGTCAGATGTTCCTCCAAGGACAGCTGCCTATCCAGGAGGACTCCCAGATTGCGCTCTCTCTCTGCGGGGGCCAAAGACTCGCCCCCAATAGTCAGTGATGGAGTCAACTGACTATATCGGGATGCCGGGAACCACAGCCACTCCGTCTTGGAAGGGTTGAGCTTGAGCCTGTTCCTCCCCATCCAGATCCGCACAGCCTCCAGGCACTGGGACATCACTTCAAGGGCATCATTGGGGTGGCCTGGGGTGGAGATGTACATCTGGGTGTCATCAGCGTACTGATGGTACTTCACCCCAAAGCCATGGATGATCTCGTCCAGCGACTTCACATAAATGTTGAACAGAAGGGGCGAGAGGACCGACCCCTGAGGCACTCCACATATAAGAGGCCTCGAGGTCGACCTTTGCCCCCCTGCCAACACGAACTGTGACCGGTCTGAGAGAAAGGACAAGAACCACCGTAACATGGTGCTCCCCATCCCCAACTCTTCCAACCGGTGCAGCATGATACCATGGTCGATGGTATCAAAAGCCGCTGAGAGGTCTAACAGGGCCAGAACAGAGGAGCAACCCCTGTCCCAAGCCCTCCAGAGATCATCTACCAACGCGACCAATGCCATTTCCGTGCTGTGCCCGGCCCTGAAACCCAACTGGAATGGATCTAGATAAGACGTTTCCTCCAGGTACTGCGGAAACTGTCGTGCGACCACACTCTCGACAACCTTCGCCACAAAGCGAAGGTTGGGGACAGGACGATAGTTGGCTAATACTGCCGGGTCCAGGGAAGGCTTCTTGAGGAGAGGCCTCACCACCGCCTCTTTCAAGGCCGTGGGGAAGTAACCCTAACTCAACGAAGCGTTAATAATTCTCTGGAGCCAGCCTTGTGTAACCTCCCGGGAAGCCAGTACTAACGAGGAGGGACACGGATCCAGTAAACATGTGACCGCACTAAGTCTCCCCAGAATCCTGTCCACATCATCAGGGGTCACAGAGTCAAACTCTTCCCAGATAACGTTCTCAAGACTATTCCTCGCCACCCTGCCCGAATCTACCCAGTCAGAGTCCAAATCCCCCCGGATCTGAGCGATTTTGTCATACAGATATTGTCCGAAATCCTCGGCCCTGCCTTCCAATTAGAACCCAACAACTAGAATTGTTGTTATTAGTTACAAAGTCATGTCCAACCCATCACGACCCCATGGACAATGTTCTTCCAGGTCTTCCTGTCCTCTACCATCCTCTGGAGTTCATTTAAGCTCATGCCTACTGCTTCAGTGACTCCATCCAATCACCTTGTTCTCTGCCATCCCCTTCTTCTTTCGCTCTCAATCTTTCCCAGCATTAGGCTTTTCTCCAGCAAGTCCTTCCTTCTCATTAGGTGGCCAAAGTATTTGAGTTTCATCTTTAGGATCTGGCCTTCTAAAGAGCAGTCAGGGTTGATCTCCTCTAAAACTGACCGATTTGATCGCCTTGCAGTCCAAGGGACTCGCAGGAATCTTCTCCAGCACCATAGTTCAAAGGCCTCAATTCCTTGGTGCTCAGCCTTTCTTATGGTCCAACTTTCACAGCCATACAATGCAATTGGGAAACCCACTTATTAATATGAACAAAATATGCCAGATAGGAGAGATCCTATCTGGTATATTTTGTTCATATTACTAAGTGGATTTAAAGTAAAAAACATATTAATTTAGATGCAAAAATCCTGAAATACTTCTGTCATTCCTGGACACACAAATCTTTAAGGATAAGAATGGGACAAAATATACATTAAAGAATAATAGTGTAGGATGTCTTCCCTCAAAGCCAAGCCCATGGCCCAAAACATTTGTACAGAAGATGACAAAGAACAATTTGCTTTAAAAGAAAGACTAGAGATAGCTCATGTAGTTCAGTAAAAGACTAAATGGTTATTTACCGCTCATGAAATCTATTTTGATTTTTAAAAATTTAGCAATGAAAATTCACAATCAAGTAAGGTTATAACAAGCTGCATGAATTTAAACTGACACTTTGCACTGCAGAAAAGATTGCGCACATTTCTAGTTATTATTCCTAGTTAACATATACTATGATTTACCAGTCTTCTATTTTAGGCAATTAAATAAAATCTAATTGCCTTGAAATTAAATTCCTTAGACAATGCAATTAAAATGACATCAATTGCTATTATTATCTACTTTGTAATTATTTTTTATTCATCTTGCTTCAGCCGTTCCTTTATGAACTTATTACTTGTAATAATTTGTAATAATTCTTTTGGCCCTCATTGAAAATGTTGTTTCCATTCATATTTTCCCTTTCTCCTCCATCATCTCCATCATTCTCTATATTCCTTGTTACCATGCCTTGCTATTCTAAATGCCATTTCCTCTTTCTGTCTTGACACATCTGCTGTGATAATCATTCTTTCTACCAGTGAGACATCCATTTTTGGATCTGTAGAAATGAATAGCATATAAATAGGAACACATTAAAAAACAACAACAGACGAGACTAAAATGTGATTTTTTTTTCTTGATTGAAACATTTAGAATTATGTGGCTGAAAGAGCCATTTAGTTCATCAAATCCAATCCTCTGCTCAGTGCAGAAATCAGGGGTGAAATGCTCCGGTTCGGACCAGATCAGCCAATCAGTTAGCGATGGAGGCGGGTAGTTTGGAGAACCGGTAGCAAAAATCCCTGGCCCCCCACTCATGCCCACCCAGTCACCCAGTCGCCCCCTTGCCTGCTTGGCCGCTTGCTGCTTCTTTTTGGCTTGCTCACTTTTCAGGCCTTGCTTTGCCTGCTGCAATCCCTGCAATCAATTGCATCAGCTAGCAACTGAATTTGCCTTCCTGGTGCCTTCAATTGGGTAAGTAACTGGGGTTTTTTTGGGGCGGGAGCTTTAAAAAAAATAGTTAATTGGATTTTTTTTAGGAGTTTTATTTTTTTTTAGACATAGCAATTTAAAATTAAGGAAGTTTTAAATTTAGCTGCTTTTATCTAAAAATATAAATAAAATAAAATAATAAAATAAAATATTTGTACAGCTTTCTGAGATTTGGTGTATTTCTGTAGTGTGTCACTCTAACTACACAAACACACAAAATCTCACAAAACTGTATGTGGCATTTTGTGTGGAAAAAGTGTGAAAGTTGGTTTTTGAGCTTTTTGTGGCTGTGTGAAGTTCCTGCTTGTTGCATCGGCCATTTTGGGTCAAGTGCAGCTGCTTTTACATTGTGTGTGAGTCAGTTGTGTTGTGTTGTGTTGTGTGTGTGTGTAAAGTATGAAAGTTGATTTTTGATACCGCTTATTTTTTTGTCTACTTCGTTTATTATTTTTGTTATTATTATTGGCCACGCCCACCAATTAAGCCACACCGACAGAACCGGCAGGGAAAATTTTTAGATTTCACCCTGGCAGAAATCCAGTTAAAACATCTATGAAATAATATTTTTTCAATATTATAACATTGTTGGATTACAGATTTAGAACACAGTATTTGAAATACAGTGGCCAAGAGATATAGAATATACTTTTAGTATGAAAGAAAGAAAATTTGTATTGCTGAATATTGTTTGCACAAGGTAAAATTTAGAAAATAATATATAATATATAATATATAAAAATGAATAATAGAAGTATTCTGGATTATGATTTTGGTGCAAGAAGCAACCAGTCTTCTGGAACTATTCTGCAGGGATTTATTTATTTAGTTATTTATTTGTATTTGCACACATAAGAAGGTCTTGAATCAAGTTGGAAAAAGGAAGATTTAAATCTTCCATACTTAAGTAACAAGCATTTCTTAGGATTTTTTAAAATTTTCCCACAGGGACATGGATAATTGATGTTAATTCATTGGTTGTGATAAGAATTGGCTAACCATCTTGTCATCCAAGCTGACCTCATGGCTAAAAGTGAATGACTGGCCCAAAGTCACATAGCCGGTTTTCTTTTTGTATTATTGTTACTCTTTGGATGTCATTCCTAGTATGCAGATAGGTGTAAATTACACAAAGTGTAAGTAAACAAACAAATGATTATTTCTGAAATCAGAAGAATATTGCATGTGAAAATGCATTCTTGTATATATTTACTGTTCAGAATATATATTTGTACATATAAATTTAAATTCTAAAATTATTTATATACAGTTCTGTCAATTTCCATTTATTGTCCTCTGAGATATGATATAATTGTATTTATAGTATATTTAGAAGATGTTTTTAATATTTTGTCATTCTTAATTCTCATTCTTCATCCTGCGAATTTGGGATAAATTATTAAATTTAATTTCTGTGAAGTAAGTTACAGTAACGAACAATCTAAAAGATATGTTTCACTCAGGGTTTTAATTATTCCTGAATTGGATGGATATTTCTATGTAGCTTTCTTACAACAAATTTATGGAAATATAGATTTCACTTTCTCAAAATTCTCTAGGGAAATTATTCAGTTATTCAATTATTCTACACTGCTGTTCTATGATTCATTCACATAATAGCACAATAGAAGTAATGATGCATGAAATTCTTCAGATGCTAAAATAATGCCATATTAATTATTGTTATAGCAAATAATAAACAATCTGGATTCAAATGAATTATATGATTCCATAACTATTTGAGATTACCTAATATACATCATGCCCTCCCAGTGTTAATCATAACAGTAATTTAAATTCACTTGCAGATTATGAGGTCATGGTAAGAAATTGTTATGCAAATAATTTGTGCACTATTTCTTGTTTTTTAAAAAAGGTATTTTACAGAAAACTTGCACAACTGATATAGACTTATATGAGCCCTGTTTATTTTTCTTCTTTAGTATACAGAAATGAACAGATTTACCAGTGAAATTATTCTAATCACGGGTAGTTGCTTCTTATGAAAATGTAGACTTAAATTTTATTCTGGCTCGATTTGTCATGTTTAAAAATGGAAGGATATCGATTATATTTTAATTTTTCACTTTTCCTAATTTCACTTTGATGCTTAATAAATATAAGCTTATTTTTAAGATCACATTGAAGCAGAGTTCTGGATCTTTATGGGTTGGACTGAGCACAATCAACATTTATTCTGTAGAAATAAATTATCTTGAATGTTATAAAGAAACATTTTAAATGGACTAAAGAAACAATATGTACTACTAATCTTTAGGACAGCTAGGAATCATCAAAATCAGCTTTTGCTTATCATAACATATTCATTCTCTGAAAGTTCTGTCATTTTCACCATCGACAGCTGCCATCCATTTTATTTTGGTATTTGTGAATTGTTTGTAACTGAAAAATTGGCATGTAGATAGGAGAAAATAGCATTTTGTTGGCTGACAATTGCATTTAACAGTGTTTTTGGAGAAGGATTAAATGATGCAATACATTTCTGATCTGGTCAACCACATGGACTGGACCTGGCCATTTTGTTTTGTTTTGTATTTTAGGGGAAGAATATTGAGAATTTCTAATTTAAGTATCCCTAGGGCTTCTTTTAGTGACTAAAGGTTTATGGTTTCCTGCTCAAAGTGAAGGGAAACTGTGCTGCCAATTTTTTTATCGGTGATCAGATAAATCAATGCTTTCCAAACTTAATGGGATAAGAAGATCTTATGCTCTCCCATCCATATCTTAGCTCTTATAGGCATGGTTTTAACACTGCTTTTAATATTTTTACTTGTTTTTTATAATTTGTTAGCCAACCAGAGTCACCTTGTAAAGCATAGAGATTTAAAATAAAATAAAATACCTGGATAAATTATCCAAAAATGGGTAGCAGTGTTATTTCTTTCGGTAATGACACACAAACTCATTATCCATCACAATAGATATTTACATTAACATAAAGATTACTAAATATCTCCCCAAGTATTCCTATTAGGACAAAATTTAATGAAATCTCCAGTGGTAATTTATTGAAATGATATAAAGATTATTTAATAGGGTTTTTATAATACAAGTAGTCCTTGATTTAGGATTCTCATTGAGAAATGGAGTATTACTGTTCAGGCTTTCCAATAAAGTAATTAAGAAACAATTAATAAGCATCTCATGTTAAATACATCAAGTTTTTCATACTTCAATGTCTTGTTGACATCATGTTTGATTGATTGAATGATTAACAAAAATCTGTACTCCACAATACTCACTAAATTCTTTAAAATAGCAATAGCACTTAGACTTATATATCGCTTCACAGTGCTTTACAGCCCTCTCTAAGCGGTTTACAGAGTCAGCATATTTTCCCCAACAATCTGGGTCCTCATTTTACTGACCTCGGAAGGATGGAAGGCTGAGTCAACCTTGAGCCTGGTGAGATTCAATCTGCCAAACTGCTGGCAGCCGGTGATCAGCAGAAGTAGCCTGCAGTATTGCACTCTAACCACTGCATTACCACGGCTCTTAAAATCAATTTCTTCTCCCCAAACCATATTCACAAATGTATGAATATTAAACCAAAATACAATGATGGTGATACCAGACCATATCAAAACTGTAAGTGGCCCCTTCAGAATTTTATACTAGCAGCATAATAAATTTGTCAGCCAATCCTTTCCAAGCTATTTGAATTTTGAAGTTACTGCACCTCTATATATTGCTTGGCACTAATATATACTTGACCTATCCATCTTTTATGCAAAGCTGTTTACCATACTAAAGAATAATGGTTTTTGTTGACTGGAGGATGGGTGGAATACATACTCTGTTTCCCTCAAAATAAGACATCCCCTGATAATAAGCCCAATCGGGCTTTTGAGTGCATGGCAATAAGGCCAAGCGCTTATTTCAGGGTTCAATAAAATATAAGACAGGGTTTTATTTTCAGGGAAACACGGTATTAAACCGATTGTGGAAAAAGTAATAGGAAGGATGGCTATTTCATCAAACTTAATGGATTCTTCATGATTTGTATTTTCTTTTTACAAGAATTTGTTCTCCAAATAATGTGGCATAAGATATTATATCTATTTCTCCTGTACTCCCAACTTCTGCATTGCTTTTAAAATAAAATCATAGCAAGTATGGTTGTAATGTAAGCTTCCAAGTTTTTAAGAAGAAAAAAGTGAGTTTAGGGAGCTATACAATGACTTGTCTCTTGGAAGCAGAATTCAGGATATAGAAAAAACATAAGTAGCAAGCAGATCAAGTAAAGAGGAATGCAATGTAAACTTTTCACAATCAGACTGTCTCAAACAAATTCTTTTGTCTTAAAAACAGGTTATTGCCTGCTACAAAAACAATGATATAATAATATTTCAAAAGTGTTTTGTGAAGAAGAATATGTAATAAACTTCTGGTGGTGCTCAATACTACGTTTTCCATAAGATGGATGTATAAAAAGTCATGCTAGTGTAACGTTAAAAATGAAACAATACTGTACAATGGTCTTGTAGTCATTCTGCAGACAGATAATTCAGTGCATTCATTATATATAAAATGCTTTTCATTTATTTTCTGCATGTACAACGTCATGGTGAAGCCAGAAATCTTAAGGCAAATAAGCAGAGATTATGGATGCTTTGGAATGCCAGAACTTTCCAGAGAGTTGGTTAAAGTCTGTTCACAGAAGACCAAAAGGAACGGGAATGGAGTATGATTAAGCAGCTACCAATCAAAAGTGCCCCTCTTTGAAAGAGATTGGAAATTTAGAATCACGATAAATAGATAAGAGAGAAAGAGAGTGATAGGTAGGAAGAAAGTTATGAAGAGGGCAGGCCAGACGACAAAGAAGGACAAAGCACCACAACCCCTTGGTAATTTATTCATCATCAGTTTCTTTGTTCATGGTTTTTTCTATTGTTTTTAATTTTAAAAAAATCTTTTAATTGTCACAAAAGATTTCTCAAAGCCATATCTTCTTTTATATGGCTATGACATAAAATTCATAAAGTTAATATGCTCCCTAATATCTTAGTAAATATGAACACATTACATCTAGAATACAGTAAAGGAATTACACAGGTAATTCACTAATTGCTTTGTTGCCAATCATTGCACAATTACATTAATAGCACTAAAGGGCCAGTACTATTTAGCTAACTTATAAACGGGTATGTACAACACAAGATGTGGATTGTCTGTTCCTTTTATGTATCTATGAAAGTAGTGGACAGCCTGCTCTTCATATTTAAATCTTAACATTACATTCATGGCAGGCTTGTTTTCCCTCAATATGTATTTCTCAATATATGTTGCTTCAATGCTGTACTCCTAATATACTCTGGTAAATGGATTTTGGATAGCCATCTGTGAGGATTATGGATATTGTAACTTCAACTCATCTGATGGAAATGATGAGAATTGTAGCCTAACACTGGCAGGATAGCAACCCGGGTAAGTGGGGGGGGAATGTGGGGGGAGGGGAGAAGTCCAATTCCTTGTTGTGGTATTTATTATTATAGTGTTAGCACGAACATTGTTTACACCCTTAGGATTCAAAAAGGGATCCATGGGAGAGATGTTATAGGAAGGGATATTTTCTCTAACCTAAGAAAAATTAATTAGGGGCTGACTTGCACAATCCATAGTCTTTAACCTTATTTTTCTACTTCTAGGTACTGATACATTTCACAATACAATTTCAATGCAATGCAATGCAATGCAATGCAATAAAGTTTTCTTTTTATAAGCCCAAAAAGTTTACTGTATTAAACATGGAAACAAAGAAAACAGATGTCATATAAAGTGATATTTCTTCTTTCTCCCTCCGTAATGCTTTTCCTCATTCTACAGATAATGATGATTGTGTGTGTAAGAGACACAGAGACAGAGACACAGAGACACAGACACACCCACACCGAGAGAGAGAGAGAGAGAGGAGAGAGAAATTTTGCTGTCAACAAGCTGCCACATGGGTATTTATTTATTCACATATTAAAACCCTGGAAGTTTCCACAGACCACATAGTAAACCAGTAAGCTTCAGACTGTGTAGAATAGAGGAGGAGAATTTTTAGGCTCCCAGGAATGATTAAAAATGTTAATATTCTATATACTGTAGATATCACTGGTTGGTTCATTTCCTGTCTTTTTAGCAACACTTCTGATTAATGGCATCTTGTCACATACATGTTGCATAGAGATTTTATGTGAGAACTGAAAATTACATTGGAAGAAATCAAGAGTGATGAGAGAAGATGCTTTAATAAATCAGCTTTTTTCATTTTTTTCATCTGCTCCCCTTTAGATACATAAAGTTAATTTGTCAAAGAGTCTAATCAATGTTTTACTATTCTGAAAAAGTCAAATGAGGAGCAACAAGACCATCTTCTATGCGATCCATTCCTTCTGCTTGCTACAGCATATTCTTTTCGTTGTCATTCCACTCTTCTGACATATACTACATATAGTTCTTTATAGTTGTTAAAACTATTTGGACTAAAAAAAGATTATAAAGTGTAGGTTCTTAAAATTAGCAAGTAACTTTGAATCACATATAATATCTGCATAGTGTTCTGGAAAAGAAATGTCCAACCATGATTGTTTTAAAAGTACAGATATCAAAGAATCTCATGAGATAGCTGTGTTGTATTAACCCCAGCAATTTATACTGTCAGAGTGTGCACAGTGTGATTATGTGAGACAACCCAGGAGCAAATACAGCATATAGAGGTTTGTAATAATAGATAGTGGTTTATCTTTACAAAAAATATACATACATGTAGTAGGCAAAGGTCAAACAATCAATCAGCAGCTACAGCACAGAAGCACACACACAGAGAGAGATATGCCCGAACAGGGCCTTTCTTATAATACAGTCTCTTAAAGTGGTAACAACCAAATAACTCTGCTGACTCATTACTACTATTGCATCACCATTACAGTATTACAGCAGCTGGTCGGTTTTTAAATCATCATTACCCTGACATATATATCTGCAACTCTCTATTTTCCTGACTTCTCTAGATATGAAAAAATTAAATTTAATACTATGAAGGTTTATGTTCTATCACTGAGCTATAGCTGGGCAACAGTAAGGAGTACTTCTTCTGGGAAGGTTTTCTTTTCATCCAGGTTAGATTAAAAACTATGTTACTTCACATAACAACTGAAATATTGAAGCAAGACAGAAGTAAACAGTAAACATTTCCTTAATTTATTCCATACGAAAACAAAGATTGTGGTTGTGAGAGATCTTCTATAGATAGAACTTTAATAGGACTAGTAGTGGTATTCACTACCGGTTTGGGAATGAGCATGCGCACCACCTCTGCGCATGCGCAGAGTGAATGTGATGACATCCGGGTGGGCGGGCGGAGCCTCCCACTGCCGCCCAAACCGGGTAGAACCGGTAGAATCCCACCACTGAATAGGACCCAGGAAAAAATATCCTTTGTCACCTTATACATTAAGTTTCTTCTAAATTCCTTCTCACCTAATTAGGCCCTCTTCTTACTCCTAATGTGTATTAGGGGAGCAATGGCTGTTCCCATTCTCTGGATCCACACTATCTAGCATTGCTGGCAACTGGTTTAAAGCTATAGTGGTTTTTTTCACTCTTGTTCTTTTTCTGGGGGGCAATAGCAGTGCAAAGAGAAGTTTGGGTTGATAGTTCATCTGGAAGATTGGATAAAATATTATGCCTTGTTTTGATCCTAATGGCATTTTCACGAAATGTAAGTGGTTATAATATTTAAATCATAAATAATCACAAAACAATACTAATATCAGGAAAAAGTTTTACTTAAATCCTCAGTTGGAGATAGGGAGATTGTTCCAACACTAAGATGAATAAACTAACTTATGTTGAATGAAATTAAGAAAAGGCCATCTAATTAGAAAAAAATATCAATTACATTTTGCAACTGAATATTTAAAGCACTATTGTTTTTTGTGTTCTAAATCTATTTGTAAGGCATATAAACAAATCTACAAATCTATTTGTAAGGCATATAAACATGTATAAATGAAGATGTGAATCTGACTAGCTATTCTGATATGCTTTGGAAGCAAAATGGTTGTTTTAAATATATGTAATTAATAACATATTACATAGTTACATACATAAATCATAGGTAGAAGCATATTAGAATACCGGTATCACTTGAAATGTATTTTACACAATTAATCCTAAATTTTATGGAAATGCAGTAAGCAAGAAATATATGAGTGAATCATGCAGGTATTTACAGAGGACATGAAGCATCAAATAACACTAAGGGAAACATATTTAAAGATCATTAATAAGCGCTGGGGATATCATGGACTTGAGAAAATTAAACCTGCTGGCCAAGCACATATTCTTTTTTTAGGTAAAATACAGTCACTGTGTTACTATGGAAACCACTTGTTAGCCAATTATTTCTGGATTATAGTGACATTTTGGGAATGATCTTGTGATAAAGATCAAGTGATAAAGAGATGGATGCAGACTTTCTTCTCTCTTCCAGCAATAATGAAATTCAGCAGTATTTCTAACCAGAACAAAACCCTACAGAAATACAGAGGAAGACTCTGAAAACTGGATTTTAGAACTGTAACACTGCTGAGAGATTTCTCATAAATCTGATGGAAGCAATTGGAGTACAGATATTGCAACATGGGAATTAACTTATTGTGGCTTCTATCTAAACAGAAAAAAGTACATGGGAATTATTTTCTTGTGGACTTCTATCTAAGCAGGCAAAAAGTGCTGAAGTAATGCAACTTTTCACCTGTAAAAAGTGACATTAACAAACCTAGCTCCTCATAAACATAGCACACAAATAGCTAAAACAGCTTAAAAACCCACTTGTCAAGTTACCCAACTGGTCATAGGGTGATGATGTTCCCCATAACTGTGTCCTGTCAGTTGGGCTTCTTCTGAATAGATATTTAGCAATCTTTTTTTTTAAAAAAAGAAAAATCTGTGCATAAATGTAAATAGATGACAGGTTCCAGCTATAAAAGAAGGATGTAGGTTGAAGCAGAAGGAAGTGAATAATAATAAAAACAACAAGCGCTATCCCTACCTTCTACTGCAAGGCGATGACAGTGCTGACAATGAGTTCTGTTCTGTCCTCATAGCCTGCAGCACTTGGAAACAGCTTGTAAGCATGGAACAAGAATGGCAGTAGGCAGAATGGATCTGGCTTCTCAGAGTAAAAATAGCCAAAAGTATGGCCAAGCACACTCTGCCGGCAAAAACAGCAGAAGGCCTCTAATTAGAAAGTTATTTTAACAGTTCAGGGAAGGTGTTCTGCCTTTCCCCACACAGTTTGCAAAGCATCTCCTCTGATTGCTTCTCATAACCCTGCAAAATTATATTCACATCGAAGACTGATGCGAGTCATAAACATTTGGCACTGAACTTCTAATTTTAACATTTGAACTACCCAGGCCCTAAATTTCAACTATTAACATTACTAAAATTCATAAGCTTGATCTAAATATTGTAACTGGTAACCACTGCAATGGAGGAAGGGAGCTGTAGGCTAGCTGGTGATTTAAGATATCCTACAGCCAGGGGTGGGCTGCTGGGGGTTCGCACGGGTTTGGGAGAACCTCTAGCTAAGATTCTGTGCAGTTTGGAGAACCCCCAAATCCCACTTCTGGCTGGGCCCACCGACCCCACCCCGCCCATCCCACATGGCCTGTTTTGGATGCAGGTAAGTGCAGGGCGTGCACGGAGGCTCAGGGAGGGTGAAAAATGGGCCTACCAGAAGTTCAGGAAGGCTGAAAACCCAGAGGGCCTCCGGAGCCTGGGGAGGCTGTTTTCACCGTCCCAGAAGCTCGAGGAATGCCTTCAAAGCCCAGGGAGGGCAAAAATGCCCCCACCATGGTTCAGGAGGCTGATTAAGCCACGCCCACCATGGCCACACCCACCCAGCAACCGGGCAGAGAGCCCCTTGCTAAAATTTTTGAAGCCCGCCCCTGCCTACAACACTCCATCCTGATGGGCATGAAGTGTTTTGAGACTGGAATGTGATCCAGAAGTTTGTTTTCTCTCTAGTCATTCTTGCTTGCAATTCCCCAGAGGAGCACCAATTAAAGGAGCGGGTCTGCATTATGCAGGTCTGAAGGCAAATTCACCCATCATATTCAAAGTTATTGTTTCGAAAGTTTCTAGTAGCTTAGAATTAGTTAATGAACAATTTTTCTAGGTGATGAGCAAGTGACATTAACAAACCTAGTGTCCTTTAAAAGGCACTGAGTGTAGTTGTGAGGAAGATGGCTATTCCCGGTGTCTCCCGGTGCACAAACCATGGGAGACTACTGTCATGCAGTCTTCACACAAGAAGCAGCCATGCAGTACATACAGTATGTGAACAATCTCCCTTCCTCTCTTTGTCCAGAGAGGTACTGAATTTCTCTTCATTCTTTGCCTCAGTTGTCAACTCTGTTTTTGCAAAGATGTCCTCAGTCTGTCATTCCTCCCAAGGAAGTTCCCTGGCAGGCTTACGTTAAGTATCTGCCACAACCATTAAAAGTCTGTCACAAAGTTCAGAATTACAGTGTTGGAATACAAATCTCTGCTTGGGAATTCATTCAAAAATCTCTCCACCTTCATTTTGGAAACATCTAGGGCAGTGATGGCTAACCATTTTGCCATCGCGTGCCAAAAGCTGGGGGAGTGCGGGGTGGTCGTGCATGTGCATGCCCACACTCATAATTCTATGCACCCTACCCCCCCCCCGCATGCGTGCACGACCTCCCCATGCTCCCCCCGCTTTTGGCAAGTGATGGCACAGTGGGCCTGGTAGGCCCGTTTTTTTGCCCTCCCCAGGCTCCAGAGGCTTTCTAGGAGCCTGGGGAGGGCAAAAAACAGCCTTCCCCACCTCCCCAGAGGCCCTCCGGAGCCAGAAACAGCCCGTTTGCTGACTTCCATTGGGCCCAGAAGGCCCAAAAACCAGCTGGCCAGCGCGCACACGCATGCTGGAGCTGAGCTAGGGCAACACTCATGTGCCCACCAATATGGCTCTGTGTGCCACCTGTGACACGCGTGCCATAAGTTTGCCATCACAGATCTAGGGAAAAAGAAATCCCACCTAATTAAATAATTAATTCAACTGCTAAGTTGTTCTTAATGTTCGGAAAACTTTCCCAGAATTTAACCAGAATCTGTCTTTCTGGAATCTAAATCCATTAGTACATGCCAGGTCCTCAGGAATGACATGCATTTGGGGAGCTAATATATCTTTTCCTCTCTTAACTGTTTTAGTTATTTTCCTTTCCTTAATCTCCACTGTCTATTCCCCTGTTTACTTCTCCTGTTTAATCACTCAGTGAATTTACACAAAACTATCTAGGTGGGCTGCAAAAAAGATAGGAAGGGACATTTTCCATATGTAATGTATTTAGCACACAAGATTAATTTGGGACTATATCCCTTAGCAGCTCCATTGGCATCATATTACATTTTCATGTAATTTTATGTAATTCTCAGTGCTGGGTTAAAATAAGAAAAAAATAGCACTGTTACTGGTGTCAACTATTACCCACTCTGTCCTGAAAAAGTTACATATGATTGCCTCCCACAGTAACTTACAAATATTTTAATTATCATGTGATCTTTTTAGTGACAAATTCTATCAAGCATTTTTTCCCCCAGAAAATTCTTGACTTGCTTTTTTCTTCCTCCTAGTGGAGGAACACACAAGAGAATAATCTATTTTTAGCTTAAAATAATCAATAGGAAAGAGATCTCCTTTTAACCCTTAAACAAGGAGCAGGCTTAATAAGAGAGAAAGAGGGATTATGGAGGAAATTCCTAATACTCTATCTACATCTCATTGCCTTTTGCAGTTACTAGATTATGAGGTTCAGAAAATCAGTCAATGCAATTAAAGTCTCTAACAGCAGGAACATATGAAATATCCATTTAGTTCAAGAATTCTTGCTTTTAAGACAAAGTAAAAAAATAAATGTAGTCAAGCTTCAGAGTTCACAAAAGAGGATTTGAATACATTTAGAGCAATAAGTAGTATACCATAGTAAGAAAAGTTAACAGATAGAAATTGGTGAGAAGAGAAAAAATAATAACACAAGCACAATTACAAATAATTCCAAAATACCTTAGATCTGTAAACAACACGAAACCAGTACTTTTGTCAGCATAGATTTGTCAAAATAAACCATGAAAGAATATTTTCCTTAATTTTTTTTAAAATTTGATTTATATGCCGCCCTTCTCCTTTTTTTTTAATTGATGGTCGGAATGTGGTAAATTAATACCATGAGTTCAGACGGATATTAGTTATGATATTTTGATATTGACAAAATACTTTATGACATGCTAATTTCAAGTGCATTAGGTTGACTCATACAGTAAATGAATACATTCATAATCATACCCTAAGAATGCTCACCACTCATTCCTAAACAAATTACAGAGAGAAATGTAATTATAGTGTAATATGTGCTACCAGAATCAATCCAGGGTCCTTTAGTTCAATATTTATTAATGATTGACTAGGTAGAAGAAATACATATTGGACTTTTAGATTGCATATACATTTGTGTGAGATAGTTGATATCCTAGAAGTCAGAAATAAAATTCAGACCTGTTTACATAAATGATCAGAATTGGCTGAATGGCACAGGATGATATATATATATATATTTAATTTGATTTATATGCTGCCCTTCTCTGGAGACTCAGGGCGGCTTACAATGCGTTAAGCAATAGCCTTCATTCTTTTGTATATTTTATACAAAGTCAGCTTATTGCCCCCACAAACTGGGTCCTTAAGGAAGGAATGTGTTGACCAGCTGGCCTCTATTCTTATATCTTCAATCTTTCACTGCATCAGGCCGTGTTTCCATCATGTTTTAAGACTGCAATCATTGTACCAGCCCCCCAAAAATCTATAATTACATGCCTTAATGATTACTGTCCAATTACTCTCATTTCTATTATGATGAAGTGTTTTGAGAGATTGGTAAAGGATTATATTGTTTCATGCCTTTCCCCTACATCTCACTTATTACAGTTTGGTTATTAGAAGAACCACTCTATAGATGATGCACTTTCTTGTGTGCGTCATCTTAGTTTGGCACACCTGGAGGAGAAAAACACTCATGCATGAATGCTGTTTGTTGATTTTAGTTTGGCATTTAACACCATCATTCCTCAGCATTTGGTGAACAAACTGGCCCTATTAGGTTTTAATACTTCTTTATGTAACTGGACCCTATTGATAGTTCCCAGTTTGTGCAAGTTGGAAAAAAAGTTTCCATTTCCATCTCTTGAGTACAGGACTGTGTCTTGAGTCTACTACTGTTCACCTTGATGACCTATGACTGCTGTGCAGGGCCGGATTTAGATGAAAAGAGGCCCTAGGCTATTCCACTTATGAGGCCCTTTCACCAGTGGTGGGATTCAATTTTTTTAACAACAGGTTCTGTGGGCGTGGCTTAGTTGGGGGTGTGGCTTGGCAATCATGTGACTGGATGGGTGTGGCTAGCTGGTCACGTGACTGTGTAGGCGTGGGTAGCTCGTCATGTGACCGGGTGGGCGTGGCTATGTGCATAGACTTTTTTCAGAGGGCTGAAAAAAGACATTTCTGACTGGGCCTCGCACTTTTGACCGGTCCTCACACTTATGACCATCCTCACATTTATGCCCGTGCAGCTTTCTTAACAACCATGTCACTCATTTCACAACTGCTTCTCTTCACCATGGTGACAAGATAGGGCAAAAACGTAAAATGTGAGGACAGTCGTAAGTTCAAGGACTGGTCAAAAGTGCGAGGACCAGTCAGAAATAACTTTTTCAGCCCTCTGAGTAGTCCATATGCATAAAAGGATACAGCAATAGAGAGGGATAAAGAAAGGGAAGGGAAATTAGAGTACGAGGGAGGGTAAGAGAGGGAGGAAGAGAGGAGGAGAAGGAGAAAGGAAGAGGAAGTAGGGAGGAGAAGAAGAGGGGGAGGAAGAGAAAGTAAGAAGGAAAGAAAAGAGAGAGGTGGTAGGTTTGAGGAGAAAGATTGCTGTACAATAAAAAAGATGAAAGGGAAGAAAACCAACCCCAAACAAATATAAAGATATTAAGATAAAGAATGAATTGTTAAACTTTAAAGAATAAAAGAGAACAAATATGAATAAATAACAATAATTAGAAACACACATACAAACATACAATGTATTTTCTTTGAACAGAGTATTTGGCCGGTTCACAAATTTAAACAGTGTTTAGTCATTTCAATTAAATTTACAATTTCTATATTTCCTTTTTGCCATATTTATTCCTCATCTATTTTTGTAAAAAACCAATATTACCCTTCATCCTCATCTCTAATCTTAATCAAATTCAAATTTTCCCTTCTATTCTATATTATACCCCTTCCCATTGTCATCTATTTTTATATCCATCCTCACATTGGTTAATTATGTAATATTAGTTGTTTAATATAAATTCAACATTTTAATATAAATCAATTAGTTATATAAGCTTTTTTGTATATTAATCAATATGAACATGAATATTCCAATTATTTCCATGCAATCCAATTTCTTACAAATCAATTAATTATATTTACCAATAATAATAAACCAAATAATTTCCCCCATATATTCCTCCAAACCACAACTTAACCATTTCTGCTTTCAATACAATATACAATTAATAGTATCTCAATTATTACAATTCCCTAGTTAAATAGAGCTTTTTTTTCTTTTGTGTTTTAAAATCTTTCCCTAAATTTCCCATTGTTTGTACCTACCTTTTTTGGTGAGGAAAAAGAAAAGAATTCTGCCTGCCTAATTTTCCAACCTTTGTTGTGGCCCCGCCCTCTGAGCCTGTCCCATCGGAGGAAGAAAGCTCCGAGCATGAGGAGGAGGAGTCAGCCAGGCCTCCCTCTCCAGGCCCCTCCCCTCTGGCATTGTCTCAAGTGCCGGCCGAGGGAGAGGAGACAGCTGATTCGAGTCAAAGTGATAATGACACATCATTCCTGGACGCACGCCTCCGAAGGCGTGATAAACGTTTGCAGCAGCTTGGGAGGCATGCTAGGGATTAGAACTGAGTCACTGGACCACACCCCAGAGACCACACCCCAGAGACTATATAATAGAGAGTGGTGGTCAAGGATCTTTTGTGACGAACAAAGCAAAACCTTGGACAGTCACTAAAGCCTCGTCCGGAACTGCTGGGAGGAATATTATTTCTGTTTGGACTTTCTTGAACGTTCGTATCTTATCTGTCTGTTTGTGAAAATAAAGTAACTTGGCAGACGGTGTGTCTATCGCTGCCAAGTCGGAGATAAGAACTGGGTGCGTTCCAAAGTGTTTCCTTAACCCTCGACTGGCTGTGTGTGTGTGTGTGGGGACGGGGACAGATCAACCTTGCAGCAACAGCAAAGCAGTTTCACTTTCGTTTCTCAGCATAGCTAGGGGGAAAAAAATCAGCACTCTTTGCACGGAAGCAGAAGAGCCCTGAGCAAAACAGCTGAGACAAATCAGCTGAGAGCCGGGAGGCCAATTAGCCTATGCTGAAGCTCCGGGGGCCAATAAAATTACCAAAAAACCCCACCAAACCCTTTGTTAAATTGCTGGCTCCCCCGCCCCTCGCCCACCACTATTTATTGGCAATAAATAGTGGTGCGGAGGGGTGGGGCAAGGCAGCAATTTAACAAAGGGTTCGGCTGCACCACTGGCTCTTTGAAGCCCCGTGGCAAGAATTTGAAGTTTTTTTTCCCTCTAGCCATCAGAGGCAGCAATAGATTGGGAGTGGGCGGGGTAAGAGAACGGCAGAGAGGGAGGGTGAGTGAAGGCGTGGAAGCTGCTTTCTCCATCCTGCTCTCTTGCATCCGGAGCCCCACGTGGATCCCAGGCAGCGGAACTCAGGCTAGGGAAGGGGTGGGCAATTGTGGCTCTTTTACAACCTGTGGCCTTCAACTCCCAGAATTCCTGAGACAGCCAAGCTGTCTCAGGAATTCTGGAAGTTGAATTCCACAGGTTGTAAAAGAGCCACAATTGCCTACCCCTGGCTACGGTAGGCTGGCGCCGCGCGGGTGGGAGGTGAGGGGCGGGCAAGCCAGCAATTTAACAAACGGTTCGGCCGAACCCCCTAGAACCCCCAGAATCCCACCACTGTGTAGGCACCTCTTGATCTTGAGGCCCTAGGCTGAAGCCTAGTTAGCCTATAGGAAAATCCGGCCCTGCTGCTGTGCCAAGGATCCATATTGTGACGTATGTGGATGATATGCAGCAGTGGAGCTTATCCGGGATGACAATGAAGATTCTTATAGGGAGGAGGTGAAGGCTTTGGTGGACTGGTGCAATAAAAATAACCTGGTTTTGAATGTTAACAAAACATAGGAGATCATTGTTGATTTTAGAAGGAGCCGGCATAGTCATACTCCTCTCAGTATCAAGGCTACAGCTGTGGAGGTGGTCAACAGTATTAAGTATCTGGGGGTACAAATAACTAACAATCTGACTTGGTCTCTTCATATGTTATCATATGTTTAGTGAAGCGTGCAAATAAGTGTTTGCATTTCTTGTGTCTGATAAGGAGAGCATATCTTTCTCCTTCTGTCCTGCTCACTTTTTAGAGGCACGATTGAGAGCATTTTAACAAACTGCATCACTGTTTGGCTTGGTGGCAACAGTGCCTCAGATAAAAAGTCCATACAGAGAGTGGTAAGGACAGCTGAGAAGATTATAGCAAGCTCACTTCCCATTATATGCTTATAAGCACTATGTGCTTAGAGCATTGTTAAAGACATCACACATAAAGCATTGTTAGAGATACCACAAATCCACTTCATGGTCTGTTTCTCTTGTTCCCTTCTGGGAGGAGGTTTCAGAGTATCTATAAAAGGATTACTAGATTCTGTAACAGCTTTTTTCCTTATGCCATTCGTGTTGTAAACTTGCAGGAATCTTTTTTTTTTCACCATGTATATACATACATTCGAACTAGACTGTGATGTTTCTCTATGTCATATACTGTATGTGTGTTTATGTGATTATATGCATAATGGTTCTCTTTTGAGAAATGAATGTAATGAAATTTCATTTTAATGTATGCTGATTAGTGTACATTTAAAATCACAATAACATTTCTATTCTGTTCTGTTCTGTTCTATTCTTCTTGATACTTGATACTAATACTTGCTCTTTGCTCCTTGATCTTGAAGGCTGCCTCAATAATAGTATAATTTACACTCTATTTTGCTTCAAAGTACTACTGTGTTCCCAAATTGAAATGGAGCCTTGAAAAAGATGATTTTGGGAGCAGGAGATTAACAGTTTGTCTGTGACAATAAATTAGTTTAAAGTAATTGAACAGGGATGTGATAGCGTGCTTTAAGCGCCTAAAAAAAATCTACAAACAAGAAGAAGAGTCATTCTCTTTTATGACACTGTGTCAAGATTTTGTTAGAAGCATGAGAGTCTCAAGCAGAAATGTGAAGAATACAGATGTGTATTCAGTCATTAATGACTGAGCATGAGAAGTAGAAGGTCAGAACAGAGAGGCAGGTTGATGTAATAGATAAGATCCTGGCCTAGAAACAGGAAACTGCAAATTCTAGTCTCACCCTAGGCACGGAATCAGCTGAATGACCATGGACCACTCATTCTCAGCCCAACTCACTTCTCAGTGTTACAGTTTTGAGGAAAAGAGAACAAGAAGGAAGGAATGTTAGGTATATTCGCCATCTTGAATTATTCGGGATTAAAAAAATATTTAAAATTGTCCTGTTACGTAGGACAATTGGGAAAAGAGAGCACTGATGTAAACCGGAGATAAAAGTTCTTTATTACCTTCAAAATTGCAGTTATGCAATTATTCTAGTTATGCACAATTTCCTACTTACACAGAAGAATGCATACTTTTATTTTTGCCCATACTATTACTAAAAAAATGAAACTCAATGGTGTGATTTGTAGAACTTAATGTTTTGATACACAGATAAATTGCTTAAATGAGCACTGACAACTTACATTTGAATGTAGCCAGATTGTAATATTGATTTTCTTTGGGGAATCATGATTTCAATATCTAATTAAGCATGTAAATCTGCCTAGATTAGAAAAGTGTTAGCCTGGTTCTTATCTTTACTTTCATTAAATTATCATAGTAAGATCAGAAAAAAACAGAAGTTCAATATTGATATTCATTAATCACTTTAGACTGCAAAACAGCTAATGATCAAATGTGAAACATTAGTACAATTATAATAACAATTTTCATGCTGCTGAAGTAAATATTATTACTCATTTTATTACTATAGATGCAGACTTTTATATTATAGTTTTATTAACTTTGTGAATTGTGTATCTTAATATAATCTTAATAATAAAACAGATTTAATTAACTTACACATGCTGATATTTCTTCAAGTACTTTAAAGTAAATTTTGGAATCAGAATTCCAGCATTCTTTCATGCAATTTTATTACATAATAATAAATAAATATATAAATAAATATTGTACAATTTGTATATTTACTGTGATTTCAAATGTGTAAAACGAATCAAATATAATTATAATCCATTAGATTTACTTCCTTAAAAGCATTAATTCAACAGATTTAATTACACAATATTTCTCAGTGTTTATTCTTTATACTCTCATAATATATTTTTCCTCTTTAGGAAATATTTTCAGAAACCTATAATAACTATATTATGTTATAGTTGTATATTGTATTTACATATATATATGTAAATACATATGTAAAAAAAAAGAAAGAACAAAATAAATATTTGACCATTACAAGGAGGAGTCATAAAATGAGGGTGTGGCTAACTGATGAGGCCTTATAAGGCCGAAATAGATCTATCTTAGTCTCCCTTAAGTCTTACAGCAGACAGCATAATACTGCTTAAATGTCTGATAAAGCCTAGAAAATAGTGATTTGGGATGTCACTTAACTATGGCTATACAAACATCTTGATTTACGTAGGAAAAACCCTGGCTAGAACAGTAATGCACATATAGATCTACGAAAAAGAAAAAAAGAAGAAATATATATATATATTTAATTATAATTATATATATATATATATATGTTTTCTGAGGTTTTCGCGGGTGTTTGTATGTAGGTCTTTGGTTATTCGGGTTTTCTCCCACATAAAATTGGAAGTGTCTTGAGACTTTGACGAAACGTCGCCAAGACACTTCCAATTTTACGTGGGAGAAAACCCAAATAACCAAACACCTACATATATATACATATACATACATGTGATCTCCAGAACAAAACGCTTAGCTGACGAACAACACCTAAAAACTGAACTACACACCCTCACTAACGTACTAACATCCAATGGATTCCAAAGAAATAAGATTACCAACCTAATCCAAAAAGAAACCCCCACTAAAATCCAAGACAGTGAACAAGAAAACGGCAAAGCCCTCCTCCCATACATAAAAGGCACCACAGACAGAATCAACAAGATCCTCCACAAACACAACATCAAGACAGCATTCTGCACAAACCGAAAAATATCCACCATCCTAAGAAACCCCAAAGACAAAATTGAGTTAGAAAATCAAGGAGTATATGAAATCCCATGCACCGCCTGCCCCACCACATACATCGGACAAACCAACAGAAGAATAAGTGCACGCATTGAAGAACACAAGAACTCAGTCAGAAAAGAGGAACCAACTTCTTCCCTGATCCAACATCTCAAAGCCACAGGACATGATATTGACTTTAAAAAGACCAGAACTATCGCCAAAACTGAACACTTTAACAACAGAATAATCAGAGAAGCCATCGAGATAGAAAAACGTCCACACAGCATGAATAAACGAGATGATACCTCCCGCCTACCAGCCATTTGGAAACCCGCCCTTATTGACAAACGAGTCCCTAACACAAAGAATGACACCAGATCCACACTCACGAGAGCCACACATGATGTCGCCACCACACATCCACGCAGAAAGCAGACTCGAACCCACACTGATAATGAGGCATGACCCTGGAGCAGAAGCCAGACCACAGCTGCATCATTAGCCACCTTAAACCCCTCCAATCCATACATGAAGCAGACTGACACCCACCATGAAGAGATAGCACGGCCACGAACGCGAAGCCAAACAACAGCAACACAGCTCACCAGCTCAAATCCCCCTGCTACTCAGACTGACCCGAGCACAACCAAGCCCCCACCTAAACAGAACACACACACAGCCAATCAAAGCACAGCCAACCCCCCATCCAATCAGAGCACAGCCAAACCCCCAACCAATCAGAACACACCTCTGCCCAATCCGAACACAGCCAAGCTCCCACCCAATCAGTTCACACCCCCACTGGCAGTTAAAAGGAAGAAACAGCTGCGATCACACACATTGCTCCTAGAAGCACGAAACCGAGAACACCAGCCTGAAGATGACGAATGAGACTTCGTCGAAACGTTGCCAAGAAACCTCCAATTTTACGCGGGAGAAAACCCGAATAACCAAAGACCTACATATACATACATACATACATACATACATACATACATACATATATATATATATGCTAAATATATGCTAAATACATGCTATATTTTGTTGTTGTTAGTTGCGAAGTCATGTCCGACCCATCGCAACCCCATGGACAACGTTCCTCTAACATCCCCCGGAGTCCATTTACGCTCACTGCTCAGTGACTCCATCCAGCCACCTCATTCTCTGCCGTCCTCTTCTTCTTTTGCCCTCAGTCTTTCCCATATGCTATATATATATAATGGCATAATTGCTAATATATTTTATAGCTATAATTATTAATTTTTTAAATTTGGCAATATTTTTAACAAATTTTAACATTTGACAATAAAGAGTTTAATAGATCATGTTGCAATCCAAGTTATTCTTTATAATATTATGTAGTTTCTGCTGTTAATTTTACCTAACTATTCCAAAATATGTCAATGGATAAATAAAATACTGTAGTTTATAATTTTCTTATTCTTTGAACTGGAAAGAAAGCTATAAATTGATGTGGGTTTTTTTCATTTTTTTTTACAATGCATTACGATGGAAGAATAATTAATTATATTGAATTTGCATATATTTGTTTTTGCTAGTGGTGTTATGAAAAGACAAAACATAAAATAGTTCCAAAAGCTTCACTTGCTTTATAACCAGTGTTTTATTGGGTTTGTAGAGAGGACCATCTGCACATGAAATAAATAGAAGCACGACATCAAATTTATATCAATTTTTTAAAATGTTTTTCTTTCTGCAAGGAAAACATAGATTGAGAAAAGATTATTTTTTGTTATAAAGATTTGTCAAACAAATTAAAGAGAAAGAAGGCAACTTACTTTAAAAATAGGATCATAGCAAGCTGGGTGCTATGTACGTATTGAAAATTATTATTTCAATCTACATAGAAATTGGATAATATGTTTTGCAAACAGTTTCTGTTCTCACTCAGCAGGCCAAAATCTGCATGTAAAATTATTACTGTTCCTCCAGGCCATCACATGTAAATAAGAATATGTTGTTTTTTTTAATCTGTGAAAGCATTTTTAAAACTTGTTTAGAATTAAGACATCAGGCATTTCTGAGGAAATAATGTTAACACTCACCAAAAACATAAAACAAACTGATCTGAAGTGGGAAAAATGCATCTTCCAAACAAAATGGAGGCTGTACTATATCATTCTGCCATGGCCAAGGTTATACCCAGTTCCATACTGACCTTTCTGCCCTCAGACAAAGCCTCCTGCAATCTCATTTAAACCAAAGAATAGAAATCTCCTCACCAGCTCACTGTACAACTGAATGGTATTCGAAACAAGGGAATTGAAACAAAGATAAACCCAACTTTCCATTCTCACTCAGATACCCAAGTATTCTATCTCCTTTCCCCAGCTCTGCTGTCCTCCTGAAAGGTCAGTTTTGCCTGATAATAGAAATAAGCCCAGGTAAAGGGACAAAGACTTGCCTAAATTCTGCAAAAGTAGGATCTCGCATTTTGTAATCTTCAACTTTTATCAAAATCTTTGCTGTCCCATTATTCAGGATCCCTCTTTCTTGTAAAATAACCACCCAGAGATCTTTGCAATAAACTTGTTAGTGTTGGATTTTGTATTTCTTATTTTTCCACAATGAAACTTTATAAGTAGCAAATTATCTCAAATAAAGTGAACTGACTGTTGAGACTAGAGAAAAGTTTTCTTGCATCATGGTTTTTGTTTAAGCAAGATTCACAAATTATACTGCTTCAAGAAGTTTCACTGTTAATATAGCAAGAGTATATTTTGACATCATTATAGTCTATATATTCTCCCCCAAACACATTTGAATATACATATTTTGGAACAGAGAAGGGATATCATAATCATTTTCTGATACCATGAAAAGTGAAGAGATTTCATTTCATTTCTGAGAGAGCAAAAGTGAAAATGTAAAGCCTATTCTTATATATCACTGTCTTATGCATGAGGTCATATTATGTGAGAATTGTGTTTATCTATGAATGTCTAATATGAAATTGATTGAGATCAAGAACTTCAAATGCAGACTGCTTGCATAAATAACTTTGCACAGAATATGATTGTCCTCTACATATTAAGTCTTGTTTCCAAGCTTTAGCAATATCCTAAAAAGGTTTACATAGAGTGTCCATAAATCAAGTCGGAATACTGAAATGGATCATGAACTATACACCATTCCATAATTGTTCATAAGTTATATAAGGGGAAAATCAGACCTGCCCCAACTTGTCCTTTAGTCAAGAAAGACATTAAACTCCATTTTTGGTGAAAGGTATACTTTACTAAAAGCTGAGTGTTTTACAGTATAGCAAAGCCAGAACTGAAGTTCATGTGCCAAGTTGACTTTACCCATCCAGTTTCTCCCCAGTTCGTCCCCTTTCTTAGTCTCTTATTATCCAATTATATTTCAATAAATTGCTTTGGGAATTGTATTTTCAATGCTTTGGGAACTGTATTTTCAATGCCAGCCTAGTTGGTGAGCTGTTGCTTTCTATTCCCAGTGCTTTGACCTTGAGATGGTGTCTCTGAAAGGTACCATGAGTAATTAGCCTTTCCCTCTCCCAATTGGCTCCCTCCCCTCATAGTTCATGGCAGATTGGCAGCTAGTGAATGTGAAGCCCAAGCGTATGATGGCAGTTTTCACACAAGGTATACCCTTTATATTCCAGTGAGAGATGAGATGCTACTAGTCAAAGGGATGAGAAACTATACTAGACTAGTCCAGAGGTCAATGAGTCACAAAACACAAACTAGATTTATTTGGACTCAATGAAGACTGCTACTAAAATTGCTCCAGCAAAGCATTAATCACTTGATTTGACATATTTTGTCAGTCATTTATCCTTCCTTATGAAGAGATAGCTGAATGTCTATGGTCTTGATTTTGCGGGGTCTGATTTTGCAAAGCTTCATTTCCACTAGCAAGCTGAACAGGAAGAGGATGTGCTTGGGAGTTTAATTGAAGAGAGAAAAAAGATAGGAGAGGGATAGGAGAAAAAGGAAAGAGTACTATTTAATTGCTGCTGACTATTTCTGATTGTATTCTGTTTCGTGCTGATTCACTTGAAAGAATAGTGATCGGGCCAAAGGCAAAGAAGGAAAGATTAGATAAGATTAGAAAGAAGATTGGAAAATTTTCTACCTGACACAAGATATGATTATGTAGGAATCAAGAAATTCCCAGAAGATTCAGCCAAGTAACAAGGTTGGGCAGATAAAAGACTGTGACACAAAGGGTGTTGATAAGAGGTCTTATTCTTTAAGGCTGTGAAATAGATTCCAGAACTTCTCTGTTGATGTGCTTTGTAGATCCCTGGATGAAGGACAGGTAGCAAAAAACTTCGAGTGTGAGGAAATAACTCTACAAACTGCTTTTGTACTGAAAAAAGTAGAGCAATCAATATTTTGTCAGCAGGGCAGCTACCAAGAGTCAATAGGAGAAATCCTTCTTGGAGGATCGGATGGCGAAGGTGATGGAGTTTGGCCAAATTGACATCTTTGATCAGAGAAAATATATTATCTATGTTTAATGCAAGCTAGAAATCCCTTACAGTTTTTGTGCGTAACACAAAAATAATGAATTTATGATCCATGAGTTCTAAAATAGATTATAGAAAAAGTGAAAGTTATGGTGTAAGCATGGATACGCTGAAGACCAGAAAATTCACATTATAAAAGTATTAAGGGATCTTGTGGATTACATTCTACAGATTCTTTCTCTGTTCTTTGAGAAACCATGAAGAGAGATAATATCAGAGGAATGAACTAATGAAGCTGGAAGGGACCTTGTATGTCTTCTAATCTAGACTTTAGATTTTAAAATCTAAAAATTCTAAAATGTCTGAAGCTTGGAGAAGGATAAATGTTCCTATATTGAAAAGATGGAAAATAGAATTCCCAAGTAAGTACTAACAGATTAGTTTGAAATGAGTAGTGGACAAAATTCTGGAATAAATTATTAAATAGTTGGTTTGTAACCATTTAGAAAGTAATGGATTGCTTGGCAGGAGGTAGCAGCATTGCTGAGAATAAATTATGCCATATCAACTTTTTAGTTTAGTTGGTTAGGGAATGGACTGGAAAAAGTTTTCCTTCAGCAAAATATTTGGCAAATCCTCTATGAGAGTTTTGTAGAAAATATGACAAAATGTAAGCTGAAGTATGCTATCATTACATAGATGCTGCTAAAACAACTGTGCCAATGAGTGTATATCAATGTTTGTATATCAAAGTATGGGAAAGTGACAGCTGGCAAACCACAACATATACAGTATACTGGTGAGCTATAAAAATACATGATTTTTAAATTTCAATATGAAGCCAAGAGTGGGGTGGGTGGGTAAGGAAGAATAGCAAACAGGTCAGAGGATATTTCAGGATCAAAAGAAATCATTTCCCTAAGGAAAAAAACATACACTATACCCATATTTAATGAACAGCAACACTGATATAAAATTCCAGAGAAAAAGCTGAATAGTAATTTTGACAGGACCCAAAACAGGGGTGAAATGTAAAATTTGTTACTACCGGTTCTGTGGGCGTGGCTTGGTGCGGGGGGGTTGTAATGTGACTGGGTGGGCGTGGCCAACTTTTTTTTAAAATTTTAACTTTTCAAAGCATTTTTTCTGCAAATGCAAAAAAATGCTTTGAAAAGCCTCTGCCGATCAGGCAACACAGCTGGGATCGTCAGAGCCTTTTCAAAGCATTTTTTAAACCACCTCTTCCGCTGAAGAAGTTGCAGAAAAAATGCTTTAAAAGTCTCTCTGATGATCCCAGCTGAGTTGCCTGATCATTTTAAAAAATGCTTTGAAAAGTCTCTCTGAAGATCGGGCAACTCAGCTGGGATCGTCAGAGAGACTTTTAAAGCATTTTTTTCTGCAACCTCTTCCCTGGAAGAGGTTGCAGAAAAAAATGCTTTGAAAAGCCTCTGAGATCCCAGCTGAGCCACGCGATCATCAGAGGCTTTTAAAAAAACTTTTAAAAGCATTTTTTTGGCGGAAGAAATTGTAGAGAAAATGCTTTTAAAAGAAAAAAAAAGCCTCTGATGATTGTGCTGCTCAACTAGGCATGGTGGGGGGGCAGGGATTTTTGCTACCGGATCTCCAAACCACCCGCCACCATTGCTACCGGATCAGGTGATCCGGTCCGAACTGGGAGCATTTCACCCCTGACCCAAAACATCTGTTTTCAGTTCCCTAATTGTTACATTGTTGTAAAGCATCTGTGGTATCCTCTGGACACCTTAATGTGATGGTGAGAAAGGTAATGAAGTGAAATACTAAATGGTAATGAAAATAAATATTATACAAGCCTACCAGAAAAAAAAAAAAAGAAGAAATTCTTATATTTGATATATTGTAATATAATCAAATGCTGGTGGTTACCATTAAAGCCTTTCATGACTTCAGGCTGGGCTACTTATGGGATCATCACTCCCTAATGATGTCTACCCATCCTGTTAGAACCAGCAGGAGAGGCTGGTCTTCTGGGTCCCATCCTCAAGAGAGTGTCATCAGACGGGACCAAGGAGGATACACTTTTTGTGCAGTGGTACAAACCTTCTCATCATGTCTCCAGTCCAGAAAGAAGACCCTCCACAAGGTACTAAAAATCTGGCTTTGCCATTGTTTCCCTTGGTCCCTGATAGTGTAAGTGAATTTCATAGTTAGAGTTTTATGAGCATCCTGCACTTTTAACCTTCTTTTTAATTTTGAAGCTTTTATTTTTTTACTTATTAGTTGTTTGGTTTTAGTGAAGATCTGGAGCTAACAGCAAGTATAAAAAATTGTAAATCCTCTAAAGAGAGTTCACTGGAAGTTTAAGATTTTAAGGTATGTTCTATATCTGTCCATTGATGGTTGACTGCCTAATTAAATATTGAAAAATTCTCTCAAAAGAATTGTTTCTTAGTATTACGAGTTATTTTCTGGATTGTCGGATTTCCTGTTTGAATATGGAAAAAATATAACATGGTATCTTTTTTATATGAAATTATTCTAGAAAAATAGAGTTTGGAGTTTTGGGGAAGATGTTTTGTCTTTTAAAAAGAGTTCATCTTCATTGCAAAGTAATAAATTTCATAATAAACAGCTCTATAAAAAAAGAAGCCGTAACATAATATCGCAATATCTGGCAAAGACTCTTCTGCAAATGCTAATACTATAAATAATGAAGAACATAATTTCAATACTATGGTGAGATTGGGAGATCAGCAGAAAGCACTGGGCCTCCAGAACAAATACATAATTTATATATGCACATAAATTTTACACACACACACACACACACACACACACACACAAAGAAACACATGATGGAGGAATAGTTGGAAGAATTTGAATCATCCCCTAAATTTTTTTTTCCTAGATCACATCTTGCTTCAAATAGGAGACTTGCCTCAATTCAAAAATTGGAACTTTAGCTTATAGAGACAGATTTGTTCCATAATTGTTTCGTATGCTGATGCATATATTCTGCTTGGTATATCCTGACTATTTAAAAACAATAAAAATATCAAGATATGTGCAATTTTTGTATGAGGAGGTGAGTCATAAAAATCCATATTAAACAATACTGGAAGAGTAAAACTGAACCTGAATAGAAACAATGAATTGTAGTCTATCAACTTTCCAATCTGCTTTTCTTTTTCTAATATTTTTCTAATATAGATTAACAAAGAAATCTTTCAGACAAGACTCAAGAGGGTCAATTTCTTGGAGCTGTTTTGAGATAAATTTTCCAGAGTCTTTCCGCTTCATCCCAACACACACTATTTTTTCTCCTTTAAATATAGTTATTAATATTACAACATTTTCTTAATGATAATACATGTATCCCTTCTTGTTCATTATTTTGACACAATAATGCTTTGTATTTATTCTGATAAATAATTCAGCTAGTTAAGTATCTATAAGCTATACACGATCTATTTTTAAGACTTCTTTCTCACACTATCTGTTTTGGAGAAATTTTCACAACTATATACGATTTAGCATATCATCAAGAACATAAATACTAGAAAATTAGGAATAATTTCAAAAGAAGCTCCTGTACATTTCCCACTCTTGTCTAATATAATGGACATTTAACTTCAGCCTAATATGTAAATGTGTAATGATGTTTAAAATGGTGATAATATCTCTATATACTGTTTTTCCCTTTGAAAATTATGTATTATTTGCTTTTAAAATCTTTTTGTGGTGAAGTATTTATTGCTAAATATAAAATATATTTTGGTAATTTAAATGCTAATCTCTTTCCCAGGAAGCATGTAAAATTAGATTAAATGGTGGACTTTAATATCTTTTCCCAGCAAGTGATAGAATAGGAGATGCTATTAGAGATTTTATGTATGTTTCTTCTGACGGAGAATATCAATTGCAGAACAAGCCTGTACAACTTGTACCTTGCTGAGGTCCATGCAAATCTTACAAAAGCATTGATTAACTTCCTATCTGGGACAAACCAAAAGTCACCACACATAAATCACAGATAATGCTCATCTTTCACATGTGCTCAGTCTTCTATTATAGTATGTGTGTTATTAATTCTGGAAATTCTAAAATTTATTTAGCAACATTGATTTGTGTTCTTCTACCCAAAGACCCGTGGAGTGGAGATTCAAGACAATAAATACAGTCATACAACTTGGAGACCACAACTTTATTTACGGTAAGTTGTATAAATTACAATAACATAGAATAATAGAGTTGGAGGTCATCTAGTCCAACCTTCTGCTCAAGCAGGAGACCCTATACCATTTCACACAAATGGCTGTCTAATCTCTTTGTGAAACCTTCCAGTGTTTCACAACTTCTGAAAGCAAGCTGTTCCTCTGGTTAATTATTCTTACTGCTAGAACTAAGTTTCTCCTTAGAGTTGGGTTGTTCTCTCCTTGATTAGTTTCCATCAATTGTTTCTTGTTTTACCTTCAGGTGTTCTGGAAAATCTTTGGGGCATCCCCTCAAATAATTTAAAAAGTAAGTTATACCAAAACAACCTTTCTTCTGACAGGAACTCCAAAAAGACTGCAGACAGGTCCATTTCTAATGCCATCTGGAACATAATATCTTCCCTCTGAGATTGATGCTTAAGTTCCCAATATCATCCTGACTTTACTTGGCTAAATACTTTTTAATAAGTGAAGAAATAATCTAACACTAGGAAATCCTTGCTAAGAACATTCCATGAGAGGTGTTTTAGCAACTATCTAGTCATCCTTCCTTTTGAAGAGTTATACGTATTTTAATTACAGTGATAAGACTGATATAAACAACATAAATCTAGGACAATGTATTCCCTGGACCAAGCTAGTTTTGTTTAGCTGCTGCATGGGCTTTTAGTATAAAAAAATAAAAGATGCATACAAATTTGGTTATAAAGGGAATCTAGGAGTTAGGCAGTGTAACAGACACATCAAAGAGGAGAAGATGTTCTTCATATGTAATGGAAGTTTGTGTCTATGGGGGAAGGGGGGGGATAATTATAGAAAAAGCGATGATTTTTCCAGTAGAAGAGTTAGACGGGATGGAGGTTGATACTTTGATCCTTCAAGTTGATTGTGTAGGAAAATAAAAGATCAGGACTGAACAGTCACAGTCAGAAGATAAAAAGAATTCAACTGAGCCTGTAAGAAATCATGAAAGGCCTAAAGTCTTACAGGATGTATGATACGTAGAGTTTTCAAAATAAGTATTTATTTTGAGAGGGGGAGAAAAATATTTACTTGATGTTGCAAAAAACTCATTACAGTTATGAATCTTACCTATCTTACTTCAGTTTTACATTAATATACTAGTTATATTATTGCTGCTAATCTTTAGCGTATATACATATTTTTGTTTTATTTTTGTAATAACTGACCTACTTATTAGAGTGAATATCATGGGTAGGATGCTATTTATTCAGAAAACTTTGCTTTTCCTAAATATAAATAATGGGAATGTGGCAGTAAGAAGATACATTTTCTAGAGACAGATATCCTATTTAATGGTGCAACTAAATATACTGGCCTTCATTATCTCTTTGTTTGCCATATGAGTTCCTGCAGTTATGAAGCATATAACAAACTTGAGGATTAGCCCCACTTGTTACATGATTATTTATAGTCAGGTAAATAAAATAACCTTCTCAAGTTATGTGCATAATATACTTAAGCGCTTCAAATTTTAGAGCTAATCCTAATGAATTGCTTATCTTGTAACGGAATATCCCTTTTTCAATCAACTTACAGTTTTAGGACTTCTCAGACCTAGTAATTTCATATTTCCACTTCTGGATGGGTGTTTGCAGATATTCCAATACATCATTGTTGCTGCTTTGTCATGCTGTTGTTTGTGGCTAGTTTGTGTGATCTTCTTGCAGCAGCCAGCCAGGTAGTCCTCTGTATTTTTAACTTCTTTGCAGAAGAAGCTATTGCTTTCTGTTGCTGTCGTCTCAATTCTGGCTTTTCATGCTTGTTAAGGCTTTGTCTTGTGCAGCCAGAATTAACCCTGTCTGGATTATGTCAACTGAAATGTAGACCAACCCATTTTCTGGGTTTGTTCTAAAAAATGCAGTCTACTGGAACAGATCAATAGAACATCAGGATACATCATGTTGTGCTGGGTTCAAATTTCATTTTCAATTTCATGAGCACCCTAATTTTAATTACTATCAAGAATAAATAGTCATTCACCAGTTCCAGAATATGGAGGATTCTTGTCTCAAAACAGCAACTGGCTACTTAACAGAGTAACACCATCCATTTCCCCTTCTTTCTGCAAAAAACAACCAAACCTTGATAATTTGGAACTTAAAGTTTTTTTTTCCTGGAAAGGAATTATTTTAGTTCTGTATTTTATACTGAAATATTAGTTCAGGTAATTGGATCAATTATAAATTTTAATTATGCTATTTTTATTATCACCATTTTTCATTGCTTTATTTCATCAATATCAACCTATTTCCCTGGTTATAAATTTGGAGATATAAATGTAGGTTGCTTGAAAAGTTTGTCTGCTATGCTAGAGTGAATGTTAAATCCCTGGAGTATACATTATCTTCAGTTGATTCTAGCTAGAGGTGATAGTTTTCAAGAGCTATGTTTAAAGATAATGAGAAGCTGCATAGTTAAAATCCTTGTGAATCTCAGTAAAGGATTTCTGTCTACTTGAATGCAATGCCATCAATTAGTTTTTTAAAAAAATAAATAATTCCTAGAACCGTTTTATTTCTCTAATAGTGAGCAGATTAAGGCTAGGACAATTCCCCAAAAAATCAGAAGACAGATTAAATTTAGCTAGCAAACTCTTACAGACATTTTGGAAGAAGGAAAAACTTAGAAACTGTGATTCAAATGTCTCATAAAATATGTAAGACCACATTATAATTTACAAAGCTAAAAGTTCTGAAGAAAGTATGTATATTTTATGTGAGAGAAATCGTGGACTCTTCAAAATGGAGTGATTTTAGGAACCATGAATATTCTTGAAAAAAATTGGTTTGATGTTTCATTTCTCTCTTTAAACCATGTCATTTCATTGCTGATAGTATCTTTTCCAGAATTCTCCATTATTCTAGGGAATTCTTGAGGGGGAAAAAAGTCAATAGCTGAAAGTGCTTTTTCAAGAGGCAACTGAACTTTCTGATGTTTGTGAAAGCCAATCTTTTCTCTTATCCTTGCCCTAGAGAAAAAAACAATCAAAACCATAGATCAGTTGAAATTTTAGATTGAGTTTATTGTGTTGATCCCTCTCTAACACTTAAATCTGCACATAAACTTTCAGCAGGAATACTGTATATAATGATGATTCCTAAATAAAATGTGGGTTTTAAACTTTATGTTGTTAATTTATTGCTTTCACAAACTTAACCCCCCCCCCCAAAAAAAAATCTATGGCACTTTTGTACTGTCCACCAACAATATTATTATCTTTTAATGAAGAATGGCCTGAAGTTCTATTTTATAGCAATGCTATAGCCTTGCATGTGTGTCAAATTCAACACAGCATTATACAAGTTCATCAATAGAAACCTCATCACCATTAACACAAAACTGGTACATCAGTCTTACATCGTGGACTATAAATAAAATTAAAATGTTTTACAAAATCTTTTACTGGATTTGGCAGAGACTTCAGGCAAAAGAAAAAAAACTGTGAAGCATTATTTTGTGCCAAAAACAGGGATTAGAAACAACATCACAGAAATGGTTCCAGTTGATTAAGTTGACCATTTTTTCATGTTCAATAGCTCGAACTGCTACTTAGGAAGAAAATGAGATGGTCTCCTATAAAATGCAAATGTTCATAGAAACTTGTAGAAAGAAAAAATATTAGCATAATCATCAGACTTCTCCATCCCTTTTTATGACTGCACTAATTATGCAGTTGCAAGTTAATAAAAATATTGTTCCTATAGCAACTACAAAGTTTTAATTAGTGCAGCTGTACGTTCTTTCAGGATATTTAATTTGGGAATGAGAAGTTCCATCTTGCTTTTCTATAATAGAAAGTGTATCTGTTCAAAGAAGATACAAACTATATGCTGAAGTAAAAGGTCTAGATTTGCCTGGAAGAAAATGCCAGAAGTTCATCAGAAATAATTTCTGAATACAACAAATACACCCATTCAGTTCCTTGCAACATTGCAGAAATTGGAAAATGCATGTTTACCTTTTATGACCCTATGCCTGAGGTGAACTTCCATGTAAATTGTTTGATACAAAATTTAGGAAACTGAAAAAATCTGCTTTAAAATGAATTACCTTTCCAGAAAGGAAAACCTGGTGTTAAAACATTTCAAAATTAGACCTGCCTTGTTCAGTAAACAATATTATGTCTATTTAAGTAGAAGAAAGTTATCCTGAAAATCAGTTTGGTGTAGTAGTTATGGCATCAGGCCAGAAACCATAAAAACTATGAGTTCTAGTTTCGCAAAGTCATCTTGGTGACTTTCTCTCAATCTTAGGAAGGAGGCGAGGGCAAATCACTTCTGAAAAACTTTGCCAAATACCACAGGGACTTGTTCAGGCAGATTCTGAGAAATAGATACAATTGAATAGGGGAGAAAGTTACATTGAATGACTGAAAGGAAATTGTCCCAATTAGTGGAAAATACTAAATTACAATTTATCTGATAGATTATAATTCAATTTCTTCTTTGGGATGATTTACAGAATTCTGCTTAATCCATGAAACTATAGATTGGGCCAAAACTACAAAGCTGGAGATGCATGAGTAAATATTCTAATATTTTCAGTCCTATTTTTTTTAAAAAAATTTGATTTATATGCCGCCCTTCTCCGGAGACTCAGGGCGGCTTACAATGCGTTAAGCAATAACGCATCAATTTTTAAATTGAGGATTCAAAATTTAAATGACAAAGTGGAGATTTTCCTCAGCATCTGCTGTTTGATACCTTCCAGATCTGTTGGAAACCCAGTTCTGAGAAATCCCATCTCTTTTGTTTTTTGTAAGTCTTGGTCAACCATTTTCATGTGCAACCTTACTAATTTAAATTGTCATTCCTTTTAAAGATACCATTAGCCAACTGGAGGAAAATAGGAATGCAATTTGTTTATCTGTTTGTTTTTAAGGACGGGATCCAATCACAGATACATTACATAGCATGTATTTAAAATCAGGAGTTTTTAAACTGTTTGCCTTAAATTTTAAATAATCAAATTCGTGTTGTTGGTCTGTTTAAAACTCCAGACTGGAGTTAAGGTGACTTCTTAAAATTACTATGTAACTGAGTGATCCTTTTCTTCTGACAGGTAGGCCACAGTCAGTAAGGATGGGATCTCACCATTCCTCTACTCTGATACTAAGCACAGGAGCCCCCCAGGGTTGTGTGCTAAGCCCTTTCCTTTATTCCTTGTACACGCATGACTGCACCCCATTGTATAACACCAACACAATTATTAATTTTGCGGATGACACAACAGTGGTGGGGCTCATTAATAAGAACAATGAGTCTGTTTACAGGAAGGAAGAACAAGGGCTGACATTGTGGTGTAATGAAAATAATCTCACACTTAACACCACAAAAACTAAAGAACTTATAATTGACTTCAGGAGGAAGAGAGATGTACATCTACCATTGTATATAAATGGTGAGGAGGTGAAGAGGGTGGGTAGCTTTAAATTTCTGAGCATTTATAACTCGGAGGACCTTTCATGGACTATGAATGCTAACATGCTTGTGAAGAAGGCACAGAAGAGGCTGTACTTCCTGAGAATGCTGAGGAAGAAAAATCTATCTCAGCATCTACTTCTGTCCTACTATCGCAGCACCATTGAGAGCGTCCTGACATACGGCATTCTTGCATGGTATGGGAGCAGTTCTATAGTGGACAAAAAAGCTCTACAGAGAATCATTAAAACTGCCCAGAATATCATCGGACTCCAGCTACCAGCCCTGGATGACATCTTCGAATCTCACTCTTTGAGAAAGTTGCATAACATTCTCAGAGACTCTTCCCATCCTGCTTACAATCTTTTTGGACTGTTGCCTTCTGGCAGAAGATACAGAACAATTAAAACTTGGACCACATGTTTTCTGAATAGTTTTTATCCCAGAGCTATAATTGCACTCAACAATGAACTAAAGGGCCACCATCAGTGAGCTGTTGGACAGCATTACTTGGTCTGTTGTGTGGATGTTTGGGTGGTTTAGGGATAGGGAATTTGTGATGGATGGGAGTGTGTTTGGGGATTGTTATGTGTGTTGGACCTGGTCTTTCGGTGTTAAGTGAATTTAGTTGTATGGGTATACTGTGTATACACGGCTTAGGCCCAGGATACCTGGCGGACCATCTGCAGCCAGCGACAGCTCCCCATCGCCCGGTGTGTTCTCACAGGGAGGGCCTCCTTGAAGTCCCATCGGCCAGAGAGTGTTGACTGGTGACTCCCAGGAAGCGGGCCTTCTCTGTGGGCGCACCTACTCTGTGGAATCAGCTCCCCCTGGAGCTCCGGGTGGCTCCTGACCTTCGCTCCTTCTGCCGTGATCTTAAAACATGGCTATTTGGCCTGGCTGGATTGTACTGAAGGGGTTTTAAATGTGATTTTAACGGGTTTTTATATCTGATATATTTTATAATTGAATTTGTGTATTTATTGTTGTGAGCTGCCCTGAGTCCTTTGGAGAGAGGGTGGCATACAAGCCCAAATAATAAATAAATAATAAATAAATAAATACACGTACAATGACAATAAAGTTATTTATTATTTTATTTATTTTATTTTATGCATTAAGATAAAATTAAATAAATGTATCACGAAATGAGGTCTAAGAAAATGACATATAATAAACCAGTTTATTGGTTAAATCCATCTATGGTTATAAATTGAAGTGAAGACCTTTTGAACATAAAGTTAGGGTTCAACCATTGCCCTGTTGTACAAAATGAACATATTCTTTTACTGTGTGACTGTGAAGTTCAATTTAAAATGAAATTGTTCCATTTGATTTTTTAAAATTCTTCTTTATAAGATTTTGGCTTGTTTAGAGGTATGTGTGACCTTTTTAATGAAAAAATCTTCAATTTTTCAATCTTATAGAATGACAATGTAATTTCCAGTGTTAACTCAGCCGTGTGTGTGTGATGTGTATGTAAAAGACAGTCCTATTCAGTTTCAAAAAGAAGCATGACAGCGTCTATAGACTGAACTGTCAGCCCCTTTATTCTAGAGTATGTGGAGGGGTTGCATTGTAATTCAGATTATATTAAAAGAAAAACAGTTATTGGCAGGTGATGAATCATTTCCTGTGAAATAATGGAGTCCTATTTTCATATTGAAGGCTTGAGGACAAAACATTTCATGGAATTTAGCAGCATACACCTACTGATTTTAGCAATTAAGAAGTTATTTTACACATTAAAAGTCAGTATGAATTAGGAATTTATACATGTCCAGATAAATAAATACTGGACAGGTTTTGCATCTTTTTTTGGTTTGTGCATTATATCTGGTATGAGTGATAGCAGATCTTAGCTGCAAACATCTAAACCACTATGTGATCACAACAAAAAGAAACAAAATGGCCAGATCTGAAACTAGCTAACCTGGAATACTTTCCGGCCATACTATGATTAGGTTCTAAAATGGTCAGTTTCAGCATGCATGCACAAAACTACTATGACACTTATCAAACTGTTGCTCCTCTGGCATATGCTGACAATACTTCAACCGGGCAACTTTAGCAAGAATTTTGGAGTCTCCGCAGAATGAATAGAAAGTAGTATTTTGACATCTACTAAGGAGGTTCAAGGCTAGTGGACTTCAACACACATCCATTGCAGACAATCCCACTATAGTTACCAAAGCCAATGAGTCTGGAAGATCAGGTGGTGGAGCAGAGGTGGGTTTCAGCAGGTTCTGACCAGTTTGGAGATCCAGTAGCGGAAATTTTGAGTAGTTCGGAGAATCAGTAGTAAAATTCTGACTGGCCCCGCCCCCATCTATTATCTGCCTGCCAAGTCCCAGCTGATCAGGAGGAAATGGGGATTTTGCAGTAACCTTCCCCTGCCATGCCCACCAAGCCACGCCCACCAAGCCACACCACACCCACCAAGCCACGCCCACAAAACTGGTAGTAAAAAAATTTGAAACCCACCACTGTGGTGGAGGTGACTTAAGTACTGGTGAGAGGCGGAGTTTATGTTATCCAATGAAAACTCCTAGTCGGAGCCTTCTGTGATAGCCAACTCAGCAGTGTCACCTATTCACTACTTCTACAATGCACTGGTCAACTTTTCCTTATCTTACCAGGAAGATAAGCCATTTTGGTCAGAGGTTTTGACCAATGGCATTTAGTGAGCAAAACACAAATGCAACTGGAATTGACAGAATTTATTTGTACTCAAAATCCATTTTTTTCATATATTTGGGCAGCATCATCTAACCTTGCTCAATGATAGTAGTAGAGAAATGAAAAGAAAAACAACAACCCTGAAACCTGAGACCTCTAGAATAGAATAGAATAGAATATGCATTCGTCAAGAATCATAAGGTACAACACTTAACGATAGTCATAGGGTACAAATAAGCAATCAGGAAACAGTATCAATATAAATCGTAAGGATACAAGCAACAAAGTTACAGTCATACAGTCATAAGTGGAAGGAGATGGGTGGTGGGAACGATGAGAAGATTAATAGTAATGCAGACTTAGCAAATATCACTTTTCTACAGTGCACTAGTCTCTGGGCAATTTACATTAAAAAATAAATAAATTTTCCAGTCCTGGGTTTGTGCAATCTCTCCAAATTCACATACAATGTCAATCCTGTGATAATTGCAGCAGTGATATAAATCAAATTTTATAAATTCATCTGAGCGGTTGAATAATTATCTTCATTTGTGAACGATCCCCCCCACCAAATAAAGAACCCTATATAATTTGGCAGCCCTGCATGGAATAGGTGTATGTTTACTGAATCTATATTATATTATTTAATGAATATAAATGCTTTTGTGCTGCTTCAGACATTTTGACTCAAGCATAATAATATAATTATGAAATTAATCACTACTAAATATAAAATAACAATAATTAGTTATAACAATCACAATTATTGCAATAAAACAGATGGCCAAAAAATCATCAGAATCTCATTATATGGCCAGGTACATCTGACTACTAATTCCACTACTACTAATGTTCCCAGAAGCTTTCCGAGAAGCAAGGGCTCTGATGTGACAAATAAGTCATTTCACAGGTACTTCTTCATGAAATGCTCACAAAAATACTTTTTAGGGTGGGGGCAGGAAAGAGTTTCAGCAACTATTGTTACATAACAATACCAAGTTATCACAGTTAATAGTTAATAATAGGCATTATGGAAGAATGGCCTTTCAGTGTGCACTCATCGCCATCTGCTGGCAAGATTTTGCAAATATACAAGAATGGTACTTATTTTGCCATTATACTACTTACACAATAGCAATAGGACTGAGACTTATATACCACCTCACAATGTTTAGTAAACCCTCACTAAGTGGTTTACAGAATCAACATATTGCCCCCAACAATCTAGGTCCTCATTTTACTGACCTCAGAAGAATGGAAGGGTGAGTTAAGCTTGAGCCTGGTGAGAATCGGAAAACAATTTTCTTCTCAATCTAACCCAAAAGTGCTTTTTCAGGAGGCAACTGGACTTTCTTGGGTCCAGTTGCTTCCTGAAAAAGCACCTTTGGGATAACCATGACCTGGATGACTGAGAATCTCTACAGACTTTGAGCTATACAATTTGGGATGAACACCCTTTGAATGATGTGGGAGTAGGAATGGATTTCTGGAGAAAAAATTGCAGACTACAGGAACCAGGAACACCACTCAGGTGACCCTGAGGACACAGATAAACCTCCAAGTGCTTCAAGGACCCTCTAAAAGGATGCAGATTACCAGCTGTCTGCAAGGAATATAAATCCTTCCATTCCCCACTATCCTGCCAGAGCTGGAGAAGCTTCTTGGATGAGAAGCTAAACATCTTCAAAAGAAAAAACGTCCAGTTGACTTCTGAAAAAGCACCTTTGGGACAACCATGACCTGGATGATTAAGAATCTCTACAGACTTATCAGTGTAATTTTCTATTGAAATGTAAGATCTTCACTAATTTGTTGATAATATACCAAGAATTCAGAGTCTGGATGGATTGTTTCATCTTTGGGATAACATTTAGTTAGATAAATATGGCATGTGGTTTTAGAATCGTTCTTTTAAATAACTCTTTTTGGAAACATGTTTCTGATATCACTTTAAATCTTCATTATGGCAGAAAATAAACAACAATGACAATATTAAAGAATTTAAAATATTTCTTTGGTACAGATATTTCTTTAGTAAGAAGAAAGACTCTTACTGGAGTCCCTATTTAACTCCAGTAAGATCAGTGTATTTAACGTCTTAGTGCAGAATAGTTTGTGAGGTAAGGATTATATTACATGACAAACGTTCCAGTACAAACACATTGAAATAGCATTAACAATTCTGGACTAGATAGCACTCATATGTAGATCTTGGAATTGTGCTCTGCCAAACACACTTTTTATAGAATGTAGTGTTGGATATTTTTCATAATTAATCCTAGATAACAAATACAGTTAGTCCTTGACCACAATTGAGCCCAAAACATACGTTGCTAAGCGAGAAATTTGTTAAGTGAGTTTTTACAACTTTTCTTGCCACATTTGTTAAGCGAATCACTGCAGTTGTTAAATTAGTAACACCGTTGTTAAGTGAATCTGGCTTCCTCATTTGCTTTGCTTGTCAGAAGATCACAAAAGGGGATCATATGATTCTGGGACACTGCAACCGTCATAAATGTGAGTCAGTTGCCAAGCGCCTGAATTTTGATTACGTGTCTATGGGAATGCTGAAATGGTCGTAAGTGTGAAAAATGGTCATAGCTCACTTTCTTCAGTGCTATTGTGACTTCAAACGGTCACTAAGCGATCTGTTGTAAGTTGAGGACCACTTGTATATGTCAGTGTAAGATTCTTTTATAAAATTATATATCTATTCTTTAATTTGGCTCTTTTTCCTATTTTAATATAGCAGATATTTATTTTACTGGATAAATGTGTTTACTTTAATAAGAAAGATATGCTTTTCCAAATCCTAGCATTCGGTGCTGCCATCATGTGGTATTTTGTGAATTCACCAAGTCAATCTGATACATAGCCTGCTGATACATGGATACAACTGCTAGAAATTGTAATAGTGCAGGTAGGAGAAATGGGTTGCCAAAATTGCTGTGAGATGTATTCATGTGTAGATTATACGTTCTTATTTTACAAACGTACACAGCACAAACACAGGCAGCTAGAAATAGGTAAATTCCAGCACATTTCAATTTATATGCTTCCTGTGCTTTAATGTAAGCATGTGTAAATGTGTGGGGACCATTCATCTACACATTTGGCATGTATTCTTAAAAATGGACAAACATGGAAAGGAAAAACAAAAGAGAAAAATAAATAATTAAAAAGCACCAGAAAAAGTTTAGAAAAGCTTTCCTTCATGTTGTAGGGCCATGATGGTAACCTATGGCATATGTGCCACAGATGGCATGCGGAGCCATATCGATGGCCACGTGAGCTCAGCTCTGGGGCGCACATTTTCGGGCCTTCTGGGCCCACCGGAAGTCAGGAAACAGGCTGTTTCCAGCCTCTGGAGGGCCTGGGGGTAAGGTGGGGAAGGCCCATTTTTCGCTCTCCCCAGGCTCAAGAGCCTTTCTTTTATAAGCATTTATAGGCATTGTGTTCAGGTGCATGCTGAGGCTGAAATCTTATTCATTCTAATATGAAAATTCTTTTAAAGTTCTTATTATTTACCGCAATCAAGATGTTAAATATAGTTGAATGCTATGAAAAAAATGTTTTTCTGCTATGTAATAAATCTTCTTAGCAAAAAAGTTAGTATAGAAAGCATTCTGTTGTAAGTTACCTAAGTCTTTAAATGAGTGACATAATATTTGGTAAAATAAATATACTGTTGATAAAAGCTATCTAGGAAAAATAGCCCTGTGTTTTAAATTATTTTAGAGTTGGTTTGAATTAAGAAATAAATGAATTTTAATACTGTCTTATATTGTTTATCATGGATAAATTCTGACTGCACATTTGGGGGTTTTGAGGTGTGTGCATTGTAGGCTGCCATTACTGTAAACATATTCTACTCATTTTATACCAAAAGGCAATATACTAACAAAAGTAGTAGTCCTTATTTTTTAGAATCTGCTGACAGTTTCATGCTAAAGCCAGTTCTGCATTCATTTAAAACACTTGGATTATGCCAATACACCATGAGGGAAGACCATAAATCATTTTTTTTTTTTAAAAAATTCTATTTAAAAGTAAATAGTTTGGGAGAAAATGTCATCAGATTTTTAAAAGAATGGGAACACATAATTACTATTACTGAAGGTAATATTTATAGGGTTGCCAGGTGTCCACTATTTGAGCAGACAGTCCACTTTTTTCACATTATGTTCACTATTTTTTTTCACAAAATGGACATTTTTTTTATTCAAAAGCTTTATGATGAAATGCTACGTAATCTAAAGCTGTTCAGTCTAAGAGAATAAGGATAGGAGAATCGCATTTTGTCTTTTTTTTTTCATAAATTAGAATGAGACAAAGATCGAATGCTCATTGCAATAATCACATTTTACACAACAGCACAAAAAATGCATTAAAGCAGTTATCTTTTGATATCAAAAATGTAGTGCTGAAGGTTTTTGCCGAATTTTCAAATTCTGCGAAGAAACGAGAAGAGTTGAAATCATTTTTTGAGTTTTGCGAGTCAGAATTCCATGAAGTTTTGCGCCATGTTCCAACACATTGGTTAAGTTTGTTTAAAGCGATCGAAAGACTTCTTTTAAACTGGATACCTCTAAAATCGTATTTTATTTCTCTTGGATCTGATGAGTGCCATAAGGTTATCTGGAACCTTATTTCGGATCAGGAAAATGAACTCGCAAAGGACGATGAACCAACAATTTCAGAATTGTATTTATATTTCACGCACTTCTTCATGTCAATAATGCAAGACACCCTACTGAAGCTGGAAAGCAAGGAAATTCTTGCATGTGATCTTCACATTATCATGTGTAAGCTGTGTGATTCTTTGCAAAAAAAAAATACGATGAGCAGTTTTTTGGAATGAAAGTTTTATTTGCCTTACGTAAAAAACATTTGCCTGAGAATGCCGTGCAAAAGTTCAAGAAAGAAGCCATCAACGTGTACCAAAGAGCCATTGCGTACCTAGAAAAGTGGTATAATTTCACCGATTCAGTATATGAGACGCTAAGTTGTTTCAATCTAATTGATCGCAATAATCCTCCAACTTTAGAAGAACTTTGTATATTTTTTAATATTTCTCAACGTTGTACTGAAATTAAAGAATTATTCCTTAAACACAAAGAATTGATCAAAGCTGTGCAGTCAAATAAAAAATACACACGACAGCAAAGTAAAATGTAATTTAATATTTTACATATTATTATAATATATTTGATGTTTTGAATTTTAAGTAAAGTTTTGAAGTGATTATTTTAATACCTGTTAAAATGTTTGTAAGAAAATATATAATTTAATTGTAAAATTTTTTATTTTTTTACTACTTAACCCCTCCCCCCCTGCTATTTTTTGGAAGCAGATCTGGCAACCCTAGCCTTGAATTACTAGAATAAGGAATAAGAAATCCATTTAGGTCCATGGATATTAGTGAAATTTTTTCCCCCAGAATATACAGTATATGTGCTCACTAGTGGATTGAATATATTAAAACTTGACAGAATCAAAACTTTTATATTTCTTTAGATAAAAGTTCACTAACTTTAATGTTTGTACTATGAAGAACAAGAATGAAAGGAATCACTATGCATAGAACATGGAACATAGAATAATAGAGTTGGAAGACACCTTGGAGGTCTTCAAGTCCAACCCCCCTGCTTGATCAGCAGACCCTATACCCGTGATGGCAAACCTATGGCACGTGTGCCACAGGTGGCACGTGGAGCCATATCTGTGGGCACACAAGCGTTGCTGTAGCTCAGCTCCAGCGTGCATGGGCACTCCAGCCAGCTGATTTTCAGGGCTTCCGGGCCCACTTGAAGTTGGGAAATGGGCCATTTCCGGCCTCCGGGAGTAGTGGGGGAGGCTGTTTTCACCCTCCCCAGGCTCCAAGAAAGCCTCTGGAGCCTGGGGAGGGCAAAAAATGGGCTTTCTGGGCCCACCAGTAACCTTTCTGCCATCGCATGCCAAAAGTGGGGGGAGTGGGGGGAGCATGCACGTGTGCGCGGAGGGGTGGGGCGCATTGAATTATTGGTATGGGCACACATGTGCTTGACCCCCCCCACTGCCCTATACCATGGGTGTCAAACTTGTGGTGTCATGTTGCTGTGATGTTTTTCCTCTTCACAGAACTGTGGTGGGCGTGGCCTGTGCATGACGCATCCAGCCCGTGGGCCGTCAGTTTGACACCCATGCCCTATACAATTTCAGATAAATGATTGTCCAGTCTCATTTTGAAAACCTCCAGTAATGGAGCACCCACAATTTCTGAAGGCAATCTATTCCATTGATTAATTGTTCTGTCACGAAATTTCTCCTTAGTTCTAGGTTGCTTCTCTTCTTGGTTAGTTTCCACCCATTGTTTCTTGTCTTTTGGTGCTTTGAAAATAGTTTGACCTTGTTGTCTTTGTAGGAGCCCTTCAAATATTGAAACACTATCATGTCTTCCTTAGTCCTTCTTTTCAGTAGACTAGTAGACATACCCAATTCCTGTACCCAATTTAACTTCTGACATTACTAAACCAGAAAGCCTTGAGACTCCATCCACTCCACAAGGCATAAACCTTCCAAAACAATAATGGGTTGAAATGAGGAGTCCTTGGTGCTCTCTGAGCTTTGTTTCTAGCACTGATAATGTTACCTAGTTTGGGTAATGAAATGTCTTCAAAAAAACAGACCAGAGAGCACCAAGAGTTCCTCAGATCATTTGTTGTGTTTTAATAACGGTGATAAGTTACTAAAATAGTTTATAATTGTTGCTATGGGGGACATTTTTTATATATATTTCTTCTTTTCCGTTATTATATTTTAATTTTTTTTCTTCTTTTCTATTTTTTTTCTGCTCTATTTTTTTCTTTTTATACTTTTTTATATATTTACATTATATTAGTTTCTATCTAAATTAACAACTAAAATACATATTTCTGGGCTTTATTCCAAATAAAAGAACTTGTTTTCTTTTCTTTCCACTAGATGGCAATATAAACCTTTTGATCTTAGCTTGACTTGGAAATTAAGGCAGCTTGATTTAATTTAAGCAACTCTTCTGGCAATGCTTTTATTGAGCAATGCAAAAAAAAGCTAAATTTCAGCTTGGTAATTTAATCTTAAATAAAAAACATCCACCCTATTGCTGTGTAAAGGATCAAACTGGGAAAACATATTAATGATTTCTACTACAGTACTAAAATCAGATTAAAATAATGTTACATATATATTACTAAATAAACATCATTTAAGAATGCATTCCTTAGTTGTTCTTCTCCTCAACCAGGTATGATTCTTAAAAAGCTTTCTGGCCCCTTATCTATATTGCAATAGAATGGCATGTTTCATGGGAAATAATTGGTGAAACAATACTTTTCACATAATGTTATGTTTTTTGGCACAGCAAAAATATTGTGACAAAGAATTTGGGAGGCGACAGAAAAAATAACAATGTGCTTTTATATGATTCACCTTATGCTCTAAACTTGCCATTGAAAAAGTTCATCATAGCTAAATAGTTGTTAAAAAGCAATTTCAAAAAGTGATTAAGAAATGAAATGCGGCAGACTTTATGTCCTTATAGGATATATTACAGGTATGGGTTTGGTTGAAACCTATCAAGTCCCAACCAATCAACTCATGAACTGACTGTAAAAACCTGAGTTTCTGCAGTCTACTCACAAGAAGCAGCTGTCCAGAATACATGTTGGGAATCTCATGATCTCTCCTTTTTCTGTAGAGATTTTTGTGGGCCAGAATTCACTGTCAATCTTCTCTGCAAGGCCTTGAAGGATCCTTCAAGGATGTCTGGTTTGCCATGAACCCTCATTGGAAGCCCAGAATACAAGGCTTTCCATGTAGAGTGCTTATATTATAATATGAGGCTAAAGTTCAATTACTTTGTGATTTTGAATAAAATACAAGATTCTTATAACCTCATTGAAGCAGAAAATGGGCTAAAACCCCTAAATACCTTACAGCTCAGGGGTGGGTTCTACTTACCTTTACTACTGGTTCGCATCCTGCCTGCACACACTCTTCTGCACATGCGCAGATCATCTATGATGACATCCGGGTCAGTGGGCAGACCCTCCTGCGGATTTTACTACCAGTTCTTGCTAACTGGTCCGAACCGGGGGCAACCAACCAGTTACAGATGTAACAGAGATTCTTTAGAATAGAATAACAGAGTTGGAAGGGACCTTGGAGGTCTTCTAATCCAACCCCCTGCTTAGGCAGGAAACCCTACACCACTTCAAATAGTTTTCCAACATCTTCTTAAAAATCTCCATTGGAGTATTCACAACTTCTGAAGGCAAGTTGTTCCACTGATTAATTGTTCTAACAGTCAGGAAATTTCTCCTTAGTTCTAAGTTGCTTCTCTCCTTGATTAGTTTCCACCCATTGCTTCTTGTCCTACCCTCTTGTGCTTGGAGAATAGTGTGACCCCCTCTTCTTTGTGGCAGCCCCTGAGATATTGGAACACTGCTATCATGTCTCCCCTAGTCCTTCTCTTCATTAAACTAGACATACCCAGTTCCTGCAACTGTTCTTCAAATGTTTTAGCCTCCAGTCCCCTAATCATCTTTGTTGCTCTTCTCTGCACTCCTTCTAGAGTCTCCACATCTTTTTTACATCATGGTGACCAAAACTGAATGCAGTATTCCAAGTGTGTATTATAAAATGCATTATAAAATGGTGTTAACACTTCATGTGATCTTGATTCTATCACTCTGTTTATGCAACCTAGAACTGTGTTAGCTTTTTTGGCTGCAGCAGCACACTGTTGGCTCATATTTAAATGGTTGTCCACTAGGACTCCAAGATCCCTCTCACAGTTACTACTATTGAGCGAGGTACCACATATACTGTACCTGTGCATTTTGTTTTTCTTGCCTAAATGTAGAACCTTACTTTTTTCACCATTGAATTTCATTTTGTTGGATAGCAGAATGTGCACTTGTCTATGATAATTAATGTTGACAGAAGTTTCATGTAGTTTACATTAAACTACTATCTTAGTGAGCAAATGCATTTGGAACACAGAAGGATATTCAAAGCATCAGTCATAAATTTGATCTGAATTAAGGCTCTCGGGACTTCAAATAAGCTGATTGTGCACTATAAAACATTATGTTTAATATTTGCCTTAAAGAGTTTTATAGCAGATGGGATAAAAATAATTGCCTCTAAAGCTCACAAATTGAGCTATTGCATTAGACATTCTTTGTGCAGACATGGTGTCCTTTATTTGGTTTTCCATGTTAAGAAGGATTAAAAAGCATCTTCTACCTTATTCACCCGCTCATTGATACTTATCTTTCCATTATGCATGCTTTTTGCTTTTTGGTGATATCTACCACTTCACTCTTGGCATAATTTATGACTAACTTTTCATTGGTACAATATGCTGTAATACTTGCTGATTCCACCTTAGGTGCACCTGGGATATAAAGATAGGATGGCTGAATAGTCAGCATACAAAGGATAGCTGTACAATTATTCACTAACACAAGAATATGGAAGTCTTTTGTTATTGTTAAGGTTTATGTAAAAATTAATTTAAAATTCATTAATTGATGACAAACATATATCTCTGTCTGACTTTTGTTTGGTCTGCTATGGCACCAGAGAAGTAATTAGAAGAAATACACCTGGCCTATATGTATGCATGTTATTGTCGCACAATGATTAATCATTGTAATTTACACCATTTTTATTATAGAAGATACTAACGTTGTTCATAGTCAGGCCAGTAGTATAGAATAAACATAGCTTTCAAATCAATGAGGAGGGTGGCATAAAACCATCTTGAAGATAGCTTGACAGTTTGTTGGATTTTATAGATCTAAAGAGTCCTGATCAGTGGTGAAATCTAAAATTTGTTACTACCAGTTCTGTGGGCGTGGCTTGGTGGGAGGAAATGTGACTGGGTGGGTGTGGCCAATTTTTAAAAAAACTTTTAAAACCATTTTTTCTACAACCTCTTCAGCGAAGAGGTCGTAAAAAAATGCTTTCAAAAGGCTCTGACAATCCCAGCGGAGTTGCCTGATCATCAGAGGTTTTTTTTCTTTTAAATGCCTCTGACGATCCAAGCTGAGTTGCCTGATTGACAGAGGCTTTTTAAAAAAGCCTCTGCCGATCAGGCAATTCAGCTTGGATCGTCAGAGGCATTTAAAAGAAAAAAAGCCTCTGATGATTACGCAGCTCAGCTGGGCATGGGGGTGGGCAGGAATTTTTGCTACCAGTTCTCCGAACCATCCACCTCCATCACTACCGGATCAGGCGATCCGGTCCGAACCAGAAGCATTTCACCCCTGGTCCTGATGGCACAGTGCTTAGAATGCAGTATTGCAGGCTAACTCCACCCACAGTCTGTAGTTCAATCCTGATGGGCTCAAGGTTGATTCACCTTTTATCCTTTTGAAGTTGGTAAAATGAAGACACAAATTATTGACAACAATATGGTGACACTGTAAACTGCCCAGTGAAGCACTATGGAGTGGTACATAAGTTTAAGTGCTATTGCTATTCAATAGTTGTAATGGGATGTGGGAACGACTTTGGGCGACAAAGGTAAGAGAAGCTGCCTAAAACACAATAAAAGAAGAAATCATGAATTAACAGTAAGAGGAAGAAACTTAGGAAGGATCTGCTCTAATTGATCAGGTGGTTAAAAGTGGTGGCAGGAAGCTTGTACATTTAAATTTACATGATAATGTTAATGTAGCCTTACAATAAAATAGAATTAGTTTACCTAGTTGTATTTCATGTCTGATTTACCTGAGAGAGCTGACATCAGTCTTTCAAATTTAGCATTCTTCAGTTGCTTAGTGAGCTTAAGTTTTTTTTTAGAAATACACACACAAAACTATTACCACACATGAGGTAAATATTTAGCCCTAGAGAGCCAAGTGCTTGGATGACACGAAGTCACCATAATAGAAATTGAAAGTGGGCCAACCATGTCTCCCCTATAATTAGCTTCCCTGCTTCAGAAGGTTCTTTAGTTCTAAGACAATATTCCATGAACCAAGGTCAAGTGTTATTTCAGAAGGTTTTATTGGCTTCAATTAATTTCACCTTTACACCTGCACAGTTACAACTGAATCAGGACTTAGATTTAAATTTGGTTCTACTATCCCTATTTGACATTTCACTTTCTATATATTCTTGGTTACTTGTTGATAGGAGTGCATTAGTGTTAGAGGTTAGTTCTGTTTTACTAGATCCTAACTCAGTGATGGCTAACCTTTTCTGTACCAAGTGCCCAGAGCACGTGTATGCGTGCACAAATGTGGTGTGTGTGCCCGAACCCAAAGTGCAATGCGCTTGTCCCCCCCGCATGTGCCCCATGCCCCGTGCATGTGTGTGGCCCCTGCATACGCGCATGGGCCCACCACACATGCCCCCCATGCATGCACAAGCATCCCCCCTGCACACACCCTGTCCCCTGGACATGTGTGGCAGAGACCCAAAGACCAGCTGACTGGTGGGAGGCATGCACGCATGCGTGGTGGGGCTGAAGTGGGGCAACGGTTCGCATGCCCACAGAGAGGGCACTGCATGCCACCTCTGGCACGTGTGCCTTAGGTTCGCCATCACGGTCCTAACTCTTCAAAAAGAACAAGGAAACATTAGCTTTTAAACTTCTTAAACCATGAAGCATAAATTGCAGTCCGGGTAAGACAGACTACTCTAGACTTCTATTTATCCACCCCATGACCCACTTTTGACCCCTACTATTAGTAGAGGGATGTCAAGAATGTAGACCAAATTAGTCAATGATGGGAAACATTTTACAAGTTAGATCAATAGGAGCTGCAAGAATAGAAGCAGTCAGAATTTCCACACTTCACAAATTATCAGAGCAAGTTATCCAAAGACAAGTGCATGACCTAAGTTTCTAATCAGAATGTCAAGAATGAAGATCAGCTATCAGACCTGGGCACAACAGATCAATCTCTGCATGCTTCAGATGGATTACCTAAAGCTTTTTTCCTCAGTTTTAAGGGATGGCAACAGTGATTAAAATTGATTGAATGACCACCAAGCTTTTAACAGGTGAATCCCTGATTTCCTGAAACATAGCAGGATGATGTTCTAAAAAGAACTACCGGTCTTTCATATCCCACCTCAGCAGCCTTCAGCCTTTAGTGAAGTTCCAGAGTTGTATTTTACAATGTAATAACTCTCTGAAGTACCTGGGAATAACACTGGACAGATCACTAACCTTCCGACAACACCTGGAAAAAACAGCTGCAAAATTGAAAAGCCTCAATAATTTACTGAACAGACTGGTTGGAACAACCTGGGGTACTGATGTTAAAACCCTATGAATTACAATCTTGGCTTGGTTTACCTCATAGCTTAATATTGTGCCAGCGTGTGCCCACATCCAAAGGGTTGATATACAACTCTGCCAGACAATGTGTATCATCTGTGCAATGTGTATCGTTGCATCCCACTCCTGTGCACTGGTTACCAGTACTTAACAATATCATACTGCCCCAGTTAAAAGACAACAAACTTTTGTTTGGCTATGGTCAAGGTGTGAAGTTTCCGAAAGGTGCCCTAATTAAATCATGAACCTCGAGCCAAGTTTCAAAAGAAATCCAGTCATTTATTAGGAGCACCATTCCGGCAATTACTCAAATGGAATCAGCTCTAACCCCCCACGTGATTTGCGGGCCCCTATGATCCTGTCCCTTCCTCCCTGGGCATGTCATAAATCACGTTCTCTAATGGACCACGTTGGCAGGCTGAAAAACCCCACCCCTCCTGCTGACCCCAGTAACCTAGGATACAATCTTTGAAAAGGCGTGTGTGGAATGTATTTTTCGTTGGGGCAGCCAAGCAGCTTCATCAGTTCTCCCTCCCTCCTGCTTATGGCAACTTGAAAGCTGGTCTGGAAAGCTTTGCAAGTTGACACAAGGATGCTGAACAACAAGGCCCTCCTGTACCAGGAGACACCAGGGTTGAAGAAAAAGAACTGGAAAAAAAATCATGAAATGTCACAACCTGGCCATCGAAACTACACGGCTATGGATGAAACATGTAACAGTGATACCCATTGTCATCAGGGTATTTGGTATCATGTCCAAGAACTTTACAAAACACATCAAGAAATTGCAGTTTCCTGCAATAGCACCAGTGGAACTGCAAAAAACTATTCGGAACATCATATATTTTAAGAAGATACTTGGTTGATACCTATGATGCTGGCAGCAACCCGTATCAACCATTAGCACCAGTCAATGGTATTTGTGATGCATTTTTGAATGTTCAGTTGACTGAGTTTCATGTTTAATGAATAAAGTAAATAATAATAATAATAATAATAATAATAATAATAATAATAATAATAATAATAATAATAATAATAATTTAATTTAATTTAATTTAATTTAATTTAATTTAATTTAATTTAATTTAATTTAATTTAATTTATCGCATTTCTATGCCGCCCGACTCCCAAGGGACTCTGGGCGGCTTACAGAAAAAATAATGCGAACAATGAACATAGAAAAATTATTAAAAACATTTTAAAAACATTAAAAGCCTATGCACATCATTCATGGCCGGATCTCGCAAGATTGCAACATGAGATCAACGGCCCCAAGCCTGCCAGAAAAGCCAGGTCTTCACCGCTTTCCGGAAGCCAATAGGGTGGGGGTAGTCCGGATCTCAGGAGGTAACTTGTTCCAGAGAGCTGGGGCAGCCACAGAGAAGGCCCTCCTCCGCAGGCCCACCAGCCGGCATTGTTTAGCTGACGGGACCCAGTGGAGACCAACTCTGTGGGATCTTACCGGTCACTGGGAGCTATGCGGTAGAAGGCGGTCTTGAAGACAGCTTGGCCCTGAGCCATGTAGGGCTTTAAAGGTAATAACCAACACCTTGAATTGTGCCCAGAGACCAATAGGGAGCCAGAGCCAATTCACGGAGAATTGGTGTAATGTGGGTGTATCTAGGTGCACCCATGACAGCTCGCGCAGCTGCATTCTGGACCAACTGTAGTCTCCAAACACTCTTCAGGGGTAGCCCCATGTAGAGCGCATTGCAATAATCTAACCGTGAGGTGACAAGGGCATGAGTGACTGTGAGGAGAGCCTCCTGATCCAAGTAGGGTCGCAATTGGTGTAAATGTCTTTAGTAAGGTAAGAGACCTGGAAGTATGAATAGTTAAAATTTGATATTTATAATTCATGAGCATTGCCAGCTATCCCTATTAACTTGGGTAGCAGGACTCAACATCTTTGCATCTTAATTCTTCCAGCCTTAGCTATTAACCTGGACTTAGGATATTGAAACATTTTACAAATCATTATTTCCCATCTTATCTGTTATTAAAGCTATTCAATACCACATGGGGTATATTTAAGGATTATAGTTGGGCTTGGTTTAAGATATGATACTTAAATATAATCTAGCTGTGTGCCAAAGAAGCCAACACAGTCCTAACTTGCATTAAGAGAGGGATAGGATCAAGATCACTTGAAGTATTAGTACTGCTTTATAAAACCTTAGTAAGGCCACACTTAGAATACTGCATCCAATTTTGGTCATCATATTATAAAAAGGTGGAGAGCAGAGGTGAAATGCTACCGGTTCGCTCCAGTTCAGGCGAACCGGTAGCGATAAAAACTACTGGTTCGGTTGAACCAGTAGTTTAAAAAAAGGCTATCGGTTTGGTCAAACTGGTAGTTAAAAAAGCTACGATCTGACGATCACCTGTGCCACACAGTTTAGCTTTGCTAGAAAGTAGGATTTCCTGCTTTCTAGCGAAGCTAAACCATGCGGCACAGCTGATTTCCCCCCTCGCTGTTCTACTTACCTTCCCAAGCCTCCTTTTGGCGTGTACTGCACGTGCGTGCCCAAAATGGGCCACGTGGGGACTCCTGGGAGGGGAGGGGTGGGGAGGCCAGCCAGGACTGGGGGTTCTCCAAACTGCACAGAATCTTAGCTAGAGGTTCTCCCAAATCCCTGTGAACCTCCAGCAGCCCACCCCTGTCTGTGGTTGCTAAGAGTCAACACTAATTTGACAATACATAATCAGCTGATCAAATCTTGAAGAAATTGGGAATTTTCCCACTATCCTTCCTTATAAAAAAGGCCATATTGATATTATTAGTTTCCTCATCTAGTTTTAAGTAACTGCATTTTGAAATAATATAATTTTGTCTGAAAGTTATTGCAATTTTCCATTCTTTGAAGTTGATAATTACATCGCACAGAATGAAAACTGAAATAATGGTGAATATCACTGTATTAGAGTGGCTATATCTTTTTACCATATCATTAATTGCATGACACCATAAAATTGCATACCTTTCACCCTTCACTGAGTAGTTTGAGGAAAAGTCATTATATTTTCATATTGCAGTGATATCAAGGTTAAGACTATTTTAAAGTTAAAAAGAAAGTTGTTCAAAAACATAGTAAAAGGGAATTGAACAATATTATCCTTGTCTAGTTTAAATGAAAATATGTATGCCTAAATGAATAATGGCTCAAAATCCCTAATCAAAATTCAAATTTCTTTCATTACATTTTGTATCATATTATTCAGTAAAAAAATGGAGATTAATTCAGGCATCTCATTGATTTGATGCCCTATCAAGACTTTTATGGGATTTTATATTGATACTTTACAACATCAAAGTACAATTATCGATTCATCTAATTCAGTAACAGGGCAGAATAAAAGTTTAGTAAACTGTAGAAAATATCTACTTTTGCCTCCAAAGCTTGATGGTTTCTCTCTTTTATTCTGAGATGTATGTTTCAGCAATAGTTCAGAAATATTTAAACTATATATTTTAGTGCAGACATTCTATACTTTCCTGGTAGCAAAAGATTAACTTTTAGCTCAGGAGAGAAAACATTTAAAAAATGCATACACAAATCACTTCACAAGTTCTGGCATAAAACACACTGGGATTGGAACATTAAAAATGCATAGAAACACTCAAGCTCACTCACAGATATAAAGACGAAGCTGGCTCCAGACATTTGCTGCCTGAGATAAGAAAACGCTTTCCCTTCAAGTTGTTCATTAGATGGAGGTGGGCTAGTTATTCCTTCTCAGTCTTCCTGGGTTGTCATAAAAAATAAAACCAGTTATAAAGGGAAGACTTTCAGTTCCATGAGAAAGAACACGTTATTATTTGAATAAAATAAAGTATTTACAAATTAGACAGACGTGCTTATGAAAACTGAGTTATATTACACTATATTATTAGCAATTTAAAATCAGTCTCATAAAATACCTAGCTGTGTTCTTCATGGCTGATTCATCCTGTGCTCGCTTGAAGCTAAATAGTGACTGGAAACAACACTAACACTGAAGAATAGCATCTCCAACCCATGCTATATTTTTTTACAGGCTTCCTTGTTTGTCATTTGCTTTGTCAACTTTTGCACCTGGGCACAAACAATGACATGTAACAAGAATCTGGGTTATAAAGTACTCAGACCCGGAGCTGCTGGAAGGACACGACTTCACTGCTTTTCCACAGATCTGTAAGGTTGGGAGTGTCCTTCCACCCATCCGCTGGTCCGGCAGCATCACCCCAGTCAACATCTCCTGGAGTGGTGCAACTCCCATGGCTTCGCCCCACAGAGTAAGAGCCGGATCCTCTTACTCTGGGAATATAAATTCTGGAAGGAATGCAATTCCACAGGAGAAGTGCAGCCACAGGGGAGGCCTTCTCCAGAAACCCACATTATTTTCTATTCACACAGTCCTAGTAGGTGATCATTTGAATATGAGCCAGCAATGTGCAGCCACCACCAAAAAAAACTAATACAATCCTGGGTTGTATAAACATAGAATCAAGATCATGTGAAGTATTAGTGCCGCTTTACAAAAGCCTCGTAAGACCACACCTGGAATACCGCAACCAATTTTGGTCATCATACTACAAAAAAGTTGTTGAGACTTTGGAAAAAGTTCAGAGAAGAGCCACTACGATGATCAAAGACCTGGAGACTAAACCACATACAAACGGCTGCAGGTTTGGGGTCTGGCTAGTCTAAAGAAAAGAAGACTTAGGGGTGACATCATAGCAGTAGTTCAGTATTTTAGGGGCTGCCACAAAGAAGAGGGAGTCAAATTATTTTCCAAAGCACCTGAGGGCAGGACAAGAAACAATGGTTGGAAACTGATCAAAGAGAGAAGCAACTTGGAATTAAGGAGAAACTTCCAAACAGTAAGGACAATTAACCAGTGCAACAGCTTGCCTTCAGAAATTGTGGGCGCTCCCATCACGGGAGGTTTTTAAGAAGACACTGGACAATCACTTGTCTGAGATTATATAGGTTCTCCTGCTTGAGCCGGGGCTAGACTAGAAGACTTCCAAGGTTCCTTCCAGCTTCTATTCTATTCTATTCTATTCTATTCTATTCTATTCTATTCTATTCTATTCTATTCTATTCTATTCTATTCTATTCTATTCTATTCTGTGGTGGGATTCAAGTAATTTAACAACCGGTTCTCTGCCCTAATGATTTCTTCCAACAACCGGTTTTCCATACTGCTCAGGAAGTTAACAACTGGTTCTCCCGAAGTGGTGCGAACTGGCTGAATCCCACCACTGATTCTATTCTATTGACTTATTAATTGCTCTCGGACTGAAAACCAAATATTGTGTTAAATGTGAACTACAAAGTTTATTTTGAAGAGAAGCAGTCTGTTCATTTTTCCTTATGGTCAGCACCATGAGAAACCGACAATTATGTCTGCAACTACTCCCACTTTCATCTTCTTTCCTTCTATTTATTTTTCATCCTGTAATATCTGATCATACAATTGTTATGGATGCTAAAAAGGCCTGCAATTCCGTGTTAAACTTCTTTGGATTCTTGAACCTACCTGCTGTGATGGAGGAAGTATTGCAGGTGGGTTTTGAAGCAAAAGGATCAATTCAGTGGTGGGTTGCTACCAGTTTGCCCCGGATTGGGCAAACTAGTAGCAGCAGTGGTGGGAAGCTCCGCCCATCCACTACTGGATCAGATGTATATTGAAGGTTTGATTTTTTTTTCCTCCTTTCCTTTTCCACAACGTAACAGATCTGACCACAGAGTTCCTAATGATTTCCTCCCACCCAACTCAGCACATATGAGTTTTTCACACTTGTACAGAAATACAATATCGAATATTCTGTATAATAAGTAGATAGATTTTGGCTAGGTATAAAAAGAATACTTTTTATAAAATTGGAAGATTATAGAGTTTAATAACACTATTCTTTAAAAAAAATGTCAATTTTTAATTTAACATTGCTATTTTTTCAGATGCTTCCTTTGACTATTACAGTATCTAGAGAGTTTGAGTAAAATAGATGCACCATGCATACTTATAGTATGTGGAACACTTTTCCTAAAGGAATATTGCTTTATTTTGGTATATTAATTATTTCTTGGTAATTGTTTCGTATAATGGAAAGGCCTGCAGCTGTAAAACATTTCTGAAACTGAAATGCCATCAGCAACTACCATGGTCACATTTTGGCTACTATTTGCACATATTTCAAAGTCATTAATACATCTACAAGCTATTTCATGTTATGTAACATTAACTAATCTGAAGAAAAACAAGATGCTTAAATTATATCAGAATAAAAATCAAATCAAAAGTCATATACTTTTGGTTAACATTTTGTCATGTGGTATCTGTAGCAGTGCAATTGACTTATAAATTTAATAAATCCAATTAGAATTAGGGTACTATTAGATATCTGAAGTAGTTTCAGTGTAGGAGTAGGAGACCTATGCCTTTTCAAATGCTGTTTGACTACAGTTCCCACTGTACTGTCATTAGCTATTGTTGCTTAAGTAGAGAGAGGTGGATGGGACTGCATGCATGCAGATTCTTCACCTATGGTTTTTTTAAAAGTTGTTATTCAATAGTGTCCAGATATGGATGCAACAGCTTTTTAGGTGATTGCATAACAGGGACTATAATTCTCTGCTGTAATGTTAGGATATTTTAAAGTCTGTATTCTGCACCATGAATAAACAAATTCACTAAGGGATATGCCAGCCTATAAGATTTGGGCCTTTTGAATTGTCACATTCTGTCAATTCAAATTGACTCACTTCATATTTTTGCAATAATGACATCATTTTTGCAAAAGTTTAGTTTAGTTTTGACTGTCTAAATAAATGGAAAGATGGCACTTTTTAATGTACTAAAGCTGATAATGCTAGAAACCAAACATTTATCCATGAAATGTCAGTATCTTCCATTATATTTATTATTTACTTACAATGCTCATATACTCCCCAGCTCATGATTTGGATAATTTACAATGGTAATAAAAAGAACTGAGATACCAGCAACTTTTAGCGCCAACTCAGTAATATGTCCACAATAAGTCAACAATAGCAATGACAACAATCACCAAACATTCAGTTCAAAAATAGTCTTCATTGACTTGTGAAATATCAACAGGAAACATATAAGGAATGGCATTGATGAAGCTGTTGTTTGTCATCAGAAAGTAATTAACAATATAGACCAGCTCTCAATAATGTAATCTATTTGTGTTGCATAAGGACATCTAAAATCTTCCCAAAGAAGAACTATCATTTTCTATTTATGAGCAATTTCCAAATTACTACCTCTCTTCAACTACTGAAGTCCTTTTGACTACATTATTACAAATTCTAAAAGAATAAGCTCTGTCAGGACTAGCAAACATTGCTATTTCTGAGTGAACAAGGAAGTAGTAACTTAATGTTGACTATTTTAAAGACATTCTGCTTTCTAAAAGGAAATTTATTTGATTTGATTTGATTTGATTTGATTTCTATACCGCCCTACTCCCGAAGGACTCAGGGCGGTGCACAGCCAAACAATAAAACACATACATACAAAATTTAAAAGTAGAATAAAATCAAATTAAATAATTTTGGCCCCGACAAATTTAAAACCCCAAACTTTTTAAAACCAATTTTAAAATTGAATGTATAAAATACTAAAAGACATTTAAAAATTAAAAATCTTTTATAAAAGAGGGAGAAAATTAGGCCAGGCCCGCCTGGTGAAATCATAAGGTCTTTAAAGCGCGGCGGAAGGTGCGCAGATCCGGGATCCTCCGTATCTCTGGGGGGAGCTCATTCCAGATAGTAGGTGCCCCCACAGAGAAGGCTTTCCCCCTGGGGGCCGCCAGTTGGCATTGTTTGGCCGACAGTACCCGGAGGAGCCCCTCTCTATGGGACTGTACTGGCCAGTGGAAGGCTATTGGTGGTAGTAGGCGGTCCCGCAAGTACCCAGGTCCTAAGCCATGGAGCGCTTTAAAGGTGGTAACCAAAACCTTGAAGCGCACCCGGAAGACCACCGGGAGCCAGTGCAGCTCACGCAGGAGAGGTGTTACATGGGAACGCCATGTCGCTCCCATTACCACCCGCGCGGCCGCATTCTGCGCCAGTTGGAGCCTCCGGGTGCTCCTCAAGGGGAGCCCCATGTAAAGAGCGTTGCAATAGTCCAGGCGGGAGGTGACAAGGGCATGAGTGACCGTGTGTAACGAGTCCCGATCCAGAAAGGGACGCAACTGGCGAATCAGGCAAACCTGATGAAAAATCCTCCCGGTCACGGCCGTCAAGTGCTCTTCTAAAGACAGCCGTGAATCCAGGAGGACGCCCAAGTTGCGCGCCCTCTCCATGGGGGCCAATGATTCGCCCCCAATAGTCAGTGATGGCACCAACTGACTATATCAGGACGTCAGAAACCACAGCCACTCAGTCTTGGATGGGTTCAGCCTGAGCCTATTCCTCCCCATCCAGATCCGCACAGCCTCCAGGCACCGGGACATCACTTCAAGGGCATCGTTGGGGTGGTCTAGGGTGGAGATGTACAGCTGGGTGTCGTCAGCGTACTGATGGTACTTCACCCAAAACCACGGATGATCTCGCCCAGCGGCTTCACATAAATGTTGAACAGGAAGGGTGAGAGGACCGACCCTTGCGGCACCCCGGAATGGTCCTAGCTTAGTTTATTTTTCTTTCTGATACACTTTTTTTTTAACCTGCCAGGAGTTATTTTTTGAATGGTGAGAACATTTAAACATGCAACATATACCAAGAATTCCATAATCTTCCATGTACTGTAGTTCTTCAGACTTACTTAATCTCTGGATTCATAAACCAAGCTAGTTTTCATTCATTTAATAAATCCATCAGACTCAATTGCACCAAATGAGAGGGAGGGAGGAAATCTGGTTTAGTGATTGATAATAATTTTCAGTGCTTCCATTATGTTGTTGCTTGGGGAATATGACAGGAAGCTAACTACAATTTCTGTCTTCTGAAGAAAGCACATGCATGAATCACAGTTGGTTGTCTTATTTATAGTTGTGTTGTTGTGTTTATCCCTAGGAACCAGCACACCTTAAAACTTTCTTTCTTCATTTTTTATTAGGCTCTACCTGGAAGACACACAATACAATTTTAGTAAAAACATAATATACTAATTGTACACTATACTTTTTATTTAAAAAATGGGTCTGAAGAAATAACATTTTTGTTAGCTTCTTTGTTTCTTCTTAGCGAGCTTTAGGAGGGACCCTAACATTACTCTGGTTGTAAGAAAAATCATTGTGCATACCTGTAGACACTTTATCATCTATTTAAAATTGTTTAATTTGACAGGCTCTGCTCAAAATAAGACTGTGAATCTCACAACTGCCTTTTGCTAGTATAGATATTTTTTAAAAAATATATTATATTATAAAACTACAGAAACATCTTAAAGAGAGTGATAGTGGCTAACAATTGCAGGCATAATTAAACTGAATTTCCTTTAGTATACAGTTTCAAAGAACTTTAAATATCATGAACGTAAGAAGTTACCTTAAATTAGAAAGAGGCATAAACACTGTGTACAGCATGCTTCATATTGAAAATCCCAGTTGCATTCAACAATTCCAGTGAAGTCTTAAAAATGTTTCTGTTTGAAAATATTCTATGGGTATAGAATGCTAAGGTAGGTAGGCCAATGATCTAACTCAGTATAAGTCAGTTATCTCTTCTCTAATTCTACTCTGTCTTGTAAAAATAATGAAAGGCAAACCAAGTTCAATGCAACTATAATGTGTGGTTGAATCAGGGGGATCTTATTTTAATTTTCTATAATGCCAATAAAAAAAAAAGGACTAGGACACTCTAGAAAATAAAATTTTTGCATCTCATACTGATTCAAAAAAACACTGCTGCCTACTAGTTCTGCCCCAAAAACCTCATTCTCTAAGGTAGTGGTTCCCCCCCCCCTTAGTGGCCCAGCTGGGGGTGAGAGGGGAACAGGGCCACATGAGCCTTGGGTAGGTGCACACGCACATGTATGCATAGCTTGACTTACGTAAGTTGAGCTGCATGTACCTGCCATTCACGTGGCCCAGTTCCAAATAGACCACGGCCCAGTAGTGGGCCACAACCCTCTAAGGGATGAGACATATCACAGGACACTTTCTTAGTGGCATCTCTGATACAAAACCAGATACCGGTTATGGATGCGGACAAAGATGAAATTAAATCAAAGACTTGAATAAAAACCAAAGGCTTTTGAGAATATATTTGAAGAATCAGAGATAATAAGTGTAAGTAATGCATAGATAAATAAATAAATAAACAGTGCTAGTAAATATACAAGTATGCAAGGACTAGTAACTCCCAATTCCCAGATTGTTCACCAATCCCCTTGAGGATTGTTTGTTGGGAAAGTGTCATACTGGTGGCCTGTTCTCTTGCTGCAGTGACTGGGAAAAAGTCCTGGACGATTAGCAGGCTTACAAACTATGTTAGGTAGACATTTTGAACATTTTATTTGTGCTTTCATTCATTACTCATATTTTATATCATGTCTTTCTAATCTAATACATCAAGTAAATACAATTAACGAGGCCTACTAGCTGACAAAAAGTAGTCAAGTTGACAGAAAATTAAATAACGAATGAGTAAGCAACAGAATAAGGCTGCAATAACTTTGGCTTCCACAGCAATTGGGCTACTTGCCTTTCTTTTAGGTACCTTTATATACCACATTAAAATGCACACAGAGAGAAATCTTCGCTGAACTTAGTTGCCTGAAGTTTTGCAGGCTTCTTTACAAAGAGCTACTACATCTGCCATTTACATCAAGCAAAGAAGCATTTATTATTATTATTATTTTTGCTTGTGCTCAGTGAAGATGACAGGTTCAAAAGCAGCCTTGAATTGACTTTAGCCTTACTTCTTGGTAATCTTGGCCACTGAATCAATATAACCGTTCTTGCTGTTGTAAACCACCCAGAATCACTTAGGTAACACGGGCAGTGTAGAAATTTAATAAGTACATAGACTGAATTTATGCTTACAGAGGCATTGATGATCATTGTTCTTGAGATAATGCTGAAAATAATGATAATGTTGTAAGGTAACAACAATAACAACAACAGCCTACAGTAAGTCATAAATTTCCCAAGCAAAGGCCTGCTTGAAGGTCTAGGTCTTTATAAACTTTGTGAAGGACAACAGGGAACTTCCCAAGAAGCATGCAATCATTACAAAGAATTTTAACCCACACGGATTATACTTCAAACCTTAGAATGCTATCTTCTAAGGCTTTCATGGACATGTTGCAGATTATCACAGGAAATGGTTTAAAATTTTCTAGAATACTAAAGATCAATTGCCTAGGTTTTCAGCAGTATTCTCTTAGCACCACCTTCAAACCACATGTTGACAGCAAGGATCAGAATCGCCAGAAAACCTTGTTCTCAAGGCCCAACCTTGCCAGATAGCTAGAAAGGAAACTGTGATTATAACAGTAATAGCCACTAAGAGGTCTAAAAAACACTCTGTTCAGATGTTTCTCTATGCATGGACAATCCATAATCTCCCAAGAGAAAAGTGGGATGACTTACTGTCTGCTTCTGTATGCATGTATTCTACTCCACTGCTATCCGTAGTGGCATGTTGAAACCCAAACATTTTCAGTGGGGAATGCTTTATAGTCCAGAGGAGCCTTTCTGCCCATTATGATCTTGATATTCTGGGCTATATTTCACATGGATATCCTAACCATAAATGACTCAACTCTGGTTATAATATACTGGAGGACGGAGATTGCAAGTTACAGCATTGAGCCGTGGTGGCACAGTGGTTAGAATGCAGTACTGCAGGCTACTTCTGCTGATCACCGGCTGCCAGCAGTTTGGCAGATCGAATCTCACCAGCTTCAAGGTTGACTCAGCCTTCCATCCTTCTGAGGTTGGTAAAATGAGGTCCCAGATTGTGGGGGGCAATATGCTGATTCTGTAAACCACTTAGAGAAGACTGTAAAGCACTATGAAGTGGTATATAAGTTTAAGTGCTATTGCTATTGCTATAATCAAAAGCTTCCAAGACTTGTTTCCAAAACTTAGGTCTATTAAATCAAAGATCAGATTACTAATCTTTTTCTCTTCAAGGAATCATCACCATAATTAAATGCATAAAACTAAGGAAGACTCATGGCCTTGGGGACTTTCAATTTCATTGGGTTAGGCTTTTAGCGGTATATAAGTCTAAGTGCTATTGTTATTGAAGACCTGAATGCTTGGTGGCAACAAGCCACCAAGCTATACCCTTCTCTTCAGACCTGAAATTACATATTTGATGTGAAATGATGCCTCAATTAGATATCTAAGAATCAAGCCTGTTTTAGGATAGAAATTAAACATGCTGAGTTTCTACCAATTTGCGTTTTCCAGCATTTGACATGAAGGATTTCTTTTTAAAAATAATCACATGCAAGAAAAGATGTTCATAGTTTCTTTTTAAAAGAAAATGGAGAGATTCCTTTTTCTTACTGTCAAACTGTCATCCTGCACTGCTGGTGATTAAAACAACAGATCATGGCTCATAAAAGTATGATAATATGTTCTACTATTAAAAGTTGTTAACACAGTTGAAATATGCTGTAATATACTATTTCCCCTCACTTTTCTGGCTGGGTTAGCTGAATTTAGCATAATACTGACGAGTATAGACTATATAACTGTCATATCTCCAAAACAGTGATATTTGTTGAGCACTTAGCACAGGAAAATTCTACTGAGTTTAATTGAGACTTTGTTGAATTGTTGAAATAATTTACTCTAAAATTAGGAGCAATACATATTAAATATACTGTGTGTGTGTGTGTGTGTGTGTGTGTGTGTGTGTGTGTGTGTGTATTCAAATATGTGGGAAAAGGGAATATTTAAAATGAACTTCCATGGCAAGGCTCCCGAGATGTTTTGAAAGGACTAGTAAATATATTTGGAATTTTGAGCTCAACAAAATAGGAAAATAGTCAACAATATACCCTTTTCTTAGCAGAAGGCAGATTGGTGAGCTTTCTCTTCCCTAATCCCCTTTCTCTTCTAAGACCCTTTCTACCACCTTTGCATAACTTTTTCCTGGGTTGTTGCCACCCACAACATTATTTTCTAAGACAAATTATGGAATTTACAGTTTAAAGGTAAAGCCTGTTTTAAATCAAGCTCAGTTCCTAATGATTTCATGAATCTTCCTTGTAGTTTACTTGGAAACAATGTGGAAATAGATTGTAACTGGATCATTCTGGATTGTTTTGCTCCTTTCTGCTCTGCTGTAGTTTGTAAGTGAACAAGTATACTTTGTGATGATGAGGTAAAAGGTAAAGGTAAAGGTTCCCCTCGCACATATGTGCTGGTCGTTCCCGGCTCTAGGGGGCGGTGCTCATCTCCGTTGCAAAGCCGAAGAGCCAGCGCTGTCCAAAGACGTCTCCATGGTCATGTGGCCAGCATGACTAAATGCCAAAGGCGCACTGAACGCTGTTACCTTCCCACCAAAGGTGGTCCCTATTTTTCTACTTCCATTTTTTTTACGTGCTTTTGAACTGCTAGGTTGGCAGAAGCTGGGACAAGTAATGGGAGCTCACCCCATTATGCGGCACTAGGGATTCAAACCTCTGAAGTGCCAACCTTTCGATCGACAAGCTCAGCGTCTTACCCACTGAGCCACTGATGATGAGGAGGAGGAGGAGGAGGAGGAGAAGAAGAATCTAAATCTCTTCAGCTGTCTGAAGAGTCCTGGGCTACCTACTGCTACCTGCCCTGAAAGCTCTTTGGAACAGTAGAGTTTTTATAGCATTTGAAAGCAGAGTGAGGATTTTCTGCCCTATTCTCATCTTCATAATGTAACAAATATAGTGGGTCACAACAAAACAAAACCTCTTAAAAGCAGCTGGAGGAGGAGTCAAAGGTAAATAACTTGAAATGCACCAAGCTAACAAACAACAAAGATATTAGATTTTGCTACTATAAAATCCCCAAAAGAGATTATGATGATCCAATCAGTCAAACAGATTTTTCTCTTAGACTGTTAAATTTATACCACAAAAGATAATTGCTGTGTTAAAAATAGATATTTATAAAGTGCTAAAATATTTCTACTTAGAATATGGATTTGATAATACATCCTCAGTTAATGCATTAAAAAGAAATCTGAGTATGAACTGAATACAAAAGCAAACAGAAAGTCTGAGAGCAGTTTGACCCTCTTAACTGAGATGCTTAGTGCTGTCATTTATAACTAATGCTCTAGGATTCTCATTAGTTTAAAGCAAAAACAACAAACTTAGCCCATCTCTTTGAGAAAGAAAAAATTGAGTACAACTCATCCCCGTATTCTTGAGAAATAACACTAGAAATAAAGTGATAATAGAAGCTGTGCTGTAATGTGCACCCCATTAAAACTATTTTTTTCCCTTTTGATACAAACTCTTGAAACATTTTCTTTCCTGTTGGAAGAAAAAGATTTCTAGTTAGTTTATCACTGAGTTGCAGGCACAAGAAAGTGAGAATCCAAGGTTATTATCACTATAATGATGTAAACTGAGATAATTTATCCTCATTTGAACGGAAGAAATTGTACTGCAGAAATAATTACAAAAAATGCACTTTCACCATTACATTTTTGGTGACATTATGTAAGAATCTCTCATTTTAGTGTTTATTATTTTTGGCTAGAAGATTTTTCTGTTAAATTGTGTGTTCTTAAAGGACTATTGTTTATAGCATGATATAATCTTATTTTTCTTTATAAAGCATATAGCCATATAATGCATACAAAACGTCAAAGATGACCTTGGAGAAGGTTCCAGCAAAACATGAACTTGCTCTGGATAAACAAGATAGCTTGAGAAACATCAAGTATGTTTCTCCCTTTTGGTTATCTTTAAGAGGAAGGGACAGGTTTTAACTCCCAAGTTTTAAGATTTGTGATAGTCAATCAATGGAATAGAGTTCCACCATTTTTTGTGGAATCCATGTCTTGATCTGACCTATCTCAAATGAGTGACATAAGTATTGAAAACCTGATGGTGTTTCTCCTTTCCTTCCTCTTACAGTATATAAAAAAATATTCATGGCGGGGCAACTTTTTATGCTAGTTTGTTTTCCCAGGCTGAATTTGTATTTTGCTAGTGGTCTTTGCATATCTTCTCCAAGACCATCCATGTAGATCTCCACACTCTCTCACTGAAATGTCATTTTCAATTTTAGGTTTGGCAATGAGTTCCTTACAATGTGTGAAATGAAATGTCTTGAATAAGAGCCCATAGTTTCAGTGACAGCATAAAGAGATAATGCAAATTAAAAATATAAGAAAGGTTATACAGGTAGTCCTCGACTAATGACCACAATTGAGCCCAACATTTCTGTTGCTAAGTGAGTTTGCCCCATTTTACAACCTTTTTTTGCCATAGTTGTCATAGTAAGTGAATCACTGTGTTGTTAAATTAGTCAAATTTAAGCAAATTTGGCTTCCCCATTGACTTTGCTTATCAGAAAGTCACAAAAGGGAATCACGTGACACTGGGACACTGCAACTGTCATAAATACGAGTCAATTGCCAAGTGCCTGAATTTTGATTACATGACCATGGTGATACTACAACAATCCTACATGCACACAACCCAGAGCCATTCCATAATACCCAATCACTTCATCGTAGTTCATTATCATATATGTTGACTATCCCAGGATGTATTTTTTCACTATGCTAATTATAAACTTTGTCCATCTCTGGATCCTTGTCCATATGCCCTTAGCCACTGCTTAAGCTAAATATGTCACTTTCCTTAAATCCAGTTACAGGTTTACTTTCCTTAGCTGAGGGTCAAAGCCACATCCTGTCATCTACTCTATCTAGAAGACACTTGTGGTTAGCTCCATGAAGTGCTTGTAGTTCAACCTCTCTAGTTTTTGCTGGCGGGTGTTAAAGCAATGTAACCTTTAATAGGCAAAGGCACAGCTAATAATTCTGGTTAAAGTTAATTCATGGTTTAGAAAAGCCTCTAATTATTTATTAATAAGCTAATAAAAACTAGGCAAAATTCCACTCATCCTACAAAATAAATGAAAAGAAGAAAAGCAGTCATCTGGAATATTTTTATTTTAAACCTTCATATAGGCTGAAGAAAATTCAGAAATAGTCCAGCTGCATGTTGGACTATTAAACAACAAGAGACTCATTTGAATGTTACACAATTCCACAATGTGTTGTTTAACTTCAGAAGTGGAACTAGCCTGAAATATAGTGTTCCAATAGCAAAGACTGGGAACATTTACTAATGCAGGACCCTGTAAAAGAAGCAAAGAACATTTTAGTTACTTTATATATTTGTATATAACAGCCATTAAGGAGTCTTTGAATAAGTCTTTGCTGAATTTCAACTCCCAGCTGGTAAAGATGATATACTTCTTTTTAACTATGTAATTTTAGCGACAAATTTCCAATCCAGCAAATATATTATTATTATTATCCTCTCTTATTTAATAATAATAATAATAATAATAATAATAATAATAATAATAATAACAACAACAACAACAACAACAACCACCAATGATTAAGGAAGTAAATAAAGGAGGCCTTTTAAAGACAACTAAAACAAAAGCAGAATATAAGAAAGAAGTAATTGAGCAGTGAGCTGAAAATTGGAAAAGCAAAGCTCTGCATGGCCAATACTTGAAAAGTATTGAAGGCAAAGCTGACCAGAAACTAACTTGGAACTGGTTAAGATCAGGAGTACTAAAAAAAGAAACAGAAAGCTTTATTTTGGCAGCTCAAGAACAAGCCCTAGCCACAAACTGCATGAAGGCAAAAATTCAACATGTTACCACCAACAGCAAATACCACTGGAACTGCCCATGTATTAATGCCTCTAATTATGTTTCTAGCATTCAGCTTTGATTTTAATATTTTGCGGACCCTCCTGATGTATTCCTTTTGCGTTGACTCTTTGACTTTTCCCTTCAAGATGTTATCTGCTTCCAAAATGCCTAGGTATTTGTAACCAATACCTAGGCATGTATTGAAAGTGACAGTGAGTTCCCCTGGAAATTTTCTAGTCTGATGTTGACTTCACCAATGTTCTCCCCATTTGCTGTTAGAACTGTTTCCCATTTTTGCATATTTGCTTTCAAAAATGTACAAATATTTTTGCTGATTCCAAAGTTTTCCAGACAGGTGTTAATCCAGCTGTGGGGTAATGAGTCAAATGCCTTCGTGTAATCAATCCATCCCATATTTAAATTCGTTTTTCTTTGTTTTGCATTTTTTAGTACCATTTTGTCAATGAGCAGCTGATCTTTTGTTCCTCTTGATTTTTTATAATTTTCGTTCTACTGGATACAAACTGTTTTCCATCAGATGATTGAATACTAAATTTGCCAGTATTCTTGTAAAAAGTTTGAATACTGTTGGCAGACAAGTAATTGGGCGATAGTTGCTTGGCTCTGTGCCCTTTTCTGGATCTTTCATAATCAAGTATGTTCAACCAGCTGTTAACCATTCTTCGCTTGCTGCTTCTTCTTCTTCTTCTTCTTCTTCTTCTTCTTCTTCTTCTTCTTCTTCTTCTTCTTCTTCTTCTTCTTATTATTATTATTATTATTATTATTATTATTATTATTATTATTATTATTATTTTATTCATTAAACATGAAACTAAGTCAACTGAACTGCCAGTTCTGCAGTTTTTGCAGTTATTGCAGGAAGCTGCAATTTCTTGATGTACTTTGTAAAATTCTTGGACATGATGCCAAGTGCCCCGATGACAATGGGTATCTCTGTCACATGTTTCATCCATAATTGCATAGTTTCGATGGCCAGGTCGCTATATTTCATGATTCTTTCCCGTTCTTTTTCTTCGACTCTGGAATCTCCTGCTACAGTGATATCAATAAATTGTACACTTCGGTTTTCGACAGCTGTGATATCTGGCGTGTTGTATTCCAAATGACAATTCATCTGTATTTGAAAGTCCCACAAGATCTTCACCTTCTCATTTTCAACAATTTTTTCCATGTTATGTTCCCATGACTTTTCGGACAAAGGTAAATCATATTTTTTACATAATGACCAGTGGGGAAAATAATAAAATAAAATAATAAAATAAAATAAAATAAAATAAAATAAAATAAAATAAAATAAAATAAAATAAAATAAAATAAAATAAAATAAAATACAATACAATACAATACAATACAATACAATACAATACAATACAATACAATACAATACAATACAATACAATACAATACAATACAATGAAATAATAAAATAATAAAATAAAATAAATTAGCTGTGGGTTATATTTGAACTGCACAAAAGAAGCTGCACAGTTAAACTAACAACTCTCATTTAATATATGGTATGCATGAGAAAGTAAAAATAATAAAATTTCCTGAACTTGAACATATCTTCTGAAGGGAATAATATCAATTGTGGTATTAGCCTTGTAGCAATACCATTTTTCCGAAGGAAGAAATATAGAAAGAAATATATAGCACTAATTTAATGTAAGAATAATCCATATTCCTTTAGATGAAGTCTACAAAGCTATGTACACAAACAAAAGAGATGATTGTCTTAAAGAATAATTGTTCATATTACAATTCAGCATATGCAGAAGCCAACATTATTGTTTTTCTATCATCTTCCGACCCTCTGAATACTTCAGTGACGATATTTGAATCATATATTTTCTTGCTTTTTTGGACATTAGATCTCTGGCAATAGTGCAAAGGGATCAGGCACAGAGGAAAATTGCACGCATGGAGGCATTTCAGTTTAACTCTGATTGGATGAACCATTTGTTGCTGCTATTTTTAAACAAACGTTTTCTAATGTCTAGGTATGAACCAAGACTGTATTTTTAAAATATTACAGTTGGCTGGATTCTTTAATAATCAGCTTGATAAGATCATACAGATTTTGACTTAAATAATTGGCTTTTAAATAAAATTTTATTTTATTTAAAGCAGAAGGGGATAACAATTTTATGAAGTAATGGCCTATTATTAGGAATGCTTTAATAAATACTATTTTCTCAGCTGCATAACATGTATCCTCCTTTTATGGAATTAAAAATGCCTTCAAATTCTTTCTGGAACTAACATGGAAAATTTAATTAAAGCTTGAATACATGACTATTGTAGGAGCCCAAAAATTAAAATTTACTTTCTTGTAGATATATGTCACTCAATTTTTTTAAAAAAATAGTTGTCAGGAACAATAAATGATCGAAAGAGGCATTTAAGTGTTTACAAAGTTGGGCTTTCTAACAATTTAGTTATATCTACAACTTTTAGCATATGGAGGTAGAAACCAGGGATGAAATTGAGCAGGTTTTGACAGGTTCTAGAGAACTGGTAGCGGAAATTTTGAGTAGTTCCGAAAACCAGCAAATACCACCTCTGGCTGGCTCTAGGAGTGGGGAGGGGGGAATGGAGATTTTGCAGTATCTTTCCCCTGGAGTGGGGTAGGACTGGCGATTTTGCACTATCCTTCCCCTGGAGTGGGGTGGGAATGGAGATTTTGTTATTTATTTATTTATTTATTTATTAATGGAACTTGTATGCCGCCCTATCTCCAATGGACTCAGGGCGGCTCACAACAATTAAAACAAAGCAAACAAACCATTAAAACAAAAATCCAAGTTAAAATTAACAAAAATTCAATAAAATCCAGTTAAAATTCTATTAAAACCCCCATCAGTCCAGGGCGGCTAGGTAAAATAGCCACGTTTTCAGGCCACGGCAGAAAGAGCGAAGGTCGGGGACCACCCGGAGCTCCAGAGGGAGTTGATTCCAAAGGGTGGGTGCACCCACAGAGAAAGCTCTCTCCCTGGGGGTAGACAGCTGACACAATCTGGCCGATGGCACCCTGAATAGGCCCTCCCTGTGGGAACGCACAGGGCGATGGGAAGCTGTTGCTGGCCGCAGATGGTCTGCCAAATATCCCGGGCCTAAGCCATGAAGGGCTTTAGAGGTAATCACCAGCACCTTGAATCTCACCCGTAGGGCAACCGGCAACCAATGCAAGTCATGCAGGAGAGTGTTGGGACACTCCCATCACTACCTGCACAGCCACATTCTGCACCAGCTGAAGCCTCCGAGTGGTCTTCGAGGGCAGCCCCATGCATTGCAGAGTCAATACGGGAGGTGACAAGTGCATGAGTGACTGTGCGTAGGGCATCACGGTCCAAGTAGGGGCGCAACTGGCACACCAGGTGAACCTGGGCAAATGCCCCCCTGGTCACGATCATTATATGATCTTCCAGATTTAACCATGAATCCAGGAGGACGCCTAAGTTGTGCGCCCTATCTACAGGGGGCAACACTTCACCCCCTATAACCCCCTATAACCAAAGATGGAATATCTTGTTCAAGTCGAGATGCCGGTACCCACAGCCACTCGGTCTTGGCAGTATTTTGCAGTATCTTTCCCCTGCCACGCCCACCAAGCCACACCCACCAAGCCACACCCACCAAGCCACACTACACCCACCAAGCCACGCCTATAGAAGTGGTAGTAAAAAAAATTGGATTTCACCTCTGGTAGAAACCTATAACTACTACAGTGAGGATTTAAATCAGAGGCTCAAGTAAGCACTTAAATCAACTTTAAAAACTGAAGATTATGTGGACGGCAAAAGAAATCACCTCCTTTACATTTGGAGAGTACATTTTGGAAGCCATTGATTTGCCATTATTTTTCCTCCCCTAAATAAACTATTACCCTGTTTTCCCCCACAATAAGACATCTCCTGATAATAAGCCCAATCAGGCTTTTGAGTGCATGGCAATAAGACCAAGCGCTTATTTCAGGGTTCAAAAAACTATAAGATAGGGTCTTATTTTCAGGAAAACATAATATCAGAATTATTAAAAGGGTTAAGATGCCTAGAGTGCCACTGGAGGAAAATGAGTGATGAATCCAACAGAACATGACTTATAGTTGCTTTAAGGCCCACTATCACTTATTAAAGGTGATAAGAATGGTGAAACACCATTATTTTTCTGTGATTATTGTGACTGCAGAATGTAGCTCAGGTCTAGAGGGTCTGTTCAAGATCACCCAGTCCTTTCTGGAAGGGTAGGGATTGGGTGATCAGCTTTAGGGCTATGCAGAACAATTTGTGGAATATCAGATGGACACGTCATTCAAATTTGTTCTCAGTTGGAATCCATGCATGGTGCAGGTCCATTAGAGTTTCCTAGGGAAAGACTTGCCTGGTTAACTAGAAACTGTTCAATCCTGTTGGACCTGAGAAAGTGTACAGAATCCTCAGTGTAACTACCTGTCAATTAGATCCCTGTCCCTCCTGGCGATGAAAGTCTCCACCATTTGCCACCACAAGGTGAGGTTCCATCAGTATGCTGATGGAAGTTAATTTTACATCCCCATCCCCAATAACCCAAGTGATGCTGTCACTGTCCCCTCATGGTGCCTGGAGGCTATTGAAGTCTAGATGATGGACAACATGTTTTGGTTGAACCTTGGTAAGAGTGGTTTTGGGTACATGAAGTTTTGGGATCTGGGACTATAATATCTTTAGTTCTGGATGGGATTGCACTGCACCAGGCAGACCCAGTGTGCAACATGGAAGTTCTCCTGGGCTTGCAATTCTTGCTCTAAAAGGAGGCTTTGTGTGTGTGTGTAACTTCATCTTATGCCCTTGTGTCCTTTCCTGGATTGAAAGTCCCTGCACCCAATCACTCAAGTCTTGGTCATCTCTTACTTGGACTACTGCAATGCATTCTACATGGGGCTACCCTTGAAGGGTATTTGGAAGCTACAGTTGGAGCAGAACACAGCCACAAGGACAGTTCCTGAGGCCCCTAGGATGCCCTGTTTCACAGTGCTGTATTGTGAACAGCACTGATTTCTCATTTGTTCAAGGTCCAATTCAAGGTGTTGTTTATCAGCTTTCATGCCCTTCATGGTATGGGTCCAGGTTACCTGACAGGATATCTCACCACAATGCATGCTCCACCTACAGCCTGGAGAGGAGACTTTTCTGCCATGGCTGCTGCCCTTTGAAACATTATGCTCCCCAAAGTAAGATCCACACCCTCCCTTTTGATCTTCCTAAAGGGCCTGAAGACCTGGCTCTGCCAACTGGGTGGGAGCCCCAGTGGGGGTGCATCATTCTGGAGGTAGTTAATGGACTAAGCTACAAAACCCCATCTCTCCCCATGTGTATCTTGCTTCTTTCCTCCTTTTCTTTGTCAATTTTAACTAATCTGTTACTATTTATAATTGTAATGTTAAATTTTGTATAGGTTTTAATGATTGCAAGATACCTAAAGTCACCTCAGGCAAGATGGGAAGCATATAAGTTGAATGAATGAATGAATGAATGAATGAATGAATGAATGAATGAATGAACAAATGAATATACAAGTATTATTTGATTAAGTGAAGCTTTGCTGAATTTTCTATTACAATTCTCAGTTCTATCCTCACTATTGTCCTCTTATATTGACTTTAATTTTTCCAGATAGTTCAATGTTTACGTATATATCTTAAACAAAATCAACCAAATTGTTTGTATAAATTAACTTCTGCACTTACTGTGGAGCCTTAGCCAGATTTGTGGGCAAGTAAATCATTTTGATTTGTAGGATTTCTGCAACATTTGGGAACAATTGTGTTGAAACATATTTGCTCAGTAAGCCTGCATAGTGCAATACAAACAATTATGCCAACAGTTCTCTTTTTTACCACAATGTAACCCATATGTTGAAGATTTATGGTTTTATATGTAAGGAAATTATACTTTCATAATAGAAAGAAATAAACATAAAAACAGATGGAATAATAAGTGTACTCTGAAGTTATTAGGACTAATGAGACAGCTATATTATTAACAGTTGTAAAAGCTACTCTCATCCTCTCATGTTCAGCTACACCGTATTGTCCCTCCTACACACTGTTGAGAGAGAAGCACTGCATGCAACTCATTAATTTAATCAGCCAACATGAACATGTCTGTAATATAGCCTATAAAATAAAGTTAATTAACAATCAAGGGAATCAATATGGAGCCTATTTATAGAAGTGCCAAAAATTCAAGTTCAGATCTGCACTAATTAGTTCTGTGAAATACAATATTTTTTCCCCAATCATCAAAAATATTTGAATTCCAAAGTGAATGAATGGTTCAATAAACAATATTGTATCTCACTATACCTTACATTATATTGCCTACTGCTTACCCCTGGAGTCAACCTCTACTTTATCTGTGTTCTCTATTCAGAAGCATTTTATTTTATTTTCCTCTACAATAAATCCTTCTAGATAATTGCTGGCAGTAATTCTCTATCTTATATTGCAACGTTTTCCTCAGTTTCCTTTTGGAACAAAACTAAAAAGTTTGTACTTCTCTTAACTTGTCCTCCATAGTCTTCTTTACATTCCTAATAGTTGTGCATTCTGACTCAATATTTGAGACATGGACATAGCAAAAGATTAGTGAAGAGTTTCTTGGCTTTTTAATATTGTAATATTTATGATAGGGAGTTTTTTTTTTTTTTCAAAAAATACACTGACTCTTCTGCCTTTTATGCCCCATACTATAATGAAAATTTACATAAATGCAATTTTATATTAAGTAGTAAGTGACCAACTTAACTTTCACTAAAATTAATATCTGCTTAATTTTCCAACCTGGTGGGGAAATGAATTACGGATTTTTTCATTGGATTCATTGGCTAATGTTTACAGAAGATGCTGTGTAAAAGTAGCTGCTAAGTAATTCAATCTTTACTTAATTAAAGGCGCTGGCCAAATGCAGATTCTTTAAATAGAATTTGTAAAGTTACAGCTCCAGTTGGCCTAAGTTTGTTATATCATTGCGAGCATCTATGAGGTACAGTATGTTTTAGGTAGGATGAAGTACCACACAATTTTACACAACTTATAAATTATTCTGCTACGTATTTCTTGGTTTTCGTGGCAGATTGTGGACTCCACAATGCCTTACTTTGGTCCACCTTATCTCATCTTTAATTTTAAATAATTTGCTGGAAGTTGCAAGTAGCTCCTGTTTCTTGGAAACAACCTTGGTAGACAGAAAATAAGCTACTTTTGTACTCTTTTTGCTGCTCTTTATCTCTTGTGTCTCCTGTGGTATTTTAACAATTAAAAGTTCTTTGTAAAGGAAGATTTTTGAATGCTTGCTGCAAGAGATCACACAATTCTTTCTATATAATTAAATGAAAATACAAAAACTTTTGGAATTCACAGAACTGGGAAGAAAGATATGCGTCCAACTCCAAATATCTTCTGCAATCAATAGACTGCCTACAAGGCACAGGTGTACATCACATAAACAACCAAAATTGCAGTGTGATGGATGTGATTATTATTTACTTCAAACAGCACTTTTTTTCCTGACTACTCTAATTAGGTACTATCCAGCTGCTTAACATTTGCTGCTGAGATATGCTTAAAAGAACTTTTCATTCCTAAATAAAATTTCAAGTGACAAGACAGACTATTATGATGGCACAGATATGAGAAGCACCCATTGAGAAATATCAAAAAGAAAACCTAAAGTTAGCTACCCAGAAGAGGATAATTAAGAATTATCAATAAATAGAATATACAAAAATATTTTATTATGAGATTTTAGATAACTAAGAATGCAGATTGGTATAACAGTAATTCAATTACTATACTTTTTGTAGAACATAAATTTTCTTTGACATATCAATGAATGGATTTAAATATATCCAGTAATCAATTTTTTAAAAAAATTTGATTTATATGCCACCCTTCTCCCGGAGACTCAGGGCGGCTTACAATGTGCTAAGCAATAGCCTTCATCCTTTTGTATATTTATACAAAGTCAGCTTATTCCCCCCACAACTGGGTCCTCAATTTACCTACCTTAGAAAGGATGGAAGGCTGAGTCAACCTTGAGCCTGGCGAGATTCGAACCTGCAGTAATTGCAGGCAGCTGGTCTTAATAACAGGGTGCTTTAGACCACTATACTACCAAGGCTCTTTAGGGACAAGTTGTATTTGTAGAAAGCATATGAGATGGCTAAGGCTTTTGGTTTGTTTCTTCTCTCAGAACTAATATGACTACAAGCAAAACAAGATTACTTGTTTTGGCTGATGTTTCTTTAAGATGCTACCTGGAAAGACCATATGATTTTGAGAAGTCTCATGGTCAAATAATCATTCTAGAATGTGCTGCAAAGGGAGAGAAAGCTGTCTGAAATCTCTTATTCTGATTGAAGAAAGTCTTTCTTTTTGAGTGGATATAGCAGGGGTGAAATGCTCCCGGTTCGGACCGGATCACCCGATCCGGTAGCAATGGCGGCGGGTTGTTCGGAGAACTGGTAGCAAAAATCCCTGCCCCCCCCATGCCCAGCTGAACCGTGCAATCATCAGAAGCTTTTTTTAAAAAAAGTTTAAAAGCATTTTTTCTACAACCTCTTCAGCTGAAAAAATGCTTTTAAAAGTTAAAAAAAAAAGCTTCTGACGATCCCAGCTGAGTTGCCTGATTGGCAGAGACTTTTAAAAGCATTTTTTTTAACAACCTCTTCGTCTGAAGTGGTTGTAGAATTTTTTTTTTTTTTTTAAATCCTCTGCCGATCAGGCCACTCAGTTGGGATCATCAGAGGCTTTTAAAAGCATTTTTTTTACAACCTCTTCAGCAGAAGAGTTTGTAGAAAAAATGGTTTTAAAAGGTTAAAAAAAAAAGTTGGCCACGCCCACCCAGTCAAATTACCCCCCCAAGCCATGCCCACAGAACCAGTAGTAACAAATTTCACCACTGGGATATAGTATATAGCAGTGATGGCTAACCTTTTTGCCATTGTGTGCCAGGAAGGGGGCGGGGGAGATTCGTGTATGTGTCCACATCCATAATGCTATGCGCCCCACCCTGTGCATGCGTGTGCGATCCCCCTCCCCCCCCACTCCTGACATGCAATGGCCCGGTAGGCCCATTTTTCTCTCTCACCTGAGATCATCTAGGGAGGGCAAAAACAGCCTTCTCCACCCCCTTGGAGACCTCCACCCCATTGGAGGCCCTCTGGAGGTCCGAAATGGCCCGTTTCCCAACCGGCCATCCCCAGCCACCAGAGCCTCTCTAGGAGTCTCTGGAGGCTGGGAACAGCAAAAAATGTCACTTCCTGTCCAACCAGAAATTGGGAAACTGTTTTGGGCCTTCAGAGGGCCTCTGAGGAGGTGGGGAAGGCTGCTTTCGCCCTTCCCAGATGCATAGAGAGGATCTGGAGCCTGGTGAGAAAGAAAAACAGGCCTTTCCCACCCCCCACCAGGCCCTCTGAAGGCAGGAAACAGTCTTTTTCCCTACTTCTGGTGGCCCCAGAAGGCCCGAAAATCAGCTGGCCGGCACATGGATGCACGCCAGAGCTGAGCTGGCGTGCCCACTGATATGGCTATGCCTGCCACCTATGGCACACATGCCATAGGTTCGCCATCACGGATATATAGTATTCATTCCTGGTTTTTAATGTGTCTTCTTGCTCATTCTAGGTCAAATTTATAATGGATCCTGACCTTGCTTGTATCTTTCTTTGGTCTGCAAAATGTATCACTATTAGTTGAATTGCATCAGCAAGCAAATAAATGCAAATTATTGTCTATATACTAAAATTTATGGTGAACTTTCCTTTTCAGCTAGTCATTGTATAGTCCTCTGCTCAATTCTGTAAGGCCCAATTACAGGATACTTAAGGACATATGTTGAAAAACATATATTCATTCTTCAGTCACCTTTCAATTGAAAACTGCCTGCAAACATATATTTCAGAGCAGGTTTGCTTAACACCTTTAGAATCAGTACCTACAATTATTTTTCAGGAATGCAAGGTGACTTTTACATATAATTATATCCATATTTAATTAGTCTGCATCAAATACAGTATAATATGGAGCATTAGAATTTACAGGACAAAGAGTTGAGGGTGGGAGAATCAGTTTATTTGGGGCCCAGGCTGTTTTTGCATATTGATATCAACATCTGATTTGTTCCTGCTTTAAATTATGGAATATAGATATAGATATAGATAGATATAGATATAGATATAGATATAGATACACACATCTGGCAATGATGGTTCAGGTTAGATTCAGTCAGTGAATGAAACATGTATTACAGTCACAGACAAGTATAACTGCTTAGCTAATATTTGAATGTACAAAAACTAAATTCTTTCACATCCCTAACATGAGAAAAGTAAGATATAATAAAAGCAGAATTTTAGTTTATTTATTTAAAACATTTAAATGGCTGAATATAATAGCTGAATTGAATGGAACTTGGTTCCTTGCCTTTAACAATACATAAGCCTGCATTAGAAATGTAGTGAAGAATAATAAAGCATGTGAGTGCAAGGAACTAAAGCAACTGCTATAAATCTAATTTAATTTTCTACCTTACGAGCATTGTAATGATTTTCTTTTAAACCCTTTGGCAAAATGAAAAGAACGGTTCCCCCACCAGAATGCAAACCCGCAAAGGTAACTGCATTTGTTGAATCTCTGTTGAAAGAAACAGCTCAAATCCACTATTTTTTCCTTCTTGAAAGATTTTTGCAGCCCATTATTTTGATTTTAGATGTGAACTTCAGTTTTCCTATCAAAGCCAAATAAAGGTGTGTGTTCTGTTTTGATTCCAGTTTTGAAAGATAAAAATATTTATTCATAGAGCACAACGGCCAGTGTTCTTTATTCTGTAAAGTACAAATACAACAGAAAATATTTCAGACTGTCTTAGAAATGAAATAACAAGGCCAGAAGATATATCTGAAGACAGAAAGTCAGTATAAGTTTTAACAATTGCCACATACATACAAGATATCAAAGTACTAATGAAAGCCAGGTGATATTTTAAACTATTTTATACCAAGATTTTCATAAGGTTACAGCTAGATACATACAGTTAGACTTATTCAGACAGATTCTTGTTTTAAACTTTATGCGCCCATCAGGCTGGAAATCCAAACTATAACAAGAGCCCGAGCTTCTCAATTGGATTAGGTTCAGGGAGAGAAGAAATAAGGCTGGCCACAATGCAAGTGGAAAATTTCTCAATCCTTTCCTGACTGCTAGGTATGCAGGAACAGAGAGGGGGTGGGGAGAGAGAGAGAGAGGGAGGGAAGAAAGGGGGGAGGGAGGGAGGGAGGGAGAAGGAGAGGGAGAGACAAAAAAACAGAAACAGAGAGACAGAGAAGGCAAGACGAAACAAACATGCCCCACATAATATCTACACCACCCAAACTTTGGATTGCCTTTTCCATCCAAACTTTGCCTGTTGTCTCTGTCAGATGTAAATGCCTTATTCTCTAATGTGTAAATAGTATATGAATGGGGTATCAGGGGTTAACTTATTCTTCACTTCTTAATGTATTCATAATTCACCACTCCCACTTATAGCTCCACCCATTGTATATATAAGGAGCCACCTACACCCTTTTCCTTGCTTCTATCTGTGAATATTCAGTGAATATAGAATGCCTATTGTAAATAAAAGGAAGTATATTTAAAACTTTAACTCTCACTAATATTATTGAGTCTGATCCTGAAAATATTGCAACAAGCTGGTAGCAGAGGATGGTTAATTGACTCAATAAAAACTTAAAAATGTCTAAGAAAGATAGGCCCAACACCAGGGCCTACAGCAAAGAAATGGAAACAGAACAAGAAATAATCAACGAATCCACAAACGCAATTTCGAGAGAATCCGAAGAATACACCACTGAAGACGAAGAAATAATAGACGAAAATGATGACCAGGAAGAAATCGAAATAGAGAATAACGAACTCAGGTCAGAGATATTAAAACTATTAAAAAGCCAGAAGAATGATGAAAGCCTCATCGCGAACCTCCAAGAAATGCTGAAGAACAGCGGAGCAGCGAGAGAGAAAAACATCGCTAATGAGAAGTCTAAAGACCCAAAAATAGTGAGTGATATGACTGCAGAAAAAGTCATTACGAAGAAGAAAAACAGTGATCCCGCGCGAAATTTTGAATGGCAGCCATCTTGGTTTCAACAGGCCTCCAAGGTGAGCGAAGCAGAGCCAATCAAAATGCTCAATTCAAAATTTCTGGCGCGAAAAACGTTATCAGACAACGAAAATGAAAAAGAAGATTCGAACTCCTCAGAAGAATCAGAATCAGGAAGTGAAGATGACTCAACAAAATCCCAAATAAAATCAGCAATGAAAACACTTTTTGCTGCATTTGGGCCAAAACTAAAAATTACCAAAGAGTCACCGAAGAAGCGAGCGAGCAAGCCGATACCTCAAGACCTGCCCGCTCCTATCCTGACTTCGAAAGCGCCGACGCCCGAACCCAGAGAGCCTTGTCGATTCCGCCCTACACCACAGACCGAAGCAAGTGCCAACGCTCCCAAAAGAAAAAGGAGAGCAGCAGCCGTCGTCAGAACTCCCAAGGTCGAACCAGAGACCGACTCGTCTGAAGCAGAGCAGAGCGAGCGAGCCGCAATGGAGAGAACCTTCCACGACGACCACAAAGAAGAAATGGACAACGCGCATGCGCGAAACTACGCAGACGGTCCGGGAAGACATGAACTGGCGAGAGAACCACGCAGACTCGTTGCGAGCATTCCCATGCCGTTTTGCAATTTTCTACACTTGCGAGACCACGGACTGCCCCAGGTCGTAAGTAATGGACAAAATAATGTCGGAAATTTACCCAGTGACTTCCCAAAACTAAGGGTTGATGGCATTAATTTGCAAGAATGGTATCAACAACTCCAGGTTGTCTTTATGAAGGAAAATTTACTATTTTTTATCACTAGTCCCCCAAAAAGACCTTGGACTTTAAAAATAGATTGTTTACACCATAGAGCATTTTTCTTAATAATATCTAGTGTGTCTCCTGCAATGTATCATAGCATCAAACCTAATCTGACTGTTTCAGAAATTATTCAATGCATGTTTAATTTGTTTCACAGCGATAGTGTGGCTACCACCACAAGAATGTCTAAGGATTTCTTTTCATCTAGAGTGAAACCAGGGGTTTCCATAAGTGAGCATTTAATATCTTTAAACAAAATAAGAGCTGAGCTGCATTTGAGGGGGGAGGTAATTTCAGACCAAACAATGAAAAGTGTTATTATCAACTCACTTGATTCATCATGGGACAGTTTTATGTCACATTTAGACACTATCAATCTAGGATATTTATCCATAGAAAGTCTATCCAATAAATTGATAGCAGAAGACAATTCAAGAAGAAATCGTTCTAGCAATCACACAGAACACAAACCTTATAGGAAAGTAGCTTTCCAAGAAAAATATAATGAAACATTTAAATGTCACAATTGTGGATCCAGGGAACACAATAGAAGAGATTGTCCCAAAATTTCAAAGGAAAGACATAGGTCAGAATATAGGAACAAATACAATTATAGACAGTCTTCCATAGATAGACATAGATATAGAAGCCCACCAAATTACAAAGAGAATAGAGGGGGCAGAGATAATTCAAAGGATAGAAAATCTGGTTCACTGAATGGATTAAATAAACAAGACAACACTAAAATACAGCAAAATGAGAACAATAATTGGCTTATTGATTCTGGAGCAACTAATCACACCACTAATAACAAAAATATATTGTCTTCATTTACAGAAGATAAATTTGTAATAAAAGTAGCTAACCAAGAAAAGGTTCAAGTGTTAGGCAGAGGAAATGTAACCTTGCCTGGTCTAGGAAAAATAGAGGGGGTATTGTTAATACCTGAAATACCTCATAACATACTAAGTGCCATAAAACTAAGTAGAGATTCTGACATTAATATAGTTTTCTCAAAGGGAAAAGCGACTTTGGAGAAGAATAAAATAAATATAGGCACTGTGATGATTAAAGGAGGCCTACCTTATCTGATAGCAAAGGAAAAATGGTTGCATAACATTGATTCAAATATGGAAGATTGTATTGAAGCAGATGATGAAAATATTAGTAACAGTGACAATGATGAATGTAAAATATCTCATGATCACGCAGATGCACACAATGAAAAAAAACCAAAAATAGGTAAACCAATTCATGATGAGTGTGCTCACATCTTACATAGGAAGTTAGGACATGCCAGTTTTCCTGTAGTACAAAAAATGACTGAACACGCAGAAGGTGTCAAAATAAAAAATTGTGAAAACTATTTGGAATGCTCAGTATGTAAATCTACAAAACTAAAAACTAGTCCCAGACCAAGAAAATCTACTAGATCAACTAACAAAATTTTTGACTTAGTACACATGGACTTAGTTGGCCCATTAACTCCATCAATCACCTATAGAAAACGTTACTTCCTGACAATAGTAGACGATTATAGCCGTTATGGGTTTGTTTATACATTAAAACACAAAGATGAAACCTTTCAAAAATTTAAGGAATTTTACAAACGCATAGAAACACAACACAATATCAGAATAAAACAAATTATGACAGATAGGGGATGTGAATTCATGTCTAAAGAATTCTCCCAATGGTTAAAGGATAGAGGAATGCTACATTACACGTCTAGTCCATTTTCTGCGTTTCAGAACGGGATTGCAGAGAGAAAGAATTCCACATTACAAACCATGATTAGATGCACATTGGAGGATGCTGGCTTAAGCAAACAATTTTGGTCAGAAGCCTTACATTATTCAAATTACACACAAAATAGAACCTGGTCCAGTATTGTAAATAAGACACCATATGAAGTAATGTATAATAGGAAACCAAAATTAGCACACATGCACATATTTGGAGTCACTGCAGACGTACACATACCTAAACAGTTGAGAAGAAAGGGAGAAAACGTATCCAGAAGACTCAGATTTATGGGATATGAAACTGGCACCAAAGGGTACAGATTCATTGATAATAATAACAAATTTATAGTTTCCAGAACAGCTGTGTTCCATGAACAGGCCAACTGGTCTAAATTACATCTTAATGAAATATTTCCAAATAAATGTAAAGATACAAAATCTCATGAGGAAGGGACCATAGAAAAACAGAATATCAACAAATATAAAAGCAAAACCAAAACTTGGACAAATAGCCAACACAAAATAAAGACAGACACACTAACAAAAAAAGAAGCAAGATATTTGCATGATAACAATAGCAAACCTGAAAGAGCCATTAGAAACAACAGAAATCAAATGCCAAATAAATACAGAGATTACATAATGCATATGGATGGTGAGCCAATAACGCCTAATACTTATGAGGAAGTTTTAAAACTCCCTCGTGAAGAAAAAGAAAAATGGGAATTAGCTATGAAAAAAGAGATGGAAAGTTTACAAGGATTAAATGTATTTACACCTGCAATTGCACCTAAAGATAAAACGATTATTGGTACCAGGTGGATATATAAAATTAAGAACTTAGAAGGAGGCAATACTCTATATAAAGCTAGATTAGTTGCACAAGGTTACGCACAGAAATATCCGGAGGACTATACTGACACGTATTCCCCCACTGTAAGAACAGAGAGTGTCAAAACAGCTCTAGTGGTAGCATCAGCACTCAACCTTGATGTATTTCAATATGACATACAAACTGCGTATCTACACGCAAAACTAGATAAGGAAATATACGTAAGAGCACCTCACAGTCAATACACCAACAAAAATGAAATTTGGCTGTTGAACAAGAGTTTATACGGATTAAAACAATCTGGTAAAAGATGGTATGATTGTTTAGTAAAAGTACTTAAGACCATGGATTTCAACGCTACCACTGCTGATAACTGTTTCTTTGTCAAAAAGGGTGATGATTACACTGAATTTGTGTTGATTTATGTAGATGACATTCTATATATAGGAAAACACAAAGAGAGAAGAGAAATTTTTGTAAATAAGTTAAATGAACATTTCTCGTTGAAATCTCTAGGTAAAATGAACAAATATCTCGGTGTTCAAATTAATAAGACTAGAAGGGGATTCAAACTTACTCAGAGAGATAAGATTATAGAACTTTTAAATAAATGCAATTTAAACAATGCCAAACCCTGTGATACTCCTATGCAAACTGATTTTCTTAGAAATACTGATGAATCTTCACCTGAATTCAAGGATAACACGTTTTATAGATCAATCATAGGTTCACTTCTTTATATATCTAATTGGACTAGACCAGATATCGCCTTACCACTCAATTTATTATCCAGACACGTCAGTAAATCAACAATGTATCACTGGGAAGCTGTTAAAAGAATTTTAAGATATCTGAAATGTACACTGGATTTTTGCTTAGTATTAGAACCTAGTAATAATAAAGAACCAAAGCTTACATGTTATGCAGATGCGGACTGGGCTGGAGACACATCATGCAGAAAAAGTATATCTGGTTATATTTTTCTTTTAAATGACTGTCCAGTTTACTGGTATACTGGTAAACAAGAACTAGTAGCCACTTCAACGACAGAAGCGGAATATGTTTGTTTATCCAAAGCTGCAAATAACCTTGTATGGTTTAATGATTTAATTTCAGATGTTTGGAAAAAACCTGCTTTGCCTTTTGTTATGCATGAAGACAATAAAGCAGCCATTGAAATATCTAGATCTGATGCCATTGGACAAAGGTCCAGGCATATAGATATAAAATTTAAACATGTAAGACAATTATCTCAGGATGGATTTATTAAAGCAGTGCATTGTGATACTTCAGAACAATTAGCTGACATATTGACAAAGCCTTTACCTTCTAAGCAACACAAATATTTAACATCTAAATTGTATGTCTTGTATTGTCCTGAATCTGAATGTAATTGGTGTTGTATAACGAATCGGCATTTAGAGGGGGATTTGTCAGATGTAAATGCCTTATTCTCTAATGTGTAAATAGTATATGAATGGGGTATCAGGGGTTAACTTATTCTTCACTTCTTAATGTATTCATAATTCACCACTCCCACTTATAGCTCCACCCATTGTATATATAAGGAGCCACCTACACCCTTTTCCTTGCTTCTATCTGTGAATATTCAGTGAATATAGAATGCCTATTGTAAATAAAAGGAAGTATATTTAAAACTTTAACTCTCACTAATATTATTGAGTCTGATCCTGAAAATATTGCAACAGTCTCTCCCCAAAGGCAACAGGCAAATTTAGAATATTATGTGACAGAAGATATGTAGTTCCTTTAATAGTGTTTTTTTTAAATTAATAAATGCATAAATGATATGTAGTTCCTTTAATAGTGTTTTTTTAATTAATAAATGCATAAATGATTTTTTTGCATGGTACACTTTGAGCGGCACATCAGGTAAAATAATGATTTGTTCCAGAGAGTCCAGAGATATTTCACAAGAGTACTCCACTCCTCTGCTCAGAACAGAATACCTTATGCCACCAGACTTGAAATTTTGTGCTTAGACAACTTAGAACTACAAAGCCTTCGGTCTGACCTAAGCATAATACATAAAATTATTTGCTACAACATCCTACCTGTTAATGACTCCTTCAGCTTCAACCGCAATAATACACGACAAACAATAGATACAAAATTAAGGTAAACCGCTCCAAACTTGATTGCAGGAAATATGTCATCAGCAATAGAGTGGTCAATGCCTGGAATGCTCTACCTGACTCTGTGGTTTCTTCCCCAAACCCCCCAAAACTTTAACCTTAGACTGTTACTGTTGACTTCACCCCATTCCTAAGAGGTCTGTAAGGGGGGGGGGGGGCATAAGCGCACCTTTTATTCGTAACTATCTCATATATTCATAATCATGTTTATACATTTCATGTATTCACAATCACATTTATACTTTTATATGTAATCTTATATATGCTTGACAAAATAAAAAAGAATAATTTCAGAAATTTCAAATAAAGTAACTCTGGGCTCCAAGTGTACATTGGTCTTAGGGAACATTGCTTTCTGATCAGTCATCATTATCATTTTATTCAGCTTACTGTCCAGCATTGATTTCTAATGTCAACTTCTTTATGAGGGGGTTGTAGGAGATGACCAGGCTGAACCTGAAGAACAGGTCAAACGTGTCATAAATCACGAGTCCTGTAAGGGATTTAAGTACAGCCCTCCTTGAATTTTTCTTAATTGCTGCTCATTTCCCTTGAACATTAATAGTTCAGATTTCGTAGAGAGTTTAAGCTTGCAATAATTCTTACTGCTCTTAAGATATAGAAAATAATTGGACTTGATGATGATTCTGCAACTCAGCATTCTGAATAAATCATAAGTATTTGTTATGATATTAAACATAAATATTTAGGACCATTTCAGCAGCCAATTATATGAACCCATTGCCTACTGGTATGCAAAACACCTGTTTATATATTGTTTTGGTGTTGTTGGTAATGGCCAAAAGAATTTTTTTTATTGCTGTTGGAACTGGAAACTAAGCAAAATCTCTTCTCACATGAATTTTCTCAGCATTCTCTCAATAATCTCTTTGGTTCATGCATTGTCTTATTTGAAAAATGCAGATATGCAGAGATATGAATTTGCTGATGTTAGGAATTTGTACAATCATTTAAAAATGCTTGCTATAGCCATAGGTATTGCCAAGGCATTTGGGATACTTCAGACCCAAGAGAACAGAAATTATGGAAAAGAGTGATATTGTAACTTCTCCCTACAATATTTTTTAAAAACATATATTTTGGAGTGTGGATATATAGGTTCCTTAGTATCAAAGAATGCTTTGCCTTAAGTCAAATATGTGGCATAATAGTTTGAATTTTAATCATTTAATTAACTGTTTGGGGGGGGGGAAAGATAAAGGAATTCAAGACACATTTTGTCTATTCTTAATTGACTTGTTCAAAATCCACAGTTCCTTTCCCATTCTAATCCCAAAGGTACTTTTTCCAAAAGACAATGAACTTACTTTTTTTTTTCTTCCTCTGAAGAAACTTCTTGGATGAGAAACAAAACATTTTCAGAGAAAACCCCCCAAAAAGTCCAGCTGCCTTTCAGAAAAAGCATCTTTGGGACAACCATGACCTGGATGATTGAAAATCTCCCTAGACATTTTTTTATTCTAACTTTTCTTGTCTAGTGAAAACAAGCATTTTTGCTTATACATGGATCTGGTAATAGTGGACTACTAAATTGTTTAGGTTTCCCTTCCCTTGTTCTAGGTAGAAAACAGACAGGAGAGGCAAGAATGAAAAATCAACAAGGGAGAGTCTAGGTTGAAACTAATCTGAGCTTTTTCCTCCCCCAACTATTCAATTCACTCTCCTGTTTCAGACCCCTTTCTGGAATGTGCTGCCTCCTCCCAGGGAAACTGAGGTACCATTGCCTATACCCCTGTCCCCCAATCCTCACGCTGCAGATTCCATCACAAAAAAAGCAATTTTGAGCAGTATTGGCTAAATAAAAGAACCTAGTAATAACACTATTAAACTGCTAATGGTTAAAACATTTCATATTGATGGCTGTATTTGCAAGCTAAATATGAGATATTTTTTTTTCTTTTTTAAAAAGGCAGGATAATGTTCTCTTGTGAAATAGTTCTATTTTTAAAATAGATGTCAGCTGCTTGCAGAAGTGCACATATTCTATCCATTAGCAAGAGAATAGTTGCAAATGAAAGCATGGATAAACAAGCTCTTTAGTTGTTACAGCATGAACAATGGTGGGTAAAGATGGAAGTGGTACGCCACTGTCTTGTAGAAGGCTACATGTTGCTTAATACTGGATAAGAACTACTGTGATATAGGTCAGTGGTGGGATTCAAAATTTTTTACTACCGGTTCTGTGGGCGTGGCTTGGTGGACATAGCATGGCTTGGTGGGCGTGGCAGGGGAAGGATACTGTAAAGTCTCCATTCCCTCCCCACTCCAGGGGAAGGTTACTGCAAAATCCCCACTTACTCCCAATCACCTGGGATGGGCGGAGCCAGTCAGAGGTGGTATTTACCGGTTCTCTGAACTACTCAAAATTTCCGCTACCGGTTCTCCAGAACTGGTCAGAACCTGCTGAATACCACCTCTGATATAAGTGCCTCAATATTAATAATATGCCAGTGCACTTGACTAAAAATAATTTCAAAAGACGAGGATATTTCAACAATGCCTTCAAAATCCTATGAGGCTACATATTATTAAGCTGCCAAACATCACTGTGCAACCCTTATCTCTCAAAACTGACCTCGAGATGAACTGAAGAAGTAATGCCCATGAGTTCAATGCAGCTGGTGCATGGGACAATACAATGCATTTCAGATAATTGTTGTCAAGTCATGGAGACCAGCTCATTGCCGACCCACCAGAATGATTTGAAGAGAAGAGGGGCTGCTCATTATTGTTCATATGTTCAGGTCTACATTAAAATATATCACACTGTCATAGCTGTTACAGATGTGCAATGCTATGAATTTGATTCCCCCCCCCAAAGTTCTTTGAGGCACAAGGAAATTATAACCATCCACAAATCTCTAACTTAATGAACCTTAAAGCAAATTCACTTTTCCTCCAGATCAAATAAATACTGTTGCTCAATTCTAGACAAGGATACATCTGGAATCAGATATTTGAAAAAGAATGCATTATTTATGCCCCTGTTCCTTCTAAAGACCCCCTCCCCCTTTTTAATAATTAAATGTAAGAGCAAATGTGACTTTCTTTTAAAAAGGAACACAAACTTACATTGCTTTTTTTTTTGCTGAGTTCTAGTTTTCCTTTTGTTTCTAGTCTTGTTTTGTTTTATTCTACTAAAATGAGTTGCATGATAGCTTTTACCTATACAAAAGTGTTTTTTTTATTTGCATCAATTAAAATTTCATTTTATCATGCAGTGCAGTAGCCAATTTAAAACGTGATTACTTCAAGCAATTGCTTCTGGATAGTTGCTAATTAATAAATGATACTTTTTTGGGGGAAAGAGTGTTAAGTGTTATATTAAGCTGCTGATAAATGGGACCAACTAACAACAGAGTGCAATTACTGTAGTGCATTTAGGACAATATGTTCAGACTGAATTTATACTGGAATTATCACTGAAAGCAAGTAAAACTGCAGGATTTGCACTTCAATAGTAGTTAATTGTACCTAAAGTAAGGGTAGAAAATAATTTCAATTATTCCACAGGAAATGTGAGGAAAATATTTAGTTTATTATATCTGGACTTGCTATTCATGAGTGGCAGATGACATTACAAACTACGTTATACACTGATTAGTAGACATGCTAATTGTTATCTCATTAGCTTGCCAAGTTCCAATCAAAAGGATAGACACAGAAGGTTGTTGCTTCTAAAAAGGTTTTACTCTTAAATGGAGAAGTGCAACATCCATGTTGTATTAAATACTTTATGTCATTGTAGATGTTTTATTTTAATACTTCAGTAGAACCAAGAGAAAGAACCAATATATTCAATACTCTATGTGCAAAATTTATTTTTTAAATAAATTTCAACTTGTTCCATAAACTCTATCATGGTCAACATGAAAATTGCTTTTTCATAGCTCTGTTAGATAAATGATGGACTGCTATATTCATCGTATCTACTGTACTTAAAAAAATATGTTTATGTTTCCATTCTGGAAGAAATATACACAAGGATTGCATGTCCTGACTGGGACCCGAGTTTTCATATGTTCAGTATCCCCCCAGGTATAATTCATACTTCTGGAACTTTGAGAATACATATCCACCACTGCAATGAACAGACAATAATGAAGACTGGATATACTACAGCACATCTAGGTTCTATCATACCTCAAGACTTAAAAAGGACACCTAATATCAAAAACATCATCAAAAAAGCACACCAAAGACTGTTCTTTCTGCACCAACTCAGGAAGCTCAAACTGCCCAAGGAGCTGCTGATCCAGTTCTACAGAGGAATTATTGAGCAGTGCTGTGGAGTCGGAGTCGGAGTCGGAGTCGGAGTCGAGGAGTCGGAGTCGGAGGAAATTTTGGGTACCTGGAGTCGGAGTCGGAGTCGGCAAACAATGCACCGACTCCGACTCCGACTCCTACTAAATTTAGATTGGAATTTTAAAAAAAGCAAGTTTAAATGTCCCAATTCACAAAAAGTTATAATTAATGACTTCTCTACTGTAAGAATAAAGACCAATGCATGCAGTGCCTCACGTAACCGCAAAATGAACACGTTAAGTGACCGTGAAGAAGCATGCTTTTCATGTGCTTCACTATAAGGCACGCAACGCACAATTAGGAGTGGCAATACTTATACTTTCCATAGTGTTGTGTTCTGCTGTTACAGGGAACGCAGCGCCCATGGGTAACCTAGCCTCTCACTGATAAGGGATTAAGTAAATATGTTTTTTGCAGGACTAGAGACACTTGCATAAGTGAAGGGAATGGAGGGTCAATAGTTCAAGACTGAAGCTGTAAACCATTGGAAAAACTGCTGTCATTCAGCTAAGGCTATAAAAACTTGTAAACTCTGATTGTTAGCTTAAACTTTAAACATGACTATGGGATTCTACTAGGGAAATCATGTTTTATAATAAATGCCCCTTCCTGGATCCTCCCACTGCCCTATCTTCAGCAGCAGATCAGCACACAAAAAGGAGAAGGCAGCAGCTTCTGCCCAACTACCTGTTTTGCTCAGTGCTCTTTTGCTTGCTTGGAAAGACTGCAGATTTTTCCCCCCCTAGCTATACTGAAAAACGAAAGAGAAAGTAAAGCAGGCTGTTGGTTTTGCATGTTAGAAAATTAGGCAGGCAGATTTCTTTTCTTTTTCCTCACCAAAAAAGGTAGGTGCAAACAACGGGAAATTTAGGGAAAAAAGGAGATTTTAAAACACAAAAGAAAAAAAGCTCTATTTAACTAGGGAATTGTAATAATTGAGATACTATTAATTGTATATTGTGTTGAAAGCAGAAATGGTTAAGTTGTGGTTTGGAGGAATATATGGGGGAAATTATTTGGTTTATTATTATTGGTAAATATAATTAATTGATTTGTAAGAAATTGGGTTGCATGGAAATAATTGGAATATTCATGTTCATATTGATTAATATACAAAAAAGGTAGTTATATAACTAATTGATTTATATTAAAATGTTGAATTCATATTAAACAACTGTAATATTACATAATTAACCAATGTGAGGATGGATATAAAAATAGATGACAATGGGAAGGGGTATAATATAGAATAGAAGGGAAAAATTGAATTTGATTAAGATTAGAGATGAGGATGAAGGGTAATATTGGTTTTTTACAAAAATAGATGAGGAATAAATATGGCAAAAAGGAAATATAGAAATTGTAAATTTAATTGAAATGACTAAACACTGTTTAAATTTATGAACCGGCCAAATACTCTGTTCAAAGAAAATACATTGTATGTTTGTATGTGTGTTTCTAATTATTGTTATTTATTCATATTTGTTCTCTTTTATTCTTTAAAGTTTAACAATTCATTCTTTATCTTAATATCTTTATATTTGTTTGGGGTTGGCTTTCTTCCCTTTCATCTTTTTTATTGTACAGCAATCTTTCTCCTCAAACCTACCACCTCTCTCTTTTCTTTCCTTCTTACTTTCTCTTCCTCACCCTCTTCTTCTCCTCCCTACTTCCTCTTCCTTTCTCCTTCTCCTCCTCTCTTCCTCCCTCTCTTACCCTCACTCCTACTCTAATTTCCCTTCCCTTCCTTCATCCCTCTCTATTGCTGTATCCTTTTATGTATATGGACTACTCAGAGGGCTGAAAAAGTTATTTCTGACTGGTCCTCGCACTTTTGACCAGTCCTCGAACTTACGACTGTCCTCACATTTTACGTTTTTGCCCTATCTTGTCACCATGGTGAAGAGAAGCAGTTGTGAAATGAGTGACATGGTTGTTAAAAATGCTGCACGGGCATAAATGTGAGGATGGTCATAAGTGTGAGGACCAGTCAAAAGTGCGAGGACCTGTCAGAAATGACTTTTTTCAGCCCTCTATACACATAGCCATGGCCACCCGGTCACATGACCAGCTAGCCACACCCACCCAGTCACATAACCTCCAAGCCATGCCCACAAAATAAGCCACGCCCACAGAACCGGTAGTAAAAAAATTTAGAACCCACCCCTGGTTGGGGGTCACCACAACATGAGGAACTGTATTAAAGGGTCGCGGCATTAGGAAGGTTGAGAACCACTGGCTTAGAAGAACTTGGTGGAACAGCTTCTTGGATTCAACTGTAAGTGTTTATATTGTATAGGACAAATCATGTCTAGGTTTAGTGCTGGGATATATAGCTTATTTGTTTGTATAAAGCCATGTACGTACAACTTACAAGACTGTGTATGTTGATATTAAAAATCTAATTATATGCCAGTTAGTATAACATATTTTATATTTTAGGGAAAGAGGCATCCTAAACAATGGCAAAAAGACTGCTAACAACAAACACAACAAAGTCTACTGTTTATGAGCACTTTGCATTATCAAGTGATGGAAAACATTACGTGTGCCAATGTATTAGAAAAGATGATGATGGTGAAAAACAATGTGATGCAAAAATTAGCAGTTTCAGTGGGCCTGATAAAAATGCACCTACAAGAGCATCAAATTTGAAAAGACACTTACAGCGTTTTCATCCCAAAGTGTTAGAAGCCGTGAATGAGAAAGATAGCAATGAAAACATTGCATCTACTTCTGTGACAAAAAACGTTCAGAAATCTACTGGAGAACAATCACAAATAAGAAAATTCTTTATATCTGACAAAGTTACCATAAGGATGACACCAGAAAAATTCAAACACCACATTATTGAAATGGTAGTAAAGAATAGTGTACCACTATCCTTCTTTTCACAGACAGCCTTTTTAGGCCTAAATGGAGAAATGGCAAAAAAACTTGGTGTTTCTCTGGAAAGAGAAAGTATAAGGAAACTTATAATTGAGGAGGCCAAATGTAAAAAGGAAGAACTACAGAAAGTTATGAAAGGACGTTTTGTCTTCCTTAAAATGGATGCATGCACACGTCACAGAGTCAATTATTTCGCTATTAATGTTAGATTTGTGGATGAAAATAACAAAACAATAACACGGACCCTCGGAGTAAAGGACACTCAGGCACATCACACCAGTGATTACCTTCAGAAGTTAGTGGAGGGTGTTCTAGAAGATTTTGAAATTAAAAAGGAACAGATTTTATGTGTTGTGACAGATAACGCTTCTAACATGTTGAGCACAATTGAGAAGATGAAGGCAGATGAAGAAGGTATCAAACAGATATTAGACTTAGAGGAAGACAGCTCTGCAAGTATTAGAGAAAGTTTAGAAACTGAAGAGAATGCTGACATTTTTTTAGACAACTTTGTTGAAGAAGCATTGAAGCTTGCTACTATTCATCATATGCGATGTGCTGTTCATACACTGCAACTTGCCATAAGAGATGGATTAAAAGATCGCCATGCAGCTACATTAATTGGCAAATTACGGCAAGTAACTGTTGCAGCCAGGGCCCCAAAAACAGATGCAATTTTGAAAAGACGTGCAGGAAAAGGAGCCATTTTGGATCAAACAACTCGCTGGGGAAGCACTTATTTAATGGTGAAGCGTTTGCTTGAACTTAAAGACTTCATAGAAGAAATGGACAATGAAAATCTTGCATTAACTGCAAGCCAGTGGACACAAACAAAAGAGCTGGAGAACCTTCTTTCTCACCCCTTCACTGTCACCAAGAGGTTGCAATGTGATGATCTAACCCCGGGTAAATTCCTCTTGGAATGGAAGAGCTTGTTATATCGCCTGAACAAAAATGGAGGGTTAATAGCTGAGGGCATTGCATCTTCAATGATGAAAAGAGAGAGTCTTTTGCTGGAAAATGAAATCTTGTTAGCGGCTATTTATGTCGACCCAATGAGCCGACTTTTATTGAACAGTAAACAGATTGCTACTGGGAAAAAGGCCCTCTATGATGTAGCAGTTCGCATGAAGGGATTACGACCTGAAATACCTCCACAGGAGGATGGAGTTCTTTTAAGCAATAGTGGTAACTCAGAATCATCTTCTTCAAACGAAGAATTAGACTTTGATTCCTTCTTAGACAAAATGGAAGTTGCTAAAGGAAAGCGACGTCGCATAAGCGTTACAGAACCAGTAAATGTCCAAATAAAAAAATTCCAACAGGAGTTTTATAAAGCACTAAAAGAAGTTGAAAAGTATGATCGCTCATCAAAACTTACTGTTGAAGAAGCCATCCTTGTTTATCCAGAGATCGTTAGTGATGTGGCCAGAATAGTTACTGCAATGCCACCCACCCAAGTCAGTGTCGAAAGATTATTTTCAGCCCTAAAAATAATAAAGTCTGACTTAAGAGCCTCTATGAAAGAGGATCTGGCAGAGGCAATTCTCTTCCTTAGAACTCTACATTGAATTGATTTGCATTTGCTAAGCCTATAACTACATTTCAAGATTAATATAAACCATTTCTAGGTTTTACAGATTTTGTTTTTGGTTCATATAGATAAGCTTTGTTTTTGTTCTAAAACAACCAAATAATGTGGTTTGTATTTTTGAACTGGTAAAGTTCCTGTTCCTGATGTTTATGCCTGCTGCTACTATCCAGCAACTTGATTAATTAAATTAATAAAAAAAAATTAATAAAACTTTGTTGTTTTCATTGTGTTTGTCTTTTGCTTAAACTGTTCAATACAGTAGACTGTTGGCTTCCCAGCCAGTAGTCCTGTGGTAATGACATGTATGTTGCCTTTCTTTCCTTCAAGGAATGTATAAAATACATTCGCATATTAATACAGAGTCGGGGAGTCGGAGTCGGAGTCGGAGTCGGAAGTACAAAAAACTGAGGAGTCGGAGTCGGAGTCGGAACATTTATCTCCCGACTCCACAGCTCTGTTATTGAGTCTGTCATCTGCACCTCTATAACCGTCTAGTTTGGTTCTGCAACCCAACAAGACAGACAGAGACTTCAGAGGATAATTAGAACTGCAGAAAAAACAATTGCTACCAACCTGCCTTCCATTGAGGACCTGTGTACTGCATGAATCAAAAAGAGGGCTGTGAAAATATTTGCAGACCCCTCGCATCCTAGACATAAATTGTTTCAACTCCTACCTCAAAACAACGCTATAGAGCACTGCACACCAGAACAACTAGACACCAGAACAGTTTTTTCCCGAACACCATCACTCTGCTAAACAAATAATTTCCTCAACACTGTCAAACTATTCACTAAATCTGCATTACTATTACCATTAATCTTGTAATCATTCCTATCACCCATCTTCTCTCACTTATGACTGTATGACTGTAACTTCTTCCTGTATCCTTATGATTTATATTGATTGTTTCCTAGTGTGATTTGATCGCTTATTTGTACCCCATGGCTATCATTAAGTGTTGTACCTTATGATTCTTGACAGGTGTATCTTTTCTTTTTATGTACACTGAGAGCATATGCACCAAAGACAAATTCTTTGTGTGTCCAATCACACTTGGCCAATAACGAATTCTATCATCTATCTATCTATCTCTCTATCTATCTATCTATCTATCTATCTATCCATCCATCTATCCATCTATCCATCTATTACAGTAAAATTAGGTAGCTGTCTCTGATAAGTGACACTAGGTATTAAGAAAGGACAAAATAACTCTTAATAAACTCTTATATAATTCTAAATATTATATATATATATATATATATATAAAGTGTATTTTTGAAGTCTGGTGGAAGACCACTGGATAAATCTCTCCTTCCTCACTACACATATTACTGATGTACAAAATACATATACCATTGTCTAACATTGCAGACTGTGACTAATTCTTCAATATTCCAGATAGTATTTTTCCAAATTATATCAGGAGATTGTGGGGAATGAATTTAACAGACTCTAGTTATAAGGCACATGGTTAATTCCTGTTCTCTGTGTAATCATTAAAACCTATATGGGCATGCTGTGAAAACCATTTTTACAGTGGCAACTCTAAAATGCTCAAGAAAGCAAAACAATTATCGTTCAGACAATGTAAATGAAAGTGTATTAACAGTTCACTAAGATATCCATCAAAGGCTCACTATTTATACACATGCATGTGGAAACTGAATCATATATTTCCATTTCTTGATTATGGCTGCAGAACTGAATTATGCTTAGATGCAGTAATTGTCTGCTCAAAAGAGATAGAAATAATAATTGCTTTGCTTGTCAATAGCATTAAGTGAGAAGCAAGAATTTCTAATCCTTAGACCAAGTTGTAGAACTGTGTGATAGTTCTTGTGCCAATTTTACATTTTGACATTTAATAGCTTTACAAATGAAGGGGAATCTCTATGTCCCAGGATAATGTTGCAGATCCAATCTGGGTCAGTCATTGGGACTGGAGGTTTAGTCTTCCAAGCTTTCACATGCATGCTGGAGCCCATCTCAGGGAATTTCTTTCTAGTAGAGTGTGTGATTTGAGCTATTTTGTGTATGGTATTTAAATAGTGCCTGTGTGTGTGTGGTTTTTAGTAATTGATTGGGGTGTTGGCTGGCTATTAAGTTGTTGGCTGTCATTTCCTTGCTGGTGGCATTGCAGTAAACTGTGATTTTTGGCCACCTAATGAGAAGGAAGGACTCACTGGAGAAGAGCCTAATGCTGGGAAAGATTGAGGACAAAAGAAGAAGGGATGACAGAGAATGAAGTGGCTGGATGGAGTCACTGAAGCAGTAGGAGTGAGCTTAAATGGACTCCGGAGGTAGAGGACAGGAAGGCCTGGAGGAATGTTGTCCATGGGATCATGTTGGGTTGGACATGACTTCGCAACTAACAACAACAACAACAACAACAACAACAACAACAATAAGGCTTCCATCTTCTTGTCTGTTGACAAACACATCTAAAAATGATAATTGTCTAGCTATTTCTTCCTACATTGTGAAATGTATGTCTGGAAAAATGGAGTTCAGTATGGTATAAAAGTCTTTCAGTGCATTTCTTTTGATGATGACAAACATGTCATCCACATAGCTGCATCAAAATCTATGCAGGACTTAATAGTTTTACATTGAAATATGTTCATTAAGATCAAGAGGCCTTGAAAAACGAAGCTTTGCCCACTATTGAGGAATGGACTTTGAAGATGGCCAGTTTTGCAGAGATGGCGAAGATTTCAGCATACTTAAAAGATTGTTCACAAGAGACTTATGAATGGGAATGGAAAAAGTGGATAGAATATGTTCAGAACAAATATCAAACTAGGAAGTATCAAATAGCTTTTATTTGAAAATAATGTATTAGAAATATTTTAATGTAATGAAGATAAAAAGAAAAATTATAAGGGGGAGGGAGGGGTTCAAGTTTTATACAAGTTTTATACTAAGGGGGGTTTTTTACCTGATATGAGTATATTGTGTGGAAGTCTGAGGGGAGGGGAGGGTTAGGGAGGGTTAGGGAGGTTGGGAAGTTTGGGATGGGTGGTGGTGGGGGGAAAAGGGGTGAAAATGTAATTGTAAAACTTTTGCAATAAAAAAAAAAAGATCAAGAGGCCTTCATGTTAAGCAGGTATGCAACAGCATAGAGTTCCAACCTTGCAGCATAATTCTGTACATATTTATTTAATTATTTGTTTAATTATTTCTGTGCTGCTTTTCTGGGTCGGTTGCTTTCTGTATTGCTTTTCTTCTACCAGAGTGGGTCAGAAACAGGGGTGGGTTTACCTTTACTACCGATTCGCAACGGGATCACACTTCTGCGCATGCACAGATTGACGATGACGACATCTGGGACGATGGGCAAGGCCTCCCACTGGTTTTACTACCGGTTCTTGCAAACTGGTCCAAACCGGAAGCAACCTACCACTGGTCAGAAACTAGTAGGTTTGCCCAATAAAGAACATCTCACGAGTAATTCAGAAACTTCAGACTGAAATATTTTACGATTCATACTACTAAAAAGCTACTAAGGCAATGGACAACTTCAAAGACCTGCTTCAAAGCATAAATCCCAGCATTAAATCATCTACGAAGTATTACAATTACTTCATTACAAAATGAAAATCACTTTTAAGTGCAAACATAGGAGTTAGTGCTACCAATTCTGAAGAAGTAAAACAGCTGCAATAATTCTTTATGAAAAATTCTGCAATGTATCCAATACTGTAAAAGCATCACATTTTTAGGCTCATAGAACAACAATGTTGTATTTTTTAAAATAACTCTGCACCTATGTAGCAGATCAGGATTTTTAAATTTATTTTTTCAGAGGTCATATACAATCAATTTCATCCAAATTTGTTTTCTTAAAAAAAAATACTGTCTTAATTATTTTAATTCCTCCAAAATCTGCCACAACTTCAGAAGTAGTAATAACATCTGGACCAAATAGGAAATGCTTTAATAGAACACACTTGTGTGTGTTTGTATGTGTGCATTAAAGTTCTACACAAAGAAGGCATCCAGTAATGTCCTGGATTTCATTGGATCCAGTAACCTGAAATAGAGTCCAAAAAAAAGGAAATTCTGAAATATCTTCTTTCAAGTAAATGCCAAAGCTAGGATAAATAGCCCGAAAGTGTGGAGAATTAAATAAATGTTTCCCAAAAGCTAATTACAGCTTGTGTAATGAAAATCTTTAAGTATACCCTTATTCAATATTCTGTAAATTCATCTAAAATAACCTGAAGGAATTAATATAGAAATACCTCTCAAAATGTAAATCAAACTTGGAATTAAACACATTAATTTTATTTAACCTCAAATGCTCAAAGCAATTTTATATAATTTATGAAGCTCCTACTGTTTTGGAACATAAAGGAAAGTAAAAATGGATCAAACAACAATTTAAGATTCGGTCCATCAGGGAGTTGCAAGAGTTGACTAAATAGTTTGTTTGGTGATAACCAGGGGTGGGCTGCTGGGGTTCGCAGGGGTTCGGGAGAACCTTTACCTAAGATTCTGTGCAGTTCAGAGAACACCCAAATCCCACTCCTGGCTGGCCCTGCCCACCCCTGCTAGGAGTCCCCATGCGGCCTATTTTGGATGCAGGTAGGTGCAGGGCGCGTGCTGAGGCTTGGAGAGGGTGAAAACTGGGCCTACCGGAAGAGGGCCTCCGGAGCCTGAGGAGGCTGTTTTCACGCTCCTGGAGGCTCGATAAAAGCCTCCAGAGCCTGGGGAGGGCAAAAACATCCCCCCCATGCAGGAGGCTGACTAGGCCACACCCACCATGTCCATGCCCATCTAGCAACCAGGCAGAGAACCCCTTGCTAAAATTTTTGAAACCCACCCCTGGTGATAACTGTATTACCAGACAGTTATTTGCCCAACAGTTTATAAGCAAGTCTATATACCACTGTACACTGATCAGAAGGCAACAGTGAAAATGCTCTATGGTGACACAGATTGGTTCAGGACAGCGATATCACCATTTTTGTTCAATTTCTGTGTTGAAGTGATTGTGCAGAAATTAGAGCTGGAATTAATTTGGGAGAGAAGATTGGAGGAAGAAACAAAAATAATTTGAGGTACACAAATGATATGACACTACTGGATGAAAATAAGGAAGACCTGGAAAAAAATGATCTGGAAAACCAAGGATGAAAGTGAAAAAGTAAGATTTACTCTTAATACCAGGAAGACAAAGATAATGACAACAGTTGCAGATGTTTAAAATCAACAAGGAGGAAACTGAATTAGTTTGAGAATTGATCTTTCTTGGATCAAAAATTGTTCACGATGACAGTTCTATGCCTGAAATCAAACGTAGGATAATCCTTAGACCACACTGCAATGGTTAACATGAATAAGATCTGGGAAAACAAACATATTGATATAAATACAAAAAAATCAGGCTAGTTAAAGCAACAGTCTTCCCTAGAATGATATATAGGTATGAGAATTGGCCATTATGAATGGCTCATCAAAGAAGAATTGACCCTTTTGGATTGTGCTGCTTGCCTAAATTATTGTGTATATTATGAACAGCCAGAGTAGCTGATTCAGAGACTGAATCATAAAAGAAGCCAAAATCTTAAGACTACATCTGATTTACTTTGGCCAGGGCCAGATTTAGATGAAAAGAGGCCCTAGGCTATTCCACTTATGAGGCCCTTTCACCTATAGTGAAAGTGTAATTTTAATTTTGCTAACAATTTGAATGTAGGCCCCTCTTGATCTTGAGGCCCTAGGCTGAAGCCTAGTTAGCCTATAGGAAAATCTGGCCTTGACTTTGGCCATGCCATGTGTGCAGATTCATTGGAGAAGTCAATGATGCTAGGAATGGTTAGCGAATCAAGAAAAAGAACTTGCTGGCTTGATACCATCAAAGCTGATACAAAGATGAACATCTGTCCACTGAAAGAAGTTGTGCTTGACAACTTTCAAAATAGTAAAAGTTCTAATATTCCAGATTTGCCTGGTCCCTTAATTCATTTAAAACTTAACTGGATCAAGATCTTATGCTTTTTGCCATTTATTTCCAATTCTTTAAATTTTTAAGTTTACACTTTTTTGTTTTGTTTTGTTTTTGTTCAAGAATGAAGGTGAATTCCACAGGTGGCTTTTCAGACTTCTTCCAAACAATAGCCTTGTGATATTTAAGTAAGCAATTTTCAAATATGTCCATTTTTAAGAATAGTGAATGGTAGATTTAACTGTTGCTACTTGTTGTGATTGACCTGATTTGAACTGTGAGTTATAGGTGACAAGTTGTGATCTGTTCTGTTTTAGAGGTCTCTCTTTTAATAGATCCTCATTTAGAATTGATTAACTTTATTCATTTATCTATAGATCTCATTCAATTGACAGTTCAATCTCATGGATGCTTAGTTTATTTCACCATGACATGTAAATGGGTCAGAACAAATGTAAATAAACTGCCTGACTATACAGGATAGATCTTTTAGTGTGTTAAAAGGTAAAAGGTAAAGGTTCCCCTCGCACATATGTGCTAGTCGTTCCCAACTCTAGGGGGCGGTGCTCATCTCAGTTTCAAAGCCGAAGAGCCAGCGCTGTCCGAAATGTCTCCGTGGTCATGTGGCCAGCATGACTAAATGCCAAAGGCACAGGAACGCTGTTACCTTCCCACCAAAGGTGGTCCCTATTTTTCTACTTGCATTTTTTATGTGCTTTCGAACTGCTAGGTTGGCAGAAGCTGGGACAAGTAACGGAAACTCACCTCGTTACGCGGCACTAGGGATTCGAACATAATTATTTGCCTTGGCTTTTAGCTTTAGCTTTATTGGTTTCTTTCTTTCAGAACTGCTAACTATTTGATCAAGATTCTTGTTTTAACTTTAAAAATTGTGTTGTAAGTAACTTTCTTTGAACTGGGAAAAGTGTTTACAAAAAAGTTTTTCAATAAATAAATGATTAGATAGCTTTTTGTAATTTATAGATGGAACCCTCAAATAAAAAGAGGCATCAAAATAAATGCTATGTCCTCCTTCCTATTATTATTAACCTGCACCTCCTAGGACATAGGACTGGACTTAATGTTTAAAAGATTTGAGAAGATTTATTCATTCGGGCAGTATAATCAGGCCATCAAAGAAATGAGACTTTGGGCACAACTGCCTTGAATACAGACCTTGTTTAGGGGAATTGGAATGTGCTGAAGAGATAAACTAGCTGAATGATACACCGGAGATTGCAATTTCAGCTGCAATTTACTGCAGAGTTAAAGGTAAAGAATCCTCCTTTGACAGAGGAATGCAGATTAGGTGTATTGTAGAAAATCAATTTTACTTATTTGAACAACACGATTTACTTCTGATACACAAATATGTGTGTGTGTGCGTTCGTGCGTGCGTGCATATATACACACAAAACAGGAATATGATTTCTACTACAAACAATTTCATAACATATTCCTGCATATGAACAGCCAAGTATTCTTTTTTTTTTTTTGTCAAAAAGTGGAATCAGTTATTCCAATTACATTTATATTAAATACTTATAATTTGGATTATATGCATATGTATGAATGCTTAAACAAAAATGTGGGAATTCCCACTTTTTGAAATAAATATTAGCATTTTAGTAGAGTTATTTGAAAGTATCTTATTCAAAACACTAAATTCAATTTCTCTGTCTTATATATAAAAAAACCAATATGATATGCTGGATGTAGATTTTCTGCATCACAAAAATTGCTATGATAAGCAGCCACTATCCAATGAATATCATTATCACATCCATAAGAGTGAAATCTAAATCACAGGAAATTTAACTGGCTCTTAGCATGCAGTGTTAAGGATAACTGTTTCTTATCCTAAATATATCCTAACTACTAAGAGAAAACCCACTACTTAAGAACTCACACAAGCAACAAGGAGTTCACTTCTATTGTTAGGTGACCTGTGTTAAGTACAATGAGTTAATCATAACTCCACATCGAAACATCCATGGTCATGTTGCTTTCTTGAGTGTAAGATGAGAAAATTCTAGTCCAAAAGAATTTACAGTCTCACATACAGAATAGAGGAAACAGCAGATTTAATTTAATTTAATTTAATTTAATTAATTCAATTTATATGCCGCCCCTCTCCGAAGACTCATGGCGGCTCACAATACATTTTAAAAAAATCATTATAAAAAACATTTAAAAATTAAAAACATTAAAAACATTAAAAACTCATTCACACCATTCATGGCCAGATCTCGCCAGATCACAAGAGCGAGATCAACAGCCCCAGGCCTCCGGAAAAGCCAGGTCTTCACCGCTTTTCGGAAGGCCAATAGGGTGGGGATGGTCTGGACCTCAGGAGGTAACTGGTTCCAGAGAGCTGGAGCACCCACAGAGAAGGCCCTCCCCCGTGGGCCCGCCAGCCAGCATTGTTTAGCTGACGGGACCTGTAGGAGACCGACTCTGTGGGATCTTATGGGTCGCTGGGAGCTATGCGGCAGAAGGCGGTCTCGAAGATAACCTGGCCCTAAGCCATGTAGGGTTTTAAAGGTAATAACCAACACCTTGAATTGTGACCAGAGACCAATAGGGAGCCAGTGCAGCTTGCGGAGAAGTGGTGTAATGTGGGTGCACCTAGGTGCACCCACGACAGCTCGCGCGGCTGCGTTCTGGACCAACTGTAGTCTCCGAACACTTTTCAAGGGTAGCCCCATGTAAAGCGCATTGCAATAATCTAACTGTGAGATGACAAGGGCATGAGTGACTGTGAGGAGAGCCTCCTGATCCAAGTAGGATTGCAATTGGTGCACCAGGCGAATCTGTGCAAAGGTCCCCCTAGCCACTTCTTCAAAAGAAGACACATACAAACCGCTATCTCAACGCTAAATCACACCACTATCCAGCACAAATAAACTCTGTTGCCAAAACATTAACCACAAGAACTAAACGTCTGGCTGATGAAGCACATTTACAAACAGAATTATATACACTAACTAATGTATTGACATCAAATGGGTTCTGTAGAAATAAAATCATCAGTATGATCCAACATACAACACCTAGACAGAAGAAAAAACAACAAGAGGAACAAAACAATGGGAAAGCCATCTTGCCCTATATAAGAGGAACAACAGATAAAATTAGCAAAGTACTACATAGACACAACATCAAAACCATATTTTGCACAGATAGAAAGATATTGTCCATTCTGAGAAACCCTAAGGACAAAATAGAATTAGAAGATAAAGGCATATACGAAATCCCGTGTGCTTCCTGCCCATCAACATACATTGGACAGACCAACAGAAGAATGAGTGTGTGCATCGAGGAACACAAAAACTCAATACAAAAGCAAGAACGCATCATCATTAGTTCAACACATAAATGCAACAGGACATAATATTAATTTTAATAACACAAAAACAGTTGCAAAAATAGAACATCTCAATGGCAGAATAATCAGAGAGGCCATTGAAATAGAGAAAAGACCATATTGCATGAATAAATGGGATGACACTTCACGTCTGCCTACTATTTGGAAACCTGCTCTCATAGATAGACGAATCTTAACACCAAATATAAAACATAGATCAAGTGTTAATCAAAAGACATGTATTGCCACAAGTCCCAGCCAAATCATATTCAAACCAGCCACAAAGATGAAGCCCTGCCACCTGGTGGAGAAAAAACGACCATACACCCGAAGCCAAGCCAATAAACACAAATTGGGACTCCCAACCAATCAGAATGAAAAGGTGGAGCCATCCCAGACTACCAGCACCAGATTTGAAATAGTAACGGCAGTTACTGCAAAAGACCCCTCACATAAGCCTGATGATGGCAGATGAGATTGTAACTTGATGATGGCCTCAACATAAATCTACCCAGCCTTTATCAATTTAGGGGACCTGGTGGTAGATTGGCCTCTTTAATGGTAGAACTATTATATCTGGAGCGCTTCCTAAAAAAACTATGCATTTTAAATTAATCTTTGAAATAGATCTCTAGAGTTACTAGTTCTGAAAACCATATTTTCAGGTACATAAGAAGCTGCCTTTAAACCAGCCAATAGTTCATTTAGTTCGGTGTGGTTTTCAAAGCAATGGAATTGTTTCCAAGAGTATCAGGTAAGATACATTATCAATCTAAGTTGAAATAGCTAGCATGAGCTTTACCACTAATTTATTTTTCCCTAGAATCAATGTACCTTGACACCTTAAAAATCTGTGTGTGAAGTTATAAAATAGTACAGTATTTCAAATACCAGTGAAAAAGCTTGGACTGGAGCTAGCTACAATAAAACTGTATGCCATAAATCTACAGTTATTAGGTTATTACTAATGCACAACGAATGTAAATATATATGAGGATATGTAATTGAGGAAAACATTTGAAAAGTTTATATTTGTGTGTGAAGGAAAAAAATAAAAGACCAGAAGAAAGAAGGAAAATTCAAAAAATTGAAAAGAAGGACAAACTATTATTTTTTTCCCCATGTAGCTTAAATAGCAATAGCAATAGCACTTAGACTTATATACCACTATACAGTGTTTATAGCCCTCTCTAGGTGGTTTACAGAGTCAGCCTATTGCCCCCAACAATACGGGTCCTCATTTTACTCACCTTGGAAGGGTGGAAGGCTGAGTCAACCTTGAGCCTGGTGAAATTCGAACTGCCAAATTGCAGGCAACAGAATTAGCCTGCAGTACTGCATTCTAACCTCTGGGCCACCATGGCTCATTAATAAATATATAATTATCATTATTTAAAAGGGCTACTGTTTGAAAACCTGATTTGAAATTTAACACCTAAAAGAGAACAGAAATTAAAGGCTAGTCCAGATGCATTTTTTAAAAAGGGCATGTTGATAGTATCTGCAGCAGGAGCTAACATTTTGAAATGGGTTTTTGCAAAGAATGCTTAATGCACTAATTTTGCTTCTTAATTCCATGCCCCAGAATTACACCCGAAATAAAAATCAGGAACGTGTTATGGGAATTTCAAAAAAGATTGATTGCTGCCTACCCATTTTAACACCAGACCAAACTTGCAACAATTAATTAACATAACAAAGTTGAAGAGAAATATTCCTAAAATAAAAATTGTACTTTGTAGTTTTGTCTACAATTCCAATGTATACATCTGTTGTGATAAGCAAACACAACAAATAAACAGAATTAATTAGCTTTCAGTGATTAATGTTCTCCCAGTATTTAACTAAAGGATATGGAGTATTACATGACTACAACTTCCACCCACTCTCAGTGCTGGTCATGGCCACAGGGGCTGCAATTTATTAACCTGTAAAGCCATAGGTCCTTCATTTCCTAACTGAGAGTATTTTACATTTTTCTTTTGCTATGTGCTTTTATCATTTCTTTTTTACTTATTGAATTAGCTTTGTAATATGATTGTGCTCCTATTAACTTCATTAAGTATTAGATCAGGTCCTAAGAAATTACTTGATCTTTATATAATTGAGGTTAACAGTTGAAAAAGGCAAAAGCCCAGATGGCCAAAGCAATAAACCATTATGAATAATGTACTTCTAAATGTTTTGTTCAATTATTGTGACAAATGTAGCTTTCCCTTTCCATTAATTTATTCATGACAATCCATAATAAGCTTAGTCTGAGCATCTGCAGAATGTACTTATTTCAGCTATGGATTACTGTAGCAGAATTCACATATTGTGCTTTGACAATACACTCTCAAAAGAGGGACTACTACTAAAGAGCCTACTTTTAATGTTTCAAAAGCAGATTTCTGAAAAATGTTCTATGTGGTTGAAGGGAAACAATAATAAGGATATAATAAATAATACTAGAATATGATATACTGGTATACTAGATTCTGTAACCATTAGGTTCCTGTAATACATATATGCCTTTGTATTTGTATCACATATATTATGCCTTTATATTTGTATCTCCTGTAACAAACATATTCTGTTATTAGGCCTCTGTAATGTATCTGATATATGTCCCTGCCATTTGACCTGAACTCATATCAATCTATCTAAAAGAATGGTCCGTTATCTCAGTTGAAACTACAGCCATCAACAAAGGGATAATTTACACCTCAGCCCTAATTTATGTTTGATCTGGATAAACTCCTGCTTTCCAGAGCCAGGGGGCCAAAGTGGCCAATTGAGTAAACAAAGAAATGCTCAAGATGACTAATTGGGAAGTTTCTATTCCCCCTTGCAGGGCAACAAGGAATACACAAACCTAAATTAGGAGGCCAGAATTGGGTACTAAGCTGATGTCTTTGAGGGTATAAAATGACACCATACTTTCCCCAAGGTGTGGCTATTTCCTCACATGCATTGTATCTGTATGTTCTGGATATAGTTCCACCCAGTATTTTGTTTTTGGCCATAAATAAAATCTGTTTCTTTGCAAGCCTCGTCTTGAGTCTCTCTCTTTGGCATTCTGGTGACTCAAGTGTATTTTGGGACCTTACATGGTCTAGCTTTGAATACTGATTTGGATACAAAGAACACACTTATCTTCTTTTCAGCTATTCTGCCCTCCAGTTAACCCTCCCTCCAAAGAGCGATTTGCCTCTCCCCTCCTGTCCTTCCATAAGAGCTTGAAGTTCTGGCTCTGCCAGTTGGTTGGACCCAGTGGTGGGATTCAAGTAATTTAACAACCGGTTCTCTGCCCTAATGATTTCTTCCAACAACCAGTTTTCCAAACTGCTCAGAAAGTTAACAACCGGCTCTCCCAAAGTGGTGCGAAATGGCTGAATTCCACCACTGGTTGGACTCAATGGGGGAGTACATCACTGGAGGTGGCTACTAGATTGATGGCAAACTCCACCTGCCCTTAATCCCTCATATCGCTGCATCATTGTTTTCTTTTTCATTGTTTTCTTATATTATTTCATTATTTTACTACTGTTGAGTTTACACTTCTTTTTGTTGTTGTTGTTGAAAGCAACCTAAAATAGCCCCATGACAAGATAGATGGGAAATAAATTTAACAAATAATAAATTTTATTTTTGAGTATCAGAAGAATATTCAAAATAATCTGGGGGGAAAAGCGGGGGGGAGGAAAAGGATCACTTGTTATACCCCAAAGAAAGTGCCTTTCAATCATGCATAGAACACTTTTAATTCAACTTGTTTTTGAAAGTCTCAGGTACAGAACACTGAGGTCAACTACAAAATTTGTGACTGTGTATGTTATACTAGTCTAGATTTTCTATTGTGTCTGGACTAAAATAAAAGCTTCCAGTTTTTATAAGAAGAGGTCATAATATGACTTGTTTTTCAATATGAACAAAGTCAATATTTTAGGAAAACAAAACCAAAGCTGTTTATTTTAACATAACCACAGTTGAAGTCTAGAGCTTCTATTCACACAAGCAATCATTCTAATAGTACAAGTCCTTCTGCTCACTGTATCTCACGCATAGCTTGGTGTCTCTTCCTATAGATGCTATATCTTCTTCAGCACAACTCTGTTCTATGCATTTTATCAAATGTTGGTTTTAAAAAAATCCAGTGGCTATACGTCCAATATATTTTGGCAATCAGCTTTTTGGATATTGTATAATTTCAAGAATCAAGATAGTAAAATGTTGACAACGTCACAGTAAAAATCAAGCAAAGTACATACAAACAAAACATATATAGATAATGTATACTTTCTCCCACATGTCTGATGTATATTAATAACAATATGGTCACATTTATTTATATCTCTGTGACACAATTACAGTTTAGTTCTTCTGTTCTTATCTAAGCCTCCTTAATTAAATTTAAAATAATCTACAACATTTTTTTTTCAATCATAATTTACTTGGGTGCACTAAGTTTCACTCAACATGAAAATCTTTTTTATATATTTTAACAGAAGAGTACCATTGTTCCTTGAATCATCACTTATTATTCATGTGGCAGAAATATAATAGAAACTGCCTAGAATAAAAACCCATATTGTTGTCACAAGACAATATTGCAAAAACAGCTTTAAACCTGACTGCTGTCATGGTAAGCATAGGATAAAGCGTACGTTCTTCAGGGCATACAGTTGCACAAAATCTCCCACCATGTCAATATCTGAAATGTTTATTAAGGTGGGCGGGTTTTTTTGGGGAGGACTAAAGGCAAGATTAATGAAGAGTGGTGGTTGTGGAGAGGGATTCTGCCATTTTTAATTGTTCATCACTGATGAAATTAAAACAACTGTTTCCAAGATATGAGATCTGCCTTTAGTCGATTACTGCTGCTCAAATAAATATCATCAACAAAGCATGTATTTCATGGCAGCATTGTTACAGGGCCTTAAACAAGTAGGAAAGATTATGAATACACCTCAGAGCCTCCATGGTGGTAGCCACTGAAAACCTTGGCTGCAGATCTTTGAGTTCATCAGAAATTGTTACCCAACTGCAATTGTTAATGTGAAAGAATAATAAAATAAATAGCATGTGACCTTAATATTCCATCTGATTAAATTTAATTATAAATGGAAGGCAATAAAATAAAATTTTCTGCCATGGCTTTATCTATTATGTTTGGAGGATAACTTCCTGCATGCCATTTAAAGGCCTCTGACTGAAAAAGTTGTGCCTTCTTACCCTTCAGCTGTATCATCATCTTATTATACCAAAATATCGGCTTCTTGCCAGCATTATTGTATTTCCTCTCCCACTGGTTGCAAGGAGACAGAGCTGATGGGACAAGAGCCAGGAAGAAGTCATTTCTTTTCTCTCCTACTCTGGCCCCTTGCATACTGGCAATAGCTGTCTACAGCAAAGTTCTCCTTCTGCCCCACATAGAATTGCTCTCTTAAGTGCCATTGAAAGAGCGATTATGATATCTTATAATAATATTAATGAGATTCTTGTTTGGAAACTGACTTGCAATCTTTGCACTTTTAATTGGCTAACAGGACAGAGTGTTACAGCACTAAGTCAATTTTCTTGTTATTTGACATCTTTAATGACAAGTTTATTTTAGAGTGTTAACCTCCTCATTTTGTTAGTTTTGGTGCTAATATGAATTGCTGATCTACATTGTACATCTCAGCCATTTTCGCACTGAACAAAAACACTTATACACCCACTCTTTTCTTATCAGAATCACATTTTTTTTGTCATTCCTTTATGCTTGTAATTTTTTATTTATGTAACTTCAGCCTCCTTTAACTTATTAATTTTGTAAATTAAAACTTAACATAGATTTATCTAAAATGGTTTATTTTATTAAAAATGTATTTAATAATCAAATAATAATCTCAATTGAAAGGTTTTTTTAAGGCTTAGTTTTATAACCAAAAGCTGGAAGAACATGGCTCTGACATCTACTATTTTTGAATAAGATTACTTTGTACACTCAGAGTTCACAATATTTAGCTCCAGGATCATATATATCCATAAAAGCCCTTTGTACTGATCTCTCTTCAGACTTTACGAGTTAATTGCAAATTACAAATGAAGGCAAATTATTGCAAATTATTTAGCAATTCAGAGTTGTGACGCTGATAAAAAAAGAAGCTCCAAAATGGCCCTAGCAATTAAAAAATATAAATGCAAATCTCTCTCTCTCTCTCTCTCTCTCTCTCTCGATTGTTATGTTCCAAATGATGTATCAGGTGCATTAAAATATTACTCAGCACAATTATGTTAAAACATTGGCTTAAAAAAAAGGTTTTTGAATTACTTCAACTCATTATTACTATATTCAGAAGGTAGAAAATAGAATGCTGTGCACCATTCTAAAAATAAATCAAGAAGATTATAATAATAAATAGAACACAAAATATTTGATTATGTTATATATATATATATTATCATACAATTACACTCATTTAATTAAGCCTTGATAAACCCTTATCTAAATATTACAGTTAAATCAGATAAGACTTTTCAGGTCATGTCAATTATTTAAGTCTAAGTGGATAGGACATAAATTTTGTTTATTAAGAGCTTCAAATGTTATTCAAAAGAACAATGCTGTATTCTGGCTTTATTGCTCTATACTGAAGGATTTTAAAATTCCTTTTCAGTAACTTGTGAAACGACATTCAGAAACCAAGCTATCTGAATCAGAGAGAATCCATGTTTGATGGAATATAATCACTTTCCAGGATTATCCAGTGTACACGATTTTTTTTCAAAAGATCATGATTGATAAGGAACTTAATGAACAGATATGTTGAATACTCAGTTTAATGATATTTATACAATCCATCTGAATGCCCAGTTGCATGGAATGCAATGTTGTACAAAGGTGATATGCCCAAAACTGGCAGAAGATCCAAGTGTGACTGACTACTATAGGTCAGGACATGAATTTCCTTGATTAAGAACATTTCATGAAAAGCTAGCTCCCTCTCCAAAATGTGTTTTAAATTTTAATTCCATGACAAGATTGACAAAAAGCTGTGTTTCAGAGGCCAACATATTTACATTTTTAAAAAAGAAACAAAAAAGAGATCTATATGTAAGATAGTGAAAGTGTATAAAATATGTAAGAATGTGCTTGTAGATCTTCTTTATTGTATAGCTCTATTTTGTGTGTTATTTTTTAGTTCATATTTCTCTCAGTATCTTTTCCATGTGAAGAAATATTTCTGGAATCAGGATTTATTTGTGTGTGTGTCTGTTTCTGTGTGTCTTTAATTCTGGTGAAGAAGAGGCATCAAGGGTAGTAAATGGCACCAGTTGTTTGGTGTGTGTAACTTAACTATTACATGGGCTACACTGATTGCCAGTGCCAGCAGGTGTAATTCAAGATGCTAGTTGTCACATTTAAAGCCCTTCATGGTTTAGGACTGAGTTACTTGAAGGACTTTATCTAGTGCACGGCAGTGGTGAGTTGCGCCCGGTTCGGACCGGTTTGCAAGAACCGGTAGTAAAACTGGCGGATGGCTCAGCCCACCACCCGGATGTCGTCATAGGTGATCTGCACATGCGCAGAAGCTCGGCATGCACATGCAATCCCATTGCAAACCAGTAGTAAAGGTAAGTAGAACCCACCTCTGGTGCATGGGTGTCAAACTTGCAGCATCACGTTGCCATCATATGATATTTCACAAAGTTTTTCCTGTTTGCGGAGCTGCGGTGGGTGTGGCCTTCATGTGATGCATCCAGTCTACGGGCCACCAGTTTGACACTCCCGATCTAGCTCTTTCTTCCCATCTGATGGGAAGGATGGGCATGTTTTGGGTTATTCTGGTCAAAAAATGTAGTTGTACCTTTTCTGCCATTGCATTCACCTTATGGAACATTCTATCTACAAAGATCAGGATGGCCCCAATTCTGCTGGTCTTTTCTAAGGCCCTGAAGACCTGGTTCTATGCCTAGATGATCAGGCCTGAGGTTGTACAGGAACCCACATTTTTGTTATCCCATAGGTTTGTTGGTCTAGTCCTGTGTATTATAACTTTTGTAATGTTTATAATTGTTTTTACTTATTTTAACTTGTTCATCATTCAATATCACTTGTTGGGATGGGCAGCCATGTAAACAAAAATAGTGCTGGAAGTAAAAAATGTATTAAACAGACAACTGTAGTCAAGCGTTCATTCAATGCAATCATTGTATTGTGTATTGTTGCTGTCTGTGGTGATTGTGCCTGTTTGGACAAAGATCCCAGGATTGAGAATGTAAGTTCTTTATTTTCCCTTGCTGACTTTGTGATTTTATATTCAGTGTACTATGTAGAGAGTATCTCATTTTAATGATTTCAGTGAGCTTTTAGTTCCCTGGAATGTATGTACATACTATGTATGTATGCATGACTACATTTATATCATTATTATCTGTTCATATTAAAGCTTAGCACTTACAAGTTTTGAATAAAATTTAGCCATATTGAAAGGCTTATTACAATTTATTCAATTATGACAGTGAATATTCAGGAATATTGTAACACTGTTGCGCTGAACTGTAAAAAAGAAGAAAAAAAAGAAAAAAATAGTGAAAAAACTAGGACTTTTATTCTTTTTTTACATCTGTAGCAGAGGTGATATTCAGCCGGTTCGGGCTGGTTTGCCTGAACTGGTAGCGGAGATCGCTGGTGGGCCTGCCCACCTGCCCTGGTGCTATGCCATCCTATTTAGCCACATTTTCTAGGCCGGGCACATGTGTGGAAGGCGCGTGTGTGAGCAAAGTGCATGCATGGAAGGCCAGGCACATGCACGGAAGTTGTATGCATGCCACAAAGTGAGCATGCGTGCAATGAACCAGTGGTAACAATATCTGAAACCCATCGCTGTAGCCTAGTCTATTAGCATCATTCCCTAGTTGGCTGGCTGGTTCAGGCCTCTCTCCTGGAATTGGGACAGGAAGGGGTCCTGGAGGAGATTTGCAGGAAGGGAGAAGTCAGAGTTCTGGAACTAGAACAACAGATTTGAACAGCTGAGGGAGAAAAGGACTGAAAGGGAGTAAAAAGAACGAATATGCTTTGAGGAAAAGTGGCTGTACTTTGGAAAGAGAGAAAGATTGCCACCAGAGGAAGACAGGATGTCTATATTTTGGCCTAGAGACTGTATCATGGCTGCCATGGTAGGAAGACTTGATGGCATCTCACTGGACCTGCAGAAGAAATGTTTATGAGGCATCAGGATTGGTGAGGGGCCATTTAGCCCAAAATTACACTCTTTGATACATTTTTGGCTTAAGCAACATTGTTCACCATAAGATTTAATATTTTATATTGTTGTGTTGTTTAATTTGATTTTATGTCAACAGTCATCATTTTAAATTAAAGCCTGTAACTTCCTCCAAGTTGTGTTGGTGTGCCAGAGCCAGAACAGGCTGGGTCACTGGGAAAGGGATAGAAGAGCCTGATTGTCTCAGTGGCCCTTTCACATACTTTTTGTAATTGAAATATATTGCTTTAGCTCAGTTGCTTTAGAAAATCCAGGAATGAATGAATGGATGGATGGATGGATGGATGGATGGATGAATAAATAAATAAATAAATAAATAAATAAATAAATAAATAAATAAATAAATAAATAAATAAATAACAGATTTTAACTTTGAAATTATTCATGTTATTGGCAGATTTGGAATGATGAATGAATGATAGGTTTATCTTATTTTATTAAACAAGAATGTATATAAAATTTTTACATACTGAAAAAAAAAAAATCTGGTTCAAATTATATGTCTCTGAGTATATAGTCCTATGACTTCCAAAAATGCAGTTCCTAAATTTTCTATTGAAGCTTAACAAATGTCTTTTTATTTTTCTCCCAACATGTAAATCTTGAGTGCTTGGTAAATCAGTATTGTTTATCATTGCAAACCTATGCATATACATTTCCTTCTCAAGAGAATATTGGAAATGCAATGAACATCAGCAGTGATTATATTCAAGCATTCAAAGACTTCCGTTTTGAGAGGATGGAGTCGGGTGGGGGTTAAACAGCTTGAAAGCTAACACCATCAGAATACATATTACAGCAGACTGCTTTTATAAGCATAAATAATGCCCATGAAGGCAAATGGAACATAAAATAAAAAAACAGGTTAAATAGAAGTCCCTAGAGAGCCTGAGAAGCTGTTATGGTGAGGAAAAACATGAAGCTTCTGAACAATGGCTTTTAGTCAGCTAAGCAAACCAATTGCACAAAGAAAAGAGCTGGAGAAGGCCTACATGAGCATTCATTAATGCCAGTGACAGCTATTGTACTTAAAAGTGTCAAACACTATTCAAAAGACGGTGAAAAGAAACAATGCACAGGAACAAAATCCCTGCTTGACATAGCATTCTGCATGTGGGTCATTCCAGATATAACTGCGAATCAGACATACGGCACAATGCCAGAGTACAGAATGTCAAGCACATATTTAAGCAAATATTTAAGATATTCCCAGAGCTGTGCTATGGCTTTTTCAATAAAGAAAAACATACAAAAAGCATCAGAATAATTTATTATTTTATATTTTCTGAGGAGTCTGTCAATAAAATAGCAGAGGCATGAATGAAAGTGGGTTCTTTATTTTACAGAATGTAGAATGCCTTCATTTGAAGAAAGGATAATGTGAGTTACTATTGTTCACCCAGCTTTCTGCGAGTGGTCCCAGAAGCTAGGAAATGTGTTCTTAATCATTATGGGAGGAAAAAAATAGAATAAAAAGCAAAGCCAGTGACATTTTTTGTTGTTTTGGTAGATCTTTCCTATGAGGAACTTCCTCTGAGAAACTATCATATATACAGTAGTGGCCAAAATTGTGGAAACCTTTTGGGGAAAGTGTATTTTCTAAAACTAGCTAATAACACCACTTTTTTTTTTGAATAGTGCCATAAAATTATATATCAATGGAAAGATAATTTAATCAAGAATGTAATGCAAAAACTTTTATGAAGGATTTGCTATTAGAATAGCAGTTACAGTAGAAAGTAGAAAAGTGAAACACGTAGAAAAAACAAGATATACAAAAATTATCATGTCAGTTAATACTTAGTTGGGTAACCATTAGCATGAATTATGGCCTTACAATGTCTTCCCATGGAGTGAACCAAGTCTTTTAGTTCTGAAGCTGTTATAAGGTGAAACCAAGATTGCTTCTATTAACTGTGTTTTATTATTGGGTCGCTTCTGACTAACAAGTTTATTCGGTCAGCTTCATAGATTTTCAACTGGGTTAAGGTCTGGGCTATTCCTAGGCCATTCCAGCAGTGGAATATGATTATCTTAAAACTCCAAAAACAAAATGGTGTTGTTAGCCATCAAATCTCAAAAATAAACTTTTCCCAAAAGGTTTCCACAATTTTGGCCACAACTGTATAATAGGAGAATGCATATTAATCAAATCATGTTATGGTACTGGAGCCAGAGAATAAATCAGAAATTTATTCACAACAGAAATCAGACAAATTTAATCACAACAGAAAAAATCTTAATTTGTGGCCAGTTACTGATGCTTTTTTGGAAAAACTGTAACTATGTGATTGAGACATTTTTTTTCTTTTTACAACCCAGTAGTCCCCATAGGTTGGGTAAGTTGTTGTACTGTATGTTAGTGTAGCTTTTTTATGCAGTAGTATGTATGTTTTGAATATGAATATGCTATTATGATTTCAAAATAAATTGTAACCTATCACACTCTTGACCTCTTATATAAGAAGTTAAAATTAGCATAAGGTATTGTTGATTATTTATATTGCTGAATGTTAACAGGAGAGAAAGTCTTAAAATAACAGAACCTAGAAAATAAAATTTGTAAATGCTCACCTGTATCAGTCTTCCTGATTAAGACACAATTTGTGTAAATTTTATTAATGGGATGGTGGTGGTGGCAGAGATTCTTCCAGCTTTTCCAAAACTGAAATGAAATTTCTTCATTCAATTGAGGATTATCTATACCTGTATCTGTATCTGTATCTGTATCCAGTGGTGGGATTCAGCCGGTTCGCACCACTTCGGGAGAACCGGTTGTTAACTTTCGAAGCAGTTTGGCAAACTGGTTGTTGGAAGAAATCAACCGGTTGTTAAATTACTTGAATCCCACCACTGTCTGTATCTATATCTAATCTATATCTATCTCTGTGTGTGTGTGTATAACAAAGTGATTGTTTCCTAACAAAGGATTTTATTTACTCTTATCACAAACCTCACAGGATATATTTATCACAACTTCAGTGGACAAGATAAATGTTCTGTTCAAAAAGAAGCATATCTGTTTTTTACTAAACCTTATAACACTCTGAACTCTATGTGTAAGATACACTTCCAAGTTCCTAAGATTTTTCATACTTTTAAATCATTTCATAGTAATCTTACAAAATCCAACTCAACCCAGTTTCTACACATCAACAATCCTAATAAAACATTAATCTGTTTCATAACATATTCTGTATGCATGACAATAACTCATTTAACTGCCAATAGAAATTTATTAAAACGTGCTGAATTTGCTTTCACCTTAATGCTTGATGGTACAGTGGTTAATGAACCCTGTTATTAACACAGCTGCCTGCAATTTCTGCTGGTTCGAATCTCTCCAAGGCTCAAGGTTGACTCAGCCTTCCATCCTTTCTAAGGTAGGTGAAATGAGGACCCAGTTTGTGGGGGCAATAAGCTGACTTTGTATAAAAAATATACAAAAGAATGAAGGCTATTGCTTAACGCATTGTAAGCCGCCCTGAGTCTCCGGAGAAGGGCGGCATATAAATCAAATTAAAAAAAAAAAAAAAAAAAAAATGCTTAATTTGCTTCCACCCTACCAAAAGAATTCTGCAGAAGCAATAGCATTTTTAAAGGTACTATTATAAAGAAGTTATACAAAGTAGAATTAGATTTTAATTTAAATAATAAAAGTTCAATTCTTTGTCAGCATTTTAATTCCCAGTAAGCAAAATACAGTTGGTACTCTTGTTTAATAGTTTGGGTTCAGAAATGGACATACTTTTTTAAAAAAAAATCAACAATAGTTTTAAGCAGAAAATGCGACCTCTTATCCTTTATTTTTTTCAAAATACAAACTTCTTTCTCCTTTTTCTGAAAATCAGCCAACCTTTTTTTCTTACTTAGCCTTTCATATAATAAGAGGAAATCTGGTATGCATCTCTCTCCCTCTACGTTTGTGTGAGCATGCATGTTTGTGTGTGTTGGGGATTATTTAACTACTTGTCAAACTTATATCCTGCATGGTCCTGGTATAAGCAATCCACAGTGATTGGCTAATTACAATGTTTAATTGCATTATCAGAACAGAAGCATTACCTAATAAGACTTAGATTTATTTTTTTCCCTAGAAAAAAGAAAGTTATTATATTCTCCCATTTCTAGAGTTTAGAAACAAATCTTGATAATTGTTCATCGCTTTAGGAACTTTCTGGATTACATTAACAACATTTGTAGAGGCTAGGTTTCACTGTGGGGTTGTAGAACGAACATCCAAAGCTTTGAGTTATTCAGTAGAAATATTGACAATGAATACCACATACTGTATGTAAGAAGGCCTTGTCATGTCTACCACATGATAGAGAAAACCAGAAAGGAAACTTCTTTTTTGTTGAGTGATGAACAAATTATGTCTAAGGTTTATAAATTGCTATTGAAACTGAACTTGGAGAATGAGTATGTAAAGCATTATATAATTCAGTGTGTAAAGAACTTTAGGTATAATATAATACTTGAACAATGGGAAAATGTGTACAAAAGGTTTAAAATTTATATTAAATGATAATTTAACAGATTTTTTTTAAATAAGATGATGTACTAATGGAAAAATTGTCAAGAATGTATAAAGGTACCACAAATGAATGTTGGAAATGTAAATGTAAAGAAGGAACTTTTTACCATTTATGGTGGATGTGTGACAAAGCAAAGAAATATTGGAGTAGTATTCATATCTTAATACCTGATTAATACCTTGATTAATACCTCCATATCTAGAGCTGGTGGTGCAGCAGACTAATAGCCTGTTATTAACATTCAGCTGCCTGCAATTACTGCAAGTTCGAATCTCCCCAGGCTCAAGGTTGACTCAGCCTCCCATCCTTTCTAAGGTAGGTAAATTGAGGACCCAGTTTGTGGGGGCAATAAGCTGACTTTGTATAAATATACAAAAGTATGAAGGCTATTGCTTAATGCATTGTAAGCCGCCCTGAGTCTCCAGAGAAGGGCGGTATATAAATCAAATTAAAAAAAAAATACAGAAGATTCTTAAAGTGAATATAAAGATAAAACCAGAGACTTTTCTTTTAGGCTTATTGGATAAAGAATTTGGAAAAATATTTGAAACTTTGATGTTATCTATGCTGACAGAGCAAGAATACTATGGACAAATATGGAATGATACTTTGATTCCCATAATGACTGCAAAAGTTGATGGAGGTAGCAGAGTGACTACTTTGATTAGCGAAAAGAACCCAATTAATTTTATTTCTACTTGGAAACTGTTTTTGGACTTTGTGCTTGAGGTGGGGAAAAAATGAAACTTTGATTTTGGGTTTTGCTGATTAGATACTATAGGTTTGTTGTTATAGAAACGGCTTCTACATATTATTATATAAAACTAAAATATCAAGATTTTATGTTATTACGTTATTCTACTGTGCTAAAAGGAATCGGAAGATGATTTTCTTTTCTAACCTTACCCTACACTTTTTTCTTTCCAATTTGCTTCCCTTATTTTTTCATTATCATATTTTGATAAACTAATCAACGTACTTAATTTAAAAAAAAGAAAATAATTAATCTATATACCTCAAAGTTAACTTATTCACAGGCCAGCTAAGATGTGGTTGGGATTCTTATAAACTGATCAAAATGTTATTTTCTTATGTACTGACAATGCACACTAAAATACAACCCAATGTTCAGAGTTTACACAACACACTGACCTATAAACTCACACGTAGTTTGGGAGGGGAGTTATACAATACAGTAAGTTAAAATGTGTTGGTTTGTTTGTTTCACAGTATTCTGTGATATGGAAAATGAAGCAGTCCTTGACAATAATGTAGAAATTACAATTAGTGTAAAATGCAGTTTCCTGTAACCTGACAGAAATAGCCATCAACAATCTTGGACAAAATTACATTGGTTTAATTTGCAGTCTCAGGCTGAACTCAAAATGATGAAAACTACTGGTGTAAATAACTGAAATCATGCCTTTCCTAGAATCACATTTTGATGCTCTGATCTGGGAAAGGAAGTTATGCTTTGAGAATCATTGCCACAAATCTAATTAGAATGATGGTTTCAGTTTCATACACAGAGTAGAACTCAGCATGACCTGGGAAGATGCCAGAAAAATAACCCCGATTCCACATTCCAAGGCTACGAAGTCATGTTCACTTTGCAGAGAAAGAAAATATAAAATTTTGGAAAATAGTTAGGAAACAAAACATCTCAGTCCTGTTAATATATTCTATTTTCTTTTCATTGACCTGTGCACAATGTTTCTTGTGTATACCAATATCAAAAGTTATATAACAAAAACCAGCATTTTGTACTCTGCATATATGAAACAAGGAGATTAGAATAAATTTACTAGGCTTATGTGTAATTGAATCTGCATTCAAGATTGCTACAAGAAAAATATTTGGAATCTGTTTCTGGAAAACAGCAAGACAAAGCTGGTGTAGTTGAGGAAAAAAGGAAGTGCTTCGCCATGAGAAATATTGATAAATAAGCAGAAAGAGAAAAAAGCATTCTCTCTCTCTCTCTCTCTCTCTCTCTCTCTCTCTCTCTCTCTCTCTATATATATATATATATATATATATATAATTGGGAAGTGGGTGTGGCCCACTGATGACGCCTTAAGAGGTAGAAATAGCTATCTGGGTCTCCCAGGAAGCAACACAGAGTTGCAGTTTGGCAGCAGAATGGGTCTCCCAGGAAGCAACACAGAGTTGCAGTTTGGCAGCAGAAAAAGGGCCCAAGAACTTGTGAATGAGATTTCACAGAACCTAGGGCTGAAGAACAACTAAGTTTACATAGGTAAAACCTGGCTAGAAAGAATATGCACATAAAAGCCTATGAAAAAAGAAAAAAGATACATTATGCCTTTTACAGGGAGGATAATTGGGAAGTGGGTGTGGCCCACTGATGACGCCTTAAGAGGTAGAAATAGCTATCTGGGTCTCCCAGGAAGCAACACAGAGTTGCAGTTTGGCAGCAGAATGGGTCTCCCAGGAAGCAACACAGAGTTGCAGTTTGGCAGCAGAAAAAGGGCCCAAGAACTTGTGAATGAGATTTCACAGAACCTAGGGCTGAAGAACAACTAAGTTTACATAGGTAAAACCTGGCTAGAAAGAATATGCACATAAAAGCCTATGAAAAAAGAAAAAAGATACATTATGCCTTTTACAGGGAGGATAATTGGGAAGTGGGTGTGGCCCACTGATGACGCCTTAAGAGGTAGAAATAGCTATCTGGGTCTCCCAGGAAGCAACACAGAGTTGCAGTTTGGCAGCAGAATGGGTCTCCCAGGAAGCAACACAGAGTTGCAGTTTGGCAGCAGAAAAAGGGCCCAAGAACTTGTGAATGAGATTTCACAGAACCTAGGGCTGAAGAACAACTAAGTTTACATAGGTAAAACCTGGCTAGAAAGAATATGCATATATATATATATATATATATTAGAACCAGTGAAGCATACCTACATTAGAAGCCATTGGAGGATGAAGTTTTTGAGGTTTCATCAATCACTGTATACACAATTCCTATTTGTGATATATAACACGAAATGTTCATTCGTATACCTCTTTAAAAAGCTAGCATTCTCAGGTTTTCTGATTTTACCTTTGTTAAAATTTTCAGTGTTAGCTTGGTTGATTGTTTATATGTCAAAAATATACATGAATATATGTGTGAATATATGAATATTAAATAATCACACATTTCCTTGCTTCTCTTTTCCGTTTTCCTATAAATGTAAATAGAATCAAGAATTTGAGGTTGTTAGGATGCTATATATATTTGTTGATCACCAACCTTTACAAACAATTTACTCACTATCAGCTCAAAAAAAAATCCACCTGAATAAAAGTTTTTGTTACATCTCGTTTTCTCCAATAATTTCTTTGGAGCAGAGAATTTTCAACACGAAGAAACAAATAAGATAAATAAGATTATGAATGCCTGCAATGTTAAAGACCAGTTTTGAACTTAATTATTGCTCTTATAGTTCAAATCTCTTGATGGATACTTGAAATCTATGATGGATTTCTAAACACAATGCAAAGCACATTTATGGGAGTGTCAAGGTGACTTACAATTATGATCGAAAAGAAAATCAATATTGTTCAGTATAAATTAAAATGGAAACACTCAACCTTTTTGTTAAAACTATTTAAATAAATAAAGTAAGTAATAAGTAAATAAGTTTGAAAAGGCATTGCCAGATTAATAGCATAGCATAGCATAGCATAGCATAGCATAGCATAGAATTCTTTATTGGCCAAATGTGATTGGACACACAAGGAATTTGTCTTTGGTGTATACATAAGGAAAATAAAATACATTCATCAAGAATAAAAAGATACACTTAGTCAAGATTACTAATAAGCTATCAAATCGTACTAGGAAACAAATAAAAACAATATAAATTGAAAGATACAAGCAACATGGTTATAGTAATAAGTGAGAAGAGATAGATACTAGTAAGGAAGAGAATAATAATAATTATACATTCTTAGTAAATTATTTGACAGTGTTGTGGGAATTAGTTGTTAAGCAGAGTGATGGCACTCGAGAAAAAACTGTCCTTGTGTCTAGTTGTTCTGGTGTGCAGATCCTATAGCGACCCGATAGCGTCGTTTTGAAGGTAGAAGTTGAAAAAATTTATGTCCAGGATTCAAGGGGTCTGTAGATATTTTCACAGCCGTCTTTTTGACTTGTGCAGTATACAGATTCTCAATGGAAGGCAGGTTGGTAGCAATTGTTTTTTCTGCAGTTCTAATTATCCACTGAAGTCTGTTTATGTCTTGTTTGGTTGCAGAGCCAAACCAGACAGTTATGGAGGTGCAGATGACAGACTCAATAATTCCTCTGTAGAACTGAATCAGCAGCTCCTTGGGCAGTTTGAGCTTTCTGAGTTGGCGCAGAAAGAACATTCTTTGTTGAACTTTTTTGATGACGTTTTTGATGTTAGGTGTCCATTTTAAGTCTTGAGATATGATAGAACCTAGAAACTTGAAGGACTCTACTGTTGATACTGTGTTGTCTAGTATTGTAAGAGGTGATAGTATAGGAGGGCTTCTTATAAAATCTAGCACCATTTCTACGGTTTTGAGTGTACTTAGTTCAAGATTGTTCTGGTTGCACCACAAGGTTGTTCAACTTCCTGTTAGGTTGCTGCTGGACAAGAATAAGAAGGGAAAACTAGACTAAGCCAGCATTTAGTCGATATCTGTCTTTGTTATCTTAAGCTCTTGTGGAAGAAAAGAATATCATTGGGTCAATATAAGGCCAAGAGTTGTCTTATAAATGAGATGGCATATAATTTTAACAAATAAATAAAATCAGTGATTATTTGAGAAGATAAGAAAATCTTTTCTCTTTTGCTTCTATTACCAGCAAATGAATACATTGCCAATTTCTATATTCTGACTTTGTTAAAAATTATTTTTCTTAGTTAATGGAAAAGTGTATGAAAATAGGAGGGTATTTGTCAGATTTGCTTGTCTGTTTATCTGCTGTCACCTCATAAAGAAATCTTTGTGATGGAGATAATTTGATAGAAAATATACCTTATAATGTCCTGAATTTTATAAACAAATAATCAGTGCATTGATTGAATTCGACTCTATTTGCAAAAAACAAACAAACATATTCACATGGCATTTAATGAAGTGTACCTTTTTAAGGAGTGTTTTTAGATGATTTGCTAGATTAATGTTTCTTCCTACAGTACCTATAAACATTATAATTTTGAAGCTTATTTTGAATTCTGAATAATAAAAAGTCATATAGATGAATTTATGTTAATAAATTATTTATAATAGTGATCATCAGTGATCAGGCTTATTCCCAACAGACTGTGGAAAATAGCAATCAAATCTTGTTCATAATTTGCAAGTTTGGGAGTGTATAAAAGTAAGCATTTGGACAAAGAGAAATATTTATTTAAGTTCACTAACGAAAAGGCAGCAAGCAAGCTAAATTCAGAAGTAATGATTTCATCCTTCTTATTCTCTACACAATGAAATCAGTGCTACTACATATCCCAGGAACAGTACCGATTGCTAGTGGGATCTTACTTTAAAAAGAAAAAGCAATAAAAGCATCTGTACTTTGAACAGATGTTGGAGACAATATGTTGAGCCAAATTCAGTGATTGGGTTTAGCTATTATTTTTAATTTTCCCTTTGAATTATTAGAAAAGTATTAGAAACTCAGTATGGTATAGTAGTAAAGGTCTTGGCCTAGAAACAAAGAGACTGAGTTCTAGGCCTCTCCTAGGCATGAAATTAGCTGGGTAGTTTTGGGCCATTTACGCTCCCTGAGCCCAATTTACTGCACATGTTTGTTGTTGTGTGGAAAGTAAGAGACGAGAATATTATTAAAGTTCCACCACCATAGTGGTGGAATTCAATTTTTTTCACTACCAGTTCTGTGGCGTGGCTTGATGGGCATGATGTAGCTTGGTGGCCGTGGCTTGGTGGCCATGGCAGGGGAAGGATACTGCAAAATCCCCATTTCCTCCCCAGTCCTGAGGGAAGGATATTACAAAATCTCCATTTCTACCCCACTCTAGGGGAAGGATACTGCAAAACTCCCATTCCATTCCCACTCCTGGGGGAAGGATATTGCAAAATCTCCATTCCCACCCCTAGGGCCAGCCAAAGGTGGTATTTGCTGGTTCTCCAAACTATTCAAAATGTCTGCTACGAGGTCTCCAGAACCTGTCAGAACCTGCTGAATAGCACCCCTGGTTTACCACTTTGAGTTAACAATATATATTTATAGGGTAAATATATACCAATATAACTGTATTAGGAGAAATGTGCATGAAATGCATGTAAATTTTCTTGCCCAGTTTTTTGACATCTGGAAAAAATGAAGGAAAATGATGAATACAGAAAATAGGGAAAACTAGGTGAAACAGGTGAAACATTATTCTTAGCAAAAACAATACTGAGCCTCAGGCATAACATGCTATCACATCCTGAAATATTATCCTGTTCTCTTTTAATTACAATAAAATATAAAGTGAGAAAGATAAACAAATGATCAACTCAATATATGAAGCTAGTGTCTGTGGTTTATTAAAACCAGACAGTCAGCCTTGATTTTTTTTCTAGTTATATATCAGTGTTATTAATTGAAGAAGACACCTACAATCTTTCAATATTGTGAAGGAAGAAAATGAAAGTTTCTCATTTAGGTTATTCATCCAGATTAAAAAGAGTTTGTTTGAAAAATAAAAGGTTGGATTCTTTTTAAATTTGGTATCAGTGATGGAAAAGAGACTTATGGTAGTTGTATTTAATTACATTTTTTTCAACATGATATATTTGAACTACATAGTGCATTTGCAGACGATTTCTCTTTATAGTCTATTAATCCACTTGAAATTAACTTTTTCTTTCATCCAAAGTAGTAATGAAATGAATTTGTATGGTTCACATAGAATTTGCTTCATATATAATTCAAAATCTGATTTCTATAATACTGGAATATGATATTAATTCCGAGTTAATGCTAAATCCTTTAATATGGCAAAATAATCACACATAAAATTACTATATTTAATATTTTATTTTACCTTTAATATCATTTTGAACATAAAGTAGGAGTGTATAATCGAAGTCTAAACAACAAATGTAGCTCCAAAAACCTGGGGGTATAATAATGATACCTTCATGGCAAGCATCAACTCTTAGCAATCACATAGATAACATTTTCCAAGATGATTGGTCCCAGGAGTGAAATGTAAAATTTGTTACTACCGGTTCTGTGGGCGTGGCTTGGTGGTGGTGGGGTAATGTGACTGGGTGGGTGTGGCCAACTTTTTTTTTAACTTTTCAAAGCATTTTTTCTAATGCTTTGAAAAGGCTCTGCCGATCAGGCAACTCAGCTGGGATCGTCAGAGACGAAGCATTTCTTTTACCACCTCTTCGGCCAAGAAGTTGCAGAAAAAAATGCTTTGAAAAGCTTCTGACGATCCCAGCTGAGCCGCACGATCATCAGAGGCTTTTTTTTTTTACTTTTAAAAGCATTTTTTTATTGGAAGAGGTTGTAGAAAAATGCTTTTAAAAGTTTTTTTTAAAAAAAACCCTCTGATGATCATGGGCTCAGCTGGGCATGGTGGGGTGCGGGGGGCGCAGGGATTTTTGCTACCGGTTCTCCGGACCACCCGCTGCCATCGCTACTGGATTGGGCAATCCGGTCTGAACCGGGAGCATTTCACCCCTGATTGGTCCCCAATCTGAATTTTCATGTCTTCCAATGGTCACTCATCACTGTTTTAAAATCTATCCCCTTGCTCCTGGTTGTTCTTTTTCTTTTCTTTTTCCTTCCATTATCATTATAAATTACCTATCATTATAGATTTCTCTAGAGTTTCTCATAAAGTGTCCAGAATATTATAATTTTAGCCTGGTCATTTGTATTTTTAGTGAGAACTCTGGATAAATTTCTTCAATGATACCAAACTATTTTCTTGGATTGTTTCTCCCCAGTAGAGGAGATTCCACCACATTTTCCATAGGATATTCTTGGGAGACTTCTTCAGCATGAAGTTCAAAAGCACCCATACTCTTTTTATTATGCTTCTTCAATGTCCATTTTTCACTTCCAAAGTGTCACATGGAAAGCCATTGCATCCCCAATTTTGATTTTTGATTGTTGTATGTAGAGATACATGGCAAGTCAATATATTTTTAAAAGTCTTGATCATTACTCCACCAAGAGTTAGTCTGTTTGGTATTTCTTGACTTCTAACTGATTGCTTTATTGATCATGATTGATCTTTAAAAACATAGTTCATCCACTACTGTGTTGGTCAGTTCTAAGGCCAGTTAGAATACTTGTTGTCATTAATTTGATCTTTTTTTATATTTAATCTTACATCACATTTTTCTGCTATAGTCTTAGACTTTCACTGCAAGACCTTGCAAATCTTTTGCAGTTTCAGCTAGTAAGTGTGATTAACGTAGCATAGCACAGTATTTTTATGCTTATTTCTCTGATTTTAAAAACCAGTTTTCAAATTTTTCATTTTCTTCCAATCCAGGATGCCTTAATATTGTATGTTTTTATATTTAACTTATAAAAGAGGATAAAGAATGTGTATCTGTTTTATATAAGGACATTTCTTATGTAATGTAATGAAATGTTCTGGGATTCTTATTTTTCTAAATATATTCTGCAACATGACATAGTTGACATAGTTGGACGTCTTTCTACAGTATAATCAATTAGGTATATACCAGAGGTGGATTTCAGCAGGTTCTGACTAATTCTGGAGAACCAGTAGCAGAAATTTTGAGTAGTTCGAAGAACCGGTAGTAAAAATTCCAACTGGCCCCACCCATCTATTCTCTGCCTCCCAAGTCCCAGCTGATTGGGAGGAAATGGGGATTTTGCAGTAACCTTCCTCTGGATTGGGTGGGAATGGAGATTTTACAGTATCCTTCCCCTGCCATGCCCACCAAGCCACGCCCACCAAGCCACACCCACAGAACCAGTAGTAAAAAAATTTGAAACCCACCACTGGTATATACTCACTTTTTTTTGTATTTGCTTTCTCAGGCTACATAAGATATATACATAAGTATTTCCCTAGCTTTTGAAAAGCCAATCTGAACATCTGATATCTCCATTTCCATGTAGGACCCTAATCCATGCATATTGCTTTGCTAGCAAGTGAAATTAAGGATATTGTATTAAGGATACTTTCAAATCCTGTTGTCCTTTTCCTTGGTCTTGTAGACTGACATCTTCCAATTTGTTGTCCTGTGTGTTTTTCTCCATATTTGCTTGGTTAAAATTTTACAGCTTCTTATGTTTGTTGTCATTCTTGGTAGGTTCTTGGTAAAGAAGGAATATCTTCTAGGGCAGCTTGAATGTTGATCTCTATTGTATACTCCTTCTGTATTTTTTAAATAAATATTTTTGGCATAATTTATTATCAGTCCAATGGTATCTTTTAGCATTCCAGTTTGAGGTTGTTCTTTTAAGATCAGAAAACTTTTGGGAAACTTTCCGCACTTTTCAATCTCTGCCTTCATCTTCCTAGTCTTTACAAATGTCATTGAGATACTGCTTCTTGTCTTTTCTAAAAGCTCTCTGAAATCCTTTGTTGAGTTCTTTGCTTGCCCTTGTCTTTCTTGACAATGGTTTCTCTTCTCTTGTTAGAAAATTCCACCATTTTTTCTGACATTCAATTTGCTTCTTTCTTGGCTTTAGCAATTCTTTTCACATTTATCCTTAATGACTTTTTAAAGCACATTTCGCAGACTCTAGTTCCCTATAATGGTGATGCAGGACATAAAAGTGATTCCTGATATTGTACTTGCAAATTGTGGGTATATATTCAAGATCATATCAGGAATTCTAATTGTCTTTCTTTTTCTGCTTTAACTTGATTTGGAACTTGCACACAAGCACTTTGTGATCTGTTCCACAGTCAATCATGACTTTGCTGTTATAACTGAGCTCTTCCACATTCTTATACCAGTAATATAATCAAGTTGATTTCTGTGTACTTCCTCTGGCAATGTCCAGGAATATAGGTGCCCTTTTGATTGTTTGAAGACTATGCTAATAATGAATAAATAATTAGATTGGCACAAGCTGATATGTTACTGTTTCATTTTTATTTTTCTAGGCCCGTGATGGCGAACCTATGGCACACGTGCCACAAGTGGCACGCGGAGCCATATCTGAGGGCACGCAAGCATTGCCCTAGCTCAGCTCCAGCATGCATGTGTGTGCTGGCCAGCTGATTTTCGGGCCTTCCGGGCCCACCAGAAGTCAGGAAATGGGCTGTTTCCGGCCTCCGGAGGGCCTCCGGGGGGGGGATGAGGAAGGCTGTTTTTGCCCTCCCCAGGCTCCTAGAAAGCCTTTGGAGCCTGAGGAGAGTGAAAAACAGGCCAACCGTGCCATCACGTGCCAAAAGCGGGGGGAGTGCAGGGGGAGCACGCGCACATGCGTGGGAGAGCAGGGCGTGGGGGGCATTGAATTATGGGTGTGGGCACGCACGTGCACAATCCCCCCATGCTCCCCCGGCTTTTGGCACGCGATGGCAAAAAGGTTAGCCACTACTGTTCTAGGCCATAAAGTCTTAACTACATTTTCATCCTTAATACAGTATTTCCAACTTTGGCATCCAACCACAAACAACTCTTTTTACCAATTCTGCCAGATTTACATTGAAATTGACCATAACACTCATCAACCTAAATTTTTTATTGATTCGGTGGTTTAGTGTAAACTTGAATAATCATCGTATTAAAGGAGTGTTCATAAAGCATCAATAAAGAAAATGTTTGTTGTTCAAGGTTGAAAGGTCGTTGGTGCTCTCTAAGCTTGATTGTTTTCTTGCAGTGCACTGATGATATTATGTACTTTGGGTAATGAAATGTCTGCAAGAAAATAACCATGTTCATAAAGTCTAACTGATATGATTCATTCATGGATTGCTTAGTATCCTTCCTATTATATATCTTTCCTGACTAATAAAGCATTTCTTTTCTTTTCTTTTTTTCTCATGAGCAAAATTATCAGCAGGACATTTATCCCAGAACACATTGGAAATCATTTTATATTTTCTATACATGTGGTTTCCCATTGCCATCTCTTGATTATGCCTTTGTGGTTGTCTCTAAAATGATCTTCCTCCTCCAGAATTTTTCTATATTGCTGTTGTTCAGCATAAGTCCCTGCTTGCTTTCAATGAACAGCTGGGATAAATTTGAAATCTTGAATGGTCCTACTGGGACTATGGATTTTTTGTCACATACTCTTGGCATTCTTTGCTGATTTTTCCCGATCTTTCCCAGGAACACTGATCTACACCATGATAAGGCAGTACAGTACAACTTGAGAACTTATGTTTCTTGTTAAGGATGTTAAAACCATGATTTTTTTTTTTTAAATTTGATTTATATGCCGCCCTTCTCCGGAGACTCAGGGCGGCTTACAATGCGTTAAGCAATAGCCTTCATACTTTTGTATATTTATTCAAAGTCAGCTTATTGTCCCACAAACTGGGTCCTCAATTTACCCACCTTAGAAAGGATGGAAGGCTGAGTCGACCTTGAGCCTGGGGAGAATTGAACTCGCAGTAATTGCAGGCAGCTGGATGTTAAATGCTGCCTTAGGAGCATTTAACCTTAGCCTCCTACGCCACTCAGGCTCTTTCAGTTTTCCCTTTATTTTTCAATCCATACTTTCATTTCTCTCATGCATCCATATGAACAAATCACCTCAAGCTATTTCTTTTATACTGGTTACCAATTTCTGTATTTAACCCACATTTATTCAGCACCCATTCATTTGCTCTCCTATTTCATCTTGAGTCCTCACACACATTTCTTAAGTAGTGCATTCCCATAGCATTCAATTTATTTATGTTCTCCTTGACATACTTTAATATAACAATATGAGCAGAAGCACATTCTTCTACACAGCTATTTTAATTTCTTCTGACAAGCATTCATTCTTTGCAGTAGGCCTCATACTACTTGCAGAAGCATTTATAGTCATAGTCAAGTCATGGGAAATGAGGAAAGCAGTATTGTGTGTTCATAGTGCAAGCTTCACTTTGGGCTTTGTGACATTGCACTCACTAAATAGAATAGAATAACAGAGTTGGAAGGGACCTTGGAGGTCTTCTAGTCCAACCCCCTGCCCAGGCAGGAAACCCTACACCACTTTAGACAAATGGTTATCCAACATCTTTTTATACATTTCCAGTGTTGAGGCATTCACAACTTCTGCAGGCAAGTTGTTCCACTTATTAATTGTTCTAACTGTCAGGAAATTTCTCCTTAGTTCTGAATTGCTTCTCTCCTTGATTAGTTTCCACCCATTGCTTCTTGTTCTACCCTCAGGTACTTTGAAGAATAGTTTGACTCCTTCTTCTTTGTGGCAACCCCTGAGATATTGGACCACTGCTATCATGTGTCCCCTAGTCCTTCTCTTCATCAAACTAGACATACCCAGTTCCTGCAACCGTTCTTCATATGTTTTAGCCTCCAGTCCCATAATCATCTTTGTTGCTCTTCTCTGCACTCTTTCTAGAGTCTCAACATCTTTTTTACATTGTGGCAACCAAAACTGAATGCAATATTCCAAATGTGGCCTTACCAAGGCATTATAAAGTGGTATTAACACTTCATGTGATCTTGATTCTATTCCTCTGTTTATGCAGCAGATATAAAGAACCTTATACCACAACGTGCATTTCTGCTTTCATTGTTTCGATAAAAAAATTGAATCCTGACAATGCATCCAGATACCCACTACTTTTTTAAAGAGCATTTGCATGTCTTATTTCTCCATCCATATTTCCATCCATGTTCCCTTTAGGAAGCTTTCTTCCAAACGATTATTCAATCAATTATTCTAGTTTTTCCCGTAACTTCCTGTCAAACACAAATGTTTTGGTGTTTGATGTATTAATATTTAGCTAATCCAATATGTCTTGAATTTGCTGCAAATTACTTGTCTTCTTAACAAATAACATTGTATGGTCTGCATAAAATGTACATGGATATTCATGTCTTTTGACAACACACTTTTAACCCTGAAGTTAACCACAGCTACATTATCTTGTCAAATTTTATTAGTTTATCTAAATATAAAATACAAAGAAAAATTAAAATAATAGGAAAGTGGGGGAAGAAAAAGGAAAGAGGAAGAAGTGTAAGGTGAAAGGGGAAAGAAAAAGAAAAGCACTGATTTCCAACTCTTTTTTCATACAGTAGAATAAAGTAACAACATATAACCTCAACTTTTTACTTTTACATACTAATATATACTAGCCAATAAACCTATCTAATCAGAAAAACCCACAAATAAAAATTTCATTTTTTTCTACCTCAAGCACAAAGTCCAGAAATGGTTTCCAAGTAGAAATAAAGTTTCTTTAATCAAAGCAGTGAATTTAGCCATCTCTGCTAACTTCATCAGCTTTTGCAGTCAACCATCCATTGTGAGGATTAAAGTAGATGCATTGAACAACTAATGAAACATCACAGCCCTTGTCTTATTCCTTGCTCATAGCTGAACCCTGTCCTAAGTATTTTATTTATTGTTATCATTTATTACTCACCATATTCAGCAGTGAACATAATTTAAGCCTAGTCATTTTATCATGCACTTTCTTTAAATTCAATACTAATTTGCTCATATGGACATATTATGACATACTGTAAAGCTAAAAGCTGTTCTGCATACCCATAAGGTCATATTGCATTTTCCAAGTTTTAGTCATTTTTGCCTCTGATATTTGCAAAAGCCTTCCCTAGTACACTCATTTATAAAGCTTATATACCATTAAATCTATACATTTTATTGTGGTTTACAGTGTGTGTGTGTGTGTGTGTGTGTATAGTATGCACAATAACAGAAAATTCCAAACAATGGCACAAAATCACCAATACATGAATTTCCATGCACTTGATCGCTAACATTGATTCTCTCACTAAATAAAAAGTGCTTTGGATAAGTAGATGCTGTCATACAAAGTGGTTGTGAACAGACAGCATGATGTTGTGTTAGTGTGGTCTCTCTGCTACTCTAAGCAAGAGCACCTGAGTTTGAATATCTACCTTATTTCAGTCCTGGGCATTAACATTTTTCCCAAAGTACCCCGTCCCTTTCTGCAATTGAGTACGGTAAATGTTTTGTTTTTTTAAGATCAGAATCAAAACTCTATGGAAATGGAGTGAGAAGTTGCCATGAGAGAACTGCAAAAATAGATAGTGTTCCATCTGTCCAACATCTCTGATAAATGGCTGGAAGTATCTCAAGAGGATAGTGAGATTGGGAGGCGGGTGAAATCAGAATACACTGTTTTAGGACACATGTGAATTGAAAAATGTTTAGCCAGAATGTGCATTAAATTGTATTTGTTTCTTGCATGCTAAATCCAATAGTATGCATCTGTACAAACTCAGCTACTATATATTTTATAGCAGCCTTGAATTATCTATCAACCAAGTTCTATGAAATCCAGTAGTCTGCTGTTTAAATTCTTCTTGTACCAATAACAATAAGCAAGTCTATTTATGTATTACATTGCAAGTTGATTTTTTCTTTTCCTTTTCCAAGTTATGCTTAGCACCCTTCTTTTTGCATACTTAAAGTTTAAAAACATATTTTTAAAAAATAGTCAAATATTTAAAATAGATTTTCTTTATTATGAGTAGGACTAGCTCCCAAATTAGTGAAGAAAGGGCTGAAAAGGCTACACTTGATCCTACGAGGCCAAGAGATAACATTATAAGGATTATTTTCCCCCTTGTTTTCAACATTTATAATTGCTAATTTGGTAAATCAGGTGGTGATGCTTTGTCTGCCTTACATGGAGGAGGTGTTTCTTGGGAGACAGTCAGTAGCAACACACACTGCAAAGCTGTTCCCAAAGGAACAAGCTGGGATTGAGCAGCATAGACTGAAGGTTTCTGGAAAGGAAGTTTTGAGATTTCTAGCCTTTTATGCAGTGGGCAGAGACATGCTGTTACAATATTGTAAGCTAGAAGGGTCCTATGTGGTTAATTAATAATTTATAGCTAATAAAGAATTCATCTGATCATCTAGAATCCAGCTTGTTCCCACACTCAGCATATGAATTACGCCTTTGCCCTACTGAGTCACACCTGTTAAGCAGAGGTTTGCAGGTCTCTTGAAGAAATTGTGAGAAGGCGTAGAAAGAAATAAGAGGAATGTTAGACATAAACAGTGAGCCAGTAGGCAAGGAGTTCATTAGCAGTGTACCTCATAAACAGCAGCTCAGTCCAGGCTGAAAAAGTCTGGAAAGAAATAAGAATGGAGGATCTGATTCAGCGGTGCTATTCAGCAGGTTCTGAACCTGTAGTGGAAATTTAGTTTGGAGAACCGGCAAATACCAACCTCTGGCTGGCCCCAGAGTGGGGTGGGAATGGAGATTTTGCAATATCCTTCTCCCAGGAGTGGGAAGGGAATGGAGATTTTGCTGCATCCTTCCCCTACCATGCCCACCAAGCCACACTACGCCACCAAGCCATGCCCACAGAATCAGTAGTAAAAAAAATTGAATTCCACCATTGTTCTGATTGTAGTTGCCAAGATGCAGTTTTTGCTCTTGAATGCTTCCTGGATCATAGGCTGTGGAACAGGGCTTGAGAGCTTCTTCCTCTTTCTCAAACATTGTGTTTTCAAGAGAATGTCAACCTTCAGTGTCTCAATCATTCCAAAAATGCATTTTCTTGGAAGCTGTTTTTTTTTTTTTACTTTAAAGAAAAAGGTATGAAAATTGAATAGAATTTGAAATAAATCTGCCCATTATTAAATCATTATTGGCTCAGTGCACAATGCTTTTTTATAGTTCTGGTACAGAAAGTGAATGTAGTCATTGGGACAAATAAACTTAATGCAGCCAGTGGAAAAAAATGTGACCATGTAGCTATCTGTAATGCTTTGCTATGTAATTCTGCATAATTTTGCTTCTGAGCACGAGTTGGATGCACTATTGTTCTTGCAGAGCGTAAGATCTGCTGACTCTCACGTTTCATTTGATGGTCCCATTGTACTTAATTGCTGTAGACATTGCACGCTAGTTTTAATTGAGTTAGCATTTGGGAGAACAGCTAAGGTATCTTTGGAATGTTACAGAAATCCCATCTTGTCCATTCAGCTGTGAGTACAAGACAGAAGATTCACACTAATATTAATGACTTGCCTTCCTTTTTTCATTCTGCAGTTGTGAGATTTCGGACTCTCTTCTTGCAAAATGTAAAATGAAAGGATCAACAGATCAGTTTGATTTTAAAATAGTCACTTTCCAGAAAGTATCCTTTCCACAATCTTTATTTGGTACAGCCACGAAATAAGTGTTTCAAAAGATTCTGGATCACACTTCACTACTAATTCTCATACAATAAATTCCTGAAACACCAGGCTCCAATATAATTACTCTTTTTCTGTTTTCTTTTTAAATCAGCTATTGTTCCCTTCCCTTCATTTTCTTATGTATCTGTGCCCCAGGGGTGAAATGCTACCAGTTTGCACCGGTTTGGGTGAACTGGTAGTAATAAAAGCTACCGGTTTGGGTGAACCAGTAGTAAAAAAAATGCTATCGGCTCATCCGAACCGATATTTCCAATGATCAGGTGTGCCGCGCAATTTTTATTTGCTAGAAAGCAGGAAATCCTGCTTTCTAGCAAATCTACATCACGCGGCACAGCTGTTCCCCCCCTTGCTGTTCTACTTACTTTAGAAAAGGCTTCTTAATCCTCTTTTTTCCACGCTGCGCAGTAGCGCCTGCAGTGTACATGCACGCGAAGCATGCATTTGGTGTGCACTATGCATGCCTGCACATTTGGCGTGCACTGCACATGTGCGCACAGAGAACCGGTGGCAAACCTTGGAGGATTTCATCACTGCTGTGCCTCCTGCTTTCTTTCTTTATTGGCTCAGTCAGTGCAAAATTATTAGATCAAAACTGGGATACAGAAACACAGCTTCCATGATCTGGGCCAGAGGCTACTCTCATTCTTTCTCCCTGTTTCCAGAAATAAATATAGACATATACAGTAGCCAAATATTATTAGAAGTCGAATAGTTCTGTTTTTCCCAGATAATTGTTTTACCATATATCGGATAACTCCATTGTTATCTAGCCAGGTAGAGCATAACACAGCCTTTTGCATTTTACCAATTTTTCCTCTTGTTTTTAAAAGTACATATGTGTACACATTTCTAAGTGTACAAATCTTAACGCAATATAATAGGAGCCTTAATATATCTGTTCTCAATGAGTAAATATTCCCTATGTTCTTATTTGCTAGTGCTATTTATCAATCTAAGTCCAAAGAGAGAGCCCACAAAATTAGCTTACACCCACTTTCAGACTGAAAAACTCTAGGTACTCTAGGTTTGATTAGTTATTCTCTGCTAGGTAAAACTTTAGTATTTTTTAAAAATTCCATCTTTCTTCAATCCAGCCCTAGGACCAAGTATCTGAATGTCCCTTATATTTTGTTCCATTTTAGTGAGCCTTCTCTTGTTCTTTCCAGCATTCCATAAACCCTAATTAATGTGAACTGCTCAGTCCATCTGAGGCTTGGTCTTTAGAGCTGTCCAATCCATTTGAGGTGTTGTAACACTGTTATCTACCAGCCATAACTCACTTTTTTTTCTCCAGAATCTTTTGTGATCTCAGCATATCCATTCTGAATTTTTAAAAAAATCTTCCTTTTATGTTAATTATGTATCTGCACCTCTTCCTTCTAGACCAGCTAAACCCATAGTCCTATTCTCATTCGGTATTAGTTTGTTTAGATATTCTCCTTTCTATCAATATTCACTTCAGAGTTTGCATCAATGTGAACATCTGTATACTCATATCAAAGTCAGAGGATCTAGAGCAGTGGTTCTCAACCTTCCTAATGCCGCGACCCTTTAATACAGTTCCTCATGTTGTGGTGACCCCCAACCAGGGGTGGATTCTAATTTTTTTTACTACCGGTTCTGTGGGCGTGGCTTATTTTGTGGGCATGGCTTGGAGGTCATGTGACTGGGTGGGCATGGCTAGCTGGTCATGTGACCGGATGGCCATGGCTATGTGTATAGGGACTACTCAGAGGGCTGAAAAAAGTCATTTCTGACAGGTTCTCGCACTTTTGACTGGTCCTCACACTTATGACCATCTTCACATTTATGCCCGTGCAGCATTCTTAACAACCATGTCACTCATTTCACAACTGTTTCTCTTCACCATGGTGACAAGATAGGGCAAAAACGTAAAATGTGAGGACAGTCGTAAGTTCGAGGACTGGTCAAAAGTGCGAGGACCAGTCAGAAATAACTTTTTCAGCCCTCTGAGTAGTCCATATGCATAAAAGGATACAGCAATAGAGAGGGATGAAGGAAGGGAAGGGAAATTAGAGTAGGAGTGAGGGTAAGAGAGGGAGGAAGAGAGGAGGAGAAGGAGAAAGGAAGAGGAAGTAGGGAGGAGAAGAAGAGGGGGAGGAAGACAAAGTAAGAAGGAAAGAAAAGAGAGAGGTGGTAGGTTTGAGGAGAAAGATTGCTGTACAATAAAAAAGATGAAAGGGAAGAAAGCCAACCCCAAACAAATATAAAGATATTAAGATAAAGAATGAATTGTTAAACTTTAAAGAATAAAAGAGAACAAATATGAATAAATAACAATAATTAGAAACACACATACAAATATACAATGTATTTTCTTTGAACAGAGTATTTGGCCGGTTCACAAATTTAAACAGTGTTTAGTCATTTCAATTAAATTTACAATTTCTATATTTCCTTTTTGCCATATTTATTCCTCATCTATTTTTGTAAAAAATCAATATTACCCTTCATCCTCATCTCTAATCTTAGTCAAATTCAATTTTTCCCTTCTATTCTATATTATACCCCTTCCCATTGTCATATATTTTTATAGCCATCCTCACATTGGTTAATTATGTAATATTACAGTTGTTTAATATAAATTCAACATTTTAATATAAATCAATTAGTTATATAACTACCTTTTTTGTATATTAATCAATATGAACATGAATATTCCAATTATTTCCATGCAATCCAATTTCTTACAAATCCATTAATTATATTTACCAATAATAATAAACCAAATAATTTCCCCCATATATTCCTCCAAACCACAACTTAACCATTTCTGCTTTCAGAAATATACAATTAATAGTATCTCATTATTACAATTCCCTAGTTAAATAGAGCTTTTTTTCTTTAGTGTTTTAAAATCTTGAACTCTCCTCTTTTTCCCTAAATTTCCCATTGTTTGCACTTACCTTTTTTGGTGAGGAAAAAGAAAAGAAATCTGCCTGCCTAATTTTCTAACGTTGCAGCAACAGCAAAGCAGTTTCAGTTTCGTTTTTCAGCATAGCTAGGGGGAAAAAAATCTGCTCCAGAGCAAAACAGCTGAGAGCAAATCAGCTGAGAGTCGGGAGCTAATCTAATCAAGGGCTAATTAGCCTATGCTGAAGCTCTGCGGGCCAATAAAATTACAAAAAAACACCGAACCATTTGTTAAATTGCTGACTTGCCCGCCCCTCGCTCACCACTATTTATTGGCAATAAATAGTGGTGCGGAGGGGCGGGGCAAACCAGCAATTTAACAAATGGCAGAATCCCACCACTGGCTATAGGGCAGCCCTTTGAAGCCCCGGGGCAAGAATTTAAACAGTTTTTTTTTTCCTCTAGCCATCAGCTGGGACTCAGGAGGCAGCAATAGATTGGGAGTGGGCCAGATAAGCGAATGGCCAGCGATCCAACAGAGCAGAGAGTGAGGGTGAGTGAAGGCCTGGGGGGGGTGAGAGAGGCCTTTGGCGACCCCTGTGAAATGGCCATTCGACCCCCAAAGGGGTCGCGACCCCCAGGTTGAGAACCGCTGAGCTAGAGCCTGCAAACTGTAGAGAATTATCATTACTGGTAAACAGTGATTTTATTTATTTATTTACTTGTTTGTTTGTTTGTTTGTTTAATTTGTTTGCCACCCATCTCACCATGATTATTAATGCTTTCAAAAGTATACAAACTTCTTGAAAAACGAATTGGACGAGGCAAAAAGTATGGAATAAATGAGATGAATAATGTCTTGTTCTAATCCAGTTCAGTCATGTGGATTATAATTTTCTTTCATCTGTTTTGTTTTCTTCTAATGTACTTTGTTTCTTTGTTATCTGATTCTCCAGTTTGTGCTCACTCACTACATTTTTGCTTCACTAAACCTTTGTCTGGCATCTGTTTTAACCCTGATTACTAGATTAATATTGCTTCCATGTTTGGCAATAACATAATAAGTGATTTAAGTATTAGTATCATTGCAAAATTTATTTCAAGGGCTAATCTTCCATGTTGTCAGTTACCCTTAATATTTGCTTTTATGAGTTTTTGTGGGGGGGCGTCAGATCAATAATTTCATAAATTGCTGAATATTTAGTTCCAGTAAGACATGAATAAAAATAATGAAACTTACACATGAACAGCCTGCTGTTTACAACATCATATTATCACTTGATTAAAGTCAGGCATTTATGGAGGACATGATTTGTGTGGAAAGTTTACAGATGTGAACTGCCAAACATTCAGATTCTTTGCCTTTAATCAACATCGTTCAGCTATGACCATCCCCACTGAAATACGATGTAATGATAAATAAGTAACAATCAAAACAGAATAAAACATCCATAATAATAATAAATTAAAATTCCAAAATAAAACAATATCAAACAAAATTAGCAATAATACACAAATGGTGGTATAGCATCCTTTAAAGCTTTCAAAACAATTCAGACAACCAATATCAGAGTACCAATCTAGTTGCCAGTGGGTGGATGTTTCTTTGTAAAAGTGCCTGCATTTTAAACAGCAGTACCTACAAGCTGTAGTCTCCTCATCTTATAAAATTTGATTCAAGGCCATTGTTGTCCTCTCATTCAAAATGGTGACTAAGGCCTCAGTTGAAACAAGCATCAGAGCCTCAGGAAAATCCCATGTGTTCTTTGTGATCTAATCAGCTCCATCAGATGCCTGAGGTAGTCAGACTGAATTCCTACAGACAGGAACTGGGACTAATTTCTCAATGATATTACGTTACTGACAGTGGTGAAATCCAATTTTTTTTACTAGCAGTTCTGTGGGCATGACTTGGTGGGCATGGTGTGGCTTGGTGCGTGTGGCTTGGTGGGCGTGATAGGGGAAGGATACTGTAAAATGTCCATTCCCACCCCACTCTGGGGCCAGCCAGAGGTGGAATTTGCCAGTTCTCTGAACTACTCAAAATTTCTGCTACTGGTTCTCCAAACTGCTCAAAATTTCCGCTATCGGTTCTCCAGAATCTGTTAGAACCTGCTGGATTTCATCCCTGGTTACTGATGATAATGTTTCCCAATTCCAGATGATATTGCTATTGTACTGAGAGAAATAAATAAGACTAGAACATGGATTTGATTCTTTGATACTGCCCTCAGTAATTTAGGTCAGGCCTATAGTTACTATGGTAGCTGTCTCCAACTTTGCATCCTAAGAAAGCAGGTTGAAATTCCCAAGAACCATAAGACTGGGGAAGTCCAGTCAGCCATAAATCAGACAGAACAGATCGACAGCCTGCTGAACAAAAGGGAAGTTGAGCAGTAGTAACAATCACATCTGATCTTAAGCAACAGCCCTTCAACCTGGGTTTCACACCCGGTTAACTGCAGATTAGCATTCTTAACATTTTCAAGAATTCCTTGAATAATTATGCCATTTCCTAGTCCTACCCTAGGTCTATATGTAATGCCATGCCCAATATCCAGATGGACACATTTCAGATGGGGGAACTATCCCTTCCCCCCCAATCTGATCTTGATTAAACATAGCAAGTTGGCCCTTCATCCATTAGTAAACTTCAGATGAAATATTTTTTCTTATAGACCAATCTGGCATTAAGTAACAACAGATCCTGTCCAGGACTTCTATTGCTTAATGACTAGGCAGTATCAGAACATTAGAAAATAGCAAAGGCATAAAACACTAAGACTTGTTCCAGATCCCTCACCATGACTTCCACCATAACTTCTTTTGCTCATCACCAACATGATGTTTGTGTGAGCCTGCAAGCTTCCCAATAGCCTCCCTCAACTTCTGATGTCTGGTTGGTGCAAGCCCCAATAGGTATTAGAAAGGTTCTAAGAATATGTTTTCTTCTCCAGGAATTAGACCAGGATGATAGATGAGTTTGTCTGTGGAACATGGAATAGTTGTTAATGTATCCCTGTATTCTCTTATTGCATTGATTATTTATTTTGCTTTTGTTATTTTTTAAAAAACTGTAACTAGGTTTTCTTTTGACTACTCACTGTCACAATAATCTCAGTTTGGCTGTCAAATAAATCTTATAAATAAATAAATAAATAAATAAATAAATAAATAAATAAATAAATAAATAAATCTTATAAATAAATAAATGCATACATACATGCAGGCATATATACATACATAAAGTAAACTGATGACACTATAACTATTCAGAACAAATTACATTTTTAATTAAGACATTTTTAGAATTTGATAGTCCTATGAATCCCTTTGAAAATGCATTTTGTGGGGGAAATGGAATTACTATAGTGGCAGCACTTATTTTAAGTATGTAGAGTGGTTTATAAAACTTTTCTGTGCTTTCAGAAAAAGATCTTATCTGCACTATTGTTATTCTTCAGTATTTACAAAAGGCTCTCAAATTGTTTTGTCCTTGAACAATACATTTTTCACACTATTACGATAAGACTTAAATTGTGCTTAGGTTTGGTAATCCATAGATCTGTATTTTTATATATCAAATGAGGCCTACTTCAGGATTTTAATTTGCCCTGTTCTGTTTTGTTATGCTAGCAGATTTTTGATGCATGGTTTTGATTACCCTTAGAGGAAAGGATACTTTATCTTCACAATAATTAAGAGAAAGCCCAAATGCTTTATCTTAAAGGAGAAAGAAAATAAACATAATATTGATTTAGAATTTCAAATACATTCCTTACTATTGGAGACAGGCAGTGGAATGGTTGTAGCTCACGGCTTGCTGATGGGAAAAGGAACGTATTCTTATTGATAATCCAATAGAGAATGGAGCTGACAGAGTCTCTTGAGATACAGGAAAAAGTAATGAAACGAAAGTATGGATTAGTGTAAATTATTGAGCCATGAATAATTGGGTGTACCTGTCACATCCAAAAAATTTAGTGTGTTAGTCAACAGAAGTGTAATTTTTCATATATTGTGTGAAGTTTAAAAGTTAGAATTATTTAATAGTAGGTTTCCTTAGTTAAGACTTTTATTTTTAAATTTCAATCAAGTTTCCTGTGTCAGTAGAAAATTGCATTATTAGATAGAAATGTAGAATATTGGAACTCAAGGTGCAGAATCAAGCAGAAGCCAGATAGTACGATGTGAAAATGTCAGGTAAAGGGTGGTATAAAAGAAATGAATATGACAGTCTGGTATCAACCTTTAGGTCTGGATTTTAATCAATCAGAATAGAGCTGAAAGGGACCTTCGAGATCCTTTAATCCAACCACCTGCTCAAGCAGGCAACTCTATACCATTTCAGACAAGGGGCTGTCCAGTCTCTTCTTTAAAAACCCAGTGATAAATCACCTATCGCTTCTGAAGGCAAGCTGTTCCACTGGTTAATTGTTCTCACTATTAGGAAGTTTCTCCTTAATTCCAGTTTGCTTCTTTCCTTGATTAGTTTACATCCATTGTTTCTTGTCTTGCCTTCTGGTGTTTTGGAAAATAAATTGACCTCCTCTTCTTTGTGGCAGTCCTTCAAATACTGGAATACTGCTATCATGTTACCCTTATTCCTTCTTTTCTCTAGACTGGCCATACCCAGTTACTGCAACCGTTCTTCATATGTTTTTGTATCCAGGCCCTTAATTATCTTAGTTGCTCTTCTTTGCACTGTGTAAAGCCTCAACATCTTTTTTATAATGTGGTGATCAAAATTGGATGCAGTATTCCATATGTGGTCTTACTAAGGCTTTATAAAGGGGTACTAATACTTCACTTGATTTTGATTCTATGCCTCTGTTTATTACAACCAAGGATTGTATTAACTTTTTTGGCTGCCACCTCACCCTGCTGGCTCATATTTAAGTGATTGTCCACTAGGACTCCAAGGTCCCTCTCACAGTTACTGCTTCTGAACCAGGTTTTGCCTAATTTGTACTTGTACCTTTGTTTTTTTCTTGCCTAGGTATAAAATCTTGTTTTTAATAATTACTTGATATTGATATAAATTGAGGACTTTTCCTGCCTATGCAAATGTAATTTATTATTAATGACTGTTGATGCACCTTTTCTATCTCCTATATAATTCTTTGCAAATCTATAGTCAGAGGTCTATTTAGGTGGTTGCCTGGGAGCCCAGTTTTAGGGTATTTTAACAAAGAAGCTTTGTTTCTAATCTCCATTGCTTTGCTTCATATTACAACAGATTGCTTTTTTTCTAGAATAATTGCATACTCTCCTTGAAAAAAATTCTCATGAAATCGGTATTACTGTATTTATTGCACACAAGATGTTAGAAGAAATAGATAATTTTGTGCATGAATACATATATTAATATCAGCCAGCATAAAAATAATCTCTGAAAGTCACAGTATATACGTTTATAATAAAATAATATATATATTACCGGTAGGTATATGCTTAGATACATGGAATGTTCTGTTTCAAAGACTTATTGAAAATGGTTTTTATGGTTATTAGGACAACATTTTCCCATGAAATTATATGTGATTGCAATGCTTATATATTCACTTAGGTAAAGACAGTTGTGTCCTTTCACACTCTAATTAGATAACAGTGGGCTGGGTTCTACATATACCCTATGAATGAGAAAAAGAAAAAGCCAGAAGTAGCAAACCATCTCCCCCAAATCATTATTAAGAATGAATATCTTTATTATGATAAGTTATGATATCCAATACAGAAAGTACATTTTTGATCATGGGAGTTCTGTCTTAAATGGAGTGTGGGAATAGAAGGCAGACTTGCATAATAATTCTTAAGATATATAGAAAAAATAGGGTAATATGTTAGCTGTATCACATTAAAGGCTGTTCCAAAGATTGATGGGAAATAACGAATGTCTAACCTAGGCTAGATGAGTGTTCCCACTGAATACTTTTCAGATATTCCAGCATAATGTCTTCTCTTAGGCTTTTATGGTGTTCCAAGGACAATAACAACAACAACAACAAAAAAAAATAGGACATTCAAACATGCTTCTGGTTAGTGACCTCCCAATTTAAAAAAGGCAACAATGTTACATTGCACCCATGAGGAATTCCCCAAAATCTTTTGAAATAATGTCCCAAAATGAAGCAGAATCTACAAGCTGGATATATACTGTCAGCATTCTTGAGATTATTTCCTGCCTGTATCCATTGTCCCTAAAAGATATTTTTTGGAAATCTGTCATTACAAATTCAAAAGAGATTATAGCCGGGGTGGCGGTGGAAACCCCCAGACTTATTGTTATGGGGGATTTTAACCTGCCATCTGCTGGTGAGATGTCGGAGACGGCTCGGGAGTTCATAGCTTCCATGACAGCCATGGACCTGACCCAGATAGTTCAAGGCCCCACCCACTTGGGGAATCACACTCTGGACTTGATTTTTGTCTCTGATCAGTGGCTGAATGATCTAAGAATAGGGGATATAGACATCAAGCCCTTGTCATGGTCTGATCATTCTCTCCTTCACATGGACTTTCAAGTCACTTCCACCCACCGCAGGGAGACGGAACCAACCAAATGGTTCCGTCCCAGACGCCTGATGGACCCCGAAAGGTTCCTGATGGAGCTTGGGCCATCTCCTGAGACTCTGGCTCACGACTCAACTGAGGACCTGGTGGTCGCCTGGGACAGGGCGGCTACTGGGGCCTTGGACCGTGTCGTGCCTTTGCGGCCTCTGACCCGATGCCGATCTCATCTAGCTCCTTGGTTTTCCAAGGAGCTGAGAGAGATGAAGCATCGGAAAAGAAGCCTGGAGAACGATTGGAGGACAAGCCGATCTGAATCTGACTGAACACAGGTGAGATCTTATATTAAGACCTACCTAGTGGCGATAAGAGCGGCAAAGTCTAGCTACTTCTCCGCTCTTATTGCATCTGCAGAGAACCGCCCAGCTGCGCTGTTTAGGGTGACCCGCTCCCTACTTCAGGTGGGGGTACGGGAAGATCCCTTAAAGGGTCGAGCTGAGGATTTTGTACAATTCCTGCATGATAAAGTCACTCAGATTCGGGAAGGCCTGGACTCCGATTGGGTAGATCCAGGGGAGGAGACGGGGGAAGGTCTTGAGAGTGTTATCTGGGAAGAGTTTGACTCTGTGGCTCCTGAGGACGTGGACAGGATTCTGGGCAAGCTTAATGCTGCCACATGTTTATTGGACCCGTGTCCCTCCTGGTTGGTACTGGCCTCCTGGGAGGTTACACGAGGCTGGCTCCAGGGGATTATAAATGCTTCTCTGAGTGAGGGTGTCTTTCCCGCCGCCTTGAAAGAGGCGGTTGTGAAGCCCCTCCTTAAGAAGCCTTCCCTGGACCCGGCTATATTATCAAATTATCGTCCAGTCTCCAATCTTCGCTTTGTTGCGAAGGTTGTTGAGAGTGTGGTGGCGCGACAACTACCCTGACACCTGGATGAAGTTGTCTATCTGGATCCATTCCAGTCGGGCTTCAGGTCACGATACAGCACAGAAATGGCATTGGTCGCATTGGTGGATGATCTCTGGAGGGCTCGGGACAGAGGTTGCTCCTCTATCCTGGTCCTATTAGATCTCTCAGCGGCTTTTGATACCATCGACCATGGTATCTTACTGCACCGGCTGGAGGGGTTAGGAATAGGGGGCACCGTGCTTCGGTGGTTCTCCTCCTTCCTCTCTGACCGTTCTCAGTTTGTGTTGGCAGGGGGGCAGAGGTCGACCTCGAGGCACCTTATTTGTGGGGTGCCGCAAGGGTCAGTCCTCTCACCCCTTCTGTTCAACATTTATGTAAAACCGCTAGGTGAGATCATCCGTGGTTTTGGGGTGAGTGTTCATCAGTATGCTGATGACACACAGCTATACATCTCCACCCCAGACCACCCCAATGATGCCCTTGCTGTGATGTCCCGTTGCCTGGAGGCCGTGCGGATCTGGATGGGGAGAAACAAGCTCAGACTCAACCCCTCCAAGACCGAGTGGCTGTGGCTTCCGGCGTCCCGGTATAGTCAGCTGGTACCATCACTGACAATAGGGGATGAGATCTTGCTCCCCACAGAGAGGGCCCGCAACTTGGGTGTCCTCCTGGATTCACGGTTATCTTTAGAAGATCATTTGACGGCCGTGGCCAGGGGTGCCTTTTATCAGGTTCACCTCATCCGCCAGTTGCGTCCCTTTCTGGAATGGGACGCCTTGCACACGGTCACTCATGCCCTAGTTACCTCCCGTATGGACTACTGTAATGCTCTCTACATGGGGCTCCCCTTGAAAAGCACCCGGAGGCTCCAACTGGTCCAGAATGTAGCCGCGCAGGTGATTATGGGCGCAGCTCATTACGCCCATGTAACACCTCTCCTACGCGAGCTGCACTGGCTCCCGGTGGTCTTCCGGGTGCGATTCAAGGTGTTAGTTATCACCTTTAAAGCACTCCATGCCTTAGGACCTGGGTACCTACGAGACCGTCTTTTGCCACCAATAGCCTCCCACCGACCAGTTCGTTCTCACAGGGAGGGACTACTCAGGGTACCGTCAGTCAAATTATGTCGACTGGCGACTCCCAGGGGGAGGGCCTTCTCTGTGGGGGCTCCAACCCTTTGGAATGAACTGCCCCCGGAGATACGGAATATCCCTGATCTCCGTGCTTTCCACCGTGCCCTCAAGACCCTGATGTTCCAACAGGCAGGGCTAAACATACGAACATGTGAATGATTTTTTAAATGTTATCTAATTCTGGGTTTTATTTAATTGACCAAACTAAGTAATAATTTTAATTAGCAATTTTATGATGTTTGTGTGTCTATATTTTTCTTGACTGTACACTGCCTTGAGTCCTACGGGAGAAAGGCGGTATAGAAATATAATAAATAAATAAATAAATAAATAAATAAATAAATAAATAAATAAATAAAGAGATTTTAGATTATCTTAATTATGCTGTTCTAATTGGCTCTTGCTTTCTAACCTGTTATCTGGCAAACCTAATCAGAGTAATATTATGCTGTTTTGTAATTGTCATTAATTTTTTTAACCTGCTTGAATAAAAATTGTTCTGTGTATTAATGTGCTGCCCATGTCTGACGGTGTAGGCAATTTCATGGCTTACACGGATCTTCTTCAATAGATACTCATGAAATATGTCCAAAGTTATGCTACCTTTGGCCATTTGATTTGTGATTCCATCATCAATATTTGATTCATGAGACAACACATTTTCCAAGTATGTGAATATATCCCCCAGCTGGTCTCCCATAGTAATTTGTGGTGGAACATAAATCTTTACCTGAGTTGTTTGATATAAAACTTCTCTTTTTCAGGCTAATGATTAGCTCAAGAGAAAAGTGTACATGCTGCTGAAAAATGATCCCTCACTACTTGTATATATCTCTTGAAAATTACCTACTAAGTCACAACATCTGCAAACAACATTTCCTCAACCATTTCTGCAAGCACCTGAAGGTGCCACTGTATGGTTTTAGAATAGGAAACAGTAACATATAACTTGATGTTGCATTCAGTTCACAGTGCCTATCTGAAGGAGACTAAAGCAACCACACCACTGAAATTTGGTGGCAAATATAATAATTTTCAGGCATGTCATTTCTCTCCCACTGTTTTCTCCCTTTATCATATGGGGTAATGGGTCCGATGAAATTCTGCAAGGCTTTGCGGTCTATTTTTCACTTAAATTCTTTGCCTTCCAAACATTGAAAAATAAGGTTGAAAGTGTCAGTCCTGTCTATTCCAATGTTTGTGCACTTACATGTACATCTTCTGAAGCTCTTGGAGAATTTTTAAAAAATGTAATTGTGGCTCAAAGATCCCACCCAAAAACTGACTTGTCTCTGATTTGGACCACTGTGATATTATCATGTCATTTCACAGAAAGTAGAATCAAAGAATCAAAAGAATATAGATGTTGGAAGATATCATGAAGATCATCTAATCTACTGCAAGGATCTATCACTAGATACAAAAAAGATGGCTCTCCATTCTCTGTTTAAATAATAATGAATGAATGCATAATTCCCTAAAACCCTCAGCTATTTTCATTGTTAAACTGCTTCAATCATTTGCTGATCTTTTTTTTCTGGTAGCAATTGAAATCCTCTTCATTGTAATTCAAATAAATCCGTTCTTGTTCTGTGCCCTGAAATAACTCTTAGCAATTCTGTTCTATATTTTTCATGACAATCCTTCAGATTTCTGAAGACAGTTATCGCATCTTCTTGCAATCTACTGTTCTCCAGACTAAATATACCCAGTGCTTCTAAATTTTTTTTCTTTCTAGGTTTTTATTTATCTTGATTCATTTTTCTAGGGTTGCAGATCACTCAAAGTGGTGAATGCATCCCAGAAATAAAATGACAGATTGCAGTGGATCGTACAGCAATGATGAACATGAGCTGAATATGGAAAAGCAAGGACATCAGTCTTGCAACCAAATGTAAGTTAGTCCACTCTGTTGTGTTCCCTGTAGCTATCTATCATTGTGAAAGTTGGACCTTAAAAAAAAACAAGATAGGAAGAAAATCATTTGGCTTGAGCTGTGATGTTGGAGAAGGCTCTTGAGAATTCCTTGGCCAGGAAAGGTGTCCAACAAGCAAGTACTGGAGCACATAACACCAGACAAGTCCCTGGAAGGCAAAATCACAAAACTATATCTCATTTATTTTGGCCATGTCATGTGGAGAAATTCACTGGAGAAAGCAATTATGTTCGGTGGTGGAATTCAAAATTTTTTACTACCAAGTTGGTGAGTGCACGCTTTGCGCTGAAAATGGAGCATTTAGAAGCTCAGTTGCTTATCTTCCATGTCAGCAATGATAAGTAGAACAGGGGGAGGGGGGAGGAATCAGCTGTGCTGTATCATTGAGATGAGCTAGAAAGCCGGAAATAAAGGACAGGATAGGGCGGGGAAGGGTGGGCAGGACCAGCTGATTGTCAGAGCTACCAGTTCGCCCAAACCAGCTGAATACCACATCTGATTATGCTTGGAAGAGTTAGTGATAAAAGGAAACCAGGCTTCCAAAAAACAAGGTGGCTGGACAGGATCAAAGCTGACACCAGCCAGAATATAGAACAACTCAAAGAAGTAGTGCAAGATAGGAAAATGTGGAGAGACCTGGCCCATAGAATCACCAAGAGTCAGAATGGATAACATCACCATCTTCATTATTGTTATCAATGGGGTTGACATTTTCAGACTTATTTGTCTAATTTGTTAATTAGAAATCCTTACTAAAATTTGATGTTCAGCAATGGGTACAACAGAGGTGCAGGCATAACAAGACGGAATAAAGAGGAATGATTGCTTCTTTTGACTTTGTATGATACTATACTTCTATTAGAGGGGCACGGTGGCTCAGTGGCTAAGACATTGAGCTTGTCAATTGAAAGGTCAGCAGCTCAGCAGTTTGAATCCCTAGTGCTGGGTAACAAGGTGAGCTCCCGTTACTTGTCCCAGCTTCTGCCAACCTAGCAGTTTGAAAGCACGTAAAAAATGCAAGTAGAAAAATAGGGACCACCTTTGGTGGGAAGGTAACAGTGTTCCGTGCGCCTTTGGCCTTTAGTCATGCCGGCTACATGACAACGGAGACGTCTTCGGACAGCACTGGCTCTTCGGCTTTGAAATGGAGATGAGCACCACCCCCTAGACTCTGGAACAAATAGCACATATATGTGAGAGGAACCTTTACCTTTACCTAATACTTCTATTAATGCAGCCTATAATTGCATTTGTTTTTATTACAGTTGCCTCATACTGTTTGTTTATTTTCAGGTTGTGATCTGCCAGTCTAGCAGATCCTTTTTGTATGTACTGTTCATATCATACTTCCACCCATCCAATACTCATGACTTTGACTTTGACCCTAACTCTACCCCAAAGAAGAAATTAACATTTTTCTTTTGTTTTGAATTTTAATACTATTCTGTTGCTAACTTTGGGTCAACTGAAGATAATTATATATTAAATCCCTCATCCAGGTCATTTATAAATAGTTTGAATAGAGTGATGCCTATTCTATTCTACTTCAGCCTTTCCTCCAGCCTCATGTGAACTTACTGACTTATGCTTCTCTGACTGTAACTTGATGGAACAGTGTTTCACTATTTTGAGGAAGCAAATATGAAAGCTATATGCTTAGCATACTTTTAAAAAAGCAAACAAACACAGAAGCCTTCTTTGAAGGAAGGAGGAAACCTGTCCCACATACTATGGCTTTCAGAATCACAAAACAAAACAAAACAAAACAAAACAAAACAAAACAAAACATAGCCATCAGAAAACTGTTATTCCACTTTCAAGCCAGCAGTTACATCTGCATATATTCAGAATCTGCTCAAAGACAACTGGATGTGCAATGTTTGACTTATTTCTTCAAATTGCTATTTGCTATTTTATATAGTTGTGCAGTATTACATAGTTGGTGCAGTTTCCATGTATTCCAGTATTTTTCTGATCATCCTTATTCCCAGTGGGTATATTTTTTTCCTCGTAAGTACAAATTTGTATGTTGTGTATATCTTTCTTGAACAGGATCTAGGCTCCTCATTTTTCTGCAACTCACCTAACTTTTTCCTATTCTGTCACAACTAAAGATTTCCCAGCAGTGCTCACACATGGTAATGAGCAGGGTGGATTTGATTTAAATCGAGTTGATTTAAATCACAATTTAAATCATGATTTAAATCACTAGTAAAAAGCCTTGATTTAAATCAACTCGATTTAAATCATAATTTTTAAAGAGCAACTGTCATCTCTGCTACTCCTTTGACCCACTGTTGACTCACCGATAGTCCCAGTGTTGCAGAATATACAGCCTCATGCTACATAACTAAGCTCCATTTCATGCTGAATAAACTAAATTATTTATGTATCTTAAATAGAAAACTATCTTACGATAGATTTTTACCCCAAAAGTTTTTTTATTAAAATAAATTCGATAAAAATAAAAAAAATCCGATTTAAATCAAAAAAATCCGTTTTAAATTTTTAAAAAATCTGATTTTTTTGATTTTTTTAAAAAAAAATCATTGATTTTTATCCACCCTGGTAATGAGTAAATGTCAATGAAGTCAAATGAAGCATATGTTCCAGTGTTTTACTTATTTATTAAATGAGACCAAATAAAAGTGTGGAGATATTATTTTGAAGTTAAAAAAAGGTGGGTTTTTTTCATTAAATTGCATTTAATGCCTGCTTTTCACTCAAAAATTTAAAACTGACTTCTGATTTTCAAACTTGGCTTACTGGTGACTGTCTTCTATTTGAAATAAGATGGGATGGGGAGAGTGACTTTATCCACTTTGACTTTAGCTCTTATTAGGGCTATGGTGTCTCTCATCCCTCCCCGCCCCACCTCTAAGTTATTCAAATTGAAATTTTATCTTAACGCTAAAATACATATTCTGTGGGACTTCCGGGTTTGTCTGCCACCGGAGAAGACGGTCGCTTCTGAAGGACCGCCAGCCCCGCCGCCTGTAGAGCCGCTCCGAGTGAGGGGAGCGGCTTGAAAACTCCAAAATCCTGAGGATTTGAGGAGAAGAGGGAAGCAAGAGGCAGGTTGAGCCCCCGTGAACCCCCAGAAGTCTGCTACTGGGGAGGAAACGGGCGCGGCTCCCTTTTAACTTGCGGAGACTCCGGACGGCGTGGGACGACTCTGCCTGTCAGAGCAAGCCGGCTGCAGCAAACATTTAAAAAATAATTTTGCTATAACACAACCTCAACCCCTAAACCAAGAAACTGCAAGTATTTTCCTGTTTTTGAACTTTTGATTTGGGAAAAGTTAGAGCGAGCGGAAACGGCTTGAAAAAATGGCGCCGCTCCAGTGTTAACGAGCTGAAAGGGAGAGTGATCTCGCAAAGCTATTTCAACAAGCTACATTGTAGCATTGCTTGTAGCAAGCGAACAGAGAAGAGTGGAAGAAAAATTCCTTTTTAAAATAAACCTGAGCTTGCTCCAGCTTACTTAATTTCTAATTTGATCAAATCTGGGGGACTTTTTTAAAGGACTTTGTGGAGGTGCAAAGGGGGGGGGAAAAAGACTTCCTTTTTTCAGAAAAGTTAATTTACGTGGCAGAATGGCTTCAAAGAAACAGGAAGCAAAGGCTGCAGGGGAGGGATCTCCCACTCACAAACCGGAACAGCAGCCCCCTCCCAGTCAGCAGAGTGAGGGAAAGGATTTTGATGTACAAAGTTTGAAAGATTTTATTACCCAGGCTCTGGATGATAAATTTCAAAAATCACAACAGGAAATGAAGAAAGAAATTAATGAATTTAAAGAGGCAATGAAAGAAAATTATGACAAGGTGTCTGACAAATTGTCAAATGTGGTTTCTGATTTGGCAGAAACCATTACCAAAGTGGATTCCAAACTGGAAGAATTTAAATCAGAAGTTAATGTCAAAATGAAGGATACTGATTCTAAAATTGTTGATGTGGACAATAAAGTGCAGAGAGTTGAAAATGAAATTACAATGATACAGTTTCGATCCATGGAATTTGCTATAAGGCTTCGAGGAATAAAAGATAATGATAGGCAAGATCTGAGACAGATTTGTTCGGATGCCCTGGCTGTATTGTTAAAAATTGACCCAGCAGACGTGGTTTATAAAATAGACAAAATTTACAGAGTGAACTCATGGGTGGCTAGACAAAGAAAATTGCCCAGAGATGTGGTGATATATTTTACTGACAGAAGAATAAGAAATGATATTTTGCAAAGATCCTTTCTTTCCTCTGTACAAGTGGAGGGAGCTCAAATTGGAATCTACAAGGAATTACCACCTAAGATGTTAAAAGATCGAAAAGAATATAGGTTTCTAGTGAATGAATTGCAAAAGCAAGATATACCATTCCGGTGGGATGCCCCAACTGGTATAATTTTGAAATATAATGGAGAGAGCCATCGATTGAATACTTTTCAGAAGGCGGAATATTTTTATTATAATATTCTTAAAGAAAGATCATCATCCCCACGTACATCTACAATGTTGGAGACAAAAAGTGACAAGGAAAAGCAACCTCAGCATGAGAGGGAACAACATTCCAAGCAGATGGAATTAGTGGAAATGCAGGGAGCTGTTGGAGGAGGAGGTTTTATGGAGGAATCCCTGTTAGAATCTTCACCAATTTTGTCAACAAGAGATGCCGCTTTGGATCTAGCTCGGATCCCTGAAGTTAAGGACCAGCGCATAACTCGTGCAATTTCTAAGCAAATAAAAGAAAAACAACAACAAGAAAGTCAACATAAAAGGGGAGCTAAAAGCACCACACAAAGTGAAGCCATGGGGGGAGCGAGGCCGAAGACCTCAGAAGAAGCGAGGCAAGGCAGCTCATCGCTTCAGAAAGGTCAAGATGACAATTAGGCTTTTATCTTGGAATGTTAACAGATTAAATTCACCACAAAAAAGGCAGAAGTTATTTACATACCTGAGACAATTTAATAATGACATAATTTGTTTACAAGAAACTCATATTCGAACTCAAGATCATAAATACTTGATAAACTCTAAATTAGGAACACATTTTATAGCTTCAACCTCGGAAAAAAAGAACGGTGTGGTTATTTATGTAAATAAAAGATTGTCTGCTAAAATCATAGAAGCAGATGAAGGTGGTAGGTTTATCGCAATTGAATTGCATACGGCAAGCGGTCAAATTCTTTTGATTGGAATTTATGCTCCGAACCAACAACAGGATCATTTTTATAAGACTTTACATAATAAAATATTGCAATGGGATTACAGATCTATTTTAATAATGGGAGACTGGAATGGAGTAATCGATTCTAAACTAGATAAAAAGAGTTTGGCGAAAGTAAGGCTCAGACTACCACAGACTTTTTTTGATATGAAAGAAGATTTGGAATTAAAAGATATTTGGAGAATTTATAACCCAAAAGAATTGGACTATACTTTTTTCTCTGATAGACATAGATCTTTTTCCAGGATTGATTTTATCTTGTTATCAGATGATTTACTTGTTAAAACAAAAAGAACAAAGATATTTCCAAGAACTTTAACCGATCATAGTTCTGTATGGATAGAAATTGAGATGGGAAAGACTGAGAGAAGGTCATGGAGACTAAATGAAAATTTGTTTAGATATGAAAAAAATATAACAGAACTTAAAAAACAGATGAAAGAATTTTTTGAGATGAACTTGAATAAGGGTACCCCAATTGAAATTGTATGGGATGCGAGTAAAGCGTATATGAGAGGGGTACTCATCTATATGAATTCTAAACACAAACAGAATCGACAAAAGAAAAGATCCGAATTGGAAGTAGAAATAAAGAATAAGGAACAGCTACTCATTAAAAACCCAACAGATGAAAGAATATCTGGTGCTATAAAACTTTTGAAAGATCAATTTCAAATGCTCTTGGCGGAGCAAGCTGCAACAAATTTACAATATGCGAAACATAATACGTTTTGTAATGCTAATAAACCGGGAAGATGGTTGGCCTACACTTTAAGGAAGAAGCAGAGCTTGCGGACTATTGAGAGTATTGATATTGGAGGGAAAGAAATTTCTCAACAAAAATTGATTAAAGAAGTTTTTGTAGACTATTATACTAAATTATATGCTAAAGATGATATACAGAATGGACTTATAGAAAAATATCTAGAAGAGAAAAGAGTTTCAAAAATTACTAGCCAACAAAAAGAAAGATTGAACTATCCTATAACTGTTGAGGAAATAATCGCAGCAATTAAACAACTGAAAACAGCTAAAGCTCCTGGAACAGATGGATTGACTGCAGTATATTATAAAACTTTACAAGCAGAAATGGTGGAACAACTTAGAGATTTATTTTGCAATATACAACAAGGGGGTAAAATACCCCCATCATGGAAATCAGCATATATCACTTTGATACCAAAAGAACAAGTAGGTCCTAAAAAACCGGAAAATTATAGACCAATATCTCTTTTAAATAATGACTATAAAATTTATGCAAAAGTATTAGCCAACAGACTGATGCCAGTAATCCAAGAGGTGATTCACGATGACCAAGCGGGATTTATAGAAGGCAGATATATGAAGGATAATGTAAGGCAAGTTATAGACTTATTGGAATATCTTGAGAAGAATAAACAGATCTCTGCAGTGCTGGTTTTTTTGGATGCGGAGAAGGCCTTTGATAGAGTGGACTGGAATTTTTTACTAAAGACTTTAAGAAAAATGGGATTTGGAGACCAATTTATACAGGCGGTCTCAGCAATTTACCAAGAACAAAAGGCACAGATTATTATTAATGGAAGTTTGACATCAGAGTTTAATATTGAAAAAGGGACCAGACAAGGCTGTCCGTTATCCCCATTGTTATTTATTTTAGCATTAGAAGTCTTGTTGAACACAATACGGGATTCGAATAACTTGAAAGGTATAGTGATAAGGCAAGAGGATTACAGAATAAGGGCATTTGCAGATGATCTGGTTGTTACCCTAACACAGCCGATGGAATCAATAATCCAGATGAAAGACATTATACAAGATTATGGTATAGTATCAGGTTTTAGATTGAATCAGAAAAAAACTAAGATGATAGTTAAAAATATGACACAAGATCGACGACATGAACTTCAAAATAAGGCAGGTTTTGAGATTGTACCAAAGGTTAAATATCTAGGAGTTCAGGTTGCAGAATCAAATATTAAATTGTTTCAAAATAACTATGAAGTACTGTGGCGAGTTGTACAGAAAGATATGGAGATGTGGAAAAAACTGCAGCTGTCTTTACTTGGGAGAATAGCAGCAGTTAAGATGAACGTTTTGCCAAGATTTCTTTTTTTGTTTCAAATGATTCCGGTGCTTAAAAGTGATAAACAATTGAAAGCTTGGCAAACTGGAGTGAATAAGTTTGTTTGGAACGAGAAAAAACCGAGAGTGAAATTGAAAATTATGCAAGATGTTCCAGAAAGGGGAGGTCTTAAACTTCCAAACCTACAGTTATATTATGAAGCAGCAGCCTTAACCTCAGCAAGTGATTGGTTTGGAAGGAAAAAGACTGGAATACTGAATATAGAAAGTTTTGACCTTGAATTTGGATGGCATGCTTATTTATTCTATGACAACAAAGTGGATAAAGTATTCAAAAGCCATATACTTAGTGATTCTTTGATGAGAGTTTGGAAGAAGCACCGATTCAAATGGGATTATAAAATACCGCTATGGCTGGATCTTGGTCATATTATGTGGAATATAAATATAATGTCACTCGGGGGGTTTTTATACAAAGAGGTTCTTTTTACAGATGCGGGCAGATGGCAGCTGAAGACTTTACAGACACTGTTGGACGAAGGGATTAATTTAACTTGGTTTCAATATAATCAACTACAATTGAGATGGAAAGAGGACCAAAAAATTGGTATTATGTTGCATGAGGAAGAGCTGGTTAGACATATAAAAGAGAAAGGTCCAATGCATATTTAAAGACTTTATAATGTTTTGTTAGAAAGGGACTCAGAAACTGAACTAGTTAAAGACTGTATGATTAAGTGGGCACAAAATTTTGAAGAACCAGTGATGTTGGAAACATGGGAGAAAATTTGGGTTCAGAATGTTAAATTTACACAGTCGCAGAATTTGAGGGAAAATTTTTACAAAATGTTTTATAGATGGCATTTAGATCCTAAGAAATTGTTGTGTATGTACCCTAATGTTCAGCCAAAATGTTGGAGGTGTGATTGTACAGATGCTACATATTATCATATTTGGTGGACCTGTAAGAAAGTTAAGGCTTTTTGGATAAAAATTTGGTGGGTCATGCAGAATGTTTTGAAGAAAAAAATTCAATTTTCTCCACAATTGTTTCTTTTGGGTATAGTTAAGGGTTTTACAGTGGATGAAACAAAATTGATTTTGTATATGATTACAGCAGCGAGATTGTTGATAGGTAAATATTGGAAAAATGAAGCTTTGCCTACTGTTCAAGAATGGACTTTGAAGATGGCCAGTTTTGCTGAGATGGCGAAGATTTCAGCATATTTAAAAGACCGCTCGCAAGAGACTTATGAATGTGAATGGAAAAAGTGGATAGATTATGTGCAGAACAAATATCAAACTAGGAAGTATCAAATAGCTTTTCACTGAAAGTAGTATTATATTAAGATAGTATTATATTATATTATATTAAGAGAGAAATATTTGAACTATCTGAAGATGAAAAATGATATGGGGGTTGGGGGGGATTTTAGAGTTCAAGGTTTTTTTTATATAAAGGGGATAATGATGGGGTACATTCTATGGAAGTCCGGGGGGGAGGGGAGGGTTAGGGGGGGCTAGGGAGGGGGGGGTTTGGGGAGGTTGGGGTGGGTTAGGGGGGTGAAAATGGGGTGAAAATGTAATGGTAAAACTTTTACAATAATAAAAAAAAAATACATATTCTGTTTATCCTTTAAAGGGGAAACAAATACTTGATCACTCTTGGATTACATCAGTTTTCATTTGTTTCAAACAATACTTATAAGAAACAACATTTATGATCAATAATCAGAATTTGCCATCAAGGCTTAGAAACTCAGAAGCAAGAAATCAGATATTAACAAAACCATGATATACTGTAGACATTTAGATCAAAGATCTATAACAACAAATTGAATACAGCTTTTCACGCTTCTTTCTGAAAATACAATACCTTATTTCCAACATTGGAAATATGATCTGCTGTCTGCCTTTGAGCCAATGTCTTGAATTGTTCAGATGTGTTAATGTGGTGTTTTTCCTGCATCATTAACTGACATGAAAAAGGAAAAAAAAACCCTTTTTACTTTGCAGATAATAAAAGCATAAATATAAGCCTTATACATCACAAAGTATAGGAAAAAATTAGTTTTCTGTTCATCCATTTCTATGGATATTTATATCAATCTAGGAATCAATACCGAATAACTGAGAATTGATTTTCAATTAAATAAGAATCACATAACTTTAGCGATGGGATTGACTATGTGCAGTTCCAATCTTCCAATCTATATTCTTCCAAATGTAAGTAAACATCTTCACATGAGTAAGGCCGCCTCATTTCTAGACGGACTGTTTTATGTCCAATTTACCTTAATCTAGAAGGTGGTAGTACCCAATCAAGTTTGCTTTTCTTGAAAATAACTGAAGTAGGTCCCTGTCTTAAATTGGGAAGGGTTTTTTTTAAAAAAAAATTCTGCAAGAAGGCCATTGCAAACCATCTCCATATTATTAAATTACATTGAAAGTCCCTCTCATAATCAGGAAACATGCTCAATATGAATCTTTACCTTAGTGTCAAGAAGTCTTCCTGAATCTGTGGTGTGAATTCTGCAATTTCTAATTTAGGGCTCTACATTAAGGAAGGAATTCTTATTATGCATTGTTTAGTATACTGATGCCAAAACCAGAACTGTGGTGTGAACAAAAAAGTATCTAAATGCTACATTAAATTAAATGAGGAAAAAAAATGAACACCACATGATATGGATTGTATATTGGTATGGATAGAGCTTCTTGCCTCTATTTTCTTGAAATTACTCATCATGAATAAAAGAGCAAGAGACAAGACAAACAGGTAAGACAGATATTTCATTCAACGTAACACTCCATCTCCTGCATATTGACAACATGGGGAAAGTAAAAGTCAGCTTGCAGACAAACATGTGAACTAAAGCAATTATCTGTGCATCAAGGAAAAAGCTGGGAAGCTCCTCTGCAGTAGTAAACTATTTGACTTAATGAATCAGAGGGTGAACTATAGCAAAATAGAAATATCTATGACCCCTTCAGAATGATTATTTTTCCGATACAAACATGGTTAAAAGGAATGCTACACCAGCGTAAAGAGTTAAGACCAGATACATTTTTATTGGGAATTTTATCGGAGAAATATGGCAAAGAAGATACATATTTTATTATACATATAATAACAGCAACTAGAATAGTATTTGCACAAAACTGGAAAGCAGAAAAAATACCATTAGAAGGAGAGATAATAAAGAAAATTTTAGAATGTGCAGAAATGAACAAATTAACATTAAGAATAAAAGATTATTAAATAAAAGAGGAATCGGTGTACTTCAAGACATGGGGACATTTTTATGATTGGCTAGAAAAGGAATATGAATAAAAATAAATGAGAGAAAAGACAAAAAAAATAGAAATCCAGATGACACCTGAGTAAATGAAAAAGGGGGAAGGAGGGGGAAAATGAAAAAAGAGGTACTATATAAATGTACGTTAAGGATGATATATATGTAACCAGCAAAATAGAAAGGAAAATGTGGGTAAATATAAGATTGGGGTTGCTCGAATACCATCTTGACAAAATATTGAATTGAAAATGGACACAACAACGGAGAGAGAAGGGAGAGAGGAATAGAGGGACAAATAGGAAGGAGGGAGGAGAAGGGAGGAAGAGAAAGAGAGAAGAAAGGAAAAAGGAGAGGAAAAAAGGGAGGGAAAATAAGAGTAGGAGAGGGTTAGAAAGAGAGGAAGAGGGCAGGAGTGGGGGAAAGGAAGAGGAAGAAGAGGAAGGGAAGGAGAAGGGAGGAAAGAAGAAAGTTGAAAAGAATAGAAGGGAGGGAAGGGTAAGAAGGGAGAAGGAGAGGAATGATTGTTGTGGAAGAAGGGAGATATGGAATGGTAGAAGAGCAACTACGAATGTATTTTAAAGTTTTAGGATGAAGAATGAACCAATATGGAAACCAAAAGAATGTGTGATAAGAATGGTTAAAGAAATTGTACATTTATATATGTTTTACGAGAAATTAAAAAAAAACTTTTATTAAAAAAATATTTTTCCTTTGACATTTACTTAGAAAACTTAAATAGATCTTATGGGAAGATCTGCAGTTGACATAACAGAAATAATTCTTACATGATTCCTTAAATTCTTTGACAATCTTAAGAAAACAGTTGGTCATTGCTCATTTATTTGATATGCATGACTGGATGCCATCACATTGAGGATGTATTGGGGAGCATTGGGAGCCATTCTCTTCTAGAATTTTAGCTTATTAATTGAATTAACCCTCCAATGCAGAAAGATCCAGATTACAAGGGGATAAGAACCTAGTTATCCAGATGGATATTTTTTAAATCACATATTTGTATCATTAGAAAATCAAGTTTCCTGATTAATAAAAAATATTTTGTGGTGGAAGAAAATTCTCTTCCAGGTATCTCAATTAAAGATATCTGCCAAGGTCCTTGATACAAATTAAAACAGCTAGTTTTGTACTGATGGCTATAGTCCCTCAAAAATCCAGATCTTGAGCAGATAATTAATTAAAAACATTACCCAAGGGAATCTCCAACATTGATTAAAGAAGCCAAAATGGGGAGTGCAACCAGAGACTCCCTGTTTCTTTTTAATGTGCATTGCATACATACATAAAAAGTAGGACTTTGATCATATGTCTAAGCTTTCATTTTCAACTTTTTTTATCCCTGCATCCCCTCAGAAGCCCGTGCCATTATCCTTATTGGTTAATAAAATACAATATTACTCCTGTTAGTTGGTGTGAGAAGTAAAATAATTCAGCCCCAATTTCCACATGCTTGCCTGATCCAGTTGAAGTCCTCATTTAATTTGGGTAAATGCAAATCCATAGAATAGAATAGAATAGAATAGAATAGAATAGAATAGAATAGAATAGAATAGAATAGAATAGAATTCTTTATTGGCCAAGTGTGATTGGACACATAAGGAATTTGTCTTTGGTGCATATGCTTTCAGTGTACATAAAAAGACAAGATACACTCGTCAAGAATCACAAGGCACAACAGTTGTTAAGTACAATAAACAATCAAATCATACTAGGAAACAGTCAATATCAATATAAATCACAAGGATACAAGCAACAAAGTTACAGTCATGCAGTCACAAGTGGGACTAGATGGACGACAGGAACAATGAGAAGACCAATAGCAACAGTAATGCAGCCTAATGTGAATAGCTTGACAGTGTTGAGGGAATTATTTGTTTAGCAGAGTGATGGCGTTTAGGAAAAAAACTGTTCTTGTGTCTAGTTGTTCTAGTGTGCCGTGCTCTATAGCGTTGTTTTGAGGGTAGGAGTTGAAACAATTTATGTCCAGGATACGATATTTTCACAGCCCTCTTTTTGAATTCGTGCAGTATACAGGTCTCGATGGAAGGCAGGTTGGTAGTAATTGTTTTTTCTGCAGTTCTAATTATCCTCTGAAGTCTGTGTCTGTCTTGTTGGGTTGCAGAACAAAACCAGATAGTTATAGAGGTGCAGATGACAGACTCAATAATTCCTCTGTAGAACTGTATCAGCAGCTCCTTGGACAATTTGAGCTTCCTGAGTTGGCGCAGAAAGAACATTCTCTGTTGTGCTTTTCTGATGACGTTTGTGATGATAGAACCTAGAAATTTGAAGGTCTCTACTGTTGATATTGTGTTGCCTAGTATTGTAAGAGGTAGTAGTATGGGAGGTTTCTCCTAAAGCCTACCACCATTTCTACAGTTTTGAGTCTGTTCAGTTCCAGATTGTTCCGGCTGCACCACAAGGCTAGTTGTTCAACCTCCCATCTGTATGCGGATTCATCATTGTCTCAAATGAGACCAATCAATGTTGTATCATCTGCAAAATTCAGTAGTTTAACAGATGGATCATTTGAGATGCAATCATTGGTAAATAAAGGGAAGAGAAGTGGAGAAAGAACACATCCTTGGGGGGCCCTGTGTTAATTGTACAGGTATCTGATGTGATTTTGCTTAGCTTCACCTGCTGCTTCCTGACTGTTAGGAAGCTTGTGAACCACTTACAAGTGTGTTCAGGTACCACTAGCTGATTTAGTTTAGTTAGAAGGATGTCTGGAATGATGGTGTTGAATGCTGAACTAAAGTCTACAAAGAGGACCCTTGCGTAGGTCTTTGGAAATTCAAGACGTAGGATGTAGTGCAGAGCCATATTAACAGCATCATCTGTCAATCTATTTGCTCGGTATGCAAATTGCAGGGGGGTCTAACAGCGGATCCATGATGGTTTTCAAGTGGGACATCACTAGCCTTTCAAAGGTTTTCATAACTACAGATGTTAGAGCAACTGGTCTGTAGTCATTCAGTTCCTTGATTGGGGGCTTTTCGGCACTGGGATGATAGTGGATTATGGTATTGCCACTCATGTTTTTCT